>NC_030812.1:43854092-45104092 GCF_001704415.2 Capra hircus | reverse complement strand
GCTTAGGAAATGATCCAGGAATCCTGACGGAGTGTCTTGCTGCCTCTTTTGAGTCTTTTTAGCTCTCTGTTTACATATCAACTGGCAAGTCAGTCAGCAGGTGCACAACTCTGATTCCAGAAAAGAACCCCTGGAATATACACCAGATCAGCCACCTCCTCTCTCCATTCCCACTTCCCAGGCAAGGAAGGTTAAACTTCAGTGGTCTGTTACTACTAAACATGGGTGGAAAAGCAAAGCAGCAAAGCTGGTGGCTGTGGCAGGGAGACACTGCAGTTCTGTTGCTCCTCCAGGTGAGATCCTGAGTTCACTGTGTGTGAATAACAACATTTTTATCTTTCTTGCATGTGTAGAGAAGCCTCGACTACCCAGAGATAAGGAAAGTAACTCAAGGATGTTGGAAAAAGTACAATATGGAGTATGGTTTTGGGACTGGCAACTTCTGGACTCCCCATCTCCACTGCTGGTAATGGCTCTTGACACCACATATGCTTTCCAGGAATGTTTTTGAAGCTGAGCCCAAGAGGTTTCTCAGCTATGCTTCCAAAGTCTTTGCAGACAGCCAAGCACATGCCCACTACATCTACTGCCCTCTACACAGCTTGAGCAGCTTTATGTGCTTTAAATATTAACCTTCTGGTTCAGACTATATTTAAAGGGTGCCACTTAACACACCTCATTCGGTTTCTGAAAATTCATTAGATTTCTGGAGTCAGAGTTCTATTCTGCATGACACTGACCACCCTCAGCTACATTCTTTGGGTAACTCCATCTATGCCAGAGCACTATTTGCAAGACAGAATTTCTCCTATTATAAAATAGAGAAGATGCGCTTTCATCCTTGCAGGATAAGTGTGACGGTGAATAAGAAGAAAGCTAAAATTACTCAGAGATATATATTGCATATTAACTGTTATAACCACATATCAATAAACTCCATTTTTTATTATGGTTTCAAGAGTATTAGGCTATCTGCTGGCTTCACTCATCTTACCCCTTCAGTAAGACTGGCTCTCATATTTTCATATAGTTCAGTTCAGTCGCTCAGTCGTGTCCAAATCTTTGCGACCCTATGAATCGCAGCACGCCAGGCCTCCCTGTTCACAACCAACTCCCGGAGTTTACTCAAACTCACGTTCATCGAGTCGGTGATGCCGACCAGTCATCTCATCCTCTGTTGTCCTCTTCTCCTGCCCCAATCCCTCCCAGCATCAGGATCTTTTCCAATGAGCCAACTCTTCGCATGAGGTGGCCAAAGTACTGGAGTTTCAACTTCAGCATCATTCCCTCCAAAGAAATCCCAGGGCTGATCTCCTTCAGAATGGACTGGTTGAATCTCCTTGCAGTCCAAGGGACTCTCAAGAGTCTTCTCCAACACCACAGTTCAAAAGCATCAATTCTTCGGTGCTCAGCTTTCTTCACAGTCCAACTCTCATGGCCATACATGACCACAGGAAAAACCATAGCCTTGACTAGATGGACCTTTGTTGGGAGAGTAATGTCTCTTCTTTTGAATATACTATCTAGGTTGGTCATAACTTTCCTTCCAAGGAGTAAGCATCTTTTAATTTCATGGCTGCAATCACCATCTGCAGTGATTTTGGAGACCCAAAAAATGATCTCTGACACTGTTTCCCCTATTTCCTCATCTATTTCCCATGAAGTGATGGGACCAAATGCCATGATCTTCATTTTCTGAATGTTGAGCTTTAAGCCAACCTTTTCACTCTCCTCTTTCACTTTCATCAAGAGGCTTTTTAATTCCTCTTCACTTTCTGCCATAAGGATGCTGTCATCTGCATATCTGAGGTTATTGATATTTCTCCCGGCAATTTTGATTCCAGCTTGTGTTTCTTCCAGCCCAGCATTTCTCATGATGTACTCTGCATAGAAGTTAAATAAGCAGGGTGACAATATACAGCCTTGACGTACTCCTTTTCCTATTTGGAACCAGTCTGTTGTTCCATGTCCAGTTCTAACTGTTGCTTCCTGACCTGCATATAGGTTTCTCAAGAGGCAGGTCAGGTGGCCTGGTATTCCCATCTCTTTCAGAATTTTCCACAGTTTATTGTGATCCACACAGTCAAAGGCTTTGGCATTGTCAATAAAGCAGAAATAAATGTTTTTCTGGAACTCTCTTGCTTTTTCCATGATCCAGTAGATGTTGGCAATTTGATCTCTGGTTCCTCTGCCTATTCTGAAACCAGCTTGAACATCTAGAGGTTCACGGTTCACGTGTTGCTGACACCTGGCTTGGAGAATTTTGAGCATTACTTTACTAGCATGTGAGATGAGTGCAATAGTGTGATAGTTTGAGCATTCTCTGGCATTGCCTTTCTTTGGGATGGGAATGAAAACTGACCTTTTCCAGTCCTGTGGACACTGCTGAGTTTTCCAAATGTGCTGGCATATTGAGTGCAGCACTTTCACAGCATCATCTTTCAGGATTTGAAATAGCTCAACTGGAATTCCATCACCTCCACTAGCTTCGTTTGTAGTGATGCTTTCTAAGGCCCACTTGACTTCACATTCCAGGATGTCTGGCTCTAGATGAGTGATCACACTATCGTAATTATCTGGGTCGTGAAGATCTTTTTTGTACAGTTCTTCTGTGTATTCTTGCCACCTCTTCTTAATATCTTCTGCTTCTGTGAGGTCCATACCGTTTCTGTCCTTTATCGAGCCCATCTTTGCATGAAATGTTCCCTTGGTATCTCTAATTTCCTTGAAGAGATCTCTAGTCTTGCCCATTCTGTTCTTTCCCATTCTGTTCTTTTATCAAGTTAGATAAGGTGAAAAGATAAGGTATTACTTAGCTCATGCCTTCATTCATCATTTTTTTAAGAGACCCCTCTGATTACTGTATGAAAAATAGATTGAAATGAGAAAGACTAGCAATGGAGAGATTAGTTAGGCAGCTAGTGTCATCACCCAGTCAAGAGATAAAGACCCATACTTCAAAGTACATTTACTTTTACAAATTACGAAAGTACACAAGTCTCACATGGATGCCTACTGGATCAGCTTTGCCACACCAAAGAAGAGGGGGATAGTGCAAGACTAGACCCTTGGTTCAAATTATAGCTTGGCCATTATAGGACCTTGATTCTTGCACCTTGGCAACTTGTTTCTTGTATCTATGTATCCATGTTTTCTCATCTTTAAAAAGAAGTTAGAAGTACCACATAGGGTTGTCAAGAACACAGGAGTAAGAATACGTGAACTGTTCAAAATAGTACCCACCAGGTAACAAGTGCTCATTGTTTTTTGCCTGGCATACAAGTGGGGCAATGTGGTTTGTGGCCCCAAGAGGGCAGCAGAGGAGTAAGAACAGATGTGGAATTATACAAAGCCAGATTCACATTAGTTATCAAAGATGTATTGTCTGATGCAGAAAAAAAGCAAACAGGAAGAAGACCTCTATGAATCATGCAAAATGGAAGCTGAGCTCAGAGTCACTTAGACCTTGCTATTTTGTTCTGGCTAACAGTTCAAGACACAAGTATAGTCAAAATCAATCCCTCAAGTAATCAGAAGGATTCGGGAACTCATCCTGGAACATGCTTTCAAGGTGGCTCACTCACATGGCCAGTGAGTCGATGCTGGCTCCTGGCTGGGAGCTCAGCTAAGGACCAGTGCCTTTGGTTTCTCTCCACCTGGACCTCTCTATGTGGTCTGGCCATGGTAGATGAGTACTAGGGTAAGCATCCCAGAGAGGATAGGTAAAGTGGCATCACTTTTCCTGATCTAGCCTAAAAAGTCACATGTGTCACTTCTACATAGTCTAATAGTCAAAGCTGTAACAAAAGTCCACCCAGTTTTCAGGGGAAAAGACACAGATGCCACCTCCTGATGGGGAGTGGCAAGTTCTGGAAAAGCATACAGAGAAATATTCTTATATTCACTTTTTTAAAAATATAATCAACCACAAAGTGGATCCTAGAAATATATACTGGATTTTTTTCTGTCTCTCATTTTCACATGCAAAGCATGAGAACGTCTTTGCAAGTCTGGGGGCAAAATACATTCTGAAGCTGATTTGATCTCACTACCACGTCTCCCCCTGGAGTCCAAGCTAACATGCTTTCTCCCTGGGTTACAGCAAAGCCTCCTGAGAGGCTTCCTCACTTTCAATTTAGCCCTACATATGTCTCATTTATACTGGAGCCAGTGAAACTTTAAAAAATGTTAACCTGATCATGTCACACTGCTCAGCTTAAAACCGTCGGATGGCTTCCTATCATCCTTAAAATAAAAGCCTAAACACTAATGGCCTACAAGATCCCCGGTATTCAGTTTTCTGTTTCTCTTTTTCATTTCACCTTTGGCTTTCCCTCCAGCACACACACACTGACCTTCTTCCTCTAATGCTAATGCCTGGAGGTGTTTCTGTCTCAGGGTCTTTTGTTCCCAAATCACTTCATACCTGCCCTATCCCATTACTTACATCTCTGCTCAAATACCACCTCTCTGATCACCCAATATAATGAGCACTTCTTTCCCTAAACTCTGCTTTATTTTCTTGTCACTGAGATTATTATTTATATATAATAAATAATTTATTTATTGTTATTGTTATTGTCTGTGAAAATAACTTCACAGACAGGACTTTCGGTTTTGTTCACTGCTTTTACTAGCAGCACCTTGATCCATTCAATAAACAGCTATGTTGAACACTGACTAAAGAATTTTTTTAGAAAGAAATACATTTTTTGTGTCTTTTCTGAATGAATGTGACATAAAGTAAGCTGTACTCACTCTAATGAAAACATATTTGTGCTCCCTACTAGTCATGGGCAATTCTTTCCTAGGATCCTGTGGTCTTGTGGACTAGTTTGGGAATAGATGGTTGTTTCAGTGTGTACACTTTAGAGGTTTCAACTTGACACTGGCTGTTTATACTGCTGAAGTTTAGTCATGTCTGGGCTTGCTTAGTGAGTTGATGGTGATGCCTCAGAGAGTTCAATTCTAATGAAGTTTTTGGTTTTGAATGGTTGAAGATAAAGGAAGCTGTGGTTGGGGTAAGTGCAAGAGGTAGGAAATGGGGACAGGATGGGAATCTGAGGGTAGTGATGGCTAAGTGAAGATGCTGTCCCTTTTCTGGGCTTCTCAGCACCATCAAACATGCTACAGTTGGAGACTTCTCCACCTCCTTGGCAGCTATGACACTGGGCTACAACACAGGCCCCAGCAAACACATATACCAGAAAGGCATTGAACCACTGCAGAGCTACAAGTGCCACCTGGGGTCCACTCTAGAGCGACAGACAGCAGGCAGTTCCAGTCACCAGAGGGAGGGGTGGCTAAGGTCACACACTAGCCAAGACTGAACACCAGCAGTGAGTCTGTGGCCAGCAGAGGCAAGCGAGCAGTTTCTAGCAGAGCAAGTCTTTAGTGCAATTCTGGGCATTGATCCTGGCTGGGGAGCCTCCCAGTCTGGTTTCTGGCCTCCTGGGATATCCTGTATTCACTAATAAATTCCTTTTCTGCTCACACTATATTTCAATTAGCTGCAACTGAGAACTCTGACAGAGATGAGGAGTGGATGGACTGGCTATTTATTTCCCAGTCTAACCCAGGGACCATGCCCAACACCTCTGAAGAAAGAAGCTGGAAGCCAAAATGGCAGAAATTATTTTAATAAGCAAGTCTGTGAGACTCAGAGTCTGAACAGAAGCGCTTTGTTCTCCAGGTGACAGAATTCTACTTTGAGCAGGAAACTGAGCCTCTGCCCACTTTTCCTTGGAACATAGTAGAATCCTTCACCAGAGAGACACCAGAGAAACTATCTTCAAACAACTTTTAAAAGTTCTAATTGGCTACAGTCCATGGAGTCACAAAAGAGTTTAATAGACCTTAGCAAATTAAAAACAAACAAACAAACAAACAAACAAACAGACAAACCCCTTATGAACTGGATAAAAGTGGATTTCTCTGGTTGAGGTGGGACTTGGTGCCCCTACCACAGGGGTGGGGGTGCTTACTGATCCCTCTGCCCACTTAGCAATAAATCTCCAGAACTCAATGACGGTCACAGGCAGGAGGCTTACAAACTCTGTGACACCCAGGTGACCATGGAGAATCTCCTGAGGTAACACCCAGTGGGTGCATGCCAGAAAGGCAGTGGTCCCAGGTGAGCAGATTTATTTCTGGGCACATCACCTGAGGTTCCCATAAAGCTGGTGGGGAACCCACTGGGGCTTGTTTCAAAGAATCCAAGCCCTGCTTCAGGGGACAATTAACCAGAGGGATTTGAACATTATATCCCTAATGTCTTTTCTAACAAAATTTAGTAAAACCTGGAGAAATTTTGGTTGCACACCGGTTTACGCAACACGATCTTATTGGTGGTATACTACACATATTCAAGTTATTTAACTTTCCTTAAACTTTAGTAAATTTATTAATTTCTGTTGTAAATTCAACTCTGGGGAAGAGGAACTCAAGTTGCTCACAAGTGATTCTCTGCCTGCATCTCCAAGCATTTTCCATGCTCACTCACCTACCCTACTGATGGACTTCTGAATTCTAAACACATCTCAGAGAGCCCTGGGCATCTCCTTGCACAAGGTTCTCCTGATTCAATCTTTACCCACTGGATTGGACCCCCTTACATCACCTTAGTTGACTTTGTTAATGCAGTCCCTGTGGGTATTAGAGTGGAAAGTATGTGAATGCGGGATAAATTCAGAGTTCAAATAGCAATAGGATTTTCAGAGAGTTGTTTAAGCTCTCTGAGCATCCAAATAGATAAAATAACACTAATCTTGTTATAAGGAATTTAAAGTAACAAGTAGGAAGCCTTGAACCTAAATGCTATATGAAAACATTACCCACTTTTGTGAGGGCATTTACTTTCTCAGGACCTCTCTTATGATTAGAGGTTTGGTCTCTCTCCCGGCCTGTGGTCTCCCAGCCTGAGAGCCAGCACTAGGAGATGGCAGATCGTACAGACTTAAAACATTTGCTCACTTCATGTCTCTATCACACTTTGGTAATCATTATATTTGCTGTGGTGATCTATAATCAGCAATCTCTAGTGTTACTACTGTCACTGTTTTGGGGTGCCGCAAACCATGCCCATATAAGATGGTGAACTTAGTGAGTGTTCTGACTTCTCCACCAACCAGCTATTCCTTGTCTCTCTCCCTTTCCTCAAGCCTCTCTATTCCCTGAGACACAGTAATATTGAAATTAGGCCAATTAACAACCCTACAACATCCTCTAAGTGTTCAAGTGAAAGGAAGAGTTGCACATCTCTCACTTTAAACCAAAAGCTATACTTAATTCAGGTTAATGAAGAAGGCATGTCATAAGCCAAGATAGGCTGAAAGCTCAGCCTCTTATGGCAGCTAGCCAAGGTGTGAGTGCAAAGGAAAAGTTCTTGAGGGAAATTAAAAGCGCTACTCCAGTGAACATATGAAAGGCAAGAAAGCAAAACAGCTTTATTGCAGATATGAAAAAAGTTTTAGCGGTCTGGATAGAAGATCAAACCAGCCAGAACATTCCCTTACACAAAAGCCTAATACAGAGGAAGGTTGTACCTCTCTTCAATTCTGTGAAGACTGAATGAGGTAAGGAAGCTGCAGAAAGAAAGTCTGAAGCTAAGAGAAGTCGGTTCATGAGGTTTAAGGAAACAAGATGTCTCCATAACTTACAAAGTTGGCTACACTGAATAGACTTTCAACGTAGACAAAACAGCCTTATATTAGAAGAAAATGCCATCTAGGACTTTCACAGCTAAAGAGGAGGAGTCAACACCTGATTACAAAGCACCAAAGGGACAGACTGATGCTCTTATTAGGGGCTAAGGCAGCTGGTGATTCTAAGTTGAAGCCAATGCTAACTTATTACCCTGAAAATCCTGGGCCCTTAAGGGCTAAATCTACTCTGCCTGGCCCAGCTGGTAAAGAATCCTCCTGCAACACAGAAGACGTGGGTTGGATTCCTGGGTTGAAAATATCTCCTGAGAAGGAAAAGGCTACCCACTCCAGTATTCTGGCCTGGAGAATTCCATGGACTGTATAGGCCATGGGGTCGCAAAGAGTTGGACAAGACTGCACAACTTTCACTCTCACATTCTGTGCTCTATTATTAGAACAGTGAAACCTGTATTACAGTACATCTGTTTACAATATGATTTACTAAATATTTTCCGCCCACTGTTGAGACCCACTGCTCCAAATAAAACATTTCTTTCAAAATGTTACTGCTGCTGCTGCTGCTAAGTCGCTTCAGTAGTGTCCAACTCTGCGACCCCAGAGACGGCAGCCCACCAGGCTCCCCCGTCCCTGGGATTCTCCAAGCAAGAACACTGGAGTGGGTTGCCATTTCCTTCTCCAATGCATGAAACTGAAAAGTGAAAGTGAAGTCGCTCAGTCGTGTCTGACTCTTCACGACCCCCTGGACTGCAGCCTATCAGGCTCCTCCATCCATGAGATTTTCAAGGCAAGAGTACGGAGTGGGGTGCCATTGCCTTCTCCGCAAAATGTTACTGCTCACTGACAATGTGCCTGGTCACCCAAGGGCTCCGAAAGAGATGCTCTACCAGATTAATTTTGTTTTCATGTCTGCTAACATAGCATCCATCCTGTAGTCCATGGATCAAGCAGTAATTTCACTTTTCACACTGTAATATTTATGAAATTAATTTTGTTCAGCTATAGCTACAAGAGATGATGATTCCTCTAATGGATCTGGGCAAAGAAAATGGAAAAAGTTTTTAAAGGATTCAGCCCTATATGCCATTAAGATTACTCATGATTTATGGGCAGAGGTCAAAATACCAGAATTAACAGAAACTTAGAAGAAGCTGAATCCAATCATCATGGATGACTTTGAAGGATTTAAAATTTCAGTGGAGGAAGTAGCTGTATATATGTTGGAAATATCAAGAGAATTATAAGTGGAACCTAGAGATGTACCTGTGTTGCTGTAATCTCATGATAAAACTTGAACAGCTGAGGAGCCTCTTCTTATGAATGAGCAAAGAAAATGGTTTCTTGAGAAAGAATCTGCTCCTGGTAAAAATGCTGTGAAGACTGTTGAAATGAAAACAAAGTATTTAGAACATTATGTAAACTTGGTTGACAAAGCAGTGGTGGGGTTTGAGAGGACTGCTTCCAATTTTGAAACAAGTTCTACTGTGGATAAAATGTTATCAAACTTCATTGCATGCTACAGAGAAATTGTTCATGAAAGAAAGAGTCAACTGGTTCAACAAACTTCACTGCTTCCTTATTTTAAGAAACTGCCACAGCCACCCCAACCTTCAGCAAACACCACCCTGATAAATCAGCAACCATCAACATAAAAGCAAGACCCTCTACCAGCAAAAAGATTACAACACACTAAAGGCTCGGTTTAGGATTAGCATTTTTTTAGCAATAAAATATTTTAATTAAAATATGTACATTATTTTTTAGACATAATGATATTATACACTTAATAGACTAAAATACAATAGTATGAATGTAACTTTTATGTGCACTGGGAAACCAAAAACTCCTGTGACTTGCCTTATTGCTATATTTGGTTTATTGAGGTGGTCTGGAACCCAATCTGTCATGTCTCTATGGCATGCCTGTAGATGGGAGAAATGAGTTGCAAAAGCCTGCTGCTGCTAAGTCGCTCAGTCATGCCCGACTCTGTATGACCCCCATAGACGGCAGCCCACCAGGCTCCCCCATCCCTGGGATTCTCCAGGCAAGAACACTGGAGTGAGTTGCCATTCCCTTCTCCAATGCGTCAAAGTGAAAAGTGAAAGTGAAGTCACCTAGTCGTGCCCGACTCTTAGCGACTCCGTGGACTGTAGCCTACCAGGCTCCTCCGTCCATGAGATTTTCCAGGCAAGAGTACTGGAGTGGGTCGCCAGTACAAAAGCCTACAAACAGTATAATACCATTTTAATAAAGCTCAAAACAACCAAAACTACATGATTATATATATATATATATGTATGTGCTACGTATGTGTTTTAATTGGCAATTAAAACAGGCAAAGGAATGACACCTACAGTTGACAGGATAATGGTTGCCTCTTGGAGGGAGGCAGGAGGAGAGAACACGATACAAGCAATGTGTTGGTAATGTGTTATTTTGTTTTGGGGAGGAGAAGTCATGGGTGCACATTTCATTATTATGTTACTGTATTCTTTTATATGTGCCAAATACTTCATAATAAAAATAAAGAGTGACCAACAGAGCTAGAGGAGTTAATTAAAATCAGTAGAAAACCAGCAATTGTTTGGAAATGGCACAGACTGTGTCCTCTAAGGGAAGGGTCCCTGGATCCAGCCTTTCCCATTCAGGTATTTGACATTTGCTCTCAACAAGCTATGATAAATTTACCCATGCTACCAAAACGTACAAGAGCCAGAGAAAGACATCAAGATGCCAATGAACATGGTTATAATGAGAAGCACAATTCTCACATACTGGACATGCTCATCTAGCGTGATTAGCAGATCCTTTACCTATAGGCAAACTATACAGGAAGTTACACTATAAACAGAAGTGTCATTACTGAGTTTTTACAAGAATTCTTGGTCAGAAAGATGGGCTTACTAGTTTCAGCAACTCATCAGACAAGAATGAAAATAAACTGAAACTTCACAGAACAATATATCTTAAGAACACAAGTAATACAAAAGTTAGTTTCACCTTCATATCTATACAGACAAGTCTGCATGGGAATCAAAACATGACCATGGATCAGAATTCAAGAAGTAGACTAAGTGAGAATAAAACAAAGCTAAGCCTCAGTTTCTCACCGTCTTCAGTAGAGTTTACCATAGCCAAGCACATGTGATGTCACTCTCACTCTGCATGCCCAGAACAGACACCGTTCATTCATCAGGGATTTTTTTCCCACAGGAATTACTCAGGACTCTTCTAAAAGCACTCCAGATAGCCACTATTAACTGGGTTGGTACATGAAGTAAAAGCTATTATTTATAAACATGGACCAACAGTTAAAATAGTACAAATTAACTTACAAAACAGAGACTCAAAGACTTAGAACACGAACTTATGGTTGTCGGCAGAAAGGGAGAGTTGGGGACTTTGGGAAGGTCATGTACACACTGCTATATTTAAAATGGATACCCACCAAAGACCCACTGCATAGCACATGGAACTCTGCCCATGTTATGTGCTAGCCTGGATGGGAGGGGGGTTTAGGGGAAAATGGATACACAGTCCCTTGAAACTACTACAACATTGTTCTTATTTTTTTACTGAAAGATAATTGCTTTACAGAATTTTGTTGTTTTCTGTCAAACCTCAACAGGAATCAGCCACAGGTATATGTATATTCCCTCACTTTTGAACCTCCCTCCCATCTCCCACCCCATCCCACCCCTCTAGATTGATACAGGGCCCCTGTTTGAGTTTCCAGAGCCATACAGCAAACTCCCGTTGGCTATCTATTTTATATACAGTAATGTAAGTTTCCACGTTACTCTTTCCATACATCTCACCCTCTCCTCCCCTCTTCCATGTCCACAAGTCTATTCTCTATGTCTGTTTCTCCATTGCTGCTGCTGCTGCTAAGTCAATTCAGTTGTGTCTGACTCTGTGCAACCCCATAGACAGCAGCCCACCAGGCTCCCCCGTCCCTGGGATTCTCCAGGCAGGAACACTGGAGTGGGTTGCCATTTCCTTCTCCAGTGCATGAAAGTGAAAAGTGAAAGGGAAGTCGCTCAGTCGTGTCTGACTCTTCATGACCCCATGACTCCGTCCATGGGATTTTCCAGGTAAGAGTACTGGAGTGGGGTGCCATTGCCTTCTCCATCTCCATTCAGTTCAGTTCAGTTCAGTTCAGTTGCTCAGTCGTGTCCGACTCTTTGCGACCCCATGAATTGCAGCATGCCAGGCCTCCCTGTCCATCACCAACTCCTGGAGTTCACTCAGACTCGTGTCCATCGAGTCAGTGATGCCATCCAGCCATCTCATCCTCTGTCATCCCCTTCTTCTCCTGCCCCCAATCTCTCCCAGCATCAAAGTCTTTTCCAATGAGTCAACTCTTCGCATGAGGTGGCCAAAGTACTGGAGTTTCAGCTTTAGCATCATCCCTTCCAAAGAAATCCCCGGGTTGATCTCCTTCAGAATGGACTGGTTGGATCTCCTTGCAGTCCAAGGGACTCTCAAGAGTCTTCTCCAACACCACAGTTCAAAAGCATCAATTCTTCAGCGCTCAGCCTTCTTCACAGTCCAAGTCTCACATCCATACATGACCACAGGAAAAACCATAGCCTTGACTAGACGGACCTTAGTCGGCAAAGTAATGTCTCTGCTTTTGAATATGCTATCTAGGTTGCTCGTAACTTTTCTTCCAAGGAGTAAGCGCCATCTCCATTACTGCCCTGTAAATAACTTCTTCAGTACCATTTTTCTAGATTCTGTATATGTGCGTTAGAATACGATATTTATCTTTCTCTTTCTGACTCACTTCATTCTGTATAATATGTTCTAGGTTCATCCACCTCATCAGAACTGACTCAAATGGATTCCTTTTTATAGCTGAGTAATATTCCATTGTGCGCCACAACTTTATCCATTCATCTGCAGATGGACATCTATGTCTATGCTCTTCCATGTTCTAGCTATTGTAAATAGTGCTGCAATAACCAATGGGATACATGTGTCTTTTCAATTTTAGTTTCCTCAGAGTATATGCCTAGGAGTGGGATTGCTGGGTCCTATGGTGGTTTCATTCCTAGTTCTTTAGGGAATCCCCATTCTGTCTTCTACAGTGGCTGTATCAATTTACATTCCCACCAACAGGGCAAGAGCATTCCCTTTTCTCCACACCCTCTCCAGCATTTACTGTTTGTAGACTTTTCAATGATGGCCATTCTGACTGGTGTGATGTGATGCCTCATTGTGGTTTTGATTTGCATTTCTCTAATAATGAGCAATGTTGAACATCTTTTCATGTGTTTGTTAGCCATATGTATGCCTTCTTTGGAGAAATGTCTGTTTAGGTCTTTTTCCCACTTTTTAATTGGGTTGTTTGTTTTTCTGGTATTGAGTTGTATGAGCTGCTTGTATATTTTGGAAATTAATCCTTTGTCAGTTGTTTCATTTGCTATTATTTTCTCCCATTCTGATGGTTGTCTTTTCACCTTGGTTATAGTTTCCTTTGCTGTGCAAAAGCTTTTAAGTTTAATCAGGTCCCACTTGTTTACTTTTGTTTTTATTTCCATTAATCTAGGAGGTGGGTCATAGGGGATCTTGCTTTATGTCATCAAGTGTTCTGACTATGTTTACCTCTAAGAGTTTTACAGTTTCTGGTCTTATATTTAGGTCTTTAATCCATTTTGAGTTTATCTTTGTGTATGATGTTAGGAAGTGTTCTAATTTCATTCTTTTACATGTAGCTGTCCAGTTTTCCCAGCACCATTTATTGAAGAGTCTGTCTTTGCCCTATTGTATGTTCTTGTCTCCTTCGTCAAAATTAACGTACCCACTGGTGCATGGGTTTATTTCTGGACTTTCTATCTTGTTCCATTGGTAACATTTCTGTTTTTGTGCCAGAACCATACTGTCTTGATGACTGTGGCTTTGAAATATAAGCTGAAGTCAGGAAGTCAGGATTCCTCCAGCTCCATTCTTCTTTCTAAAGACTGCTTTGGCTATTCTGGGTTTTTGTGTTTCTATACGAATTTTCAAATTTTTTGTTCTAGTTCTGTGAAAAATGCCATTGGTAATTTGATAAGGATCACACTAAATCTATAGATTGCATTTGGTAGTATAGTCATTTTCACAATATTGATTCTTCCTACCCAGGAAAGTATAACATCTCTCCATCTGTTTATGTCATCTTTGATTTCTTTTATCAGTGTCTTATAATTTTCTGTGTACAGTTCTTTTGTCTCCTTAGGTAAATTTATTCCTGGATTTTTAATTCTTTATGTTGCAATGGTGAATGGGATTGATTCCTTAATTTCTCTGATTTTTCAGTTAGTATATAGAAATGCAAGTGATTTCTTTGTATTGATTTTGTATCCTGCAACTTTGCTAAATCACTGATTAGCTCTAGTGATTTTCTGATACTATCTTTAGGGTTTTCTATGCACAGTATCATATCATCTGCAAACAGTGAGAGCTTTACTTCTTTTCTGATCTGGATTCCTTTTATTTTTCTTTTTTTTTTTTTTTTTGTAAAGCAATTACATTCCAATTTATTTTTTTTTATTAGTAATGATTTTTTTGTCCATTTTCAACAAGAGGTGATCAATGAATAAAATGAATACAGAAGCAAGAAATATAAACTTTATCTGGGTATTCAGATAACCTCCCAAACCAAAAAGCATGCTCTCTAAATACAAATGACTCTAGCTAGGACTTCCAAAACTATGTTGAATAATAATGCTGAAAGTGGACACCCTTGTCTTGTTCCTGATCTTAGGGTGAATGCTTTCAGTTTTTCACCATTGAGAATAATGTTTTCTGTAGGCTTATCATATATGGCCTTTACTATGTTGAGGGAGGTTTCTTCTATGCCCATTTCTTGAAGAGTTTTAATCATAAATAGGTGCTGAATTTTGTCAAAGGCTTTTTCTGCATCTATTATCGTATGATTTTTATCTTTCAATTTGTTAATATGGAAATCACATTGATTGATTTGCATATATTGAAGAATCCTTGCATTCCTGGAATAAACCCAACTTGATCATGGTGTATGACCTTTTTGATGTGTTGTTGAATTCTGTTTGCTAAAACTTTGGTGAGGATTTTTGTGTCTATGTTCATCAATTATATTGGCCTGTAGTTTTCTTTTTTTGTGTTGTCTTTGTCTGGTTTTGGCATCAGAGTGTTGGTGGCCTCATAGAATGAGTTTGGAAGTGTTCCTTCCTCTGCAGTTTTTTGAAAGAGTTTTGTTAGAATAGGCATTAGCTCTTCTCTAAATGTTTGACAAAATTCTCCTGTGAAGCCATCTGGTCCTGTGCTTTTGTTTTCTTCAGGAGATTTTTGATCACAGATTCAATTTCAGTGCTTCTAATCGGTTGTTCATAATTTCTATTTCTTCCTGGTTCAGTCTTGGAAGATTGAACTTCCCCAAGAATCTGTCCATTTCTCCCAGGTTATCCATTTTATTGTCATACAGTTGTTCATCATATTCTCTTATAATCCTTCGTGTTTCTGCATTGTCTGTTGTAACCTCTCCTTTTTCATTTCTAATTTTGTTGATTCCATTCTTCTCTCTTTTTTCCTGATGAGTCTGGCTAAAGGTTTGTCAATTTTGTTTACCTTCTCAAAGAACCAGCTTTTAGCTTTACTCATCTTTACTACTGTTTCTTTCACTTATTTTTCATTTACTTCTGCTCGGATCTTTATGATTTCTTTCCCTCTGCTAATTTTTTTTTTGTTGTTCTTCTTTTTCCAGTTGTTTTAGGTGTAAAGTTAGGTTGTCTATTCAATGCTTTTCTTGTTTCTTGAGATAGGATTGTATTGCTATAAACTTCTCTCTTAGAATTGCTGTTGCTGCATCCACAGGTTTTAAGTTGTCATGTTTTCATTGTCATTTGTTTCTAGAATATTTTTGGTTTCCCTTTTTATCTTCAGTAGCCTGTTGGTTATTTAGAGACGTGTTGTGAAATCTCCATGTGCTTGTGTTTCTTACAGTTTTCTTCTTGTAACTGATGTCTAGTCTCATAGCATTGTGGTCAGAGAAGATGCTTGATACTATTCCGATTTTCTTAAATTTACTGTGGTTTGATATGTGACAAGATGTGGTCTATCCTGGAGAATGTTCCATGTGCACTTGAGAAGAAGGGGTATTCTTCTGCATTTGGATGGAATGTCCTGAAGATATCAATGAGATCCATCTCATCTAATGTATCATTTAAGACTTGTGTTTCCTTTTTAATTTTCTGTTTTGATGATCTGTCCATTTGTGTGAGTGAAGTGTTAAAGTCTCCTACTATTATTGTGCTACTGTCTATTTCTCCTTTTATGTCTGTTAAGTGTTTGTCTCATGTGTTGAGGTGCTCCTGTGTTGGGTGCATAGATATTTACAATTGTTATGTTTTCCTCTTGGATTGATCCCTTGATCATTATGTAGTGTCCTTCCTTATCTCTTGTAATCGTCTTTATTTTAAAATCTATTTTGTCCACCTTTCTTTTGCTTCCCATTTGCATGGAATATATTTTTCCATCCTCTCACTTTCAGTCTATATGTGTCTTTAGGTCTGAAGTGGGTTTCTTGTAGACATATATATGGGTCTTGTTTTTGCATACATTCAGCTAGTCTGTGTCTTTTGGTTGGAGCATTTAATCCATTTACATTTAAAGTAATTATTGATATATGTGTTCCTATTGTCATTTTCTTAATTGTTTGGGGTTGATTTTGTAGATCCTTTTTCTTCTATTGTATTTATCAACTATATAAGTCCCTTTAATATTTGTTGTAAGGCTGGTTTGGCAGTACTGAATTCTCTTAACTTTTGCTTGTCTTTTTATTTCTCCATCAATTTTAAATGAGATCCTTGCTGGGTACAGTAATCTTGGTTGTAGACTTTCCCTTTCAGTACTTTAAATATATCCTGCCATTCCCTTCTGGCCTGCAGAGTTTCTGCTGAAAGATTAGCTGTTAAGCATATGGAATTTCCCTTGTATGTTACTTGTTGCCTCTCCCTTGCTGCTTTTAATATTCTTTCTCTGTGTTTAGTCTTTGTCAGTTTGATTAGTATGTGTCCTGGTGTGTTTCTCCTTGGGTTTATCCTGTATGGGACTCTGTGCCTCTTGGACTTGATTGACTATTTCCTTTTCCATGTTGGGGAAATTTTCATCTATAATCTCTTCAAAAATTTTCTCATACCCTTACTTTTTCTCTTCTTCTTCTGGGACCCCTATAATTCAAATGTTGGTGCATCTGATATTGGCCCAGAGGTCTCTGAGACTATCCTCAGTTCTTTTCATTCTTTATTCTTTATTTTGCTCTTCAGAAGTTACTTTCACCGTTTTATCTTCCAGTTCACTGATTTGTTCTTCTGCTTCAGATATTCTGCTATTGATTCCTTCTGAAAGTGAAAGAGGTGAGTAAAAAAGTTGACTTAAAGGTCAACATTCAGAAAACGAAGATCATGGCATCCGGTCCCATCACTTTATGGGAAATAGATGGGGAACCAGTGGAAAGAGTGTCAGACTTTATTTCTGAGCTCCAAAATCACTGCAGATGGTGACTGCAGCCATGAAATTAAAAGATGCTTACTCTTTGGAAGAAAAGTTATGACCAACCTAGATAGCATATTCAAAAGCAGAGACATTACTTTGCCAACAAAGGTCCATCTAGTCAAGGCTATGGTTTTTCCAGTAGTCGTGCATGGATGTGAGAGTGGGACTGTGAAGAAGGCTGAGTGCCAAAGAATTGATGCTTTTGAACTGTGGTGTTGGAGAAGACTCTTGAGAGTCCCTTGGACTGCAAGGAGATCCAACCAGTCCATTCTGAAGGAGATCAACCCTGGGATTTCTTTGGAGGGAATGATGCTAAAGCTGAAACTCCAGTACTTTGGCCACCTCATGCGAAGAGTTGACTCATTGGAAAAGACTTTGATGCTGGGATGGATTGGAGGCAGGAGGAGAAGGGGACAACAGAGGATGAGATGGCTGGATGGCATCACTGACTCGATGGACGTGAGTCTGAGTGAACTCCGGGAGTTGGTGATGGACAGGGAGGCCTGACGTGCTGCGATTCATGGGGTCGCAAAGAGTGGGACACGACTGAGCGACTGAACTGAACTGAACTGAACTGAGAGTACTTTTAATTTCAGTAATTGTGTTGTTTGTCTCTGTATGTTTATTCTTTAGTTCTCCTAGGTCTTTGTTAATTGATTCTTGCATTTTCTCCGTTTTGTTTTCAAGGTTTTTTATCATCTTTATTATCGTTACTCTGAATTCTTTTTCAGGGAGTTTCCCTATTTCCTCTTCATTTATTTGGACTTCTGTGTTTCTAGTTTGTTCCTTCATTTGTGTAGCATTTATCTGCCTTTTCATTATTTTTTTTAACTTATTGCATTTGAGGTCTCATTTTCCCAGTCTTAAAGGTTGAATTCTTTCTTCCTTTCGGTTTCTGCCCTCCTAAGGTTGGTCCAGTGGTTTGTGTAAGCTTCCTATAGGGTGAAATTTGTGCTGAGTTTTTGTTTGTTTGTTTTTCCTCTGATGGGCAAGGCTTCATGAGGTGGTAATCCTGTCTGCTGATGATTGGGTTTGTATTTCTGTTTTGTTTGTTGTTTAGATGAGGTGTTCTGCACAGGGCACTACTGGTGCTTGGGTGATGCCAGGTCTTATATTCAAGTGGTTTCCTTTGTGTGAGTTCTCACTATTTGATACACCCTAGGGTTAGTTCTGGAGAAGGCAATGGCACCCCACTCCAGTACACTTGCCTGGAAAATCCCATGGATGGAGGAGCCTGGTGGGCTGCAGTCCATGGAGTTGTTAGAAGTCAGACACAACTGAGCGACTTCACTTTCACTTTTCCCTTTCATGCATTGGAGAAGGAAATAGCAACCCACTCCAGTGTTCTTGCCTGGAGAATCCCAGGGACGGGGCAGCCTGATGGGCTGCTGTCTCTGGGGTCGCACAGAGTCGGACACAACTGAAGCGACTTAGCAGCAGCAGCAGCAGCAGCAGCAGCAGGATTAGTTCTCCAGTAGTCTAGGGTCTTGGAGTTAGTACTCCCACTCCAAGGTGTCAGGGCTTGCTCTCTGGTCAGGAATGAAGATTCCACAGTGGTTTGTTATGCTATTGAGATTAAAACTAATATCTAAAAATGAGAAACCAAAGATGAACCCCATACAAATGGCAGCTACAAAACCAGGCAAATAATAATTAAAATCATGGAATATACACATATACATATACACCATGAGCAAAGTCAAAACAGTCAAACAAAAATAAAATACAATAGATTGACCCAGTGAATGAAGGAAATCAAAAGTTATATTTACCAGTTAAGAACAAAACTAACTAAAGCACAAAGTGGAAAACAAAACTAAAGCAAGGTGTCAAGTGGGGAATAAAGCAGTGAAAACAAAACTAACAAATATTTTAGAGGAAAGGAAAGAAAAAATGAAAAAAACAACAGACATGCAAAGTTAAATAAAGGTAGATGAAGAAGATTTATATACATTAAAGATTAACTGCAAGGGGAAAAGAACAGTAAGAAAGGCAAAGGAATAAATGTAGAAAAATATAATTGGCTTAAAAAATAAAAAGTTAAAATTATAAAAAAGAGAAAAGAAAAAAAATGGAAGAAGAAAGAAAAAAAAAAGGAAAACTCCACAGAACTGCAAAAGCCCAACGTAGATTCAAAGGTTTATAGCAACAACAAAAGTGTGACTGAATATACACATATACATATACACCCATAAACAAAATCGGAACAGTCCAACAAAAATAAAGTACAATAGATTGACCTGGAGAACAAAGGAAACCAAAAATTATATCTACCAGGACAAAGCTAACTAAAGTACAAACTGGAAAACAAAACTAAAGCAAGGTGTCAATTAGGGAATAAAGTAATGAAAATAAAACTAAACAGATACGTTGAGAGGAAAGGAAAGAAAGAATAGATATGCAAAGTTAAATAGAGTTAGATTAAGATTTATATACATTAAAGATTAACTGCAAGGGGAAAAGAACAGTAAGAAAAGCAAAGGAATAAATGTAGAAAAAATAATAATAGGCTTAAAAAACTAAAAATTAAAATTAAAAAAAGAGAAAAGGAAAACTCTCCAGAACTGCAAAAGCCCAATGCAGAGGCAGAGGTTTATAACAACAATTAAAAATGTGACTGAGGAGGGAAAAAGCTTAAAGGCTTAATTAGATTTCATAGTGCCAATAAAATTGATGACTACAACAGAGGGGAGGGAAGAGAAAAAAGAAAAAAATTCAAAAGAATCTACAGAACCAGTCAAAACATAAGAATAACAAATGTTTTTCTTGAATGACTGCTAAGAGAGTCCTTTCCCTTGCGGGGAGGGAGTCACAGTCCACCTCACCTCCCTAGGATGCCCTCCAACACTCTGCTGATCTCTGGACCTGTTCTGGGGGCAGCTCAGATTCTAATCTGGTCCTGCTGCTGCTGCTGCTGCTGCTGCTGCTAAGTCGCTTCAGTTGTGTCCGACTCTGTGCAACCCCATAGATGCCAGCCCACCAGGCTCCCTCGTCCCTGGGATTCTCCAGGCAAGAATACTGCAGTGGGTTGCCATTTCCTTCTCCAATGCATGAAAGGGAAAAGTGAAAGTGAAGTCGCTCAGTTGTGCCTGACTCTTAGCGACCCCATGGACTACAGCCCACCAGGCTCCTCCATCCATGGGATTTTCCAGGCAAGAGTACTGGAGTGGGGTGCCATTGCCTTCTCCGAATCTGGTCCTACTCCTCTATATTCTTGCCTCCAATGTCCACAGCTATCAGAACTAGTGCATTTTCTTCTGTGGGAGCTCTCAATGACCTTTTATATATTTCATAGGCACAGAGTCTGCCTAGTTGATCGTGTGGATTTAATCTGGGGTTTGGGGTCTTCTTTCTTAGTCACACTGCCCCTGGGTTTCAATTGTGGTTTTATTTCCACCTTTACATGTCGGTGGTCCACTGGGGTTTGCTCCTGAGGCTGCCCTGGAGGACTTGGGTTTGCCTCTGTGAGGGCCAGGTGTGGAGGTGGTGCAGCTGCTTGGGTCGCAGGGGTTCTGGCAGCACCAGGTACTCAGGGGAGTTGGCGGCTAGGGCAGCAGGAAATATAGTGCTCTAGAAGGGTATAGCAACCAGTTATTAGCCAATACACTCCAGTATTCTTTCCTGGAGGACCCCCTTCCCTGACAGAGAAGTCTGGCATGCCACAGTCTACAGGGTCACAAAGAGTTGGACACTACCAAAGCAACCCTGTACGCATAGATGCAAGACTTCTTTTCCCTGTGGCAGCTGTGCCCCAGTGAGAGTTGAGCATGAAGGTGGTGCAGCTGCTTGGCTTGAGAGGACCCTGGCGGCACCAAGTGTGCAGGGACACGGACTGCCTCCACCACAAGAGTTATGGCCCTTTCAGAGTCTTTTTTCAAGCCTCTTGTAGCTGGCAATCAGAAGGCCTCTTTGGCCAGTCTTTCTCCATAGCTCTGCCTGTTCGAGCACTTAAGAGGGGCCCCTTGCCTGGGTTCCTTCTCTGTTGTTCAGTGCATCAGGCACATAGAGGGACCCGCCTGACTGAGGCCCTACTCTGTAAATGGCACATCAAGCATTTAATGGGACACATTGGGTGGGGTCCTACTCTGTGGTTCAGTGTGTTAGGCATTTGATGGGCCAGCCTCTCTATTGCTGAGCTGCCAATACTGGCGTGTTGGGGGAGAGAGGCTATGGTGATGGCTCCACCCGCTACGTGTGACTTAGCAGTATTGCCTTGCTTCCGTGGCTGCCCGGCTTTCCTCCACAGGCATTTCCCACCACAATCTCCTCCCTCACATCCCCTCGATCTGTCTCTCTGCAGTCAACAGCAGTCCTTGCCCTGGGATTGCTCCACAATTCCTAAACTGCAGCTCCCAGCCGCTGCACCTTCCAGGGCATCTACATCCCTGCATTGGGTACGTATGGCTGCGGTAAGGACTGTCTGATTCTCATTCTATTTAGGCTGCCACAGATCACCTGTTTCACTCTCCGCCTTAAATGTTTCTCCTCTGACTCAGACAACTGCCCCTATGCAGAGATCCAAGCCCTGCTTCAGTTCCCCCACCCGCTGAGGGCAGGTCCAGTCCTCTAATGAAGGAGGAAACAGACAGAGCTGGATTGCATCTTAGGCCAGGCTGTGAACATTAGGCTACACACATGGTCACCCTCCAATGCACTCTGAACTTTGCACCCGGTGTCTACAGAAACAGCATACCAATGGAAAACCAGACCCCCCAGATAAAAGAGCCTCAGGACTTGGACTTGGACCCTCTGTTGCCTAAAAGAATATGCTAATCATCTCTGTAACAGGACAAAGTCATAAATTTCCATTATGTTTATCAGGATATGACCAAAGGCCTATTGATAAATGTCCACTGTTTAACTATCTAGGCTTGTGACACATGAATCATGGGTTAACTTTGATTGTATCTCTCTTTTACCTTGTCCAGACTAGTTTCAAAGAATTTGGGGAGGTGGGTTTGAGCACGTACACTTAGGATATATAAGGTTTTCACAAAAACTGGTCAGAGAGCTTGGCTAAGAGGAGACTCTGCCTTGGGCCCGCCGGTGTAATAAACTGCACTCCACTATCTGCACTGTCCATCCGAGTGAGTTTGTTTCCCGGAACGTGTAGCTACAACACTAACCCTCCTGGTTTTCCCCCTAGTTCCTTCGTCCTACCAATTTGCTTGGGTCTATATATTCATTTCCGCTGGTCAGGTACTCCTGTCTGCTGTCAACTGGTGTTCTGCATGCACTTCTGTGTCTGAATGTGTATTCCTGATGTATCCGTGGAGATTCCGCGTCCACCTACTCCTACGCCATACCCCAATACAAAATAAAAACTTAAAAAAAAATTTATACTGTCATAAAGGACTTACAATCTGGCCACAAACTACCATTTGGAGTAGTATTCTCACTGGCCCCCAAAATGTTCTGTACTTTTCTCATATGCTCATCTGTGCTCACTCTAGAGCCTCCTACACACACACACACACCAACCTGAAGTGTCCATTCTTTCTTCTCTGTCCTGCTTGAATCCAACCTCTCCCATGAAGTTTCCCTGACCATCCCTGCCAGAAACCCTGTGTCCCTCTTCTAAAATGCCTGATATTTACATGTTTGGGGCATAAAAAAAATTAATATCTTTAATTGTAAGAAAATCCCATGTAATCTTTTGCTCTAAAAAGAGAATAAATGAGCAATAAAACAACATTTCAGAAGATATATGTTCTAATTGCATTTTTTTAATTTTTTTTTTATTTTTTATTTTTTTTAAATTTTAAAATCTTTAATTCTTACATGCGTTCCCAAACATGAACCCCCCTCCCACCTCCCTCCCTATAACATCTCTCTGGGTCATCCCCATGCATTTTAATTGAATCTTTCATTAGGAAACTGGGGGAAGAGACTGGAGGAGGCAGTATGCGTGAATATCAAATTACTAAAGTAACCAAGAGGGTAAATGGATCAAATCCCAGAAAAATTATCCATAATTTCCCAATTTTCTCTCCTATATATGATGCATTTTTAGTGATAATATCAGGATAATAAACTAGGTAAAGAGAAGTTATCCCTAGTCTTTTGTATTTACAAATATTCATTATCTTTATAATGTTCACTGTAGAAAAGTAAAAAAAAGACAGAAAAGATAAAGAAAAAAAAAAACAGGAGTCCTCAAAAATCTCCCTACCCAAAGATAACCATAGTTTGGCATATATTTATTGTTATTCATTTCCAAATGCACATATACAGCTAAGATATATATTCTTTTATATTATAGAGTCATGTTTACTTAAAACTTGCTTTTCCGTCCAGGAATCTACTATGGAAATTTTCTTAAACCCATGAACATTGACATGCATCATCTTTTCTGCCACTACACAGTACAGTGTTGTACGTGCATTTGTCTTCAAGTGACAGAACACAACTATGAACTGACTTTAACAAAACAGGAGGCGAATTAGACCATGGAATCCAAGGAAAGGCTAAATAACTGAGAAAAGGGCAAGAATGCAGTGGAACCTCAAGAAAAAATTAGGAGGAGGGACTGAAACAACATTAAGAGTTCTGTTCTCCTCATCTGTTTTCTTTCTTGGGTCCATTTCATGTTCTTTCAAAAAAGTATGGATTTCTCCACACAGTAGGGAACATTGCTCTGACTGTACTGACTATACTTTTTAGGCTACAATGTTCAAAAATCTCAAGGAAGGGACTCATTACTTAATTTCCACCCCTTTGCCAATCAGCTATTAGAATGCAGCAATTCCATAGTAACCAAGGGAATGAACAGACACAGGACCTGGAAGAACAAAGGTACTCAGCAGACAAAAGATGTTCATCATAATTCACATAATCAATATCCTATTAATGACCATAAAGGAGGCTTACAATTTTTAGTGCTGTAAACGCTCAATAAATATTTTAAATTACTGATACTCTGAACATTCTTATACATTTAACTTTTGGCACTTATCTGA
Organism: Capra hircus; assembly: GCF_001704415.2. Taxonomy (NCBI): domain Eukaryota; kingdom Metazoa; phylum Chordata; class Mammalia; order Artiodactyla; family Bovidae; genus Capra; species Capra hircus. The sequence continues at coordinate 45,079,953 of NC_030812.1, read as the reverse complement.
TAATATCCTTGGGCTTCCCTGGTAGCTCACACAGTAAAGAATCAGCCTGCAATGCAGGAAACCCAGGTATATCCTTATGGTATACTCCTAAGCTGTATTTATTCAATTTATCTATTCACTCGACAAATATTTTGAGTATCTATATCCCAGGCTATATTCTAAACACTAGAAAAATAGCAGTGAACAAAACAGGAAAACCCCAACTTTGAGAAGCTGATGTTCTACTGTGGAAAGACGGCAATAAATAAAGTTAAATGTATGGGGGAAGGGGTGAAAATGGCAATTTTTGTCTTATATTGTGTGCTGAAACCCAGGAATGAAAATATAGCTTCTTTTAAATAACTGGTGAAAGAGGGTGGTATTTAAAAGAGACATTAATTGGCAACCTGAAGGACATGAGAAAGATCTATATGACTTTCTGAGGCGAGCTCATTCTAAAGAGAGAAAACTTCAAGTGGAAAGATCAGGGGTGAGAAGATGCCTGGCCTGTTCTGAAAAGAGCAGGAGCCTAATATGGCTGGCCAAGAGGCAAAGTGCCAGAAAAAAGGCAGAAAAATCTGATAGGAGGCCAGATCACAGAGGCCTCTGAGGCCACCACTAAGTCTTGGACTACTGCCGTGGGCAAGGAGAAAGTAGGCTTGAGCAGGGAACTAACATGATCAAAGCTGGTACTACCCAAAGGGGGGTCCATGGGTCTGTGCCATCTGTAAGCAGTGTTATTGGTTGGTGACAAAGCAACCTGTAATCGAAATTTAATTTTATACTTCTTGAATCAAATAATAAAAGTGATGTGTTCTGCTTGTCTTTTTTAAATTTAATTTTTTCAGTAGTTCATTCTGTACTGTATTTTACAGAGGCATCAATCTATGATGGAATGAAATTTTTAAAATAGATCTTTATCACGGGATAGTTGAGGAGTACTGCCTTAACTTGCATTTTAAAGGACTGCTCTTCAATATGGACAAGAATAAAGAGAATAGTTAAGAATCTTCTATAAGAAAGTTTTGGTGGATGAGACCAGGATGGTAAGAGAAGATGTTGCTGTTTATTATTATTAAAAAAAAAAGTAGTGGGTAAATTCTGTGTATATTTTGAAATTAGAGCTTTCAGGATTTGTTAAGGCAGTGAATATGGTATATGAGAGTCAAATCTTTCCCTGAGTAAATCGTGAAGAACAGGAGAGGAGTAAGAGGAATTCTGTTTTGAACATTTTGAATTTCCAAGGGGCTTCCTGGTGGCTCAGTGCTAAAGAATCCACCTGCCAATGCAGGAGACACAGGTTCGACCCCTGATCTGGGAAGATCACACATACTATGGAGCAGCTGAGCCTTTGCTGTGCTCCAGAGCCCAGGAGCCACAACTACTGAGCCCATGGGCCAGAGTTACTGAAGTCTAGGCACCCTAGAACCTGTGTTCCACAGCAAGAGAAGCCACTGGAATAAGAAGCTCGGGCACAACAACTAGGGAGCAGCCCCACTTCGCTGCAACTAGAGAAGCCCGAGCAGCAACAAAGACCCAGCACAGCCAAAAATAAGTAAATAAAATAATAAATATTTTTTTAAAGAATTTGAATTCATGGGAGATTCAATATATGGAGATTTAGAGATTGGGGAAATACAGAGGCTCCAGCAAAGGAGTCTGAGGTAGCCACTGAAGTAGGAGGAAAACAGGAGAATGATATCTTCTAGGAAAGTGAAGAATATCCAAGAAGCAAGGCGTGATCAATTATGTTAAATGCAGTTAATAGATAAATAGGATGAGGGTAGAGAGATGACCACTGAAGTTGAAGAAACTGACAGTGACTAGAGACTTTGGCAAAAGCAGCATCTATGGAGTAGTGGGAGGCAACGGCCTATTTAGACATGGTTCAAGAAGTAATGGGAAGAAAACAATTGTGACAGCAAGTATAGATAACTTCACTACGTTTTGCTTTCAAGGTGAGCGAAGAATTAGGGATATGGCTATCCCCAAAAAGGACAATAAATAGCAAATATTGGTGAGGATGGGGAGAAAGGGAACTCTCATGTACTGTTGCTGGGTGTGCAAAATGGTGCGGCCCCTATGGAAAACAGTATGGAGGTTCCTCAAAAAATTAAACATGGAATTGTCATTCTATCCAGTAATTCCACTTCTGGGTATTTTTCCAAAAGAAAAAACCACTAATTTGAAAAGATATATGGACCCCAACATTCATAGCAGCATTGTTCATAGTAGTTAAGACATAGAAGGATCTAATTATCCATCAATAAATGAATGGATAAAGAGGACATGGAATATATATGCAATAGAATAGCCATCTCGAAGACTGAATACTTTTTAAAATCGAAACATATCAGTTTTCTATCACTGCTATAGCAAATTACTATGAATTTAATTGCTTAAAATAACATAAATTTATTACCTTATGGTTCTGTTGGCTAGCAATCTGACACTGGTCTCATTGGGATGACATTACTCTGTCAGGCAACATCATGTCCCTTTGAAAGGCTCTTGAGAAGAATCTGTTTCCCAAGAATCTGTTTCTTTGCCAGCTTCTGGCTTTTCTACCTCCTTTCTCCATCTTCAAAACCAGCAACAAGAAATCAGAGCCTCCTACATCATTCTACTCTGACCTCTTCTTCTGACTCCCTCTTCTGCTTCTAAGGACCCTTGTAATCACACTGGGCCCACCCAGGCAATCCAGAATAATCCCTTTAAGGTCATCTGATTTAGCAACCTTAATTCTACCTGTAATTCCCTTTTGTCCTATAACACATATTCAGAGGTTCTGGGCGCTAGGATGTGGACACTTTCGGGGTTTTGGGATCTGCCTCCCATAACACATAATGCCAAAGTGTCCTGTAGAAACATCACACTCTCTCCAATACAGTATGAAAAGGACTATTCACCACTACTTTACTAACTCTAGGCATTGTTTTTCAGTTTGTCAGTTTGTCAGTGGACAATATCACAAATAGTCTTTTTTTAGCACCTATTTGATTACTAAAGAGCCTAAGCACCTTTCCTATAGAGTTTTATTCTTCTTTTGCAAAGAAAATTGGTGCCCTCTGCAAAAATTTTAAAGGTCTTTTTTGTTTGCTTTTCTAAGAGTTAAGAGAGATTAATTTTGTGCCAAGCATATATACTATAAATCTGAGGGGGTTTCCAGCTTATCATTAGTCTTTCAACTTTCTTTCCATTATTTTCTCATCAAATCTGTCAGTTACTTTAGGGGTGTTTTGGCCTTTATGTTTTTAGAAAAATATTCTCCACTATAGGTAAGTAAAATTTCCCTGATTTCTCAGTGCCCTTGTAAAAATGTCCTAAGCTTCCTAAGACATGGCAATGTATCTACGATAGGGTATGTTTATTTTCACTTTCCCTAGAAGAACTTTGCTCTGCACATACCAAGAGAATTAGATTCTGTAACCAACTGTCTAGTTAATTGCTCTAATTCAAATGGTTACAGTCTGGTCTAGGCCTCCAGGGTAGTCCTCATGGAGTCAGGAAGATGGGAGCTCTAAGTGTTTACATTTTAAAAGGCATGAAGTCCAGACTTTGGACACATCTTTATATGGGTCTTCCCAGATGGTGTTAGTGGTAAAGAACCCACTGGCCAATACAGAAGATGTAAGAGATGCAAGTTCGATTCCTGGGTCCAGAAGATCCCCTGAAGGAGGGCACGGCAACCCACTCCAGTATTCTTGCCTGGAGAATCCCATGGACAGAGGAGCCTGGCAGGCTACATATGGTTCACAGGGTCGCAAAGAGTTGCATATAACGAAAGTGACCTAGCATACCTGCATGCAGGTGCTGATCAGATTAGGGTATACAGTGGAGACACCCACGGTTTCTCTGACCCTTGGAAGGACATAATTACCTTCCAAAACAATTAGAGAATTTAGGATTCTTTCTATACCTCAATAAGGAGACTAAGTTGTTTTTTCGTTCCGGATGGCTATGTTTTGTTTTTACCAGATGACTCTTTCCTGTACATAAAGAGAAAAAAAAAAAAAAAAACCCCACAGTAGTCTATAGCTACTCTTGTAGGACATTTGGCCTAGCTTTCATTTCATTTCATTTCTTACTAGGGTAAGATCTGTGATAAGTGAACTATCTCACTTATTATTATATTGTCAGGTAATTACAAGAAATCTCCCTCCTACCCAGAACACCTCCTATGCATCAGTTCAGTTCAGTTCAGTTCAGTCACTCAGTCGCGTCCAACTCTTTGCGACCCCATGAATCGCAGCACGCCAGGCCTCCCTGTCCATCACCAACTCCCGGAGTTCACTCAGACTCGCGTCCATGAGTCAGTGAAGCCATCCAGCCATCTCATCCTCTGTCGTCCCCTTCTTCTCCTGCCCCCAATCCCTCCCAGCATCAAAGTCTTTTTCAATGATGCATACTCAGGTTTAAATTAATAAAACTCAACAGCCTCTCTATAAAAATAGTCTATCTTCTGGTAATTTATAGTTTTATTTCATACATTTAAATGTTGAGTCAATTGTATTTTATTTGGTGTATGAACTGAGATGGACTCTGTTTTTCCCTATAGATGGCTCTCCAATTGCTATAAGCCCATTTTTGGAAATAAGCAACTTTTCCTCTGCAATTTGAAATATTGTGAGGTGGGAGGCACAGAGAATTTTATTTCTATTTTATAATTCAGATATCCAAGGGCCCAAAGATTAAATGATTTAGATTATCAAAAAACACTAGTGGAGTCAGGAATAGATTTTTGGTTAGAAAAAAGAAAAAGACTTTTTCTGTAGCTTTTTTTCTGGCAACTAGTAGCTTGTTGTACCTAAAAGTAATCTGCAGGAAGAAATTACTGGAAAATAATGACATGGTGTGACCTGCAGCCTCCATCAGCAGGCAGTACTGGAGCAAAACACAGTATCAGTGGCAATTTCTCCTTCTACAGATTCACAGATTCAATTTCAGAGTGACTTTGTATTTCCTATCTATAAGTAATTTCTCTCAATGGCATAAAGCTTAGAAAATTTGTAAATGTGTAAATAAACTGTGATGCTGATGCTGAAAGTGTGGCCTCTGTGTACTGATGGCAAATTGAATCTCAGAGACAGAGTTTTAGGTGTAGCAGAATAAGAAAAGCTTTATTGTTCTGCCAGGCAAAGGGGGCCACAGCAGCGTCCTGTCCATGGAACTGGGTGTCCCAACCTGGGAGGACTTAATGACAAATTTTAGAGCAATGGTTCAAAGGTAGGGGTGCTGATAAGATTAGGAGGAAAAAAAAGCTAGTGAAGGTGATGGAACTGCAGCTAAGCTATTTCAAATCCTAAAAGATGATGCTGTTAAATTGCTGCACTCAATATGACAGCAAATTTAGAAAACTCAGCAGTGGCCACAGGATTGGAAATGGTCAGTTTTCATTTCAATCCCAAAGAAAGTCAAAGCCAAATCAAAGTCAAAGTCAATCCCAAAGAATGTTCAAACCACCACACCATTGCACTCATTTCATATGCTGGCAAAGTAATGTTCAAAATCCTTCAAGCTTGGCTTCAAGAATATGTGAACCAAGAACTTCCAGATGTACAAGCTGGATTTAGAAAAGGCAGAGGAACCAGAGATCAAATTGCCAACATCCACTGGATCACAGAAAAAGTAAGAGAATTCCAGAAAAACATCTACTTCTGCTTCACTGACTAGGCTAAAGCCTTTGACTGTGTAGATCACAACAAACTGTAGAAAATTCTTAAAGAGCTAGAAATACCAGACCATCTTACCTGCCTCCTGAAAAATCTGTATGCAGGTCAAGAAGTAACAGTAGGCACCAGATACAGAACAACAGACTGGTTCCAAATTGGGAAAGGAGTATGTCAAGGCTGTATATTGTCACCCTGCTTATTTAACTTCTATGCAGAGTACATCATGAGAAATGCCATGCTGGACGAAGCACAAGCTGGAATCAAGATTGTGGGGAGAAATATCAATAATCTCAGATATGCATGACACCACCCTTATGGCAGAAAGTGAAGAGGAACTAAGGAGCCTCTTGATGAAAGTGAAAGAGGAGAGTAAAAAAGCTGGCTTAAAACTCAACATTCAAAAAACAAAGATCATGGTACCCAGTCTCATCACTTCATGGCAAATAGATGGGAAAACAATAAAAACAGTGGCTGACTTTGTTTTCTTGGGCTCCAACATCACTGTGGACAATGACTGCAACCATGAAATTAAAAGACACTTGCTCCTTGGAAGAAAAACAATGACAAGCCTAGACAGTGTATTAAAAAGCAGAGACATTTCATTGCCTACAAAGGTCTGTATAGGCAAAGCTTATGGTTTTTCCAGTAGTCATGTATGGATGTGAGACTGGATTATAAAGAAAGCTGAGCACCGAAGAATTGATGCTTTTGAACTGTGGTGTTGGAGAAGATTCTTGAGAGTCCCTTGGACTGCAAGGAGATCCAACCAGTCCATCCTAAAGGAGATCAGTCCTGAATATTCACTGGAGCGACTGATGCTGAGGCTGAAACTCCAATCCTTTGGCCACATGATGTAAGAACTGACTCATTTGAAAAGACCCTGATGCTGGGAAAGATTGACAGTGGGAGGAAAAGGGGACAACAGAGGATGAGACGGTTGGATGGCATCACTGACTCAATGGACATGAGTTTGAGTAAACTCCAGAAGTTTGTGATGGACAGGGAGTCCTGGTGTGCTACAGTCTATGGGGCTGCAAAGAGTCGGACATGACTGAGTGACTGAACTGAACTGAGGCTTTCTTCGTTTCCTTCAAAAACAGATCTATATCCCATGAGCAGAAGCTGCAGAGAAGTTCTTTGAGGTTTACTATAAAGAATACATGTTTTACCAAAAGGAAAGAAGTTCAAAAGCAGACTGGTCTCTTCAAAGGGGCAGTAAATCCTACAACTCTCCTAACCCCTTTACCTCTGCTAGTATGCAGAGATTAGATGACACCTTGTTGAGGACACTGCAGAAAAAGATTTATGTATGATCGATGACAAAGAGTGCTCTGCCTATATTCTCTTCTACAAACTCTGCAGTATCAAATCTTTCATTTAGGTGGGAATATAAACTGGCATAGCCACTGTTGAAAACAGTATGGAGGTTCCTCATAAATCTAAAAATAGAACTACCATATTATCCAGCAACTGTACTTCTGGGTATATATATCCAGAAAAAGTGAAAACACTAATTCAAAAAGATACATCCACCCCTGAATGTTCATAGCAGCACTATTTACAATAGCCTAGGTATGGGAGCAACCCAAGTGTCCACCAGAAGACAAATGGATAAAGATGTGTGTGTGTGTGTGTGTGTGTGTGTGGAGAGAGAGAGAGAGAAAGAGAGAGAGATGGAATGCTTGGCCACAAAAGAATGAAATTCTGTCATTTGCAACAACATGAATGGACCTAGAGAATATGATGCTTAATGAAATGTCATACAGAGGAAGACACTGTATGATATCACCTACATGCACAATCTAAAAAATAAAAATGAATGTATATAGCAAAACAAATTTACAGATCCAGAAAACAAAGTAGTGTTTACAATGAGGAGAGAGAAGGAAGGAGGGGAAAGTCAGGGGAATGGAATTAAAAGATGCAAACTATTACATATGAAATAGATAAGCAACAAGGACATTGTATAAAATGGGAAATTATAGCCATTATCTTAAGATAACTTTTAATGGAGTATAATCTGTAAAAATACTGAATCACTATGCTGTACACCTGAAACTAACATAATATTGTAAACCAAGTATACTTTAATGAAAGAAAAAGAGATTCATGTAACTGCTTCCCATATCCCTATCTCTTCCTGTCCTCAGCAGGATCTTGAGGACAAAGCTTTCACTATAGCAATATAGCCTCTTTCCCCTATTTCAAGGGCAAGTGGACTTCTTGACCAGCCTCTAGGCCCAAGGATGAGGAAAGTCTTCCTGGGATCTCCAGGAAGAGATAAATATTTCTCCTTTTCTCACTTTAGATCATTTTTACACATCACTATCAGATGACCAAGTTACAATATCTAAATGTTCAAGGATCCTCTAGGTCATGTATGGAAGTCTTTGTGGTCTAGTCTCATCAGCACAACTTCAGGATCTTTCTTAGCATCCATCTCCTAGAGCTCTGTCTCTTACTGCTGGGAAATCTAGGGGAAGCAAGCCCTTAATCTCAAGATCAGTCTGCTCCTATATTTGCTCTCTTTCCAGCTCCTCCCAAGGATCTCAAGACCAATTCTGCTGAGGTGCAGAAAACGCAATGCCAATGGCACCAATGCCAACGGCACCAATGCCTTGAGGTGCACAGCAGACAGATGTGACCTCAGGGAACGGGCAGGGTAAGCCTTAGGGAAGATACCCTATGGTCTGGGGCAAAATGGGGGCAGGAATAAAACGTCCCACTTCACTGTTCTGTGTTAATGTTTGTCATCAAGATTGTGCCCCAAAGAGGTATTTTTGGAGCCCAGATTCTTACAAAGTCATTACATTAATGTGGCATTTTATACTTAACAAAGAGTTTCCCCATTTTCCCTCACTTATTCCTCTTTACCCACAAAAATATTTTTGGAGATAAAATATCTGTCAATTTTGATTAAATACATATAGGAGAACACTCAACCAACAATAGCTTAATCAACATAGAACTGTATTTTTATATAATGTAACCAGGAAGCCCTTGGAGTGCAAGGCTGATCTGGTGGCTCCACTGACCTCAGGGACCCAGACCCAGACCCAGACTCCTTCTGCTTCCTCATTTTCAGTGGGTTTCCACCCACAAGGTGATCTGCTGTATGGTTACAGGAGGTCCAGCAATCACAATCTTGCTCTGGGAAGGAGGAGGAAGAAAGGAGAAAGGGTGTATCTCCCAATTGACTTACTTTCATTTAGAGATTCCCCATTGGCCACTCCTTTCTGCAAGGAAGGCTAAGAAATGGCCTTTAATTTTTTTAAAAAAATGTAGACACAAATCTATCCCTATCTCCCTATCAATAGGGATCTATTACTAAGGAAATAGAGGAGAATGATTATTGACTAGGAAAACAGTGGTCTCTAACCAAAGAAACTGAGGCTAATGAGGATTTAATTATTAACATTCAGTCAGGGTAACATAACTACTTAGTTTCTTATATAGGTCCTAAGAAACCTGTTAAACTCTCTCCTGCTACTGCCCAGTCCACAGGGACATACTGACCTCACATTCTATATAAATGAAACCCTTGTGCACCTTATACGCAGTGCACAACTTGAACCATCAGAGCTGGCAACATGCCTCTCTCTTCTACACTTAGTAAAACTGTGTGTGTCATATCTTCCACCTCCACCCTGGAGTCCTTCTTTCCTTGCTCTAATCATTTGAAGCTGAATACTCAATGCTGCATATTTTATTAGAGGAGTTAGGTCCCTGTCCATTTACTTGAAATTAATAAGTCCTCTTCAGGTTTCCGCACCTCTGGTCAGGGAAATCCTTGATTAGGAACAGAAATGGGACGAGGCCACCATCTTTTTACTTCTAGATGGATGAAGTCATCAGTAAGTTTGCACTACAGGTGTACTTTCTTCAATTTGCATGAAAAAAGTATATGTTACAGTAAGTGAAATGAGTCAGACAAAGAAAGACAAATATATATTTTCACTCACACACGGAATATAAAAAATAAAACAAGAAAAAACAAAATAAATGAACAAACAAAAACAAACACATAGATACAAAGAATGAAGTAGTGATTACCAGACAGGAAGGGGTGGGGGTGGGGTGAAATGGGTAAAGGGGACCAACTGTATGTTGACAGATAGAAAATTAAACTTTTGGTGGTAAGCACACTGTAGGATATACAGAAATAGAAATATAATGTTGTACATGTGAAACATAATTTTATAAACTCATGTTACTTGAAAAACAAACCTTAAGAAAAGAGTGTGGAGAGGGCTGGAGAGTTGAGAAAAGAGTAAATACAATCTTGTCCCGCTCCCAATTTCACCTTGGTCACTAACCCCATGTCTGCCAAAAAAAAAAAAGTATATATTGAACACTGGTTTTTAAGGGCCTTGTTTGTTTACTAGAAGCTTCATTTTAGGCATTATAGGGCTTTTACTAATATTAATAGAGTAATACTTTAACTTTCATCTGATTATACTCCTCATATATATTTTCTTTATTTAGAACCCTGAAGGATGGAGGAAACCACTAATAATATCAATTTATGGTAAATCAGAACAGAGTGTGGATTCATACTTATAAAAATTAATCATTATATTTTATGCCTATATATCATAATATATTCCTGAAACAGTTCCTATTCTCTACTTTCCCTAGATACTGAATTTAGGAGGGGGAACTATTGATCAAAGATTCAGGGATAAATTGGGTTATTGGAGATTTCATTATATGAAGTTGTAAATGCAGTAAACAGGGATCTCACTTTCCTGATAGGACAGGACATGGGTATACTTTCCTTACGGGTTTCCCTGGTGGCTCAGTGGTAAAGAACCCACCTGCCAATGCAAAAGACGAGGGTCCTATCCCTGGGTGGGAAAGATCCCCTGGAGAAGGAAATGGCAACCCATTCCAGTATTGCTGCCTGGGAAATCCCATGCATACAGGAACCTGGAGAGCTAAAGTCCATGGGGTCGCAAAGAGTCAGACGCGACTTAGTGACTAAACAACAATATACTTCCCTAAGTATAGAATTTTGTTTTTGAAGGTGTGATCACTGCAGCCCGAAGTCAGGAAATAAGGAGTCTTCCTGGGGCCATCCTGGGGTCTTCCAGTAAACTGAAAGTAACTGAATGAAAAGGAATCTCCAGGAGAGGCCAGGGGAGTGCCACCAGCCCACCACTACAGAGAAGTTCAAAGATAAGTCAACTCAGAAAAAATGCTCAACCACAGGGCGGATGTGCTGCTTTTCACACCCAAGTCATTTATTTGAAAAGCAAAGGCAGTAAATTTTTGAAGACTTCACAATGTTAGGATTACTCCGGAACAAAAGACAAGATAAAGAAACACTAAGCTTCTCCTTCCAGTGTCTTTCTTGCTCACTCATTTCTTCCAGGCAGATTCTTTAAACCTTGTTTATTTCCTTAACAGAAAACCATAAGATTAAGACAATCATTTTTAACCTTTAGGGGTATTTATTTGTTGACTGTTGTATCTATTGTAAAAACAGTAAGAACTCCCTGGGAAGTGAGTACAAGTTCCACATGAATAAATGACAAGACTATTAACTGGCTTAAAATAGCAATAAGGCTTTAATTCAACAGGTGTTAAATACACGAGTAATAGGAAATCTAAAGAGAACTATGTTTCAAAAAGCCAAGGTAGTATAATCAATTAAGACTGGAAAAAATTAGCCAATTAAGTGAAAAAAAAAAGATATATCCAAATATTCTTTATATGCTGATATCATCAAGTTTTCACTATGTCTCCTTAATTTATTGCCTAAGAATTAATGTAAAAAATCTTTAAGGTCATCCCCAAATGACATGTTGTTTAAAAAGGGCAGACATTTGCTAAAGCATATACCCAGTGGGAATAAGGTTTAAAACTTACTCGAAATATTTCTGTTGAAAGTATACTTGAATGTCACTGGAAAAATGTTGTCCGGACAGGTTGTTGGGGCATAAACTACCACAGGACAGTTTTAGCATCATTCAGCTCCTGCCTGCAACCACACTGATGAGAATGGAAATTCTATACATTCAGTTAAATGATTTGCATACTGGAGCAGTACACAAATACTGGAACAGAGGCCTCAAACTTAGGTCTCTTGCATTTCCCACACTCTTCTCTGAACTCCTGTATCACTTATGGTCAACACCACATAGCTCACTGCTTACTCATGCAATCCTCTATTGTTTGGTGTCCAAATAGACTGGAAGCTCCATATGTGACAGGAACCACCCTGTTAACACTAATCATGCACAATGCCTTTTACAGAGTAGCCGTGTTTACATGCATTCATTCATCCACTCATTCACCATATGTGCCAGAATTCATTTTACATATATGCTGAGGAGATGGGCTGCACAAAATCTTTACTTTTATAGGGTTTAAATTTAAATGAGATGGGACAGTAAAAAAAAAAAAAAGAAAAGAAAAACAAGAAAAATACAAGAAATAAAAATTACGGTAGAGAAAATTAAACTGTAATATCATAGAGAGAAACTGAGCAGCTACATTGAATTGGGAAGGCAGCGACCTCTCTGAGAAGGTGCTATCTAACAGAGACCTGAATGACCAAGGATAATGATGAACTGGGTGGGCAGGTACTATGGAATCAGCAGAGGCCCTGTATGGCTAAAGCACAGTGCGAGAGGAGGAGTATGACATGAAACGAAGGGTAAAGAGCAGGGAAAAGTTCTTGGGATTTTGGAACCACAGTTTTGTATGTGGATTTTATGATAAATCCAGCACAAGGTTTTATCCAGAAAACATAAATGATCCAATTTACATTTTTAAAAGACTGTCCTAGTTACTGTATACAACAGAAAGCAAAAAATGAAAGAGAGCAATTAGGTTATTATAATAATTCATGAGAAAAGATTATGCTACTTGGATGAGGGGGTAATTAGAGCTAAAAAAAAACAGATTGAGATGTTTTAGGGGTATCTTCAAGAGGATTTTCTGATGAACTGAGTCTGGGGGAAATGATGAAAACAAAGAAATCGAGGCTTACTCAGATTTTGGGCTTAGGCAAATGAATAAATGATGATTTTCACTGAGATGGATGAGGAACACATATGCAGGAGGTGAAGGTAGAAGAGGAATCAAGAGTTCTCTTTAGATACAGGTGCTAACTGAAGATGTACAAGTTGAAAGGTCAACCAGGCAGCAGAATACAGACTTCTTGAAAAAGGCTGGGGAGAAACTAACATCTGGGACCCATAAACCCACACATGGTATCTACAACCATGGGCTGAGGTTAGATAGAGAAGCTAAGAGGGACCTGCTTAGAGGTTGGGGGCCCTTCCTGTTTACATTAGTAATTAGCAGATGAGCAAGCTAAACAAGTAAGAGGGCAGAGAAGTGGGTTTTCACAGCATTTACATCAAAAGGTAAAGAATTAATATCACCAAAAAAAGACCATATATTTGCTTCCTATAAGACACTCACTTCAGATCTAGAGACACATACAGACTGAAAATGAGGGGACGGGAAAAGGTATTCCATGCAAATGGATATCAAAGGAAAGCTGGAGTTGCAATATCAGACAAAATAGACTTTAAAATATAGACTGTTGGATGGTACTGGCACAAAATAACAGAAATATAGACCAATGGAACAAGACAGAAAGCCTGGAGATAAGTCCATGCACCTATGCACACCCTATCTTTGACAAAGGAGGCAAAAATATATAATAGAAATCTCTTCAACAAGTGGTGTGGGGAAAACTGGTCAACTACAAGTAAAACAATGAAATTAGAACACTTCCTAACACCTTATACAAAAATAAACTCAAAATGGATTAAAGACCTAAACACAAGACCAAAAACCATGTAACTCTTAAGAGTAAAACATGGACAAAACGTGCTCTGACATAAATCACAGCAAGATCCTCCTACAGTAATGGAAATAAAAGTAAAAATAAACAAATGGGACCTAACTAAACTTAAAAGCTTTTGCACAATGAAGGAAAACTACAAGCAAGGTGAAAAGACAGCCCTCAGAATGGGAGAAAATAATAGCAAACGAAACAACTGACAATTAATCTCGAAAATATATAAGCAGCTCATGCAGCTCAACACCAGGAAAACCACCAACCAAATCAAAAAGTGGGCAGAAGACCTAAACAGACATTTCTCCAAAGAAGACATACATATGGCTAATAAACACATGAAAAGATGCTCAACATTGCTCATTACTAGAGAAATTCAAAACAGAACTACAATGAGGGGTCATTTCACACTGGTCAGAACGGTCAATATCAAAATGTCTACAAACAAAATGCTGGAGAGAGTGTGAAGAAAAGGGAACCGCCTTACACTGTTGGCGGGAATGCAAATTGATACAGCCATACTGAAAATAGTATGGATATTCCTAAAAAAAAAAAAAAAACAAAGAAACTAGGATTAAAACTACCATTTGTTGTTGTAGTTCAGTCTCTCAGTCATGTCCAACTCTTTGTGACCCCATGAACTGCAGCATGCCAGGCTTCCCTGTTATTCACTATCTCCCAGGTATGCTCAAACTCATATCCATTGACTCAGTGATGCCATCCATCCAGCTCATTGTTTGTCACTCGCTTCTCCTCCTGCCTTTAATCTTTCCCAGCATCAGGGTCTTTTCCAATGAGTCGGCTTTTTGCATCAAGTGACCGAAGTATTGGAGCTTCAGTGTCAGCATCAGTCCTTCCAATGAATGCTTAGGGCTGATTTCCATCAGGATTGACTGGGTTAATCTCCTTGTTGTCCAAAGGACTCTCAAGAATCTTCTCTAACATCACAGTTTGAAAGCATCAATTCTTTGGCACTCAGCTCTCACATGAGTGTCAACTCTCACATCCATACATGACTACTGGAAAAACTATAACTTTGACTATACGGACTTTTGTTGGCAAAGTGATGACTCTGCTGTTTAACATGCTGTCTAGGTTTGTCATAGCTTTTACTCCAAGGTGCAAGTGTCTTTTAATTTCATGGCTACAGTCAACATCTGCAGTGATTTTGGAGTCCAAGAAAATAAAGTCTGTTATTGTTTCCATTTTTTTCCCCATCTATTTGCCATGAAGTGATGGGACCAGATGCCATGATCCTAGTTTATTGAATGTTGAGTTTTAAGCCAGCTTTTTCACTCTCCTCTTTCACTTTCATCAAGAGGCTCTTCAGTTCCTCTTCACTTTTGGCCATTAGAGTGCTATCATCTGCCTATCTGAGGTTGTTGCTATTTCTCCCAGCAATCTTGATTCCAGCTTGTGCTTCATCCAGCCTGGCATTTCACATGATGTATTCTGCATAGAAATTACATAAGCGGAGTGACAATATGTGTACTCCTTTCCCAGTTGATGTACTCCTTTCCCAATCTGGAACCAGTCTGTTGTTCCATGTCCGATTCTAACTGTTGCTTCTTGACCTGCATATAGGTTTCTCAGAAGACAGGCAAGGTGGTCTGGTAGTCCCAACTCTTTAAGGATTTTCCAGTGGTACTAGTGGTAAGGAACCTACTTGCCAATGCAGGAGATGCAAGAGATGCATAGGGAAGATTCCCTGGAGGAAGGCATGGCAACCCACTCCAGTATTCTTGCCTGAAGAATGCCATGGACAGAGGAGCCTGGTGGGCTACAGTATATGGGATTACAAAGTGTTGGACAGGACTGAAGCAACGGAGCACCAAACACAGCACAGTTTGTTGTGATCCACACAACGTCAATGAAGCAGAAACAGATGTTTTTCTGGAATTCTCTTGCCTTTTCTATGATCCAGTGGATACTGGCATTTTGATCTCTAGTTCCTCTGCCTTTTCTAAATCCAGCTTGTATATCTAGTTCTTGGTTCACATACTGTTGAAGCCTAGCTTGAAGGATTTTGAGCATTACCTCGCATGCAGGTGACATGAGTGTAATTTGGCAGTAGCTTTGAACATTCTTTGGCATTGCTCCTCTTTGGGGTTGGAATGAAAACTGACCTTTTCTAGTCCTGTGGCCACTGCTGGGTTTTCCACATTTGCTGGCATATTGAGTGCAGCACTTTCACAGTATCATCATTTAGGATTTTAAATAACTCAGCTAGAATTTCATCATCTACACTAGCATGTTTCAATAATGCTTCTTTAAGGCCCACTTGCATTCACACCCCAAGATGGCTGGCATTAGGTGAGTGATCACATAATCATGGTTATTCAGGTCATTAAGACTTTTTTTTTTACAGTTCTGTGTATTCCTGCCACCTCTTCCTAATCTCTTCTGCTTCTGTTAGATCTTTATCATGTCTGTTCTTTACTGTGACAATCCTACTTGCAGGACACCAAACGAAACACAGACATAAGGAACAGACTTTTGGACACAGTGGGTGAAGGAGACAGTGAGATGATTTGAGAGAATAGCAATGAAAAATATATTACCATATGTAAAACAGGTATCTAGTTTCATGTATGATGCGGGAACCCCAAGCTAGTGCCTGGTAACAACCTAGGGGGATGGGGGAGAGGAGTTAAGAGGGAGGTGACATATGTGTACCTATGGTGGATTCATGTAGATGAATGGTAAAAACCATCACAATGTTGTGAAGTAATTATTCTCTAATTAAAAGTTACAAAATAAAGACTCTTGGGGATTCCCTGGCAGCCTAGAGGCTGGTAGTAAGCATTTCCATTGTAGGAGTCATGGATTTGATTTCTGATTGGGAACTAGGATCCACAAGCCATATGGCACAAAAATTAATATATAAATTTTAAAAATTCTTAATTCTTTAAAAATTTTAATTAAGTTTAATTTTACAAAAATTTAACATTTTTTAATTTAAAATTTTTTATTTTTAAATTAAAAAATAAGACTGTTATAAGAGACAAAGAAGGATAATACATAATGATCAAAGGATCAATCCAAAAAGATGATATAACAACTGTAAATATATATGCACCCAACATAGCAGCATCTCAATATATAAGGCAAACGTTAACAAACATAAAAGGAGAAATCAACAGTAACACAATAATAGTGGCAGACTTTAGCATCCCATTTACATCAATGGACAGACCATTCAGAAAACCAATAAGAAAATAAAGGGCTTAAATGACATATTAGATGTGATGGACTTAATTCATATTTATAGAGCATTCTATCTGAAAACAGCAAAATACCCATACTTGACAAATATACATAGAACATTCTCCAGGATAGATCACATGCTGGGCCACATAACAAGCTGCAGTAAATTTATAAAACTGCAATCATATCAAGCACCTTTTCCAACTATGATGTCACAAAATATCAATATCACTAGATATCAACTACAAGAAAAAAACTGCAAAAAACAACTACACATAGGCTAAACAACATGCTGTATGCTGTGCTGTGTTTAGTCTCTCAGTTGTGTCTGACTCTTTGCAACCTCATGGACTGTAGCCCACCAGACTCCTCTGTCCATGGGGATTCTCCAAGCAAGTATATTAGAGTAGATTGCCATGCCCTCTTTCAGGGGCTCTTCCCAACCCAGGGATTGAACACAGGTCTCCCGCATCGTGGGCAGATTCTTTTACCATCCGAGCCACCTGGGAAGCCCAAACAATGTGCTACTAAACAACAAATGGATCACTGAAGAAATCAAAGAGCAAATCAAAAGAATACATAGTGATAAATGAATGAAAACACAATGATTCAAAACCAATAGGATGCAGCAAAAGTAGTTCTGAGCGAAGTTTACAATGATAAAAGCTTCTCCAAGGAAACAAGACAAATCTCAAATACACAACCTAACCTTACACCTCAAACAGCTAGAGAAAAGAACAAACAAAATGCAAAGACAGCAGAAGGATAGAAATCGTAAAGGTTAAACATAAATAAAGGAAATAGAGACTAAAAAAATTACCTAAAGGCTGCTTCTTTGAAAAAATAAACAAAATTGATAAACCTTTAGCCAGACTCATTAAGGGAAAAAAGAGAGAGAGCCCAAATCAGTAAAATCAGAAATGAAAAAGAAGTTACAACCAGCACTGCAGGGTCATAAGACACCAGTAAAAGCAACTATATGCCAGTAAGATGGACAGCCTAGAAGAAAAGCTTTGTCCAAATTATTCAAAAGGTAAAATCTCCCACGGTTGAACCAAGAAGAAACAGAAAATATGAACAGAACAATTACCAGTACTGAAATTGAATCACTGATTTAAAAACTCCCAATAAGCAAAATTTCAAGACCAGATGGCTTCACAGGTGAATTTTACAAAGTATTCAGTGAATAGTTAACATCTATCCTTCTGAAACTATTCTCAAAATATTCAGAGGAAGGAACACTCCCAAACTCATTCTATGACGCCACCATCACTCTGATATGAAAACTAGAAAAAGTTATCAAAAAAAGAAAAAGAAAATTTCAGGCAAATATCACTGATGAACACAGATACAAAAATCCTCAACAAAATACTAGCAAACCAATTCCAACAATGCATTAAAGCAATCATATAACGTGATTAAGTGGAATTCAACCCAGGGACACAAGGATTTTTTAATATCCACAAATCAATCAATGTGCTATACCACATTAACAAACTGAAGAATAAGAACTACATGATCATCTCAATATATACAGAAAAAGCTTTTGATAAAATTCAACATCAATTTACAGGGGAAAAAAATTCTCCAGAAAGTAGGCACAGAAGGAACCTATCTCAACATAATAAGGGCCATATATATGTTCTATATATGACAAACCCACAGCTAACAGCATTCTCAATAGTGAAAAATTGAAAGCATTTCTTCTAAGACCAGGAACACAATGAGAATGCTCACTCTTGTCTCCATTATTCAACACAGTTTTAGAAGTCCTAGCCACAGTAATCAGAGAAGAAAAAAAATAAATGTAATTTAAATTGGAAAAGAAGAAGTAAACTGTCACTAAAGATGCCACCAGAAAACCACTAGCCCTCAACAATGAACTCATTAAAGTTGGAAGATACAAAGTTAATATACAGAAATTTTGCATTTCTATATGCTAACAACAAAATAGCAGAAAGCAAAATTAAGTAAACAATCCCATTCACTGCATCATCAAAAAGAATAAAATACCTAGGAATAAATCTGTCTAAGGAGGCAAAGACCTGTCCTCCAAAAACTATTAGATACTGATGAAAGAAACTGAAGACAACACAAACAGAAAGACCTACCATGGTATTGGACTAGAAGAATCTATATTGTTAAAATGACCACACTACCCAAGGCAACAGATTAAGTGCAATCCTATCAAATTACCAATGGCATTTTTCAGGGAACTAGAACAAAAAGGCTTTTAATTTGTATGCAAACACAGAAGTCCCCAAATGGCCAAAATAATCTTGAGAAAGAATAACAGAGCTGGAGGAATCACATGCTATGACTTCAGACAACACTACAAAGCTAAAGCTATCCAAATGGTATGGTACTGGCACAAAAACAGACGTAGAGACACATAGATATATGAAACAGGATAGAAAGCCTAGAAATAAACCCATATACCAATGGTCATTTAATCTATGACACAGCCAGCCAGAACATATAATGGAGAAAAGACAGTTTCTTCAATCAGTGGTGCTAGAAAAACTGGACAGCTACATGTAAAAGAATTAAATTAGGACATTCTCTAACACCATATACAAAAATAAACTAAAAATGGATTAAAGATCTAAATGTTAAGACCAGACACCATAAAACCCCTAGAGGAAAACCTATTCAGAACACTCTTTGGCATAAAAGACAGCAATATTCTTTTGGATCCATCTCCTAGAGCAGTGGAAATTAAAACACATATAAACAAATGGGACCTAATCAAACTTAAAAGTTTTCACAAAGCAAAGGAGACCATAAACAAAATGAAAAGGCAACCAAAAGACTGGGAGAAAATATTTGCAAATGATGTGACAGTTGTTGTTGTTCAGTCACTAAGTCCTCTCTTTGTGACCCCATGACCTACAGCATGCCAGGCTTCCTAATCGGTCACTCTCAGTTTGCTCAAATTCATGTCCATTGAGTTGGTGATGCTAACTATCTTACCCTCTGCGGCCTTCTTCTCCTTTTGCCTTCAAACTTACCCAGCATCAGGGTCTTTTCCAAAGAGTCATCTCTTCACATCAGGCGGCCAGAGTACTGCAGCTTCAGCTTCAGCATCAGTCCCTCCAAATGAATATTCAGGGTTGGTTTCTTTTAGGACTGACCAGTTTGATCTCCTCGCTATCCAAGAGACTCTCAAGAGCTTTCTCCAGCACCACACATCAATTTTTTGGTGCTCAAACTTCTTCATGGTCCAACTCTCACACTCATATGTGATATAGGAAAATATCGTGTTTTCTACCAAAGAGGAAGATATGAAGAATAGAGAAATGATCCCTATTCATTTTTTTAGCTGAATAGGAAGATATATATTTGTGTGTGTGTACCCAGATTGTGAATAAGATTTCTAAACTCATTGCCAGTCCCTTGTCCTCTCCCCTTCCTGGTTTCCCTTCCTCATAAAAACTATTTGGTGGGATAATTTCTTGGGCTTTTACACTGGGCATGTGCAGAGAGAGAACTATAGGGGTACAGAATATAGTACTTCACTCAGGGCTTGCAAGTATAACTCATGACCCCATCGACCAATAAGAATCCTAGACAGTATCTGGGAAGATTGGGACTCTGTGCTTCTTGGCTTATGAGGAGCCGGGGGGGGTGGGGGGTGGGGGGGGGTGAACCTGCATTTTAGGAATAAAACCCTAGTGGGCTGCCCACTCAGTGTAGATCTTTTATCTGCAGCACACCCTTCTGCAGAAGTAAAAACTGCCTTGCCCGAGCCATTTTTGATCGTCTGTTCTATTCTGCCAACTCCATTTTGAGAACATTTCCAACATGTGACTCCTGGAAAAACCATAGCTTTGACTATATGGACCTTTGTCAGCAAATAACACATACAAAGGACTCATTTGGCTTAATGTTAAAAAAAAAAAAAAAAAACCTCAATCAAAAAATGGGCAGAACACCTCAATTGTCATTTCTCTAAAGAAGACATACAGATGGCAAACAGGCACATGAAAAGGTGCTCAATATCTCTAATTATTCTTGTTATTGTTGTTTTGTCACTAAGTCATTTTTATTCTTTTGCAGCCTCAAGAACTGTAGCCTTCCAGGTTCCTCTGTCTGTGGGATTTCCCAGGCAAGAATCCTGAAGTGGATTGCCATTTCCTGTGTCAGTAGATCTTCCCAACCCAAGGATCAAACCCATGTCTCCCGAGAAATGCACATCTAAACTACAATGATGTATCACCTCACAGGAGTCAGAATGGCCATCATCAAAAAGTCTACAGATAATACATGCTGGAGAGGGTGTGGAGGAAAGGGAACCCTCCTTTGCTTTGTGTTGGTGGGAATGTAAACTGATGCACTTACTAGGGAGAAGAATATGGAGGTTCTTTAAAAAATAAAAAGTTACCATAAGATTGTGAAATCATACTCCTGGATATATAACTGGAGAAAACTCTAATTCAAAAAAATATATACACCCCAATATTCATAGCAGCACTATTTACAATATCCAAGACATGGAAGCAACCTAAATGTCCATCAATAGATGAATGTATGAAGAAGATGTGGTACATGTACACAATGGACTATTTGTCACAGAAAATAATGAAATAATGCCATGTGAAGCAACACGGATGACCCTGGAGATTGTCATTTTAAGTGAAATAAATCAGACAGAAAATGATGAATATCATAGGATATCACTTATTTATGGAATCTAAAAAATGATAAAATATATTTCTAAAACAGAAGAGACTCATAGACATTGAAAATAAACTTATGATTATCAAAAGGGAAAGTGCCAGGGAGGCAGCGGAAAAAGATAAATTAGGAGTTTTGGATTAGTATATACACATTGCTGCTGCTGCTGCTAAGTTGCTTCAGTCATGTCTGACTCTGTGCAACCCCATAGATGGCAGCCCACCAGGCTCCCCTGTCCCTGGGATTCTCCAGGCAAGAACGCTGGAGTGGGTTGCCATTTCCTTCTCCAATATACACACTACTCTATATAAAACTGGTAAACAACAGGGACCTACTGTATACCACAAGGAACTATATTCAATACCAAAAACCTGCAATGGAAAAGAATGTGTAAAAGAATACACACACACACACACACACACACACACACACACACACACACACACACACGGTGGCTCTGACGGTAAGAATCCGCTTGCAATGCAGGAGACCCAGATTTGATCCCTGGGTTGGGAAGATTTCCTGGGGGAGGGCATGGCAACCCATGCTAGTATTCTTGCCTGGAGAATCCTCATGGACAGAGGAGCCTGGTGGGCTACAAACCATGGGGTCACAAAGAGTTGGAGACAACCAAGTGACTAAGCACAGCACACACACACATATAATTGAATCACTTTGCTGTACACTCAAACGCAACATTTTAAATTAACTATGCATGCCCAGTCACTCAGTGGTGTCCGACTCTTTGCAATCATGTGGACTGCAGCCCTCCAGGCTCCTCTGTCCATGGGGTTTTTCAGGCAAGAATACTGGAGTGGATTGCCAGCTCCTCCTCCAGCGGATCTTCTCCACCCCAGGGACCAAACTCCTCTCCTGTATTGCAGATGGATTCTTGATGGCTGAGAACCCCAGGGAAGCCCCAATACCTCAATAAAAAGATAAAAATTAGTATTATTACAACTGGCAAGTAGCTACATATAAGCAGAGAAATGTGGGGCAGGGGGCAGGTGGCAGGAAATTATGCATCCTGTAAACATCAGGGGTCCATGAGCAGACAAAGAAAAGCAGGAACCTCCAGACTGACAGGAAACCACACATTTGGGTGATGTGTGGGGGGAGGGGGGAAGGCAAAAAAGGCGAGGGAAGGCCGGAATCTCCTGTGTCCAACCATAACCTGTTGCTCATTATGCTCTCACTGAAATAAGATAAGCCTTGCAGATAATACCATCATGCACCAACACCATGACACTTCTTATCTAAAGTAAATATGGACAAAAACCCCTTCTTCTCTTTGGAAGATGAAACTAGAATGAAACTCAAACTCCTCCTTTGGCAATGACCGTTTGGCCCCTTCATTTGTATTCCCCTCTTAACTGGCTTTCCAAAGAAACGCAGGACACCAGGTCCCCTCACCTGTCTCACGTACTTTTGTTAAATAAATCCTCAGTTTACTTTCCTAAGCTCCCTGCCTCACTTTTGAATTCTTTCCATGAGGAGGCAAGAACCTTAAATTCACTGGGAATAGTATTAGATCCCCCCCCTCCTTTTTAGCAGAAATGGACACTGATTAATAAATGATCATTTGCTATTAATATTTCCACCAAGACATTCAGCCTAAGAAGCTCTAATCAAAGTCACGGAGTACTGGAAGAAAGACCACTATATATTCAGTGGATTTCTGTTTTAGTTAATACATGTTTCTCATATTTCACAAATTGGACTGTGAATGATCACATTATTAAACAGAAAATTGAAATAATATCTACTTCAAAGAATTATTCTGTAACTGTCTTGACCTAAGAAATCCAAGAATGAAAAAAGCTCACTGGAATCTTAATGTGGTTCCTTTAATACATTTCATTTGAGATAAATATAAGAAAGCCAAGAAAGACTGGATGGGTTGGGACAATGGAGTCGTTGCCTGTGTGAGAAAGTAAAACACATCTTTTTAAAAAGCTCATTTTCTAATTCCATAAGAAATAAAACATATTGTGATGATTAAAAGAGCAAATATAAAACTGAAGCTCACCTACTTTTGTCTGTGGGTTTGCGCCTGTGAGCACATGTGTCACAGATGCCCTGCCCAGATCTCCTCTTCTGCTGCTGTCAGAGCTGGCTGACAGCAAGTTTGCACTTTTTCTCTGGAGAATTGTTCGTGGCTGAAAGAGCGTTGTGACTACTCCCCATACCCCTGGAGTATGAAAGTAGGCCACATTTAATCAACAGTGAACGGACACAGAGGGATATAAAATCACCTCAAGGTGGAAACCATCTTGGAGCAGTTTGTGCTCCAGAGCACCACCGCCGACTGAGCAGGTCTCCACCCAAGACCACATTCCTGCTTTGCTTTCCTTCCACTGTCCTACTCTGCTTTTCTCATGTCCCCTATCCTGGGAACACTTTGTTGATAAACTGCTTGAAGAACAATCACTATCTCAGGCTCTGCTTGCATAGGATCCAACTAAGTATCCCTATATATCTATGCTGCTAAGTCGCTTCAGTCGTGTCCGACTCTATGCAACCCCATAGACGGCAGCCCCCTAGGTTCCCCCATCCCTGGGATTCTCCAGGCAAGAACACTAGAGTGGGTTGCCATTTCCTTCTCCAATGCATGAAAGTGAAAAGTCAAAGTGAAGTCGCTCAGTCGTGTCAGACTCTTCGCAACCCCATGGACTGCAGCCCACCAGGCTCCTCCGTCCATGGGATTTTCCAGGCAAGAGTGCTGGAATGGGGTGCCATTGCCTTCTCCACTATATATCCATATGCGCGTATGAAAGCAAGTTTTACATAAATGTTAGCATAATATGCATATGCATAATGTAGCATAATGAAGCTTTTCAAAGTTTTCCTGGAAAGCTTTTGTACCAATATGCACAGACTTATTCCATTGTTCTTAACTGAAATCACATTGTAGGGAAAAAGAGAATTTCTCAAAAAAAAAAAAGTTTCAATGCCATAAATAAATGTCACCATTGTTGGTTACATTTCCTTGATTACCAGAAGTAGAGTCATCTTGTATGTTTATGATCCACTTGTAACTCTTTATCTGTGACTCATTCTCATATCCTTTACCTATTTTTCAGTTGGATTGCTTTTCCCGTATGTATCATCAGTGGTTCCTTATAAATTCTGAATATTGTACATTAGTCTTTGATAGGTTGCCAATACTTTTTCCTATTTATCATTGTCTCTTTTTTTTCTGTGCATGTAGTCTTTTGTGTTATTCAGGAGTTCGGTAATATGTTGGAAAATGATATTTTATTCATCATGGATTTATTGTATTTACTTTAAGATCACTTCACTACAAAGTCATAAATATACCCTCCTATATTCAAATATTTTAAAGATTTTAGAGTTATTCATTTAATCCACCTGGATTTATTTTCATGATTACTTTAGGGGTTGATAAAATTTTACTGTATTATCTATAATGGATAACTAGCTGTCTCATACATATGCATGCCTCATTCCTGGACTCTTAATCCCATTCCTATTTATTTTCTTTCCCTTAGTTGAATACCACATTATTTTTACTACCATATATTTGCTAAATATTTTGTTCCCTGGTGCATATGATCTTTTTGTTCATTTTGTTTTGCTTAATTTCCTTGGTTATTCTTGTGCATTTATTCTCCCATGTTAATTTTAGAATTAGCTTATGAAATTTCTTTTAGGATTTTGATTGGGATTGTACTGAATTCATAATGCAGTTTGGGTGTAAGTGACAGTGTTAGAGTACAGTTGATCCTTGAACAACTCAGCAGTTAGGGGCTTAGACTCCCATACAGTGGGAAAATAGGTACTGTTGTCCCATGGAATCTATTGGGGATTGGATCCAGAACCTGCTGCAGATACCAAAATCTGCACATGATCAAGTTCCATAGTTGGTCCTCTAAATTCATGGTTCTTTATCCTCAGATTCAACCAACAACCACAGACTATGTAGTACTGTATGTACCAAAAACATCTGTATATAACTTTATGATCAGACCTGCATGCCCATGATTCTGCATTCACAAATTCAACCAACCATGGATAGTGTAGTCCCATAGTATGCATTTATTGAAAAAAATCTACATATAAGTGGACCCACACAATTCAAACCCATACTGTTCAAGGATCAACTGTACTGAATTTTTCCATGCTCAAATACTGCGTACAGCTGTTTATTTTCAATATATCTGGTACTCTTTTATAGGCTTCAGTAAATTTTCATTAGTTTTCCCATAAATATCTTGAATATTCCTTATTGGGCTTGTTCTTAAATATTTCACATTTTTCTGCAATGACAAATATTTTTTTCAATACATTTTTAATTGATCATTGCTGGCACTTTTTTTTTTTCTCTTTTTAGAGCCCAAGGGGCTGTGAATGGCTGTGTCCTTCATCAAACCCCGGGCACCAGGGATGGCCCAGGACTCAGGTGCAGACACATTATGGCAGCACACATATACTGCCACCCCTCCGACCCTGAGCATCCTCCCTGGGAAAGGGGGCCAGGGCCACAGGGCCACATTGCGACGTCCCCAGCCTCTTGTCCGTACCCTGCCTCTCATTGCTGGCATTTGTAAGAGCTGGTTATTTTTACCTGTTGATCTATATCCCCTTTTAAATCTCTCCAATTTGTTCTAATAATTTTTGTATTGGTTTTTTGGAGTTTTTACATACTCTATCAGACATATTATGTAAATAACAATCTCTTGTGTCTTTCTTGATAACAGCTACATCTCTTGTATATTTTTGTTTTGGTATTACATTGAACAGTACAGTATTAAGCAGCAATTGTGATACAAGGTATCTTGACGTTGTTTCTAACTGTAGTAGATATGCTTCAAATGTGGCATTATGGAACACAATGCTAACTGTAAGGTTTTGGTATACTCTTCAGGAATTTTCTTCTGTTTGCTATGAAGTTTTTACTTAGCAACTATGAATAAATGTTAAAGATTAACAAATACCTGTTCAATATTAATTTAAATGGATTTCCTCGTTTCATCTAGTTAATGTAAAGAATTTTGCTAGTAATATTCTTCTTTCAACAGAAGAGTTACTACAATTTATTAATTCATCAGCAATTTTTTTTTCAAAATCTTAACATGCCATTTTTATGTACTGATCATTACCTACATTTTCATCTTTAATATCTTGCAGGACTTTTCCAAATTCCCCCTTATAAATAGGTACAGCGTTTATTAAATGGAATCCTTTCCCAGCAGGTAACTGATTAGAAGAGAGCGCTCAAGTGACTTAACACTTTAAATTAAATATACTATTTTTAAACTTCCAGTCAACTTGTTGGGAATTCCCAGTGGCTCAGTGATAAAAAATCAGAGACTTGCAGAAGATTCAGTTTCCATCCCTGGGTCGGGAAGATCCCCTGGTGTCTAAGTCTAAGTTCAGTCACTCAGTCGGGTCTCACTCTTTGTGACCCCATGGACTGCAGCACACCAGGCTTCCCTGTCCATCACCAATTCCCGAAGCTTGCTCATGTCCATCAAGTCGGTGATGCCATCCAACCTTCTCATTCTCTGTCATCCCTTTCTTCTCCTGCCTTCAATCTTTCCCAGCATCAGGGTCTTTTCAGATGAGTCAGTTCTTTGTATCAGGTGGCCAAAGTATTGGAGTTTCAGTTTCAACATCATTCCTTCCAATGAAAATTCAGGACTGATTTCCTTTAAGATTGACTGGTTTGACCTCTTTGAAGTCCAAAGGACTCTCAAGAGTCTTCTCCAACACCACAGCTCAAAATCATCAATTCTTCGGCACTCGGCTTTCATTATAGTCCAACACTCACACCAATACATGATTACTGGAAAAACCATAGCTTTCACCAGACAGACCTTTGAATTGGCAAAGTAACGTCTCTGCTTTTTAATATGCTGTCTAGGTTGGTCATAGCTTTTCTCCCAAGGAGCAAGCATCTTTTAATTTCATGGCTGCAGTCACCATCTGCAGTGATTTTGGAGCCCCAAAAAATAAAATCTGACACTGTTTCCACTATTTCCCCATCTATTTGCTATGAAGTGATGGGACTGGATGCCATGATCATATTTTCTGAATGTTGAGCTTTAAGCCAACTATTTCACTCTCCTCTTTCACTTTCATTAAGAAGCTCTTTAGTTCCTCTTCACTTTCTGCCAAAGGGGTGGTATCAGCTGCATATCTGAGGTTATTCGTATTTCTCCCAGCAATCTTGATTCCAGCTTGTGCTTAATCCAGCCCAGCATTTTGAATGATATACTCTGCATATAAGTTAAACAAGCAGGGTGACAATATACAGCCTTGATGTACTCCTTTCCCAATTTGGAACCAGTCTGTTGTTCCATGTCTGGTTCTAAATGTTGCTTCTTATCCTGCATACAGATTTCTCAGGAGACAGGTAAGGTAGTCTGGTATTCCCATCTCTTGAAGAATTTTCCACAGTTTGTTGTGATCTGCACAGTCAAAGGCTTTGGCATAATCAATAAAGCAGAAGTATTCTTCTGGAATTCTCTTGCTTTTTCTATGATCCAACGGATGTTGGCAATTTGATCTCTGGTTCCTCTGCCTTTCTAAATCCAACTTGAACATCTGGAAGTTCACAACCCACTTCAGTATTCACTTCAGTATTCTTGCTTGGCGAATCCCATGGACAGAGGAGTCTGGTGGGCTATAGTCCATGGGGCTGCAAAGAGTCAGACACGACTGAGTGACTCAACATCAACAATAAAACAGCATCAAATTGTTTAAAAAAACTGTGCACACTATTATGCACTTATTTAATAAAGGTAATGAATAATAACATTTAGAAGCAGCATAAACATTTTGCTTATCGTGCTGAAGACAAACAGTAAATTCAAAATCAATTAGAAATCTACATTCTCAATAGCTTAGTCTCTGGAAATGAGCAATTCTGATATTTGGTAAGAGATTTCCAATTTCATCCAAATGGGTTGATGTCTGAAGTATCACTGTTAAGATATCTGCCGGGCAACCTGAGGACCTTCCTTTATTCCCCAGTCAGTCCATTCTTTCATTTCAGATGTTCTTCCTTACTAGGCTTTGATACAGAGTGGCCTATTGATGGTAAACTCTATTTTTCTTGAAAATGTCTCTATTTTATTTTTATTCTAAAAATATAATTTTGCTTTCTTACAGTATTTTAAAAATATTACTCCATTTCTTCTGGCTTCCCCTGTTGCTCTTGAAAAGTCATCTGTAAGTGTATTGGTCATTTGTAGGCAATTTGGCTTCTCTCTTTATTTGCCTTTAAGATATTTGCTTTAAGCATTGGAATGCTCAGACCTGAGATGTCTTCTCTTGTCACTCCTTCTCTTAGATATCTCAGCCGGTCTTGTTGCTGTTGTTCAGTTGCCCAGTTGTGGCCAACTCTTCACAACCCCATGCACTGCAGCATGCCAGGCCACTCTATCCCTCACCATCTCCTGGAGTTTGCCCTCAAAAAACACAGCCAGTCTTACAACTATATATACCACTTACATGATGACTTCCAAAATTATACCTTCAACCCAGACCTCTCTCTCACTCCAGACTGGCATAATCAATTATCTGAACCCGGGTCTCCTGCACTGCAGGCAGATTCTTTACCAACTGAGCTATCAGAGAAGCCCTATGTAACAAACACCTCCTCTTAAAACATCTTAAACATAACATGCCCAAATCGAACCATAAGATATTCACTCTTTTCCCCAAATGTGTTTCTTCAGCAGTCAGTCTTCCCTATCTCAGTAAAAGGCAACACTATTTTCCACTGTCTTAGGACAAAAGGAAACCATTTTCTTTAGACTTCATATTTAGTTCTTCGAAAATTCCACCAGCTCTACATTTAAAATATCACCAAAAAATCCATGTCTTGCCACTCTCCCAGCTTTCAGTTACCATCATTATTTTCTTGGCTTATTACAGTAGCTTCCTACTTGTTCTCCTTGATTTTATACTTGGCCTTCGTCCAATTAGCGTATTTTCAGCACAGTAACCAGAATGATGCTGCTTTCTGTGAACCACATAATATCACTCATCTACTTAACAGCCTCCAGTGGCTTTTCATTTGACTCTGAATAAAAACCAAAATCATTTCAATGGTCTACAAGGCTCTTACATGATCGAGGCCCTTCTACCTCTCTGATTTTATCTCTTATTTCTCTTCCTCTTAATCATTCAGATCTAGCCACACTAATTTCCTTGCCATTCGTCTATCACACAAAGCACAATTTCTCCTTAGGGCCTTTGCACATGAATTTGCCCCTCAGATAATCACATGGCTAATTCCCTCACCTCTTCCAGGTTCTTACTCAATTTTCAGTTTCTCAAGGAGATTTGCCCTAATAACTATTAGTATATTTAAAATTACAACTACTACATCTGCAGAATTCCCTATTTTCCTTCTCTGTCAAATATTTTGCAAAGCATTTAGACATACTATCAGACAAACTATATAGATTTATTTATTTAGTGCCTAATACCCCTTCTCTCACAACATGTACACTAGAATATATGCTTCATGCAGCCAGGGGCTTGTTTTGTCTTTTCTTTCTTTTCAATGTTGTATTCTTAATGCTATAAAATTAGTTGGCATACAGTAAGTGCTCTGCTCAATAAATATTTGTTCAGCAGTTTCTCTACAGTGTTTCTAATTATGGATTTTAAAAACTTAACCTTTTTTTGGCTAACTGCAAATCTGTATTTTATCAAGACTACTATGAGCATTAAAATCTGAGAAAAACTTTTCTAAGGTGTATGCCTATAATTTCTGGGTCACAGAATATGAATGTGTGTGTGTGTGTGTATGCAAAGTCGCTTCAGTTGTGTCCAACTCTTTGAGACCCCACAGACCATAGCCCACCAGGCTCCTCTGTCCATGGGATTCTCTAGGCATGAATACTGCAGTGGGTTGCCATGCCCTCCTCTGGGAGATCTTCCCAAACCAGGGATCAAACCTGCATCTCTTTCATCTCCTGCACTGGCAGGCAGGTTCTTTACCATTAGCTTCACATAGGAAGCCCCTGGAATATAAATAGATTTACAAAACAAAGCTGAATTGTTTTTCAATGCTTTTTATAGCATTGAAAGCATGTTTTTCAATGTTTTTATGCTACTTGCTCTAATAAAGTGTAATGGCACCCCACTCCAGTACTCTTGCCTGGAGAATCCCATGGATGGAGGAGCCTGGTAGGCTGCAGTCCATGGGGTCACTAGGAGTCGGACATGACTGAGCAACTTCACTTTCACGTTTCACTTTCATGAATTGGAGAAGGAAATGGCAGCCCACTCCAGTGTTCTTGCCTGGAGAATCCCAGGGACGGGGGAGCCTGGTGGGCTGCCGTCTCTGGGGTCGCACAGAGTCAGACACAGCTGAAGCGACTTAGCAGCAGCAGCAACACATTTTTTTAACACCTAGTACCATCAGACTTCTTAATTTTTTCCAATTAACAGATGTAAAATGACATCTCACTATGGTTCTAACTTGCCTTTTCAGATTATTGATGATTAAGCACCCCTCCACACAGATATATTTATCACAAATATTTATTCTTCTATAAAATACCTACTTTTTTCTTGTGCTCATTGACTAAGTGAGCAGTTATTTCTTTATCACTTTAGGCGCTTTATACAGTCGAGATACTAAGGCTTTCTTGGTAATACTATAGCTAGCAGCTTTTCTCCAGTTACAGTGTATTGGACTCTTTGATGAATAGAAGTTCTCAAATTTAATGTAGTCAAATATATAATTCCCTTTTTAATATTTAATCCTTTAATGCCACCTCTGTAATACATCAAGTTTCCATATATACTTTGGTTTGTTATTAGAGTCTCCATTGTCTGCTATTGTGCACAAATACCACACTGTCTTAATTATTTTACAGCTGATCCTTAAATAACATAAGATTGAACTGTGCAGGTACACTTATATGTGAACTGTTTTCAACAAACATGCACTACAATACTACACCATCCATGGTTGGTTGAATCAAGGATGTAGAACTATGGATATGCAGGGCTGACTGTAAAGTTACACATGGATTTTCAACCTCAGGGAGGGCTGGCACTCCTAATTCGTATGTTGTTCAAAGCTCAGATGTATACTCATAAGTCATAATGTCTTATAACCAAGTAGTTAGTGTTCTATAGCAGTATTTTGGGGGGTTTTTTTGCTTTAATTTGACATATTCATTTTAGAATATGTAAAGAACTGTTTTACAAAAATCTGTAAGGTACTGACTGAATTTCATTGATCCTATAGCTCAACTGGAGAGGGAAGAACTGAGTTTATAGTGATGAGTCTTCTTGTCTACAAATGTTTAAAAACACACTGTATCTCTCCACTTAAGAGATATTTTTCAGTATAAGGTTTATAACTTTCTCAAATAAGATCTATGTATTTTATTGGAATACATTTTTAGAGTCTTTGTGTCTCTGACTTTCATCTGGTTGTCTCTGTCCATTAATATCCAATCAGTCTTCCTAAAGTGAATTTACCACATTATCCACAGACTCAAAAATCTGTGGTTAACCATCTACTGCCTGTGGAATCAAACACAAACTTCTCAGGCTAAGATTTAAATGGCTCTGTTTAGCCAGCCAACACCAGATTTTCTAGGACTCTTTCCCATTTGGTTACTTAGGTGTAGAAGTGAAGAGCTCATTTAGGTCATAGGTCATTTCTACATTTAACTCATTTTGCTTATTAAAGTGTTCTTTTCTGCTTTTTTTCTTCATATTTTTTAATTTTGAGCTGAACCTGGAAGAGGAAATGGTCATACTTTAGATGGGACTGTCACCCATCCCCCAATACACACAGGACAGATGGTGAAGAGAGAAAACTGGGGAGGGGCAAGCGTAGGTTGTAGAGATAGCTTATGAATGACCCCTGATACGCAGGCAGTCAGTATCCCCAAATCATAACTACAAAGGGACATGCATGACAAGGCCTTCACTGGTCGCTCAGTGGTAAAGAATCCACCTGCCAATGCAGAAGACACAGGTTCAATCCCTGGGTCAACAAGATCCCCTGGAGAAGAAAATGGCAACCTACTCCAATACTCTGCTTGGGAAATCCCGTGGGCAGAGGAGTTTATTGGGTTACGTCCATGGGGGTCACAAAGGAGTCAGACACAACTTAATAATTAAACAACAAATGCATGACAAATGCAGAAGCAGTCCAAACTGACTTCAACATGAAAGAGAAGCCAAGAGTTATCAGAAAGCAGGAGTCACCATAATGCTAGGCGCCAAGGGGGTGGTGACATTGCTGTTTTAGGGTCTACATGATTTAAAAGAGTATTCTCTCCAGTGTTGAGGGCTGGTAATGGCCAAGCTCCCTTCCAAGCCAGACTGGATCCAGAGTGGGAAAAAAGGAAACCAGAGCACCGTTTTTTTTCTTTAAAATGGCAATAACTCAGCCATTCACATCTAGCAATCCTGGCAGGCACAAAACAAAGACAGTAGCTTCTGAGAATACCAAAACTCATCATTTCCTTACTTAGCATCTGGCTCAGAAAAAAAAAAAATTCATGAAGCCCAAATACTATCTTCATTTTAGTAATGACCTTTGACACACAGTAGCTACTATTTGGATGATACACTATATGATATGACATGTATGACATGTGTGACGGTCAGGTGACAATGATGTACTGCAGAAAATCTGTCCATATGTAATAGGAATCCCCACTAGAGACAAAAGTCAAATCCAGACCTAGAGAAAGAGAGCTTTCAAGAAGCAAGTAAGGCACTGTAGTTTTAGTCGCTAGGGGATTTGGGATATATGAAGGACTACCAGTCACAGAAGGGATTCTGAGCCACCAGACAGAGAAACAATGCAGACCAGGATCAAGGAAAAAGCCTAAGGGAACTTAAAACCACATTTAAAAAAAGAGGAATTCCATATCACTTCTGCTAAAATGTCAGTAAATAGAGTCCAAATCAATGGCCTACCCCCACGACTGAGGTTGGGGATTTCCTCAACACCTTACTGTGACCATTTATCAGTAACACGACAAACCTCAAGCAAAATATATATATATATATATATATAAATATTAAAAATGGATTTAAAAAAATCCCACCAGGACTTCTGTTTTGTTCATATTTCAGCTGGCCCTCATAGACTATTTCTATGATAGCAACTCGGTGGCCACTTGCTGGGGCAGTGGTTGTAATTCTTTTCTCTTGCAACTTAAGGCCAGAGCACTGTGGGGGGACCTATTGAGAAGTGTGCTTCCTGTCAGAGCACAGTTTGCTATAAGCAGCCCTTTCTCTGGGCTGGCAGGGCCTGTGGTCTGAACTGTGTGACACTAACGTTCAATTACAGTAAGATGTCTATTTAATAACTGATGTTTCCAGTAAACTTGTTGTGGGTTCCATATGCCTTAAGGCAACTAGAAAAATTTCAGAAGATACTAAGAAATACTTTGCTAACAAAATGTATACTCCTCTTCTGATTTATTCTGACTGAAAATATCAAAGATTTTCCTTAGAGTTACTTCAGACATAGCTAGGATACACGCAGTAAGACTTTAGTGAGAGTTAAACTTTTTGCAGGACAGGAAATATTCTCAGCTGATAATTCAGGTCTGGAGAAGCACCTGAAAAGTCCTTTCAGGTTTTTCTATGGTGTAGTGACAAACACACATTGTTTCCCGCTTATCTTCACTTTAACAAAATCATGGTAGTTCCTAGCAACATTCTGCCCTCCAATCATCAGCACAGCTCAAAAGCAAACAATCCTATGAGTTCTCCAGGTAATGTAATCAATGGAACTCGCTTCCTTAAGAACTAAGTTTTTCCACAACGTTATCAGGTTCTCTATATATAGGTACTTATCTGGTTAACAAATCAATTAGAAATACATATCACGCAAGCCGAGTTTTCTCAGAAAGGAAGTTTAAACTATTTTCCTCTTATTTTAAACATCTTGGAGAGGAGAAAAGTTGTCTCTTCTAGCTTTGATGGGATCAGTCAAGGAATAAAAATTTTTCTTATTTATTTTTGACTGCACTGGGTCTTCATTGCTGTGTGCGGGATTCTCTCTTGGCTGTGTGCAGGCCTCTCATTGCAATGGTGTCTCGCTGCAGAGCACAGGCTCTAGAGCATATGCGCATCAGTAGTTTTGACACGCAGGCTCACTAGTTGTGGTTCACAGGTTTAGTCGCTCCACAGCATGTGTGATCTTCCTGAACCAGGGATCAAACCCATGTCCTCTGCACTGGCAGGCAGGTTCTTAACCACCTGGACCACCAGGGAAGTCCAGAATAAAATTTAAATCAGAACTGTTCACAGATGTCCATGGGTCAAAAACTCAAATGTCAAGCTGGAAGGCAGGCTGGGAGAATTCAACAAATGCTCGTGTATTTTTCTATTCTCCAGAGATACAGAGCTGATAACATTAAACGAAAAGTCCACTAGATGCATAAAATTCTTGTTTAAGTACTGTTTTTGTCTGATCAATTAGGAATAGCATATTATACTCCCTATCACTTCTCAGTTCACTATTAAATATTTCAGTGGATACTTAAGACTCTGCATTAGGTAAGCAAGGCACATATTTCCAATCCCTGTGCAAAGACTAGAAAAAATATTTTGGAGAGTTTAGTGACTAGACCAAGTGAAAGATGCAACCTTAGGCCATTTCATATATAATTTATAAAATCTGAAATGTCTTTTCAGTGAGTCATCTTTTGTGTAAAGAAAGAATCACCTACATGTAATCTCTTAAAAGAACACGTTAAAATGGCCTACGCTCCTAATGGCTGTATTGCTACTCTCAGTTCACTCTGATAGGGCTTTCAGTCCCTGCACTATATTGAAAATGTTCTCAACAAAGTCTGTGACAACACTTTAATTCAATGAACACTTTTTTGACCTGAGTTTACTTGAATCTTTGGTGCCATTTATCATTCGCGCACTCATGAAAGTCCCTTTTTTCCTGGCATCATTTTCTCTGTGTTTTCTTAGGATGGGTGTGCTCAGTGTGCGTGTGCTTAGTCATTCAGTTGTGTCTGACTCTTTGTGACCCCAAGACCGCAGCCCACCAGGCTCCTCTGTCCCTGCGGTTTTTCCAGGCAAGAACACTGGAGTGGGTTGTCCTTTCCTTCTTAGGGGACCTTATCCACCCAGGGATTGAATCCACGTGTCTTAAGTCTTGGGCACTGGCAGGTGGATTCTTTATCTTGAGTGCAACCTGGGAGGCCCCTTCAGATGGGCAGCCTGCGGCAACTGAAAAATCATTGGATTTGAAATACTATGTACACCTGGGTTATAATTTCAACACAGTCATTTACTAATTTGAGGTCTTAGGAAAATTAACCATAACAAACCTCAATAAAAAAATAATGACTATTACCAAAGTTACAGAAGAGCCTGAGAATCAGCGATAACATATGAAAGCCTCTAGTCTTAGCCCATTAATAGGCACTTAATGGATGAAGGTGCCTTCTCATTCTATTTTTGTTAGGCTCTTTTAGTGACCACACAGATATAAATATTAGGGTTCTGATACATTTCAAACCTCTGCTCTTTTCACTCTGTTTTACTACTGCTGTCCAATACGACTTTCTATGATGATGGAAATGTTCTACAATCTGTGCTTATCCAATGTGGTAACCATAAGTCACATGCAGCTTTTGAGTGTTGAAATGTGACTAATACAACTAAGAAACTGAATTTTTAAATTTATTTAATTTTAATTGCATGTTAGTCACTCGGTCATGTCCAATTCTTTGCGACCCCAAGGACTGTAACCCACCAGGCTCTTCTGTCCATGGAGTTCTCCAGGCAAGAATACTGGAGTGGGTTGCCATTTCCTTCTTCAGGGGATCTTCCTCACTCAGGGATTGAACCCAGGTCTCCTCATTGCAGGCAGATGCTTTACCTTCTGAGCCATCAAGGAAGCCCATTAGCTGAAGGTTAAATTTAAACAATTACATATGACTAGTGGCTATTTATCAGACACTGCAGCTGTGTATTTTTCCTTGGTAGCTTCATACTAATGCAGGACTTCAGCCATCACTTATATACAAAGAATTCCCATATTTATATTTCAGTCATGAAATTAAAAGACACTTGCTTCTTGGGGGAAAAAAAAAAACTATGACAAACCTAGACAGTGTAATAAAAACAGAGACATTACTTTGCCTGCAAAGGTCTGTACAGTCGAAGCTATGGTTTTTCCAGTAGTCATGTATGGATGTGAGAGCTGGACAATAAAAAAG
Organism: Capra hircus; assembly: GCF_001704415.2. Taxonomy (NCBI): domain Eukaryota; kingdom Metazoa; phylum Chordata; class Mammalia; order Artiodactyla; family Bovidae; genus Capra; species Capra hircus. The sequence continues at coordinate 45,043,393 of NC_030812.1, read as the reverse complement.
GCTGAGCGCCAAAGAGCTGATACTTTCGAACTATGATGCTGGAGAAGACTCTTGAGAGTCCCTTGGACAGCAAGGAGATCAAGGCAATCAACCCTAAAGGAAATCAAGCCTGAATATTCATTGGAAGGACTGATGCTGAAGCTCTGATACTTTGACCACCTGATGTGAAGAGCCAACTCGCTGGAAAAGACCCAGACACTGGGAAAGATTGAAGGCAGGAAGAGAAAGGGACAACGAGTATGGCATGTTGGATAGTATCACTGACTCAATGGACATGAGTTTGAGCAAATTCCAGGAGATGCTGAAGGACAAGGAAGCATGTTGTGCTGCAGTCCATAGGGTTGCAAAGAGTCAGAGATGACTGTACACTTGAACAATAATAACAGCATTCATTTCAGAGGGCTGTCATAACACAGTACTACAGACTAGGTGGCTTTAAAAAAACACAACTTTATTCTTTCACAAATCTGGAGTCTAAAAGTCCAAAATCAAAATATCATCAGGACTACACTTGATCCAATAGGAAAAGGAGTACGTCAAGGCTGTATATTGTCACCCTGCTTATTTAACTTATATGCAGAGTACATCATGAGAAACACTGGGCTGGAGGAAGCACAAGCTGGAATCAAGACTGCTGGGAGAAATATCAATAATGTCAGATATGCAGATGACACCACTCTTATGGCAGAAAGTGAAGAGGAACTAAAAAGCCTCTTGATAAAAGTGAAAGAGGAGAGTGAAAAAGTTGGCTTAAAGCTCAACATTCAGAAAACTAAGATCATAGCATCTGGTCCCATCACTTCATGGCAGATAGATGGAGAAACAGTGGAAACAGTGGCTGACTTTGTTTTTCTGGGCTCCAGAATCACTGCAGATGGTGATTGCAGCCATGAAATTAAAAGAGGCTTACTCCTTGGAAGGAAAGTTATGACCAAACTAGACAACATATTAAAAAGCAGAGACATTACTTTGCCAACAAAGGTCCATCTAGTCAAGGCTATGGTTTTTCCAGTGGTCATGTACGGATGTGAGAGTTGGACTATAAAGAAAGCTGAGTGCCAAATAACTGATGCTTTTGAACTGTGCTGTTGGAGAAGACTCCTGAGAGTCCCTTGGACTGCAAAGAAATCCAACCAGTCCATCATAAAGGAAATCAGTCCTGGGTGTTCATTGGAAGGACTGATGTTGAAGCTGAAACTCCAATACTTTGGCCACCTGATGCGAACAGCTGACTCACTGGAAAAGACCCTGATGCTGGGAAAGATTGAGGGCAGGAGGAGAAGGGGACGACAGAGGATGAGATGATTGGATGGTATCACTGACTCAATGAACATGGGTTTGGGTGGTCTCTGGGAGTTGGTGATGGACAGGGAGGCCTGGCGTGCTGCCATTCATGGGGTCGCAAAGAGTTGGAGATGACTGAGTGACTGAACTGAACTGAACTGAACTGAACTGAACACTTGATCCAGAGGAGGATCCTTTCTTGCCTCTCTCTAGCTTGTAGTGGTTGCCAGCAATCTGCAGGGTTCGTTGGCTTGTGAGTGCGTCACAAATTCTGCCTCTATTATTACAAGGGGTTTTTCCTGCGTGTCTCTGTCCAAATACTCTTCTTTTTAAAAGGACCAATCATTGGATTAGACCCACCTTAATCTAGCATGACCTCATTTCAACTTGATTACATCAAAGACCCTATTTCCAAATAAGGTCATATTCCCAGATACTGGGGGTTAGAATGTCAATGTATCTTATCAAAGGATATAATTCAACCCACACAGGCTAGATAGAAAGCCTCAGTACCAAGAGTAAAACTAGTTTAGATCATATTCATCATGATTCAGTAAAATTAGAAACTAATGACAATTTTTTTAAAAATCTTTGTCACTTGAAAATTTTAGAATCTCTCTCAATTCATGAGGAATTAAAATGGTAATTTAATGAAAATTAAATCAAACATTACAGAATACCTAAAAATAATGAAATAAATGAAAGTTTAATGTATCTATAAGTCAGAAGAAAATTCATAGCCTAAAATACAAAAAACTACTCATCAAGAACAAAAAAAAGATCTAAAACAAAACTCAAAATAATTATCAGGTAAACAGAAGAAAACAAATATCAAAAATAAAATCCAAAATTAATCGATCAGAAAACAGGAAAATATTTGAATAAATAAATGCATTTAAAAACGTGTTCCTTGAAAAATGAACAAACATTAAAATATGCAAACCATGCATTGCCTAAGCAATTAGAGAGGGAGAAAATAAAACTGAGAAATAGCCACTGTCACAGGTTAGAATTGTAAGATAATAACTTGGTCAACTTTATGCACATAAACTCAGTAACAAAGAACTGGATGGTTTCTAAAAAACTAAAAAGTTCCCAAATTGACCCCAGACGATATATAAAATCAATAAATCAATTACTGTAGCTAAGTACTAAGAACTGCCAGAGTGTATCCTTTAAAAGTCACTGTAAACATACAGCTTTATGGGTAAATTCTATAATAATTTTAAATGAAAAGTGATTAGAATATTAAACTGTTCCAGAGCACAGAGAAGAAAAAAAAAAAACTTTCAAATTTTTCTGTAAAATCAGCAAACAAGTGAAACCAAATCTAACAAAAATGCTACCAAAAAAATAAAACTAGAAACAATGTCACTTATGATTTTTATGCAAAAAAAAAGAAAAAGAATCTAATAATCATGAACACTGGAAAGTATTCAACAGCAGTTTAAAAGAGTATATACCACAAAAAGGGGTTATCATTATTATAATAACTCTAAAGTTCTAAACATATTTGGCTCTAGGGAAGAACAGTTCAACTCTGTAACTCCACATATGCATTGTGAGTGCATACTGATGGTGGGATCAAACTGTGGTCACACCACTATGACCAATTTCAGTGAGAGAAGTCACTCTATCATTATCATATCTATTTTTGACCTAGTATTATTAATACAACATCTGAATGGGAGGTCCTATAGTGGAATAACTAAGAGCACTGCTCAGGATTCAGAGACTGAGTGGGGTCAAATCCTGGCTACAACACCATTATCTTTGCAACTTTAGGCATATTATGTCCATAACATACTTTCTACCTAGTCTCCTGACACACGTCCTTTCTCCCTTCCATGAAAGTTATATTTTTGGTAACGCTCAGCAACTTTTGCTCACCCAGTATTCAAACTCAGTTGATGATTAAAACATAAGCACTCCCATATTAGCTTGGGACTTTCTGGACTGAGAAAAAGAAGACTATAGATACTTTAAACATAAGGCTAGAAAACAATTCATTAACGTCTCTTCTTATTCCCTCTCTGTGCATCTTCCCCATTTCTTCTTGCTTCCTTTCTTGTTCTCTTTCTCCCTTTCTCTTCTTCTTTCTGCCTTTCTTACATACACATGCATGATAGTAGGCTATGAATATGTGCCATTTTTCAAAGTGCCTTGCTGGGATAAAATTATTTCTAGATAAATTAAGCCATATTCAATGCCTAGACTCAACTCGATGTAGGATTGGTGGAAACCTACCTAGTAGGCGTCTGAGGCTAGCCAGCCGGTTAGAGTGATTTATAGAGGTATTTCAGTTCAGACCCTGAGCTCCCTCCCATAAAGTGACAGAAAGCCTTAGGCCTATCCAAAATTAGAAGTAATAGGATGAAAATCTCATAGAAATTAATCTGTAAAACTTCCTTGCTCCAGGCATAAAGATTATATCTAATGTTCTCCCAGATATGGATTTAAGACAGGATTTTGTTCATCTTAAAATGTCATGGCATGCTCGTGAGTCTAATATTCTTGTGTTGAGCTAAAATAATATTTATGGATTAAATTCTTTTTTGAGCATTACGTTTTATTTGGGGCATTTATTTGAGGACGTAAGCCCAGGATACAGTCTCTTATCTCTGAGGGATTGTTCTGCTGGATGAAATTATTTAAATAAATTATGTTGTAGCTGAAGGTCAGATATATTCAAAGGGTACACTGTTAAATGTTAAAATTTTTTAAAAGCTTTTTGTTGGAAGAAATCTTAAAATGTTAAATAAATGAATCAAATAAGCATTTTCAAAATATCATAGAAGGTAAAAGAAAAGACAGAAGAGAGTCAATTCGAGTTTGTACCAATAATTATAATGTCTAACACTTGTTTAAGCATGTTACATTGACTATCTATTTTGATCTTATAATAAATCTATGTTGGGGTAAATAATCTTAGCATCCACAATTTGCAGATATGGAAACTGAGACTGAGATAAATTAAGAAACTCATCAGAAGTCATCCAGCTGGGAATACATGGGACTGAGATCCAAATCTTTGCATACGTATCTCAGACAGACATTGTGAGCTCAAGTTTGGATTCCTTGGTTAGAGAGGTGCTCCTGCGTCAAGCTTAAGCTTCTTCATCTTTGCCATATTGCCCTTTAATGTATCCATACATGTGCTTATTTATCATGGATGTACTCCTCCTCCACTTCTGTCCATGAGGTAACCCTTAAACATGTGTTCTTGACCTATTTCATCCTCTACTTGATATCTTTCTATAACTTCTTGAACCTTTATTTTCACTGTCTTCCTCTCCAACAATTTTCCCTTAAATTACAAAATGGGAGGGCCACTGCCATCACTGGAGGAAACAGGCTTCTTTATACACAGACTATATAGTCTCTTGACTTCTATTTATAGCCAAACATCATGAAATAATTCCTGCAGTTATCTTCTCTACTATCTCATTACCCAGTGACCCTCTACCCTTCATCTTGCCCCAGCATTCACAGCCCCTCTAAAATTGCTCAAATAAAATACAACAAAAACCTTCTACCTGCCTGCCTAGTCCAACAGACTTCAGGCCTTATTTCACTTTACTCTCTAAGGTATTTGATTATCATTGCCAGCTCCTTCCTTGATATTCTCTCACCTCTTCCCTTCAGGGACACCTCTCTTTCTTCCTATCTTTGCCTCCTTAGCTGGCAATTCTTCTCAAATACTGGAGGTGCTGGTTTCTATTCTGGAATTTCTTTTCCTACTCCATGTGTTCTCCATGAATGATCTTCTTTCTTAGGGCTTTTCTAGGTCTGAATTTTAAATGGCCTCTGCCCTCACAACCATCATGTTCCAGAAGCTACTCAAACAGTTCAGTTCAGTTCAGTTCAGTTGCTCAGTCGTGTCCGACTCTGCGACCCCATGAATCGCAGCACATCAGGCCTCCCTGTCCATCACCACCTCCTGGAGTCCACCCAAACCCATGTCCATTGAGTCAGTGATGCCATCCAACCATCTCATCCTCTGTCGTCCCCTTCTCCTCCTGCCCTCAATCTTTCGCAGCATCAGGGTCTTTTCCAATGAGTCAGCTGTTCGCATGAGGTTGCCAAAGTACTGGAGTAACAACATGGCCCAAATGGAACTAACTGTCCTCCTACCCTGAAATTTCATGCATCCTCTATAGTTTAACTATGTCACAATCACCTAAGTAAAAACAAAAATTGGAGTCAACCTTGATTCTTTCCATTGCTTTACTCCTTAGTTCTTCCTGGTCATGAAAACTATGGTAATCACAGTTCTTAAATAACTTTGAAATTCATATGCCCCTTTCTCTCCTTATTGTCACATCTTACTTCAAGGCTAAACTTGGACTATTACAACAACCTATAATTATTTTCCTAACCTTCTGTATCATGCCTCTTGAATCAATTCTGCATTTAACTGCCAAAGTGATATTCCTCAAACATAAATTTGATCATGTGTGGTAGGCTGAAAAATGGCTCCCCCAAAGAGGTCCACAATCTAGTTCCTGAAACCTGTTGACTATGTTACTTTACAAGGAAAAAGGGACTTTGAAGATGTAATTGGGTTAAGAATCTTGAGATGGGGAAATTATTCTGTAGTATCTGCAAGAGTCCAACATAGTCACAAAGACCCCTTAAAGAGGAAGGTAAGAGGGTTAAAGCGTATAGTAGGAGATATGATAACAGAAGCAAGAGCGTATAGTGATACAGAGAAATGGTCATGAACCAAGAAATGCAGGGAACCTCTAGAAGCTGAACAGGGCAAGGAAATGTCCTTTCCTAGAGCCTCCAGAAGAAACCTAGCCCTACTGACACCTTGGTTTAGCCCAGTGAGGCAGATTTTGAACCTCTGACTTCCATAACTGTAAGATAACAAGTACTTTTTTTGTCTTAAGCCATTAAGCATATGATAATCTTTTACAGAATCTATGTGTATTAGTCTCTCTGTCATGTCCAACTCTTTGTGACCGCATGGACTACAGCCCACCAGGCAGGCTCCTATGGAATTCCCCAGGCAAGAACGCTGGAGTAGGCTGCCATTTCCTTCTCCTGGGGATCTTCTTGACCCAGGGATCAAACTCAGGTCTCCTGCAGATTTTTTACCATCTGAGCCACCAAAGCCCTATAGCAACTACAGGAAATATAAATTCATGCCACTTCTTTTATTGAAATTATCTGATAAAGCCTTATTACCTATAGGATAAATTCTAGACTTCTTAAACTGCATTCAGGAATTTTCATAATCTTATCATTGGAGACATTTTTAGCCTCCTATTCTATATCTGCCCTCTAGGGACATTCTACTTATAAGGACCAGATACTTTTTCAAAAGTTGAGCCACATGGTCTGATTTATGTGAACACTGGACAGAAATCTCAACTAGCCAAGATTAATCCACTACAATCAGTTGAGAAAGGAAACATTTTACACTCTTCAAGTCATCTTACTCTACCAATTCCTGAACTTGTACATACTGTCCCCCTTAATTGGATATCTTCTTCCCATTTTCTCCCTGCTGAACTCTTAAAGACTTAGCTTAATCACCGTCTCTACTGTGAATCTTTATTGATATCCCTTGGCAGAATCAGTCATTTTCTCTATACTCCTATAGCTTTCTAATCATACCCATTTAATATAATATTTTACCACATCTTGCTGAATACTAATAACATAATGAGATATTTATGAAACTGTCTTTCACATTCAACTGTTTGCTTCTGTGATGGTCTCCAAAGATGGCCTTCAGTGAACCACATCTTCTGGTGGTCTAGACTGGCAGTCCTCTCCCATGATGATTCTTGGTTGGCCAGGGGTAAGCACAGCCAGCTCATATCAGCTCTTGAGAGAGAACTGTACACATCTCTTCCCATTTTGTGTTCAGTGATGTCACATTCATAGCACTACAAACCAGTGGGATTTGTTTAGAGAGCTAATTTCCCAACATACCTTGGTTTGTGATTCACAGTAACAAAGAGAATGCAGTGGAAATGATGCTGTGTCAGTTCAGAACTTTGCTTCTAAGAGATCTAGCAGATTCCATCTTCTTTCTCTTGATGCTGATTTTTACCATCATGGAGAGTGATCAGTTCCCCGGAGGAGGGCATGGCAAACCACTCCACCATTCGTGCCATGAGAATCCCCATGGACAGAGGAACCTGGCGGGTTGCAAAGAGTCAGACATGACTGAGCAACTAAGCACAGCATACAGATATCAGTTGTGGAAAGGAAGACACTTTGTGAATGTATGAAAAAGAAGAGCCCAGTCACACCAACATCCTAAATGAGGCTCCACATGACTCTAGCCACAGACATCATTTCACTGCAATCACATGAGAGAGATAAACCAAGACCAGCAGAAGAATAACCAGGTTACTGGAAGAATTACGAGAAATGATAAATGGCTGCTATAGTTTAAAGCCACCAAATTTGGGTATGGTTGGTTAAAATAATTATTAACTTAAACATTTTCCTATGTCAAGATTCATATTTCATTCACCTATGATATCATAGATGAATAGGATAGGATAGGTATCCAGAGTGAATACTCGCTGGATAGATAATGGATATTGCCTCCTTTGCTTGTAATACTTCCTTAAAGCAATACCTACCTATCTATTCCCCTCTGATGGAAAGTTCTGCCCCTTCAAAATAATGTAATAACACTGTACATTTACTTCCTAACAAAAATGCACTGCATGCTAAAGTCACTTCAGTCACATATGACTTTTGCAACCCTATGGACAGTACTCGCCAGACTCCTCTGTCCATGGGATTCTCCAGGCAAGAATACTGGAGTGGGTTGCCACCCTCCTCTAAGGGATCTTCCCCACCCAGGGAACAAATCCACGTCTCTACTGTCTCTTGCACTGGCTGGTGGGTTCTTTACCACTAGTGCCACTGGGAAGCCCTAACAAAAATAGATATTTACTAAATAAATACTGCAACCCCTTCCAAAAGTTTACTATCAATACTCAATTCAAACAGTCCTTCAAAACTGGCTATCATATCTACCTTCTCATCCTGATAAGTAGTAAAGGTTTCTACTCTCCTACCTGACTTTCTTAAAGGTCCTCCTCCCACAATGACATCAAGGCAAAATTCCTGGAGGTAACAGATGTCTGAGAAGTCTGAGATACATATAAAAGAAAGCCTGTGATTTTGATCTGCTAAGGAACTTAGTTATGGCCAATAGTCCAGTTTCTGTTCTGATTATGTAGTTTTTGGGAAATGACAAAAATCTTATTTTGAATTCTAAACCTGCCGCTTTATTCAACAACAAAATCTGTTTCTCTTTATTCATATGTCATTTGATTATTTCTTATGCTTTCTTCTCCTTACCTTTGTTCTAGGCTCTTGTTTTTCATGCCTACACATGTTCATATATGCTAAGCTTTCTACCCCTATAACTTACCTGGTCATCTTGCAAGATGCATTACACACATTATCCCACATAATCATCTTACCTATCCCAAGAGCTACACACTATTATTTTCAATTTACAGATAAGAAAATCTAAGATCATAAGGATGAGTAACTGGTTCAAAATCTCACAGCCAACAGTAGAATCAGATGTGTAGCTGGGTCCAGATGTACCCAGATCCATACAACTCTGAAACACAAGAAGTGGGAGATCAGAGAGAGAGTTAAGAATAAAATCAGCTTGTATTTCTTTTAAAAAGAAGGGGAATTGAAAGGAACAATAGATGCATATTTTGCATGAATAAATATAGAAACTTGTTAAATACTGTACAGATAAGAGCTACCCAAGAAAAAAGTGTTTCCATTTCCACTTCTACTCTGGAGTTACAAGAGAAATCTATTTTTCTCTTTTTCTTAGAACTCTTACTCTGCAGGATCAAAATGTATACACAATGACCACATAAATGAGAAAGTAGATCAAGATGTGCTTCTAGTTGCATTATTGTGGTTGGCATAAAGTTCTGTACCACAGCCACTCCTTAGACACCAGGTCATGGGATCAAAGATACAGGCAAGCCGACTTGGAAATGACACGCCCAGAGACCCACAGTGTTCTGTACTGGAGCATGGTGGTGGGTTACTTTGTCCCCAGTCTAAGCTGCTGCTTCACCACAGCCAAAGGGGCTTGCCAACAGTCTTTGCTAAACTCACTCTGTAGACCCCACAACTGGGAGAGCCCTGGTCTAGAGTCATTCAAGTGTCCAAATGATATAGATGCCTGGACAACTTGTTGAAGAAGCAGTGACCAGAACTTTCTGGTGAGCTGCATAGCCACAAAATGCTATAACATAAAAAAAAAGTCTCAAAAATGTTTCAGGAGGGCACAATTTTGTCTTTGCTATTCATTTTTAAATAGAAGTTACATATTATTGCAAAGCCGATGTACAAACTTACAAGGAATTCTAATATACTTATGAGTAATAATAATGCCCTAAAGTGAAAGTCGCTCAGTTGTGTCCGACTCTGTGATCCATGGACTATAGAATTCCATGGAATTCTTCAGGCCAGAATACTGGTGAGGGTAGCCATTCCCTTCTCCGGGGGATCTTCCCAACCCAGGGATTGAACCCAGGTCTCCCGCATTGCAAGTGGATTCTTTACCAGCTAAGTCACCAGGAAAGCCCAATAATGCCATAAGCATTTGGGCATAACTTCACCTCACCTCACTGTATCATCATGACACTTTGGTGCAGTTGGTATCATTATATACTCATTTCACAGTATCAGACTCAGGCTCTGAGACGTTTGGTCTTTCCTAATCACTAGTCGGTAAGTAAGAGAGTCAGGACAGGCACTCCAGTCATTTGATTAAAGAGGCAGGATCAAGAGTGATCTTAAAAGCAGAATTCTGAATGCAGATTGCCTGCACAAAAATCCCAGTTCTGCCCCACACTAGTTGTATGTCCTTGGTTAAATCACCTCACATCAGTTCCCTCATCTGTAAGATGAGGAACATCACAGTATCTACCTCATGATATTATTATTTTATTGTTATTATAAGGATTAGATTAGTTAATATACATAAAAAACTATATACTGCTGCTGCTGCTGCTAAGTCACGTCAGTCGTGTCCGACTGATACCAAATCTACTGATGTTTTACCTCTTGTCTGCCTCTCCCACTCCTGTGTGTGTGTGTGTTCTAAAATCTAAAATGGAGGTGGAAGGTAGGCCTCAGAGAGAAGAGAGACTGGACTGGAGATGGCAGCAGAGAGCTTCTAGTAGGGACATGTAAGCTCTGACCTAATCCATGACTAGAGGAATCTTGGTACAGCTCTGAAGGCAGAAGAGGAAGAAAGCTCTATACCCTGCAGTTCTGTTTTGGGGCTAAGCCAGCATAAAATCTCTCAACTAGGAAACAGGAGATTCCATCTCCAATGATGGTGTAGCTCTTTGCTGAGGCTACTCAATCCATTCACAGTTGATCAAAATAAGATCTCCAGAAGTGTCAAAAAACCAATTACATTTTGGGTCACAAAGTTAATTTTTCAGCCTCCTAAGCTTAATATCTGTGACCCATCTTGAACTTTTGCCCATTTGCATGTGTAGAAATCTTTAGCCGTATTACTGATTATTATTTGGTTATATGTCTAAAACAAAACTAAGAAAAAGATTTAACATTTTAAGCCCATCATGCATATTTTCAAACTGCCTTCCAGAAAAACTGTGCCAGCTCACACTAGTGCAGCCACTCCCACCCAACACTTAATATGATTCAAAAAAGGTAAAATCTTTGCTAGGGTTAGAGGAACAAATGCATATGGCTGATTTAACTTTTGTTTTTTATTATTACTGAGGTCAACCTTTTAAAATTTATATTATAACTATTTGGAAACTATTTATATTATTTGTTTTAACAATATTTTATGGCTTTAGTATACCTCATCTGTTGGAAGATTCTGTTTATTTTATGATTTCTACATAATCTCGACATAGGAATAGCATTATTTCATGGTTAATTAAAGGAAAATGCTCCCCCAGTAAGTTATTTGCTTATTTAATTTTTAAAATGTTTTAAACAAAAGTTTGGAAGCCTTCTCACAAAAATTCAGACATTATTTTACACTTTCCTACATCAAACTGATGTACTTAAGAAAAATATCACTCATTTATTTTCTTTTAGTTAAAATATATAGTTCTTAGAAGAATACACAGGAATGCAAGTTTTACCAGAATACTAGCCCTTTGGGACCCAGCCCTTACAACTGTTCCTAGCATAGAGTAAGTATGCTATTTGTTGTACAAATAAGTACATCATTACCTCACAATTTGCATAAATTAGACTTCCAAAGATTACCCAAGAATCAAAGATAATTATTAACACACAAGATCCACACTGACAATACCTGGTGTTCTGGATGAAGTACATTTTACTGTCAGAATATCAGAATGTATACACTTGGAGCTTATGTTTTCTTTGCATTTCTAATTTTTTCACAGACTAGACAATGCCCTCAGTCAGTCTCCCCTATCAGAAAGTTTCCATAAGCCTCTTATCCTTCTCCATCAGAAGGCAGACAGACTGAAAACCACAATCACAGAAAAATAACTAATCTAATCACATGGACCACAGCCTTGTCTAACTCAACGAAACTATAAGCCATGCCGTTTAGGGACACCTAGAAATCACTGCAGATGGTGACTGCAGCCATGAAATTAAAAGATGCTTACTCCTTGGAAGAAAAGTTATGACCAACCTAGATAGCATATTCAAAAGCAGAGACATTACTTTGCAAACAAAGGTCCGTCTAGTCAAGGCTATGGTTTTTCCAGTGGTCATGTATGGATGTGAGAGCTGGACTGTGAAGAAGGCTGAGCGTCGAAGAATTGATGCTTTTGAACTGTGGTGTTGGAGAAGACTCTTGAGAGTCCCTTGGACTGCAAGGAGATCCAGCCAGTCCACTCTGAAGGAGATCAGCCCAGGGATTTCTTTGGAGGGAATGATGCTAAAGCTGAAACTCCAGTACTTTGGCCACCTCATGCTAAGAGTTGACTCATTGGAAAAGACTCCGATGCTGGGAGGGATTGGGGGCAGGAGGAGAAGGGGACGACAGAGGATGAGATGGCTGGATGGCATCACGGACTCGATGGACGTGAGTTTGAGTAAACTCTGGGAGTTGGTGACGGACAGGGAGGCCTCGCGTGCTGCGATTCATGGGTCGCAGAGAGTGGGACATGACTGAGCGACTGAATTGAACTGAACTGAACTGAGAACAGACGGACATGGTGGAGAGTTCTGACAAAATGTGGTCCACTGGAGAAGGGAATTGCAAACGACTCCAGTATTCTTGCCTTGAGAACCCTAAAAACAGTATGAAAAGACAAAAAGATAGGACACTGAAAGAGGAACTCCCCCGGTCTGTAGATGCCCAATATGCTACTGGAGGTCAGTGGAGAAATAACTCCAGAAAGAATGAAGAGATGGAATCAAAGCAAAAACAACACCCACTTGTGGATGTGAATGGTAATGGAAGAAAGGTCTGATGCTATAAAGAGCAACACTGCATAGGAACATGGAATGTTAGGTCTAAGAATCAAGACAAATTGAAAGTGGTCAAACAGGAGATGGCAAGAGTGAACATTGACATTGTAGGAATCAGTGAACTAAAATGGACTGGACTGGGTGAATTTAACTCAGATGACCATTATATCTACTACTGTGGGCAAGAATCCCGTAGAAGAAAAGGAGTAGCCATCACAGTTAACAAGAGTCCAAAATGCAGTACTTGGATGCAATCTGAAAAACGACAGAGTGATCTCTGCTCATTTCCAAGGCAAACCAGTCAACATCACGTTAATCCAAGTCTATACACCAACCAGTAACACTGAAGAAGCTGAAGTTGAACAATTCTATGAAGACCTACAAGACATTCTAGAACTAACACCCAAAAAAGATGTCCTTTTCGTTATAGGGGACTGGAATGCAAAAGTAGGAAGTCAAGAAACACCTGGAGTAACAACAAATTTGCCCTTGGAGTACAGAATGAAGCAGGGCAAAGGCTAATAGAGTTTTACACTGGTCATAGAAAAAAAAAACCCTCTTCCAACAACACAAGAGAAGACTCTACAAATGTACATCACCAGGTTGTCAATACTGAAATCAGACTGATTATATTCTTTGCAGCCAAAGATGGAGAAGCTCTATACAGTCAGCAAAAACAAGCCCTGGAGCTGACTGTGGCTCAGATCATGAACTCCTTATTGCCAAATTAGGACTTAAATTGAAGAAAGTGGGGGAAACCACTGGATCATTCAGGTATGACCTCAATCAAATCCCTTACGATTATACAGTGGAAATGTGACCCAGATTTAAGGGACTGGATCTGATAGAGTACCTGATAAACTATGGATGGAGGTTTGTGACATTGCAGAGGAGACAGGGATCAAAATCATCTCCATGAAAAAGACATGCAGAAAAGGAAAACGGCTGTCTGAGAAGGCTTTACAAATAGCTGTGAAAAGAAGAGAAGTGAAAAGCCAAGGAGAAAGGGAAAGATATGAGCATCTGAATGCAGAGTTTCAAAGAATAGCAAGGAGAGATAAGAATGCCTTTCTCAGCGATCAGTGCAAAGAAATAGAGGAAAAGAACAGAATGGGAAAGACTAGAGATCTCTTCACGAAAATTAGAGATACCAAGGGAACATTTCATGCAAAGATGGGCTCAATAAAGGACAGAAATGGTATGGACTTAACAGAAGCAGAAGATATTAAGAAGAGGTAGCAAGAATACACAGGAGAACTGTACAAAAAAGATCTTCATGGCCCAGATATCATGAAGGTGTGATCACTCACCTAGAGCCAGACATCCTGGAATGTGAAGTCAAGTGGGCCTTAGGAAACATCATTATGAATGAAGCTAGTGGAGGTGATGGAGTTCCAGTTGAGCTATTCCAAATCCTAAAAGATGATGTTGTGAAACTGCTACACTCATATGCCAGCAAATTTGGAAAACACAACAGTGGGCACAGGACTGGAAAAGGTCAGTTTTCATTCCAACCCCAAAGAAAGGCAATGCCAAAGAATGCTCAAACTACCGCACAATTGCACTCATCTCACAAGTTAGTAAAGTAATGCTCAAAATTCTCCAAGCCAAGCCACAACAATAAGTGAACCATGAACTTACAGATGTTCAAGCTGGTTTTAGGAAAGACAGAAGAACCAGAGATCAAATTGCCAACATCTGTTGGATCATCAAAAAACAGAGTTCCAGAAAAACTTCTACTTCTGTTTTATTGACTATGCCAAAGCCTTTGACTGTGTATATCACCACAAACTGTAGAAAATTCTGAAAGAGATGGGAATACCAGACCACCTGACCTGCCTCCTGAGAAGTCTGTACGCAGGTCAGGAAGCAACAGTCAGAACTGGACATGGAACAACAGACTGGTTCCAAATAGGAAAAGGAGTACATCAAGTCTGTATACTGTCACCCTGCTTATTTAACTTATATGCAGAGTACATCATGAGAAACACTGGGCTCGATAAAGCACAAGCTGGAATCAAGATTGCTGGGAGAAATATCAATAACCTCAGATGTGCATGTGACACCACCCTTATGGCAGAAAGTGAAGAGGAACTAAAAAGCCTCTGATGAAAGTGAAAGTGGAGAGTGAAAAAGTTGGCTTAAAGCTCAACATTCAGAAAACGAAGATCATGGCATCTGGTCCCATCACTTCATGGTAAATAGATGGGGAAACAGTAGAAACAGTAGCTGACTTTATTTTTGGGGGCTCCAAAATCACTGCAGATGGTGATTGCAGCCATGAAATTAAAAGACGCTTACTCCTTGGAAGAAAGTTATGACCAACCTAGATAGCATATTCAAAAGCAGAGACATTACTTTGCCAACAAACGTCTGTCTAGTCAAGGCTATGTTTTTTCCAGTAGTCATGTATGGATGTGAGAGTTGGACTGTGGAGAAAGCTGAGTGCCGAAGAATTGATGCTTTTGAACTGTGGTGTTGGAGAAGACTCTTGAGAGTCCCTTGGACTGCAAGGAGATACAACCAGTCCATCCTAAAAGAAATCAGTCCTGGGTGTTCATTGGAAGGCCTGATGTTGAAGCTGAAACTCCACTACTTTGGCCACCTGATGAGAAGAGCTGACTCACTGGAAAAGATCCTGATGCTGGGAGGGATTGGGGGCAGAAGGAGAAGGGGACAACAGAGGATTAAATGGTTGGATGGCATCACCAACTCAATGGACATGGGTTGGGTGGACTCCAGGAGTTGGTGATGGACAGGGAGGCCTGGCATGCTGCAGTCCATGGTGTGGCAGAGTCAGACACGACTGAGCAACTTAACTGAACTGAGACACATGAAAATTCTGCACGTCATCTGTGATCTGCCTGATGAAAATACTTCACAAATATACCTCCCCTTCCAATTGGTCTTCAGTGTCACTCTAGTCTAAGCCAGGATCATCCCATCTAGACTCCTGCAATGCCCTCTCAACTATCCCCTGCTTCCTATTTTGATCTCTTCCTGTATCTCCTCAATCCATGCTCACTGTGCTCAGTCCACGCCACACTGGCTTCGTTTCAGGTGCCTGAATAACCTGGTCTATTTCACGGCCTACTGCTCTGTCCAGACGGTTCGTACACACTCTCGCCTGGCCAACTCCCAGTTATCTCATCACTTTCTGAGTTCGTCTTCTCTGATGACCTACCCCCTCCCTCCGCCACACGCACACAGGCTATGTCAGTATGTGATTTAGATTCTTAGACTCTCTAAATCTAAGACTGCTACACTGTGCTTACAGAGTGTTCTTCAGTTTGTAATTTTATATTCACTTGTGTAATTCTGTGTTTACCTCTCTCTCCCCAACTAGGTGGTAAGTTCATGGACACAGGAGTTGGTCTGTTTTGATAATCACTACATTTCTACCACCTTCCACAGAGTCCAGCACCTATTTGTCACTCAACAAATACAAGCTGAGTAAATGAATGAATGAGAACAGCTCAAGGCCATCTTCTCCCAAAAGACTTCCTCACATGCCTAGGTCACAGAGATACTTCTCTTTTTGAATATCCAGTAGCATTCCTGTTTATGACACCTGATTTTTTCCTGGATGATGCACTCTGCCGTAGTTCATAAATATTTCTTATTTTTATTTTTCTAATCTGATTCTTTTCTTTGAGGATGGGATCTGGCCTCCAGCTTCTTCTAGAATCCAATTTCTGTCCATGTTCCCCTTAATGCCTGTAGATTCACTGGCCTCCTGGTTGGTTCTCATCATTGACTCACCCTTACTCAGGGACTTAGCATTTGCTGTTCTCATCTGGAACACTCCTCTCTCAAATACTCACATGATTCCCTCCTACTTCATTCAGCTTCACTCAAAGGTCATCTCCTCAGACAGACTTTGCCTCCTCTCTAATAACTGGTCTTGCTTGGTTGTTCTTGCCAGCTCTTATCACTGCCTCCCATTATATAGTACACATTCACACACTTGTCTGTTATCTGGTTTCCTCACCAGAACACAGGCTGTGAGGATATGAGAATTTTTCTGATTCATACCAGATACCTGGCACAGGACCTGGCATATAATATTTATGTACCTAGCATATAAATATCTATTAAATGACTAAATACCAACTCCAATGAGAGTCCAAACTCCACGGCAGGTAAAAAAAAATAAGCAGCAGATTTTAGCTGTACTTGATCGCCCAACATGCGATCAGAATTATGTTGGCAGTTAAATATTCAGTTCCTGGGGAGATAATAATCATGTCCATAAAAATATCAAGGATAGTCTCAGAATCCATAATTATCTGAAACAGCCTGGCCTCTATCACTAGCCACTTAACTAACTCACACATCCAAAAGTGAATTCTTCTCTTAAAATGTCATGTTCTTCCTTGATAGATAAAAAATCCAGGCTACAGACATCTCAAAATAAAACTGAGAAAAACTGGTCTTTGTTTTTGAGGTTGATGAGGTTGATATTTACGCCACGAATCAAGACTTACAAAAAGAAGTATATATAAACTCAAATCATAACTAAAGAAAATGAAAAGTATGGAGAAGAAAAGTAGATAAAACACTAAATATGACTGGCATCTATACACTGATCATTTCATTCATCGTTCTCTCTGAATAACCTAACTGCCAATTACTAAAAGAAACAAAAACACAACAACGATAGCATACATTATTTTAACAGCCTTCCCCCCAAAATTTTCAGTGTACAACCAGAAAACTTTGTTTTATACAACAACAAACTCAAAACACATAATTTTATCTCTGGCCTAATTTGAGAAGCTCATGCAGTTGGATATACAACTTTTTCACTGGTCCCTGGAGCTCCAAAAGTTTTCTCAGTCTTCATTGTTGCTTTTCTTGCTTCTCCTTTGTTTCTCCCTTACCTAAATGAAACTTGCAGGGCCAAAGAACAGGAAAAGAGCACAAGAGATCAAAGAGTACACTTTCTCTTCTCTGATATTTTTAAATGAGCTATGAAATTTTGTTTACAAACGGTCTTTTTAATCCCCATCATGATATGGAAAAGTAGAGAGCAGAATAATGAAAAAAAGTATCAGTGTCAAAGCCTAAAAAAACACTATCCCCAAACATTATCACATGAAGGGTAAGCGATTCAATATGAGTCTGGGGCACACAACCATTTAATCCATGATATGCACCATGAGGCACATATGCCATCTTGTTCTTCCGGTCATTATATAACATATCCTCTAAGAATATAAAGATCTAAGGTCTGAATAACTTCAACTGCAAAAATATGTGTTTATATATAAACATCTAGCCCAGTTCCTTCATAAAATTTAATTAACAATGATTAAACAATGACTACCGTATCTTCATTTTGTAGGTGAAACACCAGAGAACCACAGAAGTGAAATTTTGCTCCAGGTGAAAAAGGTACTTGATGACAAGGTCAAATCTGCTGATTACCAGTCCAGTGCTCTTCCCAATAAACCATACTATTCTTCATGGGTATGAATGCATCACAACATGTCAGTCAATAGAACATATCGTAACCCTGGGTCATATTAGAGTTTGAGGGGTGAGCCCTTGGCTCTCTACTACTGAATTCAGAGAACAAACAGCTTGCTCTGAAAGAAGGAGGTCAAGCGACTGATCCCTATCCGAAGACACTACAGAGGGTTATGCTGGTAGGCATGCCCAGTGCAACTGAAGAGGGCTTCAAGCCAGCTCCTTAAAATCAATTAAGAACTCAGAGCTGCTGTTGGAAGGTCCAGGATTAAGCTTGTTTAGGGTAGAATGGGAAACACATGATTGCCCAAGTCCCAAAGAACCCAGAAGCCATTTTAAATGGAGACAGACACCAGACTCAATAGGGCTGGCCAGCACTGGGGGAAGTTCCTGAGAGTATCTGACACAAAAAGATTGAGGGTATCTTCCAAGGGCTTGCAAAAGGCATGGGCAAGACCCAAAATGAGAGTGACAGCAGCAGACGCCTGGTTAGCCTCACAAGCTGGGAACACTGGTCTCAGGTTTTTCTTTCAGATCACTTGCCTTGATTGTCTCTCTTTAATTATGTAATTATATGGTAATGTCCATCTTCCCAGCCAGACTATAACCCTATGAGGTCAGGAGTGGTTTCTATTATCTTCAAATTTTTCCCAGCACACCTAAGATTAGTATCTGATCCATAGTCACTGCTCAGCAAATGTCATCTATTTGAGGAAAAGGAGTATAAACTATCTTTTGCTAATATCCTTGGGATGAATACTTCACAGGCCAGAAAAAGGATAGAAACTTAGTCTTTCATTACATTCTTCTTGGAGCAATCTGTCTCAAAATATGATGCAGCGGGAAGCCCTGAAATGGGTAAAATCTTGGATAATAATATTAACAACACTAATAATACAAAACCCTAGTTTGCATCTTCATAGCTCTTTATTCTTCCCAAATAACATTCAGTTCAGTTCAGTTCAGTAGCTCAGTCATGTCCGACTCTTTGCGACCTCATGAATCGCAGCACATCAGGCCTCCCTGTCTATCACCAACTCCCGGAATTCACTCAAACTCATGTCCATCGAGTCGGTGACGCCATCCAGCCATCTCATCCTCTGTTGTCCCCTTCTCCTCCTGCCTCCAATCCCTCCCAGCATCAGGGTCTTTTCCAATGAGTCAACTCTTAGCATGAGGTGGCCAGAGTTTCAGCTTTAGCATCAGTCCTTCCAATGAACAACCAGGACTGATCTCCTTCAGAATGGACTGGTTGGATCTCCTTGCAGTCCAAGGGACTCTCAAGAGTCTTCTCCAACACCACAGCTCAAAAGCATCAATTCTTTGGCGCTCAGCTTTCTTCACAGTCCAACTCTCACATACATACGTGACCACTGGAAAAACCGTAGCCTTGACTAGACGGACCTCTGTTGGCAAAGTAATGTCTCTGCTTTTGAATATGCTGTCTAGGTTGGTCATAACTTTCCTTCCAAGGAGTAAGCATCTTTTAATTTCATGGCTGCAATCACCATCTGCAGTGATTTTGGAGCCCCCAAAAATAAAGTCTGACATGGTTTCCACTGTTTCCCCATCTATTTGCCATGAAGTGATGGGACCAGATGCAATGATCTTCATTTTCTGAATGTTGAGCTTTAAGCCAACTTTTTCACTCTCCTCTTTCACTTTCATCAAGAAGCTTTTTAGTTCCTCTTCACTCTCTGCCATAAGGGTGGTGTCATCTGCATATCTGAGGTTATTGATATTTCTCCCGGCAATCTTGATTCCAGTTTGTGCTTCTTCCAGCCCAGCATTTCTCATGATGTACTCCGCATTCAAGTTTAATAAGCAGGGTGACAATATACAGCCTTGATGTACTCCTTTTCCTATTTGGAATCAGTCTGTTGTTCCATGTCTAGTTCTAACTGTTGCTTCCTCACCTGCATATAGGTTTCTCAAGAGGCAGTTAAGTAGTCTGGTATTCCCATCTCTTTCAGAATTTTCCACAGTTTATTGTAATCCACAGAGTCAAAGGCTTTGGCATAGTCAATAAAGCAGAAAGAGATGTTTTTCTGGAACTCTCTTGCTTTTTCCATTATCCAGGGGATGTTGGCAATTTGATCTCTGGTTCCTCTGCCTTTTCAAAACCAGCTTGAACATCTGGAAGTTCACAGTTCACGTACTGCTGAAGCCTGGCTTGGAGAATTTTGAGCATTACTCTACCAGCATGTAAGGTGAGTGCAATTGTGTGATAGTTTGAGCATTCTTTGGCATTGCCTTTTTTGGGGATGGGAATGAAAACTGACCTTTTCCAGTTCTGTGCCCACTGCTGAGTTTTCCAAATTTGCTGGCATATTGAGTGCAACACTTTCACAGCATCATCTCCCAGGATTTGAAATAGCTCAACTGGAATTCCACCACCTCCACGAGCTTTGTTCGTAGTGATGCTTTCTAAGGCCCACTTGACTTCACATTCCAGGATGTCTGGCTCTAGGTGAGTGATCACACCATAGTGATTATCTTGGTTATGAAGATCTTTTTTGTACAGTTCTTCTGTGTATTCTTGCCACCTCTTCTTAATATCTTCTGCTTCTGTTGGGTCCATACCATTTCTGTCCTTTATTGAGCCCATCTTTGCATGAAATGTTCCCTTGGTATCTCTAATTTTCTTGAAGAGATCTCTAGTCTTTCCCATTCTGTTGTTTTCCTCTATTTCTTTGCATTGATTGCTGAGGAAGGCTTTCTTATCTCTCCTTGCTATTCTTTGGAACTCTGCATTCAGATGCTTATATCTTTCCTTTTTCCTTTGCTTTCATTTCTCTTCTTTTCACAGCTATTTGTAAGGCCTCCCCAGACAGCCATTTTGCTTTTTTGAATTTCTTTTCCATGGGGATGGTCTTGATCCCTGTCTCCTCTGCAATGTCACGAACCTCCATCCATAGTTCACCAGGCACCCTATCTATCAGATCTAGTCCCTTAAACCTATTTCTCACTTCCACTGTATAATCATAAGGGATTTGATTTAGGACATACCTGAATGGTCTAACGGTTTTCCCCACTTTCTTCGATTTAAGTCTGAATTTGGCAATAAGGAGTTCATGATCTGAGCCACAGTCAGCTCCTGGGCTTGTTTTTGCTGACTGTACAGAGCGTCTCCATCTTTGGCTGCAAAGAATATAATCAATCTGATTTCAGTATTGACAACCTGGTGATGTCCATGTGTAGAGTCTTCTCTTGTGTTGTTGGAAGAGGGTGTTTGCTATTACCAGTGTGTTCTCTCGGCAAAACTCTATTAGCCTTTGCCCTGCTTCATTCCGTATTCCAAGGCCAAATTTGCCTGTTACCCCAGGTGTTTCTTGACTTCCTACTTTTGCATTCCAGTCCCCTATAAGGTAAAGGACATCTTTTTTGGGTGTTAGTTCTAAAAAATCTTGTAGGTCTTCACAGAACTGTTCAACTTCAGCTTCTTCAGTGTTACTGGTTGGGGTATAGACTTGGTTTACTGTGATATTGAATGGTTTGCTTTACTGTGATATTGAATGGTTTGCCTAGGAAACGAACAGAGTTCATTCTGTCGTTTTTGAGATTGCATCCAAGTACTGCATTTCGGACTCTTTAGTTGACTATGATGGCTACTCCTTTTCTTCTACAGGATTCTTGCCCACAGTAGTAGATATAATGGTCATCTGAGTTAAATTCACCCAGTCCAGTCCATTTTAGTTCACTGATTCCTAGAACGTCGACATTCACTCTTTCCATCTCCTGTTTGACCACTTCCAGTTTGCTTTGAATCATGGACCTAACATTCCAGGTTCCTATGCAATATTGCTCTTTACAGCATTGGACCTTGCTTCAACTGTTCCCAATTTAGGATGATGAGCTGAACCTCAGGGAGATTATAACTTGGTCTGCAACACAAGTCTAATAAAACACAAACCAGGATTCAAATTAGGTTTCACAATTTCACATCTAGTGTTCTTCCTACTTCAACTATTTTAAGATAATTAAAATGTTGGTGAATGCTGATGTCTGAAATAAATGGAAGAAGAATCATTCTAAAATTAGCAAGCTACTCTGTTTTCTAGACTGGTAATCTGAACTTATCTTTGTGGCAGAGAGTCCTCTCGTTCTGGGAAAAGGAAAAAAAAAAACTAGAGGGGGGCTCTATGGTTATGCAAACTGGGACGGAAACCACATTCCCTAATCAGGAAGATTCTGTGGAGAAGGGCATGGCAACCCACTTCAGCATCCTTAACTGGAGAATCTGAGGGACAGAGGAGCCTGATGGGCTACAGTCCACTGGTTCCCAAACAGTCGGACATGACTAAAGTGACAGCACACACCACCTTTCTTGGGAAGACTAGAGTGCAGTGAAATACCTCTAAAATCCATGTGAGCTTTGTTTACTCTGTATTTACTACCTCTGTGGACTGGCCACTGTTTAGAATGAGACACTGTGGACCACATAGTAATGTCAACTGGGAGTGTCCTTTGACAAATTTTTATCCTTGTGAATTATATTTCAGAATGAAATGTTTCCTTCCCCAGAAAGCATTCTGTCTGCTCTATCACTGAAGATGGTGACTGTAGCCATGAAATTAAAAGACCCTTGCTCCTTGGAACAAAAGCCATGACCAACCTGCTGCTGCTGCTACTGCTGCTGCTGCTGCTGCTAAGTCACTTCAGTCGTGTCTGACTCTGTGTGACCCCATAGACAGCAGCCCACCAGGCTCCCCTGTCTCTGGGGTTTTCCAGGCAAGCACACCAGAGTGGGTTGCCATTTCCTTCTCCAATGCATGAAAGTGAGAAGTGAAAGTGAAGATGCTCAGTCATGTCTGACTCTTAGTGACCCCATGGACTGCAGCCTACCAGGCTCCTCCACCCATGGGATTTTCCAGGCAAGAATACTGGAGTGGGGTGCCATTGCCTTCTCCGATGACCAACCTAGCATATTAAAAAGCAAAGACATCACTTTGCTGACAAAGGTCCATACAAAGTTTTTCCAGTACTCATGTATGGATGTGAGAGCTGGACCATAAAGATGGCTAACTGCCGAAGAACTGATGCTATCGTACTGTGGTGCTGGAGAAGACTCTTGCGAATCCCTTGGATAGCAAGGAGATCCAACCAGTCAATCCTAAAGGAAGTCAGTCCTGAATATTCCTTGGAAGGACTGATGCTGAAGCTCCAATACTTTGGCCACTTGATGCGAAAAGCTGACTCATTGGAAAAGACCCTGAGGCTGGGAAAGATTGAAGGCAGGAGAAGAAGGGGGTGACAGAGAATGAAATGTTGGAGGGCATTACCAATTCAATGGACATGAGTCTGAGCAAACTCTGGGAGATAGTGAAGCATACGGAAGCCTGGCATGCTGCGGTCCATGGGGTCACAAACAGTTACCCACAACTGACTGAACAGCAACTCCTCAGGCCTCTTTGCAAGGTAGGCTGTGTTGATGTTTGAGTTCTTTATAGGAGTTGGGATGTTGAGAGAAAGAGATCTGCATGAGGAAGCATAGGCTTGAAGCTTCCTTCTTGTTCTGAAGGAAAGGACACTGATGGTGTATGATGCCATCTGACCCACTGGCAGGGTCTCACTGACAACTTTATTTAGCAAGAGTCCAGAGGCTAGGAAGTATTAATGTCTGATTCAGGTGTTCTGATGATATGGGGGATCTGGGAAGGTCCTGATACCTTGACAAATCAAGACAGGACTTCCTTAAGCTAATGGATATTCAGATATTCAGTAATTAATATCTGTCAGTATTGTAGGCAGATATTAATTTCATTTCAGAGAGTGAGGCTGGGATGGTGGCTTTAGACAGAATGTGGGTAAGTCTGTTTCCTATCTCCAGGGACCAAGGGGAAACCTGCAGTGTTTCTGATACTTGGGGCCTTACTGTGGGTAGAGTGAAGGAGAAAAGCTGGTCTCTGGTAGGTGGAGGCCAACTGGAAACTAAGCAATTTCGAGAGCTCTAAGAAAAGCCACAGCTAAAAGAGGTGATTTAAATTGTGCTACTTATGTGTCTAATATCAGTTGTGTTATAAGGATTTCTGGAAGGGCATACCTCACAGTTCAGACAGGCTAGCAAACAGGAAAGCAGAGGTCAAGAGGAGGTGAGAGGATGGTCCCCAATAGGTGACAGGTGTGACCAGAGCAGCCCAGCGCCACAGAGATTGTGACTGCACAGAGGAAGTCAGAGGAGTTGACTGGGGGTGGGGATCTTAAGACTCCGCTCAATGTAGTAGAGAACATTTAGGCAGGGGGCACTGATTATCTAGCACCTGTGCCAAAGAAGGGGAGGTAGTTCAAACTTTTATTATTCAGGCAGTTAAACTATGATTCAAAATTTAAAGGATCTCTCTATTTTGAAGTCATACTGATGAGGCCTCAGACCTGCGGGCTGAAGCCCTCTGCTCCTAATGGCCCCACCCTTCAGACTGCATAAGAACAGGCCCACTGAAAACAGATTCCAGTAACTCTGAGACAGGGTCAACAAATACTTTACAGAAGATTAAAAGTCATGTCTGAAATACTAAATTATGCCACTGGAATAACTGACTTACTCTCAACTGTCTCTCATTCCTAACTATTCTCTCCATGGCCCCAGGGCTCTCTGACAGACTCTGTTTTAAAGTCCCTGGGTCTCACCAGGATCAAAGCTCAGACTAGCCCACAGCAGCTCGCACAGACCTGCTTCTCCCTCCCAGAGCAAAAGGTGGCCTTCAGAAAGTCCTTGAGCAGAGATCAACCACCTGAAAGAATGAAAGGGACTCATTTATTCATCATATGTAAAAAGACTGTAATCTCTTCTTCATAGTCTCCATTTAATCACAATTTAGTGCATATTTCAGAATAAATAGACAAACTTTCATCTTCTATTTGTACATACAAAAAAATCAGAAAGAGGTATAGAAACAGCATTTGCTGAACTTTAAGCCCTAACCATTTACTTCTATTTAAATGGCACTGACTCCTTGGTATTAATAGCATTTCATGGTTAATGGTGTAGACTTGATTCAGACCTGGGTTGAATATTATGCTCTACCAAGGATGCCCTAGTATCCTCAGGATAGTTACTTCTGCCCTGATTGGAAAATGGACATGATAATAGCACCTGCCTCAGAGGGTGGTTGTAGGAACGACTTATTTAATGCATGTAAAGACTTAGAAAAATACCTGGCATACAGTAAGTGCTCAACAAATATTACTATCCCTATTTCAGCATCTCTAAAATATTGCTGAAATCAGATGCTAACGACCAGGGTATCTTGAAAGACAGACTTAAGAAATAACTAGTTAGATTCTTAACAGTACCTTAATTGTGTTTTGACTTCATCACTTGCCACTTCCATTTATTGCTTTTTTGGCAGAATGCTGGAAAATCAACCACAGTGTACTCTAACACCCACACCCCTGCAGCTCTCTAAATCAGATGTTCTTAAATGAGTCAGCACACACCCAAGCATCTTGGTCACTCATCTGATGTACACAGGTTGCAAGTTCCCAAGCAGACTCTGGCTGCTGCTCCACTAAACATTTGCTGACAGCATGACAAGGATGCACTGGGGGCTAGGGGAGGTTTACATAAGTATGTCCCTCCCCAGGATTCAGGATTTGTCGTGTACAGAAACTGAGCTGATGGCTGCATGGTCCCTGTGTCTGCTAAAAAATAAGCTGCAGAGGCAAGAGTGGTGCACGAATCTTTGCCCGAGCTGCCTAGAGGAAGCATCTTCTGCCCACATTCTGCCTCGCTGTAACCAGCGTTCCAAGTCCCACAGCTTCATGACCACCAACTTCACACAATTAGCTGAGCTATATACAAAACTGTTTCTGTCTGCTCCTCCCTATATTTTTCACCTTGAACATGACACAATAAAACTGTGAACAAAGATATGTGATGAGAGTGCTGGGAAAGCCATGGGAAAATCTTTTATGGAAAATCAGAAGATCTAACTTATATTCTTTGGGCATGTTACTTACCTCCTGGCACAGTAATCTTCTCACAAGTAAAATGAAAATAGAAAGTAGTCCATCTACTGCATATGGATCCTAATTTCTGGTACTTTGAAAAGTTCAAAACAAAACGAAAGAAAACTCCAATGCTAGAGTAAAATGTAAAAAATATCAATTAATGGAAAATTCAGCTAAGAAATGGCCCTTATTTTCAAATTTGTTTGTTTGTAGCCTTTATCAAAGTTTCTCTAAAATACATTTGTCCACTGAACAAGTACATCATAATGACAATTTTTGTTTTGAGAATCTGCAATCTTGAAGTCAGTCAAGGGCACTGAATAGTACATGCCTTTTGACTTGTAGTCATTTGCTATTTCAAAATAAAATTCTTGAAAAATCTCTCATCAGTGGATTTCCAGTTAGAGTTTACATGCTGGATAATAAAGTTGTTTTCTTTTTCTGCAATGATACTGAACTCAATTCTTGCTTTCCACATGCAAACATTATCATAAAGGAGCACCTCCACATCTGGTTACTAAGGAAGAGGTCTGGGAAGCTCAAAGAGTACGGTCCAAGGCAGGACTATAAAGTGAATAGTGATGAAATCAGGTTGCAGAATGAGTTCAGAAAATGTGACTTGAGCTTTCAAAAAGGTGCTTTTTGAAAGGAATGAATGTTAAAGATCTGCATTCGATTTCTAAAAAACAACTATGCACATCTTGCCTAAGTTGAAAAGAGAAAGAAAGAGAGTTGACTATACTTAATATCAGCCACCAATATACATAATGTGCTTGCCAAAAACTAGCTCTTCCCTGGAAGGGCCACCCTACTGCACTGGATTACCCCAGCTTGAAGAGCACAGACAACCAGGTCTGTCTCTTCTTTCTCACTTCTTTATCCACCCACTGCTATCTAAGTTCTGTACCATCACCATCACCTCCCATTACCTCTGAAACTGTGACTGCCAAAGGTCACCAGTGATCACAAATTGTCACATCAGTGGACTCGTTTCCAATCTTAGGACCTGCCCTCATTTTGTAAATGACATCATCAACCACACCCTCACCCTCTTCCTTTGGCTTCTGTGATGATGCTCTCTTGTTTCTCCTGACACCTTGGCCACCCTTTTCACAGCCTCTTCTCTTTCTGTTCTTCAATGTTACCTGTAACTGCAGGTTCAGTCCTTATCCCACTTCCGTTACCACACACACACTAGCTAGTGACCTTAACTACTCCCATGATTTCAACTTCCATCTGAAAAATATGAGACTCTAGATCTATCAGTCTTATCCAGAGCCTGAGCACCAAACATAATATACCTAACATAGTCTTGCCTGTGTCTTCCCACTTCTCCAGCTCTGGCATCACTCTTCCTGCTCCTATACTCATACCTTGCTAACAGAGTATCACCATCCATCCAGGGACTCAAATTAGAGAACTCAAGGCCTCTTCAGAGTCTCCCTATCCCTTAGTTACTACACTGAATGACTGACAAAATTTTTGCTCCTTATTTTATTTTCTATCCACCTCTTTGTCCGTCTGCCTTGTTCTGTTCTATGATTTACATGACAGCAGGAGGCATCTCTGGTTCTTATACAGCGAGGTCTAGAAAGATCGTCTCTTAGGCTGCTTGCCTCAAAATACATTATTCAGTGTCTCTTTAAGGAAAAAGTTCAACTTTCTATATACTACTCTAGAAAAAAACTTTGATCAAAACAATTGTTAAAGAAAGTAAGACTAACGCAGACAGGGAAAGAATAACTTCCTATTCCTTGAATTTTAAGGCATCCTGTAGGAACCAAACGATATTAAGACTGTCTCAATAACAAAAGAAAAATGGTCATTATGCATTCTTACTTTCCACAAAAATTCATTGCCTATTTTGTGCTACATGTTCTTCTAAGTGTAAGCTGGCCAAGTTACACTTAGGTTGGGTAACAGATGATAAACAACTAAATAAGTAAAAGAATATCAGATGGTAAATGGTATACAGTCTGTAACAAAGAGTGACTTAGAAGCTACTTTAGACTGAGTAGTCAGGAAAAGTATTACTAAGGAACACCATGTAAACTGAGAACAGGATTATAAAAAGGCGGCAGCCATAGGAAGATGAGAAGGAAGAGCATTCCATGTCACTAAAACTGCACAAAGGTCCTGAGGCACAAATAAGTTGGGCCAGTTGGAGAAGTGAAAAAAGGCATGTGTGGTTGGAGTGCCAAGAACCAGGGATAGAGTTGGGTCACATATGACAGATATCCATAAACTTCAAAACACTCTTAACAAGGGAGTTTTTACTATTCCCACTTCAAAGGTAAGGAAATAGAAATTAAGAGACTTCATGCAGTGAGAAAGGAAGACCAGATTTTTCTTTGTGGTGTATCTGATTCTAAAACATGTTACTTTCTCATGGGAAATGATTCAAGCATACTCAAGATTTGTGACATTCTGGAAATTTTCCACATCAGTCTAGCCCCAAATTCTGCCCCAATCTCAGACCTGCATTGTAATGGTAATTGGTTTCCCCCAATCTTCTTGTAAACAAAGGAGGCTTTAAAAAGACCTCTCACGTTCAACAAAGACATAAAACGTGTGACACTTGGCAAGCCCAAGGCTACAAAGTCTGATGTTTGTACTTCTTTAAAAACATGTTCGTTTTTCTGAGTACAGAAATAATATATGAATATTTAAATTAAAATAACACATACATACATAGAAGAGGAAAATATATACCATGTATCTAGTTTTTAAATTAGTTTCTTCTTACAGTGTATAGTTTTATTTTGTTGTATTATTTATTATTTAATTTTCTGTGATTCTAAACATGCCCAAGGGTATTAAGGATAATACAATAACCCAGATCAAGAAATAAAATATTACCAGTTCCTTAAAAAGCTAACAACAGAACTACTATATGATCAGAAATTCCACTGGAGGATATGTATCCAGAAAAAAATGAAACACTAATTTGAAAAGATACATGTATCCCAATGTTCAAAGCAATACTATGCACAATAACTAAAAGACAACTGGATTAAGAAGATATGATTTATACATACTATGGAATATTCCTCACCATAAAAAAGAAATGAAACACTGTCATTTGCAGCATCTTGGATGGACCTAGAGAATATTATGCTTTGGGAAATAAGTTAAAGAAAGAAAATACTGTATGATATCACCTATATGTAGAATCTTAAAAATAATACAAATAAATATAAACAGAAACAGACTCAAAGATATAGAAAACAAACTTGTTATCAAAGAGGTAATGTGGGGAAGAAGCAAAAAATTACAGGTATGGGATTAACAGATACTAACAACTATACATAAAATATACAAGCAACAAGCATTCACTGTAAAGCACAAGGAATTATACCTATTATTTTGTAATAACCTATAACGGAATATCATCTGCAAAAATACTGCACCGCTATTCTGTACACCTGAAACTAACACAATATTATAAGTAAATTATACTTCAGTATAAAAAAGCATTTGAAAAAAAAGAAATAGAACATTATCAATACAATAAAGGCTTTTTAAAATTTCCATCTCCATTTGAACTTCCTTCCCAGCAGAGATAATCACTAGTTTCAATTTGGTGTTTGTTACTCCAGGCACATTTTCATATTTGTAGTCATTACATACACTTTTTCTCAAATGGAAGAACGGAAGTGGAACAACTGATAAATTGTGAAGGGCAAGTGAGAGCTACTGGAGTGGATTTTGGGGGTCCCAGAAGTTGGGGAAATAAGCACCATCTAGGAGGCACTTTCTCCATAAAGACCACTGGGTGTTCATAGGAAACACTGAAATTGTACGTTTTGAAACTCCTGTACATTGTTGCTGAGAATGCAAAGTAAAGCCGCTCCAGTAAATAGTTTGGCCAACTTCTTATAAAATTAAACTCACTCAAACTCTTTTCACCCAACAAGCCACTCTTAGGGATTTCCCAGGAAAAATTAATGCTTATCTTCCTATAAAATCTGTATGCAAGTATACCTGCTTTATTCATAATCACCCAAAGGTGGAATCAACCCAAAGACCCTTTACTGATGAATGGGTAAATAAGCTATGGTACATGTATTCAATGGAATTGCATTTAGCAATAAAAAGCAATAAACTATTGATTCCACATAACAACAACAACATGGACAAAATCTCAAATGCATTTTGCTAAGTGAAAAAAGTCAGGCTGAAAAAGCTACATGAGTGAGTGAGTGAGTAAAAGTCACTTAGTCGTGTCAGACTCTTTGTGACCCCATGGACTATACAGTCCATGGAATTCTCTAGGCCAGAATACTGGCCTTCCCTTATTTATTCTTCCCTGAAGAATAATTCCCTTCTCCAGGAGATCTTCCCAACCCAGGGATCAAACCAGGTCTCCCACATTGCAGGCAGATTCTTTACCAGCTGAGCCACAAGGGAAGCCTGAAAAGGCTATATACTTAATTACAATTTCATTTTTATAATGCTCTGGAACCATAGGGATGGGAAACAGATAAGTGGTTGCCAGGCATTAAAGAATGAGTGGGGGATCTGATTACAAAAGGCAACACAGGAAATCCAGGGGCTAAGTGAAAGACAATGGAAATGTAGAGGACACACAATGCTACACATTTGGCAAAACCCACAGAACTGTGCATCACTGAGAATATATTAAGTTTGCCCTCCAAACTTAACATAAACAAACTTAAACTAAACAGAATCAGTCAGGATGTGGGGAAATATGGAATGTAGACTGTATATATTACAAATGAAAAACACTGAAGGTGGGTGGAGTAAAAAGGAGCTGATCTAATTAACTTTGGAAAACAGCATTTTGACCAGATATTATAAGATTCAAAGGAAAAAAATTTTAAATACTGTTGAAAAGTTTGTTCCTCACAGGGTATGGGGTTTCAATTCTAAAACTACTTTATCTGTATATTAGCTTTGAACATAAACATAAACACATTACAGATAATGAAAGCAAGATTTCTTACCATTGTAAAAAAAAAAAGTTAGAAATAAGGAAAGTGTTAAGGCTAAAATATGACTCATGGTATTATTTTTAATATACAGTCAGATAGATACAGAAAAATACATGTATGTATATGCATGAGTAAGTGTACCTACATATATTCCCTACTTCTATTCATTAAGAGAAACTAGAAATAGTGATACCTCAGTAGCAATTAGCACACCTAGTACTGAGATCTTGGTTTCTATACATCATTCTTCAAGAGAAGGGATATAACCCTAGTTGATTTCACTGCTGTTATAGAGAAAATATAAATGATAGTGGCGCATCTTGCAGTGCCAGAAAGTAAGGAAGTGGTAATAAATTAAATTAAATTAATAAAGCCATGTTGAAAAAGAACAGTAGGAGACAACCTGAAAGAGCTCCCGATGGCCAAAATTAAAACAGTAATAGTGACAAAATAAATTATGACACTATTAGATTAGAACTTATATTAATATGTATTTTTTAACTTAGTTATATATTAATATCAGTATAGATTCACAAATTTTTTTATTTTGGGAGTTGTAAAGATGCTTGCTCTTTGGAAGGAAAGCTAGGAGAAACAGACAATGTATTAAAAAGCAGAGACATCACTTTGCATCGAAGGTCCATATAGTCAAAACTAGGGCTTCCTTTGTGGCTCAGCTGGTAAAGAATCTGCCTGCAATTTAGGAGACCTGGGTTTGATCCCTGGGTTGGGAAGATCCCCTGGAGAAGGAAAAGGCTACCCACTCTAGTATTCTGGCCTGGAGAATTCCATGGACTGTATAGACCATGGAGTCGCAAAGAGTCGGATATGACTGAGCGACTTTCACTCACTTCCATGGTTTTTCCAGTACTCATGTACATGAGAGTTGGACCAAGAAGGCTGAGTGCCAAAGAATTGATGCTTTTGATTTGTGGTGCTAGAAAAGACTCTTGAGAGTCTCTTGAATGGGAAGAAGATCAAACCTGTCAGTCCTAGAGGAAATCAACACTGAATATTCATGGGAGGACTGATGCTGAAGTTGAAGCTCCAATACTTTGGCCACGTGATGCAAAGAGGCAACTCACTGGAAAAGACCCTGATGCTGGGAAAGACTGAAGGCAAAAAGAGAAGCGGGTGGCAGAGGATGAGATGGTTAGACAGCATCACCAACTCAATGGACATGAATTTCAGCAAACTCCGGGAGACAATGAAGGACAGATGAACGTGGCATGCTATAGTCCACGGATCCACAAAGGGTTGGACCCAACTTGGCAACTAAAGAACAACAAAATTAATAAATAAATGAGACAACACTCTGGGGGAAAAGAATTTTAAGTAACAAATAACATAAAAGGAATAAGAGAAATAAAGCATCACTAGAAAAGAACATCATAGTAATAATTATCATAGGCAACATCCACTGATAGAAGGTAAAAATAAGTGAATCATAAAAGTACTGCATGATGGAGAAGGAAATGGCAACCAACTCCAGTGTTCTTGCCTGGAGAATCCCAGGGACAGGGGAGCCTGATGGGCTGCTGTCTCTGGGGTCGCAGAGTCGGACACGACAGAAGCGACATAGCAGCAGCAGAAGAAGAAGGGTATATTGACTTACCTGAAATTTATATAGGCCCCAGTATTGTTTTGATCAATGCAAAGAAATAGAGGAAAACAACAGAACGGGAATGACTAGAGATCTCAAGAAAATTAGAGATACCAAGGGAACATTTCATGCAAAGATGGGCTCAATAAAGGACAGAAATGGTATGGACCCAACAGAAGCAGAAGATATTAAGACGAGGTGGCAAGAATACACAGAAGAACTGTACAAAAAAGATCATCACAACCCAGATAATCACGATGCTGTGATCACTCACCTAGAGCCAGACATCCTGGAATGTGAAGTCAAGTGGGTCTTAGAAAGCATCACTATGAACAAAGCTAGTGGAGGTGATGGAATTCCAGTTGAGCTATTTCAAATCCTGAAAGATGATGCTGTGAAAGTGTTGCACTCAATATGCCAGCAAATTTGGAAAACTCAGCAGTCCTGAGTGAAAACTCAGGACTAGAAAAGGTCTGTTTTCATTCCAATCCCAAAGAAAGGCAATGCCAAAGAATGCTCAAACTACCGCACAATTGCACTCATCTCACACGCTAGTAAAGTAATGCTCAAAATTCTCCAAGCCAGCCTTCAGCAGTACGTGAACCGTGAACTTCCAGATGTTCAAGCTGGTTTTAGAAAAGGCAGAGGAACCAGGGATCAAATTGCCAACATCTGCTGGATCATCAAAAAAGCAAGAGAGTTCCAGAAAAACATCTCTTTCTGCTTTATTGACTATGCCAAAGCATTTGACTGTGTGGATCACAATAAACTGTGGAAAATTCTCAAAGAGATGGGAATACCAGACCACCTGACCTGCCTCTTGAGAAACCTATATGCAGGTCAGGAAGCAACAGTTAGAACTGGACATGGAACAACAGACTGGTTCCAAATAGGAAAAGGGGTACGTCAAGGCTGTCTATTGTCACCCTGCTTATTTAACTTAAATGCAGAGTACATCAGGAGAAACGCTGGGCTGGAAGAAGCACAAGCTGGAATCAAGATTGCTGGGAGAAATATCAATAACCTCAGATATGCAGAGGATACCACCCTTATGGCAGAAAGTGAAGAGGAACTAAAAAGCCTCTTGATGAAAGTGAAAGAGGAGAGTGAAAAAGTTGATTTAAAGCTCAACATTCAGAAAACTAAGATCATGGCATCTGGTCCCAACACTTCATGAGAAATAGATGGGGAAACAGTGGACACAGTGTCAGACTTTATTTTGGGGGGGCTCTAAAATCACTGCAGATGGTGACTGCAGCCATGAAATTAAAAGACGCTTAATCCTTGGAAGGAAAGTTATGACCAACCTAGATAGCCTATTCAAAAGCAGAGACATTACTTTGCCAACAAAGGTCCGTCTAGTCAAGGCTATGGTTTTTCCAGTGGTCATGTATGCATGTGAGAGTTGGACTGTGGAGAAAGCTGAGCGCCGAAGAATTGATGCTTTTGAACTGTGGTGTTGGGGAAGACTCTTGAGAGTCCCTTGGACTGCAAGGAGCTCCAACCGGTCCATTCTAAAGGAGATCGATCAGTCCTGGGTGTTCATTGGAAGGACTGATGCTAAAGCTGAAACTTCAATACTTTGGCCACCTCATGCTAAGAGTTGCCTCATTGGAAAAGACTCTGATGCTGGGAGGGATTGGGGGCAGGAGGAGAAGGGGACAACAGAGGATGAGTTGGCTGGATGGCATCACCGACTCGATGGACATGATTTTGAGTAAACTCCTGGAGTTAGTGATGGACATGCAGGCCTGGCATGCTGCAATTCATGGGGTCGCAAAGAATCGGACATGACTGAGCAACTGAACTGAACTGATTCTTTTGATAATTTTTGGAATGCCAGAGTTTTATTGCTGGGAATGATCACTACTGAAATAAAAAGTTAAATTTGAAAAAAAAAAAAAGTACTGCATGACAGGTAATTTTAACATGAAGAAAAATCAATACTGACAACTTTGAAAGTTTTTCTCTAAGTAGCTATTAAAGCACAGTATTATTTATTAGCATTTAAAGTATTAATAATATTACTAACTTTCCTTGAGCAAATACTATATTCTAACCACCATTTATATGTGCTAACTCATGTAATTTTCCCAGCAAACTCATCCCATTTAACAAATGAGAAGGCTATTAGATAGCTTTCCCAAATTTACATGATTAGTAAATGATGCATCTGTAATTTAAAACCAGAACTTAGCTGATAAATAACTAGATGATTGAAAAAGGAAATGGCAACCCACTTTAGTATTCTTACCTGGGAAATTCCATGGACAGAGGTACCTGGTGGCCTACAGTCCACTGGGTCAGAAGAGCTGGATACAACTCTGTGACTCAATCACCACAGATGATAGATATTAAATGCCATACATATATAAAAGTGATAATGTACAGAGATATGTATATATCTTTATCTAGTTGTTTATTGTTAACTAGAGTCAAAATAAAATCAACCCCCCAAAGAAACACCAAGTGTTGAACTACAAAGGAGGAAAACGGGGAAATATTGGGACATCAAATCTGGCTACAGTTTCGTCTTTATTTTCTTTGAATAGAGAAAAGATGGGACCAATGAGATGATATGGGAACAATAGAAAACTAAGCTCTACCTATGTTTCTTTCAAATGTAAGAGCAGCAAGCATGCTTTTCATCTGTCAGGGGACTCAAATATTTCGTTTGAGGGTGGTTATCCTTTTTGGAAAACTGGAAGTATCATAGAAGTTTCAGGGTGGCAAAGCTGCTGAGAAGCAAGCTGACATGGGGAGGTTCATTTCATGGAGAGATCTCTGCTCTCCCCTGAGGTTTCTGGGAAGGCTGGCAGCTGGAGCCACAGTTATTATCAACTATACAGCCTCTGAGCCATCCATGTGCATAAGTTGCTGTCCTGATAAAATATTTCTTGCCCAATATCTTCAGAGATTAAAAAGACATCTTTCTGAGTTACATTTAATAGAGATAAAGCTCAGTTTAGGGATGAAAGAGGAGTCATAACTTAAAATTTCACTTCAAACAGATTTTGTTTTCTAATAGGACAATAATAACTTTATTTCATGTCAAATACATACATACATACACAATAGAACTGACAGGCTATTTGAAGAAATTATTCTAATCTTATTAGGTATAATAATAGTATTGTGGTTATGTTACAGAAAAGACTCCTAACATTTTAAAGATACATATTTACTATTAAATGATATCACTGCTGTGATTTGTGTCAAAATATTATGGGAGGGAAGATAGGGAAGAGTATAGATAAAACAAGATTGGCTAGGAGTTCATCACTGTTGAAGTAGAATAATGAGTTCTTAAGTGCTCAAAACACTATACTGTCTACTTCTGTAAGTATCTGAGAATTTTTATAACAAAAAGCTTTTAAAAACACAAATTTGTTTATTGCAACTGGTTATGCTGCTGCTGCTGCTGCTGCTAAGTCGCGTCAGTCGTGTCCAACTCTGTGCGACCCCATAGACGGCAGCCAACCAGGCTCCCGTCCCTGGGATTCTCCAGGCAAGGATACTGGAGTGGGTTGCCATTTCCTTCTCCAATGCATGAAAGTGAAAAATGAAAGGGAAGTCGCTCAGTCGTGTCCGACTCTTCGCAACCCCACGGACTGCAGCCTACCAGGCTCCTCCGTCCATGGGATTTTCCAGGCAAGAGTACTGGAGTGGGGTGCCACTGCCTTCTCCACAACTGGTTATAAGTGATATCAAAGAAACCTCAAATCACACTCCAAAAAACAGTACTTGTGGAGGAAAGATGGGGTAGAGACCACTTTGAACCACTCAACTTTGAAACCAGAGAGCCAAGAGAAACAGTAACAATCCTATTAAAAATTAGGCAACACAATTTTTTAACATTAATATGTAATAAAGAAAGAAATATGAAGTAAACATATTTCTTACCTTTAAAATAATGAAATTTGTTGACAGGGCTGTAAGCGCAGGTTGAGGCGGCTCCGCGTGAGGCGATCGAAAACTGCACAGAAACAGCGAGAACTGGACTACTGAGCTTTTGCAAGATGGCGCCCCCGCCGACACCCGCGCGAAGGAGAGCAGCGAGGTGAATCGTCCCTCTTTCCTCCCGTCGTGAACAGCGCTGTACTCCTGTGAAGCCTGCTTGCGCCGTTGCTGTACTTTACACCTGACTTTTGTTACCTAGTGGGGAAAACACTGACATATCGGACTAGACTGTGCATGAACCAAGGCAATTTACGTGACGCTCTAACTTTACTCCCCAGTGTAACTATCAGCATTAGAATCTGTCATACATAGAACATACTGTTAACTGACAGGAATATTGTAAAATTTCTAATTTAATATATTACCCTTAGACTCACCTCTTTCCTCAGTAACTATTTTCTGGTCCAATCGATTTCTAATGTATTTTAAAATACGTTCATATGAAAATAAAAGTTCTAACAGCATCAAAAGATACTGAGAGTAAAAGTCTCTTTTTCCTGGGTCCCCTAATTTCTACCTAGTTTCACTCCCCAAAGAAAATCACTTTTAATTATTTATTAGTTCTACATAAATGCTCAGTGATTCGTCAACTTTAAACAGGAATTACAGATTCCTTGATGTGAAAGATGAAGATGTTTATCCACCTTTGTTCCCTCCTCCTCCCAATTTTTCTTGGTAATACTAATTTATACTCTTTCAAGCCAGCCTGGCAGCCCACAGTTTTTCTACTTCTTTCATTAGTCATACAGTATTCATATTTTTAAATGACAGAGATATTTCTTGATCCATCTTTGACTCCCAGTTGTAAAATAAGACAACTCAATTTGCTTCCCTCCGCTATTCAGCTTGTTATCTAAAACTCCTCCATTGTCAAGGCTTTTATGAGATTTACAGTCTAATACAGTAAATCAGTTTTTCAGAAGTTCGTCCATAGCTTGTTTCCAGCCCATGTTCAAAATATTACAGCCCTTTTCTTCTGGCATCTCTTTAACTTTATTTTTAATTTCAGCATTTAAATTTATAAATATGATTTCAAAATTTAAAACAATTTCATAAATATGATACCTACTCCTATTCTGAGAGTACTAATTAAAAACGGGTAAAATGGCACCTAGAATCATTTCTTCTGTGTCATCAGCTTGGTCTTTATTTGTATTCCTCATTTCCCCCAAACAATTAGAATTCCTCTTATATTTTCAAATTTACAACTGGGGAACCAGGTAGATCAACATAAGTAGTTGGCATATGTTCCTCTATAGGGGCCAATACTCAGAAGGTTTTTCTGTAAAATTTGCCAGTTCTAAGTGCTTTGTGTGAGGGCAGGTGTGTCCTTGAAATGCCTTTAATTTTGGTGTCTAGACTGAGAGCCAGGCCGAATGCTCCTAAACGCTAAATGTCATTTTCCATACATCTCTCATCCCAAGCTCTCTCACACAGGTTATTTGACAGAATATTACCCAGGTTCAGCAAAGGGATAAACCATCCACCATTTCCATGATAGGCAGAGGTTGGTTTGTTCTCTTCACAGCTTTCAGTTATTCTCTGATTTCTGATCTACCTCCCATTCCTGTTTTTTCACAAGTGCGGGGGGGTGGGGCAAACTTCTACCACTCTACCACCTACACTGTAGCCTTTCCTGTGTTCTGGGCTGCATCTTTTTTGATCTGATTTATCTCATTATGATTCTACCTACTTTCCATCAGAAACTTGTCAAAATCTCACTTCTTCTGATGTCTTTTTCTCACTTTATTAGCATTGTCATGAATTTATCCACTCTCATTCTGGAAGGCAAATGTGGTCATCTGTCAGATCCAAAAGCTGACAGCATTTACTCTGTCTTCCAAGTACTCCAGTGAAATTGAATTAGGATCATGGTTACTAGGTGTTGGGCTGTACCCCAAGGGCCTGCAAGTCTTGGAGCTGCCCTGACTTGCGACTGAAGAAAGAACCTAGAGAGCAACAGAGACATCATCACTGGTTTATTGAACAGGGGTTCTGGAGCAACACCCCACGTGCAGCAGCCAGCGGGCAGGACAGGACAGCAGTCTTTGCTAGGAGGCTACTGTTTATAGCGGGAATTGACATCAGTTGGGCTTATCAGTTAGCAGGAACTAATTAAGTCCTGTAATTAAGAGGATTGTCATGTGAGTGAAGCAGGCACAGGTTGAGCAGAGAGTGTACAGAAAGCAAGAAAACAGCCATCTTAAATAGAGAAATAAGTCTGCAGTTATCTACACATAAGAGATAGTGGTGGGAAAACTGAATGTTTGACCTTGAAATTAGCAGAAGTTACCAGCTATTGGTAGGGACAAGGTCTAAGTTATGAGTGTAGCTGTAAATGACTGAGATGGGATGAAGGACAAGAGCATCAGGAGAGACAAAGTTAAGGAATGAGGCAATGAGAAATAAAGAGGATGCCTACCTCCTCCTCCTTCAGCTCAGAGTACAAGGGCTGTGGGACAGAAGAGTCACCTTTTTAATCAGTTTCACGGAAGAGGTATCATCAACAGAAAGCCCAGTTTCAGTTAGAAAGCAAGAGAACATTTACAGAGGGGGCTGATGATACAGGGGATGTTTTTGATGATTCACCTCAGGTTCTACAGAGCACAGAGAAGGGACTCCAGGAAGAGGGGAAGGATGGGACACAGGATAAAAAGAAGAAAGAGATCTCAGAGACTTACAGCAATTAGTATGGAGACGTACTGAGAAACCCAAAAAGATATCATTATTTCTCTTTATTACTTAGCCATAAAAAAGAATGAAATTCTGCCTTTGCAACAACTTGAATGGATATAGAGTGTATTATGTTTAGTGAAAAAAGTCAGACAGAAAAAGACAATTGCTGTATATAATCACTCATGTGGAAAGTCAGAAATAAAACAAACAAATGACTATAAGAAAATAGAAACAGACTCACAGATCTAGAGAACAAACTAGTGGTTACCAGTGGGGAAGGGGGAGGGGAGAAATAGGGGTAGGGGATTAAGAGACCCAAACTACTATGTATAAAATAAATAAGCAAAAAGGATATATCATATAGCCCAGGGACCTATAGCCATTATTTTGTAATAATTTTAAATGGAATATAATTTAAAAAATGTCGAATCACTATGCTGTACACCTGAAACTAATATTGTAAATCAACTCTATGTCAATTAAAGAAAGATATCTGTTATTTCTCTTTCCTTTTTACTGTTGTACATGTTGTTCTATCTGGCTGCATAACTCTGGTACCAGCAGAAGAGAAACATGATGCTTTGTTTAAACACCCACATAAATTGCAAAAAAATAAGCAAACTTTCCACTGAGCTTCCAGTTTATATAAGGTCCACCCCAACTTAACAGGAAGGGATTCTTCAGTCTCAAGTTTTAAAGCCACTTCAAGTGGCAGCCCCTCCTATGGCCCCTTCCCTTTCCCAACACTCTCTTCTCCTCCATCTGGGTCCTCCCTGTTGTTTCCCTCCAGGTGGCACTAGTGGTAAAGAATCCTCCTGCCAATGCAGGAGACACAAGAGACGTGGGTTCAATCCCTGAGTCAGGAAGATCCCCCGGAGTAGGAACTGGCAACCCACTCCAGTATTCTTGCCTGGAAAATTTCATGGACAAAACAGCCTGGTGGGCTACAGTCCATGGAGTCAAAAGGAGTCAGACACAACTGAGCACAAGTGAGGGCAGTTATAGGAGGAGCTTTGGTAATATAATCAGACTTTTTCTACTACCCAAAATCACCTTTTGTCTTAATCATTTGGGGCTACTAAAACAAAATACCATAGACCAAATGGCATGTAAGCAATAGAAATTTATTTCTCACATTTCTGGAGCCCGAGAAGTCCAAGATCATTGTGCCAGAGATTTGGTGTCTAGTGAGAGCTTGCCTTCTGGGTCATAGACACCTTCTTTTTGCTACAACCTCACAGTGGAAAGGGTGAGGGAACTCTCTGTGGTGTCTTTCATAAAGGCACTCATCCTGAGAACAGAGCCCTTATGACCTGAACACCTCCCAAACGCCCTGCCTCCAAACGCCATCACATTGCCGTTTATGATTTCAAAGTAAGAATTTTGGAGGGACGTAAATGTTCAGTCTACAGAGCAGAGCCTTCCTCTTTGACATTCTCTCTTAAATTTTATTATGATGCTACAAGACTCTGTCTCTGTTATTGAGTTGCCACAAAAATGCCCTTTTATTTTCCTGGCTTTGGGATGTGCCAGATTCCAGGAAGGGAAGAAAACAAAATCTTCCATCCTATACTGGTAGGTTCTTAGTCCTTGCCTCACGTAATTAACTCAGGCACCACATCTTCCAGTAGCGCCCTGTTTGCATCACCATCATACCATTTTATAATCTTGCAATTACATGTTTATATTAACCTTTTCATTAGATTAGAAATTACTTCATGGCAGGGACCACCTCTTAGGAGTATTGATATACCACAATGCTTAGATATATAGATGCTTAATAAAATTTTTGTTCAATAGATGAAAACTTAGTTCATTTTCTTAGAAGCCTAAATCCAGTTGTGGGGTGATGGTGGCAGTAATTGAATTTAATGTCAAGTCCTTTAAAATGATACTGAGGTATGTGCTGAAAAAAAAGATAATACTCTGATTAAGATCAAAACTTTTTTTCCCCAAGAACTATATTAGTGAAACAGACTGGGACCTGGGACACTTTTCTGCAATCCTTGCACCTGGACAAACATCTCCTCAAGCAATAGAATACAAAGAATCTACAAAGGATTAAAATAACTGCCTGCAAATTATGAGCAACAAGATACCAAAAGGCCAGCACTCAACTGCCACTTGTGAGGAGCCAGGAGCAAAAGCAGAGTACTCTGCACACAGCACCACCAAGGGGGTCGGCAGACCACCTAAGCCACGCCTCTGGCCCACTCACCAATCCATCCCCATCCTCACCCCATTTAAGGAAACAACTTGCCCCTGATGATCTCATTAACAAGGGAAACTGCCATTTGTTTTTGCTTCCTTGTGAAGCCCTGCCTGAACTTCTCCTCTGGTCTCTTATCAATTTCTATTGATTAAAAAGTCTAAGAACTCAGGTTATTAACCACATGAAGATGAGGTTAGTGCTGTATAACTGTTCTACAAGGAAGAATTTGGTTAGGGGAGAAATCTTGAGGCCCTTTATTTCCTGAAAGAAAACTGGAATAACTATTTTTATCATCCTACTTATGGCATCTCTGTCATTCTCTCAGGTCTTTGTTACCTTTTACAAGAAAACAGCAATCATACTGAGTCTTATCGGTACTATCCCTTCTGAGAGTGAAGGAAAAGTTTCCTTAGGAGAAAAGCTGAGACAGCTGGATGACAATGATCTGTAAATAAAAGAGGCTGATAATAAATGCAGCTGTCCCAGAATAATGTTACAGATTAACACTTGGACTGCAAGGAGATCAAATCAGTCAATCCTAAAGGAAATCAGTCCTGAATATTCATTGGAAGGACTGATGCTGAAGCTGAAGCTCCAATACTTTGGCCACCAGATGCAAAGAACTGACTCATTGGAAAAGACCCTGATACTGGGAAAGGAGAAGGGGATAACAGAGGATGAGATGGTTGGATGGCATTGCCGATTTGATGGGCATGAATTTGAGCAAGCTTCAGGAGTTGGTGATGGACAGGGAAGCCTGGTGTGCTGCAGTCCATGGGGTCAGAAAGAATCTGACATGACTGAGTGACTGAACTGAACTGAACTCTTGAACTATCAGTGAATTTTGTAGGAGGCCTTACATTATACACTTGCTTGACTGCTTTCCCATCAAATTAGGAGTTCTACCAGGATAGGAATCAGCTCTTAGAAGTCTCAGGATCATCAGTGCAGATAACAGTGTTTGGTTACATGTGAAAGTGAGAGTGAAAGTTGCTCAGTCGTGTCCGATTCTTCGCAACCCCATGGACTATACAGTCCATGGAATTCTCTAGGCCAGAATACTGGAGTGGATAGTCCTTCCCTTCTCCAGGGGCTCTTCCCAACCCAGGGATCAAACCCAGGTCTCCTGTATTGCAGGTGAATTCTTTACCAGCTGAGTCAGAAGGGAAGCCCAAGAATACTGGAGTGGGTAGCCTATCCCTTCTCCAGCAGGATCTTCCTAACCCAGGGATCGAACCAGGGTCTCCTGCATTGCAGGCAGATTCTTTACCAGCTGAGGCACCAAATGAGGGAAGCTTGTTTACATAGGTGCTCAATAAACTTTCATTGAATGGATGAAAAACAAATTCATTTCCTTAGAGGCCTAAAACTAGTTGTGGGATGATGGTGTTAGTAACTGGATTTGATGAAACTAAATTTGTTGAAGTTCCCAAAGGGTTTCATC
The DNA here is from genome assembly GCF_001704415.2 of Capra hircus. Lineage (NCBI taxonomy): Eukaryota > Metazoa > Chordata > Mammalia > Artiodactyla > Bovidae > Capra > Capra hircus. The sequence goes on along the minus strand of NC_030812.1, from coordinate 45,000,377 downwards.
TTTGTGGTGGGATTGCTCTGGATTATGGCCCTCTTAAGTTTTCTTTTTTTTCCTAAAATGAATCTTTCTACAGTGTTCACTATACTCCCACTTGAATACACGTTGGGGTGTTTGTTTGTAAAATATCTTCCCACACTATTATGTGGCACAATAAATGTATGAGAAATTGTTTCTGTCCCTGTAAAACTAGTAATCCATTTGAGAAATAAAATGGAGACTAACACAAGAAAGCATTAAATGAAATACATGAGGCCAGGCCTTTCATTTAAAATGCTTTCCATAAAGACCTCACAGCTTTGCAGAAGAGCGAACTGATCGGTCACTGGTGCCCCGTGATTAATGGGATGTGCAAAAATGCTCTGGCCCCCACTCCAGGGCATGAAGCACCTCCCATAGTATTTGATTCATTAAACTGTCAGTGACACTCAGGGATATTCTTTAAAAACATCAATATCTCTAGGATAAGTCACTTAAAGGCCTGTATTCAATCTGGCTAAATTGCCTATCAGATTTCTTCCAGCTGAGCAAGCCAGGTAGGGCATCACAGACAAGTGAAGTTGTGATGGGAGAAACAAGGAGGGTGCTCTCTAGGCAAGAGGCCTTGTGGACAAAGGGCAGCCCTAAGTGAACCATCACACTGAGGGATCCTGAACAAAGGGCTTTGAGGTCCAGAACAAATCGGGGTGTAAGGAAGGAGGCTGGCAAAGAGAAAGTGAATGAGGATAGGATGAATGTTTCCTAGCCCACAGATTTACCCAAAGCTCTATGCTCACCTAGCTTTAACTTTCCCCTGGGCTCTGTGTGCAGACCTGTAAGGACTCAAGCTCCCTGTGATCACTTCTCCTGTTTAGCATTGTACTTTAGACCAATGTCTGTTTTATTAATGCAGCTATGACACTTATTCTCAGTGCTTTTTTTTCTTCTTCTGATTTTAGTTACAACCACAGACCTGTGATGGACATGGGACTCTTCTCCATTGATCTTTCCATGGTTATGTTTTTCACCTTATTAAATCTTCTTCTGCACAAATTGCATTTAGTGCTTTCCTGCTACTGTGGTTGCTGTAACCTCTGTCCAAGCTGCTTCCTCTCATGGCTTCAGAGGTGGTGCCTGGGAGCTGCAGCCCCAGGAGTGAGGGGTAGGTGAGGAGGCCTGTGGGTGGGTCGCACCCACAGAGTAAATGCCTGCTGGCCCTACTTCTGGCCCTGGGCTTGCAGACCCCTGTCTGCTTACACCTCCCACCTGGGTTAGGGGCTCAGTTGTGCCTGACTCTTTGCAACTCCATGGACTGTAGCCCACCAGGCTCCTCTGTCCATGGATGTTTCCACCAAGAATACTGGAGTGGGTTGCCATTTTCTATTCCAAGGGATCTTCCTAGCCCAGGGATCGAACCTGCATTTCTTGGGTCTCCTGCACTGGCAGCTGGATTCTTTACCACTGTGCCACGTGGGAAGCCACACACAGTAATCACAGAGTCAATGTTTGCTACCATGATTACCTCTGTGACTACTTCAACCAATCATTCAATCGACCAGTGTTAGTTAAGAAACTACTTTGTGCCCACCAATGGGCTGGAAATAAAACCCTCCACTAAAATGAAAAATGATAATGAGAAAATGATAACTTTCATTTATGACAGCTTATTTTGTGGCAGCCACTGTGCTACAGAGTTTTAGTGACTTAGGTTATCTTTTTCACTCTTAGGAACCAGTAAGGAAGGAGGGGGTGAGCAATGCATTCTTTGCATCTCCGAGTCACAGAGGCTGTACATAAAGCCCACCTTTTCTCCTCCTTCACTGCTGTCTGCCCTAGAGCTGGGAGCACTCCATTTCAGGCAACCTGATCGCCCTGCCAATGCCATTCTCTCCATCCAGCACAGCAAGATAGCATGGCCCTCCTTCGCTCACTCTTGGACTCTTCCACCAGCCTGCTTTCCTGTCCCCCCTTACCTCTCCCATCTAATAAATCTAGACATGGCCTTTCATTTCACTTCTGAGAAGCCATTTCCTGTCATCTCATCAAAGACTACCTCTTTCCCACTGACTGTCTCTAGTGAGGAGCAGAAAGCAAACATCTAACCCTCCTTGTCAGCAGAATCAGGAAACTGCTTCTCCAGCCACACCTGAAGTCCCTGGCTTGCCCGGAGCAAGTCCCTCCATGTTTTGACGTTTTGAGTGTCACTGTTTTGGTGACTAGGGTTTTAACACCAACATTCTCGTCTAGCTTTGAGATAGGAAAAAGATGAAAATAAATATGTTTTCACATTTTAAGGTAGAAAACCCAGACTGCGGTTTCCCTGGCAGTGTTATGCCATTCAAAACGTCAAGTCATTCAGCCCTAGAGGCTGCAATTTTCCTTATTTGCTAACCTACTGTTAAAAAAAAAATTTTTAACTGATTTCCTTAGTAGCATTTGATTTTGATTTTACTGAAACTTATGTGGTTAAAAACATTCTTATACTAATAGCTATGTGACCTTTAAGGTATTTGGCAGGGAAAAAAATCTCATAAGAGTAGAACGTCGTTCCCAACTCAATCTGTCCTCACCTCGAGATTTTTAAAACAATCCTTTCCCTGACTAAGCCTTGGAATCTTCTCCTAACCCCTCTTTACTACTCTTCCCACCTCAAGAGGGACTGTGGGTTACCGTCCCATCATGAAAATGGTCGTCACTGGTCAACAAATATTTCTCTAGATTTCAGACCTGAACTGGCTTTCTTTGAGTCACGCTGTCTGAGCTCTTGGGCAATGGGCTGAAACAGCAGCCCCACAGCAGCAGCAACCACAGACTTACCTTTAAAAGCTGAAAAACTACATGTAAACAGAAGTCAAACCAGAATTCAATGAGACAGTTCATTTTTCTCTGATACACGTATAGGCTAAAAATCTTACAAGTTGATGTACTTGGAAAAATGCCAAATCCAAGGTGTTAAGACTACTGTCTGAGAGTTGTATGGATATTTTGGGCGTTTGTGGTTTTTCAGTCATTCGTGGTGTTTCTTCTTTGTTGCTGCCTCCTCTGAGTTGATGTTTTCTGATTTTCTGATTCACCTGTAGCAGTCTTAAGTCAGGAATTAAAATAGAAAAAGAACTCAGGGAAACAATTATTGGGCTTAAATACGTTATGATAAACAGCATTCACTGTTGTTATTCTGTAAATTAATCAAAGTCATATTGTCCTGTTGTATTGGATTGGCCTATAACATGTTACAGAAATACCCACACAAACTTTTTGGCAACACAGTATATAGACAGGGGTACACTTGCAGACTGATATGGCCTCTTCATTTATGTCCAATTCAACCCCAGTGTGTTAGCCCAAATAAACTGATGATGGGGATTTCCTGACTCCTGAGCCAAAGTTTCCAACGTGTCATTTTCCAATTATGCAGCATTTTCTACTCTGGTCATGGTTCTTCAACTTAGTGATAAAAAATAGAATAGCTAAGAGCTAACCACCCAAGATATCTGGCATCCCCCAGCTAACACAGTATCCGTTATTCATGTTCATGATTCTTATTCCCCTGATGTTTTCAGTGCCCTGTACCTCAGTATATGTTGGTGCATAGTACTGTCAATAAACAACAACAAAAAAAACTAAACGGAAAATATTTGTAATTGTCTTGCCAAACACATTGGAGGATTAATCATATATTATTGATTCAAAACAAGAGAAAGGCAAGGATGCAAATTATGGCTTCATACATGCAGAGATCTTTAGAATTCAATTAGGTCAATGGTCCTGGATCTAAATGAGTGATACCCACCTCCCTCCACTAAAGTAACTTTGGAAATGTAAAGGGTAACTCTGATTATCACAATGATTCCAGAGATTCCACTGGAATTTCACAGGTAGAGTGGCCTAGGGTGTTAGAAGTCTTGTAATGCATGAGACAATTCTGTGCAATGAATTGCCCTGTGTCTCGTGTAACTCACATACATTACTTTTCTTAATTTATGTAGTGACTTTACAGATACTCTTTTATTTCCATCAGACAAGCTTTTCTGGAGGCTAATTGAAAGGCATGGTGTGTGTGTGTGTGTGTGTGTGTGTGTGTGTGTGTGAAAGTCAGTCAGTCATGTCTGATTCTTTGCAACCCTGTGGCCTATATAGTTCATGGAATTCTCTAGGCCAGAATACTGGAATGGGTAGCCTTTCCCTTCCCTCCTAATTGCTTGAAGCTCTTTATCCTTAAACTTCACCATTCTGTTTGACTCATCCAAACAATACTCTTCTTTCAGTTCCTTCGGTTTGCTCACATCCCTGAGAGGCATATGAAGACCCTCCCCAGAGACCTTCATTAAAACATCAAAGATGATTCACCAACTACAGCCATCATGGAGAACAGTGTGGAGGTTCTTCAGAAAGCTGAAAATAAAGCTACGAGTGCTCCAGCAATCTCACTCCTGAGCATGTACCCGGAGAAAATCATGGTCCGAAAGGACCCATGCACCTCAGTGTTCACTGCAGCACTGTTTACAATAGCTAAGACATGGAAGCAGCCCAAATGTCCAGCGACAGAGGAATGGATAAGATGTGGTAAATATATGCAGTGGACTATTACTCGGCCATTAAAAAGAATGAAATAATGCCATTTGCAGCAACGTGGATGGACCAAAGACTGCCGATACTAAGCGAAGTAAATCAGACAGGAAGGGGAAATGTTGTATAAACATCCCTTATATGTGGAATCCACAAAGAAGTGATGCAGATGAACCTATCTACAAAGCAGGAACAGACCCACAGACTTAGAGAATGAACTTACGATTACAGGGGATGGGAGGGAGAGTAGCAGGAAGGGATAGTTAGAGAGTTTGGGATTAACATGTTCACGCTACTATATTTAAAATGAATGGTCTTCCCTCGTAGTCCAGCGGTTAAGAATCCACCTTGCAGTGTAAGGGACAGCAATTTGATCCCTGGTCCTGGAAGATCGCACATGCCTCAGAGCAACCAAGCCCTTGGGCTACAATTGTTAAGCCAGTGCTCTAGAGCCCACAAGCCAGTTTCTGAACCCACATACAACTATTGAAACTCGCCCACCTAGAGCCTGTGCTCCGCTACAAGAGAAGTAACCACAATGAGAAGCCCACACTGCTCTCTGCAATTAGAGAGCGGAGAGCATGTGCAGCAACAAAGACCCACCACAGCCGAATAAATAAGTCTTAAAAAATAAATAAATAAAATGGATGACCTACAAGGTCCTCCTTTACAGCACAGGGAACCCTGCTCAATTTTAGGTGGCACCCTGGATGGGAAGGGAGTTTGGGGAGAATGGATACGTGTGTATGTATGGCTGAGTCCCTTTGCTGTCCACCTTAAACTATCATAGCATAGTTAAATCAGCTAACTCCAACATAAAATTAAAAGCTTTGAAAAAAAAAAGATTCATCACTTAAGGTAGTGAGAAATCATTTGAAATACCAGAAAGCTCCTAGAAAGGCTCAAAGATTAATTGCTCAAATTATTTTTTAAAGATTTTTAAAATTGAGATGGATCTGACATATTATTTTCAAATGGAGAGAAATAGTCTTGGTAAAATCTGATAAAATTCCTTGAAAGTTCGCATGACGCTCACAATTGTGTTAAGGTGATTTTGAGCCATTACCCTATTGGGATCCACTGAGTATACTTTGTGAGGCTTCAGGAGCATTCTTTGTACTTCTCACTTGCTTTTAAATCACAGAGTAAAATCTTGTGAGCCACAGAAGATTCATTTATCTTTCCCCATCAATTTAAAACATTTCTGTTTCCTCTACTGCAATTATATGTGAGCAAATAGGCTATACCTTAGTAGGATCTCTTTTCTTTAAGAATGGTAGGATTTAAGCATTCCATTAAGCAATAGACCTGAAGGTAAGTTGTTTTCATGAGAGCATATTATTAGGACAAATACTGAGTTCTACTTACTTTAACCAGGAAATAACCATGGTGTTTGAATGGCTTATAATGGAAAAATATTTCCATTTCCCAGGTTTTTGAAAATAGCACGGTGTCAAGATGTTTTAATTAACCCCCATGGCCAAGCGCAAGCATTGCAAAACTGCATAAGCTTGAAAAAGAGAGATCAAAATGAATCTGTTCACCCCAATGGGTCTAAATGATTGAACATTGTAACTGAACTGGGCAATGAATTATCAACAATTAGAAATTTTCCATTGAATTGACTGGTCCTCTTCTCACCTTCCCATGAGGTGTGAATTGGACTAGTCACCTTTACCTTAGAGACAAACTGCTTTTCCCTTGAATCAGCTTACTTCACTTCCCCACGTTTGAAGTCTAGCCTGCTGAGACGTCTTTGTATGTTTTATGCTGCTTGCTCTTCAAAGCTAAGCATAACTTTTACTTCACCAATCTGAATAAGGTAGGACCACCCACACAACCACGCAGCACGACCTGCTCTCTTATATTTGTTTAGCGTTTTTTAAGTTTCCATAATACACAATATTGACTCATTTTTCCTGAACCTGAAGGCCTACACTATAGATCATATATGCACTAGTTCTCTTATTAGCTCACCAACGGATGCCTTAATTTTCAGAAAGATTTCCAGTTGTCTAGGTGAAGTCCTCAGAACACCTGAGCAGCAAAGAGGATTAGCATATTTGGAAAGACTCTAAAGTAATATGCTTGGATGCTGAGGTAACCCAACCCAGTGAATATGCTAATAACCAGTACTTCCTAGAGAGCAGGAAACTCACCCTCATAAAGCTAAGGACATGCAAATAATAACGATGTGCTTGAGCATCTGCTGGTGGGTGTCCCCAAGCAGTATGGATGCCAAGAAACACTTATAAATTGCTGTTGGATTCTATCAAAAATGTACTCCAGCCCACAGAAGCTTCTTCTAGACATAAGAATGGTCAAATTTCTACCCATAATTTTGCTACTGTGACTATTCTTTTTTTTCTATCTGTGCCAATAAAAGTTTTGATGTACCCATAGCAGTATGTGAAAGTTACATGAACATGCAGAGATAATTTTTTATTCTTCATTCATCATTAATATTATTTTTATCATGGTTAAAGAGCAAGTGCTTTATTCCTATTTTTGCATGCTTGCATTTTTTTGTACCATTTTCAACTGCCACTGTGATAATAAATAAGAAGAATATTCTTCCTCCCGGGAATGAATTGTGTTAGCATGTCTCACATTTACACAGAAATTTGCAATTGAAAATCACCGTGTGTCATTTGATCCTCCCAATACCTTTTGAGTTAGTCAAGGTCACACGACGGATAGCGACAGTGTCAGGTCTTCAAAAATACTTGCCAAGTCGTGTCCCACTCTTTGTGACCCCATGGACTGTAGCCCGCCAGGCTCCTCCATCCATGGGATTTCCCAGGCAAGAATACTGAAGTAAGTTGCCATCTCCTCCTCCAAGGGATCTTCCTGGATCAGGGATTGAAGCCACGTCTCCTGCATGGGCAGGCAGATTCTTTACCACTCTGCCACCAGAGAAGTCCAAGAAGAACCATCACCTCAGTAAAACAGAGTTTTTAATCCCAACATGGCCATTGATTTTTCTAGGTATGAGAATGATCAAATTTCTATCCATAATTTTGCTTGCTCTTTCTATTCTTCTAGAAGGAAAATAATTCTTCAGATCAAGAAAATATAAGAGAACTCATTGTGGTGAAAAAGTTAATAACAGTATTTTGTTGATTTATTCAATACAAATAGCATTAATAATAATAGCTACTCTTGACAAAGCATTTTCTCTCTTCCAACATTTTACATTAAAAAAAAAAAATGTAATCCTCACAATGACTTTATAGTTCCCATCTTACAGATGAAAGCAAAGAGGCTTGAAAATAGTCAATAACATTCCTAAAGTTTTACAATTAATAAAAATCTAGGTCTAATTGAATCTTGAAAAAGAGTTCTTTTTTGTGATACTCTTTTGAAGGTTTATTTGTGTATAAGCATGAGACCATAAACAAAAATCCCCAAATAAACAAGTTGACTCAAGAAGACAGTAGACCATTATTACTCTTTGGGCTCTACTGAAAAAGAGTTCTTAACCCTAGCGCATGTTCACTGGTTACTCATTAGTATTATTTTACACCAGCCTATTACACATCCCCGGGGGGTGGCCGTACCCAGGATGTCAATGGTTCTCTGATGCGGCTTTGCATCTGCAACTCTGATCACGATGGCACTTTCACCTTTGATCCTTCATCACCATCTGCCCAAAAGAAGCACTGTCATGGGGTTGCCAGGTTCTCAGTTTAGGTAAAGAGAGCAAAATAAGAAACTCTTGCCTTTGTATTTTCTTCTGTGACCCTGATATGGTATAAGACATGACATCCCAAAATATGTCACCTTGATATAGTGAATATTTCAAGCTAAAGGAATCTGAGAAAGGGCATATGCAGAAAAGGCTTTCTGACCTTCTCCTGAAGTAGGTCATATAACCAGAGGAAGGGAGCATTCTCGTCTTTAAAAGCAAGGAAATCAGAGGGGAATGTGAACAGCGGCAGATCTTGCCAAGTGTTGCCTCACTTAGCACAGTTAGCTCACCTTTGTCCTACCATATCTTTCCATGATTTTCCATTCTTCACCAAATCTAGCACTAAAACTCTCAGGTTTAACTGTTGTTGTTGTTGTTGTTGTTTTCAGGTCCTTATTTCCTTATGAAGATCCTCGTGTCACATATAATTTAAATAAACATGTATGCTTTCCTTTTGTTCATCTGTCTTTTGTTATGGGATCCCAGTCAAGACTTTAGAAGAATGGAGGAAAAATAATAATTTTCCTCCCCTACAAGCATTCAGATGTCACTTGAATTCTAGACAGGCCAAGATAACCTCAATCTTGCCCAATTCTTTCAATCAACTATCATTCAGTGTAACTGTTTAATAATGTCTAACACATAAAATTATAGTGAAAACTAAAAAGGTCATAAAACTAAAAAGAAAAGACATTCTTTTTTTAGTAGCTGGTACAAAGATTTGATTGTTTTATGGGTAATACTGACTGTTAGAAATTATTGATAAACTTTAGACTGAAAGAGGAACCCCAGGGAATGGGGATTGAGTCTCAACCACTGTTACTCAACTACTATCCGATAATCAAAATAATAATCTCTGATTATTGTCAAGGACTAAACTGATACTTTTACATGAGTTATTTCATTTAACTTTATTACTATTAAATGGAATTAAATGGAGCATTAAATAGAATAGTTCAGAAGGAAGCCCCAGATACTTAACCTTTTCTCACCTTGACATTCACAATCTTGTCCTCACTATACACCCCAAAGCCAATTGTGTACCTTGAGATTCAATACTTTTCTTTCCTCCTCTTTACTATGTAAACTTGTGATCTTCATGAGCTCAACAGGTATTAGGTCTTTAAATACCTGCTAGCTCAACATTCAGAAAACTAAGATCATGGCATCCAATCCCATCACTTCATGGAAAATAGATGAGGAAACAGTGGAAACAGTGGCTGACTTTATTTTTCTGGGCTCCAAAATCATTGCAGTTGGTGACTGCACCCATGAAATTAAAAGACACTTACTCCTTGGAAGGAAAGTTATCACCAAACTAGACAGCATATTAAAAAGCAGAGACATTACTTTGTCAACAAAGGTCCATCTAGTTAAGGCTATGGTTTTTCCAGTGATCATGTATGGATGTGAGAGTTGAACTATAAAGAAACCTGAGCACTGAAGAATTGATGCTTTTGAACTGTAGTGTTGGAGAAGACTCTTGAGAGTCCCTTGAACTGCAAGCAGATCCAACCAGTCCATCCTAAAGGAGATCAGTCCTGGGTGTTCATTGGAAGGACTGATGTTGAAGCTGAAACTGAACACTTTGGCTACCTGATGCGAAGAGCTGACTCTTTTGAAAAGACCCTGATGCAGGGAAAGATTGAGGGCAGGAGGAGAAGAGGACGACAGAGGATGAGATGGTTGGATGGCATCACTGACTCAATGGACATGGGTTTGGGTGGACTGTGGGAGTTGGTGATGGACAGGGAGGCCTGGCATGCTGCAGTCCATGGGGTCGCAAAGAGTCAGACATGACTGAGCGACTAAACTGAACTGAATACCCTCAACTTCTAAATTTACATCAACTGTTCAGAGTTCTCTCTCAACTCCAGACTGATCTATTCAATAGTTTACTCGTCATTTCTGCTTTAAAATCTAATGGATTCCTTAAACTTAACGTTTAAAATAGAATTTCTAATTTTCCACCCCAAACCTGCTCACTCTAGTTTCCCCATTTCAGTTGATGACAGCTTCACTTTTTTAGTTGTTCAACTAAAACCTTAAGAGTTATTCTTGACCCATTTTGCTCCAACCACACTGGATAAGTGGTACTTCTTTTACCAGTCAAGGCAAATTTCTTTGCAAGAATGTTTCCTTTGCCAAAAATCCTCTCTTAGTTCTTACAAGTGCTGCCTCAAATGTAGGAAGCACTTGTATAATGAAGTGCTTTATGAAGCCAAGTATAATTGCTCCATTTAAATCCCTAGCCCATTTGCTCTGTCCCTTAGTTTTCCCAGTTCCCCTATTCTTTCTTACTTTTTTTCTGTAGCACCAATCATCTTCTAACATAGCATGCAATTTACTAACATATTATGTATTTTGTTTATTATCTATCTCCCCTCTGTTAAATTCTAAATTCCCAAAGGGCAAGTATTCTTGTTTGTTTTGCTCACAAATGAATCTCAAGTGCTTAGAACAGCACCAGGCACATAGTGGGCACTCTAGTAAATATATCTTGAGCAAAAGGATAAAGTCTCTCTACAATATTATGTAGCCTACCAGGCTCCTCTGTCCATGGGACTTCCCAGACAAGAACACTGGAGTAGTTTGCCATATCCTCCTTCAAAGCATCTTCCCGATCCAGGGATTGAACCTGCATCTCTTGTATCTCCTGCATTGGCAGTCAGATTCTTTACCACTAAGCCACCTGGGAAGTCTACCATGTTATGAGAAAGGCACAATTATTCTTCTTTATCAGAGGAGGAAAGTGAAGCTTAGAGAGTATAAAAGTCACACCACTTGTAATGGCAGGACTAAGATTCTAATCCAAGCTTCCCACCCTAGAGTTTCCACTCACTATTCCATACCTAACAGTGTTTACCCAAAGTGACCGGAGGAGATAAGGGGCTACAAAGATGAGGAATACCCTGAGGAGTTGAGGAGGGAGAAAGTAGAAGTAAATATTTGTGTGCCAAGCTAAACAATTTGGACTATGTTCCACAGCTGTGAAAAGATCATTCAAACAACTACCAAAGGGATCAGTGGAAATCAGCAAATTGTCAGTGAAGAAAGACACCACTTTGGGCAGATTTTAATCCAACTCTTATATCTCCACAGTTAAATTGACTCTCCTTCCATTAATTTATTAGTCTGTGTTTCATTTAACCCAGCCCCCATTTTAGAAAAAGTCTGACACAACGTACATAGTTATAAAATTACACTTTATTCATATATATTAAATATTGATAAACTAAACAAACACTTTCCTTTCCATTTGGGTGTAATCACAATTGTCAGTGATATTCTGAAGCACCAGGTGTAAGGTGAGATGAGATGCTATGTTTTTATCAGGGCACAAGTCAAATCGCCTTGACACATTCAAGTGCTGTCTGACATGCCATCAAAGTAGTGGCTCAGAATGCAGATCTAGTCTCAGATAAGTAGTGACTAGATGGCATCATTTCATTTATCAGCATTCATTACATCATCAAGTGAAATAAGTGCACAACCCACAGATTCTTGCTTAGTTTAGCTGCCTAGTTGGACCCTGAGATAAAACCTTGAAATCCCATAGACTTGCCTAGTTAGTCTTAGGAATTATAAATAAAACATATATTAATAGATACTCATTTTCATGACATAAAAGTTACTATTATAAATACTTTGATAAGTCTAAATATATATTCCCTATATAAATAATGTAAAATATTAAATATTAATAAATAGATTTAGATTTTAAAATTCAAATATTGCAGGCAGGAGAACCATTACATTGATGCTCTCCGGCCTCGAAAGAGATTCTGACTTCTCTTCCGCTTTCTGAGGTTAGATTTTGGCGACAGGTCATTCATCACCTTGATGAGTTCATTTATGGCTTTGCGCTGGATCTGCAGATCATCCACCTATTAGGAAAGAAAACAGCAAAATTAATTTCAGGCATATGAGTCATTAGGATATTCTTCTGTCTAGGCCCAAGAAAATCAAAGTATTCTTTAAAACAAATTATTTTCACTAGCAGTAATGAACTTTAATATGTAATGTTGGTTTCTTCAGTGATAAAGACTAAAATTATAACAATTCAATTGATAGTTGTGCTGTAACAGGATGGAGCACATCACATATCCATAAATTTATCACTTCAGGGATCTGAAAATTATATAGTGAAAAAAACCCAGAAGTGGAGTGACAGAAAAATGTGGGTGTGAATTCTGTGTGTGCAATACATCTGACTTTAAGCCAGTCACTGAAGCTCTCCAGATCTCTGTTTTCTGCACTAAGTATGAGACTGTTTAGATGATCCCAGGGTCTCTGTCACTTCTATCACTTAGTACTTAGTCTTTGCTATAAGTATCAGATGAGTTACTATAGCCAATGGCTCTCATGCTTGGTGTGTAAGAGAGGAACCTGAGGACCTAATGAAGAACTCTGACACCCAGGTGGATGAAATCGGACTAGGCCTCAGCCATTGTGTGGTTACCAACATCACCAGGTGATTTAGGCACCACCCAAGTTTGAAAACCACTGGTATAGGTTCAGTACTTTATAAACACCAAGTTCTAGAAGGAGGAAAACCATAAATTTTAATTTCCTCCAAATTAGGTCAGTCTCATCATTTCCATGATGGGATTAAAAATAAGCACTGATCTTATTTAAATGGTAATAATCAATTACTGGTATTATATGATAAAATTAGTAATGAAAGCAATCTTCCTGTACCCTGCCTTCCATTCCAGCAAACTGAACTATTTTCTCACTCTTCCCAGTAGGACCATATAGGTGAATTCACGCTTCATAAAATGAGGACCATTTGCTTCATCTTTGCTCTGCCACTACATTTCTTTCTAAAGCTGGAAACACTGCAGCCACCTTGCCACATTTCTGAGAATGACTAGGAGATTCTAAGTTACAAGACAAAAAGGCAAAACATGCCTTAAATATGCTCGCATTTGAGCAAAAGACGACAATGGTTGAGCACTCACTCAAGATTGCACATTGTGAAGCAGGAGGCTTGGAGCTTCCACAAGGATGGGACCAACCTATTGTTTGCAAAGCCCAGTTACAACAGAGTAGAAAATTTTCTACCAGCTGTGTGTTTACAGGTGATAAATTTCACTTTCCAGTTTTCTAAGCATCACCAAGAAACAAAGGGACTTCTCTAGGACTGAACAGCAGCCAGAGGCAGCACTGGGTTAGGAACAGTGCTTTTTTATTCTCTAGCCTGCAACCAATGGAGATCTGCTGAACATGGAAAACATTACGCATAATTTTTCCAAGCCACTCTCATACCATCTAGTATATGGAGACTAGAGAAATCTTGAGGAGCAATCACTTATTTCAGTTTCTGGGAGTTTATACGAGATTGTTGAGAGGCAGACCGGGTTAGAGCAAGAGCTGGTACAAATCCTGAAAACACAAGCACCCCTCCTCTTCTCACCCAAGCCTGTTTGTACAAAAGCCAACTCTCCCCCCAAAAAATCTGGAGGCCTTTGTCCCTTAGAGGAAATTTTGGAAAATGTAACTTGTTCTTATGCTTCAAAGTTATCTTTCAGCTTCTAAAAACTTTAAAGATTCATTGATGGGACAATTCTACCTATTTTCTTTCTAAAAACAAACGCAATCACCTCTCCTTGGGCTACACAATCTGCATGGTTGACCAGAGTTCGACAGTGGGAGGGCCTTTGTCTCCTCAAAGGCTATTCCTTTCTCCTATCTCATTGTCATTTTCTATCTATGGCAGTGTAGAATTTTAGAGCAAAGGAGACCATAGAAATTACAGTGAACTCAACAGGCTTCTTTTAAGATGAGGAAACAGCCCCAGCCAGGCCTGTGATTCATCTGAAGTCACACATTTCTTTGGTGGCTAAGCTGGGCGGAGCACACATCTTCTTCCCTCTCCCTCCCACTGCTCTTTCCATTAAGACATGCAAGCTATTCAAAGCAAGAGAATTTCCAACACAGAGACAAGGGGCAATGGGAGAATTGGTTTTCAATACTCTGCCCCCGTCACCCCAACTCCTTTTCTGCTTCCTCCTCACTGATTTGTCCATTCACCCATGTTTGTGCGATAGGCATAATGCCAGTATTTTCCCAAAATCACAGACTTAAGTGCCTCCAATAACTGACTCTGCAAAGTCACCCAAGGCAAAAGAGAACAAGCAAAGAGGCATTTTGACTACAAGTTCACTTCAGAGCTTTATACCCGGTATCTAATTTCTATTTTCTGGGAATGAAGTGCTTTGTAAGAGCCTCTGCAATGATACCAAAGAAAGCATTAAGATCATCTCACCGGAATTTGAATCAGCTTTTTGAAGTCCTCCAGTTTCTCAGAGCTGCCGTTCAAGAACTTCTGAAACATGTCTTGCTTGATGATATCCATGCTCCTTTGAATGACCTGGTTATCTTTGAGGTTTTCAAAGAGTTTGAAGTAGAAGGAGACAATTTGGCTCTGAATAATCTTTTTGTCACTCTCCTTGGGAGAAAAGAGCACAAAGAGAGGTTGATGTGAATTTATCCATCGGAAAAAAAGCAACAGGAAAATCAGCCAAATGGAAATGTTCAGCTTACCTCTTTCCAATTCTTCAAAATTTCTGAGAAAAGAGGCCCACCCTTAGCTACATCTGGGTTACTTGCATTCTGGAAAATAAAACAACACAAGAAAAAATTGGCTTAAAATTAGTCCATAAATTGCTGTAAAAATGTACCTCAAGTTTTATTGAACTTGGATGTTGGCACTATTTACTGATTTTCTTTTCAACACTGTTTAGTTCTAACAAAAAATATTCTCAAAAGCTATCCTGTTGGATAATAGCTAAAGACTATCATGTGATTTTTGCTTTCTTATTTACTAGTATAACATGACAATGAACTCATTCAAGACTGATGATACTTCAGCTGTCCCAAATTACTATGGTAAGAAAAAGGTATAGTTAAAAAAAAAAACTCAACATCACCATCTCACTATAAAATACTGCCCCCCTATGGTATAGGTTTCTGTAACCTCTACCTGTGTCCTCCTATATTATATCACCTTTAGAAGATAGCTCCAGCTATAATTATAATAGCTAAATTTGGACATATGAGAAAATATTTAAAATGCACAAGCTATTTTAATTAACCATAAATAATTTTTAAGAAATTCATAAAACAAGACAAAAAATTTTAAAATATAAACTAGATTATTATAACTCCTACAAAAAAAATCTCAGCAAGTGACTGAGTCCAAGAGTAATTCACAGACAATCTAGATGGAATAGTAAAATTTTAAAATAAATTTTTAGAGAAAAACACCTATAGGTGTTTTTGTTTTTAAGCCAAATATTTAAGGACCTCATCTTCTTTAATTGATCAATTATTTCAAATGACCATTTTTAGTGTTGATGTTGACTTTTGACTGTCACCATTAGAGTAACATGAGAAATCAAAAACTAACACTCAGCTGTCTTTTCAGTATGCTTACTACTTAACATCATAGTTAAATGGATTCTCATCACAAAATATCAACACTATGATATATACCCATATTATGCCCATCTTTTGGAGGATTCGTGAATCCCTCCTAAATCTCTGTAGCAAACTGAGCAGAGATCGTTTAGTCAAACAAACAAACAAACAAACACAGCTAGCCAACAGTCACAATAACACCAAGTCTTCTCAAAATGACTGAAGACTAGAGATGAGAGCCCATCACAAATAGAATTCCAAGTCAACATCAAACATCAAGTCAATCACAAGAAAGTCTCATTAAAAGGTCATACTTACAAAATACTCCTTTAAGGTTTCTATTTCTTTAAAAAATGGGCCCTGGCCATAAGAACCAGAAAAACCCAAAAGCACACTTAGCAGTAAAGCTAAGAAGGAGCTTGTGTATTTCATCGTTTAGGAGAGAGTTAAGCCGGAGTAGCTGAAATCGGTAGCTCCCGTGTTATGATCAGGTCCCAAGGAGGTAGCTGATCTTTCTCTTCTAATTGTTGATCTGCAGATGATCAGAAGAATGTACTGTGTCTCCTTTTGGTGCTGGTATTTATACCTAATTGAAGTCTCATCAAGATTACGTATTTTCACAAGTTTTTTAAGATGAGATGGTGACAGATAGACAGAGATGCTAGTTAGTTGGTATTAATAACTATGGTTTTGTGGCATTTTGGTCTTGTAGTTAGAGTTTCCTTTCAACTCCTTGGGTCTTTTGACGAGGAGACAGACCCATTATGCCCACCCATGCCATTCTTGTGGGATTCTTTGAAAACACTTTCACTTCATACCGTCCAGGGATTGGAAATTTTTGTACACCTCCTCCTTTGCCCTTGTAAAATGTTGACTCCTCATCCAGAGATCACATTGATCATTCTTTTGTGGTTTGAAGCAAGTGAAAAAGGAAATTCTAGGGGCTCTCAAACCTTTACAGAGGGGGTGCCTCTTAAAATTTTTCTTGCAAATGGCCAGAAAGCAAGGAAAGAATGTGGTTAGAAAACCAATGTGGTAGGAAGTCCTTCTATCAAAGACAGTTAGTATAACATCCACCGTAACTCTATGTTGCTCTGACCAGCAATGCCCAACAGAAATATAATGCAAGCCAATTCTCTAATAGCTCCATTACTAAAGGTAAAAAGAAACAGGGAAAAATAATTTTAAAATATATTTTACTTAAAACAATATATCCAAAATGTATCAGTATGTATCAGCACAGAAAAATATTAATAAAATATTATACATCCTAAATTCTAGAAATCTGGTGTTCATTTTATACATATGGCACATCTCAGTTTAGACTGGCCATATTCAAATGCTCAGTAGCCACACGCAGCCGGAGGCTATGATATTGAACAGCAAAGCACTAGATGATCAATTGTTCCAAATTATCACTAATAATGGATTCTTTTTTAACTTTTTTATTTCTTTTCACTTCAAATACAAAAAAAAATAGGAATATTTTCTCCTCCCTTAGTAATTTATTTATGAAACACAGCACTTAGGGATGCCACAGAAGACCCTCTGCTATTTGGTTCCAGCCCACCTTATGTTTCAACCTGCAGTGTATACACAGCAGTATTGCATTTATGACTGCAGGCTTGAATTCTGGCTTCACAGCTATCTAGCTATATAATCTTGAGTGAGCTTTTTAACT
Source organism: Capra hircus (assembly GCF_001704415.2). Taxonomy (NCBI): domain Eukaryota; kingdom Metazoa; phylum Chordata; class Mammalia; order Artiodactyla; family Bovidae; genus Capra; species Capra hircus. The sequence continues at coordinate 44,983,038 of NC_030812.1, read as the reverse complement.
CTTCTATAGCTAGATTTCCTTATCATTAAAGTGACCCTAATATTAATATCTCCTCTAGCCTTCAGGTGAAAATTGTCAGGTGATATGAAGTACTGAGACTTTTGCCTGTCATATAGCAAGCACTCAGTAGAAGTGAACTGTTCCCAATTGAGGTATGCGGGGTGACTCATCATTCCTAAAAGAGCACACCCTGAACCTTTGCTCATGCTGTTCCTTGATTTCCCACATGTGTGCCTCTCAGAGCGGCACCCAGGCATTCAAGTCCAGCCTCAAAAATCATTATCTCCATGAGTTCTCTCAAAACTATCCTTCTTAAAAGTAATCTTGCATATTCTCTACATAGGCCTAGGAGAGTGGTTCACATTTGTCTTAGAGTCTTGATCCTTCAATCTCATATTAGAGTTAGTTTTGTATCTTCTCCCATACTGGACCGAGTTCTCTAAAATCAGATATTGTTTCATCACTTCTACAGCCCCGTTTTCTCTCCTAAAGGCAATGTAGCTTGAAGATTTGTCTATAGACAGCACTGAATAAAAGTGAGCTTGAATGCTTAATTCAGGGCCTACTTTTCCCTCAAGGTAATTTTCCTCAGGGCTTCCCACACACACACACACACGCACAATTTTCCTTAAGTTCTAACCCCAGTGCTGTCAGCACTAACCTGTAGGAAGCTTGTGTTTAATTAAAGAGGGTTCATGATTAACATTGGAAACATGATGCTATGTCTCTTTAGCCAACTCCAGCTTACTGGAAAAATTCCATGTAGTATTTTTTGTGACAAAGGGCAGAAAATCCTTTGAGGAACTATCTTCCCCAAAACAAAGTCAAAGAGTATTTGTGGGACCAAAGCCTCATGTAAAGTAAATGAGGAGAGTGGAAATTACATTGCTGCCCTGTTGCTTTATTGCAGCTCCCCTCAAGCAAAAAAAAAAAAAAAAAAACCAGCCTACATAATATGCTTATAGGGTGACACAGTGACAAGAAATCCTTTTCAGAGACTTGAGACAAGTGCATGCACTCAATACTACTCAGGAAACCTGTGACCAAACTCCAAGTTATTGGAAGGAACATTACTAACGTTCTGGAAAGAAGTAAAAATTTCTTCTACTCATCCCTTGATTTATGGTGTTAGGCACAGGCAGTTAATAATAGTGAGGTCCATCTTTGGGACATATCATCTGGGGTTTGTAAATTGTGAATTCCTATTCAAAATTACATATATATATATGTATATATATATATATATACACACACACATATATGGAGCTTTCCAGGTGGCACTAGTGGTAAAGAATCCACCTGCCAATGCAGGTTAGACATAACAGACGCAGGTTTGATCCTCGGGTCAGGAAGATCCCCTGGAAGAGGGAATGGCAACCCAGTCCAGTATTCTTATCTGGAGAATCCTATGGACAGAGAAGCCTGATGGGCTACAGTCCATGGAGTCATAAAGAGTCAGACACAACTGAGCAAGTAAACAACAACAAATGTATATATACATTAGGGACATATTTACAACATGACCAGATGTTTAGGATTAGTAAATACAAGACTAAAATTCAAGCTCTAACTACCTCTTGATGTCATGACCAAGCACAGTACAGAATTAGGAAATTATAGAGATTATCTATTGCCTAGTCCATCATTTTTTAGATTTATAAAATAAGACCAAGGGGGAAAAACTGAAGTGCTGTGCTTAAATCCCTTCAACTGGACAATGCAGAGATAAGTTTAGAACCAAAACCTTTTCCCTAATCTACCTGTCCCCAATCAATAGCCATTAAAACTACTATGTGTGCCAATAATTGTGTTAGACATGTGAATTCAGATAATTACATTCTGTCAGGCTTTAATTTCTGGGATTATTTTCTGTAGAATTTGTGAGATTATAGTCACTCTTCATAAATCAACTATATCCCAATAAAAAATTTTTATAAAAAGAATCACTCTTCAAATTCTTAAAAAATAGTAAGACTGCAAATAAAAGTTTTGAAATTATTGGTTAGACATCGCAGCAGACCCAACTTCATGGACATAAGACCTGCACAGTCTATCAAGACCCCGCACTTAGAGAAGCCCATATTTGGTTTACTGCTCTGTGGTTACCTTGTTGAAATTCCTAAAAAGTTTTAAACAAGGGGCTCCTGTTTTCCTTTTGCACTGGTTCCCACAAATTCTGTAACTGGTTCAGCATCCCAGGACTGGTCCATCCCAGGACTAGTCCACTATCTCATAGGATGGAAGTGAATCTCATCCTGCAAGAGTTTCATGGTTTTGGGGTTTTATTTTTTTTTTTCTCAGCATATGATTTGTTTAGTTAGTATGTTGTCACTACAATGGTATATTTTTTGATCTTTTCCTGTCTTCTCAGCTTTACCAAAGAAGGTGGTTCTCTCTCTTGTCTGCCTGTGAAACACCTTCTGTTGCACATGCAAACTAGAGGTTTCACACTTTGTTGCTTCAGCCAATACTGTGACTGAAGGATCATTCACCACACAAGAGATCCTGTAAAAGTTTTACAAACCCACCAAGAGCCAAAGTGTGACCAAATTACTAATATGAAGGGACTGAAAACTTTCTTTTTTCTCTTCAGGCTGTCTTCTTTCTAAAAACTGGCCATGGCTATGCATGAAGCGTCAGCAAGATTTTCGATCATATCTCATACTATCCTCAGGCCTCAATGAGTAGGTAGTCGTAAGACAAAACTTACACCTTGGTTGCCCTTTTTCCTCTGCGGTTAGAGTCACATCCCTAGTGCTCACTACCGAATTATCTCTTCCAGACTTTGGGGTAGATTTCTTCCACCAAGTATGAGTCAATATTGGATCCATGCCCCCACGCTGTCTTGACTCCCGGAACTCCTGACATCACGCAAGCTGAGCCTACGGAAGAAAATGATTTACAGAATGGAAGTCCACGCGGAGTCAGATTTTCCCCGCAATTTGACTCAAAAATCCCATATGTTACAGGAGAGTTTTCTGAATCGCCCTTTTTCTTTCATGTCCTCTGGGCAACTTTGAGAGTTGATTCAAACAATATAAGGAACATTATACTTATGCATACTGTATGCTGTATACCTCTGTATTATATGTATAATGTGTACTTATGCAATACAGTTATCAGGTTACAATATTTTCAATTTTATGTCAAAGGAAATTGTACTCTGTTCATCTAGGGATTCACAGTCATGTTTTGAAGGCCATATTTTTATTCCACAAGGAATTTTAAAGCATCTACTGAGTGCTAAGTACTATGACTGACACAGGAATGGGACAGTTTTGTTGTAACGCAACTGAAGCAACTTAACACACACAACTCCAAGCATAGATAGGGTCTCAAAAGAATCAGACACAACTTTGCTACTAAAACAAAAGCTCCATGTCTATAACTTAAGCAGATAACAGTGAGGCTAGCTGGCAGGGGCATATGTCACCATATTGGGAGCTAGGGTTGATTCCATTGCTGGTTACTGGGTAGGTATCCACATTCTCCTCTTATTCTCCATATATGTACATCTTTCCCAGGCTCATATAAGTGAAGAGGACTGATTATTGCATACAGAGAAAAACACATATCTGACATGTATGGATGTGAGAGTTGGACTGTGAAGAAAGCTGAGCACCGAAGAATTGATGCTTTTGAACTGTGGTGTTGGAGAAGACTCTTGAGGGTCCCTTGGACTGCAAGGAGATCCAGCCAGTCCACTCTGAAGGAGATCAGCCCTGGAATTTCTTTGGAGGGAATGATGCTAAAGCTGAAACTCCAGTACTTTGGCCACCTCATGTGAAGAGTTGACTCATTGGAAAAGACCTTGATGCTGGGAGGGATTGGGGGCAGGAGGAGAAGGGGACGACAGGGGATGAGATGGCTGGATGACATCACTGACTCGATGGACGTGAGTCTGAATGAACTCTGGGAGCTGGTGATGGACAGGGAGGTCTGGCGTGCTGCGATTCATGGGGTCGCAAAGAGTAGGACACGACTGAGCGACTGAACTGAACTGAACTGACACGTATAGCATTCCCTCCCTCTATAGCCTTGGCAGATGTCACTCGTTAGCTATGACGTTCTTTCCTATTAAGTTAAGATGTAGACTGCAACTCTTTTTCAACACTGAAATCTACCAATTCATTAGTGTTTCATTATCTCTTTGTCCTCTTAGGGCAAAGGTTTACTTGTTGCTATGCCTCTTATTGAGATGAGTTCTTACAAAGAAGCAAAAAGTAAAAACTCTTCCTCAAAGAACATTAGTATTAGAAAAAAATTAAAATTCATAGAGTAATATAAGGGAAAGACCTTTGGCCTGAGAAGGAGTCTCAATTTTTGGTCCTAGAATCTACTACTGGTATGATGTGGGAATTTGAGCAAAGCCTTTACCCATGCTTTACATCTTAACATTTGAAGAGTTGGATTCAATGAACTATGTTTCTTTCCATTTCTAACAATCTGTGTTTCTACAACTATGATTTATGAGGAATATATTACTGAGAACTAATATTATATGAGCTAGAGATTCCAACAGACTTAGGAATTCAAACAAAAATACAGCCATCCCTCAGCATCACAAGTGATTAGTTCCAGGACCTTAGTGAATACCAAAACCCACAGATGCTCAAGTCCACTTTATAAAATCACATAGTTCAGTGGGCCCTCCATATCTGCAGGTTTCACATCAGTGCATCCAATCAACTTCCATGAATAATGTAGAGGTGCTCAGTCATTCAGTCATGTCTGACTCTTTTTCAACCCCCGTGGACTGTAGCTCACCAGGCTCCTTTGTCCAAGGGATTTTCTAGGCAAGAATACTGGAGTGGGTTATCATATCCTCCTCCAGAGGATCTTCCCAACCCAGGGATCAAACTCACATCTCCAGCATCTCCTGCATTGGCAGGTGAATTCTTTACCACTGGGAGCCACCTGAGAAGCCCCATTCCAATAATTCAGTGTTCGTTATTACACAAGAAAATACGAATGAACACAAAATGCTTTAGAAAATGCTTTGGGATAAAAGATAAAATTCAAAGAAAGGACAAAGTTTGGAGGAAACAAAGACAAAGCAAAAGAAAAAATATATGTTTTTAAGTAAGAGAAGATTCATGAACCAAGAAAATACAGAGAAAAAGAATCCCTTAGAACCTAAAACCATAGCAACAGACATTTAAAAATCAGTAGAAGGGTTGAAAGATAAAGTTTCAGAAATCTTCAAGAATAAACAAATTGACCAAAAGCTGGAAAATGTAAAGAAAATTACAAAAACTTCTAAAAAAATAAATAGTTCAGAAACTCCAACACCTAAATCATGAGAGCTCCAGAAAAAGCAAAGGAACAAAGGAAGAAAGTTATCAAGGAACTGTAAGAAAATTTCTCATAGCTGCAACATGTGAGTTTCCAAAATTAAAAACCCAATGAATTTCTAGCAAAATGAATTTTAAAATATGGACCCTAAGGTATATTTTTAAATTTCAGAGACTTTTGTAAACAAAGAAGATTCTCAAAATTTAAGAGAGAAAAACAGATCACATTCAAATGATAAGGAGAGAATGCTATCAAACTTCTCAATAGCAATTCTGGAAGCTAGAGATCAATATACTCAAATATCTGAATAAATCTGAATAAAATCATGTCCAGACTTGACTTTTATGCTCAGCCACACTATCAGTCAACTGTTAAGATGAGGACATTTTTCCTTCATGCAAGATCTCATAGCTTTATTTCCCATGTACACTTTCTCATAAAGGAACTTGAGAAAGCTGAGAAGGTATTAAACCAAACTAAAAAACTAAATCACGGAAGAAGATCTGGGATCCAGGAAACGGAGGATCCAACACAAGGAGGAAGCTAAGAGATTTCCGAGTGTGTTACAAAGATCGTGCCCTTAGAGATAGATGTGCAGCAGGCCTACGGGACAACCAGAAGCTTGTTGGAACTGAAGGACTAAAGAGTCCTAGAGGGATGTCTCCAAGAAAAAAAAAAAGTAAATGTGTTTGACTGTATTATAAAAAAAATGTCAGCTTTATCAGAGTTTGGAGTGAAGAGACAATGACTTGGTGCTGGATATGTGTAAAACTAAGGAAACCAACCAAACACCAATTATAATATTAATTTTGGGAAAAACAAATGTTGTGCAAGAAAAAAATGTAAAAACGTACAACAAATATTGTGAACAATATTTACTTAGTCATAATCATATAAACTTTAACAAAAGGTAATATAGCTGTCATGGGAAGATAGGAGAGAGGGGTAGTCGAGTATATGTATATAGGGTAAAAGTAAGTCAGTCATAATTTACTATAGTATATATACTAGTGTATAGATGCTATCTAAAGTGGGTAAGAAATTTTTAGTGATTTAAAGCTAAGTAGAAATCGAGCTAAAAATGAAAGCTAAGTGAATTGAAAGTGATTATCTCGGACGTGTGTTTCAGAAATAGAAGAACAGATCAGAGAGAGCTACTGACTTTGTGTCATAAGCTTTACTGTATTTATGAAGTTTTATAATTCCCAAGACTACCCTCATTTCTGACACCAAATTCAAGTTCAGAAGTTACCCAGACCATCTCCAGGTTCAATCATTTGCTGAAAGCCATCACAGAACTCAGAAAAGGCATTATATCCATGATTATGGTTTATTACAACAAAAGAATACAAATTAAAATCAGCAAATGAGCACAGGATCCAGGAGTGTTCCATATGCGGAGCATTCATTTTCCCTCCCCCAGTGGGGTCATAAACAGTACAAACTCCTGTCGGTAATGATGTGTGACAATATGTGTGGAGTATCATCAATCTGGGTGGTGTCCAACTATTGCAACCCCATAGACTGTAGCCTGCTAGGCTCCTCTATCTATGGGATTCTCCATGCAAGAATATTGGAGTGGGTTGCCATTTCCTTCTCCAAGGGATCTTCCAAAGTCAGGAATAGAACCCAGGTCTCCTGCACTGCAGGCAAATTCTTTACCGAGTAAGCTACAAGGGAAGCAGTTTTTATTAGGGCTTGGTCATATAGACATGCTTGACTAATCACATGACTGACCATAGTCTTCAGCCCTTCCAGAGGTCAAACTGATACCTATACCCCAAAGTGTAAAGTGAAAGTGTTAGTCGCTGAGTTGTGTCTGAGTCTTTGTGACCCCATGGACCATAGACCCGAGGCTCCTCTGTCCATGGAATTCTCCAAGCAAGAATACCAGAGTGGATAGCCATTTCCTTCTCCAGAGTATCTGCATGACCCAGGGATCCAATCCAGGTCTCCTGTATTACAGGCAGATTCTTTACTGTCTCAGCCACCAGGAAAGCCCAAGGCACACTGGTAGTAGAAACTATCTGACATGCCCCAAGGTTCCCAGTAAACAATGATACTCTTATCAGACAGAACAGTCCAAAGGCTTCGATGGTACCAACCTCTTTGCTGACAGCAAAGACCGCATCTCTCTGCGTGCCTCCTTAATCACTCAGTGGTGTTTGACTCTTTGCCGCCCCATGGATTGTAACCCACCAGGCTTCTCTGTCCATGGAAATTTTTTTTTCAGGCAAGAATCCTGGAGCGGGTTGCAGTTTCCTACCCCAAAGGATCTTCCCGACCCCAAGGATAGTGAGCCCATCTCCTGCACCTCCTACATCTCTCTCCAGACAAGGTTAATCCATTACTGCACAGCATTGTTTGCTTTTTTTGTAGCTTATTCTACCGTAACATTTGTTTTCTTTTTATATGATTGCCTCATACCCAAACAACAAACAGGAAAATGATGTTGATAAAATTCAGAATTCATTTTGGTTCATACTGGATTTTTCCCACCGTGTTAATCAAGCACAATCAAGGCAATTTAGTACAAGTTTTGTCACCACGGAAAGAAAGCCTTAGTGACCCCATGGACTGTAGCCCACTAGGCTCCTCCATCCATTGGATTTTCCAGGCAAGAGTACTGGGGTGGGGTGCCATTGCCTTCCCCGTTAGCAATACATGAAGACCTTAAATGAAAAGTCAAAGGTTGCAGAAGTGTTTTACTTTAATGCACACAGTGCTGTACTTTTCACTAGCTGGGAAGCAGCAAGTGCAGATGAAGAAGCTGAAAGGATTTAGCCTCCAGTTAAAAAACAATGGGTTAAGAAAAATGGCTCCACCCCAGATAGCATTTCTAATTGGGATGCAAACATTCTCTATCAAAGGCAAATGTACTGCATCTCAAAGGAGGAAGCTGCAGCCCAAGTTGTAAGGCTGCAAGGAATTGATTCACTGTGATGATAAAGGAAAACTTCCCTTGAGATTAAACAATGCTTGTAGTTTGCTTAGAATTTTTATTGTTTTGTTGTTTTACTGTTGATACTCTGATTACGAAGTTCAATTGCAGTCAAATGGATGGTCCCAGATCTAATTGTCCCCATAGGTCCTGTTACTTTTAGTTTGAGATTTTGAAGAACATGAGGCTTTTCAAGAACATATAAAATGTTAAAGCAATAATACCTTTACATGTATTACTTTGATACAAGTAAAATCATTTAAAAAAAAAAAACAAAACTATTCTTTGAATGATAGATGTACTCATTCAGTTCAGTTCAGTTCAGTTCAGTCTCTCAGTCGCATCTGACTCTTTGCAACCCCATGACACGCAGCACTCCAGGCCTCCGTGTCCATCATCAACTCCTGGAGTTCACTCAAACTCAAGTCCATCCAGCCATCTCATCCTCTGTCGTCCGCTTCTCCTCCTGCCCACGATGCCTCCCAGCATCAGGGTGTTTTCCAATGAGTCAACTCTTCGCATGAGTTAGCCAAAGTACTGGAGTTTCAGCTTCAACATCAGTCCTTCCAAGGAACACCCAGGACTGATCTCCTTTAGGATGGACTGGTTGGATCTCCTTGCAGTCCAAGGGACTCTCGAGAGTCTTCTCCAACACCACACTTCAAAAGCATCAATTCTTCAGTGCTCAGCTTTCTTCACAGTCCAACTCTCACATCCACACACAACCACTGAAAAATCCATAGCCTTGACTAGACGGTCCTTTGTTGGCAAAGTAATAACTCTGCTTTTCAATTACTATCTAGGTTGGTCATAACTTTCCTTCCAAGGAGTAAGCGTCTTTTAATTTCATGGCTGCAATCACCATCTGCAGTGATTTTGGAGCCCAGAAAAATAAAGTTTGACACTGTTTCTACTGTTTCCCCATCTATTTACCATGAAGTGATGGGACCAGATGCCATGATCTTTGTTTTCTGAATGTTGAGCTTTAAGCCAACTTTTTCACTCTCCTCTTTCACTTTCATCAAGAGGGTTTTTAGTTCCTCTTCACTTTCTGCCATAAGGGTGGTGTCATCTGCATATCTGAGGTTATTGAAATTTCTCCCAGCAATCTTGATTCCAGCTTGTGCTTCTTCCAGCCCAGCGTTTCTCATGATGTACTCTGTGTATAAGTTAAATAAGCAGGGTGACAATATACAGCCTTGATGTACTCCTTTTCCTATTTGGAACCAGTCTGTTGTTCCATGTCCAGTTCTAATTGTTGCTTCCTGACCTGCATATAAGTTTCTCAAGAGGCAGGTCAGGTGGTCTGGTATTCCCATCTCTTTGAGAATTTTCCACAGTGTATTGTGATCCACACAGTCAAAGGCTTTGGCATAGTCAATAAAGCCGAAAGAGATGTTTTTTTGGAACTTTCTTTCTTTTTTGATGATCCAGCGGATGTTGGCAATTTGATCTCTGGTTCCTCTGCCTTTTCTAAAACCAGCTTGAACATCTGGACGTTCATGGTTATAAGGGACTGGAATGCAAAAGTAAGAAGTCAAGAAACACCTGGATTAACAGGCAAGTATGGCCTTGGAGTAGGGAATGAAGCAGGGCCAGGGCTAATAGAGTTTTGCCAAGAGAACGCACTGGTCATAGCAAACACCCTCTTCCAACAACACAAGAGAAGACTCTACACATGGACATCACCAGATGGTCAACACTGAGATCAGATTGATCATATTCTTTGCAGCCAAAGATGGTGAAGCTCTATACAGTCAACAAAAACAAGACTGGGAGCTAACTGTGGCTCAGATCATGAACTCCTTCTTGACAAATTCAGACTTAAATTGAAGAAAATAGGGAAAACCACTAGACCATTCAGGTATGACCTAAATCAAATCCCTTATGATTATACAGTGGAAGTGAGAAATAGATTTAAGGGACTAGATCTGATAGAGTGCCTGATGAACTATGGATGGAGGTTCGTGACATTGTACAGGAGACAGGGATCAAGACCATCCCCATGGAAAAGAAATGCAAAAAATCAAAATGGCTGTCTGAGGAGGCCTTACAAAATAGCTGTGAAAAGAAGAGAAGTGAAAAGCAAAGGAAAAAGGAAAGATATAAGCATCTGAATGCAGAGTTCCAAAGAATAGCAAGAAGAGATAAGAAAGCCTTCCTCAGTGATCAGTGCAAAGAAATAGAGGAAAACAACAGAATGTGAAAGACTAGAAATCTCTTCAAGAAAATTAGAGATACCACGGGAACATTTCATGCAAAGATGGGCACAATAATGGACAGAAATGTTATGAATACACAGAAGAACTATACAAAAAAGATCTTCACGACCCAGATAATCATGATGGTGTGATCACCCACCTAGAGCCAGACATCCTGGAATGTGAAGTCAAGTGGGCCTTAGAAAGCATCACTATGAACAAAGCTAGTGGAGGTGATGGAATTCCAGTTGAGCTATTTCAAATCTTGAAAGATGATGCTGTGAAAGTGCTGCACTCAATATGCCAGCAAATTTGGAAAACTCAGCAGTGTCCACAGGACTGGAAAAGGTCAGTTTTCATTCCAATCCCAAAGAAAGTCAATGCCAAAGAATGCTCCAACTACCACACAATTGCACTCATTTCGCACGCTAGTAAAGTAAGCTCAAAATTCTCCAAGCCAGGCTTCAGCAGTATGTGATGTACTCGTTACTGCTACTTTATTGTGGTTACTAAGCATGAGCCTCACTGATATGTTATAATTTCCCAATTTAGCTGAGGTCATTATAAGCAAAGTAGTATGTAAATTGAAGGCTCCTAGCCTCAAAGTCCAAGAAAATCTCAACAAATCTATATAGTTAGCCTCAGGGAAATGGAGCTTAGAGATAAAATTTTGTACTGCCAATATATCTGTGAGTAAAATTAATGGTACCAACCTAGATAGCATATTGAAAAGCAGAGACATTACTTTGCCAACAAAGGTCCGTCTAGTCAAGGCTATGGTTTTTCCAGTGGTCATGTATGGATGCGAGTGTTGGACTGTGAAGAAAGCTGAGCACTGAAGAATTGATGCTTTTGAACTGTGGTGTTGGAGAAGACTCTTGAGAGTCCCTTGGACTGCAAGGATATCCAACCAGTCCACCCTAGAGGAGATCAGCCCTGGGTGTTCCTTGGAAGGAATGATGCTAAAGCTGAAACTCCAATACTTTGGCCACCTCATGCAAAGAGTTGACTCATTGGAAAAGGCTCTGTTGCTGAGAGGGATTAGGGGCAAGGGGAGAAGGGGACGACAGAGGATGAGATGGCTGGATGGCATCACCAACTTGATAGACATGAGTTTGAGTGAACTCCAGGAGTTGGTGATGGACAGGGAGGCCTGGCATGCTGCGATTCATGGGGTCGCAAAGAGTTGGACACGACTGAGCGGCTGAACTGAACTGAACTGAAAAGTAAGTAAGAGCTACCCACAGTAATGCTTTATGTACATCATTTTCTTTAATTATGACAATCATTTAAGGATGATACATTTATTTTCATTCTATAGAGGAGAAAAGTGAAGTTTATAGGGGTTAACCAACTTGTCCAAAGTCACTGAGTTAATAAATGACAAAGCCAGTTGCAGCTGAATTCATTGCTTAAGCTGTTAACCAGTCTGCTCCAATGAAGCTAGAAATTGATCATGGAATGTCTTCTAATCTCTAATTTGGTCCTAAAAGCTTGATGCAATTAATATAATATTATTTAGGGTTGTTTGTTCATATGTATTAAAAATCTTCCCTGGTAGCTCAGCTGGTAAAGAATCTGCCTGTAATACAGGAGACCCCGGTTGGATTCCTGGGTCAGAAAGATTCCCCGGAGAAGGGATAGGCTACCCTCCCCAGTATTCTAGGGCCTCCCTGGTGGCTCAGATGGTACAGAATCCGCCTGCAATGTGGGAGGCCTGGGTTCAATTAAAAAACATCTCTGACTAATATTAGTTAAAAGATAACACTTATTGAAGGTGCATGTAGGAGCTGGATGGAGAGTCGGATGAATGGACGACAAAGCTGAAGAACCATGCTCAAAACAGGTAAGCTGCTCCTGGCAATTCCAGAAGGTCTCAGCCCCAGAAACTACGCGATGCTTTTGTAGAGCACCATGAAGGAACGAATCTGGAAACTCTAATGCTTTTGTTTCCGTCTTTGCATCCCTGCTCCAGAAGCAAACCCCAAGGGATCAAGTCAAAGCTGACTGATCTTGTGTCAGTTGACTGTCCTTTGGTACTCAATCCTACAATGATGAGGAAAGAAGAAGTATGGTAGAAGGATCTTCCAGGTTTCCCTTTGAATTTTATGATGGGAGTCCATTAAACCCCAATTACCAGCCTGACTACCAATAGAGATGTTGAGATTCTCCAAAAGAAAGCCATAGCACCATGAGGAAGGGGAAAGATATTTGATTGTCAAAAGAGGAAAAATGACCTCTAAGGAATGGATTTTCAGAGGACATCATGGAATGACAAAACTTTTAGTGGAATTTATGAACTATCTTTCTTTTTGACATTCTAAGACAATCTTTGAAACTTTCAGCACTTGAATGAACAACAGCAAAGAAGCTCATCTCTGCAGTGACTGCTCAGATACTGAGTCAGATTACATACCTTTCACCTTTTAAGACTTCTGGGGCTAACACTGACTTGACGTTCATCAGACCTGTTTCTTCTTCCTGATGCAGATCTCACCTACATTTCCCAGCTTTCCTTTCAGCACCATGTGGACAAATGACTGAGTTCTAGCCCACGGAATATGATAATCATCCTGTGTTTACCAGCCTGAAACAAATGCACACAGTGATCTCACAATCCGAATAATGAAGATGGTGGAGCCATAAAATGAAAGGCATCCAGTCCCGCAAGAAGAAAAATACTTGCTGCTCTGATGCATTCTGGATTTTACATGAGTAATAAATAAACTTCTCTTAGGTTTTAGCCATTTATACATTTGGTAGGCATTCACATTACATCAACTAATATAGCTTTCAAAGCTCTGTATCTTGACTATAGCTTTTTACCTATGTAAAGAAATGTATATTTTAAAGGAAAAAATGTAATGCCTTTTAAAGCCTTTGAAGCAAACATTGTCACTGCCTGTCACTTAAAACCCATTCTCTTCATATGTACTGTAACACTGAAAGATGTTTATTAATATACTTTCCTCTTAGGAGTTTCTTCTTAAGACTTTTTCAATTTGAGATGCCTATGAAACCCTTCTGTTTATTTGCCTCTCAACATGCTTTCTAATTTTGTTTTTCACATTCTGATATTTTTTCTTTTTTTGTTCTTGTTTGTCTGCTTGCTTGTTTTAATAGAATTTTCCTAGTTCTACAGAGGATTTGAGGTGACTGATGTTTAAAGGTTTTGCCTATTCTTATTATTTTAAAAGGCAAAGATACCACACTGCCAAGTAAGAAAACTAAAGTTCTCATTTCAAGTAATCTTGCTTCTTTCCAATCATAGCAGATTTATTACTCCAGATGAAGCTAAGCATACATCAAAGTTTTTAATTAAGATTCAGCATCTCCAAACTTGATATATGATTTGCCTTTTTTGAAAATTAGAAACATCATCTGTTAATTAGAATAATTGATCATGACACATTCTAGTCACACTTCTGATTTCTTTGGGAAATTTCTTAAACCCACACCCCCCCAAAAAAATATGCCATGCATCCTCTCAGATTATCTTTTTTCAAAGAAGAAAAAAAAATCAATTGCAAGAGGGGAAATCTAAATGACATATTACGAAGCATTCCGACTATGCTTCCATTAGGAAAGTGAAAAGAGTCAAGACGGAAATATTTCTTGTCACTCCAGATGTAATTTGAAGAAGTATTTTCTAGACTGCTTTCTCAGCAAGACTAGTTCCTCCACTCTCTTCTATTGGCCTGTGGTTGGGGGTTTCCCCCAAGCTGCCTTCCATCTCTTGGCAAAAAGCAGTGACTTGGCGGGTTAGGGTTTCTTTTCAGTCACCTGATAGGACTTCCCAGGACAGAGGTGTCAAGTCAAGTTGACCTGGCTTCCCTTCTCCTTCCTGTGCGTTACCCTGAGAAAGAAGGAAATGGCTCTAATTTGGGACCTGGCCTGATGTCAGACTTCCTCTCATGGGCACAGGGTCTTGAGGCACCTCACAGACGCTTCAGCCTCTGCAGGAGGACCAAGGCTTCTGGTGAGACGGTTGCCAGGCAGTGTTCTCTGTCGTGGAGTCTTGAGGCTGTTTGACTTCCTCTTCTTTGAAGAACTATAAGAAAACCACCTGCAGAGTTCCCAGGGTTGCAGCAGTTGGTTTTGCATCTTCCCTCTACTGAGGGAACCACGCTCACTGTCGCAGCTGCAACAGCTGAAGCCAAGGAGGAGAAACTGGGCAAAAGGGTCTAAATCCTCATGAAGCTAAATGTTCTGAATACCCTCACTGGAAGCTTTTCTCATAAAAGAAGAAAATCCAAGTTATCTTCACGTGCCTGTCTCATCATTACATTTTAAGGTCTTAGCGGATGTGCACTGCATCTTACTCTTTCCTTTGTCTCTCTCAAAGTGCCAGCTTTACATGGGTGCCCAGTAATGTCCATTAACTCTTTACCACCAGCCTGAAGGATGAAGCCATCAAGGATGAAGCCACTTGATCAGGACTGCAAGCTCAAAGAGACCTCAATTTTTTATCTGTGTTTTAGTGCCAAATCCATATTGGAAACAGTGTGGTACCTCATTATACATGCTGGTTTTAGCTTTATATTATACCTGCCACCTTCCCAGGTGGTGCTAGTAGTAAAGAACCTACCTGCCTATGCAGGTTAGACGTAAGAGACACGGGTTTGATCCCTGGGTTGGGAAGATCCCCTGGAGAGGGGCACAGCAACCCACTTCAGTATTCTTGCCTGGAGAATCCCCTGGACAGAGAAGCCTGGCGGGCTGCAGTCCATGGGGTTGGAAAGAGTCAGACACGACTGAAACAACTTAGCACACCTGCTCTCTATTTTCCTAAGAGCTGTTTCACCACCAGTCACAGAATCAGCTGCTAATGGTCTTTCACTATTACGTACTAATAAGAAACCTCTCTCAGGAACGATGATTGACTAATGTGGGATTTAAAGAAAGTGTTTGCGTCATAACTGCACCTATTTATATGGTGACCCTCTTCCTTGAATACACTGATCTAAATGTCACTAGTTTTCTATATTATTCATGTATACTATATATACAAACAACTTAATTGCATATAATATTTGCTTGATGGTATGGTATTAATAAAAAATAAAATTTTAAATTATTTCAACTTAGTATCACAACTAACAGAACAGACATAGAAACCAGACTGAGTCTGAATTCTGACTCCATCTTCTACCAGCTGTGTGAACCTAGGAGAAGTTCTCAAACTCTCTGAATTTAGCTGTAAAAATGGCATCTACTTCACAGGGTATTTCTGAGAATCAAACGAATGAAGCCTGTGCATGTAGTAAGCACAAGCTTCACTATTTTTAAGCATGTTCACTATCTTTATTTCATTTTTGTGTTTTTCATTTATATTTTAAAAAGTGAAAATGTTAGTCACTAAGTCATGTCCAACTCTTGGCAACCCTATGGACTGTAGCCCACCAGACTACATGGAATTCTCCAAGTAAGAATACTGGAGTGGGTAGCCATTCATTCCTCCAGAGGATCTTCCCAACCCAGAAACTGAACCTGGGTCTCTCACATTGCAGCCAGGTTCTTTACCATCTGAGCCACCAGGAAAGTCCCTTTTATTTATAAACTGACCTACAAAACTTTTATTTATGCATTTCCTGATGTTTATTTATTTGTTTTCTTAAAGGAAAATTTTACGTAGATAAACTGCATTATGTTGGATTACACCAGAAGTAGAGGCTGAGCCAAGGTTCATTTGGGCGATGATGCCAGGAAGCATAGGCAGGGAGCCGCGAGGTGACTCGGGGGAGGGAGAAAGTCCATAGAAGAGGTCAACAGACAGGAGCCACTGTATGCAATTGGGACTCAACCCACAGAAGACCTCTGGGTGAGGGCATAGGTCACACCTAACAGACATCCCACCCAAGCAGCAAGAAAGCTGGGTATCTATCCTCCAACGTCTTTACCATCTGAGAGCTGCTCCCAGGGCACTAACCTCCTAACACTCCCAGCCTTCCCCACATGCAGACAGAGAGAAACCCTCAGACCAAGAATAGCAAGATGTTACTGTTTAATGCAGTGGGTAAGAACAGGAAGGAAGGCTACTGAGAAGGTAAGAGCAAACACAAGCAGGGTTTATTGTGGTCAGTTCTGTTAACACTCCATTAATTATTCCCCAATAATTTTCCCATTTTTATTATACTCTTTATTTTTCAGTCATAATGACAGTGCACTGATATGTTGCATTTGTCAGGATTCTCCAGGTAGCAAGGGATGGAAATTCCAGCTACACCATTTCCATCAAAGAGAGTGTTTATTGGAAGGAAGCTGGGTAACAGAGGGAGAATCTCAGGGACAGCTGGAGCAAGAAACCCCAGTTGACAAGGACTCATCTCTCCGGCTCTCATCTCTGCTTCTCTTGGTGAGACAATTTCAATCTCACCGTCCAGAGAGCAGCATTCTCCACCTGGAAGGAAACTTGGCTATCAAAGCATTCCTCCAAAGCTTCATATTTCACAGATTTTTGCCCCCAGAAATAGACTAACTTTGTTTTTCAGTTCCAGTTTGAAACATTGTACTAATTCATTAAATACTTGGTAATGTGCTAGAAACATCCTTCTAGGCACTGCGGATGCAAGGATAATTTTAAAAGGAGGTAAAACCCCTGTCCCCACGGCTTCTACATACTGGTGGAAGAATTTGACAATACATAAACAAGCAGCTATATAAATAATGTCAGAAAGGGACTATTGTTTGAGAAAGTAAGTAGAGAAAGGGCTTCTGTTTATTTTATTATTGTGGTAAAGAATACATAACATAAAACCTGGTATCTTAAGTATACTCAAGTGATATATTCAGGTAGTGTGGTTAGAGAAATAGCTAGTGACCAGGTAATAGGGGAAAGAGTGGATTTTATTCTAGCTAACAAATGGGGAGCTTCCACTGGGTTTTGAGCAAGAGAGTGAAGTGATCTGACCTACAGTTTAACAGGATCTTTGTGGGCTGGTGAAAGGAAATCAAGCTCCAGAGGGGCAAAAGTAGAACTGAAAGACCAATTAAGAGGCCCCTGCAGTGGTCCAGAAAATTCCGAAAGAAACTCTAAGAGGTCAAACTTATGTCAAGGGCCCCAGGCATCCTGCATTGGGTCCATGGAGTCTTAGCCACTGGGCCATTTGGGAAGTCCCCTGATGGCTTCATAATCTCTAGCCCAGAGACAAGTAACTATGGAGTCATGTAAAAAATGATGCTCTTCCAATAAAGGATGTATACAAGATAAACCAGGTTAAATAAAGAAGGAAATTTGCTGGACAGACAAATAGTAGGTACCCATCACATAGGTTTAACTGACAAGTTAGCTGACAAAAAGTGATTATTTAAAAGTTAGATAATTATATCCTCTTAACTTAGAATCATATTTCAACATTAGTGTGTAAAAGAAATATTACAGCTGTGAAATTTCTGTTTTTTGAAGCTAGGATTGTATCTTCCTCCTAAAATAAAAAAATCCATGAAAATATTGCTTTGATGATAATCTCTAAGTGCACATGCTGAAATTTAATTGGTAATTTTTAAGTTTTTATAATCTATCACAAAAAATGCACAGCATTCTCAGAGCCAAACACAGCAGCAACAACAACAAAACCCACTAAGCTTAAAATTATTACCCACTGTATTGGGAAAGATATTTAAAATTAGATTCTTTTCATTCATTATCAAGAAGTAGCATGCCAAAAATCAAAGCCTGAAAATCACTCCTGGAGGTAAATATACTTTACTATAGCATTTATCAAGTAAGACGTTTATTTATATACTTGTCCATGTTCTTCATCCTTGGAACTTCATTGCACACTATAGTTTTATTCATTAGTTCATACAACACTGTTTATCTTTTTTACATAGTAGCACTAGCATTTTAAAGATTCATGTATATTAATAACTCTTTCAAAATCCACATTATCTTTCACCTTTGAATAAAGCAGCCATTGTCTTAACTCCTCATTCTCACAGTTCTGCTACTTTTATATACTGATGGCCTCTTAATCTCTACCTTCAGCAGAGACCTCTCTCTCCAGGACCTCTGACCCACTCATGCCACTGTTGAGTAGACACCCCTAGTTGGATGCTAACTTACTTAAGCCTCCTTTTTCAAGAAGGATTAGAAACCAACCTGAGTTAGCTTAAGAAAAAAGAAAAAAAAAACATAATTTATTCTAAGGACCCACGTTTTGCTCAGAGATTCCAAGGCAAAAAGTTCAGCCATTGTTCAAGAGACCTCTTCTCTCTGTATGTCTCTTTCTGATTATAGGCTACATGATTTCTCATCACCTTTCTTTGCATATTTTCTTATTTGCTTCATCTTTCTTTTCCTGCATATTTGTTTGTTTCTTCTCTCACAGGACAAAAAAATGGGCATCTTACAGCTCGAGAGTCTTTACTTGTCCTGAAGTTTCAGCCAGAGGCAGAGACTCAACTGTCTCCGAATCACAAATTGAATTTCCAATAGGATTAAGTGATCCATCCAGATGGCCTGTTGTCAGCCTTGCAGAACCCACATGCATTCTAGGGTCTCTATACCCTGTGATGCAATGAAGCCAGTAACTACATTTCTCAGAATCCTCTTCTCTGTCTATTCCTTGGCTAGAGTGGGCCAGTTAAGGCACTTGCATGAGATTTAGAAGGTAGAAGAGAGGAGAGGCCATTATCCTCTTCAGGGAGACATATGGACAGATATGAGGCTCAAAGTGGCTTCTGAACAAGCTCCCAGAGAATTTCCCACATCAGTGCTACAAACTGAGATGTGCATAGAAGCCTCCTACAGGTTTCTGAGCTTCACAGCTGCTTCAGGGCCAGGCCTAAAAACCACACAGCTCATTGCTGTAGGCTGACCACATCTCCCAACAATGATTGAACCAAATTCTAATTCCCATCATTACAACCTTGTTACATGAAATACCTAAAGCAGCTTTCATTTTCTTCACTAAACCCTGACTGTTACATCTGTGAAATCCAAACCATAGCTGCCAGGTGCAGGCTGAATTGCAAAGGGGACAATTGTGAGTGAGGAATAGACATTGAATTGAGCTTCCTGCTGTTTGTTGGCTGACTCCTGACATAGTCTATCTAACCTAACCTGCCCTCATGCATTCTCTCTCTCTCTCTCTCTGTCTCCTTCTCTGGGATGGTGGTGTCCCTTTTACATAGAAACATCCAACATTTAATCAATATCTTCAGTTCAGTTCAGTTCAGTTGCTCAATCGTGTCCGACTCTTTGTGACCCCATGAATCGCAGCACACCAGGCCTCCCTGTCCATCACCAACTCCCGGAGTTCACTCAGATTCATGTCCATCGAGTCAGTGATGCCATCCAGCCATCTCATCCTCTGTCATCCCCTTCTCCTCCTGCCCCCAATCCCTCCTAGCATCAGAGTCTTTTCCAATGAGTCAGCTGTTCGCATGAGGTGGCCAAAGTACTAGAGTTTCAGCTTCAGCATCATTCCCTCCAGAGAAATCCCAGGGCTGATCTCCTTAGGTCTTCTAATTTTATCTCCTAATCTAATATTATTAGCCTCCTGCCCATGCTTTGGAAAGGCTTCCCAAGTAGATCAGTGGTTAAGAATCTGCCTGCAATACAGGAAACCCAGGTTCAATCCCTGGGTTAAGAAGATCCCCTGGAGAAGGAAATGGTGACCCACTTCAGTATTCCTGCAGGGATAATCCCATGAATGGATGAGCCTGGTGGGCTACAGTCCATGGGAACATAACTGAGCACACAGACAGACACCATGATTTGGAAACAGCCTTGTCATCTTTTCTAAACCCCTATAGCTGCCTAACCATTTCCTGGTCTCTGTTCATGATCCTTTCAACTCTTTCCAAACGTAGATTCTTTTCTCGAAGTTGAATATGATTGAGGCATGCCTTTCCTCAAATAAGAACTACTCTTCATGGCAAGGAGGCTTCCCTGGTGACTCAGATGGTAAAGAATCTACCTGTAATGCAGAAGACCCAGGTTCAATCCCTGGGTTGGGAAGATCCCCTTGCAAAAGGAATGGCCACCTTCTGTAGTATTCTTGCCTGAAGAATGCCATGGACAGAAGGGCTGGAAGTCTACAGTCTACCAGGTTGCAAAGAGTTGGACATGACTGAGCGGCCTACACTTCACAACAAGTTCTTTAATGTGACACAGGAGACCATCCCTGAGCTTCCTACCATCTGGCCATCCTTGTCTCAGCACTCTCTGACTCATATCTTAAGCTCCAGAATCATCAAAGTAATTTCAGTCTCCCCCTCCTGGTGAATCCTCTGTCACCTGATAACTCCTACTTTTTGAGACTCATCTTGAACATCTTTTCCAGGAAGCTTTTATGGACTCATTCAGGTTGAATACAGTTTTCTTCTTCTATACTCTCAACTGGGGCTTCCCTAGTGGCTCAGATGGTAAAGAATCCACTCGCAATGCAGGATACCCAGGTTCGATCCCTGGGTTGGGAAGATCTCCTGGAGAAGGGAATGGCAACCCACTCCAGTATTCTTGCCTGGAGAATCCCGTGGACAGAGGAGTCTGGCAGGCTGCAGTCTATGGTGTCACAAAGATTCAGGCACAGCTGAGCAACTAACACTTCACTCCATACTCTCAATATATTGTGTATATCTCCATAACTAAATGTATCATATTATAATTTTGTTTATGTGTATGCTTTCTCCACTAAGCTAGGAGGTTCTTCAAGACAAGGAAGGGTTTATTTGGTAAATGTTTCATTCTTGATCGTTTGTCTTTACCAGTGTATTATTTTCCTATGGCTGCCATAACAAATTTCCAGAAACCAGGTGACTTAAATAACCAAAATTTATGCTCTCACAAGTTTGCAGGCTAGAAGCCCAAAATCAAGTATCAACGGGGACATACTTTCTCAGAAATCTCTACAGAAGAATCCTTTTTTGACTTTTTCTGGCTCCTGATGGTTACCAGCAACCTGTGGTGTTTCTTGGCTTGTGGCTACCTTATTCCTATCTCTGCCTCCATCTGCATGAGCTGACTCCCTCCTGTGTGTATTCATGTCAAAAGTTCCCTCTTCTTAAAAGGACATCAGTCATTGGATTAGGAAATACCCTCGTCCAGCATGACCTCCTCTTACATAGATTTTATCTCCCATGACTGTATTTCCAAATAAGGTCACAGGTTACAGGAGGATGAGAATCTGGGGAGAAAGCTATTCAACCCAGTACAACTACCTGTCACGCACACATAGCTATTTTCTTCAGCAGTTACATTCTATCAAGTAGGGAGGCCATTGCTGCTCTTCTAACAAGAAATAATAATGACAGACATTGTCAAATTAGTTAATAAATGCTTACTATATACCACTTGTGTGTATTAACTCAGGTAGTCCTCTGACAATTCTATGAAGTAGGTACTATTTTTATTTCCACTTTGCAGATGATCAGTCACAGAACAATAACATAGGTCAAATACTGCCATTATGCAGAAAGACAAAAATAAAGAGAATAGCAGACCTTTTGTATTTTGATAACTGAAAAGAGAAAGGCTGTCATGACCACGGATGAATCTTGGGACACAAAAGGGTCGTTGAGTGCATGAGGGGCCAGATGCTGGAACCAGTTCTGAGGAAGTGTTCCTGAGGCAGGAGGCACATGAGAGGTGGCCAGGTGTGAATGGGGACAGAAAGTACTGAGGATTAAGAGCAGCAAGTTTGGATTTCCCTAGTGGTACAGTGGTTAAGAATCTGCCTGCCAATGCAGGGACACAAGCTCAATCCCTGGCCAAGGAAGATTCCATATGCCTCAGGGCAACT
Organism: Capra hircus; assembly: GCF_001704415.2. Taxonomy (NCBI): domain Eukaryota; kingdom Metazoa; phylum Chordata; class Mammalia; order Artiodactyla; family Bovidae; genus Capra; species Capra hircus. The sequence continues at coordinate 44,960,854 of NC_030812.1, read as the reverse complement.
AAAGCCCATGACAACCACTGAGCCAGGGCTCTAGAGCCTGCACTCCGCAGAGCAGCTATTGCAATGAGAAGCCCACGCACCACAGTGAGGAGTAGTTCCCATTTGCTGCAGCTAGAGAAAGCCTGTGCATAGCAATGAAGACTCAACACAGCCAAACATAAATAAATTACTTAAAAAAAAAAAAAGCAGCAAGGTTGAAGCTGAAGTTGGGGTACAATGGGCAGTTCATCACAGGAAGACTGAAATCACCCTTTTTAGAGTGCTTCAGTGACCTGTGCAAGGATCTTGGCTGTCTTGCCCATCAGGCAGTGCAGGGTCGCTCTTCAATAAGAAGCAGCAAAGGAAATGGCCATTCATTGTGGAACTACCACTACTAGAGCCACTTCATTGTGCAACTACTCTTTTGGATTTATAAGTCCCCAAAGCTTTTGTAAGAGGAAGTTTGAAGAACTGGTAAGAAGGAAATGTTGGATTTCTTGCTATAAGTCAAGTGCATTTTAGAGTTCAATATAACATCCAATAAATAACATCCCTCTTTTCTTCCTGGTTCTGTGCCAGTTGAAAAATAAGATTAAAAAGGCAGGGAGCAGCAGAAATGCAAAGTATCATTCTTTTGCTGATTGAACTGGTATTAGTAAACATGGCTCAAATCCGTGGGTAAGTGAGAATCTTAAAACTGAACCTCAGAACTAGAGACTTACCTACCCTGGTTGCTAGACAGGACAGACTCACCCTCCAAGCCCCTGGAGGGAGCAGAACAGAACCTAAGGTGGTCACTCCCAGGGAAAGAAGAGAGAAAAGGAGGAGACTAAAATATGTATGCCCTGTTTGTCCTCCTGGGCATGGCAGCCAGGTGGGACACTCAACACCATGGGGCAGAGTGAGTGAGACAGTGGAGAGAGACCAGGTGTGTTACACTCATGGTGCTCCCCCAGAAAGGGCAGAGAGAAAAGTTCCGCCCCAACAATAGAAGCAAAAATATAGACGATATCACAGTATGTGCACAACAAGATCACAGAGCATTTCATGCGGCTACGCATAAAGATGACTCTGTGAAGCGACTTTCAGAGAGCCTGCTGGACATGCGTGGAGCACTGGCTCCCTATGAGGGTTGCACTTAGCACAACATCTCTACTAAAACACAGCTACTTTTTCTTTACGTTTTTGGTTTGGTTAAATTTATGCTTTTCACTGTGTGAGTCCTTAGTCAGGAGGCTACCAGGATGGCAATTAAAAGACCTTAGATGGCCCAGACCTTAGAACCAGAGGACTGTGGTTTACATCCTAACTTCTTTAGTTACTGATTATGTGACTTTAAGCAAGTTACTCAACCTCTCTGGATCTTACTTTCCTCAGTTTAGAAATACAGAATATAATAGCACCTATCTCATAGAGTTATTGTGATGAACAAACATGTTGATCCTGGCAGGAAGAGAGTAAGCGAGGATATTGTTGTTGTTATTAATGCTAATTATGATGACTGGCACTCATAGCTTTAGTTTCTAATGCAAGTGCTACAAAGAGATAAATATCACTCCTATGACTTGAGAAACCTCCATCAGATGCAGAGTTTAGGGTATGCAACAGAGAGCTGGATTTTAGCCATAACTGAGTTTTTTGCCAGGAGAATATGAAGAAGGAAGAGAAAGGCAGAGGACAGACCGTGAACTCTAAGCTGGATATTAAGAGAGGTAAAGACATAAGAAAAGGTGAGGGCAAGGAAAAGATGTAAGGATTAATGGATTTTCTATGTCATTGGGATTGAATGATTGCTGGAATGGGTACCAGAGGGGAGAAATGGGGAAGTCATAAAGTAGGACTTATGAAACTAAGATAACATGGGGAATGTGGGATGCTGTTACAGTGCAAGTTATGGGACTCTGTCCATGAGGACAACTGGCTGAGGAGGATAAAAGGCAAGATATTGGTGAAATGGAGCTTATGGAATTAAGAGATCAACATGCTTGAGGCACTATCTATATACCTATTAAAGCTTACGTTAGAAGTGGTGCTGAAGAGAAAGACAGCGAACCTGTAGGTAAAATCCTTCTAGAATGAGGAGGAGTGACTGAAAGCTCAGTATGTGGTGACCACCAGAAGACCAGTGGGTGACATAGGTCCTCAAAGCAGGAAGAAGCTAATGCATTTTAGGAAGAAGAGAGGGAGAAGGGTGTGGATGCTTGCAGTGAAACACAAAAGGGCAAACTCCCTCCACCTCCATACTGAGGGGCAGAGAGGAAAGGGGGAAAAAGCAGCCTCTTCTAGAGAGAGCTGCAAGGAAGCCAGATCACCAGGGAAGAGTTGGGTCAGTGGCAACAAGAAGGCAAAGCTCAAGGAAAATGTTAAAGATATAAAGGGTTTTGTTGGCGATTGACAGTAAGTTCAGAGGACACACTGGGTGGGTTCTAAAAATTGGCAGTGGGATCAGAGAAAAGGACGTGCAGAGTCATTCTGGAGATAAAAGCCCAAGGGTGAGAAGGAATCTGGGAGGCCGGGCTTCTACAGCGTTTGTCTTAAACAGGGGTAAGATCACCATAGGATTATCCTTAGGGGTCTCAGAGTTCAGAGTGGTGGGGAAGCTATGAATGTTAAGGATCCTAGCAAGGACACAGAGATATGGCTCCTCTCTTCACTTCTGCCATGGGTTGTATGGAGGTTGAGGGAACAACAATCTTATTTCCCAAAAGGACAGGAGCCCCAGGCTCCATTTAGACTGCCTGAGGAGGGGGATGTCACCTCTGCATTAATGCCTATAGAGGGAGCCATTGGCAGAAGCCCTCCTATGGAAGAGAAAAGATAGATGGACAGACTCAAGAAGGAAGGGGTAAATGTAACACACGCACAGCCACAGGCCAGCATGCCTGGGCCAGTAGGAGACACTGGAGCTGCGAGGAGGTTTAGTAGTCTCTGAACTGGATGTCAGGGGGAGCGGCCGGGAGGAGCAACCCCACGTCCAAGGTCAGGAGGGGCGGCTGTGAGGACATACCCCTCGTCCAGGGTAAGGAGCAGCGGCTGCACTTTGCTGGAGCAGCCCTGAAGAGATATCTCACGTCCAAGGTAAGAGAAACCCAAGTAAGACGGTAGGTGTTGTGAGAGGGCATCAGAGGGCAGACACACTGAAACCATAATCATAGAAAACTAGTCAATCTAATCACATGGACCACAGCCTTGTCTAATTCAGTGAAACTAAGCCATGCCGTGTGGGGCCACCCAGGATGGACAGGTCACGGTGGAGAGGTCTGACAGAATGTGGTCCACTGGAGAAGGGAATGGCAAACCACTTCAGTATTCTTGCCTTGAGAACCCCATGAACAGTATGAAAAGGCAAAATGATAGGATACTGAAAGAGGAACTCCCCAGGTCGGTAAGTGCCCAATGTGCTACTGGAGATGAGTGGAGAAATAACTTCGGAAAGAATGAAGTTCTTGAAGAATGAAGCAAAAACAATACCCAAATGTGGATGTGACTGGTGATAGAAGTAATGTCCGATGCTGCAAAGAGCAATATTGCATAGGAACCTGGAATGTTAGGTCCATGAATCAAGGCAAACTGGAAGTGGTCAAACAGGAGATAGCAAGAGTGAACGTCGAAAAGGGAAAAAAAAAAAAAGAGTGAACGTCGACATTCCAGGAATCAGCGAACTAAAATGGACTGGAAAGGCTGAATTTAATTCAGATGACCATTATATCTACTACTATGTGCAGGAATCCCCTAGAAGAAATGGAGTAGCCATCATAGTTAACAAAAGAGTCCCAAATGCAGTACTTGGATGCAATCTCAAAAACAACAGAATGATCTCTGTTCATTTCCATGGCAAACCATTCAGTATCACAGTAATCCAACTCTATGCCCCAACCAGTAACACTGAAGAAGCTGAAGTTGAAAGGTTCTATGAAGACCTACAAGACCTTTTAGAACTAGCACCCAAAAAAGATGTCCTTTTCATTTTAGGTGACTGGAATGCAAAAGTAGGAAGTCAAGAAACACCTGGGGCAAATTGACCTTGGAATACGGAATGAAGCAGGGCAAAGGCTAATAGAGTTTTGCCAAGAGAACGCACTGGTCATACCAAACACCCTCTTCCAACAACACAAGAGAAGACTCTACACATGGACATCACCAGATGGTCAACACCAAAATCAGATTGATTACATCCTTTGCAGCCAAAGATGGCGAAGCTCTATACAGTCAGCAAAAACAAGACTGGGAGCTGACTGTGGCTCAGATCATGAATTCCTTATTGACAAATTCAGACTTAAATTGAAGAAAGTACGGAAAACCACTAGACCATTCAGGTATGACCTAAATCAAATCCCTTATGATTACACAGTGAAAGTGAGAAATAGATTTAAGGGCCTAGATCTGATAGAGTGCCTGATGATCTATGGACGGAGGTTCGTGACATTGTACAGGAGACAGGGATCAAGACCATCCCCATGGAAAAGAAATGCAAAAAAGTAAAATGGCTGTCTGGGAAGGCCTTACAAATAACTGTGAAAAGAAGAGAAGTGAAAAGCAAAGGAGAAAAGGAAAGATAAAAGCATCTGAATGCAGAGCTCCAAAGAATAGCAAGGGGAGCTAAGAAAGCCTTCCTCAGCAATCAATGCAAAGAAATAGAGGAAAACAAGAGAATGGGAAAGACTAGAGATCTCTTCAAGAAAATTAGAGATACCAAGGGAACATTTCATGCAAAGATGGGCTCAATAAAGGACAGAAGTGGTACGGACCTAACAGAAGCAGAAGATATTAAGAAGAGGTGGCAAGGATACACAGAAGAACTATACAAAAAAGATCTTCACGACCCAGATAATCACGATGGTGTGATCACTCACCTAGAGCCAGACATCCTGGAATGTGAAGTCAAGTGGGCCTTAGCATCACTATAAACAAAGCTAGTGGAGGTGATGGAATTCCAGTTGAGCTATTTCAAATCCTGAAAGATGATGCTGTGAAAGCATATTGTGATGCTGCACTCAATATGCCAGCAAATTTGGAAAACTCAGCAGTGGCCACAGGACTGGAAAAGGTCAGTTTTCATTCCAATCCCAAAGAAAGGCAATGCCAAAGAATGCCCAAACTACCACACAATTGCACTCATCTCACACACTGGTAAAGTAATACTCAAAATTCTCCAAGCCAGGCTTCAGCAATACGTGAACCGTGAACTCCCTGATATACAAGCTGGTTTTAGAAAAGGCAGAGGAACCAGACATCAAATTTCTGACATCCACTGGATCATCGATAAAGCAAGCGAGTTCCAGAAGAACATCTCTTTCTGCTTTATTGACTATGCCAAAGCCTTTGACTGTGTGGATCACAATACACTGTGGAAAATTTGGAAAGAGATGGGAATACCAGACCACCTGACCTGCCTCTTGAGAAACCTATATGCAGGTCAGGAAGCAACAATTAGAACTGGACATGGAACAACAGACTGGTCCCAAATAGGAAAAGGAGTACGTCAAGGCTGTATATTGTCACCCTGCTTATTTAACTTGAATGCAGAGTACATCATGAGAAACGCTGGGCTGGAAGAAGCACAAGCTGGAATCAAGACTGGTGGGAGAAATATCAGTAACCTCAGATATGCAGATGACACCACCCTTACCGCAGAAAGTGAAGAGGAACTAAAAAGCCTCTTGATAAAAGTGAAAGAGGAGAGTGAAAAAGTTGACTTAAAGCTCAACATTCAGAAAACGAAGATCATGGCATCTGGTCCCATCACTTCATGGCAAATAGATGGGGAAACAGTGGAAACAGTGTCAGACTTTATTTTGGGGCTCCAAAATCACTGCAGATGGTGATTGCAGCCATGAAATTAAAAGACGCTTACTCCTTGGAAGGAAAGTTATGACCAACTTAGATAGCATATTCAAAAACAGAGACATTACTTTGCCAACAAAGGTCCGTCTAGTCAAGACTACGATTTTTCCAGTGGTCATGTATGGATGTGAGAGTTGGACTGTGAAGAAAGCTGAGCACCATGAAGAAAGCTGAGCACTGTGAAGAAAGCTTTTGAATTGTGGTGTTGGAGAAGACTCTTGAGAGTCCCTTGGACTGCAAGGAGATCCAACCAGTCCATTCTAAAGGACATGAAGAGGTACAGATGTATAGAACAGTCTTTTGGACTCTGTTGGAGAGGGAGAGGGTGGGATGATTTGGGAGAATGACATCGAAACATGTATAATATCATATATGAAACGAGTCGCCAGCCCAGGTTCAATGCATGATACGGGATGCTTGGGGCTGGTGCACTGGGACGACCCAGAGGAATGGTATGGAGGAGGGAGGGGGGTTCAGGATGGGGAACACGTGTATACCTGTGGCAGATACATGTTGACGTATGGCAAAACCAATACAATATTGTAAAGTAATTAACCTCCAATTAAAACTAAATAAATTTATATTAAAAAATTAAAATAAATAAAGGACATGAGTCCTGGGTGTTCTTTGGAAGGACTGATGCTAAAGCTGAAACTCCAATACTTTGGCCACCTGATGGGAAGAGTTGACTCATTGGAAAAGACTCTGATGCTGGCAGGGATTGGGGGCAGGAGGAGAAGGAGACGACAAAGGATGAGATGGCTGGATGGCATCACTGACTCAATGGACATGAGTTTGGGTGCACTCCAGGAGTTGGTGATGGACAAGGAGGCCTGGTGTGCTGCAATTCATGGGGTCGCAAAGAGTCAGACACAACTGAGAGACTGAACTGAACTGAACTGGATGTCTTCATTTCAGTAAGTAGGAATCAGAGTTCAAAGTAGAGTGAACCCATAAAAAGTTGGGCTTCCCTTGTGGCTCAGCTGGTAAAGAATCCACCCACCATACGTGAAACCTGGGTTCAATTCCAGATTGGGAAGATCCCCTGGAGAAGGGAACGGCTACCCACTCCAGTATTCTGGCCTAGAGAATTCCAGGGACTGTATAGTCCATGGGGTGACAAAGAATCAGACACGACTGAGCAACTTTCACTTTCACTATGTAATGTATCTTGGAAAGTTCCCTTCAAAAGTAATTATTCAAAAAGAAAATGATGAACCACTTAAAGAAAAATTGATTATTATTTAATCAATTTATTTAATAATAAATTAAACTTATTATCAATATTTGAGATATTCACTAGCAGGAAATAGGCAAAACTCATCTTAAAATGTTTATTATAATCCACCTAAAGTTTCTGTTTGTCACATTATTACTGATCGCTAATTCAATGGTGACACTAATAACTCCTCGTTACATAATACTATAAGTGACTTTTTGTATACTTGATAGTACACTCACCAAATTATGGGCTCTGAAGTAAAATGTTTTGTTATATGACAAATTTAAAATAATAAATTTTAAGATTTACTATTACAACACTCTTGGAGAATAGAATTGAAAAACTATGGATAAATAAAAAATCCAAGTGTATTAAATGCTGAAAAGCTGTCTTTTAAGTGATGCTTGAAGGGAAAAATATTTTCCTAAGATTTTAATCTTTTATTTTATAACTTCTTATTTTATATTGGAGTGCAGCCAATTAACAATGTCGTGATAGTTTCAGGTTGAATCCTAAGATTTTTAGAAATAGTGCAGAAATAGTTAATGGAAAACCATCATTATTGTTAAACATATTTTGTGTCAGGGGTATTTGTGAAATTTGACAGAATATTTGCTAAGTCTATTTTTTCTTAGGACTTCTTTTGGCTCTTTTGATGACCTGAACTCTCTAATATAGGATATTAGATTTCTAAATGGATACTTTGAAGCCTCTAATTGTTCCCACCATAACTTAGAGTTGCTTTCAAAATAACATTTAGAAAGCACAGACTGATTGTTTCCCTAGGGATTTCTTTTTCAGTTAAGTTTATATACATGCTTATTTATAGAATGTATCTGCCTATGTTTATTTATATAATTTATAACCAGATTTCCCTAACCAAGAAAGGAAATCAATCTATGTTTAAAGACTGATGAGCAATTGGATCATCGGACTTTTGCCACAGCTCTTATCCATTGACTTGGAAACCACATTCGCAGGAATCCTCTCTACCAAGAACTGGCCCACTGATGAGGCAGCAAGGGGCCGTTAACTATCATTTCCACCAACAGCTGAGGTTGTGGTTTTGCATTCAGCACTTTTTTCCTGTGTGGAGTACAGAGCGAAAGATATTACTAATGTTGTAATGTGAGTAATCAACCGATCCTGTGGTTACTACTACCATGAAAAGCTTTCTTTCTCAGTAGGAAAGTGTCATTGGTCATTCCCAAGATGTTACACCTGGAGAGAAAAAAAGTGAATAATATTGGCTCTTACATTTTTGTCTAAGAAATAAAACTTAGTTCTTCGCTTGTGGTTAAAGGCAAGTTATTGCGGTGACACACACCTTTTTTTCATTAAGAGATGAGCTAAGCAGGAAGCAGCAGTGAGACACATCATCAGTGAGTTCTACATGCATGCGATTCACTTTGTTTTCCTAATGCCAATAGCAAACATAGAAATTATTTCTGTATACTTATTAAAATTTATGCTTTGAATCACCTCCCAACAGCACATATCATACTAATATTTTGATTTCTTACATGTTTTTCTCTTTCGTTTAAAAAGAACTCCAACAGATTTTTTCCCTCTTCATCAGTGGTACATCAATTCTCATTTCCTACTCAGTTGGTGTCTCAAAGAACAATAAGAACTGACATCTTTTTGTTTCTAGAACCAGGCTTTGTTCTAGGACTATGGTAGGAGAACCTAGTAACAATAAGTTGGGAGGACTTCAAATCAGGGGCCCCATAATACTTGATTTCTGGACAGAAACGACAACTCCAGTTAGGAAAACCCATGCATTGGGCACCACTGCTGCTGCTGCTGCTAAGTCACTTCAGTCGTGTCCGACTCTGTGCGACCCCAGAGACGGCAGCCCACCAGGCTCCCCCATCCCTAGGATTCTCTAGGCAAGAACCACTAGATCTGTCCAAAACTTGAATTCACTACTCTCTCCATCTCTACTACCTCCTCCCCGATCTAAGTTGCCACTATCTCTCACGTGCACCACTGCAAGTGACCTTTAATTGCTTCCCAAGCACCCGCTCCTACAATGAGGGCGGAGAGTCCATGAGTAAGTTTGCTGTCCACTGTAGTTGGTCAAAACCTATGCCATTTAGTTTGTTAAATACTTTTATTACCACCCCTGTCTTCAACTTTTCTTGGCTACATACTAGCCAGAATGATCTTTACAGTATAAATCATGGCTTGCCACTCTCCAGCTCATAATGATTTTATCTGGCTGACAACATCTGAAACCACTGATCTATCTTAGCATCAAGAAAAGAGAAACAATTGGGCATTACATGCTTTGTGAAGTGATGAAATAGGCAGTTCATGGCACCACTGTGAAGTATTCTTGCCAGAAAATTGGAACAGAATCTGATTGTGCCTCTACATCTAATAACCAGTTTATAAGAAATTTTAGGGATGAGAGAAGCGTGTTAAGTGCCCTGGAGGAAACCAAGAGCAAAATGCAAAGTTGGAAAATCTTATAGGACAGGTTATCTGGTTTCTACAACAAGTAAATGTTAATTTAGATTGAGAGAGAAAGAGGGAGAGAAAGGGAAAGAGAAGCATGTGGACACTGTTATAAATCTACAAAATATATCCACCCATTTGTTTTGTATTTTGATTCTAACAAACCAACTATAAAATAGACATTTGTGAGATTTCAATTTTATATTAATAAATTATTGTCAATTTTTAATGTGTCATGGCAATATTTCAGTTGTAATTTTTAGTCCTTGTTTCTTAGACATTCTGAAGTATTTATGGATAAAACCATGACATTTGGAATTTCTTTAAAATAATCTGGAGTGGAGGAGTAGAAGGTACAGGTGAACCAAGATCGTCAGACGCAGAGAATTTTTTAAACTGAATGCTGTGTATATTATTGCCTGATTTTAAAATATGAAAATAATATTAAAAAGAATAGCCTTTCTACTTTTTTGGTTAATGTCAAGGTTTTATAGTAAAGAGATGACGATATTCATAGAAAGATGTCCTTTTACTCTCAGCATAAAATTCAAACTCTTCGCCCTGTCTGCTAATCCTACATCATCTACTTCCCATGTATTTATCCTGCCCCATCTTGTCCATTCTCACTGTTTATTGTACTCAGGTTACCCTGACTCTTTTTGTTTCTTGAATCCTTAAAGTCATTCCCACTTTAGAGTCTTTGCGCTTGCTGTTTCCACTGCCTCAAATGCTTTTTCTCCAGAAATTCCCATAACTGTCTCAACTTTGATCTTTCAAGTCTCATCTTAAACATCAATGTCTTTTCAGCTCAGAAATCTGCCCTATGCATCCTAACTAAAATAAACCTCTGCATATGGACCGACACACACTCCTGGTTACTTTTCTTAAATCATGTTTCCTTAGTAATTTCCTTCATAGCACTGCCCGTATTCTAAAATTATTGGTTTCGTTGCTGTTGTTCCTGTTGTCACTCTTCGGCTATTTGTTTTCTGCTTCCCCGTTATGACCTTAAAGGCAGGGGTACTGTCCCTTCTCTCGGCTGTTCCCCACTATGGGAATAGTATCTAGCATGCAATGAGCACTCAATGAATATATGTTGGCTCTGCTTTCTGCAACGCTCTCCTCCTTTGAGGATCTAAGGAGTGGGTGTAAAAATGTAAGGTCTCGTAAGGGCTAGCCTCAGAATGGCCAAATTGGCATGTCTTCCTTGGTTGATAGGCATCTTCTGACTTCCTGAAACTTAGATAATGTTAAAGTCCAAAAAATAACGGAAGGAAGGTACTTGCATCTCCTGAAGTCACTGGGATTGTGGGGTTGGTCTTGATTATTCTAGGTTTCATGATCTGAGCACCTGCTTGACAAAGGTATTTTCTTCCCTCAGAGATGCTTTCGATGAACCACATTCCTCCTTTTCTCAAAACACTGATGGCCTCTGCCTTGGAAAATGGAACCAAACGGATGCCTTCTTGAAAGTCAAAAGACTGCTTGTATATGATGCTTAGATTTGGTGGATGCTCATTACACAGAGTTTTGTGATCATAAAAAGTTGATATAATGGAATATTCAGCCCAGTTCAGTCACTCAGTCTTGTCTGACTATTTGTGACCCCATGGACTGCAGCACACCAGGTTTCCCTGTCCATCACCAACTCCCAGAGCTTACTCAAACTCATGTCCATCGAGTCAGTGACGCCATCCAGCCATCTCATCCTCTGTCATCTCCTTCTCCTCCCGCCTTTAATCTTTCGCAGCATCAGGGTCTTTTCTAGTGAGTCAGTTCTTCACATCAGGTGGCCAAAATATTGAGTTTTGGGTTCAGCATCAGTCCATCCAATGAATATTCAGGACTGATTTCCTTTAGGATAGACTGGTTTGATCTCCTTGTAGTCCAAGGGACTCTCAAGAGTCTTCTCCAACACCACAATTCAAAAGTATCAATTCTTCAGCAGTCAGCTTTTCTATAGTCCAACTCACATCCATACACGATTACTGGAAAAACCAAAGCTTTGACTAGATGGACCTTTGTTGGCAAAGTGATGTCTCTGCTTTTCAACATGCTGTCTAGGTTGATCATAGCTTTTCTTCCACGGAGCAAAAGTCTTTTAATTTCATGGCAGCAGTCACCATCTTCAGTGAATTTGGGGCCCCCAAAAATAAAGTCTGTCACTTTTTCCATTGTTTCCGAATCTATGTGCCACAATGCGATGGGACCGGATGCCATGGTCTTAGTTTTCTGAATGTTGAGTTTTAAGCCAACTTTTTCACTCTCCTCTTTCACTTTCATCAAAAGGTTCTTTAGTTTTTCTTTGCTTTCTGCCATAAGGGTAGTGTCATCTGCATATCTGTGGTTATTGGTATTTCTCTTGGCAATCTTGATTCCTGCTTGTGCTTCATCCAGCCTGGCATTTCTCATGATGTACTCTGCGTATAAGTTAAATAAGCAGAGTGACAATATGCAGCCTTGTATTCCTTTCCCAGTTTGGAACCAGTCTGTCGTTCTATGTCCAGTTCTAACTGTTGCTTCCTGACCTACATACAGATTTCTCAGGAGGCAGGTCAGGTAGTCTGGTATTCCCATCTCTTTCAGAATTTTACAGTTTGTGGTGATACACATGTCAAAGCCTTTTGTGTAGTCAATAAAACAAAAGTAGATGTTTTTCTGGAACTCTCTTGCTTTTTCAATGATCCAGCAGATGTTGACAATTTGATCTCTGGTTCCTCTGCCTTTTCTAAATCCAGCGTGAACATCTGGAAGTTCACAGTTCACGTACTGTTGAAGCCTGGCTTGGGGCATTACTTGAGGCATTACTTTACTAGCGTGTGAGATGAGTGTAATTGTGTGGTAGTTGGAACATTCTTTGGTATTGCCTTTTTTTGGGATTGGAATGAAAACTGACCTTTTGCAGTTCTGTGGCCACTGCTGAGTTTTTCAAATTTGCTGGCATATTAAGTGCAACACTTTCAGAGCATCATCTTTTAGGATTTAGCTCAACTGGAATTAGCTCATGAAATAGCTCAACTGGAATTCCATTACCTCCACTAGCTTTGTTCATAGTGATGTTTCCTAAGGCCCACTTGACTTCACATTCCAAGATGTCTGGCTCTAGGTGAGTGATCACACCATCATGATTATCTGGGTCATGAAGATCTTTTTTGTATAGTTCTTCTGTGTATTCTTGCTACCTCTTCTTAATATCTTCTGCTTCTGTTAGGTCCATAATATTTCTGTCCATTATTGTGCCCATCTTTGCATGAACTGTTCCTGTGGTATCTCTAATTTTCTTGAAGAGAGCTTTAGTCTTTCCCATTCTGTTTTTTTCCTCTGTTTCTTTGCATTGATCACTGAGGAAGGCTTTCTTATCCCTCCTTGCTATTCTTTGTAACTCTGCATTCAGATGCTTATATCTTTTCTTTTCTCCTTTGCTTTTTACTTCTCTTTTTTTCACAGCTATTTGTAAGGCCCCATCAGACAACCATTTTGCCTTTTTGCATTTCTTTTTCTTAGGGATGGTCTTGATCCCCACCTCCTGTACAATGTCATGAACCTCCATCCATAGATTTTTAGACACTCTATCAGATCTAATCCCTTGAATCTATTTGTCACTTCCAATGTATAATCATAAGGGATTTGATTTAGGTCATACCTGAATGTTATGGTATTTTCCCTACTTTCTTCCATTTAAGTCTGAATTTGGCAATAAGGAGTTCATGGAATATTACGCAACCATAAAAAGGATTGAAATTGTATCATTTGTGGAGACGTGAATGGGCCTAGAGTCTGTCATAGAGTGAAATAAGTCAGAAAGAGAAAAATAAATTTAGTATATTAACAAAATCATGTGGAATCTAGAAAATGGTACCAATAAAACTATTTGCAGGGCAGGAATACAAGTGCAGACATAGAGAACAGACATTTGGGCCTGGGTGGTAAGGGAGATTTGAAGAATTGGGGGACTGGGATTAACATATACACACTGCTATGTGTAAATAGCTAGCTGGTGGGGCCCATTGTGTACTGCAGGGAGGTCCACTCCATGCTCTATGATGACATAGATGGGTGAAGTGGGTGGAGTTGAGGGAGGTCCAGGAGGAAGGGGATGTATGTTCACATACAGCTGTCACTTCTTTGTACAGTAGAAACTGACACAACATTGTAAAGCAGCTATATCCCAATTAAGAAAAACCTGACAGACATCCCCACCTGCATTTTTTAAAAAGGAAATTCCCATGTCATTTATCTATACCACTTTTTATGCCTACTTATTGTAAGATCTACTTAATTATTAAAGACACTAAACATTCGTCATAATTTTTAAAAGAATCTTTTTCAAATATGTCTTTTACCTTTTAAATGTGCTAAATGTTGTTTTTAAGTATAATTTTTATAATTTTTTATATAATAAGACACCTTGGCCTATTCTTAATGATGTTGCCTTTCATTTTGATATTTACAAAATTGGTCATTAACCTAAGACCAATTAAAATCTCTATTTTGACTGGAATATGTTTATTTACATACTCATTTCCTTCATATAAATCTGGAAAGTTTTCTAGAGTTATGCGTTTATGTAGCTTTTCACTTTCATGCATAGGAGAAGGAAATGGCAACCCACTCCAGTGTTCTTGCCTGGAGAATCCCAGGGACGGGGGAGCCTGGTGGGCTGCCGTCTATGGGGTCGCACAGAGTCGGACACGAATGAAGCGACTCAGCAGCAGCAGCAGCAGCAGCAGCAGCAGCAGCAGTGTTACTGTTACAGTTGGGAGCACAGAAGTTCTTTGGGAATATCTATATGTCTTCAGTTTTGTATTTGAGGACACAGTGCTAGAATTCATGGGTTACATTTTACTGAACTAAGATATTAATAGAATACAAGGTTAGGTGCTAGAAATTTTGGCCTGAGGGCAAATAAAAATCTCTAACACTTGTGAGATTATGCAGATTTCCCTTTTCATCCTTTATGTTTCTGTTCTGGCCTTTCTAGTAACACAGCTTCTTGAAGGCCCAAGGCTTTATCTAGAAGGTTAATGTTCTGGTCTACTCTTTCCCACTATCTTGGCAGCATCCTGGCTCCTGCCACCATTAAGAAAAAGATTCCCTAAAAATCTGCACCAGTAGAGGCTTCCAGTATCTCAAGAGAAGAAGAAATATGGGTCAGCAAAGCACAAGGGAAGAAAATACCTTTGTCAAGCATGTGCTCAAATCACCAAATCTAAAATAATCAAAACTAACCCCACAATTCCAGTGACTCGGGGTGAGGCAAATTGCATTCTTTCAGCTATTTCTTGGACTTTGACATCTTTTACAGCTTCCCTGGTGGTTCAGAACGAAAGTTTCAGGAAGTCAGATGCCTACTCCAGAAGGAGACCAAGTGGTAACAGAGGAGCCTCCATAAACCCCCCCATATTTTATATTCATTACTTAAGCCCCCAAAAGTTGAGAACCTACAATGACCCAGGCAGTGTGCCCAGACTGAGGGTACAACCACTAGCAAAGTTTCTGCTATCAGGGAGCTTATAGTCTGGGGAGAGTTGAGATAGTAATCAAATGTACTATTGAAGATAATTCAGTCGATATTTAACTAGTGTTTCCAAAATACCTCCTAGTGCTAGGTCTGACTCAGCATGCTGGGATGTAGTATAATTAAGGTGGGAAAGTGATAGATGATTAAACAGAATGATTAATAATAAAATTCCAGGAAGGAAAGAAAACAGCTGTTGGAGAGCATCTAACAACAAATCTGATTAAATTGAGAGTAGTTTCAATGGCTGTAGGCTGCCTAAGAGCATAGACCTTGGAGCTGGAATGCCAAGATGCTAATACCAACTGCTGGTCAGTTGCTATGTGGCTTTGTATACTTCACCTAAACCACTTATAATAATGGAATTAATGTGTGGATTATATAAGGTTAATACCTGTAAGGTATTCAAAATAGGGGCCAGCTCATAATGTGCATCATGGAAGGATTTTTTTTTTTTTTTTAATGTTCAAGGCAGAGGGGAAAAATGTGTTCCATAGGAAGGGAGCAGAATGTACAGGCTCCCAGGGCCAATGCTTGCACACACCAGTAAAGCCATGCCAGTGGTTTCCAAATCATCATCCATCCTGAGTGGTTGGGCATCCAGTTTGATTGGCTGAAGCCAATCATCTATGTTTCAACTCTGACCCTTAAAATATTTCCAACAAAAGAGAATGAAAAGCCTAGCAGTCTGGATCTCAAAGCAGAAGGACAGTTAGGGAAAAGGTGTTGCAAGATGAGGTTGAATGAGGACAAATAGTACCGTGGAAGCCAGGGCCAGAATGAAGGTGAGGAGAGAGAGGTAACTAGGGCATAAAGTGTAAGAGAACACTCTCAGGATCAGACAAGTACCACTGCACAATGCTGAGAATGAGCGGCTCCTTAAAATGTACACACCAGGTGCCCCACTGGCCTCATCTTAATGCCAGCCCTGCTCGAGGTCATTTTATGGTGCTTGCCTACCATGATAGGGGCAATGAAAAGCCACTGCCATATTTTTTAGGATGACGGAGGTGGATGTCATGAGAGAATTTGTGCTCTGAAAAGTTCTCGGTGGCTATCCAGACTGGGAAAGTGTGTGCCAAGAAGGGTCAGTGTGGACAGCATACGGCATTCCACACCAGCATATAAGAAACAATGCTGGCTGGGAATCTAGATCGATCACTGCTCCAGAAGATTCTGGAGAGCTACAAAGGTAATATGTTCCTCTGGCAAAAACATGCTTCAGTGGCCTCACAATCAGGAATCACAGCCAATGCTGACCTTAAAAGCTGTCTCCTTGGACTTATGTAGACCAAGATCCATGGGGGTACATGATGCTCTAGCACCTAGGCCAAGAATGGTCCTGGGCATTCAGAGAGCCTTTGAAATCTGATCCCAGCACCTGGACATTTATGGAAAACATAATTGTCCAAAAACAAGGCAAAAATGTGGTAATAGGGACAACAAAGGACCCTTTAGAAACAACTTAGTCCCAACAATTGTATCTAGGCACAAAGAAGACATTCCTTCTTTGTCTCTGTGGGGAAATCTAAATGATAGAGTTAGAAGTTTGGGTTGCAAGCAATGAAAGATTCTATTCATACTGGCTTAAAATAATGATTGGTTATACCACTTGACTAAGATATAGGGCAGGTTTGGGGCATAGTTTAATTTAAAGTCCAGCTCTATTTTGAAATTCTATAAACTCTGGCTTCTTATATTGGTTTCATTCTTAGGGTTAATTCCTTTCTGGTAATGAGAAGCCCCCAAGATTAACCAGTGTTACAGTCTTTCTCATTCACATCTGGAAAAGCCAGTACTCCTTTAATTACTGATCAAAATTTATAAGCCTCAAAATTGGACTCCCTCAATTAAACCTTCGTGTGTGTGTGTGTGTGTGTGTAAGTTGATTCAGTCATGTTCGACTCTTTGCAACCTTATGAACTGTAGCCTGCCAGGCTCCTCTGTCCAAGGGATTCTCCAGCAAGAATACTGGAGTTGGTTGCCATCTCCTTCTCCGTGGTCAGGTCAATTCCACTGGTCCTGTGTTGCCTGAATCCTTCACTGTGGCCAGGCCATTGACCAACCTCTATCCTCATCTTTCCCCACTCCCTATCCCCTTTACCTTCCTTTATTTTTACACTATTGGTCTGATCATTCAGCTTATTATATAATTGTGTTTGTTTATATGTTGCCTATTTACCATTAGAAGAATGTAAGTCCCATGGCACTAGAGACTTTGTTTTGTTCCCTATGCCCAGAACTGTGCCTGACATAAGTATTTGTTGGATTGATAGATGGATGGTTGGATGGATGGGTGATTTGCAGCAGTGTTAGTGGTGAATGGCTATTGAGGAAGCCGAGGAGAGGCACAGACTACTCTTGCAGAAAAGTTAGCTATAAATGAAAGAAGAACAATAATTTGGGGCTAGAGATCAAAGGTGAGCTTGAGGCAAGTTTTCTTTTGTAAGAAGAATTCTCTACGTATTTAAATGATGAAGAAAGAGATTCAGGGAGAGGAGAGTTTGAAGTGTGAGCTGCACACTCCTAATGTAATGTAACCAGAGGAACAAACTGGCTTCCATCTCTTACTTCAAGAAGCAAGGCAAGGGCACTTTTACTCCTTATCTTGTTTCCCTTGAGTGACATCTAGAGTTAGATTAGAAGTACTAAATCTTTTCTAGCTCTGCTTTACCTAAAGATTATCATTTGTGTGAATCAGTGTTTCCAAAACTATTTTCTGTGAAAGAAAGACACAAGATGTTACTAAATGATAAAGCTAACTTATTCTTGGATCAAACAACTTCTGGAAGCAGGTTAAACAAAGTTAAAGAGTTATTTTACTGCAGAACTTCTCCATGCCTTTAATATTCCAATGTGTAGTATAATTCCCCAGGTAGAAAATATAGTTTACATCACTTTCCTGAACTTGTTACATAAGAAAACACTTTCACAAGTTAAAAAAAAAATTTACTACTATGTCCAGGAAATGCTAATACTCCATGGAACACAGAAATTCTGGCTTTAGTCACATATTTGCTTTCTTCTTAGGAGTGAGTTACACCCCAGTTTATGTTTAATACTTTCTGTCAGGTCCAGAGGATCTGTATCATTATGGTGGCCATATATTCTTGATTTGATGTCAACTTCAATCACTTGGTTCATTGTTCCTCTAGGCACTTCAGAAATTTTTCAGAATTTCTTGCCCAATTTTTGATTCAGAAAATATGTTCACTACACATATGAAAAATTGTTTGGCCACTCAAGACAACGTGGTTTTCCACAATTAAGAAATTGTTTGTGCTGTTTATTAAAAGTCATCTGATAACTGGATGAGAGAAGGTAAGAAACAAGAGACAGTTCTGAGTGGTGTAAAGTTTTGTACGTCATGGTTTTAGTCTGTTTCATAATAACTATGTGGTATTACTGAAAATACTTAACTTCCCCAAACCCCAGTTTTTGTAGCCATAAAATAAGTAATACCTTTGCTCACCTAAAACTTCAGTTCAGTTCAGTTCAGTCGCTCAGTCGTGTCCGACTCTTTGCGACCCCATGAATCGCAGCACGCCAGGCCTCCCTGTCCATCACCAACTCCCGGAGTTCACTCAGACTCGCGTTCATTGAGTCGGTGATGCCATCCAGTCATCCCATCCTCTGTCTTCCCCTTTTCCTCCTGCCCCCAATCCCTCCCAGCATCAAAGTCTTTTCCAATGAGTCAACTCTTCACATGAAGTGGCCAAAGTACTGGAGTTTCAGCTTTAGCATCATTCCTTCCAAAGAAATCCCAGGACTGATCTCCTTTAGAATGGACTGGTTGGATCTCCTTGCAGTCCAAGGGACTCTCAAGAGTCTTCTCCAACACCACAGTTCAAAAGCATCAATTCTTCAGCGCTCAGCCTTCTTCACAGTCCAACTCTCAGATCCATACATGACCACTGGAAAAACCATAGCCTTGACTAGACGGACCTTTGTCGGCAAAGTAATGTCTGTGCTTTTGAATATGCTATCTAGGTTGGTCATAACTTTCCTTCCAAGTAAATCAATTATATTTCAATTAAAAATTAAATTAAAAAATTGTTAAATAATAAACAACAAGAAATTAATGACAAAAATAATAACAATTTTGCTACCTCTCAGTCATTGTGAAGATTCTTCAGGTCTTGGCAATAACACTACCTCATAAGGGACCTTTTTCTTACCATACCCTTAAAAGATTGAACCATTTCCTGCTCACCCCCAACTCTATTCCTGATCTCCTTCCCAGCTTTATTGCTCGTTTTTAACACTTGTCATAATCTGACATGCTCTATAGTTCTTTCTGGTCAGAATATTTAACATGAGATCCGCCCCCAATAAATTTCTAGTGCACAGTATAGTGCTGTTAACCCTAGGCATACAACTCTAGGCTGTTGTATGGTAGACCCCTAGAGTTAATTCACCTTGTGTAACTGAAACTTTATGCCTATGGAACAGCAATTCCCTACCCCCGTCTCAGCCACTGGAAACCACCACTCTGCTTGTAAGAGTTTGGCTATTGTGGATAGCTCAGATAAGTGAAATCATGCACCATGTGTCCTTCTGTGACTGGCTTATTCCATTTAGCATAAAGTCCTCCAGATCATCCATGTGGTTGCATATGGTGGGATTTCCTTCTATCTCATGGATAAATAATGTTCCATTGTGTGAATATACCACATTTCCTTTACACATTCAATGTAAATGGACACATTTACATTGTTCCTGTATCTTGGCTATGATGAGTAATGCTTGAAAGAACATCAGAGTGCCCCCTCTTTGCGATCCTGTTTTAAGTTCTTTTGGATATATTCCCAGAAATGGAATTACTGCATCATATGGTAGTTCTATTTTTAATTTTTTGAGGAATTTTCATGCTGTTTTTCAAAGTGGCTGTACCATTTTGCACTCCTATCAAATGGGACAAACCTTCCAATTTCCCCACATCCTAACCAGCGCTTGTTATTTCTTCTTTGTTTTGTTTTGTTGACCATAGCCATCTTAGTAGGTATGAGATGATACTGATTTGCATTTTGATTTGTATTTCCTAATGGTTGGTAATGTTGAGCACCTTTCAGGTACCTATTGCCCATTTGTGTGTCTTCTTCAGAGAAATATCTAATCAAGTTATTTGCCTATTTTATAATCAAATCATTTGCTTTTTGTTTTTGTTTTTGCTATTGGGTTATATGAGTTCTTTACATATTTTGGAAATTAATCTCTTATCAGATATGTGCCTTGCAAATGTTTTCTCCTATTCCATAGATTGCCTTTATATTTACTTCTTTATTTGTTTATTTTTCATACACCCCCAACTAGAATGATATTTTCATCTATTTAACCTTCAAAACAGACTCTGACACATGAGTAAAACAAATCAATTTTTGTTGGCTTAATACAATTTTTAAGTGATCAAATTTATGGAAACATTTGGAAAGTGATATTGGACTAAATCAACAGAATTGGAAATAAAGTTGGCCCTTGAACAGCACAGGTTTGAACTGCCTGGGTCTGCTTAGATGTGGATTTTTTTCAACAGTACCTACTGCTGTATTTACTGCAGTACAACAGAATCTCACAGCTGGTTGAATCTGCAGATATGAAACTTCATATACTGAAGAACTGTGGTTAGGGAGGTACTGCAAGGTTGGAGGGCCAACTATAATATTATAGGGGGATTTTCCACTTCACAGGAGGGTCAGTGCCCCTACATCCTCCTCCTCCCCCTACCTCTGTATTGTTCAAGGGTCAACTCCAGTATCAATGAAATTAGGTGCATATGAAAGTTTAATATATATTTACAGCTGATTGTTGATAATACTGGGAAATTAACTGATAGGGAATAGTCATTATGGGCAATTGTAACCACAGAAAAATCTGTAGACCCAAAGGGATTATGAGGAAAATATAGAATTGGGTGGGAAATGGAAGAATGAAGAGGGCATTGCAGATGGACAAAACAACATATACAAGATCATGAAAGAAGAATAAGTTTGTCTTTTAAAAGTGGTTTCTTTATAAAATGGACCAGTCTTCAAGGGAAGAATACATGTCAAAGACTAGTGGGAAATGCATCTGTAAACTCACTGAGTCACTCATTCAGCAGAGGCGTGTTGTGTACCTGTAACATGCTAGACTTTGGGTGAAGACTAGTGATAGTTAATGATGGAATTTTTGGATATCAGGCAAAGAACTTGGAAGATGCTTGTGCTGTCCCATGGGGTTATTTTCAAGATTAACAAAATAGGGTGCTCATAGTGCTCTGTAAGCCATTATGTTCTATCATGATGTATATCTATATCATTACCCAGCTGGAGATTGATCTGGTGAAAACTCTGTGTTAAACCATGCATTTAACCAGGTAGTAACAGACAATATATTTCTGAAGATCACACAGTATATTCGAATTTAGGAAGCAAGGTTGTGGGGAAAGTAAAAAAAGCTATAAAATAAATTAAGCACCATGAAGAAAGAGACCTGTTTCACACTTTAAGAACAGAAGCTGCTAGATTAAATGATAAACTCAATCTTTCCCAAACTGGAGCCAGACCTTTAAAAAACTAATCAGAAACTAATAAAACATTCTTCTGTTACCTCACTTAGAAGTTGTTAGGTGGAAAATTACAAGTGACTAGAGGAAACTGATTGCTGTCTGTAAGATCCAACATCTACTAGAAAATATAGAAAAAGCAAATCTATGTCACATGCCTCAGTGCACTCTTCTGCCACAAATTAACCAGTTTAACAGCATGAATAATTTTTCTCAAAACATCCTTACTGCTTTTATCCTCAAAGAACTGATCATGCCTTTTTTCATTCTGACAAACTTGTCAAAACTTTGCTACCTGAAATGGAAAATTCCTCATGGATTCATCCCTATGATTTTTAAGCCTCTACTATGTTCCAGGCTTTCATTAAATGTTGGCAATCAAAGATCAATGAGGCATAAGTCCTCCTCTTAATGAGTCTTAATTTGGTGAGAGAATAGACATGGGAGTCAAAGGCTACAGTATGCAGTGATAAATGGCATATTGTAAGTATTTTGCAGGTATTCTGGCAGCAAGAAGAATCCAGGGGAAGTATCTGACAAGACCAGAGATGGGAGTAAGAATATAAAATAGACAGATAAGGTCACAAACTATTTGGATAAGACCTCTGTTCTCATGAAGATGGTCAGTCATGTCTTCTGGGAGAAAGGGACACTTGAGCTAAGATTCGACTGAGAGGAGTCAGTTTTGCAAAGAACTGGAGGAGACCCAGGTAAAGTCGCAAGTGCAAAATCCCCAAACATTGAACTTGAATGTTTCAGAAACAGAAAGATCAGCAAAGAGATGAAGTCAGAGTGTTCACGTAGAACCTTCTAGATAAGACAATAGGGTTTATTCTAGGTACAAGGGAAGCTGCTAAATAGTATCAAAAGGGATACTTTGATACTGCTACTGCTACTGCTAAGTCACTTCAGTCGTGTCCAACTCTGTGCTACCCCATAGACGGCAGCCCACCAGGCTCCCCCGTCCCTGGGATTCTCCAGGCAAGAACACTGGAGTGGGTTGCCATTTCCTTCTCCAATGCATGAAAGTGAAAAGTCAAAGTGAAGTCGCTCAGTCGTGTCTGACCCTCAGCAACCCCATGGACTACAGCCTACCAGGCTCCTCCGTCCATGGGATTTTCCAGGCAGGAGTACTGGAGTGGGGTGCCATTGCCTTCTCCTACTTTGATACTAGGAAGGGGTATACTTTGGCTTGCACTTTCTAAGTTCTCTCTGTAATATATGTTGAGGCTGGTTTCGGGGGCAGGAGGTGAGTGGGTACAGTGGGACCCATAAGATGTGAGGCTTTTATAGAGATGTCAGTGTATACCAATAGGGGAAGGAGATGTAGAAGGATTTGGGATGTATTTGGGAGACAGAACTGAAAGGACATGATGGTGAATTTGGTCTGGATATGGGGGAGAAGAAGAAGCCAATGATAACCCTAGACTGTTGGCCTTAGCAGTTGAGTACGTGCTAATTTATCATATCATAATAATAACTCGTGCTTTGTTATTTTTATTATGCACCACTCAGAGCTCTAACCACTGTATTACCTCATGTTATCCTCACAAAAAAAGCCACAAAATAGGTACTATTACCATCAACCCTACTGTACAGATAAAGGAAGAGAGGAATGGAGAGATTAAAGTTACTTGACTTTTAAATTGCAGCCTATGTTTGAATTCAGGCTCTACTTACTCCAGAGTTTGTGTGCTTAACCAAGGCCTTATTCTGTCTCATATTCCACAGTTGCTCAAGGCTAGAGGATGGGCTGGTTTTAGGAGGTGACATATTATGTTTGAGATGCCTTACATGGAAATGTCAGATGCACAGTTGGATAAGTATGGAAGTCAGGGGACAGGTCAGCCTGGAGACAACAGTGGAATCACGGCACACTGAAAGAATTTAAAGCTGTGAGGTTCAACTTGATATATCTAACAGAAATCTCTAATACAGCTTAGAAGATGCTCCAGACCAAGCCCTGGAGTCCTGCAATTTGCATTTCTCAGACAGAAACTCACTTGAGAAACTGAGAAGCAACATTCAAGTGAGGCAGAAAGAACCTCAGAGGAGCAAAGATTCCCAGAAACCGAGCAGTTACAGCACTGACTTGTTTTCAGCCAGGCTCTGTCCTCATAGTGGCAACAGGGATACAGCGGCTCGGCCTGTATCCTTTCAACCTTAAGGTTTATTGAAAAGATAGACTGTGCCCGGGGAGCAAATCTTGGGATTCTATCTGACTGGATCTTCTTAAATCATGGGCCCATTTCTGAATTCTGCACCAATCACTGCAACTCGGGAGCTCTAAGGTAGGGTCCCAACCATGATATACAGATGAAAAGTGGGAATGCCATCACCCACTGTAGCTTGCGTTTTGTATGAAACTATCACCAGAATTTTGAAAATTACTATGGATGAAAAATATTAGAACAATCTGATTTCCGTGAAGACAATTCTTTCTCATCAGTTCCAAAGAATCTCAAAAGGTTGTCTTACCATCCAGAGTCTGCTGACACTCAGGGTTGCCCATATCTTAACCCCCAAATATGACTTCTCATTCTAACCCATTCTAAGCCTGATCTCAAGTGGGCAGGACTCAACCATGAATGATATGGGTAAATGGAAAATAGAAAATCACCAGAGCCTCATTTCATATCAACTGCTTTGCAAATAGTTCTATTTAGAGGAAATGTAACCACATGGTTGGGAAGCCATTTCACCCACTCTCTTGCAAGAGTTTCTATCATAGAAGAGTTTCTGTCATAGAAAGTAAGGTTAAGAACCAGCCATGGTTAGAATTTTCAACATCCTTGGCAACAGGGGTTTTTTGGTTCCTTCTCTTTCTCTCTGAACACATCATCCACCCACTCATTTATTTATTCAACAATAGTTTAATTGAGCACTTATTTAGAGAAGGCACCATTTAAGTACTAGGGATACAACAGTAAGTAAATCGTGCAAAAATCCCTATCATGAAATTTAAATTCTAGTAGCAGGAGACAGGTAACACTAAATAAAAATAATATGTAAGTAATTTATATAGTAGTTTACGATAGAAAGGGGGAAAAGGGATGTGCAGGGCCATGGTAGGAGTTGTACAATTTTAAAGAGGCTGTCTACCTCTCTTAGACACTTTTTTCTGTGTCAACTACCTTTATTTATGAAGAATTTTTTCCTAATCAGTTAAAAACATAAAATCAGTGATGCAGGAAGACACTTCACAGAGGGGAGAGGTGGAGCCTTAGAGGACTCCAGTTTACCAGCCCTGGTTTTCAAAGCCTTCTGGGAGTGCAGGGATCAGAGTTCATTCTTGGGAAAGTGGAACAATCATGATTTATTCCAAATCAGCTGGGAAGATCAGTGTTTCGGATGGTAATGAATCTGCCCGCAATGCAGAAGACCCGTGTTGGATCCCTGGGTGAGAAAGATCCTCTGCAGCCGGAGTGGCTTCCCACTCGAGTACGCTTTCCTGGAGAATTGCAGGACAGAGGAGCCTGGCGGGCTACAGTCCATGGGGTCGCAAAGAATCTGATATGACTGAGCGACTAACGCTTTCGTTTTCGCTTTCATTCCAAATCAGCTGGGATGATGGGCTGTCTTGTTTTAGGGGGTGGGGAGCAGGAGGAGTTGGTAAAACTTTGGACTGGAGCTAAAAAGGCAAGTTGCGGTGGGGTGGGATGGGTGGTTCTTTACTCCCTTGAGGATTCTGAGGCCCCCCCCCCATCTGTACCTCCCACAGCAGATGCAAACACCTCCATTTACAGCTGAGCTTTTCTGTTTCCCTTGCACACCCAGAGCAACAGAGGGATGGGATGATACACTCCGCACCTTGGGGACACAGGCAGAAACCATCCACATTGCTGTCGCTTGCTGACACTATGGACTTGGTCGGGGTACAGAGGAAGCACAATATACTGTCCAAGGCATGTGGCTCTCTACTAAATTATTTGAAATGTTGAAACCAATTAAAATGTATTGTTTTTAGTTAGGTTTGAGGAAGTTTTCAAACTTATTTATTAAATAAATGGCCTGACATTTGGGGGTACGTACCTCAGAAAAAGAAAATGTAAATGGAGTATACATAGGAAAAGATGATCAATTTAACAAGTCGTCAGGGGCATGTAAACTAAAACAATGTGATGCCTTTTACTACCACCAGGCTGGCAAAAATGGGAAAATGTCAGTGATATCTGGTGCTAGCAAGAACTTGAAGAAATCAACAAAGGAAGAGTTGTGGGGGGAAATTGCCAGTATTTAGCATATCTTCTGACCCTCTAATATTACTTCTAGAAAGTATTCCTGTAAAATAAAAGCACATATATATATATATAGGAAAGATATCCCTGATGTGTTTTTATCTCTAAGAAAGGGAAAGATATGTATACATATATATTATTGTTGTCGATGAAACTAGAAACATTATGGGAAGAGCTCTAGCCAACAATCACCATTGGATCACTTGGGAAGTTGAAGATAGAGAAGTAGAGAGATTTTTTTTTTTTTTCCTGTTTATGCCTTGATAGCATTTCAGACTTAAAACAAGCATATATTAGGCTTGGCTAATGAACCAAGATACCAGCCACCAGCAGCAACAGTGTTCACAGGACTGAATGTTCCCTAGTATGTCTGTCACCAGTGTCTGTGCCCCCAGAGTGAGCAGCAGCCACCCTCAAACCCAAACCCACACCCATTTTCTACCACCGTCCCCCTCAACTCTCCCAGAGACTCTCCAAGACTCACAGGAAGGTCTGGCCCAGGCACCTGTCAAATTACTGCTTTTGCCCTGGGTCCTAGTGCGTGTGAGATTTTGTGTGCACCCTTTAAGAGTGAAGTCTCTTATTTGCCCCAGTCCTGTAGGTCTCCTGTGATTAAGCTCCGCTGGTGTTCAAATCTAAATGCCCTGGGGGCTTGTCTTCCTAGGCGCTGGACCCCCAGGCTGGGGAGCCTGATCTGTGGCTCAGAACTCTCACGCCTGTGGGAGAACCTCCGTGATATAATAATTCTCCAGTCGCCCACCCCAGGAGGTATGGGATTTGTTTACATAGTCGGTCCACTCCTCCTACCCATCTCCTGGTTCTTTCCTTATGTCTTTAGTTGCAGAAGATCTTTCCTGGTCAGTTCCAGTCTTTCTCATCAATGGTTGTTCTGCAGATAGATGTGATTTTAGTGTGCTCATGACAGGTAAGCTCAGGCTCTTTCTACTCAGCCATCTTGGCCTCTCTCTACTCTTCATCTTGAGCTTAATTTTTCCTGCAAATTGATTTTATATACTGTTTCCAAGAAGTGAGATACTCCCATGTCTTGGTTGTGTGACTTTTCTGAATGGATGATCCAAGGCTTTCCTCTTCAGTAAAAATGAGGCTATTACCACTGTTTTTAAAAAATTCTCCAGGAATTTCTTCTGTGTGGAATTCATCTTAACATGAACTCAGACCAAGGTTTTTGTTTTATGAGATAAAATATCCAATATGTACTTAAAGCTGGTGTATCTAAATCCAGGTCTCCTGCTGCAGCAATTTCTTTCAGCCCCTATTTTTATAATTTTTAAAAACACTAATAAAGTATAAAAGAGAAAAGCAAGGGGATGACCATGATAAAACATGGCCCCAAGAACCCAACAAGTATTCATTAAGAACAGTTGGGAATTTAATTGGAAGAGAATAAGCTTTCGCTATTGAAAGCACACCAAACCATGCCGTTTGAGAACAGGTGGGAAATTTGAAGCTGCATATTAGAGAAGAGCTTAGTGGGGAGGGGATGATGAAGCTGAGATGGAAACAAAAGGACGTGGTGAATGCCTGCAAGTAGTTAATGTATGGCTGCATCACCCAACATCCATTCTCCCACCCCTCATGGCATGGGACCCTCAATTTTTAGCTGGATGCTTTCTACCCCAAATAAAGGCTGTATTTCCCACCTTCCTTGTAGCTAGGTATGACTCTGTAAGTTCCGGTCCTGGTCTGTGCACACAAAAGGTATGCTTCCAACTTGAAACTTTGAGCTGCTTCTCCCCCAACATACCTCTTAACTAACACACTTGTCCTGTGGAAGATGGGTCACAACTACTCTAAACCCCAAATTTTGAAACTGGGAAAAATAGATAAGTAGATAAAATTCAAGAGGATAGATTTTAGATCAATGTAAATGATTGTCTAATGCTAATAGGTGAGATTATTTAGAGAAAGAAAGGGATGTTCCAGGAGGCAGTCTTTCTTAATTGTAAGCAAATGCTACAGTGTTATAAAGAAGGTTCTAGTATAACATGCAAAGTTGAACAGCATGCCCTTATTGTTCCTTTCAAATTATGAGACTCTGTGTGCCTATGAGGGCTTCCCAGGTGGCTCAAGTGCTAAAGAATCCACCTGCCAACGCAGGAGACACAGGAGATGCGGGTTCGATCCCTGGGCAGGGAAGATCCCCTGGAGGAGGAAATCACAACCTGCTCCAGTATTCTTGCCTGGAAAATCACATGGAGAGAGGAACCTGGTGGCCTACAGTCCATGGGGTTGCAAAGAGTCAGATACAACTTAGCAACTAAGTACACACACTCACACACACACAGAGATATGCTCCTAGGAAGTCCAGATTTCAACACATTTCTGTCTTGGCGAAAAGAAGATGCTAGAATCTCAGTACCGTTTATTTTTCTGAATCCTTATTTACACTGCATGCCTGCTTGCAGTGCAATGCACCACTTCAGGGGTATCTGACTCTTTGTGACCCCATGGACTGTAGCCCACCCGGCTCCTCTGTCCATGGGATTCTTCAGGCAAGAATACTGGAGAGGGTTGCCATTTCCTCCTCCAGGGTGTGTTTACCTTATCAGTAGAAAATGTAAAATCCTAGAATCATCCTAGGCTATTTCCTCAGCACTGATTCCCCATAAGCCAGTTGGTCACTGAGTTATATCAATTTTACCTCCTAAATACCTCCAAAATCCATTTCCCTTCTCCAGTCTCACTGGCATTGTTGTTGTTGTTTTTGTTTTTGTTTTTGCATTGTTCCATTCCAAAAATACTTCCTGAATGTCTGCTTTAGGACAATGCCATACTCAGCACTGAGGACACGATGTTGAATAAGACTCAGTCTTCAAGAAAGATATGTGAGCAAATAGAAAATTACAATATGATGTGGTAAAAGCTATGCTTTGCAAGAGACCTATAACCCAGCCTGAGAGTCAGGGCTTGGAGGAGAGAACATAGAAGGCTTCCTGGAAGAGGCAACACCTGAGGTGAGTCAAAGGCTTAATTATCGAAAACTTCATCCGTTAGTGCCGTGTGTCCTGACCTTCACTCCACTGCACCTTCTCCACGGCTCCATTATTGCTTATATTTCACCACATGATTGTTTATCTATCTCCATTCCTAAGTCCCAAATTGCTAAAAAGTAATCATGAGTTTCATTGATAATTATGACCCCACTCATGACCACGAGGCCAGCAGACACTAAGCATTTGATGACTATTTACAGAATTGATTGGTTTTCATTTTAGTGAGCAACTCTCAGCCCTAATGAAGGATACGATTCTCCTGACTTCTTAGGATGGGTAGTAACTCATAGCACCGTTCTGCAAGTACTTTTTAGTTTCTGCAGCTCCTTCTACTCAGCCTGACAGAGCTTTCACTTTTTCTTCCTGGCGCTGTGTGCACATCTGACCTCTCCAGAACCTCCCTAACAGGGACTCCCATAGCTTCCCTCTCTGGGAAGCCGTGTGGACCACGGCTACCTGGACAGAGACTGTTCTCCCTGAGGGTCGACAGGGGCAAGACCAGGGCTGTACCACCTTCTAGCATCCCTCGTGGCGAGCCACAGTCATCAACCCAGTGGAATGACTGACTGGGTGAGTGTGCTTTCGTACCTCCGTCTCTGGAAACAATGACAGGAGCTCTGAAACCAGCTTGAAACCTGAACATCGTGGCTTGACTTTTTCTAAACTGGTCTCTGTGGGTAGGTTAAAATGATCATGTTCGAATTTCCAACTATTTTTCTAAGTTGGACCAGAATGAGGCAGTGGAAATTCATTAAAATGCAGTGTTTCCCAGTGACTGAGACACCCTCCGCCTGGGGTTAGGAAGATGATTCTGCAAGGTACACAAGGGAGCATGTTTTAGTTGAGACTATCTTTGTTGTTTAAGTTGAATGACCTGTGTTAAAAGTCATATATTTATTTGCAGCCACCTCTGAGTCGGGGCGAGTAAAAGAGTATGCTGATTTCATTTCCTTGTTGATGTAAATAATGACACAGATGCACTTAGAGGACATGGGTAGAGAAGCACTGTTCTATCACAAGCTTCAAATTTCATACCAACCAGTGATGATCCTGGCAGCTGATATGCCAGAGCTGAAAGAAACCTTGGAAGTTATCTGCTCCAGTTTACTACTTTATTCACTTATTCAGTCAACGAATATATATCCAGCACTTACCGTTTAAAAGGATCTGGGTAGAACTGCAGTGAATCAGAGAGGGACAGTCTAGTGGGAGAAACAGATACTGAATCTCAAAGGAATTATAAAGGCAGGTTCTGTGAAGAAGTAAAAAGTGTATGAAACCATTAATGGCAGGATGATATCTGAATGAAACCTTAAAGGATTAGGAGAAATGAAGCAGGCAGGGCAGGGCTTGAGGGTGGTATTGGGGACAGGTGGGGGAAGAGAACAGAGTGTGTGAGGTCCTCTGAGGGCGTGTATCTGGTGTAGAGGAAGGCCTCAGTCCCTCACTGGGCGGATATCTGTACTGATCACCCATGGTAGCTAATTTCAGTCAGGATTCATCCAGAAACACAGGCCCAGGAAGTGAATTGACCTGACATTACACCTCCTGAGAGAAGCAGGGTGCAGGCCTCAGTCCACTCTCTCAAGAGTTCACGCATTCACCTTGTGCTGATGTCGTGCCCCGCATTTAGACCCCCTTCTGGGTGCTGGAGACCCTCCAGGGAACACAACAGATAAAGGTCTTGCCCCCACAGAGCCTATATCCTGACAGGATGGAGAGTCAGTAAGTAAACAAGTCAAGCCGAGCACATCAGTGAGAGAGAAGTGGTTTAGAGAAAAGTGAGGAAGGACGTGGCTGATGCTTTGGATGGATGGCCCTCTGAGGATGCATGCAGAGACTTGAAGGCAGTTGGCACAAATCAGGTCTCTTGGTCTCACTGAGGGCTTGATTTTACCACTCCAGGCTATGTGGTAGTACTCAGGCTCTTTCTGCTCTCCCCGTGCTAAGAGCAGAGTCAAACCCTTAGCTCTGATTATATGCTGCCAGACAAAACATTTTAATAGGAAATGTAGTCTCCTAGGTGTGATCCAGGAGGGATCTGCCAGAAGGAATCTTCCCCTAGGAATGCTAAATTGCTTGGGGATTCTAGAGCATCCTGTGGGCATTTGGGGTATGCAGCTACTTCCCAGTATGCAACCATCACTGGTTCTGGTAAAGTCTAGAGTGGGACCTGTAATTAGAGGGAAACTCTTACCCTGAGCCCACAGTGACGCACCCGATATAGTTTCCTCCCTGTGCACCAGGACACCAGCTCCTCTCTTAACTGCCTTTTCAAAATACTAGTCTTTACTCAAACACACTAAAAACCATGATTTTCCCTTTGGTATTCGAAAAAAAGTTTGTGATTAGACACCAGCACAAAGATATTGCTTTCTTGTTCAGTGATGATGTTTAAAATCCTACAGTGCTTCTGAGTTTAGCAGCTTTTTAACTGTTCTAGGCAAGCAAAAGAATTTAAGAAACAAAAACATCTAATTCATCAACAGGGAAGGGACATATGTCTACTTGTGGCTGATTCACGTAGTTGTACAGCAGAAACTGATATGACATTGTAAAGCAATTATCCTCCAATTAAAAATAATTTAAAAACAACTTTGAATTCAATTACTCCAAAGTATTAGAACAGAGGTGAAATTTTATCCCGAAGGACCTAAAGTTGTCTGATTCATACATGTGAATATTTCACATCCCCTCTAATACCTGGAGTTCCAAAGTAATGAAACAGCCTAAGAATGTTAACCGAGTTGGAAGACTCTCGTCTCTGTGGAAAGTGAAAGTGAAAGTGAAACTGAAGTCGCTCAGTCTTATCCGACTCTTTGTGACCCCCTGGACTGTAGCCCATCAGGATCCTCTGTCCATGGGATACTCCAGGCAAGTATACTGGAGTGGGTTGCTATTTCCTTCTCCAGGGGATCTTCCCGACCCGGGGATCTTCCCGACCCGGGGATCTTCCCGACCCAGGGATCGAACCCAGGTCTCCCACATTGCAGGCAGACACTTTAACCTCTGAGCCACCAGGGAAGCTGGGCTCTGTGGAAGCACAGCACAAATTCAGCTGTGAGGGTGCCTGTTCCTGGAAAACACTGAGGGCCCTGAAAGTGAGACAATGAGAGGCCATGGATGGTTCACCACTTCCTCTTGGGTCCGTGGGAAAGCCGGGGGGCAGATTCCTGACCCCCAAGGTGCCAGCTATTCCAAATATTTCTCAACAAGGAAGGCTGCCCATTACTGATGGCCTTAAAGCCTGCCCTGGGAAGCCCTAAGTCAACAGCATGAAATGAAAGCAGAGTCCTCCAGGCTCCCTACCCCCAAACCCCTCCACTCACCACACCTTTCCCTGCCTGTGGACCTGTCTGATAATGAGGTCCCCAGTGGGATTCAATTGAATTCAATTACTCCAAAGTATTAGAACAGAGGTGAAATTTTATCCCAAAGGACCTAAAGTTGTCTGATTGGTACATGTGAATATTTCACATCCCCTCTAATACCTAGAGTTCCAAAGTAATAAAACAGCTTAAGAATGGTAACCAAGATGGGAGACTTGTGCACCCAAGGGGCACAGGGTGTTGATG
The DNA here is from genome assembly GCF_001704415.2 of Capra hircus. Taxonomy (NCBI): domain Eukaryota; kingdom Metazoa; phylum Chordata; class Mammalia; order Artiodactyla; family Bovidae; genus Capra; species Capra hircus. Next base: position 44,928,457 of record NC_030812.1, on the reverse strand, counting down.
GGGAAGGCAGGAAGGAGAAGGGACAAGAAACAAAGGGATAATTTTGGAATATGAAAGAAAAGGTAGTCCCCAGTGCATAGATACATGACTGCTGCTGCTGCTAAGTTGCTTCAGTCGTGTCTGACTCTGTGCGACCCCATAGATGGCAGCCCACCAGGCTCCCCCGTCGCTGGGATTCTCCAGGCAAGAACACTGGAGTAGGTTGCCATTGCCTTCTTGTGACTGAAAAGACTGGATGGTGGGAAAACAAGAGAAGAGATGCCAAGGATGAAAACCACACAAAGGCCTTCAGGACACCCTGTCTATTCCTATCACAAAACACCAAGTCCCGGAGTCGTCCGTGTGCAGCAGAGGCAGAATGGATGCTTTGTGGAAATGGATTTGCCATCACACAAACTGCTCTCTGAAACTGCCCGTGATTACTATGCTGAAGCAGGGCCCGTTTGGCGTAAAACAATACTCGGGCTGTATGACTCATTCAGCTGAAGGGCTGGCTGTATGGGTAAGGTTTGCAGATAGTACGGGAAGTTTCCTGTGATAGAATCTGAACTGCATTCAGACTTCTATTTGGCCTCTAATAACATTCTTAACTGCATGGCACCTGGAAGGAACATAATCAAGCTTTAGCATCATTTCTACTTAGTTCCTTGTAGTCTATGTAGCTTGAATTATCTGTCAAAAGTGTGTCTAGTAAACCATTCCAAGCAGTTAGTTTACATGTGCAAGCATCTGATCTGATCTGATACTTACCCATTGTACTGAATGAGATTCTAGCATACTGTCTTAGAAAGGACGTCCAGGACAAAGAAACACGACTTATTTCATTAGAATCAAAATCTGCTAGGGGCTAAGATCACACTGGGCATAATTAATTATCATCAAGCCCTACGCTATGCTATGCTTACTCCTTAAGTAGACAATAATTATATACATGGCATCTATGTAAGTCTCACTATATCGTATCCCAGAAATCTGTCATTTTCTTTGAGCAAATACTACATGATTTAATTATGGTTATACACTTTTAGATTAAACTCATACAATGCACTTGGGAATGACAAAACATGTTCAAGATGAAAGCATTCTTTGAAAATACAGAAAATGTGCCTATTAATGACAACTTATCTCCAAAACGTTATTGCATTAAATTCCTCTCGTCATCTAACTTGCTGTTAATACTATGTACAAAATATTTAAAAGGAAATACACTGCTGTAAATTGATTTCTGGCTGTGCTCATTATATTTCAAAATAATAATCAAATCAATCCACTTGGCTCCTTGAATTACTTAATACTTTCCAAGAACTGTTTAATCCAGGAAAGAAGAATATCCAGTTCACTGATGGCTTTGTAGATTCCTTTCTTTCCCATCTGCAGATAAAGTAGAAATATTAGAAGCAGAAATATTTCATATCTTAGAAAAAAGTACTCAAAGATAAGAATTTGGTATACTAACCTCATAAAATGTTCTTTTCATCCTGGTAATGGATTTCATCTCTCTAGCTGATGAAACACAGGAAATCTAAGAAATTAGCAGTAAATACAGAAATATTGCTGAAGAAGGACTAGTATTCACTCTTCCATCCACTCAACCAGCAATTTTTGAGCATGTTGTGGGCATGAAATACCCACAAATAGATAATACCTGGCCTCTGTCCTAACAGAGTTTACAGTTTCATGAGAGAGAATAATGATAAATTTTAAAAAAACAAATGAAAAATTAAAATTTACAAACTGAAACTAAAGCTGTGTTTGTAATGCACAACTCTATGATAGGGATCTACAGAAATGACCCTCTTTCAACTGGATGGTCAGAGAGGGTTCTTTTGAGGAATGACACTTAAATTAAGGTCTGAAAAGGGGGTGTGTGGCAGGTATATGAGGAAGCGAAGAAAGAAAAGAGGGATTTGGAAAGGATACCCAGGTGGAATAATTAAGGGAACCTGAGCGAAAGGTGCGCAAATGTCCTGAGGCAAGAAAGACTACGCCTTCCAGAAACTTAAAGAAACCATGGCTGGAGCAAGAGAGATGCTAGAAAACACAAGAGATGTGGGAGTGATGAGGAAAAAATTCTACTTTTTGAGAAATTGCCCTGGCTATTTTAAATATTGATGTTGATTCCCAGGAAAAAGCACCAGGAAATGAATATTAGTTTCTAAATTAGGAAGAAGAGTAAGCTAGTGTCTTGAGAAGACAGCTTGTAGCCTGACTTGGGGTGGAGAGATTGGGACATGCTGGTCTCCTTTGAGGAGGTGAGTTCTCAAATATGAGCACGAGAATCACTTAGGAGTCACGGAGGAAGAAATTCTCCATCCTCCTTTCCTCGTCTTTTCTCTCCCACAGATTCCCATAGGGAACACCTTGCATAGGAAGGTAGAAATTCTTCCTGTGAAAGAGGCTTTTGTGATGAGGCATGGAAGAGCTGCACACAGAATGTGAAGGTTCCGTCTGCAGGACTCACAAGCACAAGGGCTGAACCTCCCTGTGATAAGAGCAATCAATTCAGATCAGATCCTGTGAGGCCAAAACAATGTGGAACCGATCCAGGACAGTGGGAGCCAGAATCAGAGCATACAGTCAGAAAGAATTCATTCCTTTATTAAACAAGCATTCATGAAGTGCCTACTAAGTGTCAGATCATGTGCCAGGCACTAAAGACATAATAGCGAGCAAAACAGAGCTAGCAAATAGATAGTGGTAGACGGGAAAATCAACAAAATACAAGATCAATAATAGAAGATAAAAATCCAGCAGTTCTTTATCCCAATTTCCCTCCATGTGAAGATTGTCAGATAAAAATAATAGTAGTCAATGTGTATTTTGTTAGCATTCTGTGTCAGGCACTAATATGAAGGCTTTGGTTATATTAACTCATTCAGTCCTCGAAACAACCTTATGAGGTAGGTACTATTATCACCCTCATTTTACAGGTTAGAAAACCCAAGCATTGAAGTTAATATTCTGTCAATGTTCACATTGTATTAATAAGTGGAAGAGTTGAGATCCAAACCCAGGTATTTTGACTCCAGAGTATGTATTTAAAAGCCACTATATTACCCTATTTATACACTATTATACTATTTTTTATATTAAAAATCCTGTATAACTTGGAAAAGATATTCCAGCCAAGCCATTCTCCTGTTGAAAATTTTAAATATCCAGTTCCAAAGAAAGATTAGTTCAAAGATCTCTACTCTGTATTATCCCAGGGGAAATACTGGGAATGCCTCTAAAAGCCTAAGCTAATTGACAGAGAAAGACACACAGAGACAGAGACTTCAACCTGAAAATGCACAGTGTGATAATAAACAAAAGACAAAAACCTCTGTGTGTGTGTGTGTTTGCTCCCTTTGTTCATTTGTTTTCCAGATTGGAACTGCAAAAGTAAATTCTAGAAATATCGAGTCTAGTTCCAGCCAGAAGAGTAGTCCTGGAAATAATTATTATAGAGAAGACTGCCTATCACTTTTTAAATGGAGAATTTGGCTAGATGCTAAATCTGTCCAGTCAGAAATTATCTAGTTTATAAATGTAGTTGGCCCAAACATTGCAACTGGAAGAGAGGACTTCATGAGGATAATCAATACCTGCCGATTCCAATATATCCAAAGTTCTTAGATGCAAAGAGCAGTCACAAGGAACTGAATAAGCAAGTCATAGGGCACAACACCAAATATGGCTGTGTCAGGATTTAAAATTTTAACACTAGAATCCACTTGCCAATGCAGGAAACAGGGGTTTGACCTCTCATCCACGAAGATCAGCAACTAAGCCCATGAGCCATAACTACTGAGCCCTGCGCTCTGAAGCCCAGGAACTGCAACCACCGGAGCCTGCGCACCCTGCAGCCCTTGCTCTGCAACAACAGAAGCCACTGCAATGAAAACTCTGTGCTCTGCAGCTAGAGAGTAGCCCCCACTTGCCACAACTAGAGAAAAGCCCATGCAGTAACGAAGACTCAGCATAGCCAAAAAGAAATAAATATTAAAAAAAAAAAAGATTTAACACTGAAAATGTGAAACCAAAGAAGTCAACCAAATTCTGGACATTACAGAAATTAAATGTCATTAAGGCATTCCTTAATGACAAGGCCCTCTCCCCAGACAGCTTGGGCCTACAGGGCCTCCCATAAATAGGGTAGGAATTACAAGAAAGATTTCTGACTTCACTCCATCTAAGGCACACACTACCCTAAGAAGAACGAGGAGAAAAACAAGGTTTGGCAAAAAAATAAGAACCCATCACTTAATAGCGGCAGTGTTTCCTCTAGAGCTCTGTAGGTTTATGGGATTCTTTCTGGTGCCTTGAGATCATTTACTATAAACGACCCCTAGTAAATGCAAGAGGTTTTCATTTTCCTCACTGTTATAAACATGTCTATAGACCCAGTAGGATAGCCTGATTTTACTGCTAATTCACATTTCTTTGCTTGGAAGGAGGAATTTACAAAACAGTGATTCCCTTTACCTTATATTTCAAGGTATAGCTCCATTTGCAGAAAACAGCATGGAAAACCAAAGGGCAGCAGTTTTGTTCTAAGAATGGCTGCAGGATTTGACAGACTCAGGCAAAGCAGTTATGATCTGGACAAGAGGCAATGTATTAGTAGGGCTGGAATAACCACGGCCTGGCTCAAAAACAAAAAAATACTGTGTGTGTGATAGTCACAGAATAGCAAACACAAGGCAACAGCCTAATCATTCACCATTAAGTCAATGGATATTTATTGCATACTTACTATACGCTAGGCATGTAATCGTGTCTCTGACCACATAGCATTGATTTTACTTAATTTATAGAAGTGCCCTAAATGCTGAAAACCGCCTTGGGGCACAAGCAATGGCTCATAACTGTCAGAGACAGTGAAGGAAAATCACAATACTACGTGATGAATACTGTGATTTAAAAAAACAAAAACCTGTTTTGGGGACACAGCAGAGACCATCCAACTGTGGGATCCCAGAAGGCTTCCAGAAGGAAAAAGCAAGAGAGTTGCATCTTGAAGGGGACTAAAATGGAGTGGAAGAAACAGAAAGAAGGGATGAGTAGGCAGAGGAAGCCCGATGCTCGAAGGGTGGAGAGAACAGAGATTATTTGTTATTTAATTTGCGAATATTGTTATCATCTGGGGGGCCACACCTGGCAGCATGTGAGATCATAGTTCCCTAACCAGAGATCGAACCTGGGCTGCCCGCATTGGGACTGTGTAGTCTTAAACACTGGACAACCAGGGAAGGCCAGCAATGATAATTCAAACACCCTTCTGGTCTCAGCTTCAGTTACCTGTGATATGGCCCCCGACCTCCAGCCCTCAGCTTCCTCTTGTTTGCCCCCTTCATGGCACCTATCAAAATCTGAGAGTTGCTGAAACTGACTGAGAGCATTCTCAAAAGAGTTCTGTACAGAAAGGGATATTATCTATCAATTTTTGTGGAATTTCCAGCATCTGGAATAGTGTTCAGCAACACTAGATACTCAGTGCTTGTTTAATGACTGAATCAATGAATGAAATGCAAGCATCAGCTTAGAGCTTTGGGGTTCACAAAGCCCACTGGTTTAATATTAATAGTAGTCTGAAGTATATACTGGGCATTAGGGAGCTCTGTTTAAAACAGTTTGATGAAAAAATGAATGTAATCCTTAAATTTGAATGCCTAATATTCAAAACATGTTTGAAAAATCATGAAAATATGTATTGTGTATTATATGCTGCTGATAAGTCGTTTCAGTCGTGTCCAACTCTGTGCGACCCCATAGACAGCAGCCCACTAGGGTTACCCCCATCCCTGGGATTCTCCAGGCAAGAACACTGGAGTGGGTTGCCATTTCCTTCTCCAGTGCATGAAAGTGAAGAGTGAAAGTGAAGTCGCCTAGTTGTGTCCGACTCTTAGCGACCGCATGGACTGCAGCCCACCAAGCTCCTCCGTCCATGGGATTTTCCAGGCAAGAGTGCTGGAGTGGGGTGCCATTGCCTTCTCCGAAAGCAAAAATGAATAATCCCTCTCCACTGATAATTCTGAGGAAATGAAGTAGCTTGGCCAGGGAGTGGACAGCTGTACATGTCATAATCTCTCATCCTGTATTGTCACAAATAATGACCTCAAATTCTTCCTACAAAAAGACTTTTACTATACTATAGTCTTTTATGAGCATGTACTATAGTCTTTTATGAGGCTTCCCAGGTGGCACTAGTGTTAAAGAACCTGCCTGCCAACACAGGAGACCGTAAGAGATGCGGGTTCAATCTCTGGGTTGGGAAGATCCCCTGGAGGACGGCATGACAACCCGCTCCAGTCTTCTTGCCTGGAGAATCCCATGGACAGAGGAGCCTGGCGGGCTACAGTCCGTAGGGTTGCACAGAGTCGGACACGACTTAATTGACTTAGCACAGCACAGCACAACTAAGGAATAACTTTGACAGAAAAGAAATTCTATAATATAATTAGAAAATATATTTACCAAAGTTAAAACTGATGACTCATAAATGATCTCTTTATCTTTCACTTACAGTAACAGCACTAACATTAGGCACTAAGTAAAACACTAACATTAGGCACTAAAAAGGTATTTGATTGTTTAAGAGAATCTCTCCTTTGGAAATTGTTGAGAAAATGTAATTGGAAGAAAATTAGTGTTCTGAATATGGAAACAGTAAGGAAAGATACGAACAATTTTACAGAACTACTACGTATTAGGCACTTTGACATAGTATCTTATTTAATTCTTCCCAAAACCACATGATGAGATCATTAGTATTATTAAAGACAAGTTTAGGACTTCATAGTCAATGAAAGAATAAACCAGGATTAGTCTTACTTCCTGCTTCAGTTTTTATCAGTTCAGCCAATTATGATTTTTAAAATATTCAAAATTGCAAACATAAATAATTGGCAATGCTTCACAACTTGATAAGCTAGTTGCAATTGATGATACAAATTACTTATCAAACATTCTACAAGAATTAGAGACACAAATATTCTATTTGACAAGACTTACCAAACTTAAAAATTAATCACATATAATGTAAAGAAACAGAGCTCTCTAATTACCAATTACTATTTAGACTCTCAAAATATTAATTAAAGTAGATGATGAATCTTGAAAACTAATGTACTCTTTTTCCAGTTTCAACTTGGAGCACTAGCAATTAGGCGAATTATCCTATGAATTCAACTAAGCAACTATTAAATTCCCTTTCAAGTCTGAGAGTTTTTCTATAAGAATCTTTAAAACATCTTTTTACAAAGAGGCACTTTCTAAATATCATTTAGACAAATACCATGGAATCACAAAGTGTCAGACACAACTGAGAGACTTCAACTTTCACTTTCACTTTTCAGGGCTAACAAAGATTAAAAATAAAAATATGTATGTTATCCATTGCTTTTTTTCTTTAAACAATTATGCCACCTGAATTACCCAAATCAGACTTATTAAAATGTACAATATCTTACTAGGTGCTGCAATACCTGGAATGTTCTCAGAAAAAATAAGATGACACTCAAATATAGTGGTACTGGGATTCCAGACATTGGAGTCTATCGTGAAAATTGTTGTAGTGCCATGTCTTAAGAATGGCTCAAGAAGATGCCAGTTTCAGTGAATTTATAGAGAAACCCTAAACTTTAAAGACCATCCCCATGGAAAAGATATGCAAAAAACCAAAATGGTTGTCTGGGGAGGCCTTACAAATAGCTGTGAAAAGAAGAGAAGTGAAAAGCAAAGGAGAAAAGGAAAGATATAAGCATATTATAAAGATATATGCAGAGTTCCAAAGAATAGCAAGAAGAGATAAGAGAGCCTTCCTTAATGATCAATGTGAAGAAATAGAGGAAAACAACAGAATGGGAAAGACTAGAGATCTCTTCAAGAAAATTAGAGTTACCAAGGGAACATTTCATGCACAGATGGGCTCAATAAAGGACAGAAATGGTATGGACCCAACAGAAGCAGAAGATATTAAGAAGAGGTGGCAAGAATACACAGAAGAACTGTACAAAAAAGATCTTCATGACCAAGATAATTACAATAGTGTGATCACTCACCTAGAGCCAGACACCCTGGAATGTGAAGTCAAGTGGACCTTATAAAGCATCACTACAAACAAAGCTCATGGAGGTGATAAAATTCCAGCTGAGCTATTTCAAATCCTGAAAGATGATGCTGTGAAAGTGCTGCACTCAATATGCCAGCACATTTGGAAAACTCAGCAGTGCCCACAGGACTGGAAAAGGTCAGTTTTCATTCCAATCCCAAAGAAAGGCAATGCCAAAGAATGCTCAAACTACCGCACAATTGCACTCATCTCACACACTAGTAAAGTAATCCTTAAAATTCTTTAAGCCAGGCGTCAGCAATATGTGAACCGTGAACTTCCAGATGTTCAAGCTGGTTTTAGAAAAGGCAGAGGAACCAGAGATCAAATTGCCAACATCCGCTGGATCATCGAAAAAGCAAGCGAGTTCCAGAAAAATATCTCTTTCTGCTTTATTGACTATGCCATAGCCTTTGGATCACAATAAACTGTGGAAAATTCTGAAAGAGATGGGAATACCAGACTAGTTGACCTGCCTCTTGAGAAACCTATATGCAGGTCAGGAAGCAACAGTTAGAACTGGACATGGAACAACAGACTGGTCCCAAACAGGAAAAGGAGTGCGTCAAGGCTGTATATTGTCACCCTGCTTATTTAACTTATATGCAGAGTACATCATGAGAAACACTGGGCTGGAAGAAACACAAGCTGGAATAAAAATCGCCAGGAGAAACATCAATAACCTCAGATATGCAGATGACACCACCCTTATGGCAGAAAGTGAAGAGGAACTAAAAAGCCTCTTGATGAAAGTGAAAGAGGAGAGTGAAAAGGTTGGCTTAAAGTTCAACATTCAGAAAACAAAGATCATGGCATCTGGTCCCATCACTTCACTGGAAATAGATGGGGAAACAATGGAAACAGTGTCAGACTTTATTTTGGGGGGGCCTCCAAAATCACTGCAGATGATGACTGCGGCCATGAAATTAAAAGACGCTTACTCCTTGGAAGAAAAGTTATGACCAACCTAGATAGCATGTTGAAAAGCAGAGACATTACTTTGCCGAAAAGGTCCATCTAGTCAAGGCTATGGTATTTCCAGTGGTCATGTATAAATGTGAGAGTTGGACTGTGGAGAAAGCTGAGCACCGAAGAATTGATGCTTTTGAATTGTGGTGTTGGAGAAGACTCTTGAGAGTCCCTTGGATTGCAAGGAGATCCAACCAGTCCATTCTGAAGGAGATCAGCCCTGGGATTTCTTTGGAAGGAATGATGCTAAAGCTGAAACTCCGGTACTTTGGCCACCTCATGCGAAGAGTTGACTCATTGGAAAAGACTTTGATGCTGGGAGGGATTGGGGGCAGGAGAAGGGGACGACCGAGGATGAGATGGCTGGATGGCATCACTGACTCAGTGGACGTGAGTCTGAGTGAACTCCGCGAGTTGGTGATGGACAGGGAGGCCTGGCGTGCTGTGATTCATGGGGTCGCAAGAGTCGGACACGACTGAGCGACTGAACCGAACTGAACTGGCAGTCCAGTGGTTAAGACTTCTTCTTTCAACGTAGGGAGTATGGGTTCAATCTCTGGTCAGGGAGCTAATATCACACATGCCTCAAGGTCAAAAAACTGAGACATAAAACAGAAACAAGGTTGTAGCAAATTCAATAAAGACTTAAAAATACGCATAGTATACCTAACTTTCCAAGCATCATAGCTTAGTCTAGCCTAGCTTAAACGTGTTCAGAACACTTACATTGGCCTACAATGGAGAAAAATCACCGAACACAAGCCTATTTCATGATGAAATGTTGAATATCTCATAGACTTTATTCAGTACTGTAATGTAAGTGAAAAACAGCATCGTTGTCTGGGTACAGAGCAGTGGTGAGGGAGTTGGTTGTTTACCCTCGTGATCTCATGGCTGACCAGGAGCTGGGGCTGCCTCTGCTGTCCAATATCAAGAGAGAGTACTGTGCCAGGAATCACTAGCCCAGGAAAACTGGAGGCACATACCTTTTGTGCCTCTGTAAAGTCAAAAATCACACCATTGTAAGTTAGGGATCATCTGTAAAACCATTTACATTAAATCCTAGGAAATGCAAATAAATCTACAGTGACAGAAAGCTGATCAGTGGTCCTCTGGAACCCGTGTTGGCGAGGGAGAAGGAAGGAGATCACCAAGCTAAACAAAGAAATTTGAGGGGTGATGCATGCGTTCATCATCTACATTGTGGTGGTGATTTCACAAATATACACAAATGTCAAAACTACCAAGTAACACACTCTAAATCCATTCAGTTAACTGCATGCTAATTATATATCAATAAATCTGTTAACAAATACATCATAAATATAAACATAAAACATAAATATAAACATCATAAATATAAACAAAATTTTCACTACTATGATTGTATTTATACATGGGATTTGTCAAAGTTTTAACAGACCTAAAGCAATTTATTAACCTTTCTGTAAGCTTTTTCCTTCTGATCTCATAGTGAATGACACCACCAACCAGCCAGCTTTCCAAGTAGGAACCTTGGGCTCATCTCAGTCTACTGCTGCTGCTGCTAAGTCGCTTCAGTTGTTTCCGACTCTGTGCGACCACATAGACAGCAGCCCACCAGGCTCTTCTGTCCCTGGGATTCTCCAGGCAAGAACACTGGAGGAGGTTGCCATTTCCTTCTCCAAAGCAGGAAAGTGAAAAGTGAAAGTGAAGTTGCTCAGTCGTGTCTGACTCTGTGCAACCCCATGGAGTGTAGCCCACCAGGCTCCATGGGATTTTCCAGGCAAGAGTACTGGAGTGGGGAGCCGATGTCTTCTCCGCATCCCAGTCTGGGCTTCCCTAATGGCTCAGATGATACAGAGTCTGCCTGCAATGCAGGAGACCTGGGTCTGATCCCTGCAGAAGGGAATGGCTACCCACTCCAATATTTTGCCTGGAGAATTCCGTGGACAGAGATGCTTGGCGGACTACAGTCCATGGGGTCAAAGAGCCAGACGCTTCCACTTGCACCCCAGTCTGCTCTCTTCCTCAGACTCCCCTTGTCCCTCCTTATGGCGCTAGCGTGCACACTTTAGTCCAAGCACATTATTGCAGTGCTCTTTCCATCGTTTCTTCTGCCTGGAGTCTCACCCCTGCAGACATACAGATGGCCAACAGGCGCGTGCAAAGATGCTCAGTCTCACTAACCATTAGTGACATGCAAATCAAAACTATAAGGAGGTATCACCTCACACTGGTCAGATGGCCATCATCGAAAAGTCTATGAATAATAAATGCTGGAGAGGATGTGGGGAAAAAGGAGTCCTTCTACAATGTTGGTGAGAAGGTAAATCGCTGCAGCCTCTTTGGTTTTCCATTTTAAATACAGCAGTGTGTACATGTCGACCCCAAACTCCCTAACTATCCCTCCCTTCCCTCAACTCTTTCCCCCTCTGTGAGTCTGTTTCTGTTTTGTAAAATAAGCTCATTTGTATAATTTCTTTTTAGATTCCTATAAGGGATATTACACAGATATTTCCGGAGATTCATTCTTCAGTCAGAATCACCACACCTAGGAATGTCTGCATCCAATAAAAAAAGAATGACTGGAGTGGATAATAGATGCTATTTCTGGTTTTCTTTTTCTAACTCCAGATTCTATAGACCAAGACATGGATTTAGTCTCAGAATCAATTCCTCGAAAGTCTGCCCAAGATTCAGTAAGAGAGTGAGGAGAGCTTTAAAGCAACCAGCAGAGCCACATGGAAGGGGGAGAAGAGTTTCTGCAGCTTGCAAAGCTTTGATTCATTGGCTTATTCGAGAATTAATGATAGCCTGAGGTCCCTGGGTGGAAGGGGGAAAAAAGAAACAAAGTGACAGTCACACATCAGGCGGAGGGCGCAGCTGCTCGGCCTAGGAAAGCTGCCCCCACGCCTACCTCCCCAAATTAAAGCAAATGTTCAAAAAAGAAGAAAGGGAAATATCACCTGTAAATAAATGTCACCTACTTCGCATTTTATAACTTCTCGCTCCTAACCTCTGCCCCATCCACTGATTCAGAATTCCCCATAGAGCAGCAAATGCCCAGTTAATTTTACACATACTTGCTTCTGTAGCCAAGAAGAAAAAATGGTGATTGCCAGAGAAACTAAATGCAAGCCTGTTATTAAAATCAAGCCTGATATCGATAAAACTAAACTGATAAAATTAAACTCAGATATTGCTTTAGGGAACTAAAGCAATATCTGAGGCGACTTTCTAAAGCTCAGCTTAATCCTTCGACTTTCTTTTTCACAGCTTCACGGAGGCGGTTTGTTTACTCCAGCACATAAACTCCTCACCTTGTGAGCCAAATTAACCAAAGCTAATAAGGGTTGTATTGGGAGCGGAGATTAGAAGGAAAGACCAGAATTAGGTGGCCCTCAGGATGGTTGGCTAGGCGATGTGCTCATATTTGGCCACAAGGGGGAGCCAGCCGCCTAGGAAAGCATCCAGAATCAGCCTGAGCGGTTGTACCACCCTACTTTGTACCACCCTACTCCCATCCTGCAGTAGCCAAAGCCTCTCAAGAAAAGCTCTTGACAAATTAAGGTCCCTTTAGGAAATGACTTCTTCCACAACAAGCCAAGGAAAAGCAGAGTTCCTAGATAGCTCTATGGTTTCTAAGTTTTTCCTCTGAACTATTTCTCAGTTTAGGTTATAACTATTATGTGGTCTTTAGCTATATGAGCTGAAGAAATAAAATCAATGATCAAAGCAAACATGGCTTTTGGGAGTTCCAGGTGTCCAGATATACTGTACTGTATCAGACAAGGATTTCTAGTATCTCAGCATCATTAACAAACTTCATTCACAATAATATTATATTAAATTGGATGGCTCTGTACCTTATTATTTTAATGGAATATGAGAGTTTTGGGGAAACTATGCAGTTTATTTAACTTATATGAAGAGTACATTATACGAAATGCCAGGTTGGATGAAGTACAAGCTGAAATCAAGATTGCTAGGAGAAATATCAATAACCTCAGATATGCAGATGACGCCACCCTTATGGCAGAAAGTGAAGAACCTCTGATTTAAGGAGCCTCTTGATGAAAGTGAAAGAGGAGAGTGAAAAAGTTGGCTTAAAATTCATCATTCAGAAAACTAAGGTCATGGCATCTGGTCCCATCATTTCATGCCAAATAAATGGGGAAACAATGGAAACAGTAGCTGACTTTATTTTGGGGGGGCTTCAAAATCACTGCAGATGGTGACTGAAGCCATGAAGTTAAAAGATGCTTGCTCCTTGGAAGAAAAGCCATTACCAAACTAGACAGCATATTATAAAGCAGAAACATTACTTTGCCAACAAAGGTCTGTCTAGTCAAAGCTATGGTTTTTCCAGTAGTCAAGTATCGATATGAGAGTTGGACTATAAAGAAAGCTGAGTGCCAAAGAATTGATGCTTTTGAACTGTGGTGTTGGAGAAGACTTTTGAGAGTCCCTTGGACTGCAAGGAGATCCAACCAGTCCATCCTAAAGGAATCAGTCCTGAATATTCATTGAAAGGACTGATGCTGAAGCTGAAACTCCAATATTTCAGCCACCTGATGCGAAGTACCGACTCACTGGAAAAGACCCTGATGCTGGGAAAGATTGAAGGCGGGAGGAGGAGATGACAGAGGATGAGATGGTTGGATGGCATCAGCAACATGATGGACATGGGTTTGAGTAGGCTCCGGGAGTTGGTGATGGACAGGGAAGCCTGGCGTGCTGCAGTCCATGGGGTCACAGTCGGACACAACTGAGCGACTGAACTGAACTGAATGCAACCCAAGACCCAAAGGAGGATATAACTTAAACACAAACTAACAAAAGGGAACATAAATCTGATGTATTTTTTACCCTACTGACCAGCTCAACCTTACAAAAATTCTCTGCACTGTAGGCTGGAATTTGGATTACTGTGTACTTTCATGGACCACAAGAAAAAAGATGTCCTGATATTTTAAAACTGAAAATATGCTACCAACAGCCCAGAGTTTAAGTTTCATGACCCTGATGCCCAAGGATAGAAAGCTCATTACCTTCTGGCAACCCAAGGACTGTAATAACCTTCTCTACCCCCTACTTTGTACCACCTACCAGTACAACCACAGGAGACTGGAGACGGCAGACTTAGAACAAAACCCACGCCACAGAAAAGACTCAACACTTCTCACAGAGGCAAGCCAACTAATATTGCACAGATCCTGGCTTGGTTGCTTTGCTTTGTTTTGTTTTCTCTGCTGATCTTTAATATCATGGGTGTTAGAAATATGGTCACTTCTGCCTTCTTAATTAGCACCCCATTGCTCAGGGTGATGGTGGCCATACCACAGCATCAAATAATTTAGGTGCCAAAGAAGAACGCACTTCTTTTATCATTTTCTTTTGATTGAGACTTTGCCTTGTAAAGGATACAATTCTATACTTATGCAAATAAATAAGAAAAAGTCGATCTAAAAGCACTTATCAATATGGGAAAGAAAGAGAGAGAGGAGGTAAGAGAAAGAGAAAGAAGAGAGAGAGAAAGGAAAAAAGAAAAGAAAGGAAAGAAGAGAAACAATGACATTCTAGACAAGTGTTTGGCACGTCATTGGTGCTTCAGAAATATTTGTCAAATGAATGAATTAGTTGGGATTTGCACAAAGAAAGACTGGTCTGAAAAACTAAATATTGACCTGAGGCGCATCTCATGTTCATTTAGCTCTCTTCAACTTATTTTACATGTCATTCCTAAAGAAATAGTACGTAGTGGCATGACAAGTTACACAGGATTATTTGATATCGTTTTCCTGGTGACGGATTCTCCATTCAGACTACAAGCCAACAATTAGAAAACCCCTTTACTCACCCTTTGGGGTGAAGACAAAATATGCTATCTTCTAGGTGGATGTCTAGGATCAAAATCATATTTGCTGTGCATACTTACACAGCGGCTCAATTTCTGCCTAAGGCTATGAAAGTCTTCCACAAAGTGCATTTCCTTGCAAACTTGGAGTTGACCAAAAACATCTTCCATGAAGAAGGACAGAAGTTGTTCCTGGAATCTGCAGTTTTTCTATAAATAAGATGGGAAAAAATTGTATAAGGTAAACCATGAGCAGCTTTTGTAAAATGAACCAAAATATCCCCCTGATTATTACTTCATGACCATCTGGAAAAATTTAAAATGCAAGGAGAAAAGCATGCGACAAGTAGAAATGTGAGAGAGAAAAGCACCCCCTGGCTTACCATAAACAGCTTTTTTGTTTTCTTTTTTAATAACCGTATATTTTTTATGCGATCTTCCTACAATAAAACAAAGAGAAATAAGATTTATCCAGCATTTCAAATGTCCCTTAGGTCTTCGTTTCTAAGCAGAGCCTAATACTTACTGGAATCGTTGCTCTGAGGCTTGCTGCCTTGACATAGAGAGTATCAACGGCTTGGGACAGGGTTCCCACTGGGTAACAACTTTCAGCAAAGGGTGATTGCTTGTGCTTAGCAATGGCAAGAGACAGAGTGACAAACAGCAACCCAGATCTCAAAATGCAACTCACCCACATTTCCCTCCACCCCACTCAGCTCGTGTCACTTCAGTAACCAGACAGTTACTTGTGCTGGCTAGACGGGAGGGTAACCTACTTACTTTAGCCCTCAAGGTCGCCTCTCCAATGAGATGCTGTGAAAGATAACTTGCAGTTTAGAAAGAGGAAGATCACTTTAGTTCTAATTTTTTAGAGCTTGCTTCATAATCAAAAAACATTGACCACACCATACTGTGACGTTAAGTAAAAGCTCAAATTTACTGGCAAGGTTGGGGCCCTGTTTCCAAAAAGAATTCAGAACCTCAGAGGTGTCTCACAACAGATTTCATTATTTTAAAAGCCAAGCAATGCCAGTAAAAGAATCCTGATCTCCTGGAGGCTGTGTGACTGTTTTTAAATATGAAAAAAAAAAAATCTGCTTTTGTAACTAGTATCCCAGGAAAAGTATAGAATGAGCAGCCCTGGGAAGCCTGCTCGTGGCCTCATATGGGTTTGACATTTGTCCTTTGCCAGATCCTTCACCTGCCCGCCCGTACCCCACCAGAAGCCACCATTCTGCAGCCCACCATCAAGACTCAAGAGAAAAATTTTCCAACTGTTTTCAAGAATTTTCCCACCTCATACATTGTAACTCCCTCAACATATTCAAGACTTTTTTTGAACCAGGACCTGGAATTAAGACCTACTTAATTAACCTACCTAATTAACCTGTTAATTTAATAGGTTCTCTATCATCTGTCCATGGGATTCCCTGGTGGCTCAGATGGTAAAGAGTCTGCCTGCAGTGCCAGAGATCCAGGTTCTATCCCTGGGTCGGGAAGATCCCCTGCAGAAGAAAATGGCAACCCACTCCAGTATCCTTGCCTGGAAAATTCCATGGAAGAAGGAATCTGGCAGGCTTCAGAGTCGGACACGACTGAGTGACTGCACTCTCTTTCTTTCTTTCTTTCTTTATCATCTGTCCAAGCTAACCACCCAGACTTTTCCTTTAACTCTAAATTTCCAATAGAGTGAAAATTCCTTACCTTTCCATCTCTGAATTCTCAGTACCTACTGTGATGCCTCAGGTAAAGAAGCAGCATGTTCAGTATTAGCTGAATAGTACTTCCCTTTCCACACTATGAGATGCTGCTATAACTGCTTTGTTTTTTCGTTTATTCCATTAACAAATTTTTACCAAGCATCTATCTGTACAAAGAACAGTGCTTGGAACCATGGGCCCACATGCTGAAGTAGACGCTCCATGTACTTCTGTCCTCTACTCTGTCCCAGTTCTTCCCATGGCGATAAGTATGGTTCCTTTTGCATAGCATCCCCAGGATAAGACGTGGACACAGCTCAGAATCACATGCTGAGAAGCAGCGCTAGGTCACCAAAGCCCAGAGGAATGGCACCAACCTCAATCTGGGCAAGTTAACACTAAAACTCTGGTTGTGAGTAAGAGATTCGTCAAAACTAGGAAGAATCAGTAAACAGGCATCAAAACACAAAAGTGAATCCAGGGCGTCAAAGGAGGAAAGAGAAAGTAGAAAGTAAAAATTGCAAACACACTCCCAAACACAGAGAGTATTTTCCACTGTTTCAAAAAGTAGGTGGATCAGGACTTCCTTGGTGGTGTAGTTGCTAAGACTCTGGGCTTCCCAAGCAGGGAGCATGGGTTCGATCCCTGGTGAACTAAGATTCCCACATGCTGTGTGGTATGGTCACAATAAAGTATAAATTAAAAAACAAGCATGATTCTAACTTATGAACAAGGTCGATTTTTTTTTAAGTGACTTAAAAGAAATAAAACGAGAGTCGATTTTTTAAAAAAATAAATGGATCTCTTTGGAGAGTCCAAATGTCATTTCCACAGAAGCACCTCTGCTAATTAAGGACACTCCCTGTGAAATGAGATACGAACTCTTCCCAAAGACCTACCAGAAGACTGTTGATCAGGAGTGCAAAGCGGATTGACTGAAGTTTTATAAGAGTTCAGGAAAAGGAAGAACGGGTTTTTTTCTTTTTTAACTAATTAATTATTTTAATTGGAGGCTAATTACTTTACAATATTGTAGTGGTTTTTGCCATACATTGACATGAATCCGCCATGGGTGAACATGTGTCCCCCATCTTGAACCCCCTCCCAACACTCTCCCCATCCCATCCCTCAGGGTCGTCCCACTGCACCAGCTTTGAGTTTTTAACTGGAAGTAGCTTAAAGGATGTTGGAACTGGATGTGGAATATCTTAAGGGTTTCTTGGTTTGGTCTTGATTTTTCAAGCAGAGTGATGCCTACTGTTCAAAGTTCTTTTAGACAAAAGAGTGCGAACATTAGGAATCAAAACCCCAAATGCTTTCAGCAGGCGTGGGATTAACACACTGAGTGGGTAGACATAAGACACCAGGGACTTATACATGGCCACCAAACGTAAAGTCCACCCAGTCGTATAGCCTGTAGCAATAGAAACAGCGTACAGAATGCTGCCAGGAGCCATGCACTGCCTTGAGCAGCTAAAATCTGGGGGCCCCGGTATGTACCAACAGAACATACATGCAACTCCAGCTGCTAATATTGACAGTCAGCGGGGTTGCTGTTTTTTTGACCTCTGATAGTTGCACTTCCATAAATATTTTGTCTCTCAAATCCTCATGATCCAAGAAAGATCATATATGTCCCAAGAGTGCTTCTGCGTTAGCTTGCAGCCAATTTAAGAAAACCAGTGTTTTCATGACTGAAAACCGTGTCACCCCAATGGTCACAGTCATCCTACACCTTAGTCAGCAGACCTGCCTCGTTAGAGTGCATTAAAGGCTCAAATCTGACCTCACAGGATGCCTAGTGAACAGGGTACTCAAAGCACAGATCCTGAAGACAGTTCCCAAGGTGTGTTCCAAAAGCCCTAAACTGTAGAAGAACCATTAGGAGTACACAGTGTCCTTCGGGTGCCAATTTAAAAGAGAAGTTTCTGCTCATTTGGATTTATTTTTATTATATCACTTCCACAATTTTCTTCTACAGACGTATAAAAATTGCTGTTAATTACAAGGAGATTTGGTTTTGAAACTCAGATCCACTTCTCATTAGTTATTATGGCATTGGGAAAGTTACTAATCCTCTCTAAGCTTCAGTTTGTGTCATCGTTAAAACAGGACAATAATTACACCTACTGCAAAGGGTTGTCATGAGCAAGAAGTACAACAGTGTGAATAGAATGGTTAGCACAATGCCAGCGATAGCAGCTCTCTGAAAGTGGTAGCTACTGCATTATTATTTTTCAAATAATGAATATGTCCTAGTCCGTTCAGGTGTTCTAACGAAACACCACCCTGGGTAGGTTTCAAAGAACAGAAATTTATTCCTCACAGCTCTTCAGGCTGGAAGTCCAGGATCCACAGGCCAGCATGGTCACTTTCTAGGAAGGGTTCTGTCCTGGGTTGCAGTCCGCTAACCTTTCACAGTGTCCTCACGTGCTGGAAGGAGTGAAGAGCTCTCTGGAACCTCTTCTTTAAAGGCAGGAATCCCATTCACCATGGCTCTGCCTTCATGACCAGATTACCTCTCCAAAACACCATCGCCTTGGTGTCTAGGTTTCAACAGACAAACTGGAGCTAGGGGCCGGGGGTAAAAACCCAAATATGCAGACCATGGCAAAATGCACGTGTAACGCTCTGAATAACGCTCAAGTTCATTACAAGCCTTGAGAAGCCCTGCGAAACGGGTGAAGAAAGTGAGAAAGGCGAAGGATGAACACCGATCTGACAGCATTTCAGAATGTGTGCGCTTGAAGCGTTCCATTTATCCCACCCACACCCAGAGGGCAGACTAGGACCAATGAAGTATTTCAAGGCTGCCACTCCTACATAATATACAAGAGACCATTCAAACACTTTATCTGCCCCAGTGCACAGTGAATGCCCCAGTTCCTAAAGGCCGACATGACAGCCATTTCCCTTGAAATTTAAGTCCCTTCCCTCCCAGAAGAATGCTAGCAGCTAGCAGCTTGATTTTCAAACATGTCCAATAAGCAAAGTGAGCTCACCAGCTCCTGCGGAGAGTCACAGCTCACTCTGAGTGCTCAATGGTGCATCTGCTCCTCTGTAGGAGGAAAAAAAAATGGGGATTTTTAATTTGCTAAATCGTTTTGTTGACTCTCAGATGCTTTGTTTTCACATGTTAATATCTCTGAAATCCTAGCTTGTTTTCTAATCCATGGAGTCTTACAATCACATCACTGAATCAGAGTTGGTACAGTCGTCTCTTTCTAATGGTGTCATCACTTCAGTTGAACTGTGTGTGTGGCTATTACTGTGGGTATTGAACTTAAGTGCTGTTCAAATGCCTTTGGAGAGGTTATCCTAAGATTTGGCCTTGACACTAAAGTTAATGTGTTTATAGAAAGGCGCAGAGCAACAGTGGACTACAAATCTGATATTAGAGAAGTAAATATTTGTCTTTGGAAGAATGACCAAAAATACATATTTTCTTGCAAAGCAATAGCCACATGCTAAAAGTTAAGAAAGCATTGTATTGTAGTTTATTCAGCCACATGTTTTTTTCCTTTCTCTCCATGGTGAATGAAAGAATACTGCAACTTTCAATATATTGCATCTTAAATTTGTTGATATTTGATGTTTAATGACCTCAAAGATTGGTATGATCCTCAGGATCATAAACCCTAAAATCAACACAAACATGAATAAGAAGCAGATAGATCTATTTAAACCAGTCATTCAAAGAAAAACAAAAGCAAAAGACACTGAAATCCAATGTTTTTCCCAGGATAGAGTCAGAAGATATAGACATAATCTAGTTATAGATAGATAGTTTGTTCAGTACAATGATAGCTTGATTTTTGTCCCCTCAGAAATGGTAGGTCCTGCTTTATTGAACCATTCAAGAAACCTGTTTATCTTATATTTACATCCTTATAGGGATGGATGAGAACAGGTTAGAGGGAGGAAGAAGAGTGCCGTCAATGGTCTGCGTGGAAGAAATGGGGCTATTGAGGTTGGATACATGAGCAGCATAAGGAAGAATCAGCTTGGAAATTCACTGAGGGTCTCCCCCTATGTTCCAGGCCTTGTGCCAAGCAGCTGGTATTCTATGTATTCACTCTTCATCATTAATTCATTCATTCACCAGATTCTTAAACTGAGTGCTTGTCATCCCCCAGGCTTATTGGAGGTTGTTGGGAGAAGAACGATTTTATATCCTAATGTTCAGGGTATAACTAAATACTTCCCATTATACTTGAGAATGTAGTTAGTCTTAGAGTATCTGGTATTGCTCCATTTTACAGAGAAAAAAATCTGAGGTCCAGGGAAGTTGAATCACATGCCTGGTGACAGTTCAAAAAGGCAGAGAATTCCACCCATGTTTGTGAGACTCCAAAGCTCATGTGTTTTGCACTCCATGTGTGGGCTCCCTCCACACCAGAGAGCGGGACACAAGGAGTGTTGGAGGCTGTGGTGGACACCACAGGAAACGGGAGGTGGGAAAACAGTGACCTAAGGAAAAAAGAACAAAAAGACAAAAGTAAGGAATAGTATAACAAACCTTTGTGACATTGTATAACCCTTGCATATTCACTATAGGAATATCTAATCCTATATCTAACCATAAATATTTTCCTTTACTTGATTTTCCCAGTACTTCTAAAAAAGGTAAAGGAGCTCTTGTTTTTTTCTTGGTTTACAGGTAAGAGAGCTGAGACTGAGAGAAGTTAAATGACTAGTCTGAAGGTGCAAAGACAGGAAGCAGCAACCTGGGCTTTGACCCAAGTCTTTGAACAGCAAATCCAATGGTGTTTCCACTGTACCATTTTGACTCCAGATTGATAAATAAACATTATGTATGATTGAGTTCAAGATCTTTTGATGGACAGTGAGAAAAAAAACAACACACCAATACAAAAAAAAAAAAAAAAGTATTATCCATCCCAATAGCTATCAGGCAGTATCCCATAGCTTTGAAGGGCTTCCCTGGTGGCTCAGTAGTAAAGAATCCACCTGCCAATGCAGGAAATACAGAAATGTGGGTTCAACTTCAGGTTCGATCCCTGGGTGAGAATGATCCCCTGGAGAAGGAAATGATAACCCACTCCAGTATTCTTGCCTGGTAAATCCCATGGACAGAGGGGCCTGGCCAGCTACTCCCATGGGGTCATTAAAGAGTCAGACACAGCATAGCGACTAAACAACAGCAATAGCTGAGTTCAGTTCAGTTCAGTCGCTCAGTCGTGTCCGACTCTTTGCGACCCCATGAATCGCAGCATGCCAGGCCTCCCTGTCCATCACCAACTCCTGGAGTTCACTCAAACTCACGTCCATCGAGTCGGTGATGCCATCCAGCCATCTCATCCTCTGTCCTTCCCTTTTCCTCCTGCCCCCAGTCCCTCCCAGCATCAGAGTCTTTTCCAATGAGTCAACTCTTCACATGAGGTAGCCAAAGTACTGGAGTTGCAGCTTCAGCATCATTCCTTCCAAACAAATCCCAGGGCTGATCTTCAGAATGAACTGGTTGGATCTCCTTGCAGTCCAAGGGACTCTCAGGAGTCCCAACACCACAGTTCAAAAGCATCAATTCTTCAGTGCTCAGCTTTCTTCACAGTCCAACTCTCACATCCATACATGACTACTGGAAAAACCATAGCCTTGACTAGATGGATCTTTGTCGGCAAAGTAATGTCTCTGCTTTTCAATATGCTATCTAGGTTGGTCATAACTTTCCTTCCAAGGAGTAAGCATCTTTTAATTTCATGGCTGCAATCACCATCTGCAGTGATTTTGGAGCCCCAAAAATAAAGTCTGACACTGTTTCCACTGTTTCCACTGTTTCCCCATCTATCTGCCATTAAGTGATGGGACCGGATGCCATGAATTAGTTTTCTGAATGTTGAGTTTTAAGCCAACTTTTTCACTCTCCTCTTTCACTTTCATCAAGAGGCTCTTTAGTTCGTCTTCACTTTCTGCCATAAGGGTGGTATCATCTGCATATCTGAGGTTATTGATATTTCTCCCGGCAATCTTGATTCCAGCTTGTGCTTCTTACAGCCCAGCATTTCTCATGATATACTCTGCATATAAGTTAGATAAGCAGGGTGACAATATATAGACTTGACGTACTCCTTTTCCTATTTGGAATCAGTCTGTTGTTCCATGTCCAGTTCTAACTGTTGCTTCTTGACCTGCATATAGGTTTCTCAAGAGGCAGGTCAGGTGGTCTGGTATTCCCATCTCTTTCAGAATTTTCCATAGTTTATTGTGATCCACACAGTCAAAGGCTTTGGCACAGTCAAGAAAGCAGAAATAGATGTTTTTCTGGAACTCTCTTGCTTTTTCTATGATCCAGCAGATGTTGGCAATTTGATCTCTGGTTCCTCTGCCTTTTCTAAAACCAGCTTGAATAGCTGTGTAGGTGTTGGTTATCTTAGCATTTTCAGTTTTGACATGTTGGTAGGGTACATATTGGTTATTTGTTCTCTGGCAATGAAAGGCATGACATCCGTAAAACCTGCAAAGAATATAGTACCCTAGCCATGATTTCAAAATAGAAGAGAAGTCATAAGCAGATTTCTTATAATAACCCACCACAACTGGGATGAGAGAAATACACCTCTGCCACTGTCCGCCTCACCCTTAGCCCAGAAGAAGAAAAGAGAAAGGACACACCATGATGCACCAATCCGAGCCTCCTCCAAAGTTTCATCAAAGCACGTGGCTTAAAAAATAGCCTTTCTGACTCATTTTCTAACTGCATCAGAAAGAAAGTTGACAGTGATAACTGCAAGAATTGAGACAGAATTTAGAAATTGCAACAGTGAGAGCCCTAGAAATAGATGCATCCTTTCCATCCAAAAGGGTTCATCGCTGGTCCTTCTCGGCACTGAGGTTCTGGGGCAGGCAGCATAAGTGCCTGACAGATTGATTCTACTCAGACTAAGCAATGCACTTGAATTTCAACTTGCAGGCCACTAGAAGTCTGATTTTTCCCTTACAGACTTCTTCTCACATTCAGCATAAAACTGAAATCCTTTCAATGGCCTAAGGGCCTGATTTGCTATTCTTTCTTTCCTCTCAGCTTTCCTTCTATTTCCCCCATCCCCCCATCACCCCGCACACCTCTTTAGCCACGAAACCTCCATTCCAGCTCACCAAAATGCCTGCAACTCAGGGCCTTTGCACTGGCTCTTCCCTCTGCCTGAAATGCTTCCCCCTACTAGATATTTGCATGGCCAGCTCTTCCAAGTCTTTCAAGTCTTTGTTTAAATACCACCTTCCCAGCTGGTCTTTCCTACGATCCGTTAAGGGCTAAACTTTGTCCCTCCAAAATTCATATGTTGAAGTCCTAACCCCCAGCACCCCAGAATATGGCTGCATTTGGAGGTATGGCCTTTAAAGAGGTAATGTTATGTGGCAACCTGGATGGGAGGGGAGTTTGGGGGAGAATGGATACATGTATATGTATTGCTGAGTCCCTTCTTTGTTCACCAGAAACTATCACAATTCACAACATTGTTGCTTAATTGGCTATAACCCAATACAATATTAAAAAGGTTGTTAAAAAGAGGTAGTCAAGTTAATTACCTGTCTGGGCAGGTCCTAATTCAATGCAACTCATTCCCTCATGAAAAGAGATTAGGACACAGACATACATAGAGGATTCTTCCCTGGTGGCTCAGACGGTAAAGAATCTCCCTGCAATGCAGGAGACCCAGGTTCGATCCCTAGATCAGAAGGATCCCCATTCCAGTATCCTTGCCTGGAGAATGCCATGGACAGAGGAGCCTGGCAGGCTACAGTCCATGGAATTACAAAGAGTAGGACATGCTTGCTGCTTCTGCTGCTAAGTCGCTTCAGTCGTGTCCGACTATGTGAGACCCCATAGACGGCAGCCCACCAGGCTCCCCTGTCCCTGGGATTCTCCAAGCAAGAACGCTGGAGTGGGTTGCCATTTCCTTCTCCAACGCAGGAAAGTGAAAAGTGAAAAGTTAAAATTGAGGTCGCTCAGTCGTATCTGACTCTTAGCGACCCCATGAACTGCAGCCCACCAGGCTCCTCCGTCCATGGGATTATCGAGGCAAGAGTACTGGAGTGGGGTGCCATTGCCTTCCCTGAGTAGGACATGACTGAGAGACTAACACCAGGATACATGGACGAGGGCTTCCCAGGTGGCGCTAGTGAGACAGAGGAGCCTAACAGGCTGTAGTTCATAGGGTCACACAGAGTCAGACACGACTGAAGCGCACACACGCAGAGGAAAGACCATGCAGGGACGCAGAGAGAAGGTGGCCGTCTGTAAGGCAAGGAGGGAGGCCTCAGAAGAAACCAATCCTGCTGACATCTTGAGATCAGACTTCGTCTCCAGAACTGCCACTCAGCCCGCGTGCTGCTTTGTCATGGCAGCCCTTGCAGGCTAATACAATGCCCTAATGAGAATGAACCCTACCCTCAGCTCCTCTGTCTCCGTTTTCTGTTTTATTTTTTCCAAATCTCTCGTCATTATCTAGCATACCTTTCAGTTATATGTTCTGTTTACTGTCTATCTCCTGTTGCTAAAATCTAAGTTCTATCAGGGCAGGGAATTTTTTTCTGCTTGGTCATTGCAGTTACTTTAATGCTATTAATAAATATCAACTAGTATATAGTATATGCTCAATAAATACTGTTGGATTACTGATTACACTCCCATCATCACCATGGAACACTCAGTGGGGTGAGAGAAGACCAAAAGACAGTCAGGGCTCTAAGGAGGAAGGAGAAAGAAAGTGGGTGCTGACCTAAAGATAATAAACTCTGCCTCGGCAGCTCGACCCACTTCTAAGCTATGTCGGGCAGCCACAAGCAGCTCTTTATCTTCTCCTTTTACCTATAAGATCTGCAGAGGCCACAGTGGGCTCCCCTTCCGCCTTCGATATTGTTTCCTGTCTCTCCTCTGCATTTCACACCAAACCAGACGTGTAGGAGGATCCGATCAGCTGAGCATCTCGACTTGATGCGAACCTCTCATGCAGCTCTGCGCTGGGGGATGCTAGCTACTGCTTTTTGTTCTGTGTCTTTCTCTCCTACACACCAGCTGTTCACTTTTCTGCAGTTAAATGCATCTGTGTTTTGGTATTACCAGCCTGAGTGTTCTCATTAGCAGGAACCAGCTAATGAGAGATCTCTTATTCCCACAAATTTGTTTTTGATGCTAGTGTCTTCCAGGGATTCTGTCTGAATCAATGTATTTGTTAATTCCTTCAAAATGCCAGGTATATATATATGTACTATATATATATGTATATATCTATATATATAGTATATATATGTATATATATATACTATATATGTATTATATATGTATACATATATATGTATATATTTAGAATATATATACTATTCTACTGTTCATAGCAGATCTTATCCATGAGATAGGCAGTATTAATTTATATATATATTAGCTCCCCAGGTGGCTCAGTGGTAAAGAATCTGTCTGCCAATATAGGAGATGCAGGTTCAATCCCTGAGTTGGGAAGATCCCCTGGAGAAGGATGGCAACCCACTGAAGTATTTTTGCCTGGGAAATCCCATGGATGGAGGAGCCTGGCAGGCTACAATCTATGGGGTTGCAAAGAGTCGGACATGACTTAGGGACTAAACAACAACAGGCGATATTCCAGATGCTAAGCAAAACAAACCAAAATGCTAACCCTCACAGAGCTTAGATTCTAGTAAGGAATTGGCTCAGCCCAGGTACCTCATGCATCAGCCCTGACAATCTGTTTTCCAGCCACACTGGGGACCTGTGATCTTCCTCTGAGCACTCTGTCTCCTTTCACGTCTGTTTGTTTTGCTCACCATCTGAAATAGTGCCTGGAACATTGCTATAGTTTAGTCCCTAAATCATGTCTGACTATATGCTTCCCAGGTGGCGCTAGTGGTAAAGAACACACCTGCCAGCGTGGGTTCGATCCCTGGGTCGGGAAGATCCCTTGGAGGAAGGCATGGCAACCCAATGATGTATTCTTGCCTGGAGAATCTCATGGACAGAGGCACCTGACAGGCTACAGCCCATAGGATCACACAGAGTCAGACATGATGGAAGCAACTTAGCATGAATGTGTGTGTGTGTGTACATATATGTCATTTTGAAGGAATGAATCAGAAAATGAGCCAGACATTTAAACCCCATAGAAATAAGGGAGGCACTGTGACTCAGACAGACATTCTTGCTGGACATCATTAACAGCTGTAACAAGAAAAGAGTTGAAGGAAGGGTCACACAAAAGAGAAGCAACCAATACACAAAGCTGAGAGGAGTCAGCATGACTTGGGTGTAAATAGCTCTCCCATTCTCTAGTGGGCACAATAGCCTGACTTGCACGGGCTTCTCACGTGCCAGGTGTGGAAGCAGCAGGGAGGAGGGGGAGGCTCAGAAGGAAGGAGTAGGAGTACTCCTGGGCCAAAAGGGAGAAGAAAGCCTTTTAGGTACTTCAGGTAATGCTGCATGGTGACCTAAATGCCCCTCTTTCCCGTGGAGAAGTCTATTGTGGAAATAGGAATTTTTAAAATTAAAAACTATGTTTATTTTAGAAACCACTGCTTTCTGTTTTGCTTCATTGCAGGGTCATACATTTCTGCAACTTAGACATGCCAGAAACTGGCTTTATTTATTGTCCATGAAAGTGAAAGTGAAAGTCTCTCAGTCCTATCTGATTCTTTGTGACCCCATAAACTATACAGTCCATGGAATTCTCCAGGCCAGAATACTGGAGTAGGTAGCCTTTCCCTTCTCCAAGGGATCTTCCCAACCCAGGGATCGAACCCAGGTCTCCCACATTGCAGGTGGATTCTTTACCAGCTGAGTCACCAAGGAAGCCCTTTATTGTAAAAAAAAAAAAAAAAAAAAAAACCCGATATCTAAACTAGTAGACTCCATCCTGCTACTGGGCAGGAGTTGGGAGGAGAACAGAAGAGAGAACAGAGACATACAGGTCAGAGTCCCAGTGGAAAACATACTCAAGCTGGGTAATGGAAAAGAGTTATTCTTTTAATTGATGTATAGGTGATTTACAATATTGTGTTAGTTTCAAGTATACAGCAAAGTAATTCAGTTGATAGATAGATAGAGATATATAGACATAGATAGATATGGGCTTCCTAGGTGATGCAGTGGTAAAGAATTTGCCTGCCAATGCAGAAGACACAAGAGATGCAGGTTCGATCCCTGGGCTGGGAAGATCTCCTGGAGCAGGAAATGGCAACCCATTCTTGCCTGAAGAATTCCATGGACAGGGGAGCACGGCGGGCTACAGTCCATGGGGGTCACAAAGAGTTGGACATGACTGAGTACACACACACACACGATAGATATAGATATTTCATATTGTTTTCCATTATAGGTTATTGCAAGCTATTGGATATAGTTCCCTGTGTTATACAGTAAAGCCTTGTTGCTCATCTATTCTGTATATTGTAGCGTGTATCATTAATCCCATACTTCATTTGCTCCTCTTCTCCTTCCCTTTCCCCTTGGTAACCATAAGTTTTGTTTTCTATAAGTTTCTGTTTGGATTCATTTGTATTGGTTTTTTAGATTTCACATATAAGTGATACCAGGTATTTGCCCTCCCTCTTCCTGACTTCTATCATTTAGTATGATAATCTCTAGGTCCATTCATGTTGCTGCAAATGGCAATATTTCCCTCTTTTATGGCTGAGTAATATTCCCTTGCATATATGTATATACTGCAGCTTCTTAAACAAATCATCTGTTGATGGGAACTTGGGTTGTTTCCATGTCTTGGCTATTGTAAATAGTGTTGCTACCAACATTAGGGTGCATGTATCTTTTCAAATTAGAGTTTTCATCTCTTCCAGGTAAATGTCCAGGAGTAGGATTGCTGGATCATGTGGTAATTTTAAGTTTTTTAAGAAACTTCCATATGTTTTCCATAGTGGTTGAACTAATTTATGTTTAAAAAAATGTTTTGTTGATGTACAGTTGATTTACAATATTGTGTTTGAAAAAGAGCTTAATAAGGGATTGACTTTTTTAAGGTGTGGAGAGAGTTTAAGGAACTCTGTAAAGAAGTAGTGTGATGTCCCAAAGCTAACAATAGCTGGAAGCCCATTAGGGACCAGGATTGAGAGCAATTTCCAGATCTAGGAAGGAGAATTATATGGACAAGAGCTGTCTGCATGAGCTGAGGTTTTGGGTAGAAGTAGACAACCAACCTGCAAGGCAACTTGGATGGAGGGTTACAGAGGAATATGGATTTTACCTGTATTGTCTTCTTTCAGTCTCCTAACTTATTTCACTTGCCAAATGAAATCAAAATCCAGAAAGGCAGCACATATAGGGAGCAATTCATGTATGTCAATTTCTCTGGAGACAAAGCAGAGTGGGAAAGAACAGATGTTGGATCTGGAGGGCCAAAGTAGCACAACCCGTTCCTCTTCTCTTCAACTCCCACTCTTTGTTCAGGTGAGAAATGCTTGTCTCCAACACAGGAAATACTCAGAATCTCATCAACAACACCATATGGAGGATGTCAGTGTGGTCACAGTCCCACCTGAAAACTGAAATTTCAGCCCTCCTTAGTACTCTTCATAAAAGAGAGGAGGGAGGAGGAAAAAAGAGGACAAAGAATGAATTAACAGGAAACATGTCTACTATAATTCCTGCTTTTATAGCTGTTCACAGGACTTCAATAATCATGAATTCCTTCTTCCACCACCTATCCCTTTACCGTCTGCCTGCCCCTTCCTTCCATGCGGTCCTTCATCTGATAAAGAGACGAAACCTCATTCCTTCAGAAATGGAGGTCTTGAGGATCCTGTCTCTTTGGGGTTGATGCAGTTTTTCATTGACCAGACTGTTGGGCAAGTTGGCAAGACAATCAAGTGAACCTCTTTGGTCCAGTTACAGTCTACCTAGCCCCCAGGGTGATTTTTGTACTGAAAGTAATAGCAGTAATACAGTTTCCTCTTGGCAATTGAGGCCTCTCTTGCGGCTCAGATGGTAAAGCATCTGCCTACAATGCGGGAGACCCGGATTTGATCCCTGGGTCGGGAAGATCCTCTGGAGAAGGAAATGGCAACCCATTCCAGTTCTCTTGCCTGGAAAATCCTATGGATGGAGGAGCCTGGTAGGCTACAGTCCATGGGGTTGCAAAGAGTCAGACACGACTTCGCATGATGCACAACGACAGTCCAGACCTGTCTAGCTGTTTTGCCGACAACAATAAGCATTCCTTGAAGTAGATTTGAAAGATAAAGTCACTATGGTGGGGGTTGCCTCGGGGACAATAGGACCCTGGCTTTCAACCTTGGTATCACTGCATTCTCCTTATTTGATGTAAGTGTCTGCACTCAAATCTTGAAATCTTAACCTCCTTTCAGTACAAAAATCACTGTCTTTATCATCATTCCTATATGCTACTGAATATTATGGTGTAAATGAAGGGACAGGAGAAAAACTAAAGGCTCACTTTTCCTGTTAGTGAATCTGATCTATACACAGCTCTTAAGTCTCAGGCCACCAAGTCGCTGAGTCACACTCACACACAGTCACACTGGCTCTAACCTCTTCTATTTCAGTTCAATCACCACTTTCCTTTAAAAAAAATTTTATTTATTTTAATTGGAGAACAACTACTTTACAATATTGTGATGGTTTTTGCCATACATCAGCATGGATTGGCCACAGGTATACATGTGTACCTCCCATCCTGAGCCGCCCTCTGAACTCCCTCTCCACCCTAACCCTCTGTGTTGTCCCATCGCACCAGCTTTGGGTGCCCCTCCAATGACTGCACTGGCCTTGTTTCCATTCTTACCCTCCTAGGACTATTCTCCACCCAACAGTCATGAGTCATATCAAGTCTTCCCACATTTGAAACCCTCAAGGGGCATCTCCTCAATCCTAAATGCTGGTTAGGGTCTCAGGGGGCTTGTGTCTCGTACAAGCTCACAGATTGGTCTTCTTAAATACCTGAATGTTGCCATCTGCTGCTGGAGAAGTAGACACCCAAGGCTTCTGCCAGTGCCAAGAACAAGCCATGCCAATAGCACCAGCCAAATGCTAGTCACTGCCACTGATGCCAAAAAAATAAGAGTTGCTACAGCAACTGCCAGTGATTATGCCAAGATTCCCCATGAGGAGTTTGGACTGTCTCATGTCACTGTCACATTTCCAGCCCTGCTCTCCAGACTTGGACAGGATCCTGGCACCTCACTCCTTATATCCATTGGCATTCAGAATTTTTGAATCTCTTCATTTCAGACTCCCTGCCATAGGATGGAAGCATCTGTGAATCCAGTCTTAAAGGTATTCTTCCACTGATGGCTCGATTCCTAGAAGATTGGTCAAAAACAAGTGCAGTACCAAATTTTTCTCAAGTCATTACCCTGAAACTTAGTTGGAAGAAGAGAGAAAAGAGTCCTAAAACTCAGCTTAACCCATAAATAATTCTCACCCCATCATCCTAGAAGCTTAGCTTCAGTACCTTTCAGCATTTGGAGCCAACACCAAAAGTATTAACTCTGCTTTATACACAAGTGAACGTGCAATTTACATATGTGTTCACAATCACCATTAGTCTTTTTTTTTAAGTGAAGTACAGTTGCTGTAGTTGCTTATTGCCAAATTCAGACTGAAATTGAAGGAAGTGGAGAAAACCACTAGGCCATTCAGGAATGACCTAAATCAAATCCCTTATGACTATACAGTGGAAGTGAGAAATAGATTTAAGAGACTAAATCTGATAGACAGAGTGCCTGATGAACTATGGATGGAATCATGACATTGTACAAGAGACAGAAATCAAGACCATCCCCAAGAAAAAGAAATGCAAAAAAGCAAAATGGCTGTCTGAGGAGGCCTTACAAATAGCTGTGAAAAGAAGGGAAGTGAAAAGCAAAGGAGAAAAGGAAAGATATACACATTTGAATGCAGAGTTCTGAAGAATAGCAAGGAGAGATAAGAAAGCCTTCCTCAGCGATCAATGCAAAGAAAAAGAGGAAAACCACAGGATGGGAAAGACTAGAGATCTCTTCAAGGAAATTAGAGATACCAAGGGAACATTTCATGCAAAGATGGGCTCAATAAAGGACAGAAATGGTAGGGACCTAACAGAAGCAGAAGATATTAAGAAGAGGTGGTAAGAATACACAGAAGAACTGTACAAAAAAGATCTTCATGACCCAGATAATCACAATGGTGTGATCACTCACCTAGAGCCAGACATCCTGGAATGTGAAGTCAAGTGGGCCTTAGGAAGCATCACTACAAACAAAGCTAGTGAAGGTGATGAAATTCCAGTTGAGCTGTTTCAAATCCTAAAAGATGACGCTGTGAAAGTGTGCAGCAATATGCTGCACTCAATACGCCAGCAAATTTGGAAAACTCAGCAGTGGCCACAGGACTGGAAAAGGTCAGTTTCCATTCCAATCCCAAAGAGGCCAAATAATGATCAAACTACCACACAATTGCGCTCATCTCACACGTAATGCTTAAAATTCTCCAAGCCAAGCTTCAGCAATACGTGAACCGTGAACTTCTAGATGTTCAAGCTGGTTTTAGAAAAGGCAGAGGAACCAGAGATCAAATTGCCAACATCTGCTGGATCATCGAAGAAGCAAGAGAGTTCCAGAAAAACATCTTTCTGCTTTCTTGACTATGCCAAAGCCTTTGACTGTGTGGATCACAATAAATTGTGGAAAATTCTGACAGAGATGGGAATACCAGACCACCTGACCTGCCTCTTGAGAAACCTATATGCAGGTCAGGAAGCAACAATTAGAACTGAACATGGAACAACAGACTGGTTCCAAATAGGAAAAGGAGTACGTCAAGGCTGTCTATTGTCACCCTGCTTATTTAACTTATATGCAGAGTACATCATGAGAAATGCTGGGCTGGAAGAAGCACAAACTGGAATCAAGATTGCCGGGAGAAATATCAATAACCTCAGATATGCAGATGACACCACCCTTATGGCAGAAAGTGAAGAAGAACTAAAGAGCCTCTTGATGAAAGTGAAAGATGAGAGTGAAAAAGTTGGCTTAAAACTCAACATTCAAAAAACTAAGATCATGGCATCTGGTCCCATCACTTCATGGGAAATAGATGGGGAAACAGTGGAAACAGTGGTTGACTTTATTTTGGGGGGCTCCAAAATCACTGAAGATGGTGATTGCAGCCATGAAATTCAAAGACACTCCTTGGAAGGAAAGTTATGACCAACCTGCTGCTGCTGTTGCTGCTAAGTCACTTCAGGCACGTCTGACTCTGTGCGACCCCATAGGCAGCACACCACCAGGCTCCCCATCCCTAGACAGCATATTAAAAACAGAGACGTTACTTTGCCAACAAAGGTCCATCTAGTCAAGGCTATGGTTTTCCCAGTGGTCATATATGGATGTGAGAGTTGGACCATAAAGAAAGCTGAGCCCCGAAGAATTGATGCTTTTGAACTGTGGTGTTGGAGAAGACTCTTGAGAGTCCCTTGGACTGCAAGGAGATCCAACCAGTCCATCCTAAAGGAGATCAGTCCTAGGTGTTCATTGGAAGGACTGATGTTGAAGCTGAAACTCCAATAGTTTGGCCACCTGATGCAAAGAGTTGACTCATTTGAAAAGACCCTGATGCTGGGAAAGATTGAGAGCAGGAGGATAAGGGGACGAAAGAGGATGAGTTGGCTGGATGGCATCACCGACTCCATGGACATGAGTTTGAGTGATTCCAGGAGTTGGTGATGGACAGGGTGCTGCAGTTCATGGGGTCGCAAGGAGTCGCACACGACTGAGCGACTGAACTGATAGTTGCTGTACAACATTATATAAGTTACAGGTGTATGATATAGTGATTCGTGATTTTTAAAGGTTATACTTCGCTTCTTCTTCATTAAAACACCAAATGGTGGATGACGCCAGTCCTGCGGGAGGGCCCGGAGGCCCCGGGGCCCCTGCAATGGGAGGCCGCGTTGGCTTCCGCAGAGGCTTCGGCAGTGCGTCTGGGGCAGGGGTCCCGGCCGGGGTCGGGGCCGGGTCAGAGGCCGCGGAGTTCGTGGAGGCAAGGCCGAGGACAAGGAGTGGCTCCCGGTTACCAAGCTGGGCCTCCTCGTCAAGGACGTGAAGATCAAGTCCCTGGAGGACATCTACCTTTTCTCTCTGCCCATCAAGGAGTCTGAGATTATTGACTTTTTCCTGGGAACATCCCTCAAGGATGAGGTTTTGAAGATGATGCCCATGCAAAGCAGACCTGTGCTGGCCAGCGGACCAGGTTCAAGGCGTTTGTTGCCATCCAGGATTACTACGGACATGTCGGTCTGGGTATTCTAAGGAAGTAGCCCCTTCCATCCGTGGGGCCATCATCCTGGCCAAGCTGTCCACTGTCCCCCTGCGAAGAGGCTACTGGGGGAACAAGATCAGCAAGCCCCACATGATTCCTTGCAAGGTGACTGGCCACTGTGGTTCCGTGCTGTTGCACCTCATCCCTGCCCCCAGACGCACTGGCATCATCTCCACCCCTGTGCCCAAGAAGCTGCTGATGATGGCCGCCATCAACGACTGCTACACTTCTGCCAGGGGCTGCACCGCCACCCTGGGCAACTTTGCCAAGGCCACTTTTGATGCCATT
Source organism: Capra hircus (assembly GCF_001704415.2). Classification (NCBI taxonomy): domain Eukaryota; kingdom Metazoa; phylum Chordata; class Mammalia; order Artiodactyla; family Bovidae; genus Capra; species Capra hircus. The sequence goes on along the minus strand of NC_030812.1, from coordinate 44,894,267 downwards.
TCCAAGACCTACAGTTGTCTCACCCCTGACTTCTGGAAAGAGTCGGTGTTCACCAAGTCTCCATATCAGGAATTCACTGACCATCTTGTGAAGACCCACACCAGAGTCTCCGTGCAGAGAACCCAGGCCCCAGCTGTAGCCACCACATAATTTTATAAAGAGAATAATAACGTGAATGAAACCAGAAAAAAAATAAAAAAGGTTATACTTCATTTATCAGAGAAGGCAATGGCTACCCACTCCAGTACTCTTGCCTGGAGAATCCCATAGATGGAGGAGCCTGGTTGGCTATAATCCATGGGGTCGAGAAGAGTTGGACACAACTGAGCGACTTCACTTTCACTTTTCACTTTCATGCATTGGAGAAGGAAATGGCAACCCACTCCAGTATTCTTGCCTGGAAAATCCCAGGGACAGAGGAGCCTGGTGGGCTGCCGTCTATGGGGTCGCACAGAGTCGGACATGACTGACACGACTTAGCAGCAGCAGCATACTTCATTTATAGTTATAAAATATTCACTGTGTTTCCCATGCTGTACAATATATCCTTGTAGCTTATTTTATACCTAATAGTTTGTAAATCTTATTCCCCTGAACATTGCCCTTCTCCCCACAGGTAACCACTTCTTTGTGCTCTATATATTAATCATCATCGGTCTTGACCTCATCCTTCAGGAGCTTAGCAAACTATTGGTGAGTGCCCTTAAAATAATTCCTGGTTTTTTGAAGAAGAAAGCATTTCAGACTGCTGACCACCAACTTTCACCTTCTATGGAAAGACCTATACAAGCTTCAGTGCTGGTGGTGTTTGTCCATTCTTCTAGACAAAACTAGTCCAACTTTTATCTCTATTCTCTTCTCTGTACTGCTGCACAAATCTTGACAACGTCCAGCTTTTGCCCTCATGTGTGTTTCATCTTCCACTCACATGACTTCTCTATCAGGGCTAAACTCCACTAGCAGATGAGACTCCGCAAACTCAATCAGCTTCCCCTTTCCTTCCTGACTCACAGGCAAACTGGAGGATACCCTGCCTAACAAGCTCAACCTAGAAATAAAAGCAATTCATCTATATCAACAGAGGCAATATGTATTTCCCCTCCAGCATCATTCTTTTCTTTTATCCACAAACTGCTAATGATGCAGATGAATTCTTTTAAATTTCTTACCTTTTTACTTTCAGAATCACATGCTGAATCAACACAATAAATCTATATAGGCAACACAGAAGATCCCCTAGAAATCAGATAGACCTAGCTTAAAAAGATTCAACTACTCATAGTGACACAATATTTTAAACATGTTTCTGATTCAGTTTTCTCACCAGTAAAAGGGGATAATACTAATAGCACCTCATTTGCTTAGAGTCAGGAATAAAATCATTTATATACAGCTTTTGGACCCATTTAGCAAATAGGAATGATTACTTGATGATGATGGTGATGATGGTAGTGAAAACATTAAAGGGGAAAAAAGTCACAAAGCGACCAGATTTAGGATATCAATGTGTTTATTGAGACTAAATAATAGCTCCATAATTATTATCATAAATATTACTATTCACCTTATAATTAAGTAGAAATATTTTATAATGCTTCCATAAATAAACTCATATTAGTAAAGTGACATAAATAATAAGACATATATTTGTAACAATAAATTAATTCATAAATATAAAGTATTGATTATGGAAATGAAGTTATTTAGGGGCTTTTTCTAAAGAGATAGAAAGTAATCTTTTTGTGGGGAAATAGTTAAATTTCTGTGTATAAAACACTGACTACAATAAAAAGTTATTAATATGCTTGGAAGGTCTAGCTTCTGATCTTATGGATACAAGTGACATTGTTCTCATTTTGAAGCTAAGCCAGGGTTTTTTTTAGAATTTACACAGGACTGTGGAGTTTGGCTTCCCCTTTTCCTTTTGATAAAAGAAAACCTCAGGGGATCTAATTGTTTAACAGGTGAGAAAGGTTAGTAATCCATTTTCCAGCCTTGCTCTACTTGAGCACATTCACGTTTCAGGGTTATAAACAGCAAGTTCAGTTCTCCAATGACTTTGATCTCTCCGCTCTCTCCAAGCTGTGAAAATAAGTACACACAAGTATTTCAGCATTCTTACCATGTTTTCTAAAGAGAAACAAATTAGAGAGAGATGAGATGGTTAGGTTGTTGGAACAGAAACCAAATTTTAGCCTTTTATAAAAGATTAGTGATAATACCCTTTTTCAAAAGTATATGACCTGATCTGAGAGGGCACCTATGAGCATCAGTTTCAGCTGGTTGATGTGTTAAATCACTGCTGAACCAGAGCAAGCAGGTAGAGCCTGTGCTGGGATCCAGGGGACCCAAGCATCACTCATCCCTCCTTGCCCTGCCTCTGAGCCCCACGACTGTGACCAATAGTCTTGAATCAAAACTACCACATTTACCAAAACATGTGGACTTTTTCTGTTTCCATTTTCTTGACCAAGGTGAGGGAAAACAAGTTTTCACTTTTGTGGGGGAAATATCAAATGCCTCCTATCTAGTTGCTTTAACAGTGAAAGGCCAGATACAGTCTAACACACTTTCTTTTCTCCTCCTTCCAAGTAGTAGGCAAAAGAGTCTTTTAAACCCCACGGGAGAGGGAACACAAGTCTAAATCCCCTCCTCTGCAACTTGTCTAATCTATTAAATGTGCTCAAGATTATTTCAAAGGAAACAGCAGCCCTAAGTCACCATCGTTCTCTAGACTTGGGCCTTTCTCTTCCTGCTTTCTTCCATCTTTCCACCTTCCGATACTTCCTTTGACATAATGACAGCTATTTTTTTAATATCTCAAAGACTCCCAAGATGATAAAGAATTCTACTGTCTGTTCTCTGTTCTGCTACAGCCTGCTTTCTGCTTTTCTTCAGTGACAGAGGATTACTATCCCCTCAAGATGCCCTCCCATTTCACAGTGCTGACCAGTGTTTCCGCATGCTGAGATTTCTCTGAATAATATTCCTCTCTCACTAGGCTTTCTGGAACTACAGGGTAAAAAAAAAGTATAACAACTCATCCACATGGCAACTGATTGCTAATGTGAAAGTCAATTCCCTTAAAATGGATTAAGAGCTTTAAAATCTGTTTTCCCACACAAATCCCCATCAGCTTTTTCTCTCCCACACTCCACTAAAGACAACAAAGTAAGCTCATATGAGGAATTTTTCACACCAGAAATGCAAAGTACTTCTTGGCCATGGCATGCTAATATTCAGCCCTCTGTGTCTAGCTAATAATAGTTCTATGACAAGAGAATTTATCTTCACAATGAAAAACAACAAATCCTTCAGTTATCAAAGGAAGACATTGACAATGTTCATTAAATCACATTCGGGAAGAGATACTTTTTATAAAAAAAATCAAGATGGAAAAGAGAGGGAATTGAGGTTACGCTGAAAATTCCATCAACCAGAGCCTTCTTGTTTCTGAGGTTTAATTGTACCTGCTTGCCAAATCATCACTTTTGCTGCTGCTTATGGTAGCTCTGGTTTTTGAATGAGTCACAGCAGCTGAGCTGAACCTTCCCCTGTTGTTCTTTTCCCCCAAATAGGCCACCTGACCATATCATTCTCTGTCAAAATATACACTAACCTATATCAGATAGATGCTCACTAGCACATTGTCAAGGGAAGGAAGAGACCAGGAAAGAAGGAAAAGGAAAGAGGAAGAAAGAGGGTTTCCAGTGTGGACATTCATTCCCCTACAATGAATCCATTACTAATAGTAATATTTCTATTCTATTTGAAACTGCGTGAAAGAAACTGGGGGGTCATTCACTCTCACTTTTAAATTAAAACCAATAGCTGCTGGGTATTTTAATAGTTAAATATAAGTATCAGACCATTCCAGAAATTCATCCTGTGTGCAAGTCCAGCTCTTTTATTATGGCTGTTCTAGGTATATTTCTCGAAGTTTTACATCATCATGTGAATGACTTCAAAATTATTTCAAATAAGTTTTACCCAGTTTTCTGGTTTTGAACAAATACTTCTTCAGACGAAATGAATCAGTAAGTATCTTAAATTTCCCTAAGAACTAACGAGACTAACTATAATATCCAGCACTTCTGGCCTGGATGGGATTCAGAGGTCCTGCAGTCTATTCTGACTCTGACACTGGCCATCCCTAACACATGGGTGACAATATTAGATGACTTAAGTTCCCAGCCAGTTCTAGAATTTGCAAAATATGGAAACTGACTTATAAACATGTAGACACATCTATATGTATGTGCACCTAAATAATCAACCCAGTGGCAGGAGAGGCAAGTAAAAAATCATGACATGGGAGAAAAAGGGAAAGAAAAGGAAGAGAAACAATATTTGTCTCTTCTATCAAATGATTTAGTGCTAATAGTTGTTACTAGTACCTTTTTCACTGTGTTCTTCAGATTCTGTACGTTTCTCTGGATGTGCTCGTTGTCATTCTCAATATGCTGCAAAATGGAAGTGAAAGCAACAAGTTTAACATTGTTGTGCTGAAGCTTTTTGAGACTCAGCCTTCCTAACTGAAGCATGTTACAATTCATCTGGAATTAAAGTTCTTAGCAATTTTTCCCACAACGACCTAGATATCAATAGTGACCTAGATTCTCTGACCTCTTCAATCCCTGGGACACCAAAATCCAGTCATTTCCCTCACACGGAACCTCACTTCACCTTTGGGAAACCCTACTGAGGTTGAAGTTTGTGGAAAGAGCAGAGTGGTTTATGCAAATCCTGTCAAGAATAAAACCATAACGGCACCTCATCAAAAACACGGGCTCAGAACAAGAAACCTACATAAAATATCTCATGTGAACAGGGCCCTCCTCAATAAATACTAGGCCCCCTTTGCTCAGCCTACTCCACCAAAATATTTTTCTTAGTTTTCAATATTCAGAGGCATCAAGCTCACGCACCTCTGATTTTTGTCACTTCCAGTATCAGAAGGGCAGCAGTCTTCATCCACCCACCCACTGCCAAATATCAAATCTTCTTATTTCTCCCTTTCTCTCTTTCCCATCCCCTCCCTCCATCAACTTATATTCAGTGAATCCATTTGCACCATTTGTATTTTTCCTTAAAGCTCCCAACACCTTTCTCATCTCACATAGTCCGAATTGCTTTTTCCCAGGGACAAATGAGTCTCCTGTGGTCTTTCAGACCCTGCCCATCACAATCAACTCAAAATGTGACTCAATTAAAGCAAAAGCAAACAGGTTGTGATGCCAAATGACTTCTGTAATGGTGTGACAGAGGAACCTCTTACTACCAGCTTGGAAGGGGCACTGGGATGGGAAGGAAGAGGGTTCCACACAGAAGAAAGATGAAAGGCAGGCACCTGGGAGGATCGGACTTTGGCTGGAGAAGAACTTACGCATTGGCTTAGCTTTTTGCTGAGCTTGGAGAAGAAGGGCACCACCTTCTTCATATGGGGGTGGAATTCATCGGATCGGGGGAACAGCACCTCTTCAAGAATAAAGTTCAGCACCTGCTTCAGCACATAGCAGCGCTTCGTCACCTGCTGGTGAAAGTGAAAGAGCAGGGCTCAAGTTAGGCGACATCCACAAGACCCGGCCCATCCTCACCACCGCTCCAAGTCACCACAAGTAGCATCATGCCTCTGGCTTACATTGATTCCCTGGAACAATTTGTTCCCAATGAGACGAACATCTGTGATGTTATCTGCCAAACTAGCCTGCAAGAGAAGAAAAGACTAAGTGCCTGGACATCATAAAGCTAGAAGAAATGTCTGTAAGGAGAGCTGCACTCTGTCCCCTCTTCCCAGAGCAGCACTGTGAGGACTAAAGAAAGGGCTCTTTAGTTCATGGGTTTAAAATGATGCTCAGGGGTCAAGGGGAGGGATAAATTAGAAGTTTGGGGTTAACATATATACACCACAATGTATAAAATAGATAACTAACAAGAAGTTACCATATAGTACAAGGAACCATACTCAGTATTTTATAATAACCAATAAGGGGAAGAATATACATATATTTTATATATACACATATATATGTATACTTATACATATATATAGACTCGAATCAGTATGCTGTACACTGGAAACTAACATGACCCTGTAAACCAACTATACTTCAAAATACATATAAAAAATAAGATAGAAAAGTATAATGTACAGCATAGATAATATAGCCAATATGTTATAATAACTATAAATGGAGAATAATCTTTAAAAATTGTGGATCACTATGCTGTATACCTGGAACTTAAATAATACTGTCAATGAACTATACTTCAGTTAAAAAAAAAAAAAGAATGGATTTAAAGCTCCTAGAATAGAGCTCATAACATAGTAAGTGCTCGAAAATGTGAATTTCTTGCTCTTCAGAAAATAAAAGAATGCTCAGAGGAGTAAAGGGAACCGTAAACAGTCAGATGGGTTACTACATGGCTCCTTTGGGGGCAAAACTGAATGTGCATCTCCTAAAGGGTGAAATGGCAGGTCTTGAGGTAAAGCTTGAGCTCCAAAAAGTCTTAAAAGAGACATAAAAGTGATGACAGGTACACCAGTAGAGATTAATGTTCGTCTGTTAAAGATCTTAGATGTCCTCTGGAGAAATTTTAAGAACTACTCAGGTTCCAAGTAGATAAGATGCAAAAGAGAAGGACTGAGATGAGTACCTCCTGAGCCAGAGTGAAGGTGTGGTTGAAGATGTAGGGCTCCTGGAAGTCGGACTTGTTGAGCCTACAGTGCGACGTGATGGGTGCAGCCGCTCCTCCCTGGGCGCACAGCACCATGACAAGGAGGCAGCCAGCGGCCAGAGCGGCCCCGAGGGGAGAGCTCACATACTTCTGCAGGGCAGCCATCGTGGACAAAGCAAACCTGAGCAGTGGGTGACTAGGGAGGAAGAACCTGGTATCAAGAGAATGAGAAACAAAATCAACATTAAGGGGAAAAATTAAGTATCCAGAAGTAATAGACCCAGCAAGCCAATCCTACCAAGTTCGTTGGAGGACTTACCTGTTTCAAGGCTTCTGCTTGTGATAGGAAAGTAGAAGCTGCTGCTTTTATAGCCCCCAGGACACCAAATTGTGTGTGTGAAAAGTATGACATCAGCAATTATCTAATTTCCAGTGCTGTCTTCTGAGAACTACCTAACCACCATAGGGGACCACAGAGCACCACCTCCAAGCCTTCCCACCTTGATACGCCAGCATTTCCCTAAAACGTCACTATTAGGCCCGGGGCGTGCTTTTACAGACAAATCCCAGAAAGTTTCTAAACCCTACATACTTTTCAAAGAAAATGACTGCTTTGTCTTTGTAGATTCCAGGTTTAGTTTAAAATTTTCTGATCTCTTGTAGTGAGTAAACCTTTTGGTCACGGACTCATTTTCCTAGCAGCTTCATAGATTCTTATCTCTTTAGAGGTGATCAAAAAAAAAAAAGGACCTATATCCTTTACTTTAAAATAAGCGGTAATGGCAGCTTGGAGACAATTCTATTTTTTAAAATTTTATGTCCTTTTTAAAAAAATATGATGAATGCTGAAGAAGACTTTAATTTTAAAATAGCAGTATTGGCTAACATAACTTTCCTCCCATTCTATGGCACTTTTTAAGTGACCAAACAATTACAATAGATGCAAATATATTTTAAATTTTTCATTAAATCATAATCAATATCAATTTAAACTTGAAAATATTAATGCTGAACAATCTGGTCGGTATTTTACTTAACATGCAAATATTTTAGGAATACAGTCAAGAAGTTCATTTTACCTGCACTCATTCTAAACAACACACAAGTCCCCCCCAAAATATTTCCAAAAACCTTATAACACTTTTTATTAGATACATGAAAGTCTAAAGAAGAGAATCTGGCAATTTAATGATTACAGGTGGTTTTTATTAAAATGCATTGAACTCTAAATAATACCTAAACCTGAAACCTTCCCAAGGAGGTGGGATCAGGGGACAAGGGCACTGATCTATTGCTGAGGGAAGGAATGTGAATTCGTGCAGATTAGTTTGATCAGATTTTTCTTTTTGCAACAAGCTTGGATCAGGTGCATCAAAGAAGGCATGTGAATAACTGTAGAAATCTGAGCATTTTGTGAGATTGCATGGGCCTTCGGCAAGGGGCCACAGTGAAGAGCTAAGACAGCATGAGGACACTGAGCATTTGGGAAGGTAATTAAAAGGGAAGGTTAGGAGAGGACACAAAAACCATACCCACTGCACAAGTTTGCTCGAGCTGATTCATGAATGCCAGATGAGAAAACTCTTCTTTTCCAATTTCCTACTATATATGATATAACCACTTTTGTCCAAAATGCTATATAATTATATCAGCACTTGAGTTAAGAGTTAAGCTCTTAACTCTATGCATAGTTAAGCTCTCTATATAGAGTTAAACTATATAATGGATTAAATTAGGCTTCTGTTGGTTTGCCTGGGAACCCTATAAACATACATAATTTTGTTCCCAGCAGAAAATAAATTCTGACATTATTAAATTATATGCTCTTGAGGGAGAAGTCTATCTCTCTCTTTCATCTTTGTACCTCCAGCACTTAGAACAGTGCTATACACATAGGAAGGACTTGGTAAGAGCATATTGAATGAATAGATAAATAGATTAAATAATTTACTAAGTGTCTTTGGGAACCTACATGGAGGTAATTTGGGAATTGCCTTCTTATGTTGGGGTTTGACCCAGTACTACTTGCCAGCTTCATTAGTGTTCCTGTATAAGGAATAAATATCTGTGAAACAAAAATAGAATGCCAAAAAATTGCAAACCAGTCTTTAGTAGCAGCAATACATCTATTGTTCATTATGTGGCCCTGATGAACAACCATCTTATTAGTAAGATAGTGTTAATAGAGCCAAGATCTTAGATTTTTTAGTGAGCTTGACAAGGCCTACTAAGGGGAAAGTCTGCTCTAGGGCTGTATGTGGATTTCCAAACCATCATACTAGGAGTCTCACAGGTATGCGCTGTTAGGAGAGATAGTAGATACATCATAAAACTGCTTCTGTGAAAACAACTATTCATAGAGACATATGTGTGCTAAATAATTCCAGATTATTAATGTGTCTTCTCTAAAGTTATTTCTTTGTGAATTTTCAAGTCTCTCCCAGAAGCCACACTGGATAAAGGGCAACCACAGCATCATGCTCCCTGGCCCCAGACAGATAGACTGTACCCATGGTTGATCTTAGCTACATGGAAAAATCTGCCCGGCCTAATGCAGACTGGCCAAGGGTAACCAGAGTGTGAGTGAAAGATTAAGAAAGAGAACCATTTCTAGTCTCCAGCCCGAGGCAGGCTTTGTGTCTCATTCAAACACCATCCCAGCACCTAGAACAGTGCCAGACACGTGGCAGGTGATGAATGATGACTATCGCTGGCTGCATGATTACACTCCTTCCTGACTCACTGGCCGATGCTTGGAAATCCAGTCCATTCCTTTAAAGTACACTTCTCGCTAGAAGCAGGACTTTAGGTAGCTCAGGTAAGACGTTTTGTATTCATCATACTCCTCAGTACAACTTACACGAGCGTTGTTCCCTATGAGGTTCCTTCTGTGTGTGTATATTTGTGTGTGTGTGTGTGTGTGTGTGTGTGTGTGAGCTCCTACCCTCATTGTTCTCCTTCCCTCTGCACCCATCACCCACCACCACCCCTAAGCCTGCTATAAACAATTGCTTTCATGTATTTGGCATACATTTGTAAACATATATATTCATCCTTGTAAACTGCTGTTTAGTGGGGGTACAATTTTTATTTTATAGAAATTGTTCTCTTTCTTAACCTTTCACTCACACTGTGTTCTTGCAATCTATTTGTGTTGCTGTGTGTAGGTCCTGTTCCTAACATGACATTCTATCCTGTGTCTCCACGTTTTATTATTGGTTCCCACGTTTTATGACTTATTACTTGTAAACCACCTCTGCTTCACTGCTCTACAGACATCACAGCACTGCTGCTGCTGCTGAGTCGCTTCAGTCGTGTCCGACTCTGTGCGACCCCATAGACGGCAGCCCACCAGGCTCCCCCGTCCCTGGGATTCTCCAGGCAAGAACACTGGAGTGGGCTGCCATTTCCTTCTCCAATGCATGAAAGTGAAAAGTGAAAGTGAAGTCACTCAGTTGCGACCCCATGGACTGCAGCCCACCAGGCTCCTCTGTCCATGGGATTTTCCAGGCAAGAGTGCTGGATTGGGGTGCCATTGCCTTCTCCCATCACAGCAGTAAGCAACCTCATTTCATCCAAGTCATTTTAATGGTAATTTTGGAGAGTATTTTTGAAATAGTTACCCAGGAGTAGGTCTACTGGGCCATAGACATAACTTCATTTACTAGACACAGCAGAGTCAGTATTGATTTATTCTCTCATATCAGTGAAGTAATATTTCTGTTTTCTAAGATACACACACACACTTGACATCATTCGGGTTTTTTTAGAGGTTTAAAATGGCATCTCATTGTTAAAATTAGCATTTTTCATATGTTTGCAGCCACTACAGTCCTTTTTTATAAATAGATTGTTTATATCAATTGCCCATTTTTTTTAATGGGCTTTGGTCTTTCATTGTTATTGTTAGTGATAATTTGTGAGTGTACCCTATGTATTTTATGTATTATTTTCTTTTGGGTTGTACACGTAACAAGCTCTTCTCCCAGTTTGTGTCCTGCCTATTAACTTTGTCAACTTCTCCTCTATTGAACAGAAAATGTGATTTGGATGTCATCTTAAATTTCTTTTTTTCATTGTATGATTTGTACTTGCCAAGGTTTTGTGGAAAAAGTCTCCCTTCATCCTTAGGTCACAAAGGACCTTAGACACATTTCTCTGTCTTTTCTTGTATTTACCCTATGATTTTGCCTTTCACAATCAGGTTTTTAATGCCTTTTGTATATGATGGAAAGTAGGGAATTGGTTTTATTTTTTCCACTTAATGAGACAGTTTTCCCAACACAGTTACTAAAACAGTGAGTCCTTTATCATATGTGAATTTCTCATTAATAAACAGTTATCTTTGAGCTCTCTGCGTTTTTCCCATTGATTTATTTGGTTTTCTCATTTTGTTCTTGAGCCAGTTCCATATTTTATTACTGAGTCTCTATATCTAGACATCTACCCTCTTTTCTCTACTTTTTCAAGGCTGGCTTAGCTATTCATGAACTTTTGGCATACATTTTACATAAATTTTATAACAGATGTGTCAAGTTCCTGGAAAAATGCTGCGGAAACTTTAGAATATCGTTTAAGTTAAAGACTAATTCAGAGAGAATTAGCATCTTTACAATATGAATTCATTCCATTCCAGAGCATTTACCATCTCTTGGCTACATAAATAAGACCTTCTTTTATACCCTTTGATAGTGTTTCCAAATTGTCTCCCTGAGGTCTGGTTATATTTTTAATTCCTAGCTACATCACAGTAGAAGATGTTAAGCTGTTATTAATCACTTTCCCTTGGTTGTGAATGAATACCAACTTGGCTTGGAGAAAGAGATTATGGGATGCTCATTTCCTAAAAACAAAACAAGTATGTGGTTTTCTTCAAGGTCACTAGAGAGGAGAGCTAAAAGTACGCAGCAAAGAACAAGCTGGAGACTAGCTGCTGCTGCTGCTAAGTCACTTCAGTCGTGTCCGACTTTGTGCAACCCCATAGACGGCAGCCCACCAGGCTCCGCCATCCCTGGGAGACTAGCTAGTGTTCCTAAACATGAACTTTCTCTGCTTTTCAGTTCTGCTCGAAGATAACCCTGTCAGCACCCAGGACAACTTCCTACCATGTCCACCCTCCTTCTTAACACTTTGCCCACAAAGACACTTGTTAACCATAGGCACCTTTCTCTCCTTCCTGAGCACTAAACCTTGTAAATCTGTACTTTACTTCATCTTAAAGGGAACACTATACCCATGGGTATATGTCATAATATAAATGAGTACAGGTTCCTCTCTAGTAATACCAAGTACTCAAACTGACTTAAATGATAAAAGAAAATAATGTTTACGCAATTTCTCACTACTCTAGGGCATAAACACAGAATTTGTTACGTCTGTCCTTAACGTCTGTCCTTTACTAGCATAGATTTTTTAAATCTGTAGCTCCATCCCAGTCTCTCTTTTCATTGCTTATTTTAACTAATAAAGGGAAGTCAAATCACTATTAAAAATCCTAATTCACATTTGCTTATGCCACCAGATATTCGAAGTCATTGCTAATTGCCTATTATCAGTGAATCTTTTATCCCAACTCTCCAATCAGTTTTAGGATTATCAGTTTTTCTCACAATCTTTTGCCCAGGATAAATTGTATTTTTAAATGTTGCTTCAGAAATTCATATTGAAAATTCTGTGTATCTTAGTGCAGTTTTACCAAACTTTCTGTCTCTGATGGGAAAATTGTGGGCCAAGTAAACTAGATCTTTCCTAGGTTTTCTTGACCCTGTTGAACTTGTTAAAACACAACTGATAAAATACAGTTCCAATTCTGGGGTGATTTGGTTTTAAAATATCACAAATGTCAGTCCTGAGAAAATGCCCCCTTTCCCTTTTCTTTGCAACTGTCCTAATTCAAATGCTGTTTGTGCTATAAATAGGGTGAAGCGTCACCAATTCAGGTCAGTTGGATGAGATTTCACTCTAAATCAGCAGCAAGTCTGAAATGCAGTATGTTTTAAAAAGAAGTGCTATTTTGTTATTACTTCCAAATTCTTAACAACCAGGCAAACTAAGCTAATCTATTTCAGTTTCTTTAACAAATATCTGTTTTGTTTCTATTAGAATATAGTACCAAGTCAGGATTCTTGAACCCATGCTTAATACTTTTGAAAAATACAGTAATAGTTAGCGTAGTAATTTGGTATAGTGGCCTTAGGATTCATCTGAAGTGGGAGGAAGTACTTTTGAGAGGAAACAGAAGAAGTAACTGAATACTAACTGGAGAAACTAGAATTGAAATTGACCTCATGTTAGTCCATGAACGCAGATTTAGAGAAATTAGAAGTACCTACAGGCCCTTCAATGAGTAGGGAGCGAATTATACACAAGAACCAGATGGAAATAGTATTGTAATACTTAAAATGCTAGAAGAGAGGGGAGCTAACAATAAGTGACAGACAAGTGGAAACGTACAGTTGATTGGGTCAAAGAGGAAATATCTGAGTGAGGCTTACCAGGAAATAGAGCAGCGGCAGCACCGTGTGCTGGATGAGAAAAGGGGGAATCTGCATTATTTATTCACTTACTCATTTGCCCATTGTAACATCAGCTCCATAAGAGCACAGGCTCTCTGTGGCACTGTGCTTAGACCATAATTTTCTATGTGTATGTTACAGTAATGAAAGTTTTAACATCACTATTCCTCAGAATCAGTGACACCTTTTCAGCAGTGACCCTGTCCACATTTTTCTCTAATTCGGACAATAATTTCCAGGGCTGTTTCTGCTCAGTTCTATACTTCTCCAGAAGGGTTGATCTTCACTCTCTATTCAGGTTCCTCTTCTTAGGTTATGGACAAAGCCAAGGCCATACTTGTTGATTTCTAGAGCTCATCCTACACATCCTACATTTAGTCTCTCCAAGTGTGATAATTCCTACTTCTTTATCTTGAGAGCTCAATGCAATGATGAGAGCTGAATATCTGCCATGTGCCTAGTACTGGCTTGGGCTTTGGGGGATGCAAAATGAATAAGACATGGCCCTGACCTCAAGACGCTTATTAATACAATTGATTTGATAACATTTTTAATTCAAGTGCTATGTCCCAGGCACGGGACGGACACTAGGGGTGCACAAATGAATAAGGGGAATTTCTTGCTTTCAGAGCACTCAGAGTATAGCGGAGATGGTGATTACTCAAAGAGAAAAATAATATTCTATGTAGTGTTAACCTACAAGTTAACATTAAAGGAATAAAACATGTTATAATAGAATTATAACCATTCCAGTAGAGGTGTCTGACTAGAAACTGATACTGGAAACTCATTCAAGACTGCAAGATGTTGAATCTGAGTAAAACTGTTAATATTATTAATTTTGTGATCAGTTTAAAGAATGGAAGAGAGTTTCCTAAGAAGAGGAAATGGGAGGGAAAACAAACCCTGGAGATGGAGCTTATAGAACTGAAATGACTAGTTAGATTAGAATGGAATGGTGTTGAGAAATGGTGGCAAAGGTGAGGTGGGGGTAGGTAGGGTAACAGCAGCTTTGAATACCAGCCAGAACAGTCTGGACTTGAGACAGTGGGCAATAGAGAGCCATTACCGATCCCTGGGTGGGGAAGATCTCCTAAAGGAAGGCACAGCAACCCACTCCAGTATTCTCACCTGGAGAATCCCATGATTGAGGAGCCTGACAGGCTACAGTCCATGGCATCTCAAAGAGTTTTATACGACTGAAGTGACTTAGCATGCACAGACATTTGTGCATGGAAGGGACTTGTATGAAGCAATAACCTAAAAAGATAGCCTGAGAGTTATTGGAGCATGAATCCAAGAGGCAGAAACTGGCAGCAAGGAGACGAGCTAGGAGACTGTGACAGCAACAGCTGGGGTGCTGGTGCCATAAGAAACAAGGAAGACAGGCCAGGGGTTAGGACTCCAAGCTTCCACTGCAGGAGGCATGGGTTCTACCCCTGGTCAGGGAACTAAGATCCCACATATCCTGTGGCATGGCCAAAAAGTATATAAATAAATTGTTAAATGTTAAATAAATAAAATTTTAAAACTTTTCAAAAACACGAAACAAACAAACAATGAAGAGAATGGTCAGAATTCAAAATACTTGAGCCACCAATGGGTAAGATTTAGAGTTAATGCTAGTTTGAGTTTGTGACAAAAAAGATATTTAATATTTTCAGACAATTCAGCATAAAGAAAAAAAATGTCAGCTACTTAAAATGTTTTAGGAATGAGTGATCTGTGAGGCATAGTCCCATAGAATGCTGGTGATCAGCCTGAATGGTCTGCCTAACAGTTGGCATATCTAGAGTGTAGAGGTGCCATATGTGGGGGGAGGGCACCCTGAGAAGCTGCAGCCACTTAGGAGAAAGAGATCAATGAAATAGGAAACGGTGACTCTGAGGGAAACTTATTAGAATTTAGAAGCTTTGGAAGGACTCACTAGACTGCTGCCATTGATTATATCTCAGTAGCCCAAAGGCTTCTAACCAACTTTCTCCTTTCAGTCATTTCATGAGCCCAGCAGGTTCCATTCTGGTCTCAGGGATTACTCCTCCTCCTCTGCTCCAGCTGAAATGACTGGGCGGGGGGTGGGGGGTGGGGCAGAAGTGGATGGGGTGATGGGGTGGGTAACTGATTGGAATAGAGATGACACATGGCTTCCCCTGTGGAATGGGGTGCAGTGCAGGGAAGGGATAAGAATGGCATGCTGGGGGCACAGAGCCTGTATGTTTTGGAGAGAGGGGTAAAAGGGAATTGTTGGCTCCTGGATTTTGTCCTCATAGAATTGACCTTCTCACCTAAGACAGAGATCTGCTAAGTGAAAACTGCTAGAAAACAAACATTCTAGTTGCTTTGATGGCTTCTCAACAGAGCCTGAGAAGGAGCATGAACTGAGTAAGACCAAAACCCTTCTACTCAGACACTCAGACATCTGGAGGCAACTGAGTAATGAAAACGGACATCCTCAGCTTCAGTGTAGACTGTCCTCATCTCCACACGTTCTCAACAGAGGAAAGCACGGATGAGAATTGTTTATGCTGAATTTGACCCCAACGCAGGACTTTATCCAAAAGCATCAAGGATGGGACAAGAGACATTCTTGCTTGAGGAAGATCTTTGGCACGACCTTTTAAACTCTCTTGCATACAAACACTCCTTGCAGTTCACTGCTGGGCTCTTCTCCCCATTCCCAATCCTCCAGCCCCACCCAGAAGCTCTCTTTTCGGGCTCCCTAAGAATTGAATTAAAATTATTTAACCTGGATTCCTCTTGGTCTCTGAATCTTATTTTTTTGCTAACCACTTAAACATTTTCAGGCTGTTAGCCAACCATGAAAATATGCCCCTGTTGGGCTTTCAGAAACTCTACCAGATCCTGCTGCTGCTGCTGCTGCTGCTGCTGCTAAGTTGCTTCAGTCGTGGCCAACTCTGTGCGACCCCACAGACGGCAGATCCTGAGACTGAGAAAAAAAGAAAGGACATTTGATGATGTCAGTGTAGTTTCTGTTGGAAAGAAAAGAGGCGGTTTATCCATGGACAGCATGACTGACTGAGTCACACGTTCTAATCTTTCTTTCCTTTTCCTCATTAATAATAATGGGGTCAATTGTTTGCCTTCCTCAAAAACTATTATCTTCAGTTAGAATTGATTTGAAGCAAAACTGTGGAATAAAACAAGGGTGCTTTGGGACCTTCATCTCTTCCCTTCCACATCATTTCATTCACCATCATCTCTCTAGCTCCAACCTCTTCCTCAGACTCTTTTATAAAGAGTCATAAAGCATAAAATTAGTATCCTCCATAATTTTCAGCTGCTGCTTATGTTTTATCTCATTTTCTCTTCATAATAACCTCTCAAATTATGTTATTCCAAATTCTGCAGAGAAGAAATACGAGGATCAGAAAGCGAAATAACTTTCTCCAAGTCACACAGCTACACAATGACAACTTTGGGGCTCATGAAGGGTTTTTTCCCTCCGCATGCTATCTCAGAGTGAGGTGTCATGCTAAATGCATCTCCAATGATAGGATTTCAGATATTAGTGATCCAGGCAAAGCAAAGATTTGGTTAGCAAAGAAAGTTTCCTGGAATCCATGAATCTATACCACTTTCTCTTCCACTAAGTCACACAGTACCTTGTGCTCATTCCTATCATGGCACATGAATTTGAATGTAAACTGCCTGACTATTTATCTATCTCCCCAACTACATGGTTGATTCCACCAGAGCAGGGAGCATGGACAGGTAAGCTTTTATTTGCTTCCCCCTGTAATTCCATTAAATACTGTGGTCTGTCTGAGTCTGTCTGTCTATCTCTCTCTCTCACACACACACATATTCTCCAACGCTTTATAGGGATGGCCTGGAGTAAAATGAAAAGAACAAGAAGTGAGGTGATGGCTATTCTACATAACATCCAACAAATGACATGATTACTCAAACTGAACCAAGAGAGTGTTTTTAATAGGAAGTCTCCCTCTCCATTAGGAGCAGAGATTGAGAGAGAATGACAAGGAAATAGAAGAGTGCCATGGATATCAAAAAGACATAAGGAACGAACCATCCCCTTCTTTATTTTGTGAAGGATAAAATCTGCACCTATGTGGTCCCAGCCTTGCTGTGGTTCATTCTCTGAGCTAAGAACAGACCTGGAATTTCACTCAAAGAAGTCTTCTCAAAAAGGATGCTGTCTTCATGGATCACAAAAGTTATCCAGTTCTTACCACCACGTGCAGACACACATGCCCCCAGAGTGACCCAGCTCCAAAGACTACCCAGCTTCACAGCTTTCCCACTCTCTGCACAGTTACCAGGTCATCCTGAGGGCACTCGAGATGAAAAACTGAAGCTGTGGGTAATAGTTCGTCAAATCCATTTCACCTGCCTTCACTATTTAAGCTCATTTTAAGACTTGCATGTCCTCCAAGTGTCTTGTAGCCTAAACAATATTTGCCCAAATAGTTTTCCAGGAACGTGGAATCAGCTGTGTCTAGTTGGAACTGAACTGGTTGAGACTAGTTAGGACCACGGACTCTCCAACTGGACATGCGTGAGGATCCACTCATGATCATTTGACCTCAGAGAGGCCAAAAACTCCACCCTCAGATGGTGCTAAGCACCTCTACATTTGAAGGTGCAGAGGCCTGGAGCTTAATTACACCTGCCCAGAACCACAACCACTGCATCTTTTTTCAATCACCTTTCCCCAGGCTTCCCATGCCTCAAACCACTCTGCAGCCTCATTCCTCATCCCATAAATACCCTGAGCCCCTAGCTTTCAGGGAGCGTGGTCTGATACTTGTTCTCCCATCTCCTCTCCTGACTGCCTTGGGAATAAACCCTGCCTTTGCTCCAAACCCTGGCACCTCAGGATTTTGTCTTACTGCACTCAGGAAAACAAACCTGGCTAACAAACCCACAACGGCAGCCACAACTCACCTTCTTTACTAGACCTGTTCTCTTCCACCTTATGTTGAGCCCAGTCTGCTCAGGGTGTCCAGCGTTTCCCCCATGGAGGCACAGCCTCAGCAGAAACATGCCATGCCCTGGACCTTACCTCTTGTCCCAAACCTTATCAAAGATTGTTCTGACCTTTGTTTCCACTACCCATTGTGGCAGCAGGTAATTATTTGAAACAATTTGTTGTTATTGTTGTTGTTTCTTCAGTCCCTAAGTTGTGTCTGACTCTTCTTGACTCTGTGGACTGTAGCCCACCGGGTTCCTCTGTCCAGGGGCTCTCCCAAGCAAGAATATTGGAGTGGATTGCCATTTCTCTCACCAGAGAATCTTCCCAAACCAGAGATCGAACCTGCCTCTCCTGCATGGACAGGCAAATTCTTTACTACTGAGCCACAAAGGAAGCAACTGAGACAATCATGGCTAACAAAGCACTAATAGCTAAGAAATTCTAACTGCCAATAGGCATTTTTGCATAAGTCTTTAACATTTTAGCTCAAAGGAATGACTAGTGGGAAGCTGATACAAAAAGACAGGCTTGTAGAGGAAAGATTTTGGATACGTGCCTCTAGGCAACTTTCTTTGCCTCTTATGAATGTGTTGGTCTAGGCCCTATCCTGACCCTCTGACTTTCTTATAACATTAAAATTTCTGTGACTTCTTTGGAAATATTTGTGGTTGGCTACACTCACTGTAGTTGAGACAGAGTAGAGGATTTTTCTTATATTCTCACACAAGATCCCAGAATGAATGACTGAATTATTTGGCACCAGGTTGACTTGGGGGACCTTATCACATGCGTACTACTAGGCTTCCCTGGTGGCCCAGATGGTAAAGAATCTCCCTGCAGGGTGGGAGACCTGGGTTTGATCCCTGGATTGGAAAGACCCCCTGGG
This sequence comes from Capra hircus, assembly GCF_001704415.2. Taxonomy (NCBI): domain Eukaryota; kingdom Metazoa; phylum Chordata; class Mammalia; order Artiodactyla; family Bovidae; genus Capra; species Capra hircus. The sequence continues at coordinate 44,875,234 of NC_030812.1, read as the reverse complement.
GAAGGAAATGGCTGCCTGCTCTAGTATTCTGGCCCAGAGAATTCCATGGACTGTATGGTCCACGGGGTCGCAAAGAGTCAGACACAACTGAGCGACTTTCAGACACTACTGGGTAGCCAGGATGTCCAGAAAATCTCTTCCAGAGACCTTTCTGAGAACATGTTCTACTATCATGTTTGCCTATGGGATTCCCCTGCATCACCCTGGTGGTTTAGTATTCTCGACAATGACATACACAATGAAGGGGATTGAAGGAAAGAGCTGGAAGCCAGCATCACTTAACCTCAAGAGCCACAAATGCTTCCTTCTTTCATTTTTTCACACCCACAAACAGAACCAAAACTCTACCTTGATCTTTTGAGATAATCCACTTTCCTAGATGTCTCTATTTGTCACACGATGTTGCTAGGTGCTGGCAAAAGCATCATTCATCATAATGATTTAAATCAACTGAATTAATTTGAAAAAAATTAAAAGTTCTGACATTCTGATAGAGGTTCTGTCCTGAAATCCTGATATGGGCACCTACAACCTTTCCATAAATTTACTAAAAGTCACTTCTTCCCATGAGTCAGTCTCTCACAAGAGCTTTTATTGAGTGACTTCTGTGTGCCTGACGCTGGTCTAGTCCTCATTAGGCAGGAGGAAAGAAAGATAAGGAAAAACTCCCCACCTTATATTTGAGTCAATGAGACAAACACAAAGAAGTAGCAAATTGGAAACATTAAAATAACAGATGGTGCTGACATCAAATATGATAGAAATTTAGAGCAGGGTGATTGTTGGGCTGTACCCTGTAGGTCTACAAGCCCTGTGCTTGACCAGCCTCAAGAATGAAGAAAGAGCCCTGAGTCATCGACAAAGATGTAGATGGTTGAATGGACGGGAATCTTACTTATCTGAAGCAAGGTCCTGGAGCAACACCCCACCATGTTATGAAGTCTTTGCTATGGGGAGCAAGCCAGTTATAGGGGTAGGTTGCCAGTTATAGATTGATGTCAGGTTGACACATTGGTTACCAGGGAAACCAGGAGAAGAGCAGACTCTTCACTGCCCCTTTGATAAGCTATCATAGTGGAACCTTTCTGATCTAAAGTTTATAACAACCATAAACTGGTGCTGGGGGAAAGTTTGTAGGCATTTACTGATTCAGCTCTGTAATTAAGACAGAAATTTAGTCAGGTAAGTAGGGTGTAAGTGAAGTGGCACTGGTTGAGCAGGGGGTGTGCAGAGAGTGACAGAACAACCATCTTAAATGGCAGGATCATAGTGAGAAACATGTACAAATTTCTTGTTAAAAATCTCTCTTTTTATAAATCTTGCTATCTTCCTTTTTTTATTTCTATTAGAGAAGAGGAAGGAATTTGACCTTCAGGGTCCTAAGTAAAGCTAAAGAGTTATCCTAGACTATTCACAGTTTCTGCTCTGAGACATTCATAACGAAATCCAAATGCAGGGTAACATGACTTTGGAATATCAACCTTTTAGACTAGCAGAGACTCAACCCAAAACACAGGCACCCCTTTGGATGTCCATGCCCCAAACACTGAGAGAATAAGCCAGAATCATTTGAAATTAGGGAATCCCATTTTAGCAGAAGTGGAAGCATCACAAGCACTGTACACTGCTTTGAGTTGTCATCAACAGATAATTAATAGTTAAAATCTCATGACTGAGGTGTGGGGGAGGTAGTAAGAAAGCATACATTTGTCAAAATGCATAGAACAGTGCTTTGAAAAAAGGATGCAGTTTACTAAGCGTAAATTATATCTCAATAAACCTGGTAAGAGAAAGAAGGAAGGAGGGAAGGCACAGAGGGAGGGAGGCAGAAAAGAAGAATTTGGCTAATATTTGACTCTTGTATTCTAAAACCTAATTGGGAAGGAAAAATTAAAATGGGGCTTACCCAAGGAAGGTATTAATGCCCAGTTTTGCCAGTTTCAAGGCAACAGCTTTCTCCTGGACAAAACTGCCTGATAATAGAATAGAATGAACTGTCTTGTAAAGGAACAAATTCCTACCTCTAGACTGTGACCCATACTTATATAGAACTTACTCTGCTAGGTGGTTTGCATGGCCCATTTGTGATCCTTACCATAATCCTCCAAGAGAGGTATTTTACAGATGAGGAAACAGAGACTCAGAGGACTGATGTGATTGCTATTTGGTGATGGAACAGAATCTCTTCATGCGTTGGGTAGATATGCATTGATTCCAAAGAAGTGTCCATTGCTCTGTTTGGCATGTTTATCACTGTCACGGATCTGGCCCTATCTTTACAGAGAGTACAATCTACCTAATGAACAACAATCACCCTAAAAGGCCATCATCTTACAGTGTGTCAAATGCTTACAGTGTATCAAGTGTGTTGGGATGCAGGGGGGGCAGTGGTGAGAGACACAGGAAGCACAAGGAAGGTGTACTTACCCCCAGACTAGGGAAATATGACGAAGCGGCATCTAAGCTAAGATCTGATGGCTAAATGAGGTCTCAATGGGCGTGGGGTGGCCTGCGGTGCCAGGGACGGGGTGAGGGCTTAGTTATGGGTGAAGGAAATAGCATGTGGGAAGACCAGGGGTTAAAAAGGAAAATAGCGCATTCAAATAACTGAAGTAAGTTCCATATGACTTCAGTGCTATAGGAAGATTAACAAGAAATCTTCCCCAGATATGCACATGACTCACTCTGTCACCTCCTTCAGGGTTTCTTTCTCTCTCCCCCTCTTTAGGATCAGTTTTTCATTCCCAGGGATTTTCCATATATCTTCCAACCCCATGCTTAGGTTCCCCATTATCAACATCCCACACCAGAATGGCACATTTGTTACCACTGATGAACCTCCACTGACACACTGAAAGTGAAAGTCACTCAGTCACGTTCGACTCTTTGCGACCCCATGGACTGAACAATCCATGGAATTCTCCAGGCCAGAACACTGGAGTAGGTAGCCATTCCCTTCTCCAGAGGATCTTCCCAACCCAGGGATCGAACCCAGGTCTCCTGCATTGCAGGCAGATTCTTTACTGTCTGGGCCATCAAGGAAACCCCCATTGACACATTATTATCATCCCAAATCCCTCAGACGTTTGCTATAAAACTCCTTCTCATAAAAGCCTCCCCCATCCATCCTGGCAATTGCAGACACCACCTACCATATAAATTCACTATTTTCTTTTTTTACTAGCCACCTCTTGCTATGCAACAAGGGCTACCCTGGTAGTTCAGATGGCAAAGAATCCACCTGCAATGCAAGAGACATGGGTTCTATGTAACAAATTGTCCCCAAACGTAGTTGTTTTAAGCTGCTATCTCATATGCTATCTCATATCATTTCTAAAATTCTGGCTCTAAAAATCATGAGGATTTTGTCATCGAGAGGACCAGGGCTGCAGTCATCTGAAGGTTCTTTTCCATGACTCCTGTTGAGAGCCCTTGAGTTAAAGAAGCTGACACGTCGTGGACGTCACAGAGGGATTCTTCCATCGGTTGCTGCATTTGAACGCCAGTCCTCAATGAACTTTCTGACTCAGAGTGTGGTCCATGTCGCCATGGCACAAGCCTCATCAGCTCCACTGCTGGAGGCACGGTCCAGAGTTCCACCCTCTGATGATGTAGTCCTACAATTTGGAAATTATTTGCTGTAACCAACTGATAAATTTTAGCTGTGGGGGAAATTATGACTCACTGACTCATGAAAGTCTCAGACTTTTCATCATATCATTGAAGAACAAATGTCCCGGGACTTCTCTGCTGGTCCAGTGGTTGGAAATCTGCCTGCCAATGCATGGGACACAGGCTCAATCCCTGGTCCTGGAAAGTTCCACAGGGCAAGTAAGCCCATGTGCCGCAACTACTGAGACTGCACTCTAGAGCCCATGCTCTGCAACGAGAGACGTCACCACGATGAGCAGCCTGTGCACCACAGCTAGAGAGTAGCCCCTACTTGCTACAAGTAGAGAAAGCCCACAAACAGTGCCAAAGACCCACTGCAGCCCAAAAATAAATTTTAAAAAAACTTTAAAAAAAGAATAACATGTTCCAAAATGTGTAAACAAAAGGGACATACTAGGTCGAGCTATGATCTCAGGATGATATCCCATTGTTTTTAAAAATTGGGAACAACTGCTTAGAGAAGAGACTAAGAGTACTTCCATTCTGAGGATGAAGAAAAGCAAAATAGCCCCCAGAATAAAGCTATAAATAAAAATATTCCTAGGATTTTCTGCACATTTTTGCACAGCAAAAACAGAAATCTGTAATGTGAAAAATGAAGCTCTCTTGTGATCCTGCCCTCCAGAAAAATCCTCTTTAACAGCCTGATGCATAGTCCTCCATATTTTTGCTCTAAGTATGCTAACTCAATCATTTTACAAAAAGTGAGGTCATGGCATATACAGTTTTGTATTTTTATTTTTGCCTTTCCTTTTTTAAGGTTCTGCTTAAGTCAATATATTTTTCTTAAAAAGTCCTGCTTAAACCTGTTTATAACCATGTCTAAAAAATTATACCACTTTCTTTCCTTGGTGGTTACAGATTATCATCCAACAAATAGGGTATTTGAGTCCCTCAGGAGCCTGGTAGGCTGCAGTCCATGGGGTCGCTAAGAGTCAGAAACGACTGAGCAACTTCACTTTCACTTTTCACTTTCAAGCATTGGAGAAGGAAATGGCAACCCACTCCAGTGTTCTTGCCTGGAGAATCCCAGGGATGGGGGAGCCTGGTGGGCTGCTGTCTATGGGGTCGCACAGAGTCGAACATGACTGAAGTGACTTAGCAGCAGCAGCAGCTCTATGATGATCTTCATCAGGAGGAAAAATGAATAAATCAAAATGTAAATATGGGCACATCAATATGATATAACAATTCTAGCTGTAAGCCTGTCATTTTTCCACAAAAATAATCAATGACATAGAAACATATTGCATTGTGCAAACATTATGCAAAAGGTAATCTGTTGCCTACTTTAAAGCTGGAATTTTCTTCAGTGCTGGAAATGGTTGTTGTTGCTGAAACTCAAGGAATGAGAGGAAGCAGAGCCAACCTGAGATGTGTTTCTGAAGGCATAAGAAATGTAGAATGTTAAAAGATTCCAGAAACGTGGGATGAGGGGGTTGACTTTCTTTTTCCCCAAAAAATGGCAGTCTCTGATGTCAGGGGAACTATTTACTCACATGAAGGGACGAACTTTCAATTTTGAAGGGTACAATGAACTGGTCAATTAAATATATACCAAGTCATCATAGCCTTCAAAATTGAAAGTTCATTCCTTCGCTCAGCAAACAGCTGTACCTTACTTCCTCCACGCTAGCATCTGGACTATGTTCTGAGGATGGTACACAGTTCTTTTCTTCAGTGGGTTTAAAGTGTACAAAGTTAGAGGCAGAGATTTCTGAACATAGAGAAAACACTCTAAACTAGAAATCCTCTGAGCTGACTTGTGAAGAGAAATACAACTTATGCAGGCCAAGAGGCAGGCACAAAATCACCTTTGAGTAACTGGGTGAAAATATGTGAGGATGAAAGGTTTATGTGAAAGGGAGAGCTAGAGAGAAACGAGGCTGGAGAGAAATGCAAAGGATATTAAAAGATCCTAATTCTTGCAAGCTTGTACTTTATCCTGAGGGCAACTGTATCTGAGCAGGACCCTGTGGGGCCCTCCTGGGACAGACCTTTCCCTCTACCCACCCACCGATGTCCCCTACCTCCTCTTGCCTGTAGAAATCATTTAGCTTCCTAGACCTTCTCCAAGTTCCAAAGAATAAATTTAATCAGAGAAGTGAGATAATGTAGGAAAAAAGGGAGGTCAAGCTAGACAAAATAATGATAGTTTAACCATTAAACAAAGTCAAGGACCTTTAGTTCTTTTTTTAAAATTAATTTATTTTAATTTAATATTGTGATGGTTTTTTGCCATACATTGACATGAATCGGCCACGGGTGCACATATGTTATCCCATCCTGAAACCCCCCTTCCACCTCTCTCCCTACCCCATCCCTCTGGGTTGTCTCAGAGCACCGGCTTTGAGTGCCCTGTTTCATGCATTGAACTTGCGCTGGTCATCTATTTTATATATGATAATGTACATGTTTCAATGCTATTCTCTCAAATCATCCCACCCTTGCCTTCTCCCACAGAGTCCAAAAGTCTGTTCTTTACATCTGTGTCTCTTTTGGATTGTATAGGATCATTGTTACCATCTTCCTAAATTCCATATATATGCATTAATACACAGTATTTGTGTTTCTCTTTCTGACTTACTTCACTTTGTATAATAGGCTCCATACACATCATTAGAACTGACACAAAGGACTATAGATAATATTCTGAGCCACATCTTTTGAGGTGTTTTGCAGATGTTGAAAGCCCCATCAGTGGAAGAAGTTACCTGCGTGCTGCTCATAAGGATGTAGACCACAGACTGGCTGGAACCAGAAGACGGACGAAGCTGACTCCTGATTACCTCACCAGCGACCAATCAGAAGGACGTCCACAAGCTAATAATTCACACTGCAACCCTTTCCCTCACCCTGTCTTTAGAAACCTTTTCCTGAAAGTCACTGGAGAGTTCAGGCCTTTCGAGCCTTAGCCATTCACATTCCTTGCTTGGCACCCTATATTAAATGTGCACTTTCCTTCACTAAACCCAGTGTCACAGATGGGTTTTACTGCGCTCGGGTGAATGGACCCAACTTAGGTTTAGTAACACACTGTCAAGTTACAGAAAGGTTACAGTACCAGAAACCAATGAGCTCCTACTTGTTCTTTAGAAAGAGCAGTCTGATGAGACTGAAAAGAATAGTTTTGGCAAGATTGGAGATAGAGAAGCGAGTTAGGAGGCTGATGCAGAAATGGGAAGATAGTGGGACAGAGTGGCTGACTTGGGTGGAGAGAAAAGTGATGGGTGCAAAACACACGAATAGGAGGGACTTAGGATAACTAGAATGTACAGGTTGATGGCATATTAAGACAGAGGGAGAAGAGAAAAGTTGACTACTCTGAGTTTTCTACCTTGAGTAGCAAACAAATGGGGTCTCATTCACTGGGCATCTAGAAGAAGAGCAGCTTGGAGAGAGAAAATGATTAGTCAGTTTGGTTTGGACCACATTAACACAGAGGTCCAGGTAAGCTTTGGATAGAAGGATAAGGATCTGAGCAGAAATACCTGATCAGCTTACTAGATTATTATTGACTAGAAACTCAGCATCTTATTGGTAGTTACTGAAGCCATGGGCAGGGATGAACTCACCCAGAGAAAAGATGTAGAGTATGAAGAGTTTCCATAGAGAAGTAAAGACGTTCAGTCAGTAAATGGGCTAAAGTGATGCTGAAATTGCAATTTCTGCAGAGTATAGTGAGAACAGAAAGGGTGCGGTCAACTCTACTTGGAAAGCTTAATCTGAGTGTGGTAAGTCGAGTAATCTCTCACACATGGACAAGGAAAGAAAGATCACAGCAAGCAGAGGGCATAATTAAGAATGGCATGGAAATGTGGAATGGCACAAGGTGTTTGGGAAACCATGGATAGTCTGGAATTGCTGGGGAGTAGGATGCACAGAGGGGTAAGAAAAAAAATTTTGTCAAGAAAAGAAGCTAATAGAAGTGAAGCAGACTAAGTCTTAAAGGGTCTTGTTCTACTGCTCAGGAGTCGGGGTATCATTGCCTATGGAACTCTTTGATGGCAAGTGGGTATAACTGTGTGCACTGTGAGAAGTATATGTAATGTGCATCAGGTCTCTAGCACAGTGCCTGGGACACAGAGGCATGAAGTAAATGCTAGCTTTGCTTTGATAGAACTCTCACTCTGGCTGTAGTCGGGAAGATAGAAGTCATGAGAATAGGGGTACGATACTGAAAACAGGCAGGAAAATCCAGAAACCAGTGCAACACTGTAGGTAAGCAAGAAGAGTCTAGCTCAAAGCGGGAGCAAAGTGAAGAAGGATGAGCTGAGAGATATCAGATGCAGAACCAACCCCCTGGGGGCTGGAGATGGAGGTATGGGATCAGAGAAGTCAAGAAGCACAGGCTCACCTCCCTGGGTGGCCCTGTTTGTGAAACTGGGGACCATTTTGGGGGAGAAACGGCAGTGAGTACGGTTCAGGATTCTGAGTTGGGGAAGCCTGTGGCATACAGTCAGGCAGCTGGATATACAGGCATAGAGTTTAGGAGAAGGTTTAGAGTCTTTTCTAGAAGAGAAAGGGGTTGTTTTGGAGCATTTATAAAATGAGAGGGGCACTGGGGCCAAAAAAAGTCCTAAACAATGCCAATATTTAAGGAATGATAGAGAAAGAGGAGCTGGATTTTAAAATACAATTGACTCTCACTATTCAAGGTAGTGAAACTCTTTCTCCCCCAAGTTTATTGAGATGTAATTGATATAAGATATGTAAGTTTAAGGTATACACATGCTCATTTGATACACACATGTATATACTGTGAAATGATTACTAAAATAAGGTTAATTGACACTTTTATCACTTTACATAATGACTTTTTTTGTGTGTGGTGATAAGACTTAAGATCTACTCTCTTAACAACCCCCAAGTATATAACACAGTATTATTAACTGTAGTCACCATGCTGTAATTAGATCTTCAAAATTTATTCATCTTATAACTGGAAGCTTGTCCCCTTTGACCAAATTTCCCACACACCCCACTCACACCCCAGCCCCTAGCAACCACCATTCTCCTCTCGGTTTCTAGGAGTTCACTTTTTTTCTAGATTAGATACAAGTGGGACCCATATAATATTTCCTTTTCTCTTATTTCATTTAGCATGATGCCCTCAGGTCCATTCATGTGGTCACAAAAGACAGGATTTCATGCTTTTTGTAGCTGAATAATATCCAATGGCGTATATTTCTATGCATGTGTAACACATGTGCTTTTGTGTTTATCTGTTGAGGAATACTTAGGTTGTTTCCATGTCTTGACTGTTGTGGATAATGCTGCGGTGAACACAGGGGTACAGATATTTCTTCAAGAGAGTGATTTCATTTCCTTCAGATATACCCAGAAGTGAGATTGCTGGATGATGTGGTAGTTCCATTTTTAATCTTCTGAGGAACCGCCATGCTTTTTCCATAATGGTTGGTGGTTATGGTCCATAAAGTCTCCGTGAACACTGAATTGGCAAATATGGAGCAACACTCTGAGGGGAAATACAGGGTTAGGTTCCTGCAAGCCTCTGGTCACAGCATTTTTATCAACATATCAATTATAGCCATTTTTAAACCTGTGTTTCTGTTGAAAAACACCTTTTTTCATATATATATATATATATATATATATATAGTTGATTCATTAGCATTGAACTTGGAACCAATAACTCTATGACTCATGCTTGAATGAAACTTATCTAACACACATGTTTCACATCACATCTATTTTCTCCATAAGGCACATCACATCAACCTTCATCTGTAAGGTCTGTAAGGTGTCTTGCACTTAGGATCCCTAGACAGGACTTTAGCACTAAGCTGGGGGAGTGAGGGGCGTGTGGCGGGCAGGCATTTTAAACTGCAAAGTTGTTAGTGTAAAGCATAAAAAAAAATTTTTTTAAGTGGTACTAAATAGGAAAAGGAAACAAGTATATACCACAAGAGCTTAAATAAGAAAGCAGAGCATCACCTTGTTCTACATTGGCTGAGAAGAAGCAAGTGGGGCAGCTCATATTTTTCACTGTTCTACGCATGTTTGCAAATGACTTCAAAAGCACCATGTATTTTGGTTTAGGCGTTACAAATAAATTTTAGAGTAGGTGAATTCACAAGTATGGAAACTTCAAATTATGAGGACTGACTATATATTCAGAAGAAGAAGTAGTCATTTTCAAAAGAAAGTGTGCTGTGGAAGACTGTTGATAAAAGAAGAAAATCATAAAGGTGTTACCTTCCACACAGAGCTCAGGTAAAATGAAGACCAAATAAACATCTGTTGGATGTTGTGAACATAAGGTAATTGCTGGTGTTTGTTAGAATTCTTTCTTGGGAGTGGTTGAAGCAAGAAAATGGTTGGCAAGAGTTGGAGAATAATTGGAGGGTGAAGAAATGGAGAGAGTGGAGAGAGAAGTTTGAGGAAGCTTGGGTGTGCTCTTCAGAGGCAGGGGCAGGGGGCCACATTCAACACTGAAATGGAAGCCTTCTGAAGGTAGGGGTTTTCTTGTGTTCGTGGCTGCTTCCTCAGCACCTGGGACAGAGTCTGAGGCATGGATAGGTGCTCATTGCATCTCTGCTCCCAAGAGGGCTGGTCTGATAGAGCTGAGATCATGTGCCCACCCCCCTAACTTTACAAAGAAGAAAACTGAGACCAAAGAGGCCTAATAATTTTTCAGTAGTCCCCCAGCAAGCTAGTGGAAGAACTGTGACTAGAAACCCAAGACCCTCACTCTTCTTTTTTCCCACAGCATGCAGCCCCAGACAAGAGAAGGAGTGGGGTGAGCATTCTGTATCATCACCACAACAGAGATTCCAGCAAATGAAGAGGCTGGGAGGACTTCCTAAGTGAAGAACGCAAACTGTGAGACAGTGTGCATAACATGACCCTACTGTTTTAGATTAATAAAATAAAAACAATGTAGCCAGCATACCTTTGAAAAAAATTGGTTTCCTCTATAAAGTGGCATTACAAAGGACTTCCACTTCTCACAGTATGTATTTCTGCAGTGTTTGGATATTTCTAAGAGTACATGTTAGTTAAGAGAAAACTAAAACCAAAAAAAAAAAAAAAGTTTAATGCCTGTAGAGAAAAGTCCACCACCATTAACAATGGTTAAATATTGTCTAAGTAGATGAGTGGATCTTTAGTCAAAACACAGAGCAAGTTTTGGGAAGATACCAACCACAGCCTGGAACAACCACTGAAGTTTTCTTTAAACACCAGAGGGATCTAGGAGAATGAGAGAGGACAAAATTATTACTGCAAAGTGGGAGACAGAAGGTGTGGGGAGAAATAGGGAGGCATTCCCACTATGGGGTGTGGTGAAGCTACCCTGAAACAAACCGCAGATAACGTAGGGATTGATTACATGGGCATCTACTGAGAAAATGACTCAGAGGTTGGCAGCATTCAGAGCAGAGGTTTCCTGCCCACTCCCACTCCCAGCGCCTCAGCCAGCTCACATTCATCCACGCACGCACAACAACTCTGCCAGGCTCCTGCTTGAGCACAGTTCATACGTTACTAAACCGCTCAGAACTAACCTCATCTGAGCTATTGGAGGACCAGGTGCAGTGATACACGCAGAGAAAAGTACAGCCGCAGACCCATAATAAGCTATTTTCACAGTGGCTGAATGAAAAGCAACCCTCATATTGCATCTACCTTGGGGAAACTCACAGGATTTGTTTTATGCTACAGATATACTTTCTCTTAAGAAAATACTGTTCTACAGCATTGTATGGAAGTGGGAAGCGCTGGGTGTACACAGGTCCTACATAAAGATGGTGCTGGAGACTCTCCCATATGGTGGTTCTGCTTTTTTTTGTTTTAGAACATAGTGGACAAGAAATGGTTTAAGAGTCATCTTAGCCGAAGTTCAAGGGGGCATTCCCTTTTCTTTTCCAGGCTCTAAGGTAACAGGATATTTTTGAAAGTCAATGAGCAAAAGATTTAGAACTCTGAGAGACATGCTTCAAGCATAACACTTTCAGCCTAGATTCTGTCTGGTAGTAATTAGATTTTTCCTGTCTTAGTTTCTCAGAACTCCTCCAGTGAAGTTCCATAGTTGGAATTGTTTCAAACATCCAAATAGAACAAGAGACCACCACCCCTCTTACCCCTAACCCCCTCACACTTCTCATGCCCCTCTGCGAATTAGGAGCATCATCCTTTATCTAGCTCATACATAACTGCCCACTGCTGCTTCCCTTGCTAGGAGGCTAGTGATGGAAGCACCTCTGGTGCTAAGGTATATTGACCTGTAACAAGGTGAGACTTTCAGACTCAATATATAACAGGAGTGACTTTCTCATTTAAAGTGCAAAGAGAAGGTCTTTCTCTCACCCCCTAAAAGAAATATTATAAATTAATATTTGCATTAATTAATATAATATAAATATTATAAATTAATGTTTGCATTAATTAATATAATAGAAATATTATAAATTAATATTTGCATTAATTAATATAATAGAAATATTATAAATTAATAAAATGTTGTATATATGCATAATGGAATACTATTCAGCCATAAAAAAGAATAATGCCATTTGAAACAACATGAATGGATCTAAAGATTGTCATACTAAGTGAAAAAAGTCAGAAAGAAAAAGACAAATATCATATGATACCGCTTATCAGTGGACTCTAAAATATGATGCAAATGAATTTACTTATAAAACAGAAACAGATTCACAGACAGAGAAAAAAACTTACCATTATCAAAAGGGGATGGGGGAGATAAATTAGGAGTTTGGGATTAGCATATACACACTGATATATATAAAACAGGCAAACAACAAGGACCAACTATATAGCACAGGGAACTATACTCGATAATTTGTAATAATTTATGGTAATGTTATACCAAGAGCAAAGTCAAAAGATAAGTGAAACAGGGAAAGATACTTGTAACTCATTTCAGGCAATGTAATCCCGCACTCCCTTTTCGAAGAAAAGGAATATAAATGTCTTTAAACATATGAAAAGATTCTCAATTTCAGTCATAAAAATATAACGGTAAATCAAAACTGTAGTAGGAAACCATTTCTTGCTTTTCAGATTGGCAAAAATTCAAGAGTGTGACAACACATTCTATTGTCAGGGCAGAGGGGAGAGAGGCTCTTATCTAATGCTGGTGGGAGAATCCTTTGAAGGATAATTTGACAATAACCATCAAAAGCGTATTTACCCATCAACCTAGTAATCCTACTTCTGGAAATTTATCCTACAGACATAGATGTGTAAGAGAAAAGGTCATTCATGCAGGTTTATTCACTGCAAGGCTGTTTATAATTACAAGATTTCAAACAATCTGAATGTCCGTTAAGTTTATCTTAATGCCCTACACTCAAATTAATGGGGACTAGTTAGATAAGCTATGGTATAGCCACACAGTATAACACTGTGCTGTGCTGTGCTTAGTTACTCAGTCATGTCCAACCCTTTGCGACCCTATGGACTGTAGCCCACCAGGCTCCCCTGTCCATGGAATTCTCCAGGCAACAATACTGGAATGGGGAGCCATTCCCTTCTCCAGGGGATCTCTCCGACCTAGGGATCGAACCCAAGTCTCCCACACTGCAGGCGGATTCTTCACCGTCTGAGCCACCAGGGAAGCCACACAGATGTAAATAGTCAAAAGTGAATGACTTCCACGTGTTAATACGGAAAGATCGCCAATTCTGATACTGTTACATGACAAGAAATATGTTTGGTTCCTGCTTCCTGGTACAGAGCTCCTAAAACCCTTATAATTTCCTGGGTAGTAAGGGTGACAGGAACACCTTTTGTTATATATGTATTTTTTCTGTCCCAGGTTCTTAATACAAGGGCTTTTAAGATCCTGGAGATCTCAGGCTGACGAGTTATTTTTATAAGCTGATGAAGTACCTCTTGGCTTCCCTGGTAGGACAGTGGTAAAGAATCCACCAGCCAATGCAGGAGGGTTCTACCTCAGGTTCTACTTTGGGTTTAAACCTTTAAGATGGACTGGTTGGATCTCCTTGCAGTCTGAGGGACTCAAGAGTCTTCAACACCGCAGTTCAAAATCATCAATTCTTTGGCGCTCAGCTTTCTTTATAGTACAACTCACACATCCATACATGACTACTGTAAAACCCGTAGCTTTGACTACATGGACCTTTGTTGGCAAAGTAAAGTCTCTGCTTTTTAATATGCTCTCTAAGTTGGTCGTAACTTTCCTTCTGAGGAGTAAGTGTCTTTTAATTTCATGGCTGCAATCACCATCTGCAGGGATTTTGGAGCCCCCCAAAATAAAGTCAGACACTGTTTCCCCATCTATTTGGCATGAAGTGATGGGACCAGATGCCATGATCTTCGTTTTCTGAATGTTGAGCTTTAAGCCTTTTCACTCTCCTCTTTCACTTTCATCAAAAGGCTCTTTAGTTCTTCTTTGCTTTCTGCCATAAGGGTGGTGTCATCTGCATATCTGAGGTTATTGATATTTCTCCCAGCAATCTCGATTCCAGCTTGTGCTTCATCCAGCCCAGCATTTCTCATGATGTACTCTGCATATAAGTTAAATAAGCAGGGTGACAGTAGACAGCCTTGATGTACTCATTTTCCTATTTGGAACCAGTCTGTTGTTCCATGTCCAGTTCTGACTGTTGCTTTCTGACCTGCATTCAGATTTCTCAAGAGGCAGGTCAGGTGGTCTGGTATTCCCATCTCTTTCAGAATTTTCCACAGTTTAATGTGATCCACATAATCAATGGCTTTGGCATAGTCAATAAAGCATAAATAGATGCTTTTTTGGAACTCTCTTGCTTTTTTGATGATTCAGCTGATGTTGGCAATTTGATCTCTGGTTCCTCTGCCCTTTCTAAAACCAGCTTGAACATCTGGAAGTTCACGGTTCATGTATTGCTAAAGCCTGGCTTGGAGAATTTTGAGCATTACTTTACTATGAGATGAGTGCAATTGTGCAGTAGTTGGAGCATTTTTTGGCATTGCCTTTCTTTGGGATTGGAATGAAAACTGACCTTTTCCAGTCCTGTGGCCACTGCTGAGTTTTCCAAATTTGCTGGCATATTGAGTGTAGCACTTTCACAGTATCATCTTTCAGGATTTGAAATAGCTCTACTGGAATTCCATCACCTCCACTAGCTTTGTTCGTAGTGATACTTCCCTAACCCCAACCTCCTTTCCCTCATGTAATTGCCTTTTTTCTGTGTGATGAGAACATTTAAGATCTATTCTCTTAACAGCTTTCAAATCTCCTTTCTCCATATTCCCCATGACTCAGACCACCCTGCTGCTTTTACTCCTCATCTGATAAATACCCCTAGCTCCTCACCTTGAGAGTGTTGGGTGGAGAGTTTGTTCTCCTGTCTTCGGTCAACTCTCTCTTTGCTGCAGACCTCAGCTTCTTAGCATTTTTTTACTTGCCATGCTTCAGGACAAGACAAACCTGATTTGGTATCTCCTGCTGTACATTATATTGCCCAGTTCTTATTCATCTTATAGCTAGAAGTGTGGCCCCTTCAATCAACATCTCCCCATTTCTCCTACTCCCTCCTGCCCTTGGTAACCACCACTCTACTTTCTATTTCTATAAATTCAGCTTTTTAAAAACCCACACACAATTCAGATTATATGGCATGTATTTTCCTGATTTCACTTAACATGGATGGACCTTGGGGGCATTATGCTATCACAAAAGGCAAGATTTTCTTTCCATGGCTAAATAAGATTCAATCAACAATGGAATCAAACTGGAATCAAGATTGCCAGGGGAAATATCAATAACCTCAGATATGCAGATGACACCACCCTTATGGCAGAAAGTGAAGAAAAACTAAAGAGCCTCTTGATGAAAGTGAGAGAGGAGAGTGAAAAAGTTGGCTTAAAACTCAACATTCAGAAAACTAAGATCATGGCATCCAGTCCCATCACTTCATGCCAAATAGATGGGGAAACAATGGAAACAGTGACAGACTTTATTTCTGGGGACTCCAAAATCATTGCAGATGGTGACTGCAGCCATGAAATTAAAAAACACTTGTTCCTTGGAAGAAAAGCTATGACCAACCTAGACAGCATATGAAAAAGCAGAGACTTCACCTTGCTAACAAAGGTCCATGTAGTCAAAGCTATGGTTTTTCCAGTAATCATGTATGGATGTGAGAGTATAACTATAAGGAAAGCCGAGCAACAAAGAACTGATGCTTTTGAACTGTGGTGTTAGAGTAGACTCTTGAGAGTCCCTCAGATTGCAAGGAGATCATACCAGTCAATCATAAAGGAAATCAGTCCTGAATATTCATTGGAACGACCTATGCTGAAGCTAAAACTCCAATACTTTGGCCACCTAATGAGAAGAACTGACTCATTGGAAAAGTCCCTGATGCAGGGAAAGATTGAAGACGGGGAGAGAAGGGTTGACAGAGGATGAGATGGTTCGATGGTATCACCGATTCAATGGACATGAGTTTGAGTAAGCTCCGAGAGTTGGTGATGGACAGGGAAGCCTGGCGTGCCGCAGTCCATGAGGTTGCAAAGAATCAGACACGACTGAAAGACAGAACTGAACCGAATATTCCATTGTGTGTATATACCACTTTTTCTTTGTGCATTATTCCTCCATGGCCACTTAGCTTGCTTCCACGTCTTGGCTATTGTGAGTGATGTCACTACGAACATGGGAATGCAGCTACCTCTTCAAGGCAGTGCTTTTGTTTCAATCAGATAAATACCCAGAAGTAGCATTACTGGGCTTTTTCCAGAATTTTGACAGCAATACCATAGACACGAATACTTCTTCTACAAGACTCTTAGGCAAGCAAAGCTTTTTATTAAAAGAGGTTGTGCAGGAGGGAGAAGGAAGGAAAACACCAGCTCCCTGAGTGGGAAGGGATGACTCACTTTTCTAAGGAAAGGTGGAGTTTGTCTCAAGACCACTGATTTCCAGAAATCAGACATCTTTGATCTGCAGCAGGTGGCTATCAGAAACAGGTAGTAATTTTGTGAAGAAAAAGGAATGCATGAAAATTCTATTCAGGAATGCACCAGAACAGATAAGGTTAAATAACTGAGCTTGTTGTCTTGTGACAACTCGATACACTTGTTAGTGAAACAAAGTTAATCTTTTATTCCTGCAGGCTTTTTTGTTTCCCTCTCTGGGACTCAGGTCCCAAGGGCCTGTTTTGGCTTGTAAGACCTGTTTTGTCCAAGGCTGTTCCCCAGTCCTTTTCCAGGATGGCTGTACTCTTGTCTTCTGGTCTCAGTAAGACCGCTGGATCGTCCTGTGTGTGTGCTTGGTTGTGTCTGACTCTGCAATTCTTTACTGCTGAGCCACCAGGAAAGTCCTGCAGACCATATGGTAGTTCTATTTTTAACTTTTTGAGGCGCCTCCTTGCTTTTTTCCCATAACAACTGCACCAGCTTGCATTCCCGCCAACAGAGCAGGAGGATTCCCTGTTCTCCACACTCTTGCCAACACGTGATAAGTGCTCTTTGACAGGTGTAAGCAGTTTGGCTCTAGCTGCTGTATAATCCTCTGGCTTGCATTCTCTCATTCCCTTGTTCACAGTAACAGTAATATCTGTACCCTAGAGGGGACACAGTAAACGCTATACTTGGTGACTAAGAACTGAGCCACTGCCCAGAGAAATCACTGCATTGGCACCTTGGGGCAGGGGCATTTATCTGTTACTTGCTGAGACATTGCAAGTTCTAAGAGGCTGGTGCTTATCTGGGAATCTCATTTAGGGAAATCCAGCCTACTTAATTCCAATGGTATTTTTATGACAATTTTGCAATGTTTCAAAGGGGAATCAAATTTAGTAAGACCGTTATTGGAATCAATGCACTTGACTGGCCTACTTTCGAAAGCAGTTTGGCAATGGTGCATTTCCAAAAAGAAAATCAGCATTTGCAATCAATGTGCTTACAAGGATGTTTACTGAGTCCTTAATGAGACTGAAGTATCAAAAGAGGGGGAGGCTGCTTTGATCTGGAGAGGCAGAATGGAAAAAGCAATGGAGCTGAAAGAGTAACTTAATGGTTTCACGCTGAAGCCCAGAACTGGATCAACCTCACTTTAAATTCCTCCTCTACCCCTGACTAGTTCTGAGGACCTCAGAAATCTACTGCAGTCAGTTAACTCTCAGTTGAAATGCCACTGATTTGAGGGAAGGCTGTAGATACCCTTTTCCATTGCTCTGTGGCAGTGGAGAGGAACATACAGGGTTTAGAGTTAAGAGCTGGGTTCAGATTCCAACTTAACCCCCATTTTCTTAAAGGCAGATGAGAGCTAAAGTCTTAAGATCATTCTGAATATTTAATTAAATAATATAAACAAAGAACAAGTCACATTAAGCCCATTGATTATGTTGCAGAGAAGCCGATTCTGACTCCATGTTAGAAACTGTTTCTTTGACTTTCTTTTCCTTGCTTTTGTTGCTATAATCATACATAAGAACCTACCTCAGAGGACCCAGACCCTCTGTTTTTGTTCAGCAGCTCAGTCATGTCCAACTCTTTGCGACCCCATGGACTGCAGCAGGCCAGGCTTCCCTGTCCTTCACCATCTCCTGGAGTTTACTCAAATTCATGTCCATTGAGTCAGTGATGTCATCCAACCGTCTTATCCTCTGTCATCCCCTTCTCCTGCCTTCAATCTTTCCCAACATCAGGGTCTTTTCTAATGATTCGTTTCTATGTATCAGGTGGCCAAAGTACTGGAGATTCAGCTTCAGCATCCTCTACCTGATTGTAAATGAAAGTGCTTTTGTTCCACTCTTAGAGAGATAATCTGACTCTGCCTACCTGTGAATAACTACAACAAAAACCTCTTCCAAAGTCTGGCCATTCCCAGAGAGGTTTTGCAAGACTGAAGACCCTTTCACCTTCCTTCCCCACTGCCTCTCCCTCTCTATGCTGCCTTTAAACGTTAGATCCTCATTCCTCTCTGACTCTATAAAAGAATCTGGCATCCAGACCTCGCAAGATGGTTCCTCTGAGACATTAGTCTGCGTCTTCTCAGTCAACCTGCTTTCCAAATAAAGTGATATTTCTTGGCTCAACACCTTGTCTCTAAGATTCACTGGCCTGTCATGTGTCAAGCAGAGCAAGCTTGAGTTGGTAACAAATTTGGCTTAGCCAGTCAGGAGCCTTGCTGCTTGTGACTAGCCGGTCCCAGGCGGAGAATATTGGAGCAAGGCCCTAGCAGCTGCTGGGACCATTTGTCCTGAGGATCTTTCCTTCAAGTTTCCCGAAGCAGCACCGACTGTCCCCAGCACTTGGCAAGTGAGACAAGGAACTGACAAACTTCGAGTCAATGGATTTTT
Source organism: Capra hircus (assembly GCF_001704415.2). Classification (NCBI taxonomy): domain Eukaryota; kingdom Metazoa; phylum Chordata; class Mammalia; order Artiodactyla; family Bovidae; genus Capra; species Capra hircus. The sequence goes on along the minus strand of NC_030812.1, from coordinate 44,856,263 downwards.
AAAAATTAATGTATTTTTATTGAAGGATAATTACTTATCAGAATTTTGTTGTTTTCTGTCAGACTTCACTGTGAATCAGCCATAGGTATACATATATCCCCTCCCTTTTGAACCTGCCTCCCATCTCCCTCCTGAGTCAACGGATTTTATTTCGCTTGTAGGAAAAGTCCAGCCAGTTCAGCCAGTTCATTTGTTTGTGTTTTTGTGTCACCTTTTCTGTTGTGGGTTGATGGGCTCGATTTTGGAGAGTAAGTTGCTCCAGTGTATACACCAGGAATATATTTCCCCCTTAATTTGGGCTTTTCCTTCACAAGACAAGCCAATTTGGTTGGAGTACCCTGCTGGAGAGAGGAAGTGTTGTTGGACTCTACCTTGAGCTGGTTCATTGGGGAATTGGTTACTGTGGGGCAAGCCTACCCTAGTTGGAATCAATTTATTTGTTTTGTAAAGTAAATTTATTTACCTGATTTGGGAATCAGTTCATTTATGCATCCAAGCTAGAATTTATGTCATTTGTGTTAGAATTTGCCTATGTCACTTATGTTTTGGTGTTATCAAACTTATAAAAATGGGAAATATTTCATCTATTGCAAAAGGAAAGCTCTTTGGGGCATATATTAGATATTAAGATAAGAAGAGCAATGGCCCCTGAATGGCTCACAATTAAATAAGCTGACAGTTAGAATCACTTTGCAAAGGAAAGGAACACTCTGATAATGAAGAAGCCTGGTGACTCCCTTGAACTTGAGACATCTGATTCTAAATTTTCCTGCAAGGGCCCTGGGTAACTTTGATAGTGGGAAGCATCAGCTCCAGTTTGGGAAGCTTCCCATAGAAGAAAAACTCCAACCTTTTGGAGAAGGGCCGCAGGTTTAATGGGACTGGGAAGTCACATTAATGTGACTTACAAGCTGGCTAGGTTTTGGTTTATTCTGGTTACTTTGGTAACAGGCGGACATCTGGTACTGTTTCCTCTAAGGCTTCCTCTATGTTTTCTTGCTTCTTTCTTCTCTGTGAACAGGCAAGAGGTTGTGGAAGCAACTGAGGAACTCTGACCAGGGTTGGTCTCTGGTAACTTCATGTCAACACCTTGTTTCTTGGATTCGTTGGCCTGTCGTGCGGCGAGCACATGAGTTTGGACTTGGTGACAAATTCTGTCATTTCCCTTCTAGTAATGGCTAGTGTTTGCTGTCTGTTTGCTGTGTACACAGTGCTGTGTAGGAATCCTCTATGGATCTGAAACAGAGCAGGACCCTCTGTGGTCCTGATCCCCGTCCCCCCCCGCCCCCCACTATGTTCTCAGCCTGCCTTTTGTCTGCGGAAAACTTTAGTCAAAGAGTAAGTTTAATCTGAGAAGTGGGAAAATGTAGAAACAAAGGAAAAGAATCAAAGGAGACAAAATAATAATAATGTAGTCATTAAGCATAGTCAAGGACCTTTAGTTCCTTCTCAAGGGCCATAGATAATATCCTGAGCCATACTGTGTGAGCTGTCTTACAGATATTGGAAACCCAGGTGAAGTGAACTACACGATGACCAGACTATACCCATGACATAAGCTGCCACAATCCTGAGAACTGGCCTCAAGAAATGAAAACAGACTGACTTTGGAACTGAAGATTTACTGTGCCTAAACAGTCAAGATGTTGCTGGTCAGACCACCAATGACCGATTTTAAAGATAGCGTCAGAGCTGACCATGCTGTTTTTGCATATAGCACTGTCCTTATGTCTATAAAAGCTCTTACACTCTGCTCATCAGCTGGGAAAGTTGGCCTTTGGACAGACATCTGCCCTCTCCCTTGGTTGCCAACATCTGAAACAAAGCAACCTTTCCTGCTGGCCAAACTACTGTCGTTTAAAGTCTTCTGAGCAGTGAGCAGCCAGACCCCGGTTTTGGTAACAGACCTATTCAATTAATCCTTTACTTTTAATGACTACATATTGAAATTGAGTCAAATAATCTTATATAAAAAATTGAAATTGTGTGTAACCAGTGGTTTCTTTTGTTAACAAATCCTTCAAATCTAAAACAAAAGTAAAACTTTTGGCAAAACAAGAGGACAGAAGAATACAGCATTGCAGCAAACACTAGGCCCTCCTGTGTACCTGCCTCTCCATCTCTTTGCTGTACACCTGCTGCCTTCCAACTGCAGCACCTGCTCTCCTTGGCCTGAGGGCTTTCTTGTCCATGCAGGAGTCACAAGACTGTTGATGCTGCTGATGCTTATTCACTTTCTCCCCACCCTGCATCCTTCAGTCAGTGACTGATGGGAGCTCCCTCAACCCTCAGTGCTCAGATATGAGCTCCCAGAGTTTTCCCAGCTGTGCCAAGCTCCAGTTATCTAGCCCAGTAACTGGCTTAGCAATACATTCATTTACTGGATGTTTCTCTGAATCTCCGGGGTAGGTGCAGTGCTGTAGTGGCAGGCTTCAATGTGAACAGCACCCTCTCTCTTCTCTTAAACTTCTCTTTCTAGTTCCATTTGGGTGGGTGGTAGAAAAGAGTCAGAGGAGAGACCATATTCAGGGTTCAGACAAAAAAGAGGCCCGTAAGTGTACTGTACCTCTTAGGATTGACCCTCAATGGTCCTTAGGCCACTGCTCTAACTTTCTGTCTCACTTGTTAATTAGAAATGTTTTAAATGCTAAATTGAAATAACTTTCATTCCACCCAACTTCCCTCATTTCCAATAAAATTGAGCAATTTTATGAAATAAAATAGAAAATAGTTAAAATTTTTGAATTCTAACTATGTGGCAGCATTAGTGTTTCAGGTGCATGGAATTCTTTAATTAATTCTCACAATAACCATTAAAAACAACTTACACTTCTTACCCTACTCAATATACTCATTGACTGGAGCTCAGAAGATAGGTGACTTGCCAGGATCACACAACAAACAAGAGGCAGAACCAAAATTTAAACATCCTTTTATCTGGCCCAAGAGCATAGCTCTGCTTAAAATGAATATTCGGGGGTGTTTGTTTTTTTCCAGCTTCATTGTAGTCTTAATATTGTTAAAGAAAATCTATTGTCGGAAGACTTATGGAGATTGTACCGTTCACCCAGAGAAAAATATGGTAATATACTCTAACACATCTGACCTTGAATCTTTGTCAAGTCTTGATTTGAGATGGCCTCAAAGGCCAAAGGAAATGTGAGTTCTAGAGAAACCGGCATCTTGGAGCCCAGGAAAACCAGAAGGCAGAGACAGGGCAAGTGTTCTTTAAAGCAGCTTGATTTGGTAGAGAAAAGGCATGCAAGATTTGTTTATATTTCTTACTTATTTAGTGCACATAAAGGAACAGTAGTGCTCTAATATCATCAGTAACACACATGCAAACATCCGTGCACACACACAACCATGCAGACCTGAGCGTGTTATTAGTGACTAGGAAACAGAGTTTAACAAAGGGAGCTTGATGCAGAAAAAAGGACTAGCTGGCTGGCTACAATGCCCTGAAAAGAGAAGGCAATGGAAACCAGTTGTTTCAGAAAATTTGAAAATCCATAAATCATGAGTGGAAAGTGATTTTTCTCCAAATATGGAATTAAGAAAAAAACTAAATGAATGGCAAATTATCTTGTAATTTGCAACAGTGACTTATTTAATCCTAAAGAGACACCAGGATTAACATTGTGCATGGCAGAAAATATCTGTGGAATTTTTGCATGCTGTTTAATGAGTAAATAAATGAACATAGTCACTAAACTTATAAGGATTGTCAGATTTTTAGGAGCTTCTCTAATCAAAAGTGTTCTGCCTCTAATTTTTTAAAATATTATTTAAATAATTAAAGAACCGTACATGTTGCTCTATTAGTCTTTACTAGTCTTTTAAATACTCAAACTATAAACACAAATCCAAATTTTAAAAATTACAAAATTTTTTCTTGGTCCCCACAGCTTCATTCTGAATGATGAAAAAAACTGGTATGTTCTTAAGGCCTTGACCTGTGATGCTTTTAAAGTCTTGGCAGCTACAATTCACTGTAATTAAGTGATCAAGCTGCAGTGTTTAATGCTGGGTTATACTCTCCAATTAGTACAGTACTTTGGATGTTTCATCTTTGCAAAATTACAAGTTAAAATTATTACTGGTTCTTTACGGAACAAAAGTGTGAGCATTCTCATACAAACCTATTTTCAATTTTCTTTGGTTTTTTTCCAGAACCTTAGATGTTTTGACCTGAATACAGTAATTTTTAACGGGAACCTTAACTGCTAAGGTACTCACTGTGGGCAAAACTTTTCCTGGGTGATATGCTCATCCTCTGACTGCAATTGAATTTATGAGTGTGGTGCTTCTACATTTTCCCATAGTGTGTGGCATTTAGGTTAGTTTATACTTCTTTCTTAAAGTTAACAAAACTCTGAGTTTGTAGTTAATTCATCTCTTAAAAAAAAAAAAAGCTTGTAGCAAATGTAGAAAAACTTTATTGACTGTGCATTCATTCAGGGACCGAGTTCGCCTATCTTTCCTTTCATCAGTAATTATCGTGAGTCCTCTATCTCTGCATTGTCTGACTCATACCTGATAACATCTTCAATTCATAGTTCCTCTAATACAGTTTGCATGTATCAGGTAATTGATTCCACCTTCTAGAATCGCTGAGTCACAACACTGGAGTCACAGTCTTCTTTGCTTTACCACATAACGGAAATAGACAAATCATTTCAGCACCCCTGCCCCAAACTGCCGCTGTGGGAGCTGAATGTAGGTCATGGCAAACAGTGCTGCAATAGGAGATGCCACGAAGTCAGGGTACATTGTCTCCCGCTTTCACATTTAAAGTCAGCCTCTCCCTTCGCACTGCTTTATATCTATATATATTATGCATATTAAGTATATATATAATGCGTATATACACATATTGCTGCGCAGGCTCTTCTCTAGCGAGGCTGGCGGGGGCTGCTCTCTGATCGTCATGCGCAGGCCTCTCACTGTGGTGCTTCTCTTGTTGCTGAGCACAGGCTCTGGAGGGTTTGGGCTTCAGCGGCGATCTCACACGGGCTGTCATTGTGCCTCCTGGCGCTGTCGCACAGGCTCGGTAGTTGTGGAGCTTGGGCTTTAGTTGCTCTGAGACACGTGGGACCTTCCCCAATTAGGGATCAAACCCGCGTCTCCTGCATTGGCAAGTGGATTCCTCACCACTGAGCCACCAGAGAAGCCCCCATTCTCCCATTGTTTTTAATAAAAATTTGCCTTCAAACTAACAGAAGTAACACTTTCAATTGCATTGTAACTGAACCCAGGTTTGGCTGCTCCGTGCTCATAAACCAATAATTCGAGAGGCAAGTGTGGTAGGAAGGAAAGTCACTTTAATCAGAAAAGCCGGCAGTCTGGGGAGAAGGTAGACTCATGTCCTGAGACCAACTCCAGAGATTCTGCTCAGCCATGACAGTTTTTAAAGGAAAAAATGGCAGATGGGGGTTGGGAGAGAATCTCAGGGAATCACTGAGGCAGGAGGTTGAGTTCTGCCTCCTTCTCTGTTGAGTACAGACTGACTGACTCTATCTTCAGATGTCTTGCCTGGATGATCTGCCTGCAGAATAGCTTAGGGGGCTGCTGTGGGTAGACTCTATTGTCTTAATCATTAATTGCTTGGTTCTATACTTGGAGGGAGAGAGGCTTCTGCTTGGTTGCAGAATGATATTTGGGTAACATACATGAAATGTCCTTACAGACTTTAAGTCATTTAATTGTTAAGTCTTATAGGTGAGAAGCAGACTCAAAGGAGCTTAACCAGCTTGTTCAAGGTTGAGTTGGGATTCCACTGTAACCCCAAAACCAGTGGTTCCCAAACTACTTGAATATCAAAATCACGCAAGGAAGACATATACAGATTTCCAGGCCCCACCTCTGGGTAGTCTTATGGGTGGATCGTGGATAGTGTCCCTTTACATTCTAGTATCTGCTATTTGTGGCTAATTTTTATTTTCTAGGTAGACTTCAGCCAAGAAAGGAAACTAAACCACTTTAGTTTTATAAGCCAAGGAAGATGTGAATGGTTTAGTAAACCTTATAGCAGCTTATTTGAGCTGCTCTTTTCTCCTTCCTGAAGTGGATTGTTTTCTCTATCAGGCAAATTATATGAAAAAACAAAAAACAAAAAGATTTGTGTAGTGGCTGCTGCAGTAAGTTTATAAACTGCCTTTGGGGGTAATGGGGAGGAAACCCTAGTCCACCGTTTTCAAGTGGTCAATTTCAAGCTACTGATGGTTTAACAACCTGCTCACAAAAGTTCTGAATATTTAGCAATTGACCCAAAAGTCAGCTTCACTATACTACTAGATGTAAAATACATAGTGAGAAACTGAAAATTTTCCCAACATTATCGAAATTGTCCATTATGTGGCTCGAATTGGTTGTGTGGTTCGAATTCCCCAAACATCATTATGTCTGTTAGCTTCCTTCTCTGACTTCCAAAGGGATCTAGGTGGCCCCACACATCTCTCAATTGCCAAGAACACACTCTGATATGGTCCTGGGGAGTAATGGGTAAGGAGCATTTAGCGGAAGAGAAGCAGATTCCGTTTTTATATAGTCATTAAAAAAATAATTCTTATTTAGTTAATTTAGGACTGTGCTGGGTCTTCGTTGTTTGCGTAGGCTTTCCCTAGTTGCCGTGAGAAGGGCCCTGTTTTGGTTGAGGTGCTCAGCTTCTCATCGCAATGGCTTCTTTTGTTGTGGAGCACAGGCTCTGGGCACTCAGGTTTCAGTAGCTGCAGCGCGCAGGCTCTGAAGTGTGGGATCAGTAGTTGTGGGGCTTAGGTGCTTCCCAGCATGTGGACCAGGTCCACATCCCTGGACCAGGGATGGAAACTGTGACCCCTGCATTGACAGGCAGATTCTTATCTACTGCACCACCAGGGAACAGATGCCATGTTTAGGATGACTACTCTTTCTTCTTACCTGCGTTATAGCAGGTGTAGTATAGCAGGAGAGCCGTCCTCTGTTTGAGAGAGGCTGCTACACTTAGCAGGACTTGTAGGATCAGGTGGAAATGAAATATGAAACAGAGTTTAAGACAATTTGAATCTGAAAGGAACAAAAAAGGCTGGAGTTTTCTATGCCTCCATTCACCATAGGAGAAAGATGCATAAGGTCAACTCAGATTGCAGGATCACCATTAGTGAAGATACCACTGGCTTGCTTTTAATTCACTTGGCTAGACTGCAGGCTCTTTTCTCAGGCAGGGCACAACCCTAGCTCATCCAATGACAGGGACTGTTCTTTTGCCTGTGGTAGCCTTTTGCCTGTGGTAGCCTTTGCACTGACTCATTTTGAGAGTGATGATGGCAGCTTGACAAAGACTGTGCCCTGAGCACGCCATCATGACTAACGCCACCACATGTAAAAGGTCCTAAAACATATTCCAAAACCAAACATAAATGATTCTAGGATCATCCACCATTTTAGAGTATTTGTTCCCTTGGTAAACTTCTAGAAGTTGTGATAAATATTTTGGGGGTGTCTGTAACTGCAACAAAGGTACATAATCCATCCTGAGCTCCCTGTGTAGGCAGCTGCAACACTACTTCTATGAGAACAAATTTGTTTTGAATGTTAACTCACTTTTATTCTGATTGACTCTACCAGTGCAACTTTTTTCCCATATACTTTTTTACCTGACTAGGAAGAAAAATGTTTATCTTCTAAGATGATGAAGTCAAAAAAAAATTAACTTCCAAATGAATCAACCAGGGAAAATTGAATCACAGTAGGACTCACAATTTTAGTATAAACACTCCAGAGTAGGCAGTGTGGATAGATTGAATAAGAAGACCTAGATTGAACCCACCAGCTATCAGGTCTTAGTCCAGTCATTTAAGAGGGTTTTCCCATCTGTAAAATGATAATATGTATACTTACATCTCAAGGTAATATATTCTACCAGGTACTAAGCATGTTTTGCTGTTGTTGTTTATTCACTAATCATGTCCAACTTGTTGTGACCTCATGGACTGTAGCTCACCAGGCTCCTCTGTTCATGGGATTTCTCAGGCAAGATTACTGGAGTGGATTGCCATCTGCTCCTCCACGGGATCTTCCTAACCCAGGGATCAAACCCAGGTCTCCTGCTTGGCAGGCAGATTCTTTACCACTGAGCCACCTGAGAAACCCCACTAAGCATGTTTATCATGTGTTTTACCTTTAATCCTCAAAAATAATCCTTGAAGATTTCTTAACTTGGGAGTTCAGACTCCCACGAGATTGAGATGAGATCCAGCATGAATATCCATTCCCATACATGTATACAAAATTTGAATTATATGTATGTGCATTTTTATCTGAGTTCTCAACCAGGGACACATGGGCATCTCAGCATCTGGGGTGAAGATAGGGACAAAGAACAGAGGCAACTGGTGTGCTACTTCCATTGTGATCCTGATGTTTGTTCTCCTGTCTAGCTTGAGGTACCAATTTCAACAAAAAAACCAAATCACCAGTTTATAATAGGGTGTACCATATACTTGAAGCTATATTAAAGATAAAAAAATTGAATTACCTAGGATTTTCCAGAGAAATGAAAAATCTTGTCTACACAAAGATTTGCACAATAGACTTTAATTATTCATTATAGTCCCAAGCTGCAAATAACCCTAAAGTCCACCATAAGTGAGTGGATTAAAAGGGAACATATGTGCCCAACACATAGATGACTTTCAAAAACATGCTGAGTGAAAGCCAGATAAAAAGGATGGTTCACTGTATATAAAATTATTATAAACCGACAGAAAGCAGATTAGTGATTTCCTTGAGGACTGGGGTGGGAGGGATGGATTGAACTGCAAAGTGAAATGGGGAAACTTTTGATGACGGAAATGTAGTGTATCTTGGTGGTGGTGTTGGTTTCACAGATATATACATTTTTTCCAAACTCACTGAGCTGTAAAATTTTTATATACTTTTTTAAAGATTTTTTAATGTGGATCATTTTTAAAGTCTGTTTCGAATTTTTTACAGTATCATTTCCATTGTATGTTTTTGGTTTTTTGGTCACAAGGCGTGTAGGATCTCAGCTCCCCAACCAAGGATCGAACCTGCACCTCCTGCATTGGTAGACAAAGTCTTAACCACTGGACCACCAAGGAAGTCCCTGAACCGTAAAATTTTTAATAACTGCAGTTTATTATACATATTGTGCATGAGTCTTTTTGAATTCTGATTTCTCAGAGTACATGCCCAGTAGTGAGATTGCTGGGGCTTAGTAACTTTTTAAATCAACAGTTTTAAAAGGTCTGTGGAATGTAAGCAAACAGTCTGTATGCCTACAGTTCTTTATAACCTCATGATAACATAAGATCTTTAAGGCCCTTATTGTGAACCAGTGATTTGCAAAAGCACTCTTGACCAAATTAAGCACTTTAGAACACAGACTATACACTTGTTTTCTAACCAGCAGGCATCAATATTCTGTGTATTATCTTCAGTAACTTCTGTCTATTGTAAATATTTTATGTATTATATTTTATGAAATCTGTATTTTTTTAGAAAATTAAGTTTATCATGATTTGCAAGATAAAGAATAAGATCACAGAACAAAAGTATAATCAAAAAGTTTGTGTCAAATTTTTAAAAAATGAGTCTGCCTTGGAAATTCTACATTTTTTCCTATATTTGTGCAAAAATATTGTGGACTCAGTTTTGCTGCATTTGGAAAATGCAAAAGAAGTATGATGTGCTTAAGCTGTTGTGAGTAAAATGTTTTTAAAAGATAATCATTTTTTCCATGTAATAACTCTCTAGAGAAGTCAAACCCTTGAAATGCTTGAAACAAACAGAACTGAAACAGTTGATCGTTTTATTTCAAAATATCTACAAAGTTTTAATTTTCCATTATACAAATTTTTCAAAATTCAGACATTATTCAAATGTAAGCCAAAGTCCTTATACAAACAGAATACACACAAAGATAAAAAATATACATATTCTCTCAGCAAACTTTGTTACATAAATAAGAAAAGTATATACAAAAGCTAGTATTTTCAATATGAAGTACAGTTATTTTAACACTGTAACCACAAACAGAAGGTACTAAAATAAACACCACAGCAAAAGTTAAAGGAACAACAAATTCATTTTATGACATCTACAATTGTAAAGATACATAAAGCCCATCTTCAGGTAATCTATACTTCACATTTAGATCTTAATTTTTACTTTATTCATATTTAAGAATATTCTCTGGATAGGGGAAATTCACAATTCTACCAGCTAGCCCTGATACTTTATATAAGTTAGAACATGTGACGAACTATATAATCTATGTCTTTATACTTTGGGAACAGATGCAAAAGAATTCTTCGAAAGTTAAAATTTCATGAACCTGTGTTAAAAATTTTCCAGTAGATTGAATTGAGTATTGCAAACAAAAAGAAACAAACAAAAAAAAAAATTCTTTTTAAGTGAGAAATGTTAGCAAAAAATCCAAATAATTGAAGTCTTAACATAGTAAAGTAATAATGAAAAAGTATGCCAATGGTTCCCCCAGATAAAAGCAACTCAACTAGGTGTCTGCCTAGTTATGTTTTACCCCAGAAATTCTCCTTCCTTTTCTGAGCTCGTGCCAGAGTTTGAAAAGCCTGGAGACTAGAAGCTGCAGAGCGAGCAGAAATTTCAGATAATCTGTCCTCATCTGCAATGAAAGAATTATATTCAGTGCAAAAAATCTCTTATAAAAATACTATGTTTCAAAACATCAAGTGAAAATTAAAAGCATCAAGCTCTGTAATGTCAATATTGACTATCAGAAACACATAATCTATTAAAATGTAAGATTAGTATTTTTAGGATCGTTCACAGTAATTTTCCAAGTTTATCATATTTAGAAATCAAACATTTCAATATTAAATGAGCATTCTGTTTTTTTCTGAAATCCCACTATGTCATTACACAAACACATGGACTGTGATTTTGGTATTACTTGGAAACAATTCATCATCATACTGTCTTGTCCTACTTTAAAAAGCACAGCTGTTTGAGCAAAAGAAACCTTCACATTTTAAAAACAAAATGTCATACCTTCACATGGTACCTACATCACATTTCTAAAGTAATTTCACTTAATATAGAAACGATGTCTGACTTCAATATGCTACCCTTCATTATTACTGAAATTCCTCATTCTGAGTAAGCAAATCAATTATCAAGTTATTTGTAAACACTGTTCTTCCATTAAAAAGAAAACAAGACAGGATTCAGTGTCCAGATATTGGCATTTCAAAACATAACAACTTGATTTCTAGCTCACTGAATTCTGAAAGGCATCTCAAACTTGCTAAGAGGAAAGAACCTTCAATGTGTGTGAAGCCATAATACATAAAGTATTCAAATTTGCTTTCAAATTCAAAATTTATAAACAGTAATTTTATACTTCTTAGGTTGCATTAAAATAGTCATTTCAATTGTTCAACATCAAGAATTCAAAATTCCTCCTGCCACCATTATCAGTAACCGAATTTTTCAGAATAAAAACGACACAAGAGAAAAACACTCATTTTCCCTAATTATGTATTTTTTGAGAATATACAGACATTTGAAGAAAATGATGGATGTAATGCTAGGCCGAATTCCTGAGCCACCAGTCAGCCAGGGCGGAAAACAGAGTGCTGATCGTGGGTGTGATGCATCTCTTGCCATCCATTTGCTTTAAAACAGATTCTTCAAGGCTTAGTGCCTACTTTACTCATGTATAAAATGGGGATAGTTTACCCCCTTCACAGAGTTTTAGGGATCTAATGAAAAGACATCTATGGAAGTACTCTGTAAACTATAAAGTGCTAACCGAATGTAAAATTATTATACTATTATTAACTACTATCTAATAAAATATACTTTTATCTTGTGTTATTTGACTATTGAAATACCTTCATCATTAAAGGCTTCATGCTGAGGTAACTGGAAATTGTTCATCCTTGATTTTCCCACTTAAAAAAAAAAAAAAGCCATAAGAAATTATCCTTCAAAGCCACCCAACAATATATCTTACAATCAATTTGAAGAGAAGGTAGACTGTCAAACAGTTTAATTTTATACCTTTAATAGAAATTCCTGCCAAAGGGCCGTTTATTAATTTATAATATGCTTAGCAAATATGTAAACAAACAGGGGATAACCTCCTAGGATTCTTCTCAATGACAATACTAATCTAACTTGAAAGAAATACTATAAGCTTCTCTTTAAAGATGACAGTTGGACTATACACATGTACAAAAGCAATACAAATCTAGGACAGAGAAAATGGGAAACAAGAAAAGAGAAACAAAAGTTTAAAAAGTGGAAAGCAAATGGAAGGCAGTGAGTGTGTGGTTATCACAGCCAATGGAGCTGAATCCTAAGGCAGCAGAGAAGGGAAACCAAGAAGCAATCGATTTGCTCCCCTGATGGCTAGGTGGTTGGGAGTACTGAGTACCACTGAAAGCTGAAGGGAAGGGAAAGCTGAATCAGGAATCTAATTGTCTTTCTACAAAATAATCTACCAGATCCATCTTTAATTTTGCACAGCAGGGTAACTGCCCATCTCCCAAAAGAGGAATTGAGGTCTTATTGCTAAAGAAGGTTTATCACAGCCACTTTGACTGAAAGACACCAGATTCAACTCGGGGAAAGGAGAAACCATATTCCAAATAGGGGCATTATACATATGTATCATTTATCTCCTCAACCAGGTAAAACATGCTATCCATGAAATAATAACAGAATGCTTATATAAAAGGAGTTTTAAAAAAAACTTAGAAATTAAAAATGTAGCAACATATTTTAAAACTCAAGTAGAAGATAAAAATTAGTAACCCTTTCAAATTAAAACAAAAAGACAGAGATGGAAAATATGACAGCTAAGATAAGAAATAATATCTTCAACATGTCCAACATCCGAAAAATAACAGTGCCAGAAGGGAGCAAGAGAGACTGGAGGGGAAGAAATTACCGACTAAATAATTTAAGAAAATTTCCCAGAACTGAGGAACATGACTTTTCAGATTGAAGAGCTCTACTGAGTACTAGCAAAATGAATGAAAAGGGACCCACCATAAAATTTCAGAGCACTAAGAATAAAGAGAAGATGCTAAGAGTTGTCAGGGGGAAAAAAAGTCACACACAAAAGATCAAAAATAAAAGGTGCATCAGATTTCTCAACAATAATAATGGACGTAAAAAAAGAGCAGAGCAATAGCTAATAAAACTGAAGGAAAATATTTATGACTTGAATTCTATATCCAGGTAACACTTGGTAACGTCTGAAGACATCTTTGGTTGCCATACCTGGGGAAGAGGTGCTATGGCATCTAATGGGTTGCCTATACATTTTTGGAAAAGAACGTGAGACACATCTCACACTTAGACCAAAGTGAACTTGGGGACAGGACAACTTAGTGTGTCAAAGATGAGACTTTTCTTCTGTTTAAAGAAATCTACTATGTTAACTAAAACTAAATAACACAGTATACTTATAGCCTTCGTATCTATCAATATAGCCCTTTCATTTTAATAGACAAAAAATTAAAACCTAAATAATTACCATTATGCTGGAATTCCGGATCTCTCAGGGAGCCCTGAATTCGACGAGAAGGATGCCAGTAGGCTGTGGCGCAGGGTGGAGAAGCAGATTTCCCAGGTGTGTTAGGTGGGTATTCTGGCATTTTTGAAACTGGAAGAGTTGTCTCAACAAATTTGGGGATATTGGGTTCAGAATCTTCCCTCAAAGGCAAGGGATCAACTGTTTTAATACCAGCAGCTGGAGAAGTCAGGAGGGATATAGCACGACTTTCCTTCTAAAAACAACAACAAAAAAAGCATATATGTGGGTACACATATATAAATAAAACAAACATTTAAATACACAAATAGCCATAAATGAAATAGGGAAAAATATGGGGAAAATTTATGAAACCTTCACGTGGAGAGGATTTTATGGGACTAACAACCAATATAATGATACTTACCTAAATAAAAACAATATGTGAATACTTTAAAAAAGAAAAAAGAAAAATGACAAACTTGGGGAAAATACACAGCTTACTGGATTGACAATGAATCACCATTGATACATAAATATTTCTTTAAAAGTAGAAAGATAAACCTAATTTAAAGGTAAAATAAGGATATATATCAACAATTCATATACAAACTAGAAATAGCAAATACATTCTACACCTCACTCATCAAATAATTTCAAAATACAAGTATTAATATAAGTACTAATTTTTATTTAACAAATTATAAAAATAAATTTTAAGAAACAAACTATAATAACCTGAGTTGACAAAGACGTAGTAACACTGGCACTCTCATCAGTGATACTGGGAGCACAACTTTACAGGGGAGCTGGTAAATCACAGCAAAAGCCTTAACACTGTGGTTCTCTGACCACAAAATTAATACTTAAGGAATCTTTACATAAAAAGAGGTAACAACAATAAGAACAAAAATGTAGGTAAAGGATGGATGATTTCTTTACAGCATTTTTCAAAACAGGAAAACTAAGACATAACAATAGGCATCTAGTTTTAAAAAATGTTTCAACAATAAGCATCTAGCCTTTAAAAAAACTATAGTATAACTACAGATATCATATTCACAATTAAAAATCAAATTATAAATTAATTACATGGGAGTACATTTATAATACATTGCTAGGTGAGGAAAAATATATTATGAAAACTTATCTACAGTATAATAAACAAATACACTTTCTATCTAAGTAACTCAAACTCAACAACGGCTGTTTCTATAGTAGGTATGACTAACTTTTTTGGTTTGGTCAGTATTTTCTGTCTTTCCACAATGAATTTGTATCACGAGGGTCAAAATCCCTGTATAACTTCACTTTTAGGATAATGTAAACCAGTAAAATCAAATATAGCTCCAAATTTTCCTGATTACTCCTTGTAATTGTTGCCTTTAGTTATTAACTTCGAGTTTATCAATGCAATGTTCAAAACACTACTTTCTGATCTTAAGCATCATTTTCTGCAATTAGAAGGCTTGGCTTATTGCTTCAAAGGGGAGATATCCTGAGGTCTCACTCTAAAAACAAATTTTTTAAAATCAAGATCTATTAATAAGATAAAAAACACAGATCTTCCACTTGCTTCCCTTTCTAATTATGAAGATGTCTCATGAAAATTGATTTTTTTTCTTTTTGTACAAAGAGAATTTGGAATTTCTGTCAAATTGGTTTTATTATTGTTAAAACCTCAATTAAATCTGTAGAATACTTGTAGTACATGGGGTTCTCAGGTTTAATTTAACTGACTTCATGATCTGTTCTTGAACCTAAAAACCTCCTTACTGGCCTCACTGCTTCTACTCTCCCCCAGTATAACGTGCTCTCCACTGAGTAGCCAATAATTTTATTTATCAAGTGTATCAGAGATTTATATTTGTTTAATAGCATGAAATCCTCCAAGGGCTTCCCACTGACATTAGAATAACATCCCCACTCCTTATCCAGCCTCCCTTCCCACCTTCACTCCCCACCTCTCTTCTGCCTTCTTCCTCCAGGCTCCACAGGCTTTTTCACTCTATCAAACTGTCACTGTTGTACATGTACCCTTGCTGTTCTTTCTATCTGGAAAACAATCTCTGGCCCACGTCTCTGCACTGGGCCCCTCCCTCATTAGCTAGGTCTTGTTAAAATGTCACCTCAGAGGTGCCTGTTCTGATGACTTAAAAACTGTCTCACCCACCCCTTAGAGGCTGTCTGCAGTTTTACTTAATTCACAGCACTCACTACTGTCTGAAATTCTTTTAAAAAAATCATTTGTCTATTCGGCCAATGAAAATGTAAGTTTCATGACGGCAGAGATTTTATCTTACCAATGAATCCCCAGATCCTAACAGTGCTTGGCACACTGTAAGAGCACAGTAAATTATGGACTGAATGAATGAAAATGAAACTCCTGATATTCCACTCCAAAGATGGCTGTGGTGCAGAGTTCTCTTACTCAGAGCATGGCACTCTCCATCAATCCTGCTGGGTAAGTCAGAAACCTAGGAGCCATTATCCTACCCAGAACCAGGCCTTGATGTTGTTCCCCTCACACAATTCTTTAATTTCACTCATGTCTGTGCCCACCTTCCTAGTCCAGGCTATCATAGCTCCTACCTGGACTATTGCAATGGGCCTCCAGAGGTATCCATAGTCTATTCTTGCCTTCCATGGCTGCCAGAAAGATCTTGCAAAACATGAATCAATCACAACACTCCCATATTTAAAATATCCCAATGGCTTTCTATTTTACTTGAGATGGAAGATATTCTTAGTATTGCTCTCTTTTCTAACCTCATCTTGCATCTGATTCCTGCCACACACAGGACTGGCTTTTGTTTCTTAAAACCCTATGTCCTTTCTCTCCACAGATCCTGGCATATGCTATGCTTCTCCTCACTCTTTTTACCTAGTTAGCTCCTCTTCCTCTGTATCTCAACTCAATTATGACTTCTTCAAAGAAGCATCCTTGACTTTTAAGAAGCTTCCTAATCTCCATTACTGGGTCAATTTCTTCCAGAATAGCAGTATATACTTCTCTGAAACAATTACTAGTTTTAATTTTACTTTCTGGGGGCTGTGATTCTCATAGGACCGTAGGGGTTCAGTAAAATCACGGACCATGTCTGAAAGTGAAAGTCACTCAGTCGTGTCGACTCTTTGCAACCCCATGAACTATACAGACCATAAAATTCTCCAGGCCAGAACACTGGAGTGGGTAGCCTTTTCCTTCTCCAGGGGATCTTCCCACCCCAGGGATTGAACCCAGGTCTCCTGCATTGTGGGCAGATTCTTTACCAGCTGAGCCACCAGGGAAGCCCAAGAATACTGGAGTGGGTAGCCTATCCCTTCCTCCAGCAGATCCTCCCAATCCAGGAATTGAACCGGGGTCTCCTGCATTGCACGTGGATTCTTTACCAGCTGAGCTATATGGAAGTCCAGTGTACCATGTCTACTTTCACTTATTATCACAAGCACAGAATCTAGCATGAAGGTAAACGGATAAGAAACACCTGCTGGACAAAGAGAGCTAGCAAACACTTGGGTTTTTAGTATCATTTACAAAATGTACAGATGTTACTTGACAAACCAATACCACGAAAATGCTACTCTCAAGGCTTATGAGACAGTGCTGTTTAAGAGTTAAAAATGTGGGCTCTGAGAAGAGACTGCCTGGGGACAAATTCTGCTTCACTGTTTGGCAGCTCTATCACCTCGGTTTCACCTAAATGAGAATATTAACAATATTTGCCTCACAGAGTCATTATGAAGACTGAACAAATTAACACATGTAAAGTACTTAGCACAGAGCCTAGAACATAGTAAGTGTTCAGTAAATGCTAGCTATTATGATCATCTCCACGTAAGTTTCCCAAATTGCTGCTGCCCCATAATACTCCCACAATTCAAGGTATGTCATTAAAAGTTACCAGCAAAAAATATTTCTGGATATTAAGATAGTAATTCTGTTAACTCCTATGGTAGAAAAGATAGAACAATATTAAACAATGGCAACTGAATGACAGGGATAATTTATTGCTAATTCAATTCCTAAATGAATTATTGATATCAATTTATTGATAATTCAATGACTTATGGACTTAATGTTATGATAGTAGCTTTTTTAAGGAAAAAAGGGGAGGAAATCATTGTGTATAGCAGGTTTAATGACTCCTCGGCCTGCCAGCAACCAAAGCGTAAACAATGGGGAGAGAAAACAAATCTAGTTCCTGGTATGGCTACCATTACAATCCAAATGATTGTCACCTCCTTCCTGGATACTGTAATTGACTAACTAGTTTCAATTACTTGCTCTTGCACCTCTATTGTCCATTCCCAATATAGTAGCCAGAGTGATCTTAGAAAAACCTAAGTCAAATCATATCATTCCTCTGCTCCTCCAAAGACTTTGCATTTTATTCTGAATAAAATGCAAAGTCTTTGCTATGACCGCTAAGGTCCTACACAATTTAATCCCTCATTATGCCTCTGACCTCACTGCCCATTCTACTCTCTTGCTCTCATCTCCAGCCATGCTGACTCCCTACCTGTTCCTCAAAGAATCAGGCACCGTCTCAACTGGAGGACTTTGCACCTGCTGCTGCATGGGGTCGCTGAGGGTCGGACATGACTGAGCGACTTCACTTTCACTTTTCACTTTCATGCATTGGAGAAGGAAATGGCAACCCACTCCAGTGTTATTGCCTGGAGAATCCCAGGGATGGGGGAGCCTGGTGGGCTGCTGTCTATGGGGTCGCACAGAGTCGGACACGACTGAAGTGACAGCAGCAGCAGCAGCTCTTTTTGTAAAATGCCTTCCTAGATATGCATATGGGTCAGTCCCTTACCTGCTTCAGATTCTGCTCAAATGCCACCCTCTCAGTGAGAACTTCCCTGGCCAATTCCCACTCACTTCCCCTGCATTATTATTCTCCTTAGCCCCTATCACTATCTAAAATACTGTGTGTTTTACCTAACTATCCTGTTTACTGTCTCCCTCCTCCTCTAGAATGTGAATTCAGTGAGGGCCAGAATTTTTACCTGCATCTTTCACTGCTACATCTCCAGTTAAATCAGGGCCTGGACAAAACTGTCTGAGTAGATGCACAATCAACAGTACTGTTTTTCTTCTCTCTCTCTCTGTTGTCACTACTGACAATATTTGAAAGTAAGCAGCCAAAATACAATGGCACTACCCTCAAAAACAATTCAATGCCTTTGCCTTCTGAAAGTAAGTTAATAACATCATCTCCACATATGACAGAATTTTCTAAAATCTGAACCTCTCATGTATTTATTGCATGTAACTAAAATAATCACTTCCCAAAGAGATGTTTTTCTCTAATGTGTAAATATTTACCTTCCTAAAGTCATTCTTCAAAGTCTCTAAGCCATCCTGAGAGGATACTCTTTTCCTCTGTTCTATGACTGGAGGCTTCACTTTAGATGGAGACACTAAAACAGCACCACCTGGAAAAATACAGAAGATGCCACTGTTTCAATTTAAACTAAATTATCACATCGAGGAAGCAGGTGAAATAAGAACTGTACGGTGTCCGCCTATTACCAACAGCTGGAGTGGTAAGATCATGATGAGTCCTCTGGATTCCACCCAGTTCTCTCAGCTTTGGAGTAGGAAGCCTGCCTCCTTTCCCTGAAGACACAGAAGATGACTCCGACCTACAAATTAAGACAATTATGAAGCACATCCTCTAGAAAATATGACCAAAAAGAATACTTCGCCACCATTATGCAGTTAAAGCATAAACCTTTAAGAGAAGGCCATTTTGCTTCTGAAAAAATAAGAAATAAATCCACATGCAGTTAAGAGAAACTGACTACTGGAAAAGAGGGGAGATCACTGCAAGTCAGCAACACACTGGAGAATTCTTCCCCTGAACCAGAGCCTAGGTTCCATTAGCTGCAAAAATCGTGAATTAATAATAAGGGGGTTGGACTATGAACAAAAAACACTATAACCAATGGTAGAGAACCATTCCCCAAAACAATCTGCATATAAATCAACAGAAATTAGCTATTTGCAGAAATCACTTATTTTAACATCACAAAACTTCTTTTTCGCTATAACCATCTGATAGTAAAGAATATTAGTTATTTTTCCTTAAGTCATAAAGGAAATCATTCTTTCAGAGATATCTAGCTAATCATATCTTAAAAATCATAATTAGCAGGATATAAATAAAAAGAACACTAACTACTTCCTCCCCAAATAATTCAGTGTTCAAGTGTTCAATTCCCAATTAGTGCAGTGGGACTAATGATTTGAGCGACTCAAATCCCTGAGGGAATCAAATTATATAAACCATACAGAAATGCCTATTTCATGACATTAAAGTAAAATCTCCTTTTTATTAGTCATGAAACCAAAAATGTAAACCACTATCATTAGGGACAAAATGAAATACTTATCTGTGTACAATAATGTGTCTACATACACACTTAATTTTACACACTTACTCTTCTTTGATCTTGTCTGCTTTAGATTCTTCCTGTACCTCCAGCTTCTCCGGCTCTTCCACGTTGACCTGCTTGTCCCTCTCCTGCTCCTCCTGCTCCTCCGGCTCCTCCTCCCTCGGTTGTTTCTGTGTGTCTTCAGGGGTGTCCTCAGCATCCCACGCCAGACGCCTTCTAACAGGGATGGGAGCATTTGACACACCCAGTTTCTCTGTGGTAGTTTTCTGGGGCTGTTCTTCCAAGACAGTTTTTTTTTCTTCTAGCTGTGTAGAAGGACATTTCTGCAAAGTCTTATGGCTTGTAGGATCTCTGCGTAACAAAATAAGTTTTATTTTAAAATTTAGTAGTTTGAGGTTTCTAGTTGATACTTATTAAGTCCGTCATTTCCTTCCATGGTTCACAACTATGTTTCCCACTGATATTGCTTTGCCCAGATATTGAAGGAAAAAAATCAAACTAAGAGTTCATTTTATAGAAGTTAAAGTTATAATCTATTAAAATATTCCAAAATAAATTTATGTCCTTTTACTCCTACCATCACACATATATGCCTGTACTACTGCTGACAAAACTCCCATGTATCTTTCAATTGATAAATGCATACATAAACTAGGACCCCCTAAACAGTTTAATTTGTTCAGTTACTCAATTAGGGCTTGTGCACAAACTCATGTGTACTTATACAACAAATAAGCTAATTCAAATTTTGTATTTTAGATTAGGTTAATTTTTTTGAGTCACTGTTAAAGAACAAATTTTGTGGACTTTTAAAATCAGATGTCACCTAATTATAATTTACAGTTCAATTTGCTTTGTATGATCATACTAATACTCTATGAAAACAGAAAACTATTTTATTTGATGCAAATCAATGTGCTATTCCTCTTAATAGTTTGTGTTCACTTTAAAACCTAAAATAGAGAATTGTTCCACAGAATCAGGGCCAAAGTTCCATATCAATCACAAAAATCCATTAATGAATGATAATGGATATGTACTAATAGCTAATATTCTCTAAGTTTTTATTATTGTTGTCTTTTTGTTTTGTTTTACTTTTAAAGTTTTATGTCTACTGCTAGTCATCCCCATTTTACTCTTAATTGCTGACAAGGAATATGATAAAATCCAAACTTCCAGATTTAAATTATGCATTATTTCTACACAGGTGTGTAAAGCAAGTATGTATAGCTTTACTTTTCACAAAAAATAAACTAAAAGTAGTTAGTGGCTGATATATTTCCACTTGACTGTACAAATTTTGAGTCTTCATATCATGTTCCTATGTAATTCTATGATCCACATTACTCTAACATACTTTTCCACCATCCACTAAGAACATCTCACCCAGCAAGATCTAGCGCTCTGATGTTGCTGCTAATGGTTCCTTCTGAGCTCGTGGTTGAGGAGACATCCCAACAGCGGTTGTTTTCAGACAGAATCTGATTCAGATGATCCCGAGAAAAATGGGTTCCCTGAACTCGTTTCCTATAAAACTCAGCCTTCTCTCGGAGTTCTTTAACCTATGCAGGAGAATTGAGATACCATGTATTATTTTAAACGCGCCTTGCAAATACCACCAAGTAGCATATCCAAGACACTGCACAAATACAGCCAGAGACCAAGGAGAAAGAAAGGCAAAAATAGCCACATACATTCATAAGGCTATGTGCATTTTTAAGCAGAAATTAAAATAGTCAAGCTTAAGCACAATGCAATTATTTTACTTCAGGCCAGCAGGCAGGGAGAAATTTACAGCAGCTAAGAAAAACACTGACACCTACTTCTTTCTTCAACTGAAATTACACAAGTACTCTATGCATTATTACAATTTTTAAAAACATGAAAGCGACCAACCTCCGCATACCACATGGCATTTAGAGAAGCCTAGGGGAGGAATACAGAAACATACTTAATGACAGGTTAATGTCATAAGTGAATATTAATGGGAGTCAGTGAAATATCTTATTATTCTTCCTTCTAAATATATACCAAAACTTGTCAATCAATATTTTTTATAGTACTTTTAACAACATTTAATTTGGTAACCAAGATACCTTAACATTGCCTTGAAAACCAACGACATTCTTGCATGAGTGGAATGCTGTCCACAAGGTAACCTAATGACTCTTTTCCCACCTCTGGAAGAGTACTGACATGCCAGAAAGCCCTAGCCTCAGTCTTTACTTTTTGGCTTATGTACAGCTGCTACTACCATAGAAGCGCCACTGAGACAGTCTCATGACTTCCCCCTCCAAATTCCTCAACATTCCCTTGTAATCACCCAAACAAGTAATAAATACATAATTTAAAAGACTATCACAATAATAGATGTAATAAATTTGACAAAGTTAACAGGATACCCCCCAAAAATATTCTGATGAACTATCTATGAGGTGACTCACATATTAATTCCCTCATATGCAAATAATATATTTTCACATGAAAAGGAGTCTCTTATACTCACTGAAACTCTTTCATTTTATACATTATACTGCCACCTTCTGACTTTCTTAAATACAATCCCACAATGTAAAAAAACTAAGTTGCAGCTTAAAATTGTTTTCAATAATCTATTTGATTTATTCTCAAAAAGACTGTGTAACTTTTTCCTATCATAAAGACAGAGTATTAGCCTGAAAAGGCTATCTAGATGCTGTCTGCTAAAGCTGCTCTTCTCTCACTTGATGACAAAAAAGCATATAATGAAATTAGCACTGTGAAAGCAACTGGAGAAAGACATCCTCAGCTCCTTAAGGGTACTACTGATGCAGAGGGAGGCAAGCACTACGTCTAATGAATCAGCCAAAGCAAAGGACAGCACCTGCCAGGGCAAAAAAAACCCCACAAAATCCCAGTAGAATCCTATTGCTCTAATGAACCAAACCTGAAACATTCCCAAAGGATAATTCAAAACATTGTTTTCTTCAAATGTTTTCTTCACTGTCAAAAAAAATTGAGCCATATTCATTCACCATTTTTTTTAACTTACAGAAAATTACTAGTTAACGTTTTTTTCATTTAACAGGTAGAACTGAGACACATGGATTGAGTCTAAACTCATAATCAGGGTATTCTGAATGCACAGGAACCTTGTAATAAAGTGCCTTGATAGAATCCAGATTTTATTTCTAATACGTCCCTGCATGCTTCAAATGTATCATGGTCACCCCATCACCCGCATGATAAAATCTTCATGTCTTAGGATCACTTCTTCCT
This sequence comes from Capra hircus, assembly GCF_001704415.2. Lineage (NCBI taxonomy): Eukaryota > Metazoa > Chordata > Mammalia > Artiodactyla > Bovidae > Capra > Capra hircus. The sequence continues at coordinate 44,833,072 of NC_030812.1, read as the reverse complement.
CTGAGCTCTCAAAGCTCTTTGTGTATACCCTCATTAGTACCTATTTCATTTTTCTGGAATTACTGCTTTTGTCATTCTCCCCTACTAACCAACAAATCCCTTGAGGTAAGGGATAATGTAGCCTTTCAACACTGATTCCACAAGCTGTTCCTGAGTGTGGACTAAGTGCTAGGCCTGAGCTATACAGCTGGTAGCAAAGCTAAGCAAGAAAGGGCCTGCACTCAGTGAACTCACAATCTGGTAAAGGAGGCCGACTTCCTCCTATATGATAAATCATTATCATAACACTGTATGATCTATGCCATAATAAACAAATGAGATATAAACTGAAGGAAGGTTTCAAAAGGGGGTCCTACCAGTCCTGCATTGAGTGAGGGTCGAGCAAGAAGGAGCCACGAAGAAGGCTGCATTCTATCCATGGGGGAGGACATCACTGATTGATGAATGAGAGGATGGACAAACATCCCCTCCATGTACACAGTGACCCAGTTTTATTTGACACTGATTCTTTTTAAAGAACGGAGTGGAGATACAGAAATTCTGTAAAAACTTTATTCAGCTTTGTCTGTTACTGACATTTAAAACTCAGTGCTTTAAATTGACTTTATCAGCAATCTTTGTTAATAATCTTCATGCCAATGTTGTGATATTTTGCAAATACATAATTTTAAACTTCTGCAATCCTAAACTAATATGAAAAAATAGGAGGCTGATATTTTCAAAGTGAGGTGTTTGTTCTGCTAGAAAGCATAAAAAAATCAGTGGCTTGAACTCAGTGTTAAAAACAATCCTCACAGCCAAAAACCAGAGTCATAGATATGAATAAGCCATGCCAAACAATTAAAGCAATATACACACCCCTTCCCAGGTCAAGCAATACAATCAGATTACATGACATAAATGCTAAAAATGTCTTCCTTTCTGAATTTCTCTTTCTAAATTAAGAATACAACTAAATTTGTTTAAAATTTAAATGTAAAAACTCAAACTCAGAAAACTGGGGAATAAAATACTTCTTGTTTCCAAAATTCATCCCCTGAAAATAGTCATCTTATACCTAAAAGTGCTTAAAAGTCTGTCAAATTATAGAACGTCTCTCAAAAGTGGCACTTCATCTTGAAACAAAGTCCAATTTCTGGAAGCACATTAGAAAAAAATTATCTCAACCAATGTAGTTGGGATGATAAGAAGACTACCTAAAAATCAAGGGAAAAAGGCATTAACGCAGATCCAGCAGTTAATCTGGGGATGGGACTTAACCATTGCAATTGTTGGTTATTATTAAAAAACAACCCTTGAAGTGAGCATTGTAAAGAGGAATAGTGCCACTGGTTATAGTTTGGAGGTAACAAACAATTACTGGACCAAAAAGTCAACTACCTTAATGTTATGTGAATATGAACTTGGGACTTGGTTTAAAATACCTAGTGACTAGATTCTTTCTAGATTCAAAAAGTACAATATCTCAAAGAAGAAAGAGGCAAATGGAGATGACACATGGACTAGGAAACTGCAACAGGACTTCAGGTGAATTAACACTCAAATAGTAAAGTTACCCATGTCCAAGTGTATTTGAAGAGTGAGAATAATATTCCATGAAATGTTAGCAGTAGGATAATGTGGGTATCCTTAATTGTTGGTACATCAAAAGCAGCCACATAAAGTATCTTCCAGGGAAAAAAATGTATATAAGATTTAAGTAAAATATTAAATGTCTATGACCTGGTCAACTAAAATTGTCATCACCATCAGTCATCACTAATCTTGTAACTAAAAATTCTTATTCTTTTCTAACTCCAATTTGCTTTTTGAATGATTTTGACCATGAGGTTAAGGCAAACTATTCCACTAATTTAAACACTTTAAAACCACCAGTAGTAATTAATAAAACACCCCAGAAAAGTCACATTACTATAGGAATCTTAAAGAGAGAAATCTTAAATAGGAAATCTTAAAGAAACATCTTAAATTAACAACAAAAACAAAAATGTCCTCTTCCATGAGGGCAGGAATAAGGATTGTTACCTTATCATGACTTCAGATGTAACAATCCTCAGAGTCCATTAAATGTTTAGATCTAAATCTTAACTACGCTAAAGCCTTGACTGTGTGGATCACAACAAACTGTGGAAAATTCTTAAAGAGATGGGAATACCAGAGCACCTTACCTACCTCCTGAGAATTCTGTATGCAAGTTAAAAAGCAACAGTTAGAACTGGACATGGAACAACAGACTGGTTCCAAATTGGGAAAGGAGTACGTCAAGGCTGTATATTGTCACCCTGCTTGTTAACTTACATGCAGAGTACATCATGAGAAATGCTGGGCTGGATGAAGCACAAGCTGGAATCAAGACTGCCAGGAGAAATATTAATAACCTCTGATATGCAGATGACACCACCCTTATGGCAGAAAGCAAAGAACTAAAGAGCCTCTTGATGAAAGTGAAAGAGGAGAGTGAAAAAGTTGGCTTAAAGCTCAACATTCAGAAAACTAAGATCATGGCATCCGGTCCAGTCACTTCATGGCAAATAGATGGGGCAACAGTGGTTAAACAGTGACAGGCTCCAAAATCACTGAAGATGGTGAATGCAGCCATGAAATTAAAAGATGCCTGCTCCTTGGAAGAAAAGTTATGACCAACCTAGACAGCATATTAATAAGCAGAGACATTACTTTGCCAACAAAGGTCCATCTAGTCAAAGCTGTGGTTTTTCCAGTAGTCATGTATGGATGTGAGAGTTGGACCATAAAGAAATCTGAGCACCAAAGAATTGATGCTTTTGAACTGTGGTGTTGGAGAAGACTCTTCAGAGTCCCTCAGACCACAAGGGGATCCAACCAGTCAATCCAAAAGGAAATCAGTCCTGAATATTCACTGGAAGGACCAAATGTGAAGCGGAAACTGCAATACTTTGGCCACCTGATGCAAAGAACTGACTTATTGGAAAAGACCCTGATGCTGAGAAAGACTGAAGGCAGGAGATGAAGCAAACGACAGAGGATGAAATGGTTGGATGGTATCACCGATTCAATGGACATGAGTCTGAGTAAGCTCCGGGAGTTGGTGATTGACAGGGAAGCCTGGCATGCTGCAGTCCATAGGGTTGCAAAGAGTCGGACACAACTGAGCTACGGACACTACTGAACTGACTGAAACCCTAACTACCAACTCATCTTAATTTTAAAAAGTCTCAGGCCAAGAGATAATCTTTCCAAAACAAGGAGCTAACAGTGGTGCAGACAGACAAACTAATCTTGAAAAATCAGTCAGTCTTCACTTGAGAGTGGAGGTCTGCAGGTTATAAAATAATCAAGTCTATAATGCTACAATTCTATAAACTGACTTCATTAACAAAAATAGTTGATTTAAAAAACATTTTTAACTTTAAAGACCTTATAATTAATCTCTAAGGAGCTAGTTGGTATTCTTTTAAAAAAGTAAATACACTGATAAATAATATCCAACTGATACTTCTGGTACTATCACCGCATCATATATCTTCAAAATGTAGTCTCTACTACTAAGTAAAACTATTGAAATTAAACTGAAGTAGTATCAGAGAAAATGTGGGTTTACTGAGTTTATATACTCACCTGATTTGGTATGTTTTCCTTCACACGTGTCCAAGCCCCAGCTTTATATAAATACTGGGCTGGGCTCAGAAATTTTGCTCTATATTCTGAATTCACCTTCCTAACAGAAATGAAATGAGAGTAAATATTTCACCATGCTGATCAGCTAAATACTATGATATTTTTCTTACAAAATACATACCCAAGCCTTTGATGTCTCCAAGGAGTAAGTTTCTTTTTAGGCTGGTTTGAGTCTTTTGATTCCATCTCTGTTTCTGATTTTAAAGGATCATCTGTTTTATTACACTAAAATGAAAATAATTTGAACTTTTCATGCTCCATTTATGTTATACATTAAAGTGAAAATACAGATGTCATAAAGTATACTTGGATACTGAATTATAATTGCTTTTAAAACTAAGATTTTGCTACTAAGATAATGCAAAAATCACAAGTCAACAGCAAGTTTTGAATGGTTTCATTTTCTAACAGTAAAAATTTTACATACTTGGCTAGGAAAAATGTTTTAATTATGTCAAGGTTACTTATTTAGGTGTTCAACCACCTTTTGAACATTAGTCTTACATTTTCCTTTGATATTCTAAATCTACACTTAATTGTTACAATAATTAAATGGAAGGTCCCAAAAAGTAAGTTAGCACATTGCTTTACTGAATAACAATTCTTTTTCTCTTTAAGAATATCGTTAAGTCCAAATAAAAAAGTATTATACATTATTATACACATACATTATATAATATATGATTTTTATAATCATATATAACTGTAATATCGTTATTTTATATATATATATAATTTTACTTTTAGTCATACAGTTTTCACTCTTAGAATCCATAAAATAGGTATGACATTCCAGGAGATTCAAAAACAGGACCTATCCCTGATTTACCTATAGTTTACAATAGTTTTAACCTGAAGATGCAACTCAAACAGCTGTAAACTTTTTACAAAAGTAGGTGTTTGTATGTACTGAGGTAAGTTGTGTGAATTATACTGGCTATAACTTGGTAATTTTAAAGCTCTAGTTTAAAATAACATGTGTGTATGTGTATTTCTGTCTTAATTTCCATTAAAGTATGTGTTTCTATCACCACTGTAACCCCTGAAGTTCACATTGCTGTAAGGCCAATCATTTGATATTAGGCATAGCAGACTTACCTGCTATATTATTAAGCATTCGTTGCACTGTATTATACTTTATTTACATCTCTGTCTACCCCATGTAACAAGAGCTCGTGGCCCAAGAGCTGCTTAAGGCTTAGTGTGGTTATAATTGTATTCTCAGTACCTACCAGTGCCTGGCTTCTACCAAGGGCTCAATGAACATTTGACATTAAGTGAACAAACAAATAAATGAACTAGCTAAAAACAAAAATCTCAAATGGTGATAAGTAAAAGGAAACTTATAAAGTTGCAAATGGTGGTAAGTAAAAGAAAATGTGATATTGCAATTAGCCTCCAACTAAAATAAATAAATTTAAAAAAAAGAATTGACAAATACCTTCTTTTCAGGAGATATTGTTTCAAAATTTCCGTTTTCCTTCAAATGACTTCTTAATTTTGGTTCTTTCACTGGGGATAAGCCCTTAAAATTTCTTTTGTATTCAGTTTCATGGATGACTGAGTTACCTTTGAATTGTGGAACAAATTTGCTTTTATTGTGGAAAACCTTAAAACAAAAATTACTTTAGTTTAGTTTTTTTTGTTAAATATATAGAACTTAGAACTTCAATTGCTTAAAGCATTCCACACATAAAGTTTAATCATCAGGATACAAAAAAGGGAAAATTATATACGACTATAATTTCATTTCACATGGCTAATTAATAGCCATTGCAACAAAAGCAAAAATAGGCAAATGGGATTATGTCAAACTTAAAAAAAACTTCTCTAAAGAAAACAATCAACAGAGTGCAGAGACAAACTATTGAGCACAAGAAAATACCTGCATACATCTTGTAAGGGGTCAATTTCTAAAATATTTAAAGAAATCAAGGAACTCAATAGCAAGAAACAACCTGATTAAAAAATGGGCAAAGAGCCATAAAAACAGACACATAGATCAATGGAACAGAATGAGTCCAAAAACAAGCCCATACATATATGGTCAATTAATTTATGACAAAGGAGTCAAGAATGTAAAATGGGGAAAGGGTTTCTTCAATAAATGCTGCTAAGAAAACTGGATAGCCACATGTAAAACAATGAATCTAGACCATTATCTTATGCCATATATAGAAATTAAATCAAAATGGATTACAGATTTGAATGCAAGCCCTGAAACCAAAGAACTCCTAAAAGAAAACATAGGCTAAGCTCCTTGACATGGATCTTGATGATTTTTTGGATTTGACACCAAAAACAAAGGCAACAAAAGCAATCATAAACAAGTGGGACTACATCAAACTAAGACATTTCATACAAGAAGGGAAAACATCAACAAAATTAAAACGTAACCTATGGAATGGATGGCACCACCAACTCGATGGACAGAGTTTGGGTGAACTCCGGGAGGTGGTGGACAGCGAGGCCTGGCGTGCTGCAATTCATGGGGTCGCAAAGAGTCGGACACGACCGAGTGACTGAACTGAACTGAACTGATGGAATAGGAAATTTTGCAAATCATATGTGATAAAGAGTTAATATTCAAAATAATAAAGAACTCATAAAAAACTGAATAGAAAAAAAAACAAGCTGATTAAAAATAGGCAAAAGAACTTTTTTCCAAAGAAGACATAAATGGTCACCAGGTACATGAATGCATCACTAATCATCAAGGAGTAAATCAACATCAATGAGACTTTACCTCACATACGGTAGAATGGGCATTAACAAAATATAAAAGATAAATATTGGTGAGGATGTAGAGAAAAGGGAACCCCTGTCCGTTATTTGTGGGAATGTAAATTCATATGGAAAGCAGTCATGAGGGGTCCTCAAAAAATTTAAAATATAATTACCATATGATCCAGCAACCCTATTCCAGGTATATATCCAAGGGATACGAAATCAGTATCTCTAGATAATCTACACTGCCATGCTCATTATAGTATTCACAACAGCCAAGATACGGAATCAATCTAAGTGTCCATGGACAGATGAATGGATAAAGAAAATGGAATATTATTTGGCATTTAAAAAGCAAATCCTTTCATTTGCTACAACACAGATGAACCTGGAGAACATATGTTAAGTGAAATAAGCCAGGCACAGAAAGACAAAAATACTACATGGTTTGATCCCACTTATAAGTGGAATCTAAAAGAATTCATAGAATAGTGGTTTCCAGGGACTAGGAGAGGGGGTAAATGGAGATATGTTGGTCAAAGGGTACAAAGTTTCATCTATGCAGGATAAATAAGTTATGGAGAGCTAAAGTATAGCATGACTGCAGTTAAAATACTGTGAAAAAAGTGAAAGTGTTAGTCGCTCAATTGTGTCCTACTCTTTGCAACCCCATAGACTATAAACCACCAGACTCCTCTGTCCTTGGAATTCTTCAGGCAAGAGTACTGGAGTGGGTAGCCATTCCCTTCTCCAGTGGATCTTCCCAACCCAGGGATCAAATCTAGGTCTCCAGCACTGCAGGCAGACTCAACCATCTGAGCCACCAGGGAAGAACTCAGTACTGTACTGTATATTTAAAATTTGCTAAGAGGGTAGAGATCAAGTATTTTTAAGTGTTGTGCATTCACACACACACACAAAAGGGTAGCTATGTGAGGCAACAATGTGTTAATTTGCTTGACTGTAGTAATCATTTCAGAATGAACGCATATATCAAAACTTTACGTTGTACATTGAAATTACATAATTTTTCTCAATTATACCTCAATAAAACTGGAAGGAAAATCCAAAGGTCAACCTTCGATGCTCATTAATATGTTCTGAGTAATAGTTATTATAATCAAAATAATACTTAAGTCAAAAGAAATAATGAATCATATCTTTTCTCCCCAAAGTTCCCTACCACTCCATTAGTTTGGCAATAGGATAAGTAAAATAGGCAGATTTTAATCACATGAAAATACACATTAGCTTTACAAAGCAACTTTGTCAGCTCTACAGGTTTTTTCCTCCTTGACATCAACTTTTTTCTTCCTGCAACAATAAAATATTCTTGATATTTTCAATATCTGACATGCATTTGTTCATTTTTTTTCCTTTGCTTACTTAATTTTAGCCTGAAGCAAGGGAAAAAATCAGGTTAATTATCATGTTTCTATTTATAAATGTTTCCTTTTATCCTTATTATTCCATGATATGGTTTCCATTTTATGGTATATTGCCACTGATTACAAAGAAAGTAATGGAAAAGATATGGAGTTCCAATAAGGTGTTTAATTGTTTCATAATGCTGAATAATATACCTACACTTCAAAACCAAACAGTATATCTTTTTAAGTTCAGTATAATCTCAAGAACTTTTCTGCCATAAATTGTTCTTACTCCTTTATATATAAGACATCCTTTCAGGAAACAAGTGTCTGATAAAACAGAAATGAATAGCTCCTTTAGGAATTTCCCCATCAACAAGCATGGAAAAAATTTCTGTCCCACAGCTCTCCAATCCACAGACCTGAAACTGCTGATATGCTTTAACTAACAGAGCATTTCTTTACAAAAAATTCTCTGAAGTCTTCACTAATGACAGCAATAAAGCTAACAGTAAAGGTATTTGCTAGTGACTTCTGATACTATAAAAAGAAAAGTTCTACACAATGCTTTTCACTGAAATATGTAAAAGTTGTCAATAGGGCTTTGATTTGAATTACCTCTAGCTTATATTCCATAAAAACTAAACAATCACAATTTTCAGGCTGTATTTTCTGGTACATTTTCTATCTAAGAACACTTGTGAGCCAGCAAAAGAAGTATTGATTCTATTCACTAGGTTTATAAAGGGAATGTATTGCTTTACGTTATTTTTTGTGTTCCTAAAATGTTACATATATTTCAGGTTTTTAAAAACTGAATAACAAGTAAGCCTAAATCTGCTACAATTTATAACAGTGGAAATATTATCTTAGTATAAGACGACATGTTATTGTCTTTCTGAATCTAATTATCCTCTCAGTCTTTGGGGATGCATAAAGTACACAGGTGAGTGAGAAAGAAAAGACTAAGCTTCCATGAACCTTCGGGGATATTCTAAATGGAAGTATTTCCTACTTACACCTAGGAATATGGTTAAGAACATAAATGAGAGTTAAGAGCTAAGAACTTTCTAGAGAATTACAGTAGTAAAAAATACATATATTTTAGTAATGGTAGCCCAGTACTAAAACTGTGAGAATACGATGAAACTTAATATCACTTCTAGTTACCATTTTAGCTTTTGAATTTTATAAACACAAATTGACAATTCTATCACTGCTCATTTGATATAAAGACAAAATTATATAGCTTGTATCACCTCAACCTATTTTTTACTTATTAAATATCCAAAGCAGTTATGCCTTTCTTAGACAGAAAACTTCCAATATATTAGTCAATGAAACACAACACTTAAACACTTAAAATATAATTATCATATGATCCAGCAACCCTATTCCAGGTATATATCCAAGGGATATGAAATCAGTATCTCTAGATAATCTACACTGCCATGCTCATTATAGTATTCACAATAGCCAAGATACGGAGTCAATCTAAGTGTCCATGGACAGATGAATGGATAAAGAAAGTGGAATATTATTTGGCATTTAAAAAGCAAATCCTTTCATTTGCTACAACATGGATGAACCTGGAGAACATATGTAAATAAATATGTAGAATAAAACCAACATGTAGAATATAACCAATTTAATAATTTTTTAATAAGTAAAAAAAAATTCACAGCATGCAAAAACTTACCAGTCCTCAAGTTTTCATTACCCTGTCTCATATTTAGTATATGTGATGGATCTGGCAACAATGATCATTCAGTAGCCTAGGACAGTATAATATTACTGCTATAAATCAGAAGTAACAGGATGATTTTAGCAAAACTCTCATTTTCACTTTTCTAGAACCTACCTCCAGATCTACTATCTAATTTCTTTCTACGTAAACTGCAACACTAGATTAGATACTGGCACTCAAAAATGTATTGCATCCATTAAACTACCTGATTGGCTGCAAAAGTTGGAGCAGGTTGTTTAGGGGTCTTCCAAACAAACTGCCTTTGATATTCAGAATTCCTCAAGACATTATGTGAAGGAACAACTGTCAATCCAGCTTTCTTCCGCAGAAGTCTATCTAACTGTTGGGGGAGGAAAAAAAACCAGAACATTCAAAGTTATTAAAAATTTCTATTCAAACTTATTTTTTAACTGTAATTTAAAATAAATATACATATATACAATACAATATAAAAATACAATATAAACATACAATGTAAAAATCTACACTCCTAACAAATTTAAGTGTATAGTATAGTATTGTTAACCATATGCACATTGTTATAGAGCAAACTTCCATCAGTAGTGTTCCTTTTAAATTGTGACTCTTTAAAATTCCTTTCTTAATACTGTCAGGGAATTATCATGCATCCCAGCAAAAGGTAACATTTCTCAGTTTATTCCTACCAATTATTCATAAATGGATCTACTAGTAAGAAATAACAGCTCATCACCTCATCCACACCTTGCTTTTGGGACACCTCTTCCCCTGCCCATCAGACTTACATGTTACCTCCCTTGATTCCCTTGTGTCCCCTGGTTTTCCAACACTTTTAAATGCCTCTCCGTGGTTCCAGTTAGTGGTGGACATGAAATAGGGAGGAAGCAGTAGAGTGGAGAAAACTGTGGAAGGCAGTGAGGTGTCTGCACAGGGCCCCACAGCCTCTGCTTATGTGCTTGCAGGGGCCTTCCACAGGCCAGCTGTGACATAAGAGAGCAAACTGCAAGATCTTTTGAGATCCAGCCAGACCTCTCCTTTCTTTTGCATTTTGCCAACTGAGGCTGTTTTTTTTCCTCTGGTATACAATAAGAAATTGAAAAGGGCCTAGGTATAAGTCAGCTCACCATCCCTGCCAGAAGTAGTAGCCTACTCCCCTTCTCTGTCTCAACTTGATCTCTCCCTTAGGACTCAGATGCTGATATATGATAAATGAAATCCAGAGGCAGACTGTCTTCCCAATGAAGGGATTTCTGAAAATAACCAGTACAAAATGGCAACTGTTAAGAATAGAACTAATTCATAATAACTAAAGTCAACTATCACCTTATAGTCTATTCTACAGACTTTGAACAAGAAAAGAGCAGAAAAAAATTAAGCAACAAAATGTGATATTACTGAAATGATAAAATTTATAGAAAATTCTATGCTTCTGAAAAGAAACACAGTGAACACACATACCCTATCATCTACATTTTCTGAAAGAGGCTTGGTAGGATGTTTCAGCTCCACATTTTCATTAGCTGGTACGCGGTCTGCTTTTACATCTTCCTTATTTTCTACAATATCTGAAGCCCCCTCAGTCCTAGAGTCTGCAGAGTGAGATCTGGTTCTCTTGGGACCCCTGGAGGCTTCTACTGGAAGAAGTCTTTCTTGGTTAACATCTTCTGTTTGTTCTGCCTCCTGTGATTCTGGTGTTCTGGGAGCTTCAGTTTCTGGTGATAGGACCACATCATTCTCTGAGGTAGCTCCATTCCACTCAAGAGATTTTGAAATCTGTGCGTCATGATGAGGGACTCTTCTTTTCGAAATAAAACTTGGCTCTCTAGTGATTCCTACAAAATATAATATGCAAAGTTAACAGAAACCAAAGCATAAAGCCACAAAGACAACTTTGAATCACATGTATGAGAGAAGAAATGGAATTTAAAATTCACCTGAGATACACAATATCCTTCCAGTTACAGGATTAAAAAAAAAGTACAGTTTTTCAATGTAAAATCTCTAATTTTGCTTTAAAAAAATAGTAAAAGTTTGACCATAAATTTAAATTGGGGTCATGATGTTCAAGTTATCCTAACACAAGTCACTAGAATTGCAACGTGATGGAACTGGCAAGCCAGGAGGAATGTGTTGTCTCCGTTTCTAATTACTTTCCTCTGCTACTTAGCAGGACAATGGGCCCTGGTACTGTCAAAATGTGGAACTTTTCACAAAGCTTCTCTTATGCAGTGCAGACCAAGATGAGAAGGGATGAGATGTCATTATGCTAGATCTTGGCTCTATATCTGCCTTGAGTTCTTCCTGAGAAGTTGAAGAGAATGAACCCTTTGAACCAGAGCTAAGATACTATTTCTCTATATTTCTCTCTGGAAAGCAAATGCCCAAAAAACTTAACCTTCTACCCAGGTAAGAGGAGCTCTGAGATACTGCCCTAGTTTGGAGCTATTCTTTAAATAGAAAGAAGACGGTGTAGGATGGAGAAGAAAGATTAAGACTAGAAGAGAAGGGAAGGTGGACAGACAATCTGGCATTAGCTAAAATCAGAGCTCTTTAGCGTCTATCATGGATATTTTTGCCATTGGACACAAAGTCTCCACTGGTGCAAGTCTCCCCTAGACCACAGTCTTCACACTGGATGCATACATGTCTGGAGGCATATAAAGACATCCAGATGAGGGGTGCAGAAACGGCAGCTTAAAGGAATCACTTTCCAGATCCTCACTTCCATATGTGCCACTTCCTGACACTAATCTGCCTAAGGGCTTCATCTGCCATCTGTAGTTTCCCTTCTCACCGCTCCTTTCATAATCACCCTTTGCCCACTTTACAAAAGGAACACACGGCTCTCAACCACCCTATGGAATTTTCTTTAAAAATTTGTCATAGGTGGGGAGGACAAACAAAGGAACAATTCATGAAAGCACAACTCCTGATGCGGAATATGTAACAGCAAAGCAAAGAAGGCAGAAATAACAAAAGGAACAGTACTTTATTTTATCTAGCTCCAAGCCTTTTCCATCTACCTATCTTAAACTAAAATTCAAGTGTAAGATTCATTATGTGAAATGCATATATGCATATTAATGCACTTATGTGAACCAAAAAATAAAGTTAGACTTTCTTCTCATGGAAAATAATTCTAATTTTATCTGATTAATTTTCCAATGAGGACTGACTTTACCAATTAAATGATGAACACTTACCGTAAACTGAACTAAACTAGCAGCTCCAAAGTTAACAAAATATATGTAAAACACATATGATATTTGTGTATGCACAATAAGCCAGAAATATATCCTTTGATTGTACTGTTCATTACACTTTTATTAAAAAAATTAAATATCAACTTTAAAATGTGAAGAGAGACAGATTTTCTAAATTCTTTTAGCAGTTATGAAACCAAAAATACTTGAAGACCACTGCCCTAGATGTCCCTCTTTAACAGAGCAGGGCTGGTGGAAGAAGAGCAAAATGAAAAGGGAAGCTTCTCAAGTGGTCCACCCTTGTCTCTCTGCACACACTAGAAGGAAAAAGACACACAGAATGTCTAGCCAGTTTCAGGTAACACTGCTGCTGTTCCTTGCTAGCTTTCTACCTCCTTTTTGTACAACCTGGAGTTCCCACTCTGCCCCTCCCCCTAGACATTCCTTTCTCATTAAGGTATCATACTCCAAAGCGGCTCTGTTCCCATAGTCTCATTTCATCATCACCCTTTCAAATGCAGCTGATCTAAACTAAAATGTTATATGGTTAACCAATTCGCCAGTGTCATAATATCCCTTAAGGCTCTCAATGGATTTAGCTTAGCTACATTTGAGAGATTTATGTTGGGATACTTAATCTAATAGAGCCTCAAATTTGTGGAATTCTGGTCATCTGGAGAGGATTATGAGCACCACCCTGCCTAAGATGCAGGGACACTCGGGCTTTGAAGCCAGGCTCTGGGCAAAGGAGCCTGACAATTCAGAGGAATATTAAAAGAACCACCCACTCTAGTCTACTCTTCCCTTTGTTCTCCAAACCTAATCCTGGAAATATGCTCTTCTTACTAGCTTCCAGACTTGGCACCCCACTCTTTAAGTCTTTTCCTGGCTTCAAACATCTAAGATTGGAGGAAATTATATCCTACACATCTGCACTCTCACAGGGGTCACAGGAGGAGCACCTAGCAGTATCTGTGTATAAGCACCTAGCCCTTAACAGGAACATCTCATTCATCACTCCCAACAATCCTGTGCAAGGGGCTTCCCAAGTCCCACTTGGTGAAACAGGCCCAATTTGTCCAAAGTCACACAGCAAATGTGGATTCAAACCCAGGTTTATGCATTCATTTTAAAAAAGAGAGAGTTTTAATAAGCTTTAGAATGTGCCAAGGCCCTACGTTAGGTACTGGGCAGGAACACGGTGGTGAAGAGAGAGCTCTGTTCTCAGAGATCTTGTATTCTAGTAAGGGAGAATTAAGCAAGCAGGTTGAATCAAGTCAGTCTGTCTCTCTCTCCTTCTATCACACTCTGGGAAACCACAGATTTTTAATCATTTTGCCCAAGGTTTATTCAAGTTATAATGACAACTAATTGTTCAACTCACCTAATTGATCTGATCTAAGTCCAGCCCATGGGTGTCTTCTCCCCACTGAGGAATTACAGGACTCTGACAAATACGACTTTTTCCACAGAAAATTTCTCTGGTACTCACTCAACCCCTGTAATGCAAAGTACAATTTAAGTAAAATGTAATTAATGAAAGTTGTTTTAAAGTATACATCAGTAAAAATCATGTCTGAACCTCTAAAAAGAGTGGAAATACTTAAGACTAATTAAACACAGAAGAGCTCCTTAATAATAGCTTCTAATATTTACCCAACCCTGCACTAAGCAGTTCAGTGTTATAACCTTAATCCTCACAACCACTTGAGGCAGATGCTACTAGGAATGGCTACCCTTTTGCTGGATGTTGGAATCAAAAGCTTGAGCTTTGGTCTGAAAATGGGTGGCAATTTAAATCCTCATCACTATGATTATCCTAATTAATGAAGTTCTCACCGAGTACACAATATTATATTGCAATAGTATGCCTAGTTCCTTGTGAAGTTTTGTAAAGTCAACCAAGAAAAGACAAATTCCCCTCCCATTCTGAATACAAACCCTCAAGATAAAAGAAGACTGCAGGGCTTGTGGAGCACTGTGGTCAACTGTTCATGTTGCGTGCTTGATCATGACAGCTACCAATCAGAAACTATCAACAAACCTTAAAGAAATGCATGATTATGAATAATGTGTTTCTTATACCCTGTCTTTAATCTCGTCGGGGTCCCATTTCTCAAGCCTTTAAAAGACATAAAACGCCCTGAAGTTTTAAAGGGAACAGGTGTTAAATGCTAAGCTGTGATGTGGTCCACAGGTGCCCCAATCTGAAGCCCCCACAGTTCTCATTATAAAGTGCCCTCTATGTACACGCCTCTGAGCACCTCCCCCGTTCCCGCCCCAAATAAATCCATCTCAAACCATCTAACTCTTCCACTCGACAACTCAGAACCGAGTGCGAGCGGAGAGGGGGCTAGGTAAGAGGAGATGAGCATCCTCCGGGATAGTGACAGGCAGCCTCGGGAGCTGACAGGTTCTAGGGGGCGGGGGGCGCGGCCCAGAAAGCCAGTGAGGCTCCGGCACGCCGCACGCGCCCCGCCCTAATTCCCCCCATCAGGCTTCGGGCCCGGGGACCCCGTCCTCACCTTGAAGCGCACCGGCATGTCGGCCTGAGCTGGAGCCCCCGCCACCCCGACAGTTAACGGGACAAAAAGCTTCGAGGGGGCGGGGCGACAACAGTAGGTTCCCAGGCAAAAGCTTCGGCCCAGCGTCCTCGACTACGCGCCGGCGCACTCCGCGATTCCCTCCTTGAGCCCTGTCGCTCTGCCTTTCCCCGCCCATTCTGAAGACTAAGAACCAATTGAGACTCCAAAAACCCCATGCCGTCATTAAGATTCGGCCAATTAGTGTCGGAAAGGAAAACGCCCGCCTCCCGAGCCAAATCCCGCGGGCTGGTAAGAAGTGGCGGGCGGAAGGCCGGCCAATGAGGCTCCCGGACCCGAAGTGGGCGGGGCCCCGCGGGAGCTTCGTCCTGACGAAGTGATGGCGTCTGGTTTGTGGGCCACTCTGCAACAATGGTCTAACTGCTGGGATTCGTTGAGTCACCGACCTCGCTGGGCCCCGATTCTTGACGTCATAAACAGCACGGTGTGTTTTTTATTCCAACGTGTATGACAGAACCGAATGTTTCTTTTTATGAGGTGAAAATATTCAGGTCTGTTCTTTGGAATATCAGTTCCTGCCATGGACAACCATGCTACACTGTTAACTATCACATCAAAACGAAGAGGCCAGAAAATAAATATAGTTTAGGCAGGCCAAAGCCCAATTTTTTTATTGCATCTTGAAAGGCAAACTGCTGACTTTCGGTGATGTTTTTGCCTCTCACAACCCCTTCCCCTAGAAGACGTACATGTAGCTCCTAGATTAGGACGCGTTCATTAATGATGGTTGTGAGTCTCAACTCTCAGAGCCTCGGCTTTGTTTCTCCTCTCATCCTTTTAAAAAATGAAATTTCGTTTGATTTTTATCATCATCAATAAATATTTCTTGAGATTCTACCTTTGAGAGAATGCCATGCTGACCCTAACAACGGAAGAGAGCTAAATTGTCCAGATAGTTAATATGCTTGGGGAGAGTGAACATATATTTAGCCAGTAATAGTACAATGTATCATGTGCTAATCGCCAAATAAGTGGTATTAACAACATAGACATTGGAGGAAGGAGTCATCCCTAAAAATGATGGATAGAAAAAAGTTCAGGAATAAAGATTCAGACTCAGCCTTGAAATTAGAAGAACTAAAATAAGTAAAGAAACCAGAGCAGTTAAAGGGTAGATGTCTGAATGGAATGCTGCCAGGCTTCTTCCAGGAACAACAAATGCAGTCTCATTTTACTCGCCTCACTTGTTAACTGAAGAAAAGGATACCCTCTTGTAAACTTTCAAATATTAATATTAATCCTTGATGCCCTCCTTTAAGCATTTTCTGCAGAGGCTTGTCTTCTGAATCCTAATTGATGTCTCTATTCTTCATCATCTGAGATGCTTAAAAATTCATTTGAAGGAGCCACCTGATATCTGAAACAAAGGGAATATGAAATTAGTCCCTGTACAGCCATGCATCCAAGGGGCCCTTGATAAATGTTAATTGGTGATGACAGCATCTCTGTCGTGTAAATTAAAAATGGCACAAACAAGATGCAATGAAACATAAAATCCTCTGCAGGAAGGCAGACCGGATCTTATAGGATAGGAAAGATACAGCTCTGATTGTACATAAAGCTTTGTTACCACTTAATGCTAAGGTGAAATCAGTATGTATGTAGAATGTAGCCTATCTGTCAAACAAGGACAATGATAACTAATCTGGCTCTGCTGAGCAGAAAACGACAAGAAAACCAAACAGCAGATGGTAAAAAAAAAAAAATTACTTCGTCACAACCTGAGTTTGCTGAAATGTGTTATTAAGGACCCAGGGAAGAAGAATGTTTTACTTTGTTATTTTTAAGAAAATCCTACTTCAGTTTGGGGTTTCCCTGGTCGTTCAGCTGGTAAAGAATCCACATGCAGTGCAGGAGACTCTGGTTTGATTCCTGGGTCAGAAAGATCCCCTGGAGAAGGGAAGAGTTGCTAAGGGACTACGCACAGCACACAGAGCAACAGCTACTTCAGTTTATGAACCGAAGGCATAGACATGAAAAATAAGGACAACCTTAGTAAGTAAGAGTTTTGTAGCCAGTTTTATTAGCTTTTAACACTTCACTGCTGCAGGCAGCAGACCCAGTACCCTGCAAAATTCCACCCATATGTTCTGGGGAGTCCCTAGGAAGCGTCTCACATGTGCTTACAGCTACCACATGTAATTTGCCCAGCAGCACTGTCACTTCTTAAATAGTCACACATCTCTAGGTGTCACTCTTCCTGTTGACTCAAACATTTACTGGGGACCGAGTCATTACTGGGCACAGACAGCATGGAGTCTCCTTGGCCTGCTTAGCCCTGCTGGCAATCTGTGGCAAAGCACCTCCCTACACTTTTTGTGTGACCCCTCTTATTGAAGGAATACCAAAGTGTCTTACAGAGTTCTTCCACTTATGTTTTAGCCTTCCTCATCTCCAAAGGGCTCAAAACGAAGTCCATAATTCGAATCTAAGCCAGAAAGTAATTATTTTAACTAATGGGTAGCATTCTGTAAGATAAGGGTGTCACAACTGGCTCCCTCTTCCCCTTCTTGATTTCTCTGTTTCTCATGCAGATAGATTCTCTTTTTGCCTATGAGCAACTAAACCAATACAACCTCTAAAAAGGCAACTTGGTGATGCTTTTCACCCAGCAATTCCACTTTTATAAATTGTCTTACAGATATACTTACCCACCAACCCACTCCAGTACTCTTGCCTGGAGAATCCCAGGGTCAGGGGAGCCTGATGGGCTGCCGTCTCTGGGGTCGCACAGAGTCGGACACGGCTGAGGCGACTTAGCAGCAGCAGCAGCATACTTACTCACGTGAAAAACCAATTCATTCAATGTTGTTTACTGCATTGTTTATAGTAACAAAAGTTGGAAGCAACTTATATGTCCATCTGCAGGGTGCTAGTTACATACATTATGGGTCCTCCAGGGCCAGGGCAGGAACAGGTCATGCAACAAGTCTGCACAGCAGTGCAGGCTGCTCTGTTCCTTCTGGCTTTCTGACTCAGCAGATGTCAAGTACATATTATGTGTATCTGTCAGGGTATGGTAGGGAAAACAGAAACTACCAGGAGCATTTCAACAGAGAAAACTTAATATAAGCTATGGGTTATTGGAAAACTTATAAAGCTAAAAAGAGAATGAGAGCATGGTAATTCCAGGAAGTGCCTCACATCCTGAAGCTGGAAGAACAGAGGGAAAATGTTGAGGTTATTGGAGCACAGGGCTTCCCTGGTGGCTCAGACAGTAAAGAATCTGCCTGGAATGCGGGAGACACGGGTTGGATCCCTGGGTCAGGAAGATCCCCCTGGAGAAGGGAATGGTAACCCACTACAGAATTCTTGCCTGGAGAATCCCATAGACAGAGGAGTCTGGTGAGCTACAGTCCATGGGGTCGTAGAGATTCAGACACAACTGAACAACTTACACACACACACACACACACACACACACACACACACACACGCACACATTGGGGCACATCTCCAGGTTGGCTGGAGAAATTTCATGGGAGTTGGTCAGACTGCTGAAAAAGATTCATTGCCTACCTGGTGCTGGTGCCTCTGAGGGGACAAAATGAGGCTGCCAGAAAAAAAGAGGGAAGGAAACATGGAGACTGTAGCAACTGCCACCACAGAGGTAAAGGTCATTGTTAAGGAGCCGCAGAGAGGAAAAGCTAGCAAAAGAGAATTTTCCTATCTCTCTAGTGTCCTCTCTTAGCAGACCTGACAGGGAACCAGCAGAATCCAAAGGGTCTATAGGTTCCAAAGGGTGAGACTAGAATTGAGACAACAGTTATTAACTTACACACCCCCATAGAACTCTTAAAAAGAAATAAGCATTGTTTTGAGCTGACTTGGAATGATTCTCCTTCATCCCCTCGCCAAAAAAAGGCAAGTTGTAGAAGAGTGTGTGTGGTATACCTGTTAATTGGGATAAAAGAAGGACAAAAAAAAGAAAGAAAGATGGTAACATTCATAAACACTTTTCTTCACAAATCTAACTCCATAGTAGCAGCTATGAAGATGAATGTTTTATTCATAGTTTTCAATATACGGAAATTTTATGGTATTGATAGCTATCATTAGGGCTATCCTTCTACTTAAAATGACTCCTTCCATTGAGCCTTTCTAGAGTCACTGTGGTTTATATCTATCCCAATAGGGCTCTTGATTCTTTTGGAGACAAAAACATATCAAAATCGCTTACAGCAATTATTTGTACCTGAAGTGTAAGTATGCTACTCATTCTACTAAGAACTGGAAGTCAATCATCTTCACAAAGCTAGCAATCTCCCATCATTTTCTCGGTAACAATGGAAACATTAGAGAATTTGTATTTGCCTCTAACTATATTTTCATTTCACCAACAAATGTATTATCTATAAGCAAAACAAAAGACAAAACAAAAAACAGAAGTTGAAGAAAAAAGATGCAAAGATGAGTAAGACACAGTAGGACAGACACGTATACAAAGAACACAGGAAATGATAGAGAAGGAAGATAGGAAGGGGCGAATGTGAGCACCCTGGTATTCTGAAGATGCTTTATAAATCTAGAGCCAGAAACTTTGATCTAAGACTGGGAACTAAAGAGCAGACAGGCTGAGGAAGCTGCTTTAATAAGTGGTGCTGGGAAAACTGGTCAACCACTTGTAAAAGAATGAAACTAGAACACTTTCTAACACCACACAAAAAAATAAACTCAACATGGATTAAAGATCTAAATGTAAGACCCAAAACTATAAAACTCCTAGAGGAAAACATAGGTAAACACTCTCCGACATACATCACAGCAGGATCCTCTATGACCCACCTCCCAGAGTAATGGAAATAAAAGCAAAAATAAACAAATGGGACCTAATTAAACTTAAAAGCTTTTGCACAACGAAGGACACTATAAGCAAGGTGAAAAGACAGCCTTCAGAATGGGAGAAAATAATAGCAAACGAAGCAACGGACAAAGAATTAATCTCAAAAATATACAAGCAACTCCTGCAGCTCAATTCCGGAAAAATAAATGACCCAATCAAAAAATGGGCAAAAGAACTAAAAAGACATTTCTCCAAAGAAGACATACAGGTGGCTAACAAACACATGAAAAGATGCTCAACATCACTCATTATTAGAGAAATGCAAATCAAAACCACAACGAGGTACCATCTCACGCCTGTCAAAATGGCTGCGATCGAAAAATCTACAAACAATAAATGCTGGAGAGGGTGTGGAGAAAAGGGAACCCTCTTACACTGTTGGTGGGAATGCAAACTAGTACAGCCACCATGGAGAACAGTGTGGAGACTCCTTAAAAAACTGAAATAGAACTGCCATATGACCCAGCAATCCCACTGCTGGGCACACACACCAAGAAAAACAGAATTGAAAGAGACACATGTACCCCAATGTTCATCGCAGCACTGTTTATAATAGCCAGGACATGGAAGCAACCTAGATGTCCATCAGCAGATGAATAGGTAAGAAAGCTGTGGTACATATAAACAATGGAATATTACTCGGCCATTAAAAAGAATACATTTGAATCAGTTCTAATGAGGTGGATGAAACTGGAACCTATTATACAGAGTGAAGTAAGTCAGAAAGAAAAATACCAATACAGTATACTAACACATATATATGGAATTTAGAAAGATGGTAACGTTAACCCTATATGCGAGACAGCAAAAGAGACGCAGATGTATAGAAGAGTCTATTGGACTCTGTGGGAGAAGGCGAGGGTGGGATGATCTGAGAGAATAACATTGAAATATGTATATTATCATATGTGAAACAGATCACCAGTCCAGGTTTGAGGCATGAGACAGGGTGCCCAGGGCCGGTGCACTGGGATAACCCAGAGGGATGAGATGGGGAGGGAGGTGGGAGGGGGGTTCAGGATGAGGAATACATGTATACCCATGGCTGATTCATGTCAATGTATGGCAAAAACCACTACAATATTGTAAAGTAGCCTCCAATTAAATAAATTTTTTTAAAAGGAAACCCCCCCAAAAAATTCCCTGCAGGAGTCACAGCTGAAATATATTAAAACAATGTTTTTTCCAAGTGACCAGAATTTTAAAAATTTATAAATCCTTGTGTTATAAAATATCTGGAATTATAACTTAACAAGCCACTATAGAATGTTTGCTCTTAAAACAAGTAGGTCTTGCTCACAAGAATAAGGATTTTATTAAACAAATGAATAAATCTGTGAACTTAATGCTCATAAATAAATAAATAAGTTCATCATGGGCAACACCTGAGCTAAAGGACGTTTCGCTTTCTCTTTTGTTATGCCCTCAGGGAGCTGAATCCAGGCCAGAGATCAGAAAGATTTTAACTAACTTTCACTCAAGATTCTTTCCCCAAATAAATTACTTGCTGCCTGTTGTCTCTCTTTTACTCTCTTACTGCTTCAGAAATGAGAGTAAAGCTGGTTTAGAAATCACCATTTTAGCAACATGTTGAGACATCATCCTTACATATATATACGTATAATTTTCTCTGAAATACCTTACAATGTAGCTGAAATGACAGTTTCCAGGCTCAGCAATGCTCTGGCACTTGTAACTTCCCCTCAGGTCACACTTACATGGGCTTCCCTTGGTAAATCTTGAGCTCAGTTCAGTTCAGTTCAGTCTTGTCCGACTCTTTGAGACCCCATGAATTGCAGCATGCCAGGCTTCCCTATCCATCACCAACTCCTGGAGTTCACCCAAACTCATGTGCATCGAGTCGGTGATGCCATCCGGCCATCTCATCCTCTGTCATCCCCTTCTCCTTCTCCCCCCAATCCCTTCCAGCATCACGGTCTTTTCCAGTGAGTCAACTCTTCACATGAGGTGGCCAAAGAATTAGAGTTTCAGCCTCAGCATCAGCTCAGCCTTTGCCAAAAAGCAATCAGTCTGACCACTGCTTTCTTTGGCATTTTTCCATAAGTATTAACTGCCTTTTCCTCATATGAATGAATTTCTGATTGCACAACTGACGAAAAGTAAAAAATATTAAGTCAATGGATTCTGCCTTAGAAGCAAAATTGCTGATACTTCTCGATTTTTGTCAGCAAGAACCAAATAAACAGTCTGTGATTAAGGCTTACGACTGAGCCAAATGCAATTTGCCCTTCAGACATTTAGCCCCGTATGCCTTTGTTGACAAAGAAGTGTCTAGCTTTTGAATCAGTGGGGTACCTTTTGGAGGGACTCCAGTTTTCTTCTGACAACATGGACTTATTGTGTGTGAAAGCCTGAGGGACTCCCTGCCATACAGGGCTGTGGCTGAGTACAGTAATTCTCAGTAAGGCATAAACCACTGCAAGCCTTACATACCATAATAACATTGTGCCTCCACTGAACAAGGTGCAGAGAACAAAATTGTGAGGGATGAAATTCCTTCCATTTTAAAGCCTTCACAGTTTAAGATCCTGTTATCTAAGAATTACCTTCTCTTGGAAACCCACTCCAGTGATCTTGCCTGGAGAATCCCAGGGACGGAGGAGCCTGGTGGGCTGCCATCTACGGGGTTGCACAGAGTCGGACATGACTGAAGTGACTTAGCAGTAGCAGCAGCAGCATCTTCACTGATTACTCATCGTCTTAAGTCACCATCCCTACAGATTTTTCTAGAGTTGCTAATTCAGCAGATTTGGAAGCTTTAATTTTCTGACCACTTAAACCAGATGTCGTGTCTTAAAGATCAGATTGAAGGATGCTACCCACTTGCCTTCCTTAGAATCTTGTAAATTTCTAGTCTATGCCCAAATAAATTTTGAAATGGTCTTTTATCACATAGTTGTGTATATACCTTGATAATTACAGATCAAGACCAAATATTGCTGCTGGAATCACGGTTCTTTCTATTAGCATCCCCTGGAGAAAGGAATGGCAAACCACTTTGGTATTCTTGCCTTGAGAACCCCATGAACAGTATGAAAAGGCAAAATGATAGGATACTGAAAGAGGAACTCCCCAGGTCAGTCGGTGCCCAATATGCTACTGGAGATCAGTGGAGAAATAACTCCAGAAAGAATGAAGGGATGGAGCCAAAGCAAAAACAATACCCAGTTGTGGATGTGACTGGTGATAGAAGCAAGGTCCCATGCTGTAAAGAGCAATATTGCACAGGAACCTGGAATGTTAGGTCCATGAATCAAGGTAAATTGGAAGTGGTCAAACAGGAGATGATAAGATGACACTGACATTTAGTAATCAGTGAACTAAAATGGACTGGAATGGGTGAACTTATTTCGGATGACCATTATATCCACTACTGTGGGCAAGAATACCTTAGAAGAAATGGAGTAGCCTTCACAGTCAACAAAAGAGTCTGAAATGCAGTACTTGGATGCAGTCTCAAAAACGACAGAATGATCTCTGTTCATTTCCAAAGCAAACCATTCAATATCACAGTAATCCAAGTCTATGCCCCACCCAGTAACGCTGAAGAAGCTGAAGTTGAACAGTTTCATGAAGACGTACAAGACCTTTTAGAACTAACACCCAAAAAAGATGTCCTTTTTATTATAGGGGACTGGAATGCAAAAGTAGGAAGTCAAGAAACACCTGGGGTAACAGGCAAATTTGGCCTTGGAATACAGAATGAAGCAGGGCAGAGACTAATAGAGTTTTGCCAAGAGAACGCAGTGGTCATAGCAAACACCCTCTTCCAACAACACAAGAGAAGACTTTATATGTGGACATCACCAGATGGTCAACACCGAAATCAGATTGATTATATTCTTTGCAGCCAAAGATGGAGAAGCTCTATACAGTCAACAAAAACAAGACCAGGAGCTGACTGTGGCTCAGATCATGAACTCCTTATTGCCAAATTCAGACTCAAATTGAAGAAAGTAGGGAAAACCACTAGACCATTCGGGTATGACCGAAATCAAATCCCTTATGATCATACAGTGGAAGTGAGAAATAGATTTCAGGGCCTAGATCTGATAGATAGAGTGCCTGATGAACTATGGACAGAGGTTTGTGACATGGTACAGGAGACAGGGATCAAGACCATCCCCATGGAAAAGAAATGCAAACAAGCAAAATGGCTGTCTGGGGAGGCCTTACAAATAGCTGTGAAAAGAAGGGAAGCAAAAAGCAAAGGAGAAAAGGAAAGATATAAGCATCTGAATGCAGAGTTCCAAAGAATAGCAAGAAGAGATTAGAAAGCCTTCGTCAGTGATCAATGCAAAGAAATAGAGGAAAACAACAGAATGGGAAAGACTAGAGATCTCTTCAAGAAAATTAGAGATACCGAGGGAACATTTCATGCAAAGATGGGCTCGATAAAGGACAGAAATGGTCCCTAACAGGAGCAGAAGATATTAAGAAGAGGTGGCAAGATACACAGAAGAACTGTACAAAAAAAGATCTTCACGACCAAGATAATCAGGATGGTGTGATCACCCACCTAGAGCCAGACATCCTGGAATGTGAAGACAAGAGGGCCTTAGAAAGCATCACAAACAAAGCTATGAACAAAGCTAGTGGAGGTGATGGGATTCCGGTTGAGCTATTTCAAATCCTGAAAGATGATGCTGTGAAAGTGCTGCACTCAATATGCCAGCACTTTGGAAAACTCAGCAGTGGCCACAGGACTGGAAAAGGTCAGTTTTCTTTTCAATCCCAAAGAAAAGCAATGCCAAAGAATGCTCAAACTACTCCACAATTGCACTCATCTCACACACTAGTAAAGTAATGCTCAAAATTCTCAAGCCAAGCTTCAGCAACACGTGAACCATGAACTTCCAGATGTTCAAGCTGGTTTTAGAAAAGGCAGAGGAACCAGAGATCAAATTGCCAACATCCGCTGGATCATGGAAAAAGCAAGAGAGTTCCAGAAAAACATCTATTTCTGCTGTATTGACTATGCCAAAGCCTTTGACTGTGTGGATCACAATAAACTGTGGAAAATTCTGAAAGAGATGGGAATACCAGATCACCTGACCAGCCTCTTGAGAAACCTGTATGCAGGTCAGGAAGCAACAGTTAGAACTGGACATGGAACAACAGACTGGTTCCAAATAGGAAAAGGAGTACATCAAGGCTGTATATTGTCACCTGCTTATTTAAATTCTATGCAGAGTACATCATGAGAAACGCTGGGCTGGAAGAAGCATAAGCTGGACTCAAGATTGCTGGGAGAAATATCAGTCACCTCAGATATGCAGATGACACCACCCTTATGGCAGAAAGTGAAGAGGAGCTAAGAAGCCTCTTGATGAAAGTGAAAGAGGAGAGTAAAAAAGTTGGCTTAAAACTCTACATTCAGAAAACAAAGATCGTGGCATCTGGTCCCATCACTTCATGGGAAATAGATGGGGAAACAGTGTCTGACTTTATTCTGGGGGGCTCCAAAATCACTGCAGATGGTGATTGCAGCCATGAAATTAAAGGACACTTACTCCTTGGAAGGAAAGTTATGACCAACCTAGACAGCATATTCAAAAGCAGAGACATTACTTTGCCAACAAATGTCTGTCTAGTCAAGGCTATGGTATTTCCAGTAGTCATGTATGTATGTGAGAGTTGAACTGTGAAGAAAGCTGAGCGCTGAAGAATTGATGCTTTTGAATTGTGGTGTTGGAGAAGACTCTTGAGAGTCCCTTGGACTGCAAGGAGATCCAACCAATCCATCCTAAAGGAGATCAGTCCTGGGTGTTCTTTGGAAGGAATGATACTAAAGCTGAAACTCCAGTACTTTGGCCACCTCATGCGAAGAGTTGACTCATTGGAAAAGACTCTGATGCTGGGAGGGATTGGGGGCAGAAGAAGGGGACAGAGGATGAGATGGCTGGATGGCATCACCAACTCAATGGACGTGAGTTTGAGTGAACTCCGGGAGTTGGTGATGGACAAGGAGGCCTGTCATGCTGCAATTCATGGGGTTGCAAAGAGTCGGACACGACTGAGCAACTGAACTGAACTGAAGTGATATCAAGTTTCTATAAGGGATCAAGAATTTGTCAGCACATAAATCAGTTTTCCTCTCCTTAGTGACCGATAATTGTTGCTTCCCTTAAGAAATTTGTGTTTGAATTTTGCTGAAGCAATGAGTTCACAAATTCATGGTACTGTGTTGTTCATCCTTTACTCTTAACTTTTGTTAATTGAATTAATGGTGATTGACAGTGTAGTGAATGATATGCCCAATTGTGAAATACACTGAATTTAAAAAAGTTGTTTTAGTATTATTGAGAACTACCTGACTTTGAAGAAGTTGTTTCAGTATTATTGAACTACCTGTGAAATAAGTTGTATAATGCTCACTTTAGTTAATCATGGCTGTGGCAGACAATGAGGAGGACTTACTCCAAGTCCATTCCAGCCTCCCTCTCATATCCTGCAGAAGCTACAAAGCTAAAAGTCCCTTTGACCTAGATGGCTTGTCTGAAATTCAGGGAACCCAGATTCAATCCCTGAGTTGAGAAGATCCCCTGGAGAAGGGAATGTCTACCCACTCCAGCATTCTTGCCTGGAAAATCCCATGGGAAGAGGAGCCTGGCAGGCTTCAGTCCATGGAGTCAGACATGACTGAATAATTAGAGGGCTTTGCATTTGAAGTCCACTTAAAACTTATATTCTGCTCATAAGAAGCACTTAATGAATTAGATGGAAGAAAATGAATTAAGCAGAAGAAAGGGAAAACATAGGTATCTGCTATCATGGCATAAATCACGGCAGTAACAGCAGCAGCATGATTCTGAGTTAACAGCTTCCTGATTACAGGAAAGGTGACAGGTCTCTGGACACAAGGCTTGTAGCAGTGGCTTGTTAATTTAGCAGGGAGTGTCCTGCTTCTACAACTTCCTGACTTTAGTGAATCTGTCATGTGGCATAGATCCAGAGTCTACTTCTTCAGATGTCCCAGTGAATCTTTAAGCCACTTGTATGTTACCATAATAATGTTGTATAGCAATTATTTCTAAATGCAGCAACTTAAAACAATAACCATTATCATTGCATGAATCTATCAGTCAGCTAGCCAGTTCTACTGGTTCAGGTTGAGCTTGGCTGATCTTACTGAGCTTGCTCACGTGTTTGTGGTCAGCTGATGGGCTAGCCAGAAGCTGACTGGTCTCAGATGGCCTCAGCTGGGACCACTCATCACTGCTCCATGTGGCCCCTTGTCTTCTAGCAGCCTAGACTGGACTGTTCTCATGGAGTTCCAAGAGGAAGAACAAGGTGTACAAGGCTCTTGAGGATTCGTCTTAGAAACAGCACACCATTTCTACCACATTCCATAGGCCAAAGCAAGGTTCAGTGAGAAGGAAACAGACTCAATCCTTTGATGTGAGGAGTTACAAAATCACATTATAAAGGAGGAATGAAAAAATTGGGGCCATCATTGCAATAAATCTGCCTCAACACTTAATGCACTAAAAATACTTTTTCTGTTTTGAATTGCTAGAATAAATTATGTTCTCTGCATTTTAACTCTGACTTGCACAGCGGTGGATTCGACATTTTCATTTATCTCCTGCTACTGCTGCTAAGTCGCTTCAGTCGTGTCCAACTCTGTGCGACCCCATAGACGGCAGCCCACCAGGCTCCCCCGTCCCTGGGATTCTCCAGGCAAGAATACTAGAGTGGATTGCCATTTCTTTCTCCAATGCATGAAATTGAAAAGCGAAAGTAAAGCCACTCAGTCGTGTCCGACTCGCAGCAACCCCAGGGACTGCAGCCTACCAGGCTCCTCCATCCATGGAAGTTTCCAGGCAAGAGTACTGGAGTGGGTTGCCATTGCCTTCTCCTCATTTATATCCAGTCCCTCTTAAAACTCTAAAAAATGACAGTAAATGAGGAAAACGGGTATAAACTGAAAAGGTCAAAGAGAAAGGCAGAGGCAACAATGGCAAAATAGAGATATCAACAATACTGGGGATATGAAGAGCAGATTGGGTTCTCTGGGAAGTAGACTCTGAGATGTTGTTATGTGTGCCAAATGTTTATTAATGAGGGCCCTGGGGTTCCACACCTATAGAGGGAGAGCAAGGGAGCAGGAGTGAGCAGTTCAGCTGCAAGGCCAGCCTCACCACAGCCTCAGCCAACTCCATAGGGAGTCCAAAACGAGCATGGCCCATCAGAGTTGTCCTGCACTGGACCCTACTGGCCTCCCTAGGAAGTGTATGGCCTTGGACACGGTGGCTGTCTGCAGTGAAGGTAATCCCTAAAGGGGCTTAAAGCAGGATATAGCCTGCTGAGCTATATTATTGTATTATTCTATTATCAATACTTTTTAATTTAATTTAAATATAATTTTATAAATTATATATTTAAATACAATTTTACTTTAATTTAAAATATAATTATTTTTACTTTATACTTTATTATATTATTTATACTTGTTGAGCCAAGCTCAACACAGCCAATAGCAGCAGGATATGGACAGTGCATCACTGTAAGCATCTTCCCACTACAGAGTCAGTGTTCTAACAAGTAGCATATATTTGAAGCCATAGGCCAAAAAATGTCTGTTCCCACTGACAGCTAGTCTCAATGCAGCTATTAGAGTCTTAGACCCCAAACCTTCAGGAGCGAAGAAGGGTACCTGACAGCACTTGGCTCCCCTCATTCAAGCAGTAAGCCTGGATTTTGCTGTGCGCTTTTCATTCCCTATGCTGATCTCCCCTGCCTTACCATGTGGCATGGTATTATACTTGGCCTCCACAGAATATCATCCCTAGCCTTGTATTTCCAGAGATTCAAGCAGAGTTGGTGCAAGGCAATTAGGGAAGCCAGATTCAGGGGCCAGCAGGACATTCTGGTGAGGGTAATTGGACAAAAGGCAGAAGAAGGATGGGAATTAGACAGGAGAAGAGCACAGGATCCCCTACTCTAGAGGGGAGCAAGGAAAACAGAAATAATCTGAGGATCTGGGCCCAGAACTCATCTTTCTACCTATAGGTGTATAAAACACAGCATTAAGGAAAATTATCAATATTAGTGAGCCCAAAAGAGAAAAAATATTGGCTCCCTAAAATTAATTACAATTATAGTCATTTATAAACTCGTACTACCATTTATGCCTAATTCCCCAGTGGCTCAGTGGTAAAGAATCCACTTGCAATGCAGGAGCCACAGGAGATGCAAGTTTGATCCCTGGGTCAGGAAGATCCCCTGGAGGAGGACATGACAACCCACACCAGTGTTCTTGCCTGGAGAATCCCATAGGCAGAAGAGCCTGGAGGGCTACAGTCCATAGCATTGCAAAGAGTTGAACATGACTGAAGCAACTTAGTACCATGAAGCACGATAGCACATATACATGTCATAAAGTGTGTGTTCAACATATTAATTGGAAAGCTGAACTCTGCAACTCTGTGGACAGTTGTTAGTGTTTGTTACTACTTCCTTGTGATCCAAGGCTCACACCTTAGCACTAGAGAACACATGAGCCAGAGGGCAGCTTCATTCTCTTCTGACGAGAGAGAACTCTGTGGAACAAATCCATGTTTCAAATAAGTGTTCTTTTTCCAATATAAATCACTCTGTTATTGTAGTTGTACTATTCTCTTGATCATGGGCTTTTACTGTGAAGAAAGTAAGTGTTTCAAATATATGCTTTTTCTTAGACAAATGCAGTAAGGTATGTGCAAACACGTCGTGAATTGAAAAGTGTTTTGGAAATGAGCAGTTTTTGTTATTAGGTATTAAGAATGGTTTCCTTTTATACAACTTCTCATGTTTGCTGTTCCTAAACAGTAGAACTCACATGGGTTAACAATTTTTTTTTTCTTATTGATGTGTAATTGCCATATGACATTACATTGGTTTTAGGTGAACAACATGATGATGTGATAAGTGTATAAACTGCAAGACAATCACCACAATAAGTTAACATGCATTCCCACACATAATTGCAAAATTTTTTATCTTATGATGAGATCTTTTAAGAACTACTCTTTCATCAGCTTTGAAATTGCAATATAGTATTATTAATTATAGTTGCCATATGGTACATCACATCCTTATGACTTATTTTATAACTAGAAGATTGCAACTTTTGACCCCCTTCACCCATTTCTTCCCTGGTGACTCAGATGGTAAAGCGTCTGCCTGCAATACAGGAGACCCAGGTTCGATCCCTTGGTTGGGAAGATCTCCTGGAGAAGGAAATGGCAACCCACTCCAGTATTCCTGCCTGGAGAATCCCAGGGACGGAGGAGCCTGGTAGCCTACAGTCCATGGGGTTGCAAAGAGTTGGACATGACTGAGCAATTTCACTTCACTTCACTTCTTCACCCCTTCTTCAAATTTATTGTAAACAATACCTTTTATGATTAGTGTTACTATTATCGTCTAATATTTAGAGTGCTTGATACATGTCTTAGGACTATATATACTGTATCAGAATGGTTCTGTCAGGAAAACAGAGCCACTATAAGTGGTATAGGAATAAGGAACTTCATATAGAAACGACAGCTTTCATAAATAGAGAGGAGCTGAGGAAGTAAAGGTCTAGAAGGTGGCAGCTGAAGGAATGAAGAGTCACTGGTGACTTCAGCCTGAAGCCCTGGAGTGTGCGTAGAGAATTTTTAGCTCATGGAAGAGCTCTGAGAATGCTGCCAAAACCACAGAGTGAGAGCTCATGAAGAGGGCTCTGAGCCCGTGTCTGGTGAAGCCCTGATGATCCTCGGCAACTATTACCCCGAAAAAATGGACTCCCTTCATATACCTTCCAAGTCTTGCACAAGTCACAAATTCAAAGTCTCACAAACTCTAACCTGGAACCACTAGGAAGGGGGATTCTGGGAAAGGTAGTTCCCAGCCTTAGATAGCAATGATGTCCATGGTGCCAACTTACCAATAGGCAATGCAGCACACAGACAACTCTATTATCTACAAAGGACACGATGCTGCTAACATCTAGGGGCAGTTAAAATTGGGGTCACAAAGAATTGAACACAACTTAGCAACTGAACAACAACAGCAAAAAATGATGAGATGCTCAGTAATTTGCTTGAGGTCACATGCTAATAGGTGGCAGAGCTAAAACTCAAATGGAAGTTTGTTTGATGCCCATGATCATACTTCTGATAACTATTCTCTAATGGCCCCTCAAAAAATCAATAGAAATACTGATTATCTGTCATAATATTTCTTTTTGTATTATTTCCTGTCTGTATGAGTACCGGAGGCATATGTTATGCCTGGTCTAGAACGTTGTGGGTAAGCGAAACAGATCTCAGAACTAAAGTGATGCGTCAGGGCTGCCTGTCTCCTTGCGGCTAATGGGACATTTCTGCTGCCCACAGTATCAAGCAAACCGCTAGGCAGCTTCCAGAGCTACATTGTCAGCAATTTTCTTTTCTTATTCTGATTGGAGAAAAAATAATATCTATGCTACTCAATTTTCCAGTTTTCTCCACATGCTATGCTCTAAACAATGTACCTTGGACCTCCTTTTGGAGAGAGGCAATGCTTTCCATTACCTCAAGATGAGTGAGAAGAGCTTCAAGCGAACATTTGGAGAGCCTGATGTGGAGAGCCTCTTTGGACTCTATGACACAGAAAGGCTATTATCTCATTCCTGCCTGGGACACACAAAATAGTGAAAGATTGCAGCTAAGTTTTCTGGTTTAATGGCAGAATGATGAGAGGCTGCTGCGTTAGGAAC
This sequence comes from Capra hircus, assembly GCF_001704415.2. Lineage (NCBI taxonomy): Eukaryota > Metazoa > Chordata > Mammalia > Artiodactyla > Bovidae > Capra > Capra hircus. The sequence goes on along the minus strand of NC_030812.1, from coordinate 44,801,194 downwards.
AGACCACGTTTCTGCCCACGGTAGGGCAAGACTGTTTGAGTTTCCTAGTGAGCCAAGTTGAACAGATGAGAGGGAGCCAACTGACAGTCATCATGTTCACTTCTACCTAAGATTGGAGGGGAAATGTGACCCAACAGTGGATGGCCAGAAGTCCAGGTGCTGAGGGTGGTATTGCGGTGGCTACTGCTGTACAGCCCCACCTGCACCAAGAGAGCTGTGGTCAGAGGTGGGCACACCTCCAGTACATCCCTTGAGGGACAGAGCCAGCAATTGGCACCTGCCCCGTCAGAGGAAATCATCAGGTTACAAACTGCACAAGCTACAACAGGTCTTTTTTTCGTTTAATCCTCTCTCTTTTTGAGCCTGGTCCTGAAAAGGTCAGAAACAGCATCTAGAACATAAGGAAAAGAAGGAAGGCACAGCATTGAAGGAGAAAAATCAGTCATGCATCTCTCCACAGTCAGGCCCATGTCTGGGTGGAAAGAGGCAGGAGGAAGGGAAAAGGGAAGTGAATCAGAGTTTTGTACTTCGTGAGAACTTTAAAATCTCTAATTGGAGGCTGTTTTGTGACTACAAGCAAACAAGGGATTTTTTTTCTGAGTAACTAAAAAAGTTTGGGACCTAGATGAGATTCTGTCCAGAAAGAGGATTTAACAGGAAGAAATGGGAAAGAATAAACCTGATTTATGCTTTATCCTATTCAGTCCAGCTTGTAAGTAAAATGATTATACCAATACAATGGGAGAACATAAAGGAACTTGTAGAAACTCAAGACATTATAGCAGAATCGTAAAATGCCATATAAAGAGCTAGAAAATAAAATTGAGGACACCTCCTGGAAGTTGGCTCAAAAAGAAAAATAAATCCATGAAAAGACATAAAAATCTATAGTCAAAGAGGTCCAAAATCTGACATAATAAAGGAGTTGAAAACAAGAAAAAAAGGAGAAGAAATGTAGAGGAAAAAAATGCTAGAAATATTTTCAGAATTGAAAATATGGGTTTATAAATTAATAGTGGATATGTATTAATTATTTAGCAAATATTTGAAAATATCTTATGAGCTTAGTCATATTCTAGAACTACAGCAAAGACTAAAACAAGCAAAGTTCTTGCCAAGGGGCTTGCATCCTACTGGGAGGATATAGGTAATAAGCAATGAAATAATAACATGATATATCAGAAGGGTATAGGTGTTACTAAGTAAAATGAGGACAGGGGAATATGGAACAATGGGGTGGTGGGAAAGGATTGCTATTTTAGATCAGGGGGTCAGCAAAGCTGTGCCAAAGGAGTGATAAGTGCAGACATGTTGGAAATGTAAGCAGGGCAAGGGCAAGATTCTTTTTCCATTTGTTTATGATAAGTTACCTTGAATAGAATAATAGGAACCCAAACAATTGAATGAATGAATCAAGGCATAGGAGCAGCATATGCAAAGGCCCTGAGATGAGAACATCCTCGTTTTTTTTCAGGAATGCTCATGTAGCTGGAGTAGAGGAAGCCTGTGGGGAAATGATAGGTATGACCTTGTAGGCACGGCAAGGACTTTGCATTTATTCTGAGACAGACAAGAATCCATTGTAGGGTTCTAGACATCAGAGTATCATTATGCAGTTGACATTGTTAAAGAACTACCCTTGTTACTGTGAGGAAAACAGACTGTACAAGGTCTAGGGTTGGTGGAAGCCAGGAAACCACGCTAGTCCAGACAAACATTGTCGGTAGCTTAGAGTAGGATAGTATCAGTGGAGATAGTGAGACATGAGCTGATTATTGATAAATCTTAAACATATATTGGACAAGACTCACTGGTGAATTGGAGGCCATATGTGAGAGGAACAGAAACACTAAAGTGAGGCCAAAGGTTTTAGCCTAAACAACTAAAAGAATGAAGGAGGAAATTCTTAGATGCAAGGTGTACATGCAAGGACCAGATGCAAGGTTGAGAAATTGGTGGTCATTTGGATTCATTAATATACAGATGCCTAAGAGACATATAAGTAGAGATAGCACATATATTTATTTGTTAAATAAATAAATTTGGGGAGGGGTGTGGCATGTTCAAGTTTATCTTCCTCAATACCCTGTATCTATCTCAAGGACTAGACAAGTGACCAGATTTTAAGGACCATTTCCAGTCCTGAGACTTGACAATCCAATAGTCCTCTCCTCACACTTAAGTAAAAGGCATTGATTCTCTCCTTTTAAAACTCCTGTAGGATCTTTTCTTCCCTATATGTATGCCCTTCCTTTTCCACATTACATTCTCCTTGTTGCCTCTGGCTTCTTGAAGTATGAAAGTGAAAGTCGCTCAGTCGTGTCCAACTCTTTGTAACCCCATGGACTATATAGTCCATGGAATTCTCCAGGCCAGAATACTGGGGACGGTAGCCTTTCCCTTCTCCAGGGGACCTTCCCAACCCAGGGATCGAACCCAGGTCTCGCACACTGCAGGCAGATTCTGTACCAGCTGAGCCACCAGGGAAGCCCAAGAGTACTGGAGAGAGTAGCCTACCTTCTCCAGGGGATCTTCCCAATCCAGGAAATCAAACTGGGGTCTCCTGCATGGCAGGTGGATTCTTTACTAGCTGAGCTGCCAGGGAAACCCTCTTGAAGTATAAGTCTCTCTTATTTTGGAAAAAAAAGAAAAGAAATCCTTTCACTTGACCATCCTGCCCTTTCTTCTTCATTTCCCTGACAAAACTATCATTTCTCCATTTAGTCTCTGAGGAAACTTTTTCTCCTTAGCCCTGATTTCCATCCCCAGACCCGTCCCTGAACCAGTCCTTCCAAGGCTAAGCCAGCAGCCTGTTCTCTGGTCTGTTCACCCTCACGGAGGCTCTGCACGCTGTGCACATTCCTGTCCTCGACTTCTCAGTGTGGGCCTCCCCCAGGATGCATTCTTGGCCATCTGCTCTCCTATCTGCCTGCTTTCTACTTCAGAAAGCTAATCCACTCTCATAACTGCAATTAACACCTCTGTGCTGACAATCCCAACTGTTGTTTTCAGTCTTCACTTCCTGTCAGAATTTGGACTTCCTGAGCGTACTAAGCACAGTGGTGGTCTAGCGCAAGCACTAGAATCAGATGGCTTGGGTTTAAATCCCAGTTTAACTGCATAAACTATATTAACTATTCAACCTCTTGTCCTTCATAAAAGGGGAATAATAAAAGTACCTATCCCAAACAGTTTCCATGAGGATTAAATGAATTTACAGTGTAAAACACAGAGTGTCTGGTACATAGTAAATGACATGTATCAACTATCATTATTGGAGGTCATATTTGTCATTGCCAACCATATTTATACAACACCAGGTTCCTCATTTGCTTCTCTCCTCTTTTAATCAATTCTCCTCCAGTTTTCTATGGGATCTCTGATTCCCAGATCTAGAGATTTGAATATTTGTAATAACCTTTGATTTACCTCTACTTCATTTCCTCAGTCCAGTCAGTTAACAGATAGGCCTTGCTAACTTGCCTAATTTTTCCTCAAAATGCCACTTCAATCTTTTTCTTTCCTCTTCTCCCCTCTGCCATCCCCCAGACTGGCCCCCGTCTCCTCACACTGCCACAGGCAGAGCAGCCACCTCCTCAGTCGTCTCCACAGACTTAGCCTCCAGCCTCTGAACCGTGAGAGTCTTCTCTAAGCCTTTGTCTGTTGTTCTGTTCTTCACTCAGAAATTTGCTGTCCTCCTCTGTTTCCACTCCATAAGGCAGAGAATCCTCTAAGTACAGAGAACTTTCTGGAACTACCGTAATGAAGATTCATTCTGTTCCACTCACCTGCTTTGCCAGCTCTGTCTCCCACTGCCCCAAGACCAACTCACACTCTTTCTGGTCTCTCTGCTTTCTTGCATGTTGTTCTCACCTGGAATGCCCTCCTCACTTTGCTTCATCCAACTCATCCTACCTGTTCCTCCACTCAGCTCAAACTCAACCTTCTCCCTGAAGAGCATGAACCCATTTAGTCTCATTCTTTACTGCTGCTACTGAAACCAGCATTTGATTCTGATTACATACTGTAGCATGTTACTCCATGTAGTTTTAAATGTGTCATTTCTTGTGTGTATTAGATTATAAGATCCTGGAAGGTTGCAATGTTTCCTAAACTGCAGTGTTCCTGCCCCATCTATCCCCTACTGCACTCCTAGGGAAGTCATAAGTAAATGGTAAAGATTCAGAAAACTCTGATAATATAAAATAATAGTAATAATAATAATGCACCCTATACTATATACCAAGTACTCATCTAAGGAGTTTTACATTTATTAACTTTTTAATCCTCACAATAACTTTATAAATTAGAAATATTATTATTACCATTTTATTGCCAAGAAAACTGAGGCACAAAGGGATTAAGAACATGCCCATGATTGATTGCTGACCCAGAGTAATCTTCACATATGGAGATATGTGAAAGAATGCAGAATATAATCTAGGAAGATTATATTATAGAAAATATATTGAGTACCCAAGAAAACAAATTCTAAGATTCATCCTCACTTCAGTTATGCAAAAACTTCATTTCTGGGATGTGAAGGGAAAGGAATAAATAATGGATCACTTAAATAAAAAGATGCAATTTGTCTTCTCTTTATTTCTCTGATTCAAAATGAATCACAGAAGAGACCTAAAAAACATCTCATCCCACCTTCCACCTCCCCACTCCCGTTTTATAAATGAGGTCACTAGGATTGCTTTGAGAGCTCACCCAACCATAACCATCAGTCATTATGAAATAAGCATCTGTGTAAATTGGCAACTGCCTTGCCCTAGAAGGAGATCCATGTTCCATGCTGTGCTGTGAAAGTTACTTACTCTCTTCTTTATCTTGCCACGAGGAACAGTTTGGCTATATCCAAATAATGAAGTGCTGTATTAACTTTGTCTGTTTGAAAATCAGTTAAGTATTCCCCATGAATAATATCTAGTCCACACCTACCTGAACTCCAGGTCTTCACTCCAGAAGAGCACAACAGGGCTGAATGTTTCCTTTATGACTGGCCGAACAGCCCTTACTCTTAACACTGAAAGCACCATTTCCTGAAGCTAGGCTCTCCCCTTCCCCCAGCCCTCATCACCTCCTGTGTGAAGGAAAGACGGCAGCTTATTTCCAGCACACAACTAAGGTGGAGAGTTGAAAAGTTGAACAGATCAGTCATTTTCTGTGGCCTAAGTAGGAATCTGTACCTCCTGGCTTTTTGTTAGAGGAGGGAAAAGCAGTGGCCTGTTACCTCTGAAATCTCTGCCCCGTAAGAGGCTGGCCATTCAGAGGATCTGCCCTGGTAGTCACACAGGTTTTGCAGACCTGGTTAAAAAGTTTTTGAAATGGTTATCTTTGCTTACAGTAGTAAGTTAAAAAAATAAAATGAAAATTAAGAAAGCTTGTAATATAATCAATATTTCATGCCACCTCATTAGTATTTGAAAGTGTTTTTGCTAAGCTCAGATGATTTCCATATGGGTGGGGAATTTCAGATTTCATTTTATTGAAGACAATTAACATCACTTTGAAACAGTAGTTTTCTAGATGTCATTCTACCTCCTGAAAAATATTTGTGCTTGAGGAGGTTTGAGCTGCCACACGCATTCTTGACTGGCGCTCAAATGGATTATTCACTGTTTTGTCTCTAGCATCAGTTCGGCTATTTAATGGCTTCTATTCTCCAACAGTGCTGAAAGTGACTTGAGGCGCTACAGATTCCAAAAGCAGCCTGCCAGATGATGCAGAGAAGCTGCAGGGAGCATACATTGTGAGAGAAAGGTGAATGCAGTTTCCCTGAGACAGGTGTGCGTTAATGTAACCATGGTTTTTAATCTCCTCAGATACTCTCCCTGCAACTATACAAGCTTTGTATAGCATGTTCAAAGGAAACATGATAATAGCTAACAGCTGGACACTTTCTAGTACTTTCTTATCAAGTCCTAGTTTGTAGCTTTCCAGAACAAAGAGTATCCCTAATGTGTAAGCCCGGAAGCTCGGTTTATAAACTTAGTGTAATGAACCCTGTCAAAATTTTATTACCAACTGGTTTGTATCATGATATATGTATGGAGCAGCTCTTGTATGCAAGGATGAGTTATTGTAATACACTAGAATTTTCCATTTGTAAGCTTTCTCTTAACTCGGATATTGTAATGTCTCCGTTTTTATTTAGCTGCCATTTAGCCAGCTGCCATAAAGATAGCCATCTCCATATGATTTCTTTTGGAGCTGCAATTCACATATTAAAGTAGAATCCATCTTTCATCTCCTTGGTTAATGAACAAAAAAGATCTGTCTACAACTAGCCTAACACCTGTGCGTTCTCTCTCAGAAAACTCAATCCCACATTAAATCTTGGACTGTGTGTAATCATTCCGGTCTTTCTGGAACCCACATATGCCAAGGCATTTGCTCCACAAGACAGCCTGGAACCAAGGTGTAATCAAGCCTTTCACTGGTCCCACTGGATTGGCTATGAATCATCTTCCTTTCTTACCCAGCTGGCACAGATAAATAGCAACTGAATAGCATGTTATCTCCTAAAGAGTATAATTTCCTTAAATTACCATAAGGTAGCAGTTGCTGTATTCACTTGCTGCTTTTATAAGGCCAGACAGATCTCAGGAAGGCCAAACTAATCTCAGGAAGCAGCTCACATGTGGAGAAAACCCACTGCAGAGTTCAAAATCTCTTAGGAGATGGATTATGCAGAATCATCCTCACAGTCACCTGCCTGGGAAATTTAAGCTTATTGGGCCTGAACAGCATCGCAGCTCCAAGCAATGACACCACCTTTGTTCTCGGCTTTATTTCACTGCCTAAATCCTTCTGTCACCTGCTTCTTCCCTAGAGGCTAAGCTAATAGGAGATTGTTACACCTAGCAGCAAGTCCATCTGGTTCACTGAAATTTATCTCACAAGATGTAGCTAGTCAAAAGATGGGAAGGGTGGCACAAAGTAGTCTAACTTCTGTAAATCCTGCCCCACCATCCAACTTTGTGAAAAAGAAGCACTAGCTTACCCTTCATTGGAGCAGCAACCTGTAAGGTCCATTGACCCTTTCAGAGCATTCATGTATGACCTGAATTGGGGCTGATATTTATTTGTCTTGTTCCTGGTATTTTATTCAGGTTAAATTTGTAATGCTTCCATCTTCCACCGAGAGTGACTTTCTTTCTTAACCTTGATAACCTGGGGGGAGTGCAGATTGTCTAGGTAAATACAAAAGGAAATAATGTATTCACAGTATCAACAAAGAGCAAGGAGATCTTTTTTTTCCCCTTGTAGATTCCTGCTGAATATTTTAAGAGTCAGTAGGAGTTGTGGTACTTACTCATTTTTTAACCATGGGTCAGATTGGCAGCACTCTTCTCTCCCAGTCTGTGGCTCGGACAGGTTCCCCTACTATTTGCTGTGGAAGTAAAATACTCACACGCTGGGCACCTGCCTGTGTTTGAATCGTGGCTCTGCTACACTGGCTGTGTAATTTAAGGCAAGCTTCTCAGTCTCCCCATACCTTGCTTTCCTCTATTTGCAACATAGAGATAATAGTGCCTGCCTCATGAGATGGTAGTGAGGATTCATTTGTCAATGTAGGTGAAGTATTTAAATATGACTGGCCAATCATAAGTGGTAGATATTATTAAATTATAGTTCACAGAACACAAGTTCCAAGAGATGTTCCTGAGGAAACAAGAATCTGTGGTTGAATAAGATTGGAAATGTTTCACATTAACATATTTCGTCAAACCTATAAAGGATTGCTTATGTACCACTAAAAAGAAAAAGCAGTGCCAATTAAACCAGGCCATTCTGCTCTTCCAGGGATTTGGCAGTTCTCCTGAATTTTGTTGGGTTGCTCTCTGGCAAGTGGCAGGCAATCCTTTTACCCCTACCTCAGTCCCTGGTAGCTAAATGGTAAAGAATTTGCCTGCAATACAGGAGACACTGGTTCAATCCCTGGGTCAGGAAGATCCCCTGGAGAAGGAAATGGCAACCCACTCCAGTATTCCTTCCTGGAAAATCCCATAGACGGAAGAGCCTGGTGGGCTACAGTCCAGGGGATTGCAAAAGAATCAGACACAACTTAGTGACTCAACAGCAAGGACAACACAGTAACAAAACATATCCTCCACCACTTGGTATTTTCCTTTAAGTTCTATCACGCACTTGATTATTGTTTTGCAGGAAAATATGGCATTGCTCTTAACCCTGTATGATGAATTTTGGCTGCGGTAACATCATGCATACACCCCCACCGCTCTGTTTTCAAACCTCCTGGCATATACAGTAACATTTCATTCCAGTGCCAAATCATGATGTGATCTTTATAAAGACATTTTAAAGAGCAATTAAATGTACATATGTTGTTCTAAGAATGTTCCTAATTCATGACATACGACAACAACAGCTGTGACAAGTTCACATGTGCCCACACAGTGACCTCCACCAACAACTGCTGCTTGACCAACAGCCACTGGAAGATGCCTCTGTCCATGAGAAGCATCCTAACTTTGGAGATGATAAAATGTGGGAGGAAAGTGCTGCTTAGAATCGATGAACTATTTATGTCCCCCTTTAGGAGATTTTCAATGCATGTTAGTATATTAAAGGTGGGAGGACGCCCCGCAGTGAAGAAACTATCTTTCCTGATTGAAGCCAATGTATTGGGCCACACAGACATCTTTACAAGCTGCACCTATGAACACGCTGGGATGTGCTGAAATAGAACCTAACAAATCTGAGTATTATAAAGTAATTGGAAGGGATTTTTCCAGACACTCTATAATCAGGTAGCAGCAAAAAGAAAACTGACTGACCCTGATGGGGTTCAGGACTTGCTAACCCAAAATATGGCACCTTGGTATATTGAACATTTTCACCTGAAGGTAGTTTGAGAAAACAGAAATAGGAAGGTCACTCTGACGTTCTCCCTCCGTAGCATTCTCCCTGGAAAATCATAAAACCCTTATGTGAGAAGTACCTTCCCTATACCCAGGGGAAAGAAGCATGATTATCTCTGAAGACAAATGGACCCTTGAAGAATCCCAGCAAACAGACCTTGCTAAGTCTGCTCCAGTTTACTAAACACGCTTCTTCGTATGCCCTAACCCATCATATCTCTACACTGACCCTACTTCATCAAACCCAGCATAAAACTACATAGGTCTGTTTCTTCAGATCTTCTTCTCATTATCACGGGCTCCCATGTCACATAAAACTTACATTCAATAAATTTGTAATGCTTTGTGGGTTTTTTTGGTATGTTCATCTGTCTTTGTCAGTTTAATTTTCAGGCCTAGCCAAGAACTCTAAAAGGATCATGAAAAAGTACCCCCTCACCAAAACTCCTAGACTAGTGATGAGTCAATATCTCCATACTCTCTTTTTTTTAAATAATTTTTTAAAATTTTGTCACACTGCACAGCATGTGGGTCTTAGTTTCCCACTAGGCCCCTGCAGTGAAAAATGCCAAATCCTAACCACTGGACCACCAAGCCAGGGAATCCCCTCTATCTCGACACTCTTAAAAAAACACTTGCCTTCATCCTAGTCAAGGGTTTCCACCATGATGGGACTAACTCCTTAGAATTGGTCAAATTTCAGTTAAATAAACATTCCTGAGCCCTCAATATGTATCAAGCTCTGAGGTATAAGGGTTAGTGAACCTGTTTCACCTGTAAAAATGAAATAACAACAACACATAATAATAGTGCTTATTAAAAGTAATAATCACAGTAATTATTTTAGGTATGCCATTGAGATGTATGTAAAGCACTTAATACAGTGCCTGACATGGAGTGTCACAGGGTTCATTCCAGTAAGGGAGACGGAAGGGAAATGCAGAAAATGCTGAAGAAACTGGGGCCACTGTGAGCCATGAGAGCCACTTCCACTCACTTGTTCCTTATTCTAAAAGGGCAGTTTACCATAGAGACCACCAAGCAAAAGTCCTTCTGTACTCTGGTTTAATTTAACTTTAGGTTCAACTTATTCTAGTTCGTTTGTGCCCTCCAAACCAAAAGAACTAAATGAGGCTTCAGCCAGCCTGGCCTCTGGTTACCTGCCCCGTGAAAATCCCAGGATATGGCAGAGCAAAGCAGGGACCTATTCTACCTTCAGCTTAGCATTTGAGATGAGAACCAGCAGTGAGAGGGATGTCACCTGGCACAGAGAGGGAGGAAGTACGTATGGGCACAGGGGGTTAAGCCAGACATAAACATCAACTCAAGGCTTTCACTTCCAGTCCCAGATTGGCAAGCTAAGGGAAGGACAGCGCCTCAAATCCTGCCTGACAATCCCAGCTTGTCCCCAGAACCGGGGGCTGCCTGGAACTTCATGAGACATACCGGCCTGCTCTTTACCGGGGCCTGCTTGAATTAGAACCACACCAGGTACAGAGAGTTTAAAGACAGGGAAACTTGTCCTCAGGGCACACACTCCACAGCCCAGTGCCCAGTCCTTCCTTCCTGTCAAAGAGGCTTAGCCAGAGGCTCCTACAGTTTTGTAGTGCTTTTCACATCCTCACAGCTACTCCATGGCAAGACGTCAGCCGCTTAGATGCTAGCCCCCTGCTGAGAAGGAGAAACTAAAGTGAAAGAGAATGGTTTAAAGAGGATTATCTGAAGGATGGGAAAACTTAAATCAGCCTACCTTCTTTTCCTGTTTTTCATCTTAAGTGACTCAAAAGGAGGGAAGGGAAAAGGAGTGGGGGGACAATTTAACACTGAAAAAATGACTACTGACAGCAAGTTTCAATAGAAGTGGTTCAGGATGTTCTCTTCAAAGCAAGATACCATTTTCTGTTACTGTAGGGTCAGGTTTCACTGCATTAGTTTGATAACTGAAAAATACTTGGTAGCATGGAAACACATTTGAAATATTCACTAGGGAATTCATACGTTTCATTGCTCCAGATTAAATGTTGTAATGAATACTTTAATGTGCCAAATAATCTCTCAAGAAACAAAGAATATCAGATTTTCAAAAATCTAATTGAACTCACTTACAAAATGTTAATAGAGACAACCTAAATATCCATTAAGGTGGATATCCCCATAGGTGAAGTAACTAGTATTAATTTGATTGCACTCAGCTTTAAGAATTAGTTCAAACCATTTATTTATGGTAGGTTCTTAATAACTGAAGCAAAACACCACACAGACATTGAAATCTCAGTAACTGGCCACAATAACAAAGTTCATAACTTTAAGCTGGCTTGGCTTCTCCATGCAAACATTAATAAGGATAAAGGACACCTTGGTGAATCATTGGAAGTTGTTCCCACCTACAAGGAGGAAAGGAAGACTAAAATAGAAGAGAACAAAGGAATAGAAAAGCGTGCTGCCCAGAATTACCCTCAGGGAAATGAGTGGGGGCTAATATAGAATAGAAAGATGGTGGTGGAGGTGTAGGGAAGCACCGAAGGAAAAGTTTAGTAGAGATGGCATTTGTAAACCAGTGAAAGAACTTAAAAACAGTAAGAAGAGGGAGTTAATCTTATTTTTGCAGCAGTCTCTGCAACTGCCTGGAGGATGGAAAGAGGCCCCAGAGCAAAAGATAGCATATATCATTGGTTTCCATGGTGATGACTATCAGTGTCACCGTCAGAGCATTATGACTTCAGAACAGGAATGAGGATATAATAATAGCATATACTGACATACTCCTTCAATTCCTCCCCAAGTTCTAAGTATTTATTCATTAATTTTCACAATGCCTGTGAAGTAGAGAGTGTTATCTATTTTATTTCAGTGATTAAGAAACCAAGACAGGAGCAGTCTAAACGGACACAGTCCCTGAAAATTAATATTTCTATTCATCTTGCATAAATATGTGAAATAATTAGTGTGAAAGACTATTCCATTGGTTTAATGATAAGTAATACGAGTATTTCGAGTTAATCATGTTTGGAAAATGTACTAGCATTGTATGGAGGAAAAGCCATTTCAGCAATTAGTGAAAAAGTTGGCTTAAAGCTCAATATTCAGAAAACAAAGATCATGGCACCCAGTCCCATCACTTCGTGGCAAATAGATGGGGAAACTGTGGCTGACTTTATTTTTCTGGGCTCCAAAATCAGTGTGGATGGTGATTACAGCCATGAAATTAAAAGACGCTTACTCCTTGGAAGGAAAGTTATGACCAACCTAGACAGCATATTCAAAAGCAGAGACATTACTTTGTCAACAAAAGTCCATCTAGTCAAGGCTATGGTTTTTCCAGTAGTCATGTATGGATGTGAGAGTTGGACTATAAAGAAAGCTGAGCGCCAAAGAATTGATGCTTTTGAACTGTGGTGTTGGAGAAGACTCTTGAGAGTCCCTTGGACTGCAAGGAGATCCAACCAGTCTATCCTAAAGGAGATCAGTCCTGGGTGTTCATTGGTAAGACTGATGTTGAAGCTGAAACTCCAATACTTTGGCCACCTGCAGCAAAGAACTGACTCATTTGAAAAGACCCTGATGCTGGGAAAGATTGAAGGCAGGAGAAGAAGGGGACAACAGAAGACGAGATGGTTGGATGGCATCACCAACTCAATAGACATGGGTTTGGGTGGACTCAAGGAGTTGGTGATGGACAGGGAGGCCTGGCGTGCTGCGGGTCATGGGGTCGCAAAGAGTCGGACACGACTGAGTGACTGAACTGAACTGAACAGCAATTCATAGATTTATCCTTTGCTAACAAAACAAGAAAACCCCCAATTTTAACCTTTTCAATGGATCAACATTTCTTCCAAAACTCTTTGCATTGAAGATTATCGGTCTATCTTCCCCAGAGGTTACTTTCATTGCAACTGGCATTTTTTTCAGGCTTCCCGCCGCTCCCCCCTCCCTGGGCTTTGTTTCACTTTAGTCCCCTATTCTGTCCCATTCTCTCTGTCTTCATTCATCTGTCCCATGGGTCCCTGCAGACATACCTTCAAAACCAGGCGTAAGACCTGTGACCATATCACTATCAAATTCTTAGATCTAGTTGACATGGAAAGGAAGTTTGTACAGCAGTTGAGAAGACTTTGGAGTCAGACAAACTGGATTCTAATTCTTCCCCAGCCACCTACCAGCAGGATGACCTTGGACCAACTACTGCCCTAGCCTTAAAATAAGATGATATCAGTATATACTTCATAGAATTTTGTGAGAAGAAAATGGGGAATGAATACAGGCTCAGATGGTAAAGAATCTACCTGCAATGCAGGAGACCTGGGTCGGGAAGATCCCTCAGTATTCTTGCCTGGAGAATTCCATGGACAGAGGAGCCTAGAGGGCTACAATCTATGGGGTTTCAAAGAGTTGGACACAAGTGAGTGACTTTGACTTTCACATACAGAGCAGTTAGCAATTACTATTCTTGGGGCTATGAAAATCCAAGAGTCCCTCCCTAGCTAGTTCTGTTTCCACTTTCTCATACCCTATTTCAAATTCTTCACCTCAGCTCTCAGGTTTACACTAGCCTCCTTGTGGAGGGTTCTCTCTATTCACATCTTGAAGACAAAGAAAAGTGCTCAGAGAAGCCGTGTTCATGCTTGGGATCTATGAAGACACCAGGACGTGGCCACAAGGCTGTAGATCCAAGGAGCAAAGTTTTCTTTCTCTGTGTCCCCCTTACAGATTGTGCATTCTTGGACAAGCTGCTTAACTTCTCACCTCAATTTCCTCTTTTGCAAAATAACATCACAGGGCTTCATAGGTGGTCAAGGGACCCCATGCACGTTAAATGTGATTATGAATGTGAAAACTGCCTTATGCAGGAACACAGAACATAACAGATATATAATAAAGGGAGAAAAAGTAAACATGCAATTTAAGGAAAATTCAAAGGAAATTATGGCAAGTTTTAAAAAGTATTATATGGTGATTCTTAGGGATAGACCATAGCAGAAAAGCAGTAAACACAAAAGGGAATGTGGAACAAGCCAAGGCGGGTAAGGGGAGGGAGGAAGGAAAAGAGGTCAGAGAGAGGACAGGAAGTAAGTTGAGGTTAAGACTCAGAGAGAGCCTTATGGCCTCCCTAGCATTTGTTGCTGGGACTGCCAAAAAACCTGTGAGGATAAAAGTTTGTGTCCCCAGGCAGGCGGGCTGCCGAAGTTTAAATTTCACCAGGGAATTGGGAGTCGGTGGGTTTCTGAGCTCCAGCAGCTTTGATCTGCCTGTCTTTTCTGTCTCGGGTCCATAGAAAAGGTGATGTACTTGCCTGCTTACATAAAAGCTAAAGAATGACCCAGATGGCCTCTATGTGGCTTTAGGCCAAGGAGACTGACTGACTAAGGTTTGGTTTCCTTTCTTTCAATGAGCAATCAACCAAAAGCTCTCGCCACTAGGTGGCATGCCCCAAATACTATATCACTTTGAAACTGGCAGAAAAGTTGGTGTGTCAGGAAACCGCAGACATCCAGTAAGCCAAAAGCCTTGGTAGAGGCAACAAAGTAAAGACGATTTAAGGTTGTCAGTTTCTCCCTATTAAAAACCAAAACAAATAATCATGACCACCACAACAAACAGTCTTGTGCAGAGTAATAAAGTCAGTGTGTTTCTCATGGACTCATCTGAAGGTCTCCTTGGAAGACTTGCATCCTCTCACCTCTCCATCTGTGTCCTTTGCCAACCAAAGTATGTGCCTTCACAAGACTCCAAAAGTGGAAGCAGGTATCTAGGGTTGTCTTAGACTAAGCTAATGTCCAACCAGAAATGTAAGATAAGCTTTAGTTGAGGTAGGACAAGAAAGGTCCCCATGTAGGATCTGTTATAGTGGAGGAAGGACAAAAATGTTATTTAGCCCAGAATGAATATACTACTCTTGGCCTAATCAATTTCTCTTTCCGAATGCCTGTACTACTGCCATGACCTCCGTATTTAGCTGTCAGTCATTCACCCCTTGCTGTGGATTAGTTTTCCTCTGCTATCTTTTCTTCTAAAATTACTATTGGTGATCCTGTAAGAACAGAATTTTGGTCCAAAAGCTAAAAAGAAGAATAACTTTGCAGCACACGAAAGGAGCACTCAGAAAGGACAGGACAGAATGGGACCTTGAACTTGCTCTACATGTGATTGCTGATGCTCGCTGAACGTTTTTGAGTGAGGAGAGGAGAGAGTAGATGGAGAAATAATTAAAAGGAAGTGCTGAAAGTTAGGGATGTGGCAAAATACATTTTGCATAATTCACAGATTTGCCTAGGACTATCTGGATTATAAAGCCCCAGTGATGAAATGTGAAGAAATACAAGCAATTTGGTGTTTTCTAATTATAAAACTCTTAATGGGAAACTCCCCAAGTTCCCTGTTATTTAAGTGAATACATGAGACACAACAACAAATGTAAGGATGGATTTTAAAAAAACATGCGTGTATATACACATAAATGGGTATTGCCCATTTCAAAATAGAAAACTTAGGAAGCTGATCACTCATTTTAATGATACAAACCATTTTGAGAGTTCCTGTCTTTGAATTGACTTTAGCAACTGGCACAATATCTTTTGAAAAGCCACAGTGCTAACAAAGCATCATTCTTTTTGAAGATGGATTTCATTTGTTGATAGAATCAAACATCATTTGGAATTAAATCTGGCAAAGAGGAAGGTTAATCAATAAGAATGCTCCATTTCTAGTCAAAAGTGAGATGTGACGTTGAAGTATTGATCAGATGTATGTGCTCTGAAATCAAGCTGGGCCCCAGTCCCCCCGCCATTCCACTATTGCATGAGCTTTGTGAATATAAGCAAGTTATGAAATCATTTTGTGTCTCAGTTTCCTCATCTATGAAAGCAGATGGTGGTGATGATACTTACTTGATAATGTTGCTATGAGATGAGATAATGTGCATAAAATACTTCCATGGTGCTGATACATACTATTTACTAAATAAACAGTAATCTTGGTAGTAGTGGCAATAGTAATAATAAATGTAGCAGCAGCCATAGTAATAGGTGGTTTATGAACCCAGAGACAATTAAAGTATACAGTCTCCCAGAGTAGCAGCTTTCAATAAGCACACTAATTTGCATGTGTGTTCTGACATATTTTTTAACGTTCTTTTTTGCTAGATTAGCCAATCCTTATTTAAACTCAAGTGGTACATAGTTTCCAAAGAGCTCCCCCAGTCATTAGAGAACATTCAAACAGGCAGTTTCTGCATCAGTGGTTTTAAACTATTATACTAGTACATTAAAATTAATTAAGATACTCTGTTCTCCAGGGCTTCCCTTGTGGCTCAGCTGGTAAAGAATCTGTCCACAATGCAGGAGACCTGGGTTCGATCCCTGGGTTGGGAAGATCTCCTAGATAAGGAAGAGGCTACCCACTCCGGTAATCTGGGCTGGAGAATTCCATGGACTGTATAGTCCATGGGGTCGCAAAGAGTCAGACACTACTGAGTGATTTTCAATCACTCGTTATTCTCCGGACATGTCAAATTGTATGACTTTTGTTAATTCACAATAAAGATGTACCAAGCTAATGCAAATCTGCTAAAATAGATCTAGTCAGTCATTGATTAAAATAGATCTCATGAGTCATAGATTAAAATAGATCTAGTCAGTCAGTGAACATAATTATTGACAATGAATTTTGGACAATACCAGCTGGCCTCTGTGTTAGCCACCAGAGGTACAGGGATGAACCAAAAAGACATAGCAGACCTCCAGGAAGTCCTTGGGTTCTTGAAACTCTTTCTAGCTAAGACACATAGACACACGCACATACAGACACACACAAACACACACACACAGAGGGCATCATTTCTGGAAGAATACTCAAGACACTAGCAATAGTGGTTGCTTCTAGGGAGCAACCATTCTGTACCATTTTGTACTGACACACCATGTGCCTTGGTCTTCCCAGTGGTCATGTACAGTTGTGAGAGGTGGACCATAAAGAAGGTGGAGCGTCAAAGAATTGATGCCTTTGAACTGTGGTGCTGGAGAAGACTTCTTAGAGTCCCTTGGACAGTAAGGAGATCAAACCAGTAAATCTCAAGGGAAATCAACTCTGAATACTCATTGGAAGGACTGATGCTGAAGCTGAAACTCCAGTATTTTGGTCATCTGATGCGAACAGCTGGCTCATTGGAAAAGTCCCTGATGCTGGGAAAGATTGAGAGTAGATGAAGAAGAGGGCATCAGAGGATGAGATGGCTGGATGGTATCACCGAAGCAATGGACATGAACTTGGGCGAACCTCAGGAGATGGTGAGGGACAGGGAGGCCTGGCGTGCTGCAGTCCATGGGGTCACAAAGAGTCAGACACACTGGGCAACTGAACAACAACCACCATGTGCTTCTGTTCATTACCCTTTCAAAAAGTGAATAGAAACTTAAAGTTAAAATTTTTATATAAGCCGAGAAATTCAGCAGCTCATATCTATGACTCGGATCCATCTTTTCTAACTATGTGAAATCTTTGCATTTCCCTAATGCAGAAAGAAAATTAAATCGTTCCCTGCAAGATAGTACTGCTATTGATCCCCAGCCCATTAATTACTCCTAATTTCCCTTGTAAGCATACAATAACAGCTGTGCAATCCACGTGCCGTCAATCCATGTGCCAGAGTGACAGCCTGTTGAAATGCTTGGCTAAATGAATTTGGTCATGGTGGGGTGATCAGGAATTCCTCGTAGGACTGCATAACTATTCTGTAATAGCCAACAGGATCTGCAACCCATACAGCAGAGCTGGTCCAGCGTCCTGCTCATATCAGCACCATGTCTCCCCGAGATGCTAGGCAATGGCCTTCCTCCAAGAACTGAGGCTCATTTTCTTCTCTGAAGCTCATTGCTATGTGCCTGACTCCAGAGAGCAGTACATCCTTCAGCATCAACCTTGTCAAGAAACCGTCAATCAATCTAACAGCAAACCTTTATTCATCATCTCCCACACGCAGGGCACCGTGATGGATGCTTTGGGGTTTGTCAAGCAATATAAGATGTGGCTTCTAACCTATAAGAGTTTATTGCCTAATTTAAGGGATAGAACATTTAACAATTCAAAAGGTGGAATTGTAAAAGGTGGAATGTTAAAAGTGACAAATTAAGAGGTGATGGGGGAAAGGGAGCTAACATTTGTCAAATGCCTATACATTGTGCTCAATGCTTCACATACGCTTTTCACTTAATCATCCTGCCTTGCTTTTAACTTCATCTTACAGACTTAGAGATGAAGAAAGTTGCCTAAAATCACCCAGATAGATAAAGGCAGCACCTACATTAAAACTTCAGTGAATGTGATTTCAGAGCTCTGCTCTTCTGAATCCAAAACTTTGCTCTTCCCAGTGTGTAGAATACCTCTCCAAAGAAAATAAACACTCTTAAGAATTCACTGGAATAAGTTATCAGCTTGATGGTGCCTGAGACATAGTTGGCAGGCAACAAGTAGTCGAATGAGTGAATCTGGTAGTCTTTGGCACACAAAGGTTTTGTTTTTATAAAGCATGGATCAAAGTAAACCACCTGTGAAGAGGCAGAGAGAAAGCGGGTTTAAAATTTTAGACAAGTTGCAGAATTTGTATAGTATAATCTCATTTTCAGAATTATATATTTGGGTATATGTTATGGAGCACTATATGTTGGCACTTTGATAAACATATTCTATCTACATCAGCCATATAATATACTCTTACACAAATGCTTGCAAGTGCATGAACAAACCTCTGAGAAATACACACCAAACTATTGGAGACCAGAAATTACATCTGAGGGAGCAAGGGACGACAAGCTTTACATTATACACATCTCCATGAGTTGATTTATAATGAGATGTGTTATTTTATAATTTCAAAAGGAAAACATCTGAAGAAACTTGAGTATCAGTCTTATTTCCATTTAAAGCTTTCTATGTTCATTTTTAACTTCTCAAAGAATGTTTCCTTTGGACTTGGAGTGTGTGCTAACTTCCATGGTAGTTCTGTCTCAGGAATTCTTTCTTGGCTACTATAGAAGACATTACGTGTGTCAGTGCCATCCAGAAGGCAAAGGACAGTGACGCTTTCTCTTTATCTTTAGGGTTGCATTTTTTTTTAATATTTCCTGTTTTTATTGGCATGGTTATGAAATGTGAGATAGCACACACAGGATTGCCACAATTCCCATTTTCGACCTATCTTTGTGTCCCACACATTCTTCAGATTCCTATCACCTCAGTGTCTGTAGTTTCCACACGGAGAGCCTAACAGTGTGGCGCAATTGTCCTCTGCAATGCAGCAGACCAACAGAAAGATGCCGAGCCCTGCTGCCGTTTCGCAACACGGAGGGTCTTTCCACTTCAGCTGGACAGATGCCCAGAAAGGCTGGGTGGAGGATACTTAAGGTCTCTACCCAGAGGCCAGGCCTGTCAGAACTGAAATGGCTCCACCCAGTCAGCAAGGGGCGCTGCACGTGGGGCAATCTTCCTTGCATCCCTCTGTGTATTGTTTAGTTGGGCAATTGGGGCAGTTGTTCACGGGGCAACAGGGACTCCACCACCTACCACAGCTGGGCTGTCACTGCTGGGCTTCTGAGAGTTACTTCTGCCTATTGGTGACCACGCCCTTTCCCAGACTGGGCCACAGGAAGTCAGGCTGGGAGGGGAGGAGGCCCTGCAAGTGAGCGGTGGGAACCACACAATCTCCGTGCTGCTGACCAAGATCTACTCCACCCCTCACCAGAGAAACTGGCCCGGAACCAGCTTTCCTCCTCCTCCCCAGCCCTCCTGCCCTGAATGGCTGACTTGGGTGAGGTTTACATTCATTTTCTTCATATTTAAAATGTTTGGGTACAGGATCAACTTGTTCACCACTCAGACTGCACACAAGAAGCCTTACCTTGAAGTATGCTCAACCTCCACTAATCAAGTCACACATATGGGAGCAACAACTAGATAGCACTGTATATTTTTTCTTTTTTTACTGATGGTAACAGTTGTTGCCAATTACTTGGTTTCATTTTTTTGCGGTTGGAATGTACAGCCTTGGTACAACCTTTCTGAAGCATGGATCAAAAGCCTTACAGATGCTTATATCCACCAGTAATTCCACTTCAGGGAATTGAATCTAAAGGAACGCAAGATGTACGCACAGGATATTTTTCTTTTTAAAGTTACAACCATAGGGATAGAATACTTTAAATAGTATTTTAGAGCATTTTTTAAAGGAATGAGGAAATGCTCATGATAAATGAAAAAAAAAACTATATTTATGTGAAAACAGTCTGTGAAAATATGCATACGTACATACGTGTAACATATAGATGTGCTGTATGTGCAAAGAGAGAGGGAGCAATCTCTTTCTCTTGAACTGCTTTCTCTCCTTGGTACCACACACTGCACCCTCTCCTAGACGTCCTGCTAGTCGCTGGCTGATCTCCTACGCTGCATCCTCCCCTACTTTCCAATAGATACATGTTGGACACCCTCAGATCTCCATGCTCAGTCTTCCTCTCCATCTGAATTTAACTTCCCTAAACCAGTCATCTCTTCTCCATCCTCTCTAGACTGATGAGCCTCAAGTTAAAGTCTCCAGTCCCATCTTCTTCCCCAGAGCTCTCACCATATATCCAATTGCCTACTCAAAATCTCAATTGGGGTATGAAATTTAAACTTCTGGTTTCCACCACCACACCTCCCCCACACACTTCTTTCCCATTGTTCTCCACCTCTGTCCCTGGGTCATCATTGCACCAAAAATGGGACTAGAAATCTGTTTTCATGCCTTCCTTCCTTACATCCAATCCATCAGCACGTTCCTTTGTCTCTGTGTTCAAAACATATGTGCTCAGTCCAATAACCTTTCACTATCTCCATGCTCAGCTCTCAGCCCAGGACACCAGCATCTATTTCCTAGACTTTTGTAAAAGGCTCCCAACTGGTCTCCCTGCATCGACACTGCCTGCCTACAATCCATATTCCATACAGCACCCAATGGTTATTTTAAAATGTTAATAAATCAGATGAAAGGTGAGAAATCTGTAACCAAAATATTAAGTTGCCCAAGAATGATGAGATTATGAGCTGTTCTTACTGTCTCTGTCTGCTACTCTGTTATTTGTCAATTTTCCAGTGATAAACACATTTCACTTTTACTGGCAAGAAATCAAAATGTTGTTTGGGAAAATGAAAATCATTACAGATTTCAGCCTGAAATACTAGTATTTCTCTCCCATGAATCAGTCTGGCAGACCAGCACCAAGCAAGCTGCAGAGCAGTAATGAATGCTCAGCTTCCAGATGCAGCCCAAGGAGCAATGGAGGAACGTCCTAAACCAAGGTAGCAAATACACAGCGCTTGTGATGCCACATCTCCCTCCTGCACGCATAGCAGACGTCACTAAATGATTGCCGCTATTGCCAGCTGAGCTTAGCTGCAGCCTTGAAATTCTCAACACAGAGGCAGTCTCTATCACTCAGTTAGGACTGACACTTAGGAGCAAACATTAGTCATCCGTAATTAGCATTCTATGTGAAGACTGAAATGTTAAAATATTACGCTCCTTTTAAGTGAATATAATCCACTAAATATTTTCAAATTATCTTTACATCTAAAGCTTTATATATTTTCAAAGAATCCTATAAGGTCAGTAGGGTAGGTATTTTCATTTCCTTTATAAATAGAACTGAGGGGCCCCAGGGTTTAAAGTCACACAGCAGAACTCTGGTCTCCTTTTGCTTGTCCGTGGTTTCCATAAACCTCTGCAGGCTACGAGAGAGGTCAGAACCACACACCAGACACTGACCACAGCAGCGAGGGAGGTGGGGGCCTGGGTTAGCACCAAACCCGAGCAAAGATGAACTGCAGGTAATGAGTAATTCGTTACTATTAACAACTTTGAAAATAAATAGTGGAGAAACAGATGAAGCGGAGTTCACAAATATCATAACAAAAGCCATCATCCTCTTCAGGGTCAGGGCCTCTGGATGCCACATATGTTCGTTGGTTACCGTAGCAACCATGACATGACCTATTCTGAAGTACTGGCTTTTTATTCAGGACTCCCAAGCTTGCAAAGAACAGATTGCTCAACTGGCTTTAGTATCTTTTCACACTTGCTTGTCACCTTCTCTGCAGTTGTACACAAGAAAAATAAAGCATTCACGTGTCCGCCACAAAGTAGAGTACAAATTCCCACTGCTGTTCCATCCATCGGAAGTAAGCAGCTTATTCCATTGGCTATGGAGCAATTCTGATTGCCATCAGAGATAGTGTGACCCCTGTCCTTGGCAAGCCAATTAATGGAAGTTCCATGGTAGGAAATAAGTGGAGAAAACTCCTATTCCCAAAGGACTAGGCATGGCACTTGAAAACAGAGAAGACTATCAAGGAGATTAATCTTTCTGTAATGTTAAGGACCATGTTACAACATCGGTGAATGGGGAAATTCACCTTCTCTTCATTCTCCCTCCCCACCACACACCCCTAACTGCTCCACCTGCCTGCCACCCTCCTAAGGCATTCCCCTACAATCACATACCGAGAGATTTATGTACCCATCTCTCTACTTTTTTACTCTAGTTTTGGAATAAAATGCTGTCTCACTGAGCAATAAGCAAGTAAGCTGGGGTGGGGGGAGAGCCATTCTTTGGCCAGAGAATTTCTTCTTCCTGATGTATCACAAGAATGACCCTGGTAATAGACCTGTTCTACAATTTTTAGGTGCAGGGATGAAGTGGGAGTAGGGAAAATATAGAACACTGGGGTTGTGTTGTCAATCCCACCTCCTTTAAACTTTACATCACCCTTCCCACCCTCCTACCCTAACATCAGCAGATCCTGGAATCCAAAGCTCTGTTTCAATTAAGGGCAAAAATGTCCTTACTTTGCCTGGGTCACTCCTCCTACTGCTGGCAGATGAGATCCTAAGACCTTCAGGTACACTGCTGCTGCTGCTAAGTCACTTCAGTCGTGTCCGACTCTGTGTGACCCCATAGACGGCAGCCCACCAGGCTCCCCCGTCCCTGGGATTCTCCAGGCAAGAACACCGGAGCAGGTACACTAGGAGAGAGTAATTATGCAACAGCACACAATAATGTTGGAAGAGCGTGGGCTGAAGTCAGAACACCAGGATCAGAACACGGTACTGGCCTTTTCCACTGGTTAATTATGTGTATGGACTCTGTGTCTAATTTCCTCTGCAGGATAATAATGGCTATCAAGTGTGATGTGCTTATGTGAAATTAAAATAGCACCATGGTGGAATACCATCACTGCCAATTATAGATGCTAGAGAAGTAAAATGAGATGAGAAAAACAAAGGGGGTCTAGCCAAATAAAAGAAATGATACAGCAGCAAACTGCTTACAGGGTGTGCCTAAGTGCCACAAAACCCAGTAACAATTAGGTATCCTATTAAATATGTGCCAGACTGAGTCTGTTGCAAATTTAACTCAATTACAATAATCAGATTTATGCAGGGCCCTTTGCTCACAATCAAAAGAGAAAAAGGATCCCCTCCATCTCCATGCCCGCTCCAGGAAGTGAGGGGAAATGGCATCTCTAATGTGCCTTGTGTTACAGTCTCCTGAGTCTTCCAGTTGCTCAGTGTCCACTCGCACCATCTGTTTTATTCTGTGCTACTTACGCACCTTCCAGCTCTGTCAATTCCATGGATTCCCAGGTTTGGGCAAAGGGAAATAGGGATCCCTGTCCTTGTCTCTCAGGGACAACGTGGCTTCCCTGAGGGGAACTGACAAATGCTGCATGGGAATGGCGGGGCTTCCCTAATGGGAAGGGCAAGGCAAATGGAATCCAGGCAAGTAAGTGGGTGAGGAGATAGTTTGCCCCAAAACGATCAGTGACAGGCAGAGTTACCCGTGGAAGAAGCCAAAAGCTGTGTCAGGTGTCAGGATTGCTGAAAGGAGAGAGCACCAAAGTCACAGGATTCAGAGGCCAGAAGGAAAGCGCCCCCAAAGAAGGTCATTCGATGACAAGGGCTGGGAGGCAGCGGGCCTTTCCATTAGCAGAGCTCTCAAAACCTCTCCTTGTGGGGAGCCTCTCCTGTGCTTACAGGGCCTGATTCCTCACAGCAAGACTCAACTAGACCCCAAACAAGTCTAGTAGAAATGAACCAAGCTGGGCAAAATTCCATTCCATCAGACCAAATGGCAGAGTTCAAGGGAAAGCCATGATTCCAAATTCATGTTAAGACCACAGAAATATAAATGATTTCCCTCAGATTACCAAATCTGTATGGGATCCACTGCCATCTTAAAAATGGCAGCCAGCTCTGGACTCCACTTCAGGAGTAAGGCTTCCCCTCTCACTAGAGGAAATATGGACATCAAAACATAAGGACATATGTTAATGAGGGGAGTGCAGTCTTATGTTTGTTGCCTGGTAATGACTGGGTCCCAAAACAATAGGCTTGGAAGGAGTCTAGTCCTCCACACCCAACAGGGAGAATATGGGTCACAGGGTGAGGAGAGATCTGTACAAGAACTCACCACAAGAATTATCCCCATCCTACCCTCCCCACCACACACAAATATTTTAGTTATATGGGCTGAAGGAAGCACAAACTGGAATCAAGATTGCTGGGAGAAATATCAATAACCTCAGATATGCAGATGACACCACCCTTATGGCAGAAAGTGAAGAAGAACTAAAGAGCCTCTTGATGAAAGTGAAAGAGGAGAATGAAAAAGTTGGCTTAAAGCTCAACATTCAGAAAACGAAGATCATGGCATCTGGTCCCACTTCATGGCAAATAGATGGGGAAACAGTAGAAACAGTGGCTGACTTTTATTTTTTTGAGCTCCAAAATCACTGCAGATGGTGATTGCAGCCATGAAATTAAAAGATGCTTACTTCTTGGAAGGAAATTTATGACCAACCTAGACAGCATATTAAAAAGCAGAGAAATTACTTTGTTAACAAAGGTCCATCTAGTCAAGGATATGGTTTTTCCAGTGGTCATGTATAGATGTGAGAGTTGGATGATAAAGAAAGCTGAGCACTGAAGAATTGATGCTTTTGAACTATGGTGTTGGAGAAGACTCTTGAGAGTCCCTTGGACTGCAAGGAGATCCAACAAGTCCATCCTAAAGGAAATCAGTCCTGGGTGTTCATTGGAAGGACTGATGTTGAAGCTGAAACTCCAGTACTTTGGCCATCTGATGTGGAAAGCTGACTCATTTGAAAAGACCCTGATGCTGGGAAAGATTGAGGGCAGGAGGGGAAGGGGATGACAGAGTATGAGATGGTTGGATGGCATCACTGACTCAATGGACATGGGTTTGGGTGGACTCCAGGAGTTGGTGATGGACACGGAGGCCTGGTGTGCTGCAGTTCATGGGGTCGTAAAGAGTTGGACGTGACTGAGCGACTGAACTGAACTGAACTCTGCCAATGCAGGGAGGCATATCTCAATATCGTGTCAAAGCAAAGCTTTTAGTGGCTTCCCAGTGCCCTTGGAATGATATCAAACTCCTGACCACAGCCTACAAGGCCTGCCATGATAGGAACCCTGCCTGCCAGCCAAACGTCATTGTTTGGTGCCACTGGCCCCTCTGCTCACCCTGACCCAGCCTCTCTAGGCTCTCTGTCCCTTTTCCCTGCCTCAGAGCCCTCTGCACCTACTGTTTCCTCCACCTGGAGCCTCTGACACCACCTGACTTCACCAAGGGCTCTTTCACATCCTCAAGCCCCAGTTTAACATATGCTAAGAACTTGTCCAGGAAATACTTATTGAGAACCTGCAATGGGCCAGGCTCAGTGGTGAACTGCAAAATCCTTGCCCTCCTGGAGCTTACATTTGAGACCGATAGTAAATAAATAAACCAGAAACTGAAGAAAAGAAAGCACAGATACAGACAGGGGCTAAGTAAGTGGAAACAGTGTCAGACTTTATTTTGGGGGGCTCCAAAATCACCGCAGATGGTGATTGAAGCTATAAAATTAAAAGACGCTTACTCCTTGGAAGGAAAATTATGATCAACCTAGATAGCATATTCAAAACTAGAGACATTATTTTGCCAACAAAGGTCCATCTAGTCAAAGCTATGGTTTTTCCAGTAGTCATGTATGGATGTGAGAGTTGGACTGTGAAGAAAGCTGAGTGCCGAAGAATTGATGCTTTTGAACTGTGGTGTTGGAGAAGACTGTTGAGAGTCCCTTGGACTGCAAGGAGATCCAACCAGTCCATCCTAAAGGAAATCAGTCCTGGGTGTTCTTTGGAAGGACTGATACTAAAGGTGAAGCTCCAATACTTTGGCCACCTGATGTGAAGAGTTGACTCATTGGAAAAGACTCTGATGCTGGGAGGGATTGGGTGCAGGTGGAGAAGGGGACGACCCAGGATGAGATGGCTGGATGCCATCACCGACTCGATGGACAAGAGTTTGGGTGAACTCTGGGAGTTGATGATGGACAGGGAGGCCTGGTGTGCTGCAATTCATGGGGTTGCAAAGAGTCGGACACGACTGAGAGACTGAACTGAACTGAAGAAGGAAGGTGATTATTCTACCTAGAGATTTTTTCCAATATTCTCTAACTCGTTCTTTGTCTGTTTCGTTTACAATGCCCTTCACACTGTGTAACTTTCAATACATAGGTTTGCTGTTGTTTTTAATCTCTTCCCCAACAGAGTACAATTCTGTGAAGGCAAAAACTACTACTGCCTTATTTTCTATGTATCCCAGCACTTATGGTTGGTATAGTAGGTGCTTGATAAATTTGTTGAGTAACTGAGTAAAGAAAGGAAGGAAAGGGGAGGAAAGGAAGAAATGAGGTGAAAAGTAGGAACTAGAGGGATGAGCAAAGGAATCAGAGAGCCAGGAAAAAGACGAAGAGAGTGGAAGGGGGGCTCAGTGGATATTGCCCTCAGGTGGACCACAAGTTATTCATGAGTGAGCGTGCACTATGTGTGTGTGAGAGAGAGTGTGTGTTGGTGGAAGTGTGGGAAATGTGAGTAGAGGTTGCCTTGAGTCCAACTAAAGGATTTATAATAAAATAAACAGAAAATTTAAAACTCTCTCACTTCCCTGAGAGGAGTAAACAGACGCTCAGAGTGATTATAGAGCCTAGTGGGGTCAGAATTAGGCGAGTCTACATTCCAAAACTAAACCTGAGACACTGCCTGGGGAAGAGAGTGAGAAGAGGGACAAATGCTGTCCCTGTGTCCTTAGGGCTGCCTTTGGGAGTTACACGTTCTTTGAAAGCTTTTAATGGTTGAAAAGGAAGTGACTTTGGTGAGGATGAATGAAATGACTGCTCACATAAATTGCTGGTGGGAATATGAAGTGAAAAATTACGCTTTGCCAAAGCAGTTAAGCAACATGCATTAAGAACTTTAAACGCCTTTTGACCTTAACATTTTACATTGGATGTTTTAAGGAAATAATTCAAAATACAAAAAGGCTTTAAGCCCAAAGATAAAGATACTTATAACCAAATTATTAACAAATTGCAGCAGGAAAAATAATCTCAAATGTCCAAAAATAGAACAGAAATTTAATCAGAGTACATGCACCTGATCAAATAGTATGTTCAGTTCAGTTCAGTTCAGTCACTCAGTCGTGTCCGACTCTTTGTGACCCCATGAATCACAGCACGCCAGGCCTCCCTGTCCATCACCAACTCCCGGAGTTCACTCAGACTCGCATCCATCGAGTCAGTGATGCCATCCAGCCATCTCATCCTCGGTCGTCCCCTTCTCCTCCTGCCCCCAATCCCTCCCAGCATCAAAGTCTTTTCCAATGAGTCAACTCTTTGCATGAGGTGGCCAAAATACTGATACAGTTTATGAAGCCGGAGTAAAACTGGACATAATTTGTAAAATGTTAAAAAGTAAGATTAGAATCTGTATATGATATGGCCTCTAACATAATTTACATGATTATGGAAAATGGAAAGCACTATATAATTAAAGCAAAGGTTAAGGGGAAATATTTCTAAGAGTGTAAACAATGGTTCCATTTAAATTCACTTCAACAAATACTTCTTGAGCTCTGTGACATGAACAAGGTACTGGGCTGTGCTTGAGGATAAAGAGATGCCCTCACAGAGAAAGGCTAAATACCGTGTGGAGCCTCAGGATGGGAAAGATTTTAGGGAAGACCACCAAACTCAGATTTAGTAAGGAAATAGGGGAGGGTGTTTCAGGGTATTTGTTGTTGTTCGGTCACTCAGTCCTGTCCGACTCTTTGCAACCCATGGACTGCAGCACGCCAGGCTTCCCTGTCCATCACCATCTCCCGGAGCTTCCTCAAACTCATGTCCATTGAGTCAGTGATGCCATCTAACCATCTTGTCCTCTGTCATCCCCTTCTCCTCCTACCTTCAATCTTTCCCAGCATTAGAGTCTTTTCTAATGAGTCAGTTCGTATCACGTGGCCCAAGTATTGGAGCTTCAGCTTCAGCATCAGTCCTTCCAATGAATATTCAGGGCTGATTTCCTTTAGGATGGACTGATTGGATCTCCTTGCAGTCCAAGAGTCTTCTCCAACACCACAGTTCAAAAGCATCAATTCTTCATCGCTCAGCTTTCTTTATGGTCCAACTCTCACATACATACATGACTACTGGAAAAACCACAGCTTTGACTAATGGACATTCGTTGGCAAAATACTGTCTCTGCTTTTTGATATGCTGTCTAGGGTTGTCATAGCTTTTCTTCCAAGGACCAAGTGTCTTTGAATTTCATGGCTGCAGTCACCATCTGCAGTGATTTTGGAGCCCCCAAAAATAAATCCTGTCACTGTTTAAGCCAACATTTTCACTCTCCTTTTTCACCTTCATCAAGAGGCATTTTAGTTCCTCTTCGCTTTCTACCACAAGAGTGGCATCATCTGCATGTCTGAGTTTATTGATATTTCTTCCTGCAATCTTGATTCCAGCTTGTGCTTCATCCAGTTCAGTATTTTGCATGTTGTGCTCTGCATATAAGTTAAATAAGCAGTGTGACAATATACAGCCTTGACGTACTCCTTTCCCTATTTGGAACCAGTCCATTGTTCCATGTCTGGTTCTAACAGTTGCTTCTTGGCCTGCATACAGGTTTCTCAGGAGGCAGGTCAGGTGGTCTATATTCCCATCTCTTTAAGAAGTTTCCACAGTTTGTTGTGATCCACACAGTCAAAGGCGTTAGCGTAGTCAATGAAGCAGAAATTTTTTTATATACTTTATATAGTTTTATATAGCAGAAGTATTTTTATACTTTATGTAGTTTTATATAGCAGAAGTATTTTTATATTTTCTATAGTTTTAGGGGATAGTAGTATCTAAATTCTGCACCAGAAAGAGAAAAGATGAGAAAGATAAATACAGGCAAGTAAACAGAGGAAAAGACCCAAGAAAGGTGGAGAGGATCCCAAGCAGAGTGAACAGCCTGTGAAAAAGACCAGAGGCAGCAAGAGAAGATGTGGCTTGTTTAAAGAATTAAAGGAAATTCCATTTGGCACTAGTATAACGTGATAGGGCTCGGAGGATAGGAAGCAGAAGAGACAAGCAGAGCCAATGCTACTGAGGAGTTTGGACACTGAGGGCAACAGGAAGCCTTTGAAGTGTTTTAAGGTCTGTGTTTTAGAACGATTTCTCCCTGGCCCTATGACTAGATTGGAGGGAAAAGTGCAGGTTTCAAAGCTGTTTCCCTAATCTAGGAGAAAAAGAAGGATGGTTTTGTATTGAGGTAGAGGGATTATGGATAATTTTTCCACTTTTGTATTTTTCTGCCATTTTCAAACTGTATTTAACAAGCATGTGTTATTTTCATTAATGGGAAAAATAAGAGGTTTAAAGGAAGATGAACTTCATGGTATTCTGCCTGAAAGTTCCTCCGAGCCTTTGGGACTGTCTGCTAAGCCCAGAGCCTGTGTCCATATAAGAATCCACACCCACATGCTGACCCAATGCCCTGGGAACCACCCAGTATCTCTACACAGACAGGGTGGAATATTCCATCTTCCAGGGACTCAAGGTATTTTAGGTAGAAGTTGTAGCAACATAGAAAAGAGAGCAATGGTTTGAGTTTCATACATAAAACCCAAGTGTTCATTCATTCACAAATGCACCTACAATGTGTCAGGCATGGTTTGAGGCACTGAACAAAATTACAAAGTCCTGGCTATAATACATTCTAGCAGGCAAGACAGATCACCTACAAATACAAATCCAGCTAACTGTGTTCCCTATGTGATAAGGGAAGAGCCTTGTGCCCTCCTGCTACTTATTGGCAAAAATGGTTTAGGAAACTGAGAAATAACCACAGGTTTGCTGATTCACACCCATGCCAAATGGGGCGCCTGTTCACAGAGACCTATGCAGCTGCAGTTTTTGTGACTAAGTTGAGTAACAGAGCTTTCAGTATCAATTTCATATGTGTATATATACATTTACAGATATAACTCATTCCTCTAGTCTTCCCAGACAGTGGACACGAATGAGGTTACAATAACAACTCACATTTTATTAATGTGCTCTCCTCACCACTAAGGAGGGATCTCAGCAGTCTTTTCTTCCATGCTTCTATTGGGGGCATCCAAGGGCACCTCAAGCGTGTTCACAAACAGGCTTTTTATATTCTTGTACCCCAGCCTCATCAGGGTTGTATGCTACATAAGCGTCCATTTGGAGCAATGAGTTGCAGCCCTTCTTAAGAATTTGCTTGCCTGCCCAGGAAGCAGTTTTCAGAGATCCCCAAACAGCAACTGTTGAGGTGGAAAAATTCTCTTCAAAAGAGGAAAATAGGAAAAATGTCCCTTTCCCTTCATACTATGAAAAGACCCAACGTGAGCCCATGTTAAGTGTTCAGGACTCGGGAAGACAGAACTCAGGAAGTGATTAACAATGTCTGGGTGCACTCTGAGGAGCATTTTCTCACCTGGTCCTGGAAGGTGAGACTGTTGATCCCCATTTGTCTCAAAGTTCAGTTCAGTTGCTCAGTCGTCTGACTCCTTGCGACCCCATGAACCGCAGCACACCAGGCCTCCCTGTCCATCACCAACTCCCAGAGTCCACCCAAACCCATGTCCATTGTGTCGGTGATGCCATCCAACCATCTCATCCTCCATTGTCCCCTTTTCTTCCTGCCCTCAGTCTTTTCCAGCATCAGGGTCTTTTCAAATGAGTCAGCTTTCCACATCAGATGGCCAAAGTATTGGAGTTTCAACTTCAACATCAGTCCTTCCAATGAACACCCAGGACTGATTTCCTTTAGGATGGACTTGTTGGATCTCCTTGCAGTCCAAGGGACTCTCAAGAGTCTTCTCCAACACCACAGTTCAAACGCATCAATTCTTTTGTGCTCAGCTTTCTTTATAGCCCAACTCTCACGTCTATATACAACCACTGGAAAAACCATAGCCTTGACTAGACAGACCTTTGTTGGCAAAGTAATGTCTCTGGTTTTGAATATGCTGTCTAGGTTATTCATAACTTTTCTTCCAAGGAGCAAGTGTCTTTTAATTTCATGGCTGCAATCACCATCTGCAGTGATTTTGGAGCCCCCAAAAATAAAGTCAGACACTGTTTCCACTGTTTCCCCATCTATTTGCCATGAAGTCATGGGACCAGATGCCACGATCTTCGTTTTCTGAATATTGAGCTTTAAGCCAACTTTTTCACTCTCCTCTTTCACTTTCATCAAGAGGCTCTTTAGTTCCTCTTCACTTTCTGCCATAAGAGTGGTGTCATCTGCATATCTGAGGTTATTGATATTTCTCCTGGTGATCTTGATTCCAGCTCGCTCAAAGAATTCCTTGTAAAACAAAAAACAAACAAAAAAACACCTTTATCTTCTCCTTTTAAACCCCTCTCCACTGAGCATAAACCTAGTCCACAGGCTGGTCTGGGAAGCCCTGTGGTGGCCTTCTCAATGCCCTCTTACCAGCTCCAAGCCCCATGCACAAATCCCCATTTGGGCCAAGCAACTCAGCTGGGGCCATTTAGGGTCACCAAGTAGGCCCAGATGTGGCTAAATCTCAATTCAAGACAGGTAAGATGGAGAAAAACCCATTCAAAAAGATCAACATGGTTTAGAAGAGTATTAGGGTAGAAAGTCCATCCTGTACCACTGAGAAAGAAGGGATAAACAGAGAGGAGAGAAGGCTGAGATCAGTAGTCTGCCCCTTAGGACAATGAACAGCAGGATGCAAATGGCCAGCTGAGGGGAAATACCCTCCCTCCTTCCATCCTGCCTTGCTACAGGGCCTGCTACTTCTCAAACATGACCTTTTAGTTTAGAAGCTTGCTATGGAGAACAGAAGGTCTCAGGGAATCAGTAAGTGAAGACAGAAGAGATATTGCTAAGAACCATCTCTAAATTTTAATTC
The DNA here is from genome assembly GCF_001704415.2 of Capra hircus. Classification (NCBI taxonomy): domain Eukaryota; kingdom Metazoa; phylum Chordata; class Mammalia; order Artiodactyla; family Bovidae; genus Capra; species Capra hircus. The sequence continues at coordinate 44,768,979 of NC_030812.1, read as the reverse complement.
TGGGCTGTCATCCAAATTTTCTTTGACTGCAAGTTTTGCTTTGCAGAGGTTCAGTGTCCTTTCCGATGGCAGCTTTGGGGCCCTACCACCATCAGTTCTTATGCCACTGACTGAAGTTAGTTATTTACACAAGCAGACCTCAGTCCCCTCCCTACCTGCAACAAGCCAGAGATTCTGAAGAAAACTCCCAGAGACAGAAACATTAGTCTCAGGCCAGTTGAAGTGCTGCTTCCTCCACGAAGCACACCTGGAGGTCCCACTCCATATCCAAATTCCTTATAAACTTTCCTCTTCCTATGAAGTTCTACAAGGCTGTTTGCTCCCTTTGCCCTGTGGTGCAGTACTTCTATGCTTTTATTTCCCAAACTGACTGCTATGACAGCTTAGCACGAGGGGCTAAACTCTCTGTGACAGATGCCAGACTGTATTCAGTAGCCCTCACAGCACCACACAAAGTCCCTTCTGTAACAGATAGCAGATAATTAGCCAAGTACATTCCCAGGAGACTACTTACAAAGGCCATTTTCCTTGGCCCTAAAATGGTAGGACCCAAGAAGTAGGGAATTTTTATCCAGTCTATTGTAGTCCTTACAGACAAACCACAGAGGCTATGATTCCTTGACTCAGCATGAGGGCTCCTCAGTCTTTCTGTGACTACAGCAAAAGTGGTCAAGGATTTTCTGACACTGTCTTTTCTCCAAGTCCTTGCTGTTTGTATTATGGTAACATTTGGATGTTTTCCACAAAGGGATAATGACCTGCCCAGAACTGATAACCCAGCCAGTCCAAGCATCTATGACATAAAGGCCTACATCTGTTCTGGTTGGTCAGGGCTCTCTCCCTGGCCTTCCCCACACATCCCTAGGGGCCAGTTTCCCTAAACTCCCTCTGAATGCTCCATTGCCTTTGTTTATCCTCTTCCCTCAGGCAGATCCATATTCATCCCTTAAGTCCTGCTGAAAAGTCACCTTCTGTGTGGAATCCCTCTGACCTCTCCTTATAGCAGGGAGAACATTCTTTCCCCTCCCTTCGCCAAGCCCTCTGTATCCGTTCTCCTACAGCACTTATTTTAGGCTGAAATTGCTTTCTGTTTCCATCTCCTCCACTTATGTGAGCTTACATTTCACTCATCTTTAGCAGATCCAGTAAGCACAATGCCTGGCAGGAGAAGGAGCCCCTCGGCAAACGTTTCTTGAATGAAAGAATGGGCATGACCCTTGCAAATGTTTTCCAAAAACAGAAAGCAAGGAAATCCCCCAAAGCACTAAGATTAAAGTTATTATTTTGTTATCTAAATCATGTCTTGCTTTTTAAAGTTAAAAATAATAATGGCTAACATTTATCAAGCACTTGCTAGCACATGTTAAAATTCAAAGCAACCATCTGAAGTAGAGATTATCATTACCTTGTTTTACAGAAATGGAAACTGAGAAAGATTAAGAAGTGTGTCCAGATTCACATAGCTGCTAAGTGGGAGTCTGTTTGGTTTGAAAGCCTGCTTTCTCAGCTACCACAGTTTCCACACAGCCCTTCCAATAAGAATTACAGTATGAGCATTTTCATATATCTTTAAACTGCATTTAATGTCTTTATAAAGAACAAGTTTCTACACATGGTTGTAGTACCTTGCTACTCAAAGGGTGGTGTGCTCACCTGGTCACTTGTTAGAAATGCATAGCTCAGGTTCTACCCCAGGTCTATTGAATCAGAGTCTGTATTTAACATGACCCCCTAGTGAGGTGTATCAGGGCTTCCCTGATTGCTCAGCTGGTAAAGAATCTGCCTGCAATGCAGGAGACCCCAGCTCGATTGCTGGGGTGGGAAGATCCCCTGGAGAGGGAAAGGCTACTCACTCCAGTATTCTGGCCTAGAGAATTCCATGGACTGTATAGTCCATGGGGTCACAAAGAGTTGGACTTTCTACTGAGATGTATGTACATTAAAGTTTGAGAAGCACTGGTTTAGATCAGCAGTCAACAAACAACAATCCATGGGCCAAACCCAGCCCATCCCCTGTTTCTGTACAGCCCATGAGCTGAGAATGGCTTTTACATTTTTAAATGGTTGAAAATGTTTTCAAAATAATAATACTACTTTATGACATGTGAAAATTACATGAAATTCACATTTCATTAAATAAAGCTTGATTGAAACTTTTTTTTTCCTGTTACTTACTGCCCGAGATTGCTTTGGCACTACAATGGCTGGTAACCTTGAGTAGTTATAACAGACTGTATGGGCCACAAAAATATTTGCTATCTGGTCCTTTACAGATAAAGTTGCCAATCCCTTCCCAACTCTATCACACATTCACTGCCACCAGCTCATAATGGGAGTAGGATAGAGGGCAGCCAGCATTCGGGAAGACTAGAGAGGAAAGAGCATCCTTAGGGAGAACCAGACTTCAGTTGAGGCCAGAGGCTGCAGGAACTGCTGGAAGGGGATTTACCACGGAGTAGAAGTCCAGAGGGAAGGGGGATTGGGCTGTGTGTGGTGTGGTAAGACAGCGGTGGTTAAGGAGAGGAGGCACAGAGCAGTGAGAAGACCAGAGTACAGAACACAGCTGCTGTGAGGAGGGAGCTCCTCAAAGGTGCATGGGAAGGCTGGCCAAGGCCGAGGATGAAAGGTCAGGTGGAGCTCTCAGCTTCAAGTTTCCCCATGGAGCACAAGGGCAGTTGTTTTGAGACTGCTGCAAGTTGAACGGTTGGGTGTGTCCCGGTTGTTGAAATTGGCAGACTTTTCCTGAGGTTTCCAAACTGTGAGGGTGAAAAGGCATTCTCATCCTTAAGAAGAAACTGTAATCTTGATGTGTATAGGGATGAAATTATCTCTCTGCACTTTATCTTGAGATAAATTGGAATTGAGATGGAATTGGCTGCCTAAGTAAGGAGCTTGTTACACATGCAGACTCCCTACCCCACCAGAAAGAGCTTCATTCAGTGGGAATGAAGATTTTAAAAGATGACTAATACTTTGAGAACTACTGCTTCAGTGAATGAAAGAACTCAGGCCTCTGGAAGGAGTCGGCTTGAATAGGTCATGCTTCTGAAAGTGATCATTTATATGAATGAGAGATTGTTTCCTAATTTCTGACGGCATACAGGACATCAGGAAGAGGCAAGAGCATTAGAGAGGAATTGATGGGCTCTCTCTGCTAAACCAAGAAGCAGGAGAAATGGGGGTAAGTTTCAGGCACCTGGGAAACTCTAGGAAAGGCATTAGCTAGGAGAAGGCCTTGAAGGAGCTCAGGGACTAGAGCTAAGCGTTCTGATGCAGAGGATACCACCAAGTGAGGTTCGGAGCACACAGTGCCTTAGGGCAGGAATACCTGCCTCTCCCTAAGACATGGGGCTTCCCAGGTGGTGCAGGGGTAAAGAATCCACCTGCCAATGCAGGAGACGCAAGATGCCTGGGTTTGATCCCTGGGTCGGGAGGATCCCCTGAAGGAGGAATGGAAACCCACTCCAGGGTTCTTGCCTGGGGAATTCCATGGACAGAGAAGCCTGGTGGACTACAGTCCATGGGGTTGCAAAGAGTCAGACATGACTGAGAGACTGAGCATACACACACACATGACTTGAGGATCTCAAGTGACTGACAGATGAGGATGCTCAGGGCTGTGTTACCAAAGGCAAATGGCAGATCTAATATGTATTTAGGTTATTTTCTGAACTTTCAGAAATTTCACCCCTATTCCACTGCTCCCAGTGTCTTTCACAACTGTCCTGTATATATTTATTTTCTCGGATGCTAGATGGGGGCTCAGTACCAATTAAATTATGACACTGGCCCCCACAGAATCTCTGACACCAAGGTATATATGCAGGAGCAACTTATTTTTCACAAGTAAAAAATCTAAAATTATCAGATAGTGTGAATACAAGGCATCATCTCATACATCAATAATTCAGTTTCCAAAAAAAGATGGATAGGGAGAAGAAGGTTAGGATAGGAAATTAGTGCTTTATAAAATCTGCTTTAGACCTGCCGTGCAAAAGCAGTCATCTTTTCTGTTTTTTTGTGTTTCCATTCATTGAAGGAAACATGCTGGAAACAACCACATTTGAGGCACAGCATGAAACATCTGTCCAAACTGTTTTGGCTTTTCATTGAGACATTGGTTTGGTTTTTGCAGGCAGCACCTTGCTGTCATGAGACAAAAAACATTCCCAGGCTCTTTAAGGTATTATGTAGGGTTGCTATTGGGAACTGAGCGCACTTAAACAGATTCTCAGCCCACCCAGGAATATAGGTCTGACCCTTAAGGATAGTAAGTCAGCGAGTCAGATCCAAGAAAGGCCGACACTCCCTGCCCAGTTATTTTTAAACCCCAGAGGCTGCTTCTGCATATGATATCACTTATGTAACTTCTTTTTGCAAGGACCCCTCTGCTTCCCCAACCCAGCTTCCACACCCATCCCACCACATAGCATCAGCACAATGACACATGTGCTGCTCCACCCCACTGCAAATTTGCCAACAGGCTAAGGATGTGGACATTGAGTAAACAAACACACAACAGTGAAACTGGCTTTTGTGCAACCAGCTTTCAGGAGTTACATTTTGTTCCTTTAGGTTTAAAATTTCTGTGCAATGGGATAAGAAAATTGCTCAAACTATATTGCAAAGCTGATTAGGAATTTCCATCATTAGAAATACCATTATGTTATTTTGGGATAAAAGACTTTAATTTATACTGCAGCTTCCATGTATGAATATTTATCTAGAACAATCCTATTGGTTTCTATATGCTGGATTTATACATGAGTTTGTTAAAAATCATATGTTAAAACTTTTAAATAAATTCTAATAGTAATTAGTGACCATCCACTCTAAAAAGTGAGCACTAACTAATGGGATTTTGCTTCAAAGAATCTGGTCTATTAAACATGACATTAAATATTCATCTATTTAAAAAGCTGCAAATATCAATGAAAGAACAAAGCTGTCAAATGCTAGGAGTGTTTCATTAAGAAACACTGATGGGATTTTGATGAAGTTGGGGACTCAGACAAGCTTTATCTGCCAGTGAGACAGCTATTCATATTTTTTGTTGTTGTTAGCAAAATATCAGAAGAGCATAAAACAGCAATATGCTAACCTGAATTGAAATTTTTCCTTTTCTATATTTCTACTAGCCCGATCCTATAAAAACTTTATATAACTAAATTAGCATCTATTTCGATGGAAAGCAGTTGAGATCGGTACTAGAATTAATTTGATACCCATGGTCAGGCTAAGAGAGGACTAGAATGAATAATTGGAACATCTAGTCATTTAAAAGGGTCATTTTAGCTTTCTTCATCTTCTATACAACTAAGCATTTCAGATGTGTATGCTTTTGGCTGCAGGTAACAGAACATCCAAATAACAATGATATAAAAAATAGAGTGTTCCAATTGTTTAACCCTGCCCCAAATTTAGTGGCTTAACATCTATTTACTCATGAATCTGCAATTTGAGAAGAGCTTTGGCTGGGTGGAGGTTGGGGGTGGGGGGGCTTGTTTGCTCTCCTTGGCATCAGCAAGGGAAGCTTGAAGACTAGGGACTAGAATCCTTTGAAGGCTGATTCACTCATGTATTTGTCAGTTCTTGATGAAAAGAGAGTTCAGGCTGGGACAGCTGGGGCTCCTTGGGTATCTCAATCTCTGTGTGGTCTTCTGGAATGGTTTCTCCAGCATGGCAGCTTCAGTGTAGACTACTTCTTTTTTTTTTTTTTTTTGGTTGTACCAGGTTTTAGTTGTGCCATGTAGGATCTAGTTCCCCAACCAGGAGTTGAACTCAGGCCCCCTGCATTGGAAGTGTGGAGTCTTAGCCACAGGACCCCCAGGGAAGTCCCTAGACTGACTTCTGACACGTCAACCCAAGGTTCCCAACTGCACAAACGAGAGAGGGACTGATAACAAAACAGAAACTGCACCACCTTTTATGACTTGTGGAGTCATTCATTATCACTCCTACTGCATTCTATTTATTGGAAGCAAGTCATTAAGGCCGCCCTATATTCAAGGGAAGAGGAATTAGGCTACATCTTTGATGGGAGGAGTGTCAAGGAATTTGTAGCTACGTCTTAAAATCACCATGATAGGATTTGTTTTCCCATATAATATCTATAGGGAAGCAGTTTTGTATAGTGTGGGGCTCCATGATGTAATAAAAATCAAGTTTTTCTCCTGTAATTCGGCTCTACCATTTTCAGTACATTGCCTCATTGTCTCACAGTCACAAGATGACTGTTACAGATCCAAGCATCATAACCATGTTTAAGACCTAAAAATAAACTGGAAGCTTCTAGCTGCTTTTTTCAGGAAATAAAAGACCCTTCCCAAAACCCTTCTCAGCAGAATTGCACTTACGCTGCACTGGCTGGAACTCTGTTCGAAGACCACTCCTTGCTTCAGGGGAGGTAAGAACAGTGACTATTCAGCTTCTCCAATCTCTATTGCAAAGGTAGGCAAGGGTGGTGAGATCTGAAAATCAGCCAAGCCATGCTTTTGCCCTCCATATCAGACCCATAAAACTCCCCCCATGACTAGAAGGAGTTTCAAAGAGCTGTTTCTTTTCCCTCAGCCAAAATTAACAGTGAAATGACTTGAAAATGGTTAGCAGAGGGAAAAACGCATCAGCTAATGAATGGAATCACTTTCAACTATATATTTCCAAATAGGATCAAAAGCTAAATGTTGAATTAAATGAATCATTTGTACAGTTTAACAGGAAGCATTATTGGGTCATCACAGAAATATTTGCCAATAAGATAGGGAGGACAAAGAAGAGGGGAGACTACTAACTTCTGACAAAATGTTAAAGCTGCCTCACAGATTACCTTGGGTTCAGAGGCCCAGGACTAAAAATAATTTGGGAGCAGGGCAAAAAGGAACAATTACCTGATAACCCTAACCCAAATCTTATATCTTACTTAATGGAGCTTCTTTTTTTAGGCTTCTGTTGCCACTAGTGAATAAAAACAGGAAAAATACTGTGAGTTGATGGATTTTATTTAACCCAACAATTATTTGAATTTAAGCTTTAAAGATTTTATAACATTTAACTAAAGAAAAAAAATTAAAACTCCTCTCTTTCCGCCTCGAAAGCATAGAGCTCCCTAAGTCTATTGACTTGTGCTATGGTGTCACACAAGAATAAAGAAATCACACTACACAGATATTTTCGGGATACATACAAGCATTAACACATGACCCCAATGATAGCTAAGACTGAAGAATGAGACAACCAGATTTACTGACTCTGATGGTGTCGAGAGGTCTTTTCCAGGTAAACTAGCAGACATTCATGAGAATACATGTATGAAAGGGCAAGAGCCGAACATGAAGAAAGAACATGCCCACAGTAAGAATGCCCGTAACCCCTGGCATTAACTCCTAGTGAGTTTAGGGGAATAGTGAGTGGTTAATCCTAAAAAAAAAGGAATGGGGAATAAGAAACCTTCCCCTTCATGATGAAAGAATTCTAACATAAAGAAATTAAATAATTTATCCAAAGTGATAGGCCACATATGAAACAGAAAAAAAAGCCCAAGCATTTACAAGCATTTACATTTATAGTTTAATTTGGAATAGAAAGTCATGCAGGTCTTTATTCTAAACAATGACCAACTTGATCTAACACAAAATACATACCTCAAACAAAATCATATAACATATATTATGGGAGTTACCAATCCTTTTTATAATTTATAAGCTATTACATTGTTTTCAGTGTTTCCATCATCTGCAAAATTTAATTAAGAACCAAAAATCAGCTTATAGCAATCACCATTCCATATATTTATTACTCATATTTCAAATTACAATCATATTATGATGACTCTTGATCCTCATAGAGTACAACAAAATAATAATTTGAACTTCTCCTTATTAAAAAAAAAGTTTAAAGATAGACTGTAAGATACTTCTGATACTCCCAAGCACATAGCAAAATTCTAAAGTGCAGAAACTATCATAAACTCGTACTCTCCAAAGCAACTGTCAAGTTCCAGGCTCAGGATAAGTGACTCATACTCTCAAAATTACTTTAGATAGTCAACATCTCTCACAAACTCATACATATTTGCATGTATGAAAATATTTTGAGATAAAATATTTCCCAAACTCATTTCTAACTAGAAATACCCACTGGGTTTTGATTGAAAAGATTTGTTAGATATTACTCAATTAGGTGACATTATTAGTTCCCATTAAACACTAATTTGCTTTTTATCCTGCAAAAACTAACACAGATGTGAAATAGGCATTGGCCACTCCTGAAACGTACATCTGATGATAAGACAATAAGCAAGTTGATGGTAATTTGATACATGAGCTGTTGTTCATTCCATGCCTCCTTCTCCACGGCCACTTTTGCCAGAAATGAAAGTTAACAGCAAATGCTTCTGTTTTCTACATTGTGTCCAACATCCTTATGTGTGGGACACACACACACTAGTTTAGATCAACAAGCACTTATCAAGTATCTACTGCCAGGTGCCAAGCTGGTATTGTAGACACAGTGCCCAAAGGGGCAGCCTCTGGCTCTCTTAATTCTCACTTGAGGTCATCATTTGCTAACTATATAGCCTCAGGCAAGTTCCTCAGTCTTTCTAAGCCCTAACTTATTTATCTGCAAAATGAGAATATTAATAATACCTACTTCATGGGAGTTTTGTGGATATTAAATAAGATAATTTATATACAGAGCCTGGTATCTAGTGAGTGAGATGAATTTTGCTATCATCACCACCATCATCATTACCACAGCGTGATCTCTTAATCTTTATTTCCCCAACTGGGGGGAAAGACACATAAACAGTTTTCTTTTTGTGTTGTGCTGATCTCAGAGGACAGGTACTTCGAGGAATGTCTCTGAACCGAGAGCTGAAGGATGAGTAGAGTTAGCCAGATGAAGGAGAAAGGTGTTCCAGAGGGAAGAGCTTGAGCAAAGTCACAAGGAGCATATTGTGCACAAGAACTGGATGTGGTTTTCTATTATTAGACAGGAAGTTCAATATGGGGAGTGGTCAAAAATGAGCTTCATAAGGAAGGTGAGAACCAGGTTATGGGAAGTCTTACACACCACCTTAAGACAACTAGGTTTCTTTCTGTAGACAAAATTTCCTAAGCCAAGTTATATAAAGTGCTGGTGTTCACAGAGGTAATTCAGGAGGTGTTCTTCAAAATAATAGCTTTACTGAAACTTGTGTCTGGAAATATTCCCAATGTTACCTCTGCTGAGTGATTCATAATGCATATATAAAGGCTTGCATATATCAACATACTGAAGACTCTGAAAAGTCCTGCAATAAAAGGGCCTCATTATCTCAGGTTAGCCTGATGTTTTTAATTTATTTTACTGCAAGTCATCATTTTTACAGAATGCTGAGCTTTTTCTGGGTTTTAATCAGAATAGTGAATTAGACACTATAGCTAAGTAAAATCACTCTAGCTATAGAGATGGATTTCCAAGGGGTATGACTATAGAGTGTGAGTGAGATGATGATGATCCAAGGTGGAGGAAATGTAAAGACTCAAGATATATTTAAAGGTATCAGAAGTTTTACTGATAGAGTAGAGTGAGGGAAATGGCTATTTAGAATGATATCTAGAGTTCTGGCTCAAGCCAAAAGAAATAGTAGTGCCACTCGCTTCAGAAGAACTATAGAAAAACATGACATAGAGGAAGGAATGACAGGTAGGTAAGATAAAGAACTCAGTTTGGGACATGCTAAGTTTGAAACACCCATGACATTTCCAAATGAAATTATCGGTGGCAGTTAAGTCAACAAATGCTTGTTTAGCCCCAATCTAAACCAGGGTCATCTGACAAATAATTCCCTGATCATCCTAGTCTAAACTTCAAAATTAACTTCTGATTCCATAATGCATTATATTAATTTTAACATCAGCATATTTACTTAGCATAATTTACTAAGATTAACATTTGGTCATATTAAATAATTCAGGGTTTTCTTAATGCATTTCTAAATTAAAATATGCAGATGGACATATAGAGACAGATGAATGTCAAATCACTCAAGATAAATTAAATTCTTACTTAAAATATGGATCTGCAGTAGAACTACTGTCATAATTCAGATTGGTGATAGCAACCTATATAAATGAATTTATTTTTCATGTATGTTGTCATGTATCATTTATTAAAACTGATTTGTTTTCTTCCTGTTCTAACCCTAAGCTCTATGAAGGCTTCACCTTTGTGCCCTGAGAGTCTGAAACAGTTGTTGACACACAGAAAATGTACATTAAAATTTTGTTGAATAAAATTAATTAGAGCAGGTCACAGTAGTAAATACAAAATAATAAATTTCCAACTCTACTCTCTCCCTAGTTGATCTCATCTACCTTGTTAACTTTCAGAATGGTCTACATGCTAATGACTTCCAAACTGTTATCAGCTCTGCCCTCCCTTGAAAATCAGACTTTACTTTCCAGTCTTGTTTGACTTTCCCATTTGAACATTCGACAAAGACCTTAAACATTATTTATCCCTGGTGACACTGCTAGTTGTCTGCTTCCATAATATCCATTCAACCCTTACTCCTTATTAAAATACCTTGTTTTATTTAGAGAAACAATGTGTCCAGCTAAAGAGCTCAGCCTCCCTTGCAGCTAGAGGTGGTCACCTGACTTAACTTTGATCAATGAGATAAAAGTAGGGGTCTACTGAGGATCTCTGCAAAACTTTTTGCTTCCCTGACATGGACACCACCCTCTTCCTACTTTCAGCTTCCTCCTTCTCCCATCCAGAGTACTGACGCTATGCTTGGAGCTGCAGCACACCTGTTACATCAGTGGAAATGAAAGACATGATAAAGAAAGGCTTTCAGACCTTTCCCTGTCATACACATCTCAATTTCTAATGTCACCATCCATCTAGTAACTCAAGCCAAATAAAATAAAATCTAGGTATCCTCGATGCCCACTTCTGGTTCTACCTCTAAACTATATCTTCAAACTCATCTTCTCTCCATTTCTGCCATACAGCCAACCCATTGCCATAGCCCCCCCACTGCACTCCCTGCTACAATCCATCTTCCACACCACAGCCAGGGTGGTCTTTTGAAAACACATAGGTTACGTCACTCCCTATTTTAAAACCTTCCAATTGCTTCCTATTTTGCTTATAATATCCACATGCCTGCCCATGGCTTACAGGGCTCTGCATGACCTGACCTCATCTTGTACCCATGCCCTTCTTACTATACTCAAGTTGTACCACCTTCACTTTACTCCTCAAAAGCATCAAATGTATTCCCAGCTTAGGGCCTCTGTACCCGATGTTCCCTCTGCTTCAGATACTTTTTGACCTGGCTCTTCCCATAATTGGTTTCTCAGCATTCAGGTCTCAGCTCAGATGTCACCTCCCTCGGGAGGCCTTCTCTGACCACCTCATTTCCCCTGTGATTCATTATCCATACACCCTGTGTTATTTCCTTCAAATGCTCATCATTTTCTGAAATTATCTTGCTTATTTAGTTGTTCGTCATTTTTTGTCTCCTTCTAAATTATAGTCTTCATGAGTGCAAAAACTGTGTCTCTTATTCTCTGCTTCATCCCCACAGCTAGAACAATGTTTGGCACACAGTAGGCACTTGATAAATATTGTTTTTAATAAATGGATGAATTTTTTTAAAAACCAACATACAGTCTTGGACTCTTAGGAAACTGCCAGATTTTATGCTTTCGAAACATATGAATTTTCTTGTTTAAACACTCGAATAGCAAAAGAGAATTTTATATTTAAATAAAAGTTTATTCTAACATATGAGTTAGAAATAACTGAATGTACTTAATCATATTAATTATCCTCTATCATGTTTAAATATTTTTGCTTTCCACATATAGTCTTGAACCTAGTTGTAGTAACATAATATGGGATTAGATCTCTCATACAAGTTGCCAAGCATCATGTTTTTATATAAAACAAGCCATTAGGAGTTTGGAAGGGGCCCAACAGACTCACAGTTCAAAGCTTCCAGATCCATTTACATGTGGTGGCTCAAGGGAAAGGCTATCCTTCAGACCATTCCTATGGACAGCATAGAAAGCCAGGGATTTTTTTTTTTCCAAATTCTTCTATTTCAATCCAGTGAAAATACAGCATGTAGGAAAAATGTTCAAGGTTAATCAATATGGCCTCTGTAAGGAACAAATGCTTTCAAAACCACAAGGAGTAGGATATACATTTCTGATTAGTTTTATTTCTAGATATTTTTTTTTCAATAATTTTGAAGTTTGGGGGGATTTTACCAGTAATTTCATTAGTAGATTCTTAGTGTTGGAAGGAAAGGGAAAATAAAAGAGTTTTACACCACCGCCCTTCCCGGCACCACTACAGAGGCTGGAAACAGAGCAAGTTAAAAGGCTCAATGCCTGGAGCTCCCAAAGATGTTGTCATGTTACATCATGGAGAACCCAGAACAGAAGAGGAGGGGAGCAGGTGCCAGGACAGGTCAGGGCACACACAGAACACCAGGTCCCAGGCGGCAATAAGGAACACTCACAAAGCAAGAATGCTCTCTTCCCTTGGCTTCTTTCATTTCCTTTGTGTCTCAAAGTGTGATCCGTGAAGTCCTGGGGAACTCTGCAGGGGAATCCAAGAGATCAAAACTACTTTCATAATAATGTTTGAAGAATGATTTGCCTTTTACACTATGTGGACACTTATATTGATGATGCAAAAGTAACACTGGCTCAAACTGACAGTCCCTTAATACATGTTGAAGCAGGAGCACCAGACTGTACCCAACAGACACCATTTTCTTCACCAGCACAAACTCGCAAATCAAAAGGAAAGAAAGCTAAATTTACTTAAGAATGTCCTTTATGAAACATTAAAAGTCACTAATTTCATTAAACCTCAACACTTTAGGATGGGTCTTAGTAATACTCTGACAAACTAGGACAGACACAGAGGCACATCGGCTCCATACTAAGGTAGAATGGGTATCGCCAAGATAAATGCTTGTGTTATTATTGCTTGAGTTACAAGCTGAACTAACCATTTTTCTCATGAAACATCATTTTTACTTGAAAAAGCAACTTATTCAGATTTAGGAATTTGGCAGACATTTTCTTGAAAATGAACAAAATGAGCCTGTTATTTCAAAGAAAACATCTGGCAATATTTATTGACAAGTAACATTTAAGAAACTACCTCTTGCTGAGATTTGTGGTCATATCTATAATCATCCAAAAAAAGCTACTAAAATGTTCCTTCCTTTTCCAAATGCATACCTCCATGACACCAGATTTTCTTCATATACTTTAATAGAAACATCTACCAGATTGAATGCAGATGCCAATATAAAAATCCAGTTTGTCTTTTATCAAGTCAGACATTAAAAATATTTGCAAAAAATGTAAAACAGAACGCATGTACACCCGTGGTGGATTCATGTCAATGTATGGCAAAACCAATACAGTATTGTAAAGTAATATAAAGTAAAAATAAAAATTTTTTAATATATATATATAAAATAATGCTGTGCCACTCACTGATTTTTTGTTTTGGAAAATAAATACATATTTTATTTAAAAAAGTTAATTTACCTATAATGGGTTTATTGTTTTCAAATGAGTTAATAATATGTGTTTTTTAATGTCTTAGTTATTTCTAGTATAGTTAATATTCATAGCTATAATCCCAAAAAAAACAAAAACTCTTTGGAATCCTCAATTTTTAAGAATATAAAGGAATCCTGAGACCAAAACTCAGTATATTAGATAGTTAAAATAGAAATTTCTATCAGTAATATATAGTAGAACTATCTCATAGAAATAGAAAAATGTGTAAGAGAAATATATAGCAGAAATCCTACATTTCTAATAGCATAGATCATTTTCATTCTACTGCAAAAAAGAGGTAGCTGTTTTATACTGTTAAAGGAAAAATTCACACAGCAGAATCAAGGTTGCCACCCACCTTGTCCTCACAGTAGCCAGTGGCTTGTGAGGGTCAAAGAGCTGTTAGTATGCAGTGGCAGCTGGGCTAGTGGCACAGGAAAGAGCCAGCAATGACTGGACTGGGAAATAAGAAAAGGTATGATGGGATAAAATGCTCCATCGCTTTATGGGCCTTTCTAGTGAGGAGATCTGAACAATGAGAAACGTACTCTAATACAAGATTACTTTTTTAGATAAATTTGTGTTTTCCCTTCTGTTTTTCCCCTTTGAGGCCCTCATTCATGTGAGTACAGGTTCTCTGCTCTCTTGCCTCAGGGAAAGTTTGAGGTTGCAATATCTAAATTTTATTTTAAGAAGCATTAAGGAGAATATAGTTAAATCTGGGGAGGAATATCCCCTGTCTAAAATAAGAGTCTCTCTGGCTTGCTGGGGGAGACAAAGTCCAGGGCCATCTGTGTCCTGCCTTACGTCCTGCCAGTGCCCCCAAGAGCCCAGCAGGACCTCAGAGAGACAATCAGTGTACCAGGGGGCAGACCACTGGCCCAGGCTTCTCCAACCACAACAACGGCCTCCATGCACTAAAGATGGTGCAAAGATGGCAGAAGGGAGGCCCTTAAAGGCTGCAAAGGGAGAGACAGTGGCATCTTGCCAGTAACCTGTGTGGCCAGATGGCTGATGCCTTTCTGGGCCCTAGGATGTGTCAGCTCTGCTTGAGAGCCTGGAACCTTGACACAGCCTCCAGTGGAAACCCCAAGACCAAGGAGTTGAATTCCTCACTAGCCCTTCGGAATGTGGGGAGAGGGTCAAAGGTAACTGCTGAATTAAAAGTAGAGAAGTATGAATATTGCTTGGCAATAAAAAGGAACGACACAGTGACACACGCTACAATGAGGACGAACCTTAAAAACATTATGCTAAATGAAGTCAGCCACAAAAGGCCACATAGTTTACGATCCCACTTATACAAAAGGTCGAGAATAGGCAGCTCTGCAGACAGAAAGTTGGTTAGTGGTTACCTGGGGCTGGGGAACTAAGGGGTAAATACTGAGGAGTGTGTGCGTGCAAGTCAGTCAGTCAGTCAGTCGTGTCCAACTCTTTGCAACCGTATGGACCATAGCCCGCTGGGCTCCTCTGTCCATGGGATTCTCCAGGCAAGAACACTGGAGTGAGTTGCCATACCGTCCTCCAGGGAATCTTCTGACTCAGCAATCCAATCAGAGTCTCTTACATCTCCTGCATTGGCAAGCAAGGTCTTTACCACTAGCGCCATCTACGAAGCCCAAATACTGAAGAATAGGTGATTTTTTTTTTTTTTTTTTGGAGAGGAGAGGGGTGATGAAAATGTCATAAAATCTATTGTGATGATAGATGTACAATTCTGTGCCTATACCCAAGAATTGAATTTCATACTTAAAAAGGGTGAATTACATGATATATGAGTTATATCTCAATAAGGCTGTTACCCAAAAAAAAGTATAGAAGTCTGATCTCATGCCTATTTTACATACACCATGCTTTACAGTCATTTTATAAGGCTGCATCAAGGTGAAGTGGTAACTTCTGAACACACATATTGTACTGGCTCGGGGCCTAGTCGAAATGCCCACAGCACCAGCATTGCGGAAAGGTGTGGCACAGGGCAGAACAGGCTCCAGGGAACAGGGGAGGGGGCAACAAGCGCTCTTGGCAAGTGGTCTGTGTCCCAAGGGGCCACACATGCCACCAGGGCACCATCTTGGGGAACACTAGAGCAAGTAATATTCAGAGATGTGAGAGAACAACCAACATGAAGGATATCCTCAGCAGATTGCAACACCCCACCTCAGACAAGGGGTCCAGTTGCAGAATCTTGCCCTAGCACATGATTGTGATGAGGGCTGCAGCCCTGGAGAGACTGGGCACGTTATCCAGGAAAGACCTGAGGCAACCCAGCAGGGATTTAATTAGTAAATAATAATAAGTTAATCATAATAGAAATATATAATTGATGCCATTTGTGTATAATAGTATGAACTATAAATCGCACAAGCTCTAATAGTGATGACAATAGCAAACACTAATTGCCAGGTACTGCTATATGTACTTTACATTTTTTAATTTACTCAATCTTCACAACCTCTGAAATCACTACTATTATCCTCCCCATTTTGCAGATAGAAAATTGAGTTACAAAAAGATGAGGAAACTTGACCAAGCTCATTAGTAGGGCAGAGCTGAAATAAAAACACAAGCAATATGGTCCCAGGACCTATTCTGACAACTCTACCATGTTGCGTTTAGGGTAAAGGCCCACTTACTACAACTGATTAACTAAGTCCGCAGGAACCATGGTTCAGCATGGAACCAGAAATCTTTAAAGCCCTTCCCATAGAGGAAGGGTTGGTCCCAGAGCCTGGGCTGCAGGTAGCCAGACAGGGAAGCAGACAACCACAGACACGTCTTGTTTTCTTCTTTTACAGTTGAGGAATCTGAGGCTCGAAGAAGTTACACAGTTTGCCTGAAGACTCAGTAAACAATGGAGTCAAGAAAGGATCTCAGAACTCCTGATTCCAAGATGGAAGCTGTGAACTGGCTTTTAGAAATGGGCTGGCAATGTCAAATAGTAGCAGAATGGTTAAAAACACGTGCTTGGTGGCCAGACTCCAGCTATGCCAAACGCCTTATGATCTTGAAAGAGCTACTAACCTTTCCCATAAAACAGGTTTAGTAATAGTAGTAACAATGTCTGCCTCTTGGAGTTGCTCTGGGAATTCTATGAAAAAGTTTGTGTGTAAAAATCTGATTGCCCAACATACAGTGAGTGAGTGATGTCACTCAGTCGTGTCCGACTCTTTGCGACCCCATGGACTGTAGCCCACCACGCTCCTCTGTCCATGGGATTTTCCAGGCAAGAGTACTGGAGTGGGGTGCCATTTCCTTCTCCAGAGGATCTTCTTGACCCAGGGATTGAACCCCAGTCTTCTGCATTGTAGGCAGATGCTTTATCATCTGAGCTACCAGGAAGTCCAACATACAGTACCAACATACAGTAGGTTCTCAATAAGTGGGAACTGTTTGAGCAGCTGTTCCTCTTATCCTGCTGAGTGATGACAAGCTCTGAGGCAGCCTAGATCTTTCCCCTACAGCCATTTTACCTCCTTACACTTAATAGACTACAAGATGGCATAAACATAACTTTTATATGCACTGGGCATATATGCTGGCTCAGAATATCAGTGCTGAAAGGCACATTAGAATGTTGTTACTTTTCAGTCATGTCTGACTCTTTGCAACCCCATGGACTGCATCACACCAGGCTTCCCTGTCCTTCACCATCTCCTGGAGCTTGCTCAAACTCACGTCCGTTGAGTTGGTGATGCCTTCCAATCATCTCATCCTCTTTCATCCCCTTCTCCTGTCTTCTATCTTTCCCAGCACCGGGGTCTTTTCCAATGAGTCAGCGCTTTGCATCAGGTGGCCAAAGTATCGGAGCTTCAGGTTCAGAACATCAGTCCTTTCAATGAATATTCAGGGTTGATTTCCTTTAGGGATTGATTGGTTTGATCTCCTTACAGTCCAAGGGATTCAACAAATGAGAAAATTGAGGGTCAGAGCAGTCACATATGTTGCACAAGGTTTTATAGCTAGTTACCAGGAAAGCAAAGCCAGATCTTTAATTTGCAATTTAAAAATTTTCAAAGCTGTTAGGAGGAGGTAGAAAAGAAGAAAATTTAAGAAGTGAAATTGTGACAGCTTCATGTAGCCCTTCAATCCTGAACTAAGGCACAGGAAAAGACCTGCCACCCCTGAGAAAACCTTGACCACTAATGATGCTCTGGCCAAGCCTGTCCCCACTGTCAGCATGCGCAGGTGAAGTGATGCTTCCCAGCCAGCAGGAAGTATTGCTTTCAGATATTCATCCCATACCAGCCCACCCTTAGTTGATGGTCTAGTCTGTACTGAACAAAGGAAACTTGACCTTGGGTGATACACAAGAGAAGTTAACAAAAAGGTGGGAACCAGTATCTTGGAAAGCATATGGTAGGTATGGGATTAGTGTTAGTAAAAGGATCAAAGGGGAAAAAAAAAGTCCTTTTATAATTCTTGAGTGGATTGCCTTAACTTGCTAAAAGACTAGCTGAAAAGTGAATGAAATTAACAAGCAGGTGCTAGATGGGGATGCAGGGCATTAGAGACGGTGTATTGAACTGAACAAGTAATAAAGAGCCTCAAGAATGAGGCTTGAGGAAAACAAACGTGAGTGCTTGCACATGTGCACACGTATATATTTAGCTGAGAGTGCCTGTCTTCCCCCCTTTGCAGTTAATTTAAGAGCTGCCCTCAAAGGCAAATTAAATTGTGTCCACTGTGCTATTTACAAGCATTGAGGGAGGTCTGGGGGCATGATGGAAGCAGTGGTGGGAGTATGACAGGGCAAGGCAGTTAAGGATGAAGGAGCAGAGATTCCAAACTGAAATTGCTGGGTCCACCTGCTACACATTAATTATGCGACAATTACTGTCTATTTAGTGTCGCTGCTGCATCTTTTAAGAAAAAGAAGTACATTTGAGAAACACTTGACAAATCTGCTCACCAAGGAAAGAAAAGGTTAGAATTCTGTATATTTTTTAGCTACATATATTATGAAGAGAAACTAACTTGACCCCATTTGTTGAAAACACAGTGAGTGACTACTGAGCAAAGAAATCAGCCTAAACATCAAAGTTTTCCATTGACTACAACCAATGTTCTAGTCCCGTCTAATAGTTTTAAGTACCCAAATGATGTTAACTTGTGCACTGTTTTGCATTTTCAGTTAAGAAAGCACTTGGTGCAAATATGCAAAGGAAAAATGCAGTTAATATTGCAGACTACCCACTAGCATTATCCACTGTGACATCATACATTAATAAGATGGATCTCAAAGATCACAGGTCTTCCTGGAGATGTTGCCTCAACAGGAGAACCACAAGCGTTATGCAAAAAAGAACTGTCCCCAAATTGAGGAACGTTGACACCAAATATATCTGTGTACTCCTGATGAGTGGTGCACACATGTTCACTTGTAACTACCACTCCAGAAGCTACTATTCATTGTCTGTATGCCAGGGCCACCAGTTTTTCTATACATGGGGCTGAAGTTAGGTGCTCTGCTCAACTGGCAGCTTTCTTTTTTTGTGGAGACATCCTTGGGGAAGCCCAGTTTTTGTCCAAATTCTTATATCCTCTGGTCTTGGAATTTTGATGGTACTTGTCCTTTTGTCTTCATGGAGCATTTGCAAGCTCACCTGCAATCTTCTCTAGCCTTCCTCTCCCTCCACTTTTTTCACAGATGATATTTTAGCTTGGTGGGAAACTATTGTTTGCCTAGGAGCTGCTGGGTTAGTACAGTTTTGTTGGGATCGTCTATGTTATGTTTATTTACCTTTTTTTTTTTTGTCGTCTGTTTACATCATGGCTTTGACTCACTTCAGTCATTTGGGGAACTTATGTTTAAATACAGACCCATGACTAGAGTTATGAGCACCACTTTCAAGATGTTTTTCTTTAGTCTCTTCCATATTTTAAACTTCCTTGGCCACATAAATACACATAGAAGTAACTGGAATATAATTTCTATATACCTCTACTAGCTATGTTGGTCTACGCCTAAGAAAAATGTTGTCAACTGTCTCTTGCTTAAGTAAACTAGGGAGGAGATCAGGAGCAGCTCTCACAAAAGGGAAGATGTAATTGGAGCCATCAACAGGGTTAGATTTCACCACATCCCATTCCCTCTGGAGCCGAAATGCCAACTCAATTGGCATCAAATATCTTGGGTTTACAAGGTATGAGAAAGAACCAAAGGGTAATAACATCTCTTATGAGAAGAGTGGAGATTCCAGAGGGAGGGGACATGGGCACAAGTCTGTAGGCCTTGGAAGGGGGTTGTAATAAAAAGAGGGATTGAGGAGAAAAGGACCGACAATTTAGAGCACCCTCTTCCCCAAATCTAAATCCTTTGAGCCCCTTCTTCTGTGTAGTACACGGGGAGAAAACTTCAGTTTAAATTGGCATTGCCTCTTTTCCTCTTCAGAGAAGGCAATGGCACCCCACTCGAGTACTCTTGCCTGGAAAATCCCATGGACGGAGGAGCCTGGTAGGCTGCAGCCCATGGGGTCACGAAGAGTCAGACGCGACTGAGCGACTTCACTTTTACTTTTCACTTTCACGCATTGGAGAAGCAAATGGAAACCCACTCCAGTGTTCTTGCCTGGAGAATCCCAGGGATGGCGGAGCCTGGTGGGCTGTCTATGGGGTCACACAGAGTCGGACACGACTGAAGCAACTTAGCAGCAGCAGCAGCTTTTCCTCTTACGCTGCAAGGTTCTTTTTGAAACATATCTGATCCTAGGACCAAAGTGTCATCAGGGCAAAAAAGAACAACCTCCAGACACTGCTGAACAGTGCAGCCTTTGCCCTGGTGATAAGGCAGCCCAGAGGCCCTCAGCCTTCCCCAAAGACCTGACTACAACAGTTCTTCCATCCTTCTCAGTGGAGAGGCTCAGTAAATTAAGCACTTCAGCAATCCACAAAATACTGAATCTTCCTGAATCTGCATGAATTTTGTCTTTCTGTTTCTAGAGCCCTTGGGAAACTAACATGTTGATTTGGAGGATTTCAGAATTCATGAGTTTCCTAAGAACCAATATGGAAGGGAGATTTATTTATCTACTATTCTTTGGGATTGTAGAATTTCTGTGCTTAGGTTTTCTTTAAAAAAAAAAAAAATTCAGAAAAATAAAAACCCTGAAGGGAAATATAGGAAAACCTCCTGGACAAATGACCATCCATACGAATGCCTCCAGGACAAATAACCATTTAGGTTATACAAATGGAACATACTTACAGTATCTTAAATCTGACAGCAACTTAATCAGATGTAGGAAAAAGTGCACAGAATGGACATGGGTTCTCAAATTTCAATGTGCCTCAGAATCACTGGCGGGACTTGGTAAAAGTGAAGATCCAAAGGGGCCATCCACTGAGCTTCTGGAGTGGGGACCCCAAATCTGTGTGTTTCATAAGAACCACTGGAGCTTGTTGCAAGTGGTTCCGTGAACAAATCGTTAAAAGACATCAATTGGTCCCAGGAGCCTTCCCACCTTCTCAGGTCTCAGCTCCCACCTTCTCCACTTGCTCTCTTTCCCTTCTCCTGCTCCCCTAAAACAGCTCTCATCAAGGCCACCATAACTCCCACGTTCCCAAGTCTGTGATCAGTTCTCATCCCCTCCTGCATGACCCAAAGGCAATAGTTGACCCAGCTGAGCACCCTCTCTCCTCTGAAGCATGTTCTCCACTTGGCTCAAAGGGCACTCCTCTCTCTTGGTATCCCTTTCCCTTCCTATTTACTCTTTTTCAGTTTCCTTTGCTGATCTTATCTTTCTAATTTCTAAATTTTGGAGTGCCCGAGGGTTTCAATTTATAGGACTTTCCCCTTCTCAACCTACTCTCATTTCTTCAGTATTTTCATTCAGTGCATTGGTTTAAATGCTCTATTATGTTGGGAATTTCCAAACGTGTGTTTATAGTCCATTCTGCTCTCCTGAGCAGTTTATAGATCCAGTTGCCAACTCAGCATCTCCAGTTGGATGTCTGAACAGTATATGATAACATGTATGAACACCCTGACTGATCCTTTCTCTCTCAAAACCTGCTTGTTCATCAGTGTTTTTCAGCCTAGTAATGGGTAACTCTTTTCTTTCATTTGCTAAGTCCAAAAACCTTCAGTCACCATTGACTCCTCAGTTTCTTCATATTCCACATCTAAACCATCAGCAAATCCTGTCAGCTCTATCAGGAAAAACATCCACATCCAATCGCTCGCCATTTCCAGTACTCTCAACCTGGTCTAAGCCATGATCACCATGGGTTACTGCAGCAGCTTCCTAACTAGTCCCAGTGCCTGCTCCCCGCACACTCGGCAACTAGAGTGTGATCCTCTTCAAACAAGAGTCAGGTCGCATCATGTCACTCCTCTGCTCAAAACCCTCCAAAGCCTTCTTGCCTCAAAGTGAAATCCAAGTTGCCCACAATGATCCACATGAAACTACATTGTCTAATCCAGTGCTAATTTCCCAACCTCATCCTGCCGCCTCAGCCTTTGCACTAGCTACTCCTCTGCCTAAAATGCTCTTCTCCCAGGTACCCATGCTTGCTCACTCACCTCCTTTGGGTTTCTGTTCAAATGTCCTCTCTTTAGAAAGGTTACCTAAATGTGGTAGACAGTGTCTAAGATGATCTCCACCTCCTGATATTCATACCCTTATACAATTCCCAGCACTTGTATGTGGGCTGAATTTAGTGTCGTGCCTCTAGCGAATAGAACTAGACAGTGGCGATGGGTGTCACCTCCAAGAGTATGTCACAAGAAGACTGTGGTCTGCACCTTGGGCACACTCATCTCTCCTTTGCCTGCTGCTCTGTGGGAGGCCAACCACCGTATAGACAAGCCCGGGTGGCAGGGACTAAGGAAGGCTTCCAGCCAAGAGCCTGCAAAGAACAGAGACCCTCAGTCTAACAGCCTGAAATTAACTAAATCCTGCCAACTCTTCCAGCTGACACACTGAATGGAATCTCTTGACAGACTTGAAGCAGAGACACCAGCTAAGCCTTTCCCAGTTCCTAATACACAGACACTATAAGTTAATAAGGTTATGTATGTGTGTGTTAAGCCATAAGGATTGGGGTAATTTCTTACTTGGCAATATACAGTTAACATTCTGATCATCCTATATATTCACAAAATCCTGCTACCCTTGCCACTTAGTATTCCTATTCCTCTTACCCTCAGAACTTTCTACATAACCCTGAGCTCTCAAAACTTTGCACATTATCAGTTTGTTTAGTTCTGTCTCTACCCACTAAATAAAAACTCCATGAGGCAGGGATATTGGTAGGCTTTTTTCACTGTTATTCCCAGCACCTAAAACATGTCTGGAACATAGTAGGCACTCAATAAAAATGTGTTGAGTGAACCAATGAACCTGAGTAAGGGAAAGAGCTTCGTAAAATGGTGAAAATGCAACTCACAAAGTTGTGGTGAGTGTTCAATAAGCAAAATACATAACACCTCTGGTTCTTAGTAGATGATTAACAAAGTAAGGTTCTCTCTCCAAAAGAAACTTTCATCGAATGACATTAGTATTAGTATTTTCAGACTGGGATGCTTATTTGCATAATTCTTGGCAAAGAAGATGGGACAGCTCATTTAAACTAAGATACAAAGCATTATTAGTTCAGCGGCTGTTTTAATTGTGGGTATTACCCAACTTGTCTCCATTCTTCAGGATCTCTGAAAGCAAACAGCACTGCCCTAAAATGTGAGCCACACCTTCAGTTTTCTATATTGTTCTATAACTCAGTTTCCTTTCAGCATTAAGGACTTTGAATTCATCAGAGAAGTTCTTTCAGACCTCTACAGGCTCTGAATTAGATTCTCACTTTGAGAATCATTCAGGGAAAAATAAAAAATAGTTCCTTCTGCCACTCTTATTGAATAGCCTCTTAAAACCCCACTGTCTTCGTAACCATTGCCAGACAATAAGATAATCCCCTGAGCAGTAGGCAATTATTACCATTTCAAAACCATTGTGCAGTTGCCTCTGAAACGAAATCATTGAGTTATATGATCTTCAGTTATTATGAACTCAGCCATTCTCCAGCAGGAAGCAGTGTAAGCAGACCATTTCTACAGAACAATAATGTTTAAAACTTTAATATTGGCCAAGCAATAGGAGCAATTTTCCTAACAGGATTGAACTAAGGATAAATGGATGTCTGACAAGCTATTCAACTGCACCGATGTTTCTCGAACCCTTCAGGACCTGTATGTTGTTCGTTGTTTTATCCAAATCTGGCACAGTTCCTGTTACATAACTGGTGCTCAGAAAATGTTTGAGGATTAGATAGATGTATAGGCAAGTGAAAACATTATGATAAGCCCCTGAATGACTGTCTCCTTGTATAAGCTAGTCCACCTGGCTGCAGTATCTGGGTGGTCACTTCTTTCTTGCCTGAATCAACTGATGGCCTCACTTGTCTAAGTAGCTAAATAGACTTTCAAAATCCTAACCTGCAACTCTTTAAACATGTATATTGGTCCTGACACTGCCCTTCTCAGGTTTGGTCTCCCCATCTGTAAAGCTCTCATAATAATATTTACCTCACAGGATTATTAAAAAGATTAAATTAGCTAACATGTAAACATAATACCTATAACAAACACATTTAAGCAATCAGTACATAATTGTTCATTAAACCTAGCTTTGTCCTCTATCTCTATGATCAAAAATATCCCACTTGACCTGTTCTTTCTCAGTTAGTTTTATTTCCCAAACCCCCAGGGAAGGGTTAGCCCTTAGTATGGAGAAATTTATGCACCAGCCTAATATTTCCATCATTGTGTCTGCTAACTTCTTTTATTGAAAATTTTTCTATCTACAAAGTGCTGTTGAATACATTATTCTTTGAGCTCACAACCTAAAAGATTAGTAGAACAAGAGCTAAGGCCCTGTTTTATAGACGAAGACACTGAGGCATAAAGAATTAAATTATATATTTACACAAGATCACATGATGGGAAAGTGGAGTCTTAGCCTCAAGCCCAGAACCTTTTCATTAAGCCGTATAGTCTCTAGCAAGTGAATTGAGGCAGAAAGCCAATAGAAGAGCCCAGACACATTTGCCAGTCAATATTCTGCCTGAAGCAGCACAAGTGACATAAAATACTGGGCAGGCAGCCCCTTCTGGAATCTCAAACCTGGGTCTTTATGAACTGCCCTACCAGTAAACATCTAGAACCCACAGCGGAAGGGAGCCTTTGGAAGGGTGGTGCCAAGCCTCCTTTCATCCATTCCCTTAGTGTCAGGCGACGGTGACAGGCATGGGCCACTCCCCCCTAGTAATTGCTCCGATCACAAAAATCTTGGAACTGAGAGATATTTGTGTGTTTGCATATGTGTATGCACATCACAATCCTGTTTAACTGGTCCTCCAAATACAGAGCCCCAAGCTACCCAAAGGGGATCTTTTCTAACCCCCTACCACTTTGTAGCATAGCCAGGTAGATCCAGGAAGGAGGAGTAAATTCACAATCGTTGACCACCTACTATGAGCCAAGCACTGTGCTAGGCCCTTGATGTATAATATATCATTCAGTTTAATGTTCAAAACAATCGCTATCTCCCTGTAGTGCACAAGGTCCAGTCCCTGTTTTCTTGGTAACCTTTCGATTCTGTTGGGGTGCCTACACCTCCTCCACATAGTCCATATGTTCTAGAGAAGCTGACCTGCCCTACTCCTAGGAGGTGGGACAAGTGGATGGGCTTAAGCTGATCAGTATAAGCAATTCAGGAAAGACATGTGGCCGATATTGGGTCAATAAGAAGTTCGCTGGGAGTATTGGAAAGAAGCTCAGTTGTCCCTCTCCTCCTCTCCTTTCCTCATCTCTCTCTTCCTAGAAACTGTGCTAAGTTACTATGAAGACTAGAATCACCATAGTCATTCAGAACCAGCCATAGGGTGATGCTGACTCCACAAAAGGCAAAGCAAAGGGATAGGAAGAAATCTATCCTCTGATGATGTCATTGCACACTGACTCAACTCTATAAAGTTTTCCCCACTTCTTAAATTCTCTGTTATATGGGAGTCAAATTACAGCATTTATCAGTTTACGTAGTTTGAGTTGGGCATTCTATTACTTACAACATAGCCTTAACTGTATCAGCTAGGGTAAGGCTGCTGCTGCTGCTGCTGCTAAGTCACTTCAGTTGTGGCCGACTCTGTGCGACCCCATCCCTGGGATTCTCCAGGCAAGAACACTGGAGTGGGTTGCCATTTCCTTCTCCAGTGCAGAAAAGTGAAAGTGAAGTCGCTCAGTCGTATCCGACTCTTCGCGACCCCATGGACTGCAGCCCACCAGGCTCCTCCGTCCATTGGATTTTCCAGGCAAGAGTACTGGAGTGGGGTGCCATTGCCTTCTCCAAGGGTAAGGCTAGGCTGCTGTAACAAGGACACTCAACAATAAAGAAATGGCTTAAAGAAGTCAGAGACCATTTCTCTCTCTTGTAACAGTGGACATGTATTCCAGGTGGGCCACAGGTCTGCTCCATGTATTCATTCGGAAATCCAGGATTTTCCAAGCCATTGCTTTCTTACCTACGGTCTTGTCCTCAGCTCCGTGGTCAAAGTTAGGGTGCTGTGGTTTCAATCTTGTGGAATGGGGAGAGAGCACGGAGGACCCTTATGTTTCATACCACACTTCTGCTCACATTGCTCTGGCAGGGGATTCATCCCTTGGCCACTCCTGACAGCAAGGCAGACTTAGAAATAAGTTAGTCGCCATGTGCCTAGCTACATGTCTATTACTACAAAAGAAAATAAGAATGGATTTTGATGAACTGCTACAGTCTTAGCCACATTAACCATTACAGAACCCCTTTTATAGAGGAGACAAGTAAGGCTGAGGAAACTTGCCTAAAGTCACATAACCAGCAAGTGGCAGAGCCAGAATTTGAACCCAAGTCTCCAACTCTCATTCCCGCACATTCCGTAAGGTAGACTCTTCTTGCTTTTCCATGTATATGGTTATCCCTCTCTGCAATTCCAGTTCTTAAATAGCATCGCCCACCAGCAGAAACATGTATACAGGTATAGGTTACTAACCAGAGCTCCGTCAGTTGCCTGGTTCCCTGGAAAGGTTGCTGCTTCCTCCTTAACTCCCAACCAGTACATTCTTTCCCATTCTCTAGGGGAAGAGGTGTTGAAGGAAGGACTGAGGCAATTGCCCCAGGTCTGGCACACAGAAAAAGAGGGTCTACACAGTTATGCTCACCTGTAATGGTTGTTACTTGAGAACTTCAGGGGAAATCAAGTGACAAACTGAGGTCAGAAGCAGAGACGGAAAAGGTATGATGCATAGAGGAGCAGGGGAAAGCATACGTGGAGCACGGATGGCCACGAAAGTCAATTCGAAAAGAGACTGAATGGAAAAATTGAGGATCCAGTACAGACTGAGTGAATTTAGGTCGTTACAGATTTAGTCTGTGTCAGAGCATTGCTCTTATTAAAAAGTATTCTTTTCTAATTTGAATTGGCAGCACATTCATTAAAAGAACAAAAGAGATACAAAGTAAAAAATGAAAAAAACTCTCTTCTACCCTATGCCCCAGGCACCCAATTCTTCTCCTCTAAGGGACTGATTGTAATCAACGTCTTGGCTATCCCCCTGGACATGCTTTATGTACAGACAAGCAAATCTAGAATCTGTTCAGAAGTATTCTTTTTTCTCCTCTTCTGTTACCCAGCTTTCTGCACCTTAATTTTCTTTTTTTTTTTTAATTTTACTTTATTTTACTTTACAATACTGTATTGGTTTTGCCATACATCAACATGAATCCACTACGGGTGTACATGAGTTCCCAATCCTGAACCCCCCCTCCCACCTCCCTCCCCATTCCATCTCTCTGGGTCATCCCAGTGCACCAGCCCCAAGCATCCTGTATCCTACATTGAACCTAGACTGGCGATTCGTTTCTTACAAAACATCTTGGAGATCTTTCAATGTGTGTACATAAAGAGTACCCATGTTGTTTATGGCTGCATTCATATGCCATTATATGGATATGCCATAATTTATTTAATCTCCTACTGATAGATATTTGGATTGTTACCAGTCTTTTTCTCTTACAAATAATGCTGCAATGTAATCCTTAGAAACTTGTCATTACCTATATCTGTGAAGAAATCTGTAGGATAAATTTCTAGAATGGACTTTGATTCATCAAAGCATATGCCTAATTGCTCAGTCACTCAGTCATGTCTGACTCTTTGTGATCTCATGAACTATAGCCCACCAGGCTCCTCTGTCCATGAGATGATCCTGGCGAGAATACTGGAATGGGTTTCCATTTCCTCCTCCAGGGGATCTTCCGTACCCAGGGATTGAACCCATGTCTCCTGAGGCACCTGCATTGGAGGTGGATTCTTTACTACTGAGCCACCTGGGAAGCACATCAAAGCATATAGATACTCATAATTTTGAAGGCTATTTCCAAATAATCCTTCATTAGTTTGTAGCAATTTATTCTCCCACCAGTTACGTATGAGAGCACCTGTCCTCTCACACTCTTACCAACACAGCTTGTAATTTTTTTCATCATTACCAATCTAATTCATGAAAAAATGGGAGTTTGTATAAATTTAATTTCCAGTTCTCTTATTATGAAGTCTGTTTTTTTTTAATTTATTTTTTAAAGATTTGTGTCCCCTTTTCTATGGGACTATCTGTTTTCACATTTTGGAGGGGGTTGGCTATTGGTCTTTTTCTCATTGGTTTCTTTACACGAACTTTTTACGCGTAAAGAAAATAAGCCGTTGTGTGTGAAATGAGCTCCAGATATTTCCCCCTTTATAACTGTGTTTTGACTTTGCTTATGATGGGTTTGGATTGCAGAAAAGCATTTCTTTTATTCACTCTGAAGCATCTCATTTAATTGGGAGAAGCAACTCCTGAAACAAACCGAACTTTACTACACAGATGGGAAAGGAGCATAAACATGAGAGAACTTCACTGTTGAAGGTTTCCTCCTGTTTGAGTCCATCCTTAATTATTCCCTAATGATGACATTGTCACAAAACTCACCCCACTGAGGAAAATTAAGGTTACTGACCATGACTTCCAACAGTAACAGTGTGCAAAGGAAGTCAATTTCCTGCCCTTTGGCATCCAAGCTAAACCATAGAGGAAAGTAATGTTCTAAAAATCCCCAGAGAATGTTGTTGACACATCAGTTTTCAATCTTTCTGAACTTACTTCCTCAATACAATTCAATTATGCAAGTTCTTCTTAGGTTGTTATTCAATGAATGGCACTGAAGAAGAATGAGTCTGTGGATAGGTTATCAGATGGACAGGGAAAGAAACTAAAGAAATGGAGTAAAGGAGTAACAGAAAACATTAAAGTGTAAGTGACAGGCATTTCATAAGAGGAATGAAAGCGCATCTGCCACAGGCAGGCCATCAGATTTCCCCACACAGTGGAGGATGGACTTCTTCGCAGAAGGCCAAACATCAGTCTCAGCCGTGAACATTTCAGGACCCCAGAGACTGACAGTAGGGGATGGGAAGGGGGATGAGCGATGCCCCTTTTCAAGGTCTAGGAAGGAATGTAAGCAGCATTTCTTTATTGTCACCAAGCTGATGTGCTGAGACAGGCTTTGGAGAAGATTCTGGTTCCTTCTGCTTTCTCAGCCTGATCTGTGGCAGTTACTGAACACCCCAGTCTTACATCTTAGCTGGTCAGGGTCTGAGTGAATTCTGACTCTGCCTTGCTGGACGCTTCCCCACTCCTTGATGAGTATGTAGTCTAGAACTCTGGAGTTGTACTGGTATCTCTCTCTATGCTTTCCCCTTCCTCTAGGCTTCACCTTTCTCGCCACCCTAAAGCACAATGCTGTGCAGCGTCAGGCAGGGAAGCCCTTCCAAAGCCTGGGCATCCGCCTGGCTTCCTGACTCCCATTCCAGTGCCTGTTCTTGCTGGAGCATTGCCCTGAACTTCAGCCTCTTTGGCAAGAACGCTGGCAGCCTCGCTGGCCCTCAGCCACCATCCTGTTCCTCTCAGCAGCTGGCCAGCATCCTGTTTCAACCTGAATAGCCCTCTTCCATGACCCTCTGCCACTCCCCTTCCTGACCACCAACTGGATAAGGGTTTCCATGATCCAGTGCTCAGTTTTGCCCCTGCTGTGCTCCCCTCCCTCCACTAGATGGGACCCCATGGACATCTGTACCAGCCAGGTCAAGCCCAGGTTCACTACACATACAGACCAACTAACCCACTTCATTTAAGCATGTTTATTAACTCATGTAACAAGAAGTCCAGAAATGGGAAGATTCCAGGCTTGGCTAATTCCATGGCTCAAGTTGTCACTAAGGACCTATAGTTTCTCAGCTTTCTGCTCTGGCGTTGCTACCATGTTGTCTATCCCTTTCCCAATATGGCACAGCAGCTTTGAACAGTCAGTGGTGGGCTGGAGTCAGTAACCTCAGGCTCCCAGGAGCCAGTTGCTAAATTTGCCAGTCAGCTGTTGAGCTACTGGTAGCTTGAAGTCAGTCATTATGAGAGAATTTATACCACAGAAATGGAAATAGGCAAATGCCACAAATCAGGGCTCTTTGTTTTTGGAGAGTGGGTTATCACTGCATGACATCATCACACAATAATATCTAGAGACAGAATGGGTCTACTTCTTAAAACATCTTTTTTGAAAAGTAAATAAGCATCTAGAAACCTTACAGAATATTTCCCAGCTCCTATCTCCTTGGCCTGAGGGTGTCATGTGCCCAGTTTTCAACCAAAGATTGGCAAATCAATAGGGTTATGATGACACAAACTGAGTACCTGAGAGCTGAAAATCAGAGTTCTCTTAGCTAGAAATAAGGTGGGAGATGGCTGTTAGGTGAGCAAATAGAAGGGTTTGTCACACACACACACATACACACAGCCCATCTACTCAGCTGACTGAGAGCTTATATATCTGCACTGGCCCAGTGTGGAGTTTCCAGTAGGTTTAAGGGACATACAGGTTAAGAAAGCTGAGATGTTTGCAAGCCTACCTCCGTAGAATAGTAAAAGACAACAACAGAAATCAATGAGGGGCAATTTTTTCTTAGGTTCTCAGCAAGCACCTGGCTTCTTTTAAGCACTTTAAATGAATAAAAATTGTCCTGTGTTTCCACTCAGTAATGCTTTTTCTATAAAGAAATTCACATTCCGAAAGAATTAAATGTTAGCCAGGAAGAAAATGACATTAGTTTTTATGTGTTGACATGCAATTTAAA
Organism: Capra hircus; assembly: GCF_001704415.2. Classification (NCBI taxonomy): domain Eukaryota; kingdom Metazoa; phylum Chordata; class Mammalia; order Artiodactyla; family Bovidae; genus Capra; species Capra hircus. The sequence continues at coordinate 44,738,200 of NC_030812.1, read as the reverse complement.
TTGAGTTAAATACAAAACTAGATTCAGTTAAGCAGATCACTCAAAATTAACTTTTCTCAGTTCAGGCTTAACCTAATACTGATTTCTCTCTACCTTGAGTAGACGCTTAAGTTTGCTCACCTGAATCTTTTTTTTTTTTTTTTTCAGTCGGTCCCTCTAAAGGTTTGCTAAGGTTGCAAAACTTTTCATTGATATTGTGAAGACGCAGGCTCCATGCTGTCTATCTTCATATGACTTTCATTGCCCACAGGAAGGGATCTCAAGCCTGCTCTCTGAAAATTTCAAGAAAATGTTTAAATTGCCCTTCTCTGCATCCTATCCAACTTCTTGTGCCTTTTCCCTTCCATTAATGAAAACAGAAATAGAAATCTTCTGACCTCATATGCCTATGTTTGTCATAAAGAGTCAGGCTTAAATATATTAAACTTTTATACAAGCCTCTGTATGGTATAAAAACAAGTACAGAACTCAGTCTTCATCTTCAAAGAACTGATAGTCTGGTTACAAGTTACAAACAGCGAATGAACACTGTAAAAAGAAAAAAAAAAGACATTTGAGAAAGGGAGGAATCATTTTTGAGGAGGTGGCAGAAATTTTGTTTTCTTTATTAATGTTCTCCACTACTTTGTATGAAGCTTTAAAATACACAGAAAAGTTGAAATAACAAGAAACACCATATCCCCATCAGTTAGATTTAACAACCATTAATATTCTGTAATATTATTTTCTACCTAAATATTTTACTGTACTTTACCCTAAATACTTCAGCATACTCCTCTTAAAAAGGATATTTGCCTAAAACCCACAATAGCTTTATCATATCTAAGATTACTAATAATAGTTCTTTTTCTTTTTTTTTTCGCTAAGTCGCTTCAGTTGTGTCTGACTCTGTGCGACCCCATAGACGGCAGCCCACCAGGCTCCCCCATCCCTGGGATCCTCCAGGCAAGAACACTGGAATGGGTTGCCATTTCCTTCTCCAATGCATGAAAGTGAAAAGTGAAAGTGAAGTCGCTCAGTCATGTCCTACTTAGCGACCCCATGGACTGCAGCCTACCAGGCTCCTCCATCCATGGGATTTTCCAGCCAAGAGTTCTGGAGTGGGTTGCCATAGTTCTTTAATATCATCTAAAATCCAGTTGGCATTAAAAATTTTCCAATTTTTTCCCCAAATACCAAAAGCTGTTTTTATAAACCAGGTTCATATTTCATACTTGGTAGTTATGTCTCCTTTGCTTATTTTAATCTGGAAGTGTCTTTCATCATTTTTAAAATAATATTGACCTTTGAAGACACTAAACCAGCTCTCTTATAAACTGTCCCAAATTCTGGATTTGTCTGATTATCATTTCAAATTGTTGTTTAACTTGTTTTTCTAGTCTTGGTGTCTTGCTGAAATGAAAGCCTGATCAGATCTTGGCCAAATCAGTCCAGGTTCTGACTGGAAGCAGATGGCACAAAGAGTTTAACTGAAGGGAGCTGAGTGCAGGGACTGTTCACAGACATGCGGACAGGCTAGAGAGCACAGTGGTGGGGAAGCACGCGGGAACTACCCCGCTGGAGGTGGAGCAGTGCCACTGAAGCATAGCAGGAGCCAGGGCTTTAGAAGAGGGGCCCCAGCCGGAGGTGCAGATGTAAAAGGAACACAGCAACACCAAGAGTGCGCCCAGGTGAAGAGTGAGGTGATAAGAAATAAATGCCCCAAATCGCTCTCCCTTGTCCTTCACATTTGGGCCAGAGCCTCCACTGCTGCTGCTGCTGCTGCTGCTGCTGCTAAGTCGCTCAGTCGTGTCCGACTATGTGCGACCCCATAGACGGCAGCCCACCAGGCTTCTCTGTCCCCGGGATTCTTCAGGCAAGAACACTGGAGTGGGTTGCCATTTCCTTCTCCACTGGCCGCATCTAATTAGAAGCCAAAATGTGAGGAAGCCTGAGCCTGAGTGATCCATTGTGCAGAAGGGCATCACTGGGGGCACAGAGCAGGATGGAGAGGTACCAAATGAATTTATAAGGGCAAATAGGGAATGACCAACACGTAACTTAGACTTCTTTTTGGCTAGAATGCTTCATAGGTCATGCTGTGAATTTCAAATTATATCAGAAGAGGAGAAGCACAGTGCTATCTTGTCTTGCCATTAGCAAAGCTGAACGTCACCAGTTAAAGTGATGACAGCCAGATCTCACCACTCAGATGTAAAGGTGTGTTTTCACTTTAACAACAAGCAAGTAATCTAAGCAGAGAGCCTTTGGCACCAGGGGAATGTGCTTTTGCACCAACAACTTTTCAAAGAATCATTTCAACATCTCTTGATGATCCTGATCTGAATCAGTTATTTCACCGGGGTTGCAAAGTGTTGATTTTTCTAACTCTTTTATTGCATATTTGGCTGAACCAGGTGAGGTTTTACAGATTAAAAATGGATTGATATCAATAATTTCATTGGGTTCAAATTAAAATATTTATTACCTAGCATTTTTTTAGGGAGGAAGTCTTTCTCTCCTCAACCAGGAAAAAACTACAGTTCCTCCTAAATAGACAAGGTAAATGTTTACTTCCTTCCCTTTATATATGATTGTCAAAATAAGAGCCACCACTGAATGAATGGGACTTCCCTTGTAGCTCAGTTGGTCAAGAATCTGCCTGCAATGGAGGAGACCCAGGTTCAATTCCTGGGTTGGGAAGATCCCCTGGAGAAGGAAATGGCAACCCACTCCAGTATTCTTGCCTGGTGAATCCCATGGACAGAGGAGCCTGGCAGGCTATTTACAGTCCATGGGATTACAAGAGTCAGACATGACTTAGCAGCTAAACCACCACCACCACTAAATGAATAATGAGCTGCTGCTATTCCAATTGCTCTTCCTCATCTTCCTCCTCCTCTTCTCTCTCTCTCCTCATTTTTTCTTTTCAATGCCCAAATTGTCCCAAATTTAGTAAACAGGAGCCCCTTCAAACTGACTCCTTAATAGGCCCCTGTTAGTCCTGGAGGATTTTCTTCCTTTCTGGAACTAGGGGATACCCAGGGCTTACCCAAACTAAGTTATGTTTCTCTGCCCCAGATCCCCAAAGAGTCTTGGCTCAGTTTAGTGGAAAGTGATATTTAGTATAACACCTGTGCACCAGGTGTGCTCATTGCTTCTGAGGTATTGCTGCCTCGAGGCTTTTACAGGAGATGGAGCCCATACATATACACACATACGTAGACAGGGTTTCCCTGATGGCTCAGAGGTAAAGAATCTGCCTGATATGCAGGAGACCACTTGCAATGCAGGAGATGCAGGTTCGATCCTTGGGTCAAGAAGATCCCTTGGAGAGAAGGAAATGGCAACCCATTCTAGTATTCTTGTCTGGAAAATTCCACGGACAGAGGAACCTGATGGGCCATAGTCCATGGGGTCACAAAGAGTCAGACTCGACTTAGCAACTAAACCATCACCACTACATACACATATACCTTAAATCAGGAGCTCATATTAACATTTCCAATTCAAATTAAACATTACAGTGTAGTCAAGAATAGTCAGGGGGAGCAAGGATTTGAGCTGACCTTGGGAGATATGTACAATATCTTTAAAACAAACAAACAAACAAATAATTTTTCCATAATATGGCTTCCCAGGTGGCTCAGTAGTAAAGAATCTGCCTGCCAACCAGGAGACCTTGGTTCAATCCCTGGGTCAGCAAGATCCCCTGGAGGAGGAATGACAACCCACTCCAGTATTCTTACCTGGGAAATCCCATGGATGGAGGAGCCTGACAGGCTACAGTCCATGGGGTTGCAGGGTCGGACATGATATATTGACTAAACAGCAGCACCAGCAGCTATAAGATAATATCATTTCCAAAGAAAAGCAAAACTAAAAACTAAGAAAAGAAAGAGAATCAATTTAGCAACATTTTCACCATCTTAACACAACCATTTTAAATATTTTTATGTAAGTCCTCAGTTGTTAGGATTTGAATAGAGAGAGAGATGACAGGGGAGATCCCCAAGAGGAGAGTGCATGTCTTAAAGTATGTGCAGTACTTGAAACAGGTTTGTAGGAGACATTGTTCATCTGTGGGTATCTGTTCACACTGTACTTCCTGGATACATAAACTTTCCCCTATTTCTGCCTGTCGAAATCCTGTTCATCCTTCAAAGGCAGTTCTCTGATTCCCTGCCAAGCCTTATGCTATCTACAATGCATTTCTGTGGACCTGATACCACTTTTCACTTTATCTTTTAGAGGTACTTGTGTAGCTTTGTTATCTTCCTAACTGGTTGTCAAGCTCCTTGAAGTCAGGGCTTATATTTGGTTGTCATCATATTCTTTGAATGCAGAGTTGCAAAGAATAGCAAGGAGAGATGAGAAAGCCTTCCTCGGTGATCAGTGCAAAGAAATATAGGAAAACAATAGAATGGGAAAGACTAGAGATCTCTTCAAGAAAATTAGAGATACCAAAGGAACATTTCATGCAAAGGAAACTGAAGTTTCTCAGTCATGTCTGACACCTGGGGACAAAGATGGGCACAATAAAGGACAGAAATGCTATGGACCTAACAGAAGCAGAAGATATTAAGAAGAGGTGGCAAGAATACAGAGAAGAACTATACAAAAAAGATCTTCATGACCCAGATAATCATCGTATGATCACTCACATAGAGCCAGACATCCTAAAATGTGAAGTCAAGTGAGCCTTAGGAAGCCTCACTATGAACAAAGCTCATGGAGGTGATGGAATTCCAGTTGAGCTATTTCAAATCCTAAAAGATGATGCTGTGAAAGTGCTACACTCAATATGCCAGCAAATTTGGAAAATTCAGCAGTGGCCACAGGACTGGAAAAGGTCAGTTTTCATTCCAATCCCAAAGAGGGACAATGCCAAAGAATGCTTAACTACAGCACAATTGCACTCATCTCACACACTAGTAAAGTAATGCTTGAAATTCTCCAAGCCAGGCTTCAACAGTATGTGAACTATAAACTTCCAGATGTTCAAGCTGGATTTGGAAAAGGCTGAGGAACCAGAGATCAATTGCCTACATCCACTGGATCATTGGAAAAGCAAGAGAATTTCAGAAAAACATCTACTTTTGCTTTATTGACTATGCCAAAGCCTTTGACTGTGTGGACCACAATAAACTGTCGAAAATTCTTCAAGAGATGGGAATACCAGACCACCTGACCTGCCTTTTGAGAAATCTGTATGCAGGTCAGGAAAAGCAATAGTCAGAACTGGACATGGAACAACAGACTGATTCCAAATAGGAAAAGGAGTACGTCAAGGCTGTATATTGTCACCCTGCTTATTTAACTTCTATGCAGAGTACATCATGAGAAACGCTGGGTTGGATGAAGCACAAGCTACAATCATGATTACTGGGAGAAATTTCAATAACCTCTGATATGCAGATGATACCACCCTTACAGCAGAAAGCAAAGAACTAAAGAGCCTCTTGATGAAAGTGAAAGAGGAGACCAACCTAGACAGCATATTAAAAAGCAGAGACATTACTTTGCCAACAAAGGTCAGTCTAGCTAAAGCTATGGTTTTTCCAGTAGTCGTGTATGAATGTGAGAGTTGGACTATAAAGAAAGCTGAGCACTGAAGAATTGATGCTTTTGAACTGTGGTGTTGGAGAAGACTCTTTAGAGTCCCTTGGACTGCAAGGAGATCCAACCAGTCCATCCTAAAGGAAATCAGTCCTGAATATTCACTGGAAGGACTGATGCTGAAGCTGAAACTCCAATACTTTGGCCACCTGATATGAAGAACTGACTCATTTGAAAAGACCCTGATGCTGGGAAAGATGGAAGGCGGGAGGAGAAGGGGATGACAGAGTATGAGATGGTTGAATGGCATCACCAACTCAATGGACATGAGTTTGAGTAAATTCCGGGAGTTGGTGATGGACAGGGAGGCCTGGCATGCTGCAGTCCATGGGGTCACAAAGGGTTGGACACAACTGAGTGACTGAACTGAACTGATATTCTCAAAGCTCCTTACTGGGTAGCTGACATATAAGAGGCTTTTAGTAAACATTTTTTTCATTGAGTTCTGGAGCATCCCAAAATGAGTCTAACAAATTAGCACTATATTTTCTTCCCAGGTTGTAGAAAACCTACATGACCATCTTTGGATGACCATCTTTCACCCTAGTTATTTACTTTTGAAACCTAGGGCTTAGATTATTTCTATATTGTGAAAATATACTCCAGATTACTTATTACGATCCTTTTAGTTGCCTGATAATGCTTCAATTTACTTTTAAGGCTGCTTCTAATTTTCAGACAACAATCTTAAACACCTTTAAGAAAAGTTATTAGTTTTTAAATAGACATATAGAATGTTCCACATTTACATGTGAAAATGTCACTAGATTAAGAGGTGTGAAAAATGCTCTGATGGCTCATAAAGGAAGTGACTGAATTGCCTTCACAGTAGGCTGTGAAGAAAAAGACACCTTCTTTAAACTCTCTGTGATAGAGGCAGATGGATACATTATTGTAAGAGACCTGGAGGTCCCTTTCAGCTCTCTGATTTTAATTGAATTATATAAATTTACACAGTCCCACCTGCCTTGTGACTAAACTCAATTGGTTTAGCTCTTAACCTCATTATTGGCAAATAGAAATTTCAGTAATACTTGACAACAAAGAAATCCACTGGCCTCCGTTTTCTCGTCTATAAGATGGGAAACCTGAACTGATTAAACTCCATGGTCATGAGGCACTTTAACTCCATAAACCTTTTGAGAGTTTAGTTAGTTCAGGTACATGCCTTTCGATAGTTCAGGTACACGCTTGAAACTAACCTTTAGATAGGTTAGGTACATGCTTTCTATGATATTGACTGAAAACAATTTTTTTGTCTGTCTTCCTAATAGCTGATAGTTTTTTAAAAGAACAAATTTGGCTCTACTGAGTACCTTAAATGTCTAACAGTAGTATCATAGCTGAGGAAAGGGGGAAGGACAGACAAACATACTGAAAGATATCTGGACATAGATTTGAATCCCAACTCTGCTACTTACAAGCTATATGACCTTGGGCAATTTCTTACCCCCAGTATTTGCATTAAAATTAATTAACAGCCACTACCTCACAGCCATTAAAATGGCTACTATCAGAAACACAGAAAATAGGAAGTGTTGGTGCTATTGGAATAGCAGCAACTATTCCAATACTGGAATTCCTGTGCCCTGTTGACGGGAATTTAAAACAGCACAGTGTTGTGGAAAACAATATGGCAGTTCTTCAAAACCATTAAGAACAGAATTAGCCTATGACCTAGCAGTTCCATTCTGGGTATATACTCAAAAGAATTGAAAATAGGATCTCAGATATGTGTACACCCATGTTCACAGAAGCATTATTTACAATAGCTAAAACACGGAAGCAACACACATGTCTATGGATGGATGAATAGCAAAATGTGGTATACACTTATAATGGAATTTTATTCAGCCTTAAAAAGGCAGGAAATTATGACATGTTACAACATGGATGAAACTTGAGAACATTATGCTAAATAAACCAGTCACAATGATCCTGATTATGTGAGGTACTTAGAGTAGTTAAAATCATAGAGACAGAAAGTAAAATGGTGGTTGCAGGAGCTGGGGGAGGGGGGAATGAGAGGTTGTTATTTAAGAATACAGAGTCTCAGTTTTGTAAGATGAAACAAACTGTGGAGATGGGTGGTGGCAATAGGTGCACAATATGAATTTACTTTGAAGAAGGGCATGGGAACCCAGTCCATTATTCTTGCCTGGAGAATCCCTCTTTCCTTTATCAAATCCTGTAACACAAGCCTTCGTCTTCTACTGATTTCATTTGTCATTAAAGTCTGTGCCTTGTTGGAGCCTTAAACTCAAGTCTTAGGCCATTTGAAATTTCTGGCTACCAACCTAGTTGGTCCTCTGGATTTTTGTACTTAACATTTTTCCGTTGATGTTGCAGTCTAGGTTAACTGAGGTTGTGCTTCCTTTGATGTCATAGGTTAGATTTACTGGGGTAATAGTTATGTTACTTACCTCTCTATGCCTCAGTTTCCTTCTTTGTAAAATGAAACCTGAAAAGAGGTCAGGGCAGTAGATGACCAAGGAGTAAGGAAGTGGATGCTTAAAATTTGAGGAGAATAAAGACCACTGGACTAAGTAATGCTTCCAGTGAGAAACAGCAGAACATTTTCACACTACCTATTTACTACTGAGTCTAATGCAGTCTAACACAATGCACCCAAGAGTTTATTATGAAACAAAAATCACACCCCCAAATGTCATCATAAAGACCACAGCATGGATTAGGACAGTACCATAAACCAGTAAGGAACTAACAAGAATCTGGTTTCTAGTCCAGCTTTGAATAAATAAGCTAGGTTGCCATGGAATATTTACTTACCTCTCTGAGCTTGCATCTTCTCCCTGTAAAATTGGGGGGCTGAATCAGATCTGGCCTGTAAATCGCTTCCTGCATTTATATTCTATGTTTCCAAACAAGGTATAGTGAGACCTTCAGTGAAAACTAAAAAGAGAAGTTAAAGCAAGGTGGGGGGAACAGAGAATGACCAGAATTCTATTTGAGATGCTGCAGGAGATGTCTCTCTAAGGAGATGTCTCTCTAAGGAGATGGCATTTGCGCAGACTGAAGGAAGTGAGAGAGTCAACATGTGGATATCTGGGCTGAGAGGGGTCTAGACAAGATCTCTCTGTATCAGTGATGGCGCTCAGTTCTGTTGCACAGTGTGACAAGAACTCTCATTTCCTATCAAATTTCCCATTCCTTTCAAGAGAGAACCATCACGAGATCATGCCAGCCCAGGATAGGTCCTGAGGGAGCTGGATGAGGCACAACTGGGACTGAATGCCCAAGATAAAGGGTGTAGTCTAAAAGTCATGCCTTTGTGGTGGTCAAATCCAAATGAGAAGATCCAAAACAAGTTATCAATTTAAAATGACCAGTGAAGAATGGAATCCTGGGGCTTAAATGAGCAGAGAAAAGAGAGAAGTTGAAGTCCTAAGAAGTCAAGTTGTAAAACAGAAGTTGTCCCAGAGTGATGTTTTTCAAATTCAGAGTAATGACCCATTGGTGAGTTATTACATCAATTTAATGGGTCATGATGAGCTTATTTTAAAAATTAAACTAGAATAGAATGGACTTACCAAAGTACATCACATAGAAGAAGGGCAAGTGACTGTTCTGTGAAACTTTTGTTTCAGTTATATGCATATATATGTTAAGTCACTTTGTAAATTTTACTTCTCACTGTGAGTCATGGTCAAAAAAATCTGAAAGCCAGTGGCTTAGAGAAATTCCAGATATGGAGTACAGATAGCAGTGGCCACTTTTCATTCAAAGATTTCTGTGGGTGGGCCAAGTTTATTTAAAGGGGTCAAAGAAGAACATAAAAACACTGTTCCTGGGAGAATAAATGCAAACAGCCTTTATGGAAACACTGTGTTGATATAGCCCAGAATGAGTACTTTCATTTTCATGAATCTATCCTGAAGTGATAACCCAAAACATGCAGTCTTATGCACTGAGATTTCATCACAGTATTTATAGAAGTGGAAAACTGGAAACACCTAAAAGTTCAACTTTAGAGGAATGGATAAATTATTATACACCCTGCATCAACTCTCTGAAATTGACCTGGAAGGAATGGGGATCTCACTAAAAAAAGAAAAACTAAACAAAATAAAAATGAAAATTATGACTGAATTTGCTCAGAGGTTACTGTGGGTTCACTTTCCCATCCACTGGCTTCCTCACTCCTTGGTCATCTGCTCCCTGACCTCCTTGTAGGTCTATGACAGGGTGTCTTGGCCCCATTTGTCATTTACCCTGTGGATTTTGGAACTCTACTTTTTGGACTCTGCTCATCTGAAATTTCTGTGTCTTAAAGTAACCAGTTCTAGAATCTCATTATTTGTTGGTATCCTATCCCTACCACCTCTTGTCTCCTCTCTTCCTCCTAAGGAACATGTCTTCTCACTGGACCTGCCTGATACTGAAACTTCACCCATTAGGAAGGGCAGGGACTTCCCTGTGGTACAGTGGATAAGAACCCACCCGCCAGTGCAGAAGACACAGTTGCAACCCCTGGTTTAGGAAGATTCCATATGCCTTGGAGCAGCTACCGTTATGGCAGAAAGCGAAGAAGAGCCAAAGAGCCTCTTCTCTTGATGAAGGTGAAAGAGGAAAGTGGAAAAGCTGGCTTAAGAGTCAAAATTCAGAAAATTAAGATCACGGCATCCAGTCCCATCACTTCATGGCAAATTCATGGGGAAACAATGGAAACAGTGACAGACTTTATATTCTTGGGCTCCAAAATCACTGCAGATAGTGACTGCAACCATGAAATTAAAAGATACTTGCTCCCTGGAAGAAAAACTATGACAAACCTAGGCAGCATATTAAAAAGCAGAGACATTACTTTGCCAACAAAGGTCCATCTAGTCAAAGCTATGGTTTTTCCAGTAGTCATGTATGGATGTGAGAAGTTGGACCATGAGAAGACTGAGTGCCAAAGAACTGATGCTTTTGAACTGTGGTGTTGGAGAAGACTCTTGAGAGTCCCTTGGACTGCAAGGAGATCCAACCAGTCTATCCTAAAAGAAATCAGTCCTGAATATTCATTGGAAGGACTAATGCTGAAGCTGAAGTTGATGCTCCAATACTTTGGCCACCTGATGTGAAGAGCCAACTCATTGGAAAAGACCCTGATGCTGGGACAGATTGAAGGCAGGAGGAGAAGGGAACAACAGAGCATGAAATCATTGGATGGCATCACTGATTCAATGGACATGAGTTTGAGAAAGCTCTGAGAGATGGTGAATGACAGGGAAGCCAGGCATGCTGCAGTCCATGGAGTCACAAAGAGTCAGACACAATGGACCGACTGAACAATAATGGAGAAACTAAGCCCATGAATCACAATTACTGAGGCTGAACTCTAGAGCCCAAAAGCTTCAACTACTGAGCCTGGGCTCCTAGAGCCTGTGCTTGGCAATAAGAGAAGCTACCACAAAGAGAATCCTGCACACCGCAACAAAGAGTGGCCCCCTTAGCCCCTCTAGCTGCAACTAGAGAAGCCCTCATGCAGCAACGGAGACCCATCACAGCCAAAATTATAAAAAATTTAAAAAAAAAAAAGGAAGGGCAAGAAAATGGGATATATCTGTATATGTGAACATTGTTCATCCACTAGAATTAATTTTCATAAATAATTTTAATGACATGGAGAAATGTTTATAATATCATTGTGGCTGGGTCAAATGCCAAGACCTAGGTCTAAAGAGAAACCAAGGGTTTAAGGAGAAGTGACCTGGGTCTTGCTGGGCTCTCTTTACTGTTAAGCGGTGTGTGAAAGCACAGAAGGAGGAAGTCGTTTCTTAGCATGAAAAAAGTCACTCTTATTATTCATAGGAGTATGGCCAAAGTTACATAAATAACATGCATAATAGATTTGGGAAGTGTTTAAGGAAATGAGTCCTCTAGATGTAGAACTTGTTTAAATTTTAAATACACCAGGAGACAAAGCAGAAGTCAGAAGTTGAAGACCTCTGCTCTCTGACCTTCTCCAGCAAAGAGAGGCCATTCCCTCCTACTCATCACTTTGTTACCATGGCCACCACCCACAAAAAGTACAGCTTTGGACCTGAAATATTGGGTAAGCATTATTTTTAAATGAGAAGAGAGAAAACGCAAATGCCCTCCCAGGGCTTGAGAATAGCAAGTGAACAAAGCTGAATGTAGGAAAAATAGGAGTGGTAGGGACTAGGAGGGATGAAATATGTGGGCCCTACCCTGCCCCAACTTCCCTGGTGACTCAGTCGGTAAAGCGTCTGCCTGCAATGCCCGAGACCTGGGTTCAATCCCTGGGTCGGAAAGATCTCCTGGAGAAGGAAATACCAACCCATTCCAGTATTCTTGCCTGGAAACCCCCATGGATGGAGGAGTCTGGTAGGCTGCAGTCCGTGCGGTCGCAAAGAGTTGGACACGACTGAGGGACTTCACTTCCACTTTCACCCTGCCCCAAAGGCAGCTGCTCTCAGATCCCGTCATCTGCTGCCCTGCAGGAATGCGGCCCCAGTGTTGTCAGATACTGATGATATTTTCAGCATCAAGAGATGCCAGAAGTCTAGGTTTTTATATGAAAAACATTTTAAAATAATGTGTAGGCCAAACAAAACATGCCTCAAAGCCTGACATATACTATACCAAAATATGAAGATGAATGATGGGACTTGAGGTCATTTGATATTTTTATTTTTACATTTGCATGTGCTAGAACCATAATAGTGAACATGCTATTACTTTTATAGTCAGAGAAAAATTGTTATATGTTATATTTTTAAAAATTAATTACTAAAGAGAGCATTAATAAATAATTACTAAAAATTACTAAATGGCATTAAAACAACCATCAAACAACAAATGGTACAATAACTTGTTCTAGGTGGATGTTTACATGAGACTAAAGTTTTATAATATGCTTTCCTTCAAAAGTTTGCAATATATCAAGAAGAATTTCAGCCTAAGCATAGCAACACACTAAGCCTCAGGCTTCCTGATTCTCAGTTTGTGGTCATGATCTTTAGCTACTGTTTCCAGATCAGGGTTTATGAAAACAAATGGTTTGTTCCATAATATTATCAGCATTTCTATTTGATTAAGTATTTAGCCTAGACTCTCCTTGTTCTGACTAGATGTTGAAAGAAAAGAGCATGTAATGCTTCCTTCAAAGTAATTATAGTATAGTCAGCTACAGAGAGAGTGGTTATGAGTATTAAATCAGTTAAAACTTGTAATACACTTAGATGAATGTCTAACACAAAGTAGCCACGAACTGACTGTTAGCTGTCATTGTATTATGACTGCTCCTAGCATTTTCATTGTTGTTATTTTTATCATTGTTATTCAAAAATCAGCAGCTGAAAATGATCATTTTTTGCTACGGAGTAGAAGCAGTGTGAGAAGGAAAGAAAAAGAAAGGGGCATATAGGAAGGGGAGACTAGAAAAAGAAAGAAAAGGCATTTCTGATTTGGTGTTTCTTACCTTGGAAGACAAAAAGGAGTAAATGGAAGAATTGAGACTGATGAGTCTGAGGCATCAGGGTAAGGGTGGTGGGCTCAGAGTGAGGACAAAGCCGGTGGGATGCAGCAAAGTCCTATATATCTATGAGACCTTGATTTCCCTCACTCCAGGTGATACCCATTATGGACCCATTATGAAATAATTCAGTTTGTAATAATCCATATTTTTCTGATGAAAGAGAACGGACCAGAGCAGAACACAGTAGTGCAAATAGTGAAGACGAGTATTGCTTATTGAAAATGTGTCTTTTCTTTTATGTGGATGTATGTATGTGGAGTTGACAGTCATGGCAATCAAAAACTTTCAGAAATCTTTTTACTAGACCAAGGTGAAGGCTTTCCTCTGCATTGTGATCCTTCTTTAAAAGAAGGGAAATGTGTGTGTACGTCTCTGTGTGTGCACGTCTATGTGTGTGTGTGTGCACATGCACGCATGAACACACATACATCAATTACCCTGAAAGAGTTTCAGAGAATGGAACTTTTTAAGACAGCTGAAGAAATCCCCACTCAAATGGAATGCCCTAGATATCAAGATATTATTCCAAGGGCAAACTGTTAAGTAACAACTAGTGTTTATTAAGACCTTAACTGCACTACAGGCACTGGGCTAAGTACTTCACATTTAATCCTGCCAACAACAAACACTATGAGAAAAAAACAAACTCCAGCAATACAAGAAACCCCTGGGATCAACAAACACTACAGGTTTACAACCTTGTCCGTCTTCTCTCCTTCCCTCCTTCTCTTTCTCTCTTCCAGTTTCTTATCTCAGGAAAGGAAAAGAATGGTAAAAGAGAACAAAAAAGAAAAACCATGAAAATAAAACAGATGGGAACAACAGGAGAGGAGGAGGGAGGAAGGTGATGAAAGGGAAAAGGAAGTATTGAACACAGAAATGCTATACTATATGCCTCTGAGAAGCTATCACTTTAAATATAAAGCCATCCATGAAGCTCTTTAAGGGGACTTATTCTTTAAGGTAGGGTTGAGAAGGGCCAAGGCTGGGTGGGTGTGCTAAAACCAAGCCCTACTCCATTCTGCTCAAGGTCAGCCTTGGCTGCAAACATTCATCAGATGTAGCCTGACAGCCAGCTTCAGATAGACTGCTTCTGTGAAACCAGTTCGAGGTATTGATGTTAGCATCTTGTGCAGAAGTAGCCTGAAGTCATGCATTTTCTCCTCTCAGAGGAGCCCTCTATATCTATTTGATTTCTGTGATGCATGCCAGCAGGCTTTGGCTCAATGTTAATGATTTTATTCCCTTTGAATTCCTGTGAGACTTTATTCCTTTTGGTTTCCAGGAGTTACATGCCACTGTGATTTCAGCCCAGTCACACTTTTGCTGTGATAAAAAGAAACTATGGGGAAAGCTTGCTCTGTATCCTCTGCCTGATACTGCTACCAGACATGGTTATTAAGACTTCCTTTCAGAGAATGCACAGAATAGATTCTGTTTCCAGGGTCCTGGTCATGTGCCTTCACTGTCAGATAAACTGAGAATTCTAAACCATGTGTCAGTAAAGCGACTATACCCCAATAAAAATTAATTTTAATAAATAAATGAAATTATACCTAAGAACAAAAAATTAAATAAAAATTATAATTAAAAATATTAAAAATAAACCATGTGCTATTCACATATACTTTCTACCTGGAGAAGACTCCTGGTGGCTTGAGTCAGGTGGACTATGATTGGGTAGACAAAATTGTTGTAGTTAGTGACCTAGCTCTCACTTCTTAATCATTACATTACATTACATTACAAACAACCAGTTGATAAACAACTTTATTGTTAGGTATACTTTACCAGCATTTTTGTCATTGCTATCATTTCAATGTTTTGAACTAAGGTTTTGTTTGTTGACTGGCTGCCCCTCCCCCTCACACATACACAAAGACACAGTCATGCCCTTTCTCCATTGAAGTTAAGGAGCTAGGTTAGGAATACATCTACTTGAACTGATAATTAAGCTATCAAGGTAAATTTAAGGTAAATTTCTAGTTTACCAAGAAATATCAGATTTCAGAAACTCAATTTTCAATCTTCCTGACCCCAAAGAAATCATGAAAGTATCCCCTTTTGCTTTTGTATCTTCCACCTGGGACCCAGATTTTATCTGTGTCAATGACACTCTAAATATAGGATCTTTTAGTGACTCAGGTCATGCAGAGGCATAAGAAAACTTCAGGCTGGGGCACCAGACCCTCATCCAGTTTTTGAAAGCACCCCAAAGCGTCTCAAAATATAATGAGGGCAGCAGCAGCCAAAAAAAAAAAAAAAGCCCTCAAATCAAAATTAATTTTAATCTGCTTTAATTAAATGCCTTTTAGCACTCTGTAGAGACAGATGACAATTACAAAATCAAAATCAAAAAGCAAGTGATTCTCTAATCTTGTTTTGTTGCCAAGATCTAGCTGACCTACTTTTAAGTTGCCCTGCAAAATGTGGCTTCCACCCACTGCCCCTCCTTCCTGTCCACCGCCCTTCTGACCTCTGTACCTCATCTCCCTTCTGGTTCTGCTGGGTTTTTCACAGACTCCTCCTTCTCCTCTTGCTTTTGTCTGTGGGACGGTCCAGAAGCTGGTCTTGACATTCCCCTCTTCCCTCAACCTGCTGATGAGATACCCATCCTCATGGCTTCTCCTGTGTTCCTCTTGAAGAGAAACACCCACATCTCTAGACAGGATCTCTCATCAACTCTCCAGTTCCTTTGATCCAGGGTGATCACTTGACCCCTTTGCTGGGACAGTCTCATATATGTCTGTCATTCCAGCTGAATTAATAGTGCCCCCTTTGACTCTCAGAAAGGTCACAAAAAATATATTATTTAGTCTTCCTACTCAAGAGTAAGGATTTCTCCCTGACTTTACTTGATCCAACATTTCAGTACTCCACTCTTCTTTTTCTGGAATGCTTGTCTTCTTTCCCTGCATCCCCATTTCTGTTGGTGGTTCTGTTGCTCTTCCACAGCTCAGGGGCTGGAAGCCTTGGTGCCTGGCTGACCCCTCCCCCCCATCCCACCTTTACCATGCACAGCACCAAGGCCAGAGGAATGGACACATCTCCTGTGTCACTCACCAACTCTGTGCTCTGTTTCCGTGCCTTGGTATGATATCGTCCTTTGTAAAACAATAAAGGCAGTACTTTCTGACAGAGTCCTTGCAAGCAGTAAATGAGGCCATATCTAAGGGAGCACCTGGAACTGTTGACACAGCAAATCTGATGACTTCTTGGATGCACATTTGATTCAACCCATATTTACTAAGCACCTCCTATATGCCAGGCACTGTTCTAGGTTCTGCAGATGCATCAGTGAGCAAGCCAGTCAAAGATATCTGTCCTTATAGAGCTAGCATCCTAGTGGAGAAATTAGACAACAAATAAAGAACTCGTGTCAGGTGGTGATAGGGAAGGAAAAGCCAAGCAGAGTAAGGTAAACAGAAAGTGTCAAAGTGAATGGAGAAAGGTTGCTATTTTCAGAAGGGTGGTCAAGGAAGATGTCATTAATAAGATGACATTTGAGCAGAGACTGAAAGGAGATGAGGGAATTAGCTCTGCGGCTGTTTAGGGGAAGAACAGACACTGGCAAGTTCCCTGGGGCAGGACCAGGTCCCGTGTGCTTGAGGACCAACAGGGAAGATAGCTTCATGGAGTGGAGGGACAAGTAGGCACCAAGTAGAGGGTGGAGTCAGAGGTAACGGGAGCCCATTGGGTACAGCCCTTGTAGATTCTGGTGAGGAGTTCAGCTTGTCCTCTGAGCAAGGCTGGAGCTGTTGGACAGTATGTGCAAAGGCGTGACTGTCTTGAGAGAAGACTGCAGGAGGTGAGGCCAGAAGCAGAGAGAGGTTAGAGGAGATGCAAAAATCCAAGCAAGAGATGGTGGTGGCCTGGGCCAAGGCAGAGCAGCCGCAGTGGTGAGAAATGAAAACCTCCCTTTGAAGTCTCTTGGATTTCCCACTGCATTTCTGTCTCAGCCACAGCTCTGGCCCTGGCCTGCATCACCTAACACCTAATTATTGCAATAGCTCCTTCCTGTCCTCACTGGATCTCCTACCCCTGTTTCTCCCTCTCTCGCTTTCATCATATCACTTCCCAGCTCAGAGAGAGCAGTTGGGCCCTAGCAGTTAGGCACCAAATCCAAACTCCTCCCCCGGCTCTCAAGAGCTTCCACTGGCTTCTATTTATTCAGTGTTCTTTCTACTGTAAACCAATCCCAACCAGTGTACCATGAGTTCAGTAGCAGCTCAGAAATTCCCTGGCTTCCTACGTAACCAAGAGATTTGTTATTCAGCATGCAGTTCAAAATGAAGAGTAGTTCTTTTCATTGAAAACTACTTTTAGGTGTGATTAGAGCAACAGATGATAATGGCTGACATTATGTTTACTAAGTGCCAGACACTAATCTAGGAACTTTACAAATAGCATTCTCCTTTAATGCCTACAACACCTCTACAACACCCCTATGAGATGGATATTACTCTTATCATCCCCAATTTTATCGATGAGGAAACTGAGGAACAGAAACAGTAAGTAAATTGCCTTACCTCACAGACGCAGAAATGGGAAGAGGTAGGTGTGGAGCTGGGATTTGAATCTAGAAAGTCCAACTCCAGGGTCAGCACTCTTAGCCAAACCCTGTATTGCCTCCCATATTTGGACATTCTGTCTCAGATTTCTTAATGTGAATTGTTAAACTGTCAGTGTGAGTATTGCAGGACTCTCCTTACCACCCCCAGGCCTTGGCTTAGCCTCTTCTCTGCCTCCCCACCGAGCTCTGCCTTGCCAAGTCCCACCGAGCTCTGCCTTGCCAAGTCCCACCCAGCTCTCAAGTAACTCAACCTCCTGTTCTTCCACAAACCTTCTCTAAGCATGTTAGACCTCGCTGACCTTCCATTCTCTGAGCTATTTGAAATCCATTGCAAATCGCCATGTTTTCTGTTTGTTTTTCTTGCATCTTCCCAACTGCACTGCAAGCTGCTTATGTAGAGCAGCTATAAATTATATATCTTTTTATATTTTCACAATATGTAAAGCAATTCTGGGCCATTCAGCTCAACAGACATTTTAAAATAAAGCCTACAGCAAACCAGATCCTGAATAGGTGCTAGAAACACACTGAAGACCGTGCTTAATAACCTTTCTTGCCCAGTTGGGAGGATCCAGGAAAAATGCTTCCTGAAACATAATTAACCCTTTGGCATAAATGCCATCAGTGACACTATTCACATGCAAATACATGATTTTCATGTTATTTCAGTAAAAATTCATTGAGTAGCTACTTTGCCCTACTTTGTGTAGAATGCTGTGCCAAATTCTTGTTCCAAGAGGAAATAAGACAAAATCCCAGTCAGAGATTTCCCAGTCTGTACTACCAACTCCCAGTCTATGTTGCCATCTGTCTTAGAGCATAGCTAGACATAAAGAACAGAACAGTCATTCAAATCTGCTTTACGTGAAAGAGAATATAGGAAATCTCACAGAAGAGCAGTATAAAAGGTATATCAAGGCCTGTAGGTGACTGGAATAAAGAAGGACCTAAAAAGTTATTCTCCATCTTTCTGTCCCCCTCCCTCTCTCTCTTCATCAAACCTGCCCCTAGATTGCCTCCTTCCATTCTGTCTTCACATGATCCATCATGGCTTTCACAAAATGCTCTTATTCTCAGCCTCCAAACACCTCCATCGTGGACTTCCAGGAACAACATCGCTGTCTATTCCCTTGCCTTTCCATATTCAATCCCAAATGTCCAGCAAGAGAATCCAACAGGTCCACTATGCGATAGGTTTCCAAACAGCTGTAGCTGGCGAACGGGGAAAGGATGCACAGGTCATGTTGAATGGCACGCAGGGCTTCAGGGGACCACTCTTCCTGAGGCAGAACCCAAACCTGTGGAATGACATCTTCTGTAGAATATAATGTGATCCATGGTACAATAGTTGCTCTAGAACACAGATGCACCTCAAATTCACATTCTGTAGGCTTAATAGATTCATGGAATTAGAGAAGAGCAAGGACGATAGGAATCGCTTGACACAACCTTCATACTTGTGCTCATGCGTGCTTAGTCACTCAGTTGTGTCTGACTCTGTGCAACCCCACGGATTATAGCCAGCCAAGCCCTTCTATCCATGGGATTTTTGAGACAAGAATACTGGAGGGGGGTGTTGTTTCCTCCTCCAGGGGATCTTCCCGACCCAGGGGTCAAACCTGCATCTCCTGTGTCTCCTGCGTTGCAGATGATTTTTTACCTGCCAAGCCATCAGGGAAGTGGATACCTGTGCTCAGTGGAAACCAAAGCCCAAGAGTGTTAGGGGTACAGCCCTGGGTAGATCCTGTAGTCTTTGACTCCTAAAGTGCTTCCTATCTCATGGCCAACATTTACCAAACCAGCAGCCCCTAAAGACCATCTCTGACATGCAGGTACCCAAAGATAGTCTACAAATCATTTTGTGGGTTTATTTATTCTTTTAGTATAATTTCAGTACCAACTTGAGCATTTTCACATATATTATCTTATACTGACCTCATAACAATTAGGAGAAGAATCTTTAAACCTATGTCATAGATGATAAACTGAGACTCAAAGAAGTCAAGAGACTTTCTTATAGTTTATATAGTTAGTACTGGGTGGTCCCAGGATTTAAACCCAGTCTGCTAGTGCACTCAGTTTTGTCCCACTGTTAGTGATCCCATGGACTGTAGCCCACCAGGCTCCTCTGTCCATGGGGATTTTCCAGGTAAGAATACTGGAGTGGGCTGCTGTTTCCTACTCCAGGGGATCTTCCTGACCGAGGAATTGAACCAGTGTCTCTTGCATCTCCTGCATTGGCAGGCGGATTTTTACCACTGCACCACCTGGAAACTCCATTAAACCCTGTCTATCTGACTCTAAACCTTTGCTGATTCTGCTATGCCATAGTGCCTCCACTCTTCAGAAATCAGTTAGGTGTCAATCAAAAATAAGGAAGTGGAGGGGACTTCCCTGGTGGCCCAATGGTTAAGAATCTGCCTTGCAATGCAGGGGGCACAGGTTTGATCCTTGGTGGGAGAACTAAGATCCTACATGCTGTTGCTGCTAAGTCGCTTCAGTCGTGTCCAACTCTGTGCAACCCCATAGACGGCAGCCCACCAGGCTCCGCCGTCCCTGGGATTCTCCAGGCAAGAACACTGGAGTGGGTTGCCATTTCCTTCTCCAATGCATGAAAGTGAAAAGTGAAAGTGAAGTTGCTCAGTCGTGTACGACCCTCAGCGACCCCACGGACTGCAGCCTTCCAGGCTCCTCCATCCATGGGATTTTCCAGGCAAGAGTACTGGAGTGGGGTGCCATTGCTTTCTCCTATATAGTCACTAGCAGTCTGTTAATGAAGATCCTACATACCATGGAGCAATTAAGTCCACACGCCCTGGAGGCTGTGTGCCACAACTGAAAAGTTCGTGCGCCACAACAAAAGATCTTGCAACTAAAACCCAAGGCAGCCAAATAAATAAATATTTAGGAAAAAAAAAAAAAGAAGGTATTGGAAAATCAGACTGATAAGTTCAGAGGTCCAAGGAATTAACATGTACAGGATTAGGGTGCTCACCCATGGACACAATGTCCTCCATATCTGACAGTCATGACTTCTAGCAATTCCCTCCTTTAGCATTCATGCCTCCATAACTGAGGACGAAAGGATAAGAGCATTTTCCAAAGAACAGATCAATTCCATTTGAGGGGAGGGGAAAGCTTGTTCTCACATAAGATTGTTTTTTTGCAGCAGTGATTCATTCTATCAAAGACATCACTACTGCCTTTGATATGGACACTATCTTTATCAGCCCCTTTGGAGTCAATCTTGAACCCATGTATAATTTGGTTAGCCTGGTGAAGTTCTTCACAGTTCTCTAAACAACTTCAAATGCTTCTGGATAACTTGAACCTATATTCTTGGGACCGAAAAGAAGTGACGCACCTAATGTTTAAATCCTGGAGTGGCTCCAAAGAGTAGTACTTCAAGGAACTCCACACAAGACAATTTCTTAAAATGTATATATTTTTACTGCTTGTTGACTTATGGTTCTTTGCCATGGTGGGGATTTATTACCCTTTAAAATGCAATTCTGGACTCTAAATCTATTGCATGCTCTGGTTTCAAGAAAACCCTGATAAAGTCCTCTGAACAATTCAACTGGGGAGAGGATGAGCAACCTTCTCGGCTTGCCAGGACTGAAAGAGTCTTAGGGATTTGGGTCATTCCATTCCAAAATCGGGAAATTTCCTGGCAAACCAGAACAAACTAGCCACACTAATATAGAGATGATTTTGAAGGGTAAATCTTTTGTCTTACTGTCTGTAGAAACAACAAGCAATGCAGGATGGATAATAATTGTCCTTTCATGTCTTTCTTTAAACATCATATTTTTATAGGGATGCAGAAACCCCAAAGTATAAACGTGTGAGAATAAACACAATAGATCAAACTGTGATTCTTAATACCTCCAAATGCAGATGAAATACATCAAGCAAATAAAGAGCAAAGCTGCCACAGGTGACAGTGATTCACTTCAATATGTAAAGGCCTGGCAGGGACGTCTACATAAAAGGGAGTCTTCAGCAGTCAGCTCTGTGGTATTTGATTCATCACTGTGGATCAAAATGTGCCAGACTTCACTCTTCTAATGGTGAGGGGAAGGGGTGCTTCAGTGCCAAGCTCCTTGTCCAAACTCTGACCTCTGCCTACATCCAGCAGTGTTAGAATGGTCAGCCCAGCTGATATGCACATTAATTAAATCTTCAGCAGCAGCTGAAGAGAGGAAGCCAAGCCTGGTGAGAGCCTAAATTTCTTTAATCCTTTCTGAAGAGTATAAAGAGTTAAAGTTTTACCAATCTGGCCTCTAAAAATTCCTTCAAATCTCAGCCCTGCAGTGTTAATTGATTGATATCATTTATAAGTAATCTAATAATGTTGAATAATTTATTTTAAAATGGGAGTTGTTGAAAATATATAGCCATACTAATCTGTCTATTGAAGAATATTTTTGTGATTATCATATATGATTTCAGGTCAGGATAGAAATTTGTTTTGTTGTTTGAACAATCTTCAGATACCTTATTTTAGCATTTATAATAAGGTGGATTTAGAAAATGAGTAATTTTGAGCCAGTGGATGATGCTGAACTATAAATTCATCATCCCACAAATATAGTCCGATCACAGAGCTAGATGGTAGGAGGACAGAGAAATAGTGTCCTCTATTTCTCTGTGCTTGCCCTCCCCCACTGGCTTTGAATCTAGTGGGAAGCCTGATATAAATGAGTAAATAAATATGCAAAAACAATTTCAGACTGTGATAAATAAAAATTAATATAAATCTACTTTCAGGTTTCATATCATTTTATCTATAGCTCTTTGAAGCATTTATCACAGCCTATGAAACCTCAACATCATATATTATTCCACAACAATTTTTTTTCTCAACTCAGTCTTTGTTACTTCCTGCTTCATTAAAAAAAAGCCTTCATGAAGAATGATTTAACATTACATCATAATTTTCCTACCAGAGGAACTACATTATCCACCTTAGGCTATTAAAAATTCTTCATTACTTTTTATCATTTTATTCAATATTTTTTAAACTTTGGAGACAATTTACATCAAAATGCCAGGCCTTACAAATAAGTTAGATGTGCAATTTCTCACCACTCATGAGCCCTCCTTTCCTTGCTAATAAGATTAATACCTGTTCTTTCTGGTTCCTGGTTCCTAGAACAAATAGAATAAAAGGAGAAATCTGTGTTCCGTCTAAGTATCAATACAAGCACCGTTTCTTCCCACTAGATTCAAAGCCAGTGGGGGAGGGCAAGCACCATTTCTTCCCACTAGGTTCAATGCTGGAGAAGGGACATGGAAAACAAAGCTGCATTAAGGGCACAAGATGACTCAACTGGCTTCTCTTGAGAGAACAGTCTTAGACTGGCTGCCCTTCTCCTACCCAGCCTCCATGCCTCCCTCTCTCCTCCCACGTAGTGACAGCTCCCCTCCACAACCCCCAGCTTTCCTAAGAGCCTTCTCCTCGGGTAAGTTTAATCTTCAAGCAGGACTCAAACTCCCTCATAAAAATGTGTCAATGATTGATGACAATAAGGATATTACCATTTTAATGAGAATCAAAGTCGTTAAAAAATGAAACTCTGAGCATAAGGTCTAGCACTGGTGAGTGACGGAGGTAGTATATATTTGGCCAGCCGTAGAGATCTTGCCAGAGAAGGCAATGGCACCCCACTCAAGTACTCTTGCCTGAGAAATCCCATGGATGGAGGAGCCTGGCAGGCTACAGTCCATAGGGTTGCGAAGAGTCAGACACGACTGAGAGACTTTACTTTCACTTTTCACTTTCATGCACTGGAGAAGGAAATGGCAACCCATTCCAGTGTTCTTGCCTGGAGAATCCCAGGGACGGGGGACCCTGGTGGGCTGCCGTCCATGGCGTCGCACAGAGTCGGACACGACTGATGCGACTTAGCAGCAGCAGCAGCAGCAGAGATCTTGCCTGGGCCTCCCTGGGAGCTCAGATGGTAAAGAATCTGCCTACAGTGCAGGAGACCTGAGTTTGATCTCTCAGTTGGGAAGATCCCCTGGAGGAGGACATGGCAACCCATTCTGCTACTCTTGCCTAGAGAATTCCATGGACAGAGGAGTCTGGCAGGCTGCAGTCCATAGGGCTGCACAGAGTCGGACACAACTGAAGCAGCTCAGCAGCAGCAGCAGCAGCAGCAGCAGCAGCAGAGAGCTTGCCTAAAAACCAGCTGGAAATAGGACACTGGTTGCTTCTGATGCAAATAATGTGGCATTCCACAGTCATGATACAACATCAAGTAACGCTGTTTTCTTTTTTTTTATTGGAGTAAAATGCTTTACAATGTTACGTTAATTTTTGCTGTACAACAAAGTGAATCAGCTATGTGTATACATATATCCCCTCCCTCTTGAGTCTCGCTCCCACCCCTTTCCCATCCCACCCCTCTAGGTCATCGCAGAGCACCAAGGTGAGCTCCGTGTACTATAGCAGCTTCCCACTAGCTATTTTACACCTGGTAGTCTATATACACCTGGTAGTCTATATACCCTCCCAATTTGTCCCACCCTTCTTGTCCCCCCAGTGTCCATGTGTTTTCAACACATTATAGAGTAACACCCAGGCAAACTACTCAACTGAAAAAAAAAATCACTGTAAACACACTCAGTCCATCTTGGAGCATTTTGTGTAACAGTTTTTCAATGTACTGAAATGTCTCCATCTAATGTATTGTTCAGATTTAGAATTTTTTGTGTGCTGACATTTGTCTCTCCCTCTAGGCAGCACTTTCCTCTGAGTCAGTACCTGGAAAATACTGTCAGACAGCCTCTTGACTATTAAGTATAAGTTAATCTTTCCAGGACTCATTACAAATGTTTTGTTCTGAATGCCTTTAATGTGATTATTGTGAATAATAATAATAGCCATTATGTAACTGGATATTTCCTGCAAACCAGGTGCTCTTCCTCACGTCGTTGCTCATGCTCACAACAGCCTCCACATTCGTTATTATTATCCCTCTTTCTGTAGTTGAAGAAATCGCCCAAGGTCATACAACTGCAAAGAAACTCTTCTTAAAAAAAGCCTGTCAAGGTTTTTGCTCCTGCACACGTTAGAGACAATAAAGCAGGAAAGATACTGTGTTCTGGCTATTACACAGGGCACGTTAAGGCACAGGGTTAATAGATAAGCACCTTTTAAAACTTCTGTGTTCTCTGAAGAATATTTATGAGTCTGGAGGTGAGTCAAGAATGAAACAGCCTATTGAAGAACGTAAGAACTATAATCAGCGCTATGGGACTCAGCAGAAACGGCTTAAACAGAGGCAAGACGGTTCCAATTTAGACTCACCCTTTCCAAAAAGCAGGGGATAATAGAGCACAACCTGACTGGCAACCACAGGTTTAAAGTAAGTGATGTCAGGACCAACCCTCCCTGGCAAACCCAGCCTGTCCCAGACAAATTTTCAAGCACTCACTCTTTACTGGGTGCTATTATTAACCTTGCTGTCATAGGATAAACCAGGGTTTCAGTCACCAGCAACCTGGGGGCGGGCGGCTTAAGTATGGTTCTCCATTCTGTCCTCCCTCCCACTCGCTCCATCACTGCTGCCGGCAAATCAGCCGAAAAATAGTCCTAACTACCACTGGTATACATCATCCCAATCCACAGAGTCCTTTCACATACCTTATTGCATTTAACCCTGTGAAATAAGTGTTATTAGTAGCCCCATCTCAAATAGGAAGATGGTTCAGAGAGAAGTTGTAACTTTATTTTTTTTTATTTTTTATTGAAGAATAGTTGAATTACAATGTTGTGTTAATTACTGCTATACAGCAAAGTGATTCAGTTATACATGTATACATTCTTTTTCATATTTTTTCCATTATGGTTTATCACAGGATTTTGAATACAGTTCCCTGTGCTATATAGTAGGACCTTGTTATTTATCCATTCTATATATACCAGTCTGCATCTGCTAATCCCCAAAATCCCAATCCAAGCCTCTCCCACCCACCTCCTCCTTGGTAACCACCAGCCTGTTTTCTATGTGTCTGTTCTGTTTCACAGATAGGTTTATTTGTATATGACTTACTTTGAATTACTCTGCCAAGAAGGACCAGATCCAGAACCACGTCCAAGTTTTCTGGGTCCTCCCTCTAATTCAAAAGGAGACCAAATGAAATCCCACCAAAGAAAAACGTGCCATGTGATATCATTTGCTCTGCTTTATCTCAGGCTTTAAGATTAAAATTAATAACAGTCTAGTAGATTTAATGGTTTCCTACCATTAACCTACCCACCTCCAACAAACACATCTAAGTCCCACGGGACTAATATCTTGTAACTTAATTTCATTCATGAGAGTTTATGCAGAACATTGCTCTGCATCAGTTTCTCTTCCCCCTGCCCCCAGAGGTTTATAGACAATGCACATGAGCATCAGGGACTGTTAGATGTGTACGTGAGAAGATAAATCCTCCTACCTGTCCTGTGTAGGCCTGGGGTTGATTTTCACTTCTTAGTTACGAAATTCTGAGGGAGAAAGCTTTTATAAAGCACACACATGCACACTCACTGTCTCTATAGTACAGGCAATAGTACTCAGTCTAACTATTACGATAGAAGCTCATCCTCAATAGAAACAGCTTCTGTTCATTTAGAAGTGAAAAGCAAGAGAAGAATTTTAAATTACTACAAGCACTACTTAGGTTAATGGTCAGCAATCCAAGACCCAATGATCAGGTTTGTGGATTTTCTCTGTTCCTACATTACCTCCTCTTGTTGCCTACTTGACATTTTAATCTTCATTATTACCTCCTGCAGAGGGTGTTAAAGAAAAAGAATGGAGGTGAGATTCTAAACAAAATTTTAATTAATGATTATTAAGCATCTTCTTTGTGCCAGACACTGAGATAGGTATGAGAGTCCTAATTAAATAATACATGGTCCCTGTATGTGGATTAGTGCAATAAATGCTTCATTAAAGACATGTATAAAATTTTATGAAAACTCTGGTAAAAGAGCAATTAGCCTGGAAAGAAGGGTAGGAGGTAAAAACAACTGATAAAATAACACTTCTGATGGGACTTGGAGATGTTGAAGTCTAAGAGGAAACAAGGGAGGAAGGATGAGGAGGAAAGAGGATGAACGGGGACAGAGGATTGTAGGCAGTGGGGTTTAGAAGCATGCATGTGCTCTGAGAACAATGAGTCTCTGATATCGCCCTAATGAACACAGGAGACAGAGGACACTGGGGTGATTTCACGAAGGGCTGTGTGGATGGTGACTGTATATCCTGGTTTCTCTGAGTTTCAATTTATGGCACAATTTCATTTATTATACTATTTTATTAAATACTATTTTAGTGTAATTACGATAGCACTCCCTTTTACTCTCAAAAGTATCTTGGTTTGGGCAATAAATTGTATGGTCATGTGTACCAGACTGAGGCACCTATGTCATCACTCTCCCTGCCTTCACCCGTGGCAGACATTACTAAATTATCGTGGTATACATTCCTGGGGAAGCCCGCACTTGTATTCTGAACCTTCTTAGAAGTATCGCTCCAGACAGAGATTGAAACTGCATTTACACATTCCCTCCACAGTATGGGCCAGATAGGGTACAAACTTGCAGCTCACAGACTATATCTAGATGGCATTTGTATTTTGTTTGGCCCACACTAGATTTTCTAAAATCCTAAAGCCAACATTTACGATCATGAGATTTAAGTTAGGAATCTATTTTTCTGGCTTTATGTGAGAAATGGAAAAATCCAGCAACATAGGACCTGTGTCCCACCGTAGTGACAACTGGCTGAAGCTGGATGGTAATACTACCATTTTGTCCCAACGCTACCTGAGTTCATCAGCCAGCAAGATGTCCCCCAGTGATCCTTGCTTCTTGGCACCCACACCCATGTAGTCCCCTCCCACACTCTATCCAGTCTGGAAGATATAACCAACAGAACAGTACAGAAGAGATACCATGCCCTTTCCATGTCTGTGTCATAAAACACACTGTGACTCTGGCTCTCTTGGGTCACTTGCTCTGGAGGAAATCTGCTGGCATGTTGTGAGGAGAGGAGCACGTGGTGGGAAAGTGCAACAGCCATGTGAATAAGCCTATTTGAAGTGGATTCTCCAGCTCCAGTCAAGTATTCAGATGACTGAAGTCCCCATAGACGTCTTGACTGAAACCTCATAAAAGATCTGAGCGAGAACCACTCAGCTAAGATGCTCCCAGACTCCCTGCACTCAAACACTGTGTAAGAAATAGGGTTTGTTGTTTTCAGCCTGCTAAGTTTTGGAGCAATGTGTTACACAGCAGTAGATACTGGAGTGGGGTGCCATTGCCTTCTCCGAGGTAATTGATACACCGACACAACTGAGTTTCTTACAATCTACTTGCCTGTACCAATTATCTGACTTACATTACGCTAAAGACAGTTGCAGTTACATCCGGGCTGTAGAGGAAGAAGTATTGTTGAGGATGCTAAGCCAGAAAATGAGATGGTTAGATCTGGCTTTCATCATAGTAAAGCTGATGGTAAGAGACTGATGTGTGTTGTTCAGACAAGGTTAATACTTAACACTGGCATGTCTGAAAAGGCAGAGTCAGAAGGAGGTTCAAGTTTCCTGAGAAGCTTATGAATAGATCTTGCAACCTAACACAGTGGGTGGGGATGTGGTACTGTATGATGTCTAAGAAAGTAAGCTCTAGAATGAGAATATGTGAGTGAGAGCCCCCATACAAGTTCTATATAAATTTTTCAAGTTATTTATTACAAATAGCCTTTGGTTTCCTTATCTGAAAAATGGGACTTGGAATACATTTGTCTGCAAATAATTGAATGGCCACTAACAATGGCTTCAAAAATTATTTTTCTTACATAACTGGAAGTACAGTGGTAAGCAGTTGCTGGACACAGTTTGTCTGTGTAACAATACCATCAGGATCCCAGATTTTTCTGCCTTTTAACTCTACCTTTCTTAGCATGTTGGCTCCTTGCTTTATGTTTCCAAGATGGCTACTACTGGTCCATCACTTTTATACCAAAGGCAGCTCCAGCCATCACATTTATACCTAAGGCACAAAAAAGTGGGGATAGGCTAAGAGCGTTACTCTAGTCTGTGTGTCCCATTTCATCAGGAAAGAATAAAACTTCCAAGAAGCCCCCCCATGTCCTACAAACTTCTGCTTACATTTCATTATCGGATGAGAACTGGATCACAAAGCCACTTAGTAGGCTGGTAAAGTGAGTATTTAGTTGGATATACTAATACCCGATGAAAAATTTGGTTCTGTTAGCAAAAAAGAAGAGGGGATAATGAATATTAGATATTCAGTCGCCCTAAATGGTACAGTCAACTTCAGATTATTGATATAAGGGCTACAATAAACTGAGGCATGCTTTAGAATATAGTGCCTGGCATGTATTAATAGTAAGAGCACAATAGATGGTAGCTACTGAAATTCCAAGAGTCCAGGCACAAAGTGATTCAGCCTTGCACTAGGGCACGGCAGAGGGAATTATTCTGACACCCAGTTAAGCTGAAATTCTTGAAAACAAAGACAGGTGAAACTATTCGTGAAAAATAAAAGATTTGGCTTTGTTTTTTATTACCTTTATTTCTTCTTTCTCTTAGAACCACTGACGTGTGTCTATTTTCAACATCGTCATCTCTTCTTTCTAGTTATTTTATAATTGTGTGCCTTTGTTAGAACTTCAGTACTTTATTGTTTTTAAAATCTAAGGGAGATATAAAATTCGTGTTCTTAAACCCACTTGATTAAAAACCCTGTTACAGAAACTTTACCTCCTAATTAATAGCCTACACAATTATATAATCATATAATGCTGGGCACTGTGACCTGCTCTTTGCATATCTTTGTTTTTTCTTTTTTTTCCTTTCTTTCTTTTTTCCATAAATGTATTGTAATTGGAGGCTAATTACTTTACAGTATTGTAGTGGTTTCGCCATACATTCATATATTTGTTTTAGAGACAGCTTGCCAGTGGATAGCTTTCTATGAAGAAATAGAAATATCTCCTCTGTTCATGCTAAAGTTAATTGCAATACTGTAGGCATACAACATGAAATGTTTCTAGAACTAATAGCAGGCAACACAACTACCAGGAACCCAATGACACATTTAGCTGAACCCATCTCAAGGCACTTTCAGGGCGGATCAAACAACTGGTGGACCCACCATACATTTTTCTAACCACAGAAAGTGGTTTAGAGGCCAGGATTCAAAAACCATTGGCAGCTGTGTAATTACATAGTGTTAGAGACCAGAGAGGTAAGTGGCGTGGGATATAGATTGAAAGGGAAAGGAAGGAATTGGAATATGATACCCCCCATTTCAAGCCCGCATTACGCCCTCCTGATCCTTCCCAAACACACTCCTCTAAAATTTGCTTAGTAAGGGGGAAAGAAGTGAGCAAAATTACAGAAGAGAGCCTTCCAAGTTCTTTCTAGATATGTACAGCATCGTTTAGCCTTTCTGTATTTTCCATTTTTTTTTTATTATAAATATGTGTCACATTTGTGATCGGGGGAAGATAAAAGACAGAATATTACAAAACAGGGCAACAAAGGATTAAGTGGCCTCAGCTCCTCTATGTCTCTGACCTGATAGGGTCAAAGCAATTTTCCCTCTCCCTCACGAAATTTGAGTTTCCGCCCTAAAGTATGAAATATCATTCCTTTACCTTTCACTGCTTCAGTTTATGATAAACTCAGGGTCAGCAGTTACATGACTGACCTGGAATGATTTCGCATTGCTGCATGCGGCGCCAGGCTTGGGGCAATGAACTGGAGCAAATGACTGTGTAAGCAGCTTCTGGAAAGACCAAATTGTTGAGCTGCTACAGACAACTTACTCTCTTTTGTTATTTCTGATTAGATCTTTTCACTTTTTTTTGTTGTTGTTTCTTCTTAGAAGAGGCAAGGGTGTCTCATTGAAGCTTGGAGGAAATGGCTGAATTTTAATGGAATCTAATTGGCTCCCATGGTTATCTCAAAGGAGCTGTGGTCATAAAAGTTAATTAAATTAGATTCATTTGCATATTTAAGACCATTCCCTTCCCTTACTTTAAAACCAGAGAAAGAGAAGATGTGTCCCCTGCTTCCTGAACAGGACACACAGCAGTGTCCAGATCGTTTTCTTTGTATGCTGGGAATTATTCCAAGTGGCAGTTTATTTTTTTAATCCTCTACTTAGGTGAGTATCAACCCAAGAGTTAAATTGGTATGCATTGCAGTTTTTACTTTCAAATACAGAACTAGTCTTTTATAGAAAGAGCTTCACCGTGCTCAAAGACTGAGGTAATTTTTCCAAACAAAAGGTGAATTCAGAATGTTCAGTAGATAAGAAACTAGCAACAGATACAGCTCCAGGACTGGCCTGTTTGTGTGTGTCCTGGCATGTTTATCAGCAACAGCAGTGTCTATAGCTTTATTATGGGTCAGAGGGATGGAACAATGGGACTTTATAAGTAGCTGTCTAGTCTAACCTGCTGCCTGTGGTAGGCCCAAAATAACCAGCTGAAATGGAACTCTGGCCTGTTTTCTGAAGCCTCTGGGGAAGGCTTCCTCTATATTCCAACCCATTTTTAACAATCCTTAATATCACACAAGAAAGCATCCCCTTGTGTCAAACCTATAACCCCTCTGCTCCTGATTTAGCGTTGATCCTACACAGGCAGTGCAGGTGTGGGCAGTCTGGTTCAGCCCCCACCCCAGCACCTAGCTTTTTTGTGCATTTCCTTGAGACTTCAACTAGTGCCTAGGTCAGGCTCAATGGATTAAAGGCAATGTCTGCCCTACTTCCCCCAGCCACTCTTGCCTGTTAATACACATAAAGATATATCATTAACATCATTCAGTTTATGATAAACTCAGGGTCAGCAGATATTGACTGAACTGGAACAATTTCGCATTACTGCATGTCTTCCTATGAGGGAAGACAAGGTTGATTTTATTTTTAGTGCTTTTTTTTTCTTTAATGAACACAAATATGCCAGGCACTATGCTGAGTTCTTGAGAAGCAATGCTGGACAGGACAGACCAAAGCCCTGCCCTCATGCCTGAAACTCAGACATCAGTCAGTTCAGTTCAGTTCAGTCGCTCAGTCGTGTCTGACTCTTTGCGACCCCATGAATCGCAGCACGCCAGGCCTCCCTGTCCATCACCAAGTCCCGAAGTTCACTCAGATTCACGTCCGTCGAGTCAGTGATGCCATCCAGCCATCTCATCCTCGGTCGTCCCCTTCTCCTCCTGCCCCCAATCCCTCCCAGCATCAGAGTCTTTGCCAATGAGTCAACTCTTCGCATGAGGTGACCAAAGTACTGGAGTTTCAGCTTCAGCATCATTCCTTCCAAAGAAATCCCAGGGTTGATCTCCTTCAGAATGGACTGGTTGGATCTCCTTGCAGTCCAAGGGACTCTCAAGAGTCTTCTCCAACACCGCAGTTCAAAAGCATCAATTCTTCGGTGCTCAGCCTTCTTCACAGTCCAACTCTCACATCCATACATGACCACAGGAAAAACCATAGCCTTGACTAGATGGACTTTAGTCGGCCAAGTAATGTTTCTGCTTTTGAACATGCTATCTAGGTTGGTCATAACTTTTCTTCCAAGGAGTAAGCGTCTTTTAATTTCATGGCTGCAGTCACCATCTGCAGTGATTTTGGAGCCCCAGAAAAATAAAGTCTGACACTGTTTCCACTGTTTCCCCATCTATTTCCCATGAAGTGATGGGACTAGATGCCATGATCTTCGTTTTCTGAATGTTGAGCTTTAAGCCAACTTTTTCACTCTCCTCTTTCACTTTCATCAAGAGGCTTTTGAGTTCCTCTTCACTTTCTGCCATAAGGGTGGTGTCATCTGCATATCTGAGGTTATTGATATTTCTCCTGGCAATCTTGATTCCAGCTTGTGTTTCTTCCAGTCCAGCGTTTCTCATGATGTCCTCTGCATAGAAGTTAAATAAGCAGGGTGACAATAGACAGCCTTGACGTACTCCTTTTCCTATTTGGAACCAGTCTGTTGTTCCATGTCCACAAATATGCCAGGCACTACGCTGAGTTCTTGAGAAACAATGGTGGACAGGACAGACCAAAGCCCTGCCCTCATGCCTGAAACTCAGACATACTACAGAGTAATTACAAGTGGAGTGAGCATTTCAAAACAGTGTTGGTTACTAAGAAATCACACAACAGGCTGAGCTAACATATTAGGAGGACAGGGGAAAGCTTTCTGGATAAAGTGATATTTCACACGGAGCCAGAAAGAGAAATAGGATTTATCAAAGTGGGGGAGGGCATCCATGGCAGAGGGACGAGCATATGCAAAGGCCCTGTCAGAGAAAGAATGGCCTGTTTGAGTGTGTTCAGGGTGTCCAACTCCTCATCAGGAAAACGAGGAGTCTAGCTGTGGACCCTCCTAATTCACATTCTGGAATAATTTCGCAAATAGTCCCTACACAGTTCAGTTCAGAAGTGGGTCACATTAGTAGCAAGCTAGCCTACATTTGGGAGTAAAAGGAAGAGCTATTCAGACACAAGCCAGTAGCCTTTCTCCAATTCATTTTTTTTATTTATTGTGGTAAAATATACCTAACATAAAATTTAGCATTTTAACCACTTTCAAGTATAAAATTTAGTGGCGTTGATTACATTCAGTGTTGTACAGCCATCACCACTACCTATTTCCAAACTTTTTTCATCCCAATTGACTGCTATTTTTACGGTAAGTATAGTTTCTCTTTTTTCCCCCAGTTTGATTGCAATAGATGTTGACAACATTGTATTAAAGGTATGCAACATCATGATTTGATCTATGCATATATTATGAAACGATTATCACAGTAAGCCTTGTTATCTCCGATTCACTTTTAAACAAGGATGGGCACGTTCTACAAGTGTCCTTACAACCCATGAACTTGCTTGTCTGTCGTGACTCCTGATTTGGACCTTGAGAGACCAGGCACTGCTCTCAAAGTAAATGATGCTTCTTACACCTTGTATAAAAACGAGGACAAAGGAGTCTTCCTTGATGGTCCAGTGGTTAAGATTCCACCTCGCATTGCAGGGGACACAGGTTCAGTCCTTGGTCCAGGAAGATCCCACATATTGGGGGCAGCTAAGCTCCAGCACCACTCCAGAGCTGGAGAACCTCAACTACTGAAGCCCATGCGCCCTAGCGCCCATTCTCTGCAACAAGAGAAGCCACCACAGTGAGAAGCCTGCACGCAGCAGCTAGAGAGCAACCCCCTGCTCTCTGAAGCTAAAGAAAGCACTCACACAGCAGCAAAGACCCAGCATAGCCAAAATTAAGAATTAAATTTTAAAATTTTTAACTGAGTACAAAGGGTAAAAATAATCTGTTCAGTAAAAGTCTATGTAGTTGTCTGCTCCCTCCACCTCTAGCAAAGTCCCCTTTTCAAGATTGTAATACTTAATACCCCAGATGTACTGAGCCCCACCTGTGTGCCTTGCACTGAGCTAGTTGTTTTGCACTTGCCATTTGACAAGTAGTTATTATTCCCATTTTACAAATAAAGAAATAGGCTACAGTGAAACCAGACTTTCAACCCAAGTCAGTCTGCCTTAAAAATTTGGTTCACCTTCTCTACCTAATTGCTTTCCCAAACACAGCCAGAGGGGAGACCGGGAAAGTGGGTTGAAAAGTGAAGGAGAGCAAAGAAAGACAGAATTTGAATCCAAGCTCTCACTGCGCAGCCTACCTCAGACTTGTGACTGGTTTTGTTACATACCTTCTGGCATCTCCACTTCACTTTTTCTTATCTCTCTAGCCAATGGAATTGATGGTATTTACTGCCCCACTTTTCAAGGATAACATGTGGCTCAGTTACTTAACAAAGTCCTTAGAGCATCATGGTGTTGAGCAGGCAGAAAGGCTTAACAGCCCAAGGAAGGGCTGAGCTCCCCCCGCCTCAGGTGGTAACAGAAGGCCCTGGAACTATGAGGACAGGTGAACTGCCCACCCTCCAGAAGCCTTTGCCATGAGTCTTCAGAGAACCAAAAATAAACGTTAAGACAAGGGAATGGTCGGGTAAATTAATAGGAAGAGTTCAGATTCCATTTTCTTTTTCCCTCAAGAAGTGTGCAGTGAGAATTTAAAGCCCAAAGCAGGAGAATGGGTTAAAATACCAACAGCCAACTGATGCTTGTCTTATAAAAAGACCATCCTGTATTATATAAGAAGGCTATAGAAAAAAAGTGGAAAAGAAGTCAGCAGTGACAGGAGCAAACATACTAACGCCACAGGAATTTTAAAGGCTCAAAATGAAACCATATTGTGATATAATTTTTAAAAAATAGGATTCTAAATGTGAAGATTTTTAAACAAAAATGTTTGTCCCTCAGGGCATCAGACATCATCATCTTGGTTTGCAGGGCCTTCTATGGCTTACCTTCCAGCCACATCTCCTCTGCCACCATGAACAACTCTAAAGAAATGCTTGAACTCCTTTTATTTGCTTTCATCCTCTCTAGCTCTTTCTCTCAGGCCCTTACTTCCCTTCTCTGACACGTTAGACTACGCAGAGTCTCGCAATTTATACCTTCTAACAGTGCTATGCTCACCTTGTTATTATCCTGTAAATACGTTGAACATCCGCTTTCCTGCTAGATCTGCCCTCCAAGGGCAGGGTCCATGTCTGCCTTGCTGATTGCTATACTGCCAACCTTAGCATCAGTTCAGTTCAGTTCAGTTCAGTCGCTTAGTCGTGTCCTACTCTTTGCAACCCCATGAATCGCAGCACGCCAGGCCTCCCTGTCCATCACCATCTCCCGGAGTTCACTCAGACGTGAGTCCATTGAGTCGGTGATGCCATCCAGCCATCTCATCCTGGGTCGTCCCCCTCTCCTCCTGCCCCCAATCCCTCCCAGCATCAGAGTCTTTTCCAATGAGTCAACTCTTCACATGAGGTGGCCAAAGTATTGGAGCTTCAGCTTCAGCATCATTCCTTCCAAAGAAATCCCAGAGTCAATCTCCTTCAGAATGGACTGGTTGGATCTCCTTGCAGTCCAAGGGACTCTCAAGAGTCTTCTCCAACACCACAGTCCAAAAGCATCAATTTTTTGGCGCTCAGCCTTCTTCACAGTCCAACTCTCACATCCATACATGACCACAGGAAAAACCATAGCCTTGACTAGATGGACCTTAGTCGGTAAAGTAATGTCTCTGCTTTTGAATATACTATCTAGGTCGGTCATAACTTTTCTTCCAAGGAGTAAGCGTCTTTTAATTTCATGGCTGCAGTCACCATCTGCAGTGATTTTGGAGCCCCCCAAATAAGTCTGACACTGTTTCCACTGTTTCCCCATCTATTTCCCATGAAGTGATATTCAGAGTACATCATGAGAAACGCTGGACTGGAAGAAACACAAGTTGGAATCAAGATTGCCGAGAGAAATATCAACAACCTCAGATATGCAGACGACACCACCCTTATGGCAGAAAGTGAAGAGAAGCTAAAAAGCGTCTTGATGAAAGTGAAAGAGGAGAGTGAAAAAGTTGGCTTAAAGCTCAACATTCAGAAAATGAAGATCATGGCATCTGGTCCCATCACTTCATGGGAAATAGATGGGGAAACAGTGGAAACCTTAGCATAGTTGTAAATAAATGAATGAATACTGGTGGCCATCTAGGTTTCAATTGCTAACATCGTGACAAGCAAGCAGTGGTTTCTCTAGTTCTTATATCTGTCAGAGTTTAACAAGAGAAGCATAACCAGTGAGAAGTTTTTTTTTTTTTTAATCTGTCCATTTATTTATTACAAAGAATTGTCTTACACAATTGTAGGAGCTGGCTCAGCAAATCTGACACCCACAGGACAGGGCGTCGAGAAGGGACATCACAAGTAGGCTGGGACCCCCTCAGGAATGAATTTGGTGATGATGGTATCCTGTGGAAGCCAGAGCTCTTGGTCCTGGAGCTGCATGCATACACTTGGCTCAAGAGTGAGCGGAAATGAGGAAAGAACCAGCTGGAAAGACAAGAAATTACAGGCCCAGCTGCAGCTCCACGCCACTGAGGCAAATGAGCAGATCAGCAACAGCATGGGTGTTTACCTAGAACACAGAAGAAGATCCTAGAATTTTTCAGCTCTGCTACATGGACTTTCTGATTTCAGGAAGGGTCTAACCCCTCTTTTTAAATGCCTTCTCTGAACTGGAAAAAGCCGGTCAAAAGGTCCAAACTTCTGTACTGGGGGTGTGACATACAATATGTTGACCACAGTTAACACTGCTGTATGGTATATTTGAAAGTTAGTAGCTCTTAAGAGTTCTCATCACAACGAAAAAACAAAAACAAAAAAATTTGTATCTATATGAAATAATGGATATTAACTTATTATGGTAATCTTTCACAATGTATGTATGTCAAATTGTTATGCTATACACCTTAAACTTACATAGTGCTGTGTCAATTATATCTCAGTAAAACTGTAAGAAAAAAGCTTTCCTCTGATTGAGTTACTGAGAGCAATCTCCCTTATGATTAAAGTCAACTGATTCTGAGCTTTAATTACATCTCAAAATACCTTCACCATAGCATCTAGATTGGTGCTTTGTTGAACAATTGGGAGAAGGTATATGCGTGCTACAAAATAGCTGCCCACCTCCCTTTCATTCTCCATTTTTTGCTAAAGACTCTCCCTTATAGCCCACCATCACCAGAAACATACTGGAAGGGAATTCTGGAGGATGTAATTCAGCCTAGCCAAGTGGGCACATCACAGGTCATATAGTAAGACAACTATCTTCTTAACCTTCAGTTTGACCCTGAATTTAGAAAAAGGAGTAACAGAATCTAGTGATATTCAGAAAGGGGAGGGATTCCTTTGCTAGCAGAAGTGCAGAGACAAAGAAAATGAGCTCACCTGGATAGGAGTGCAGAGCTCACCATGCTAGAAGGGCATGTTCCCAAGAAGTGACGGAGGTACAGGGAGCTCTTGTAGCCAGAATGGCAGGTCATAGGCATGTATTCCTATGAAAAGTTGAGGATCCCCCATTCCAGGTTTCCAAGCTGGGATATAGGAATTCATCAATGAATGTCTGTTGAATGAATAAGTCAATCAATCAACAAATGAATGAATGCCTCCTTCAAACTCATTTATTAAACAAAGCTTAAGGCCCTAGGTGAAACATTGTCGACTCTCATGGAAGGTCCCTAGGAATGGAAGAGATGGCAGATATACAAGGGTCAAAGAGCCCAGGCTACAGGCCAAGGGCTGTCTTAAGAAAGGTCACTTGACTGAAAGAGAGCAAATTATCTGTCGTTAGTCCCTTAGTGGGCACCGGATACTTCCCTGTTGCCATTTCTGCATTGCCAGAGCCACACATGCACACAGGACACAATAGGGTTTATGCAGCTTCCAACACAAAATTAGGAGCCAGAGCTGAGAGTCTAGCTGACAGTGACAGTTTGGTGATTACAGAAACCTAAGTGTGGTATATCTTGAATAATCAATGACTGAATCATGTGCCTTTAAGCTTAGCCTATGCCAAATGCCTCAGGGAGAGGTTTAAAAACACTCAGAATTTGCTCACTGGCTTGGAGTGATTGAGTTATGCTGTGGGCCACGGTAAATTCCTTGCATGGCTAAAAATAGATAAAGGGCAATTCAGTAACCCAGGGGAATTTTATCTGCCTCTTTCATGCGTCCAGAGATGCTGCTTACGTAAAGCCAAAATAAGCACCACCAAAAGGGCACTGAGAGAGATGGATAAAAGGTGACGATACAAACAGAAACCAAGAAAACAAGCAAAGATCAGGACGAGTCCCTGTTGCAAAGATCTGAGCAAGAATTGGGCCTATGAAGATGATACAGTACTTTGAACTTTCTAATAGCTTCTAAGAGGCAAATTTAGAAATCTCTTCCCAGAGAAAGCCAGAGGCTCCAGCTGTTCTTACTCTACACATCAGGCATAGACCTTCCTCTTAGGCTCTCAGGGAGTTACACTTCACCCTGGCAGAACACACCCATCTCCCTTCTAGAAACACTGGCTCCTCCCTGACCTCAGGCAGAGCACCAGAAAGTCAATTAAGAACCATTTTAAAGTGTGATTCAAGCAACTCAGAGATAACCAAAGATACAGAAAAGTTCCAGGAGTTTCCCTTGGCCAAGTTTACCACTGAGTTATTTTATTATACAAGTGGTTTTTAAAGGAAATCATTTATCATAAGGTTGCAGGAAAGGTCTATTTCTGGTCTTCAGCCCCCGCGGTGGAAATAGTCTAGGATTGGCTAAAGGTACCTCTGAGAGGCTGGAAATTCAGTTCTTGGTCAAGTGTGTCACTGTTTTAAAACATTCTAACAAACCCAACAGCACCATCTGTAAGGACTGCATAATTTGCAAAATTTCTTGCTAAATCAGCTGGCCAAATGCAGAGCCAATTACTTTGGCTTCCGTACAACACCATGCTGCAGTCGGGAAGTATTTTAAGTGGATAATAAGTAGTCTCTTCTCTCAATGACTATATTCAAATAACTTCCACTGCCTAAAATATGCAAAGTTCCCAGTCAAAGCTGCCTTTGGAACCCCTGCCCCTTAACTTAGAGCTTTAATCTTCACGGGGAAGTAGGGGGTGGGTAATTAGACCTCCCTTCTCCAGCAATATTTTTAAAAGCATTTGTCTAGCAAAGACCTCATACACTTCCCAGCTCACACATTCACGTGCACAGCAGCTCACACACAATACACTCAAAACACACACAACTCACACTAGTTCTGAGATATGCAAGGCTTACACCTTGCATCTAAGAATGGCAGCCAAATTTTCCCTTTATTTAGCTATAATATCTAAAATTATTTGGGGACAAAAAGTGGCCTTTTTTCTTAGTGAGGATTTTCAGATAGGAACTATTTTTCTGCCTTTTTCCCCTAAGAAAAAGTTTCTGTTAGTTTTCCATGGACAATATTCTCTGTCTGTGTGTGTGTGGCAGGGGGTAGGGGGGTGGGGGGTGGTAATAATAAAAATGACAAACAGATAGAGTGCCCTATGTGAAGAAGTCAAATTCAATACTCTTTATAGCCCACCTCCACTACCTCCGTCTCTGTAAATTAAGGTACCAACAGATAGGCAATAAATGCTTGCTCATTGGATTTATTAAGTGAGCTTCTCCCCCAGGTTTAGAATCTTACCACTCCACCTGCGGGCCACTACCACCACCACCAGCATCACAAGCTTGTCAGAAATGCAGACTCTCAGGCCCTACCCCAGACCTCCTAAATCAGAATCTGCATTTTACAAGATTTGTAGGAGACTGGCAAGCTACAGTCCATGGGATCACAAAGAGTTGAACACGACTGAGTGTCTAACACTTTCACTTCACTAGGACATTTGTAAGTAAACTAAGATCTGAGAAGCACCATTCTGAATACATCTTGATTCTTACACTGTTACTGTTAGTCTAGTAAATTCAGTCACTTCTCAAAGACTGTATCTTGCTCAGGGACGTTCTCCTGGAGGCAAGTGAGTAAGAGCTAACGTTATCCAGCACTGTGTGCCAGGAGTAGAGAGCACAGAGTTAAAGTGATGTGACTGACACAGCCAGCGAGGGATGGAGCTCGGTCGGAACACAGTCTGCCTTCTGGGTCCACATTTTCCATCACTAGGCCGCTAGGCCAGGGGCTGCTAGTCAGCAAAGGCACTCACTAGTGGCATTTGGGGCCTGGCAATCGTGTGGGACTGTCCCACATTCTACAGGACTTTTGACACCCCAGCCACCACCCACTAAGTGCATGGAGACACCCAGTATCCTGACAACCTAAGGAACCCCCACGCTTTACCTGACACCGTGGGGGCGTTACTGGTTCATGAACCAGCATTGTATGGCATTCGTGTCATGATTTGAGAAACTAATCTCTTGGGATTTATTTCTTTCTTTACACCTTATTTAACCTTTTTACAAAATTCTTTGACATTTGATTTTTCATTTCAACAGAAGGGTATAACTATTGCCAGCCTAATCTATGCAGACTAAAATATAAGATCCTTGCCTTCTAGCAACTGACATTCTCATCAGGGAAATAAGGCCTCAGCAATTTAAGGCATTCAAGGATTAAGTCAAGAAATGACATACACACACAAAAGACCTAGACTCATATTCTGGTTTTATGCTATTTATTACTTGTGAGCTGTCCCATCTGTAAAATGGGGGCTTTATTAAATAATGCATGTGAATATCCAACACAGTGCCTGCAGCTAATACATGCTTAATAATGATCGCCATGCCCTCAATCACAATTTCCTCCAAATCAGTGAAGATATAGGACAATAGTGGGATGGAGAAAAGATGAAAATCTTTTGCAGCTTGCATTTACACAGAATCTCCTGAGGATTTTTGGATTTCTTCAGTATCATGACTTTCAAAGAAACGCAAAACAGTATAAGTCTACAGAAAAGTTAAACTTCCTGCCCCCAGGAGAAAGGATATATTTATGACTAGTCAAGGTCTTTACAAAGCCTGAAAAAATAAATATTAATACATGGCACTGCTATGGGACATATTTTTAATTTTTATTTCAATTCAAATTTGTCATCTAATTTATTTCCAGTTTCCCTAAAATGCCTTTTAAGCCCAGACCTTGGCTAAATCACACAGCTCATAAATAAGTGTCCACATAGAAATACGTTTAGTTCTTCAGTTTTACAAAGTCCACAATTTCAGCATATAAGAGGACAAAAAAAGGATCCCAAAATACCTTGAAATGGCCAAGAAGTTTTGCCACTACTACTGAGTTAAAATAGCTTGCAGCAAAATTCTTGTTTCTACTGCTTTTTACCAAAAGGACTCTAACACTTGGCAGAAAAGAATAATTAACAAAATCAATTAATTAAGGCCTTATCAACACTCCTCTTGTCACCCCACTAACACCTTTGCTGTAAATAAGCTTTCTGTGCCTTCATTAGAGTCATTAGCTCTTCATATGTAAATAATAATGTTCTTGAATTTAAAATGATTAAATATCAGAGAAAAATTTCAGTCCACCCTTTCCGATCTAGCCAGGATATTGAAAACACAACATTATTGTCTTACTTAACCTAGCAAATTCAACACAACCAAAGATATACTTCCAAATCCATTAATTTCCAGATTCACCTTCCCTCCTGAGGATATAAGCCAGAATGCTATCTTTGGTTATCACACGGACACACACACACGTGTGCACACGCGCACACACACACACACTATAGTAATTAAAGAAACCACCCATTTCCTTCCTCCTAAGTTCCAGGAAGCCATGCTATTTCTGTGTACTATTTCTATTTGCCAACTGTTCTCCAGAGCTTGTAAGGGGAAAGTAAAATATACTAGGAGCTACTTTTTAAATGACAGCCAAGAACACACCTCCCTTCAGAGGGAAAAGCACTGTACTTTTTCCTGTTGTATTTATGGATGTGTAAAAAAAACTGTTTGTCTGATTATCTGTTTAATAGTTTTCCCCCAGCAACCTGTAAACTTTATGAGAGCAGGGAAAAGCCAGGTGGTTCCTTCTCAATGCATGTGTGCTGGTGTGTGTGTAAGACATACAGTCTGAGCATCTCATTAAAATCCTGAAAGATTTAAAGTCCCACAGTCACCTGAAAAGAAATATTTGAAGGAGCTTCTAGTCTCTACAGACAGGTAGATCCTTTGCATCATTCCCCTCTTATTTTGTCTCCTCTAATTACCCCATTTAAGTTAATGCTTCCCATCTTCCA
Source organism: Capra hircus (assembly GCF_001704415.2). Lineage (NCBI taxonomy): Eukaryota > Metazoa > Chordata > Mammalia > Artiodactyla > Bovidae > Capra > Capra hircus. Next base: position 44,695,804 of record NC_030812.1, on the reverse strand, counting down.
TCATACCACATTGTTTACAATTGGTTTTTTTTTTAAGTTTGTTTGCATATTTCTCTCTTCATTTTAACTTCTCAGTGTGTTCACCTCTTCCATTTACCCCAGGGAAAGAGGTGGCTTCTTCCACCATTTTCCTTCTCCAGTGTAAACAATGCTGAATTAGCAATATAATCTCCAACAAACAACTTAAATATTTCCCACTCCACAACCCCTGGTCTTATTATAACACAAGATAGACATATCTCAACCAAGTGCCATATACAGATCATTTTGTCATGAGACGAGAGGTAGGAGGTCCTTATTTTCTTCTGATATGAATCCAAGGCAGATATCTTCTGTCTCCCAAAAGGGAGCCGAGGCGATACAAAGCCCCAGAGCAATTTCTTGTCCAAAGACAAGACCAAATTACTTTGTTAGAGAAGCTTCAAGCTGCCTCAAACCCCAAACAGGATGAAAGCTTTAGCAAGGTTTATATAACCGATGCTTATTTTCCACACTACAACCAACACAAAAAAATAATCTCCCTTTCCTGCTCCTCAGATGATGCCCTTCACTTCCTGTCCAGGTCAGATTCCGGCACTCGGGTCCACCCAGGGCGCCACTTCCTGCTGCTTCAGAGCACTCTTCATTTCCTGTGACCTTACTGCCAGTTTGCCCCTGGGGCTCGTGTGTTTCTGAGCCTGTCACATTGTCTGTTTACCTCTTGCTTGTGCTTTACTCCTTCCGAATTTATCTCCCAGACCTGTTTGTCTCTCCTGGTTCTTTGCCCATTCACCAGCCTCCCCCTTCCTTCAGACCAGCTCTTTCACAGAGTGATTCAGTAACTAACTAAAGCCAGAGCTTTTTCGTATCCTGTCGACTCTGGTTTGCTCTATTAGCTTAATGGTAAAAATCGCCACCACCTGCAGAATTCTGTCTTTTAAAGGCCTAGAACTTCACACTTCATTAGGAATATTTTATATCTGAATTGCACTGCTTGTCAATTTAACAACCCACGCCAGCATTCTTGCCTGGGAAATCCCATGGACAGAAAAACATGGTGGGCTACAGTTCATGGGGTTGCAAAAGAGCCAGACACAACTGAACAACTAAACAATCAACCATGAGCCATACCTTTGTTTTTTGTTTGCTTGTGTTGTTTGTTTTAACACAGCAAAATTGAACCTACCAGCTACCTCCTCTGAGCTCCTAGGTTAAATTAGTTCTTCTAGCATTCTTTCTCATAATACCCTATGTCGGTTGAGTCCTGCCCCAAAGCCACAGGTGCAAAGTCTTGCACCAAGGCCACAGAAGTGGAGTCCAGAAACAAGGTCATCTCCAGAACTGACTGAGCCCCTTTGTAATCATTGCCACAAGCCCCCTAGTCATCACCAGCAGGCTTTCTGACCCCAAATTAGGCAAGAATGCCCACCCCCCAGTAGTCACCCTATAGTGCCCCAACCAATCACCTAGTGGCAACTTTCCAGCAGAAATTATCTTTAACTGGAGGCTATAAACATTGGCTACTAATCCACGAAAAGAATCCACTCTCCCTGGTCTGTCAGGCCCAAAGTGCTTGCAGTGCCCAAATTACATCTGCTCTCTGTTCTTAATAAATTCACTCCTTTCTGAAGTGCTCTGTGTCTGGAAATTCTTTTCCAATCCATGTTCAGACTGCCTCAACACCCTTTACTTGTTGTATTTATGGATGTGTAAAAAACTGTTTGTCTAATTATCTGTTTAATAGTTTTCCTCAGCAACCTGTAAACTTTATGAGAGACAGGGAAAAAGCCAGGTGGTTCCTCCTTAAGCTGTCCTCTCTTCTGCCCTCTTCACTTTTTGTTGCCAGCACAAACACAGGGCTTGGCACATATTAGATGATTGAGAGAAACGTATCAACTGCGCCACGCACTCACAAAAAGAAAATGGCAACTATGGGAGGCGATGGATATGTCAGTTAGCCTAATTGTAGGGAATATTTCACAATGTTTACATATATCAAATCAGCAAATTCTATATCTTAAATATATACACTTTAAAATTTTTTTCTTTTTTTTTTTGGTTGAGCTGGGTCTTGGTTGCTGTACACAGGCTTTCTCTAGTTGAGGCAAGTGGAGGCTACTCTGCATTCGGTTCCTGGACTTCTCATGTGGCGGCTTCTCCTGTAGAGCACAGGCTCTAGGCACGCAGGCTTCAGTAGCTGCACCACGGGGGCTCAGTAGTTGTGGACAACAGGCTCAGTTGCTCTGCAGCACGTGGAATCTTCCCAGATCAGGGATCGAACCCACCGTGTCCTCTGCATCGGCATGTGGATTCTCATCCGCTGTACCACTGACAAGTCCAAATGTATATAGTTTTTTAATTGCCAATTATACCTCATAAAGCTGAAAAGAAAAAAATGCATTTTGAATGGACAAATGAATGGAAAACACCTTTCAATGCCACACCTAGTTCTTACCTCCAACCATGTGGCAAGTTGGCCCTGGTAGGACCAGGGAAGCATATGGCCAGCCCCTGGTTGATTATATGGACAACACTTCTGAGATCCTTCCTGGAAGAGCATTCAGGGCACAGTCTTGGTGGTAAGGCTGTGCTTAACTGCAACAATGCCTCTTTCTTTAATATTTTCCAGGAAAAAATAACCTTCCTTTATAAATGTTCCCTATGTCTTTGTGTCAATGTATTAAACTGACATCTCTGGGCTCTGTGGTGACAGGTTTTGCCATACATTCAGGAAATTTTTCTCCAAACGTGAATAGAAGTTGGCAAAAGATTGCTTTTCTGTACTACTTTGCAAAAGCCACTAATGTGAGATGAGTTGCACAATAATAAATTATTCAAGTCATAAATCTGAAGAAATCAGTTCATCATGATCAATATAATTTAAGAGAATTGGTGTGTGGGATTCAATTTTTATAATATAATTAGTTTTTTTTAATATTCAAGTTAAAGGAGCTAAAATCATCATGACAAGTATTGTCTCCTGTTTCTAACAGGAAAATACTGCATTTTGGTCTTTATACTAACAAATCTAAATTATGTTTTTTCACTTAGATAAAAATTCCTTTTTTAACAATATTAAATCATATCTTATTGGTGATACTAAAGTTGAAAAGTGTTTGAAGAATGATGGAAAGCTAGCTAAGGCCATTTGCTAATGAATTTGAGCTGTCTCATGTGAAAATTTATTTTTGCAATAATTATAAGTTGACAGTTTTAAGAATTGTCCCCTCTAAACCACAAAGAACTTTTTTAAACTGTTGAATTTTCCAATTAGAAACTTCAGATTATCACTCTACTCATATGTCCAACATAAGCTATGTCATTTCCTTACACTCATTTTTGTGTTCTCTGATGCTGCTGCTGCTGCTAAGTCACTTCAGTCGTGTCTGACTCTGCGCGACCCCATAGATGGCAGCCCACCAGGCTCCCGCATCCCTGGGATTCTCCAGGCAAGAACACTGGAGTGGGTTGCCATTTGTGTTCTCTACTGGCCAAGATAATATATGGCCTCCAATTTTCAGATTTTTCTGTGCTTGGAGAAGTGGTGTTTACACACCTCATCAAAAGTATACACCCAATCTACAACATCATAACTTTAAACATTGTGATCAACTATACTTCCGTTTTTAAAAAAAGTATAGACTCAACAAGTCCTTGCTGTTTTAATGCAGGGTCTCTCAACCTGGGCACTGAGGACATTTGGACCAGATAATTCCTTGTTGTGGGGGCTAACCTGAGCATTGTAGGATGTTTGGCATATCCTTGCTCTCACCCACTCTACCTGCCTGGTCTCAGCACCTCTCAGTTGTGACAACCAAAAATATCTCCAGACATCACCAAAAGTTCATGGGCAGCAAAATTGCCCTCAGTTGAGAACCATTGTTTTAACATTTCCTTCCAAATAAGAAGACACTATTAAGGCAATACTTTTCTCCTTTATTCTTTATCCATAATACTAAAACCCATTCCCTTAACATAGACTGTGTGCCAAATAAGCACTTTACAGTTAGTAATAATCATTAACTCCTCACCACAAAACTATGACGTAGGTAGTATTGGCTCCATTTTACAGAAGAGGAAACTGAGGATTGAAAAGGTTAAGTCATTTGTAAAGGCACAGTTAAGGAACAATCTAAAATCCAACTGACACTGGAGCCCACTCTCTTAATACTGTACCCAGTAGGTCTGACCCAATCAGGTCAAGAGCTGTAGTCAGAATTCCCAAGTTCAGGTTCCAGCTATACCACTGCGATCTTGGGGAGATCATATAAATTTCCTGAACCACAATTTCCCATATGTAAAGAGATATAAACTATAATTTATATCACACAGGACTGGGAGGATTTAATGAACTAGCATATGTGATCAGCTCAGCAGTCATAAAGTATTATTATTCTATAAATAAAAGTATATTAATCTCCTGATATACTTTTACTTCAGCAAATTGCCTAGAAAAGGGAAGGCAATTTAAATAACGTTCCTAAAAAACCAAAAATAGTTGTGGCCACTATTATAAAACTTAACCTCTCTGCTTTGCAGGAATGACAAGTTTTAAACAAATACATTGCTAAATCTACTATAAAACTATATTTTATAATATTCCCACTTTTGTCTGAGTTCCTCTTCTTATAAAACAGACCTTGTAAAAAATATGTATTAAAAAAAACACCTGGACTAGATCTCTGACCATTTCCTTCAGTGGCTTTTTTCAAAACCATAATTTTAAATGGTACCTCTCTTGTCTACCCTAATTAAGCATATTGGCAGCAGATAAGTATTCACTTTCTTTTTTGGACATAGAGTACAGCACTGTGTGCATTTTCCTCTTTGGGACTTGTTTTTCTCTCATGACAGATTAAATACTTGCAAGAAATTTTAAAATGAAAATAAATTTTCATCCATTTTTTAAACACGTGGTACAAATGTCCCTAAAGCCCAAAGGCAATCTCAGGGAACCCACTTTGGCATTCCAACGGTCCAACTGATCTCCACCAAATATGGCAGCAAGTCCCCAAGATTCCGTTGGAGATGCGGGAGCCATCGGCTCCCTAAATATGCCAGGTGTTTCTGCCCTCGATTCACTTCTGTAACAGAGCATCAAAACATTAGCTTCATGGGGGAAGGGGCAGGTGAATTGCGTTTTGTTCATTGTTACCAATATTTTGGATAGTGTGTACATCTATTATGTACTCTCAAATTGGTTTGAATCTTAGATTCACCAATTATAAGCTGTGATTCTAGGCAACTGACTTAACCTCTCCAGTCCTCAGTTAGCTCATCTATAAACTAGGATAATAATAGTACCTACTCATAAGGATATCACAAATAGCACTTTAAATACTACTATTAAAGTGTCAGTACCATGCTCGGCACAGTAAGCACTCAGTATTTTAAGTTAGTTCCCTGTTTCATTGTCTCTGCTTATAATCTCTTCTTCCCATTCTTCTCTTTATTCCTGGCTAGTTCCTCTTTTAGGATCTCAGCTCAAACATGCTCTTCCACTCTGCAGAATTCACATCCAAGGGTACTGCCACCAAGCTCTCACTCTCACAGTCTATTTTAGTAAAGATTCTTCAGGAAGCTGATGATCCACAAAATGAGACAACCCTTTCACACTATAACCCTTGGTTTCAGTCACCCCATTAAAACAGAAGACATTTCCATCTCCTTATCACTAGGGAAATTCCAAGGGTTTTAGGAGCTCTATGCCAGGAAGCAGAATTAAAAACCAAATTTCTTTCTTTTTTACCATGTGATTATTGCATCAGTTGAGGATGCTTTTAGCTGCAAGTAAGAGCATGCCTAAGGAATATTGTTGTTTAGTCACTAAGTCAAGTCTGACTCTTTCGTGACCCCATGGAGTGTAGTCCGCCAGGCTAATAGTTAACTTTAAAAGAAAGGATTTAATTTTTTCACAAGCAAGAAATCTGGAGACCTTTCTTGGCAAGTGTGGGTTCAGTAACTGAGCACAGGCAGAGCTCAGGGGCAGGGCTGTGGTTCTCTTAGGCTCTTCCTAAGCCGTGAGAAAGCTAAAGCAGCTCAGACATCATAATCTCATGCAATGGGTCTCAAAGGCAGAAAATAGGCTACAGAGAAGAGCAAAGAGTCTCTACTTTCTTCCTCTTATCAGGAGGAAAATATTTCCCAGAACCCTCTGGTATTTAATCATTCATTTGTTCACTCACTCAACAAATATTTATTTATTGGCTCTTACAGGCTATGCACTTTTCTAGGCACATGAGATACATCAATGAACACATAAACAAGTATCTTTGTCTTCAGAAAGTATACATTCCAGAAGGATATAGAAACAACAAATAAACGTAATTTTTAAAGTCAAGTAGCATGTTAGAAACTAATAAGTGCTGTGGATAAAAGAAGAATTAGAGCAGAGTAACAGGGACTGGAAATGTATTTAAATAAGGTGATCAAGGACCTCATAAGAAGGGGACATCTGAGTAGTCTTGAAAGAAGCAGGGAACTATGTAAGGGGAAAGCATTTGAGAAGAGAGAATAGCCAGTGGTGAGGAGGACAGTTCTGGGGTATTCGTGGTCCAACAGGGAGGCCAGTACAACTAAAGCAAAGTGAACCAGGGAGAGAGTGGTCAGAGATAGACTCAGAGAGCTACTGAAGGGGGGCCTGGTCATTTAGGGCCTTATAAGCCAAGGCAAGGATTTCCCTGTCCTGCAGAACAAGGGGTGACCATATGATGTCTGCACATAACCAGGAGCTGTTAGCAAAAAGAGGGTGGGGATGCAAGTCTAGGGGTTTGGGGGAGATTGCAAGCCAGTAATGAACAGTCTGTCTCAATAACAGGGTATATGGATAAAACTTTAATATCACAAAGTGGTTTCCCCAATGGCTCAGTGGGTTAAGAATCTGCCTGCAGTGCAGGAGACACAGAAGATTTGTCTTTGATCCCTCGGTCAGGAAGATCCCCTGGAGGAGGAAAATGGCAACCCACTCCAGTATTCTTACCTGAAAAAGCCCACAGACAGAGGAGCCAGTCCAAAAGGTTGCAAAGAGTTGGACATGACTGAGCAACTAAGTACATATCACAACATCACAAAGAGAGGTAATAGAAATTTGGAAATTCCAAATGGAAATTTGGAAATGTAATCAAGCCTTTTTTTGTTTAGTAAGACTATATAAAATCTCACAAGAATAATCCACCATCATTAAAGTTAATGAAGAAATGCATTTTATGCAGAATTTGAATTTCTCCCTTTTCCTGATTATCTGGGTAATTCTGTCTCTTGCCTCAAATCCCAATCCCCCTGCTTTGTCAGTGGAGACCAAGACTTGCTGTTACAACACAGGATGCTTTTGTAAATTGACTCATGCCCTCGAGCAATGTAGCAGAGTGACTCAGAGCATGCCACATCAGCATCAGACTGCCTGGCTGCCTATCCAGGCTTAGCCATTTTTTGCCTTAATTTTTCTCATCTGGAAAATGGGAGGGATGACAATAGCAGTACATAGTCAGTTTGTGGTGGTACACAAAAAGCACTGAAAACAATAGTAGACCCACAGTGTGTCCTTATTTATTAATTAGCTGGCATTAGTTAGCTGTTATGAAGTAATTTGCCTAGAGATTTGCCTAGAGATTTACCTAGAGATTTGCTATCTTTGCTCTGGCTGCTGCAGCAAAAACTTCTCATCTGCAAGCATAAAACTATGAATTCTGGGAGTTTGGTGGGCTCTGCCTTCCAGCGGCCCTCTATAGATGAATTACCTGGCAGCCCTCCTATCTCTAGGGATATACTCACCACATCCTCTTGAAGATGATGGGAATTGATTTTTATCTTTAATTTTTGCTTACAAATAATTCATCTGTTATGAGAAAAATAACAAGCTCCAAAGGGAAAATGCAGACACTCATCTGTTCCTGTACTGCCTTGAGTCAAAGGATAGTAATTATTAACACCAATAAGCTTAATGAGAAACAAGTTGCAAGATATAATTCCAATTTAGACTATCCATTGAGGTCTAACTCTAGCCATGGTGGTGGTGTTTAGAATTTTAGAAATTTTAGAAATTCAGTTAAACACCATCTCATTACCTATCATATTAGTCAGGATTCTTTCTGATGCAAGTAACTGAGAGCCAACTAAAACTAACTTAGAAAACAAAAGTGGCGAGGTGGGAGTGGGGAGAGAAATTTTTTGGCTCTTGCAACTTAGAAGTCCAGGACATTCTGGCTTTAGGTGGAGCTGGATCAGGCTCAAGTCTGATCAATAGGGTTCTCTGCCTTTGGGCTCTGTTTCTCTCTGATGTGCTCACTTCGCTCTCTCCAAGTGAGAATTCATCTCATCAAAATGAAGGATAACAAGGGAAAATGTATGTTGAGATGCTCAAAGCAATGGCTACCACAGTAGATAATATCCTGATTTATACATGATTGTTAATAAAGAAATGAATTAAATAGAGACCTACTCCCTTAAAGAATCCAAATTCTACCCATTATTCAGAGTCTGCCAGGTAGCCTTCTCTAGTAACCTCAGCCTCTAGTGATGGATACTTTATCAAAACTCTGAACCATTGTCTGCCTGGTTTATTTTGCAAAACAGCAATGCATTGCTTTGTATTATTAACTTTATATGTATATAAATATGGGCATATATGTTTTATATCTCCAACTCAATTCTTTTTTATAACAACAACTATTTTTTCTTATTATAAAAGTTACATATATTTCAAATTATACACGGTGGATTGAACACTCATATTTGTCATAGATTTCTCCCAGCCTCCCCTGCCCCACACCCAAGTGAGGTAAAAGGATTTTGTTTAAGGCATAAACACACAAGGACAAAGAGGAAGCAAAAACAGCAGAATACTGGGAGCTGGAAAGTCAAGGAACTGAAACAGTTTTGGGAGAAGCACAGAAATAAGCTGCTCTGGGCTACAAAACCCCAGAAAGGCTTAGGAACTGAGAGGTTGCACATACCTCTGAAAGTGGGGATCGGTGAGGGGAGGGACGGGGTGGGCGGGGGAGGCCTAAAGACAGAAGGTTTGGTTGAATGTCCATATGAAAGCACTCTGTCCCTGAGCCAGCCTTCTACCCAAAGGATCAGGGCAATTGCCCCTTCCCAACCTAGTAGAAACCAAATGGGAGGTTTCTCACATCTCTAACACTTATCATCTGCAGAGGTACTCTCTGACCTTGGAGGTTTCTATGCTGACTTTTTATGATGGGGTGCTTTCGTGGGATCCTCAGAGCACATCCATTAAAGCCTTCTGAATAGCCCCTAGATATGGGCAATGCCTCTCTTCTGACCTCCGATTCCTCTCTCTGACTCAGACCATCCAGGATCACACCTCTTCTACCAGAGTCACAGCTCTCTTTTTGGCCACCTTCTTTAGCAGGATTAAAAAATGGCTCCAGCTTGTTTTGCTCCTATTGAGTCCCATCTCTAGACAATAAGATACTCAAGCTCTTGCCAGTAATCATGAATGAATTGAAGCTTATTCCCTGTGAAGACTTGTCTCTCTTTGCCATGCCAGCAGCAGGTGGCTCCAGCCCTGATCTCTCTTGCCCTCAGTATTTTCAGCACAGAATCAGTGACTGTCCCTTTGCCCTCAAACCTCATGGATTTCTGTTTTCCTCTTGAATGGTCCTGATTTGCAAAGGGAGGGAAGTCCTCCTCCATTTCCTCTCTGGTGGCCAGGGGAGAGACCATACAGCACACATTATCAATGCTCTTGGAAGGAGACTTCCCTCCCACTCTGATCTGCAGCTCTTTGATATCCTGGAAGTAGATAATGAGCTCACGAAACCAGTTTTAAAGCATCTTCTTTGCAAGGCCGGCACATGCTGTCTAGCATCTCACTTTGAAATATGGTAGTACTTGGCATCTATTTTTTCCAACTCAGACTTTGGGGACTTAGTGGCAATCAAGGCATGAAAAGTTTCAGTTTGATAAACAGCGATGATGTGTTTGAAAAGTGGTCGTGGTGGTTTAGTTGCTAAGTCATGTCTGACTCTTGCAACACCATGGACTGTAGCCTGCCAGGCTCCTCTGTCCATGGGACTCTCGAGGCAAGAACACTGGAGTGGGTTGCCATTGAAAAGTGCTATAGTAGAATTACCTCACACAGAGAAGGACCACTCCTTTTCCTGGAGTAATTGGGAAAGATCTCACAGAAGAGGTAATACTTGAACTGCTTTCTAGGCAGAAGGTGTACTATATGCAAAGCAGGAAGTTATGAGTAAGGCACTTTCTGTGAAGGGTGCAATGAGGTGAGAGCACAGGGTGTGTGCTGTGATGGTAGGAGATGAACCTCAAAAGCCAGAAGTTTCGTGTGCCATGCTAAAGAATTTGACCTTCTTCTGAGTACCAAAGGAAGCTATTGAAGGGGACCTGGTGAGGAGACGTCTGACTAGTTCAAGTAACTAGGGAGACCAAGTGACCTAAACTGAAGGAGGAGAGACCAGGCAGGTGAGTAGATAGGAAGGGATTACAGTGGAGACTTGAGGGGATTCTAGCTGTTGTACCTGCTTCTTAATTATCTGCACTTAATTATTATTATTTTGACTTCTAGAGCACTATGCTTGTGGAGACAACTCTTGGTTTTGCTTAATTTTCCTCTGAGGTCATACTTTATTTTTAGAAGTGCATTCTATGCAAAATATATGTAAAATAAGCTCAGACCAACGGTTCCAAGGGCTTCCCTGGTGGCTCAGATGGTGAAGAATCCACCTACAGTGAAAGAGACCTAGGTTCAATTTCTGGGTCGGGAAGATCCCCTGGAGGAGGTCATGGCAGCCCACTTGCCTGGGCAATCCCATGGACAGAGAAGCCTGGTGGGCTACAGTCCATGGGGTCACAAGAGTCAGAAACAACTTAACAACTAAACCACCAATGGTTCCAGAACAGGACTATGCAGGCCCTGAGAAATAGAAAACCTTCGAGGTCTTGTTTCTAATTGGATTCATCTTCTAAAGTCACTTGAGAATTGTTTTATAAGTCAAAAAAAAAGTGGATAAGTCTGCCACAAAGCAACCACTTTTCAGACAAAAAGTATTCAATATAATCACCAACATCTGAATTGCATCCACTAATTATTTGCTTGCATGTTTTGTTTTTTGATAGATTATTTGGAAATAATCTTATCCCTGATGCTACTCATTTCTCCCAAACACTGCCACACACGGGTATATATTATTTTCACTGACGTGTGGGGCTAGTTGTCTCCTAAAAACACTGAGACAAATAATAGCTACATCATACAAATCCAGACTAGTCCATGCAATTTGGCTCCACGCTAGTAAAGTAATGCTTAAAATTCTCCAAGCCAGGCTTCAGCAATACGTGAACCGTGAACTTCCAGATGTTCAAGCTGGTTTTAGAAAAGGCAGAGGAACCAGACATCAAATTGCCAACATCCGCTGGATCATTGAAAAAGCAAGAGAGTTCCAGAAAAGCATCTATTTCTGCTTTATTGACTATGCCAAAGCCTTTGACTGTGTGGATCACAAGAAACTGTGGAAAATTCTGAAACAGATGGGCATATCAGACCACCTGACCTGCCTCTTGAGAAACTTGTATGCAGATCAGGAAGCAACAGGAAGAACTGGATATGGAACAACAGACTGGTTCCAAATAGGAAAAGGAGTACGTCAAGGCTGTATATTGTCACCTGCTTATTTAACTTATATGCAGAGTACATCATGAGAAACGCTGGGCTGGAGGAAGCACAAGCTGGAATCAAGATCGCCGGGAGAAATTATCAATAACATCAGATATTCAGATGACACCACCCTTATGGCAGAAAGTGAAAAAGAACTAAAAAGCTTCTTGATGAAAGTGAAAGAGAAGAGTGAAAAAGTTGGCTTAAAGCTCAACATTCAGAAAACGAATTCATGGCATCCGGTCCCATCACTTAATGGAAGATAGATGGGGAAACCGTGGAAACTGTGGCTGACTTTATTTTTCTGGGCTCCAAAATCACTGTGGATCATGATTGCAGCCATGAAATTAAAAGACACTTGCTCCTTGGAAGGAAAGTTATGACCAACCTAGACAGCATATTAAAAAGCAGAGACATTACTTTGCCAACTAAGGTCTGTCTAGTCAAGGCTATGGTTTTTCCAGTAGTCATGTATGGATGTGAGAGTTGGACTGTGAAGAAAGCTGAGCGCCGAAGAATTGATGCTTTTGAACTGTGGTGTTGGAGAAGACTCTTGAGAGCCCCTTGGACTGCAAGGAGATCCAACCAGTCCATCCTAAAGGAGATCAGTCCTGGGTGTTCATTGGAAGGACTGATGTTGAAGCTGAAACACCAGTACTTGGCCACCTCATGTGAAGAGTTGACTTATTTGAGAAGACCCTGATGCTGGGGAAGATTGAGGGCAGGAGAAGAAGGGGATAACAGAGGATGAGATGGTTGGATGGCATCATCGATTTGATGAACATGGGTTTGGGTGGACTCCGGGAGTTGGTGATGGACAGGGCAGCGTGGCATGCTGCGGTTTATGGGGTCGCAAAGAGTCAGACATGACTGAGTGACTGAACTGAACTGAACTGAATAATATTAATATGTTTCGCACTTACAAGGCTAAGGATATCTTTTTCTCAACATTATTGTTTCACCCTTGTATTTTCTTAATTGAATTCCCTATTGCCTATAATATCAGCCTTCACCAAACATGTTAATCATGTTTTCAGTGGGATTATGAGATTTTTCTTAATTATACATGAAGCAAATTTTAATACTCAAATCTCACTAGAAAAACACAGAGGCTTCTTGTTAAACAGTTTCTATTAAAGGTCCTTCCTCTTACCAAACTTGATTGTAGATCAGTATCAATCAAAAGCCCTTGGTCACATGACCAAAGTGCCCCAGGGAGTCTCCCCCAAGTCCACTGTCATCTTACAGGAAGTGCCCATGACTAGGCTCAAGTGCTGCTTTCTAAACTCCCAACCTCACCTGGACTCCCTGAAGGCCAAACTGTGTCGTTTTCATCTCAGTCTCCTCTGAGCCCCACATCAGGCCTGGCACACAGTAGGCCTTCGATACATTTTTGTTGTTTTATTGAATTTTAATAAAACACAGCCAGACTTCTTAGAAATCATATCATAGATGTTTCAGAAGGTCTCCCCCCCCCCCCTTTGGAGTTTATTCACAGTCAGGAATTGTTCTATTACTTTTACAACAAAAATTAAATCAAGAAAGACCCATTTCTAGAAGGAAATGGCACTTGAGTGATTTGGGGCTATTCCATGTCTTCCCTTGACTCTGCTTTGGTCTTCTACTGAGCAACTAGGCCTTTAGCTTTAAACAAAGAAAATGAAAAGGAGAGGAAGAAGGTTAGGAATACTGGGTCAGTTTTTATGAGGAGAAAAGAAACACTACTATTGTCAGAAACTGCAGGAAGCATTTGTTAAGCCTGCTAATTCAGATGTGACTACAGGACCAAGTGAATGAGTTGGAAGATCTTTCTTTGGAGAGGACAACCTATGAAGGGCAAGGAGGCCTAACTTCTAACTTGCTGACTTGTACTGTGCTTAGCTGCTCATACCTGACACTGTGAGCCCATGGACTGTGGCCTGCTAGGCTCCTCCGTCGAAAGGATTCTCCAGGCAAGAATACTGGAGAGAGTAGCCATTCCCTTCTCCAGGGGATCTTCCCAACCCAGGGACTGAATCCAGGTCTCCTGCATTGCAGCTGGATACTTTACCATCTGAGCCACCGGGGGAGCCACTACTTGTATTAAAAGACTTCTAAACTTCCCTGTGGCTTAGAGGCCAAAGCGTTTGCCTGCAATGTGGGAGACCTGGGTTCAGTCCCTGAGTCGGGAAGATCCCCTGGAGAAGGAAATGGCAGCCCACTCCAGTACTCTTGCCTGGAAAATTCCATGGATGGAGGAGCCTGGGAGGCTGCAGTCCACGGGGTCGCAAAGAGTCGGACACGATTGAAGTGACTTCGCTTCACTTCACTTCTAACTATCTAAATAATCCTCCAATATTCCATTTATAATTTAAAAGCAGAACAAATGTGTTGAAAATATTCATTTTAATGTGTATATTAGTTTGGGGAAATTTTTCATAATAAAGCAGATTTTAATTTTATGTTCCTGCATAGATTTTACATAATCCAGATATTCTTGGATAATCAGTGTGCATTTATGACAGTTTTATAGCATTTGGGGCATGTTAAATTATTTGAGAGGATTACAGCTGCAGCTTTATCTTGTTGACATGTTATTGATCATGATTATATTTTATTTGATTCTAAGTCATTGTTGTTCAGTCACCCAGTCATGTCCAACTCTTTGCAATTCCATGGACTGCAACACACCAGGCCTCTCTGTCCCTCACTATCTCCTGAAGTTTTCCCAAGTTCGTGTCCATTGCATCAGTGATGCCATCCAGCCATTGCATCCTCTGATGCCCTCTTCTCCCTCTGCCCTCAGTCTTTCCCAGCACTAGGGACTTTTCCAATGAGTCAGATGTTCGCATCAGATGACCAAAATACTGGAGCTTCAGCATCAGCCCTTCCACGGAGTATTCAGTGTTGATTTCCCTTAAGATTGACTAGATTTATCCCCTTGATATCCAAGGGACTTTCAGGAGTCTTTTCTAGCACCACAGTTTGAAGGCATCAATTCTTCGGCTCTCTGCCTTCTTTTCAGTCCAGATCTCATGACTGTAAGCACCCACTGGGAAGACCATAGCCTCGACTATATGGACCTTTGTCGGCAGAGTAACGTCTCTACTTTTCAACACACTGTCTGGGCTTGTCATGGCTTTCCTGCCAAAAAGCAATCATCTTCTGATTGCATGGCTACAGTCACCATCCGCAGTGATTTTAGAGCCCCCCCAAAATCTAGGAATATATATTTATGGCTACAAAATGATAACAGGAAATGCTATAGGAAGGAGGAGACTGACTGGCAGATTGTAAGAAGGATAATCAGTAAAGACTTTCCAGAGAAAAGAGGCTTCAATCTGTTATTTGAAGGAATGGAAATGAAGATGAGAAGATATGGTGTAGGTGGTTAATTAATGTTATTTAATGTCCTTTGAGCAGAAAGTGTTTTATTTCTTACCCAAGTCACTCTCCTTTACCTACTCCAGTTACTCACACCAGGTAACAGAACACTCATCGCATAAAGTGAACCCATCTGGTTTCCTTTATAATATAACAAGTCACTATTGATTACCTACCATGACCCAGGCACTATCCTGGGTGTCAGAAAATATAAAGACAATTGTAACTTGGTCTTTGTTCTCAAAAAGCTCATAATCTAGTAGGGGAGACAGATAAGTAGATACAGTGCAGTGAAGTAAACGCTATAACAGAGATAGCACTGGAAGACAAAGAAACAGGTATTAAATCTACATTTGTGGCACAAAGAAAGCTCTCCAAGACAGCACCCAAGACAGCATAGGAAAGAATGAAGATGAACACAATCAAAGAGAGGCCCTGCTGGGCCTGTCAAGGGCAGCAAGCCCATTCTACTGCCTGCCACATGGAGAGAAGAGCACTCCTCTAAAGAAGGCTAGTGCTCCATGGAGAAGGCCGTGCTTCTTCCACCAAGGCTAACATTCCCCCTAGCACCACCCCTCAGCTGGACATCCCTGGTGGTCTCACTGGTGACAGACCCAACCCGGGGTTCCTCCTCTGAAATTAAGTCAGGGGAAATAATGAGCTCTTTCTAGGACTTAGAGCATGAGGTTTGAACACATGTGAGGTTTGGTAATTCACAACATTGTACCCCCACCCCTCGCATCTTTGGAGATAATGAAGTAGGGGTGCAAGTTATGGCCACTTCTCAGCTCATTAGTGCCCCAGCACCACCCCCTCCCACTCCCTCTCCAATTCTCCCTTCTGGGACCCAGCCCAGAGAAGCCTTATCTCTGCTACTATTCTTTCAAATCTTAATACAAGAATCAAGACGTTTCCAGCTTAACCAAGAATTTGATACCTTTGTCCTCTGACTCTACCTCTCCTTCTGAACTCCTAGGTGGCCAGATTAGGGATGGTATGGTGACAGTGTAGGGGGCAGGGATGCAAGAGTCCATAGGATGAAAGCAGGATATTTTTTTAAATCTACTGGTATTTCACCCATCTTGCACAGATGGCTTTGATTGCCTATCAGATGAAGCAGTTGCTGCTGTCCAGAACTGCAACTGAAGAAAACTCTTAACACGCTTGAGAACTGAAAATTGAATACTTAGATTCACACCTGAGATACATCATCGGGTAAACAAGCTTTTTATGGGGTGACCTATATTAGAAAATGAAATACCAATTGCAATCAGAAGAAAAAGAGTTCCAAAGCCCAAACTTTGTTTATGTGTATTACATAGATTCAGATGGTAAAGAATTTGCCTGCAATGCAGGAGACCCAGATTCATTCCCTGGGTTGGAAAGATCCCGTGGAGAAGGGAATGGCAACCCACTCCAGTATTCTTGCTGGGGGAATTCCATGGACGGAGGAGCCTGGCAGGAATCACAAAGAGTCAGACACGACTGAGTGACTAACATGCACACACAGATGATTTTGCTAATATGCATTGTGCTATGTCTAATCTTGGAGATTCATAAATGCACATGCTTATGGTTTGTGTATCTACAGTATCGAGAGCTCTTTGTTTCTATCATATTATAGATATATTATTAGGAATATGGACTTCCCTGGTGGCTCAGACACTAAAGAATCCGCCTGCAAAGTGGGAGACCTGGGTTTGATCCCTGGGTCAGGAAGATCCCCTGGAGAAAGGAACAGCTGCCCAATCCAGTATTCTGGCCTGGAGAATTCCATGGACTATATATTCCATGGGGTCACAAAGAGTTGGACACAACTGAGTGACTTTCACTCACTCATCAGGAATATATGATCTTTTCGATTCAATTCAGTTAAGCAAATTCCCCTGATATAAACTAATTCATCCTGATTTTTGGCAGTGACTGCCAATCTCCTATAGATCTGGTAATGATAAGAAAGGGCTCTTGTGTGTGTGCTTTATCACAACAATCCTGTGTAGCAGCCACATGCACAAGCGTAAATCTTCCCTGATGCCCCTCCCCCCACCCTGGAGTAGATCTCTAATATATAAGCCCAGTATTTACAGTAGCTGCTGCTACACAGCCGCCAGAATAGTTTTTGTTTGTTTGTTTGTTTCGATTGTTTATTAACCAGATTACAAAAATAATCCTGGCAGAATAGTTTTTAAGTGACTGCTTCTCTTTACTGGTTCCAGCTATCTCCCCAAATTCTATCTAGTATGTTGGAGTCCTCCAAGGGCAGTGCTCTGGCCTCTTTCTTACTGATTTATCTGTCTGTCTAGGTGATCTCATTTAGCCTCAAACTTCTAAAGCCAGCCCAAACCTCTCCTCCAAACACTTCATACTCATATCTAGCTGTCTCCTTGAAATTCTTCCATGGAAGTATCTCAGACTTCAAATACACAAAATAGATTTCCTAAGTCCCTCCTACCACCTACAAACACACACACACAAAACATGCCTCCCATAGTATTCCTCCTCTCAATAAAAGGCAACTTCGTTCATCCAATTTTTGCGGTTTCTCAAGCTGAAAACCTTGGAGTCAACAGTAATTCTTCTTTCTGTCATATCCAGTCTATTCCCAGGACTCAGTGACATCTGGCCCTTACCTCGGCCATCACCCTGAACCAAGCCATAGTCACCCCTCATCTGGATTATTACAATAGCTGGCTAACTGGCCTCTTTCCTTTCCCATAGTCCATTCTCCTCAGGGTAAACAGAATGAGTGTCTTAAAATAAGTCCAATCGGATCAGTTCTTTGCTTATAATAAAATCCTGAGAACTTCACCAAAACTTATAAGACCATGCATGATCCGCCCTTCCTTGACCTTGAAGCTCTGAACTTGTCTCATCTCCTCATTTCCCCCTCACTCACTTAGCTCCAGCTGTGCCAGCATACCTCACACATGGCACAAAACTGCCCTGAGACCTTTGTACGTTCTCTCTGCCTGGGCTGCTCTTCCTCGAGGTAACCTTTATTGCCTTCAAGTTTCTGGTCAAATGTCACCTTGCCAGCGATGTCACTGGCCATTCCATGTCAAAAGCAAAGCCCTCTGCCCAGTCTTCCCCTTTCCCTCTCACCCAACTTTATTCTACATAGTGCTTATCACCTGACATTACATTTCTGTATCTGTCAGCTGTCTCCCCACACTGCTGGATTTGGTCCAGGAAGACAGCGATTTGGGGTGTTTTACTCTCTATCCTACCCACAGCAAATAGACCAGAGATTGGCACTGGATCCGTACTTTTTAAAAAAGCCTGCTGAATAAATAAATGAAAGAATTTCAGAGACCTTAAGACATCGTGTTCCCTAATGCCTGGCCACACGGCTGCTGGCTGAAGCTGGAGGATGTTCCATTGGAACTGCCCTACTTCAGCCAAAACAGCTCATGATAACCTGAGTTCCATGATAAGCTTTGGCAATACATCTGGAAACATTCTCCTGCCCTGGTACCCAACCCAGGAGGGCCTGCACCTGGAATAGTACATGCAACTTTAGCTGTTATATCTCAAAACAGGTCCAAATAAAAGCAAGGAAAAGGAAAGGACTGCCAGAATAAGCAGTAGGATATTTCAGTCTGGAGTGACAAATGGTGAAGATATATAATCAAAATCTAGAAAATAATGTGATGAAGCCCAAAATGAACTTGTATACCAAAGCCATGATATTTTAAAAAATGGTGGGAAACCCTTTAAAATCTGGACGGTAATACAATGTGATAGAAATTTCATGGGCAGTGAGATAGATACACTTGTGTTTAAACTGAACATTTAGCTGCATGATCTTGGACATGAACTAGTACATACATATACAAGTAAGATCATGGTACCTGTGTCTTCCTCTGTCATAAAGAAAACACACCTATAAGGCACAGACTATTACCTTTCTGTGATGAGAAAAATAAACAAAAGGAAGGGGGTTTTTTCCCCCTTTGTTTTTTTATTGAGGTATAATTGATTACAAAAGGAAATATTAAAGCAGAGGCAAGTTTAGATAAGTTTTGTTATAGAAGAATCAGGTGAATTCATAAGAGAGAGAAAATATGCATCTTATATTCATTATGCATTTTACAGTCTTCAGACTGTTTTCACTGGCTTTATCACCTTTGACCCCCACAAGCTATCTCATAAAGTAAGAAAGGTAGATATTATTAAACACATTTTACAGATGAAGAAACTGAGGATATGTTTTTTAGGTCCTCTTAATACAAGTTTAGTGATCTTCCCACTACTCCACAGGACCTCCTTCTAGAATTTAAATCACTTCTCAGAAAAGCTTAGTCAAGATTTCCCTGGTGGTTCAGTGCTTAAGAATCCACCTGCCAATGCAGGAGACATGGGTTTGATTCCTGTTCTGAGAACTAAGATCCCACATGCCACAGGGCAATTAAGCCTTAGCTTAGTTCTTAGTTCTCAGAACTAAAACTTCTGTCTAGAGCATGGGCTGTCTAGACAGAACTAGATAGAGCTAGTGAGCTGCAACTTCTGAAGCCGTGATACTCCAGATCCTGAGCTCCACAAGAGTAGCCTCACTCTCTGCATCTAGAGAAAGCCTGCGCACAGCAACAAAAGAGCCCCAGGCAACACAACAAAGACCCAGCACAGACAAAAAAGAAAAGGAAAGTTTAGTCACTGAGGAGTCACTCATCTTGGTTAAGTAATGAAAACAAAAATGTCTAAGGATTTAGTCTGTAAATCAAGAACAATCAAACTCTTTCTCAGCACACCTCTAAGGCCTGTTAGGAAAATATTCAACTGGAAGAGACCTGGCTCTAGTTCTCCAGACCAAGTTTCTCAGCCCACTGTTTGCTGCCCTTAACTGGGCATGAACGTAGTCCATCAGGAGGCGTGCCCATGGAGACTTTCCTCCTGCCTCTGGTTTGGAGGGCATTTGGTGGGGTGGGGTGGGCATGCTGTTCTGCATTCCCAAAGGTGGGGACAGACCTGGAAGCTTGGGTCTTCAGTCACAATAGTGCCAGTTACCAGAAACAGCTAGACCGAATTTTTAACATCTGTTTCCACAGCTTCAAATATTCACCATTTGTCCCATGTCTTTAAACAAATGTCAAACAAGGAGATTCAGTTATTCAGTCAGTCTAATAAGGAATCAGTTTATGCTGAAATTCAGTGCTGAGTTTGTATAATTTCACATTATGGGTCACAGTGAAAACTTTACACAAGCTTGTAGCTGCAGTCAGAGAAGAGTCTTGCCCTGCTTTGCATTTATCTAGGCAGAACTGATCTTCAAAGGAGAAAAAGCCAATCACAACATACCAGTTTGGGGAATGAAAAATAACCGAGAAACAGCGTCCATTCATCCATTCAATAAATATTTATTGTGCTCTTTTGAAGTGGCAGGCACCATCCAAGATATTGGGAATATAAAGTGGAAAGGAAACAGTCCTTGGTCTCGGGAGCGCAGAGTTTGGTGGGCAGATAGATACTGCACATCTAGGTCATTTACAACACAATATAATAAATATTATGATGGAAAAAAAATTGCAACTTACAGTGGGAGTCTATGCTGCATGAATCTTAATTCTTGCTAGGAGATATCACCTCAGTAATTAGAGTAACCTACTCATCCAGTTAGCCTGGAACTTGCCTGGTTTTACCACTGATAGGCCCATGTTCTGGGAGATCTCCCAGTCCCAGGCAAATGGGAATGGTTGTTCACCCTACCTGTAATGCTGAACCCCCACAAAACCTGTTATTTTGCTCTCTTTGCAAAAGATCACGTTCACTCTGAGGGTCACATGGGATCAGAATGATCTCATCAGACTGAAGACTTAGTAGCTGATGGAACAATCAATGATTTTTCATGACTCGGCCAGACACTAATGAATCAGCCTGCCGTGTTAACAGAGCTCAGACATGGTTTCCCCAGCCCTTGACTACAGTCCTAAGCCATCTGTTTCACCTGCATGAGCATGCATCTATTCATCTATAATACCGCAAGAGATGTGCTATCAGTCAGTGATGTCACTAAATCTTGGTAATGGATAGTCACAGAAACTTATCTGCAATGTAGGTCACGGGGGCCATACTGTTCATCTCCTCACTCCAGGAACCAGGTAGATGGAGCAACCACCATCTCCACCATTGTCTGTCTCCAGATCAGAGGGAAAGATAAACAGACTTCCTGCGTAGGAAAACATTTTTTCATCATCCACCAGCAAAACCTAAAACAATGCCAGCTGACTTCAGGTTTTTTGTTGCAGCAGTATACCCTGGCTTATCCCAACGGATAAGCGTCCCCTATGGTGCAGATCTGACCAGTTGAGGAACTAAGAATGGTGAAGAATGCTTGGTGACCTCTCAAGGGGTGATGTGAATTCCCTGGAACAATGTCTCCTCAGATTACTCGTATAAACGGTCTTGTTTAGAAACCAAATTTAGTGTTGAGGTTAAGGTTAGGGTTAGCGGGCTGCTAAGGAGCCAGAATCCCTGGTGTATCCTTAAATACAAACTTGTCAGTTGCTCACAGAAGAAAAACTTCTCCCCACACCCAGAGACTAGCTGTGGTCCCACCCAGCTATTTTTCTGACAAAAAATGAGCAGCTGGTCATAGGACCAGAAAGTGTGGTTGGCACAGCAATGCCCCTCCCTGCTACTGAACAAAATCACTATGCTTCATCATTCTCATGTTTTTAAAATGGACTTTTTAAAGCCACTGGATCATTTGGAACAGATTTTCCATGAGTTTTATAACATTTTAACTTTATTCCCCTCCATTTGAGTTTCATTGTAAGTTTCCTGTTCATGCTAAAGATAGTCATAAACAAATTCTGTGGTATCTCAAAAAGGGAAACATATGTAAAGTCCAATTATCATCACTTTTCTCTGAGAATGTAAGTGTTCTGCTTCTTATAAGGTGATATTCATTCAAAAATTGCCCTCTGACAAGCAATAAATGAAACATCCAAGCTAGCAGCCTTTCCTTTTCAGAAATCATTAGAAAGAATTGTGTGGATAGCCATAACATCCAATTATAGGGTGAGCAGCAAAAAGGATTTTCCACTAGGGATCATCCATCAGGAGTTTTAACGTGGCTGAAACTTTTTTATAACGGAAGTTATCCATTAAGTTCTGATGAACATATGCAAAACATATTGCCCCTATAACTGGAACATCAAAAATTCTGACCTTTTAGTTAAGTGAAATGAAATGTTTATCATAGTCTGATGGTCCTTTAAAAAAATCATAAAAGTTTAATTGTGTTTAGATGATTCCCATTACGATCTTGCTTGGAAATGAATTGTCCTACAGCATGAGCTTTATGGTGACTGATTTCCTCCTTTGCTCAACACAGCAATTACTTGGTTGTGCTCTTATGTATTAAAGCACATTCTCTAGAGTTAAATTTAGTTCATTTCACTCTTGATGACACTAGGAGTGAAATTTCAGCATATTCTCATAAGGATCCATGGACAGTAAATTGTCCAACAGAGAAACTCCAGTGAGACAACAAAAGGCTAGCTTGCATCTGAAGCTGAAGATGTCGGATGGGAGCCGACAAGGTGTCGTGGGAGCCAGGAGACAAGCATAGAGGAAGTCGTTCCTGGAGATAGGGAGAGAGTCTCTTGGGCAGCACTCGGACCAGGAAATAAGTACCTCCCCTAAATGGCAGCCCACTCCAGTATTCTTGCCTGGAAAATTCCATGGACAGAGGAGCCTGGCAGGCTACATACAGTCCATGGGGTCGCAAAGAGTCGGACACAACGGAGTGACTTCACTTTCACTTTCACTTTCCTATTGTTAGAGGTCTCTTAGGTCCCTCCTTTGTTCATGGGCAGAGGACATTCACAGACTTACAGGCACTGGGAATTCTAGAGGAGGGATTTTATGGAGAATCCTGAAATGCACTCCAAGTATAAAGGACTACAGAGCAACATTACCTGCAATACACAAATCAGTCCTAAAAAGGAACAGAAAAGGAATCAATATTTCCAACATGATCCCTAAGTTTTCATGAAAGGATTGAAAGGAATCAGAGACTATGCTCAAGATTTCAAAAAAGTCTCATTCACTTACTTGTTGATTCCTTCAAAAAGTGTGTTTCAAGGTCCTACTAAGTACAAGGAGCTCTGTTAGGCCCTGGGAATTAATCAGCAAATGAGACAGCCCTCGTCCCAGAAAGGATGAAGCTTATGTTCTACTGGAGTTGTTCAGCATTATACAATGACTCTCAAAATCAATTATTTCATTAAACTTGTAGTAATTGTTGTAAAAGATAAATATAGCAGGGTAGCATAGAACAGGAAATATTACCTGGTCTGAAGTCCAGGGAGGGCTGCACTGAGGATGTGTTGTAGAAATTGAGAGCCACCAAAGGAGGGGCCATAGTGACCTAGGCAAAGAGGTGAGGGAAGAACACTGCGGAAAGAATGCGAAAGGCAAAGGCCCTCGGTGAAAAGGAGAAGAGCTCTCTCAAGGGACAGAGGGAGAGCCAGCTGACTGGAGTGCAGATGATGGGCAAGCAAGTGAAGAGAAGGCAAGGCTGTGGAGGCCATCAAGGGCTTGGGGCCTGAGCTGGG
Organism: Capra hircus; assembly: GCF_001704415.2. Lineage (NCBI taxonomy): Eukaryota > Metazoa > Chordata > Mammalia > Artiodactyla > Bovidae > Capra > Capra hircus. The sequence goes on along the minus strand of NC_030812.1, from coordinate 44,672,269 downwards.
AGAAGTGAAACGGTTGACTGTTAAATTATACAAGTAATAGAAATTGTGAGGACTTCCCTGGTAGTCCTGTGGTTAAGAATCTGCCCCTGCAGTGCAGTGGAAATAGGCTCAATCTCTGGCTGAAGAACTAAGATTCCACATATCTTGGGGTAACTAAGCCCAAGCTGCAACTAAAGAGAAACCCACACACTACAACAAAGACCTAAAGCAAACAAATAAATAAACAATTTAAAAAAAAGAAATTGTATTACTTGTGATCAAATAAGAAGTCAAACAAATCACATAATACAAAAGAAGATGAAAAACTCCATGAGAGACTCCTTTCTCCATCTACCCTCCACCTCAGTCTCATGTTAGAAGTAGCTACTATGAACAGTTTTGTGTGTGGCCTTCCAAATCTATTGCTATAAAAATATTTTAAAGGGAGAGTTGCTTTGAATTATACTTACATAAATTACTTTATACTATGTATATTACTGGGAAAATTTTCTTTTTATTTAGTAATGTGACTTGAAAACCTTTCCATACTTTCATATTTAGCTTTCCCTCATTCACTTACTTAACTATTCTATTAATGGACTTTTTTCAAGGTTGCAAGTAGTATTGCAGAAGCCTTCCAAAAGTATGGCTTCTAAGCCTGATTGAAAACTCCTTCTCTGACTCTAAACATTAGAACTTCTCAGCCAACTATGATCAAAACAGAAGGCATAGAGAGAAAGGGCCACCACACTGCAGAACATGGAAGTTCAACAGACCTGGGACCTGAACTTGTTGAATCCCAAGTTCAACAGAACCTGGGATTGGGACTTGGTGGTAGGGTGGGTGGAGCAGGCAAGGATAGGGAGCAGACATAACATATTGTCTTTTAAAAGCCAAATAAGAAACTCAAAGGTACCAGAAACACAGAGAGATTGCAAAGCCAGAATGGAAAGGTCAGTCTTGGTTAGAGGTAGACTCTCAGAAGTCTGAGGTTTTCATGAAAGCAGGAGCAAAAGATAAGACCTCAGGCCTATAAGAACCAAGCTCCTAAACAGCTATGATTAGCAATTGGTTGTCAATGTAAAAGTATCTGAAACACAGTCTACAACTCCAGAGTAGTCATGGGTAAGCTCACCATAGCCCAAGACCTCCCTTGGAAAAAAAAACATATCCCCTTGTTAAGTTGAAACTGCAAGCCTGCACCAAAGTATGTAGGAACACCAAGGCAAAAAAATTAGCATGAAAACTTCCACATGGAAAACTGTAAAACATTACTGGAAGAATATAAAGAAGATATAAATTAATGTAAGACTGTACCATGTTCAAGGACGAGAAAATTTAATGTTGTAAAGATGTCAATTTTCCTCCAATTGATCTAGAGACTCTGCAATTCCAATTCACAATCTCAGCAGCTTTTTTTTAATGTGAAAGCTAACAAGCCGATTCTAAGATTATATGGAAAGGAAAAGCTCAGAAATACCCAAAACAGTCTTGAAGATGAAGGTGGGAAGACTTACTCTACCAAATATCAGGAGTTAGCATTAAGACAGTATGGAATTGGCATAAGGATAGCAAATTTTTCAGTGGAACAGAGAGTCCAGAAGATATTCATGGATGTATGATCAAGACAACATTATAGAGCAGTGGAGAAAGAACAGCCTTCTCAATAAATAGTTCTGGGTCAGCTGGGTCAATCTTCATAGAAAAAAAACAAATAAAACTTAACTTCCAAGATAACCTCATCTTCTTCCAGACGAATTATAAATCTAAGTCTGAAAGGTAAAACAATAAAACCTATAGGATTTAACATACAGGAGAATATCTTTATGAACTTACAGCAGGAAAAAAGGAAAAAATAGGATGAAAAGAACAAAAGAAAGAATGAAAAAGGGGAGAAAGAGAGACATATATCTCTCCAGCAAAAGTAAATGCAAAACCAAAACACCTCTGTTGAGACTTATCCACAATTCAGAAGACACATGACTCCAAAAATACAAGAGAAAATAGACAAAAAATACCCTCTAAAGATTAGCTCTCAATAAAACTGCAAATCATACACAGAAACAAATGCCCAACTGGAGTTGCATTAAATGCATAGAGTATCTTAAAGATAACTGGCATCTTTAGTATAACAGATAACCTATTAAGTATTTACTATGTGCCTGGCACTGGGCTGAATGCTCTAAACAGATCATTTAATTTAGTCAGATCATTTTACTTGATTCTCATACTTGATACATGAGCTAACTAATATTATTACTCTCCTTTTACAAACAAGGAAGTTAAGCCTTAGAAGAGTGAAGCAACTTTCCTGATTTGACCAGGAAGGAATTGGTGGAGATGGCATTCAAACTCACACCACCAGACCTCAGGCTCATAACCACCACCTTAAACTTTCTGTGTAGAAACATGGAGTGTATTTTCATGGATTCAGATGTTATTTTTCTATCCTTCAGTAACAGTTTAGAACTTTTAAAAAATGTGAATTTACATATTTTTATTAAATCTCTTTCTAGGTATTTTATAATTTTTTCTGCTTCAGTGAATTAGATCCTTTCTGCCATTACATTTTCTAACTGGTTTCTGCTAGAGACTGAGAGATCTATTGTTTTGGGTTTTTTTTAATCTTGTCTCTAACTACTAAGCTGCCTTGTTAGTTTTCTAGCTAATTCTCTTGGCTATTCCAAGTAGTCAAGGTGAGGTATGTAAATAATGACAACTTGCTCTCTTTCCCCTGACCACCTCATTTGCCAATATTTGTGCATTTTACAGCACAGGGAAAAGTTCATAAGGTGGTACTGGAGGCAAGGGGAGTTTTTAAACATTCCAGAAAGAAACAACTCTCTTTTGAGCACAAAATTATGAAACGGCTTGACACATTCCAGAAATTGGGAGTAGTTTGACATGTACCCTACCTCTGACTATAAGGTAGGGTACAGATAAGGAAAGCAAGAGATGGTAACTTGAAAAATAAGACAGGGATCTTGAAGAATGACAAGCCATTAAAAGACATTAAGCATGTGGCATGATAAGAATTCGGCTTCCCTGGTAGCTCAGCTGGTAAAGAATCCACCTGCAATGCAGGAGACCCCGGTTCGATTCCTGGGTTGGAATGATCCCCTGGAGAAGTGATAGGCTACCCACTCCAGTACTCTTGGGCTTCCCTGGTGACTCAGCTGGTAAAGAATCACTGGCAATGAAGGAGACCTGGGTTCAATCCCTGGGCTGGGAAGATCCCCTGGAGGAGGGCATGACAACCCACTCTAGTACTCTTGCCTGGAGAATCCCCATGGACAGACATGCCTGGCATGCTACAGTCCATAGGGTTGCAAAGACTGATTTGCAAACACCACTGAGCAACTAAGGACACTACAGCACAGCATGACAAGAATTACGTTTTAGAAAATTTAGAATTACATTTTAGGAAAAAAACCCAGTGTCACCAGTGTGGAGACTCAATTGAAGAAACTAATACTAAAGAAATGGAAAAAGGTTGGGAAACTAAAACAATAATACAAGCAAGTGATAACTCATTCATGGAGTAATGCGAGAGGGCAGGTATCTGTGAGAATGGAATCCCTACTCATTCAACCTCCTTCAAGGTGTGATCTTGAACCAGTTAGTCAATCTCCCCAAGCCTCAGTGCTTCTAATCTATAAAATTAGGCTAATAACACCAATGGGGCATGACTATGACGTTTCAGATAATGTGCGTGAAGTTCACTAAAAAATGGTAGCCCTTTATTATTGAGCTTTACAGTAGCAGTGAGAATAAAGTTGAAGTCACAGATTCTAGAAAGGGATCTCCATCTAAGTGCCATACCAAAGCTATCACTTCCTCTTCTGAGTTATCAGACTCATAAATCATTGAGGAAAATAAAGCTGTGTATCAACACCTTTTCAGCCACACACCTTTCCCACCGCTCCTGGGCTCTTTGCTTTCTCTTCTCCCTGCCCACACTCCACATTTCAGACTAGTGTGAGTATTGGATTTGCATCATGAAACAGCTGGAGTGCATGGCTCAAAAATTAGTATGCCAGCTAAACAATGAAAACAACAAAACAACCCAGTTAAAAGGTGGGTAAAGGGTTTGAATAGGCATTTCTCATTTCTCCCATGAAGATATACAAATGGTCAACAAGCATACAGAAAGATACTATCATTAAGAAAAAACGTAGATCAAAACCACTATGAAGTACCACTTCATACCCATTAGGGTAGCTATAATAAAAATTTGAAAAAAAAAAAACACAGAAATAACAAATGTTGGCAAGGCTGTGAACCATCTGGAACCTTCTACATTGCTGGTGGGAAGGTAAAATGGTTCAGCCCTTTTGGAAAACAGTTTGGTGGTTCCAGAAAACAGTTTGATAATTTAAACATAGAATTATCAAATGACCCAGAAATTCTACTCCTATGTATATTCTCAAAAGAACTGAAAATATGTGTTCAAACAAGTCCAGGTACACACTTGTTTGGCCTGGCATGGCCTGATTATTTATGTTCCCCAAAATCACATGCTGGAATCCCAACACTCAATGTAATGATGTTAGAAGGTGGGACCTTTAGAAGATGAGGGTGGAGCCCTCATGAATGAGATTAGTGTTCTTATAAAAGAGATTCCAAAGAGCTCCCTAGCCCCTTCTACCATGTGAGGATACAAAAAGAAGTCTATGACACAAAAAAGGGTGCTCACCCAACCATGCTGGCACCCTGATCCCAGACCTCCAGCACTAAAGGGCAATAAATTTCTGTTGTTATAAGTGATTCAGTCTGTGGTATTTTGTTAAGCAGCTCAAATGGACACCTGTTCACAGAAGCACTCTTACAATAACTAAATGTAGAAGCAGCCCAAACGTCTATTAATATGTGATATATACATTAATGGAATATCACTCAGCCACGAAAAGAAATGAAGTACTGACACATGCTACAACATGGATGAAACTTGAAATAACATCATGCTAAGTGGAAAAAAAAAAAGGTGCCTCTTCCCTGGTGGCTCAGATAGTAAAGAATCTGCCTGCAACGCAGGAGACCTGGGTTCGATACCTGGGTTGGGAAGATCCCCGGGAGAAGGGAATGGCAACCCACTCCAGTATTCTGGCCTGGAGCATCCTATGGACACAGGAGCCTGGTGGGCTATTGTCTCTGGGGTCACAAAGAGTCAGACACGACTGATGGTCAAACACTTTCACTTTCAAGTGAAAAAAAGCCACACAAAAGATTATACACTTTATGATTCCATTTTTAATAAATATCCAGAATAAGCAAATTCATAGAGACAAATCAAAGACTGGTAGTTATCAGAGGCAGTGAGAAGGGAGAGCGAGAAACAATCACATAATATGTATGAGGTTTCCCCTTGGAGTGATGAAAACAGCACAGAACATTGTGCAAAACCTAAATGCCACTGAAAGTGTTCACTTCACAATGGTTCATTTTCTCTTACTTTCACCTCAAGGCACATAAATAAAGTATATGTGTATTTTAACTGTTATGAAAGCCTCTTCACAGAAAGCAAATGTAACAAGTTCACAGCCTCAAGTCACCCCTGAATAAAAGGTAGTTTGCATTAAACCACTATGGTACCCATTCCAATCAGAGTCTTTAATGCCCAGGCATTCTTTATTGTTTAATAACACCAACAGCCCCAACTGGAGCACTGCAGTCTCCTACTGATGTTATTACTTCTAACTAGTTGCAAACTTCATCGGGAGCCCTTATTTTTCCTCTCCATTATCTTGTCTTTCCACAGTCCCTCTGAACACTCCCTGCCTTGGGCAAAAGTCTCCAGGGGCCTTTTGCATGCAATTTTTCTCCTGCTGAGTTCCTGAATTTTCTTTGACTGATGCCTCTTTGAAAGACCTCACATACTGTTATATGAAACTAAGTCTTTTTTGTCTAGACTATAAGCTCCATGAAAGTGAGAGCTCCTTTGGTTCACCACTATACTTAGCACAGAATGTAAAAAGGAACTTAAGTATTTGGATGCCCATCTCAGCAGACCTGGTTTTGCTATTTTGCCTGCTTTTGAGTAGAACAGCATGTGAACCAAAAGCCAGACATTTAAATGATTTTTCAGTTTTTGAAAAATCATTTAAATTTGGCTTTATTTTGTGTGCATAGAAAAGGAGACCAACTAGAAACTAGCTAATGCTTTTCTTATGCCATCACTCCCTCCCCAGCCAAAACACCACCTTGGCTCCCATATTAACTGATAAAACACAGAATCCTTCTCAACCTCTTCCACCTGCAGCTCTTCCATCCTGCTGGTTCATTGCGGCCTGATGGTAAAAATTCTAGTATAGTAATTCAATATAGTTTGAAAAGTGAAATAGCATTTTCATTTGTTTCTTTCTACTCAGAATTCAAATTGCTTAATTAGTTGCACTTAAAAAAAAAAAAAGAAGACAAAGCATTAAACACCCTCTCACTTCACTTTTTTTCTTTTATTCAAGGTGACTCAATTCTGTCCAGTTACTGACTTCCCTGGAAATGATGCCAGTACTGGAAGCTGAGATTGTAATATTTTATTGCTCTACACAAACAAAGCATTAATCTGGCCTTAAGGCTCAAAGAAAGACTCTAAAGGTAATAATTACAGGCAAGTGGTGTCCCAAAAGAAAAAGATGTTTTGACACTGTTAAGAATCACCATGCGTGGGTGCCTCCTGCATTGAACACAATACGTAGGAAGAATATCAGTTTACTAGTCAGAGAGTTTGGGGTTTGAATCTCAGCTCTGCCATTTACTGTGCAAATTCGAGCAAGTTATTAAATATCTCTGAACTCAATTTATTAATCTTTAAAAATGGAAACAATGATTAAGTCATAAGGTTTTTGCATGCATGAAACATGTTATTGATTTAAAGACTTACACATATGAGGCTGTCAATTAATAGCCATTATAATTCATCACACTAAGCAGAACTCATCATTGTGAAATTTCACTGACCTCTTGTTTACACATACATGTATCTCCTTGCCTCATTTTCAGGCTGACTTAATAATAAAACTGTCAGAAGAGAAAAGGAAAGCAAACACTATAATGTACCAAAGCCATGAGAACAGTTCTTAAAAACTCTTAATATATATGGACTCTGTTAGACCAAACAGGTCATTTTAACCATATTTACCACATGTAATTGAGGCTTTTGAACTGTAGTGTTGGAGAAGACGCTTGAGAGTCCCTTGGACTGCAAGTAGATCCAACTAGTCCATTCTAGAGATCAGTCCTGGGTGTTCATTGGAAGGACTGATGCTAAAGCTGAAACTCCAATACTTTGGCCACCTCATGCAAAGAGTTGGCTCATGGGAAAAAGACTCTGATGCTGGGAGGGATTGGAGGCAGGAGGAGAAGGGGAGGACAGAGGATAAGATGGCTGGATGGCATCACAGACTCAATGGACATGAGTTTGAGTGAACTCCAGGAGTTGGTGATGGACAGGGAGGCCAGGCGTGCTGCAATTCATGGGGTCGAAAAGAGTCAGACATGGCTGAGCGACTGAACTGAACTGAACTGAAACCATTTTTCTGCTGCTTTCCTTATCACAACCCTTAATTTTCTATCACAAATATACACCCATGTTTCCACAACATACATGGATACCCATCTAGTTTTAGGATATGAAAACCAGATTTAATTTTTTTTAAAAAAGAAAAGAACTTCCAAGAATATGTTTTCAACCACTGTCTGACTTTTAGGAGGCCCAGAAATGACTTTTATAATAAATTAAATTTAAATTAATTCAATAACTATTTAGAGAATGCCTATTACATTCCTGCCCTGGAGGAGGGCATGACAACCCACTCCAGTATTCTTGCCTGCAGAACCCCCTGGACAGTGGAGCCTGGTGGCTACAGTCCATGGGGTCACAAAGGGACATGACTGAAATGACTGAGCACACACACACACACCCCATATTCCTGACCCAGAAGCGATTCAAAGGCAAATGCAGTACAGTCTGTGCCCTCAGGTAGCTTACAGTCTAGTAAAAACTTGGTAAGATCAACAAAGCAGCAGTTTGTTCCAACTTATTCTTCCAACAAATCCACTTTATCCCAGGATAGCCTGTTCAGTGGATCTCACAGAAACAGTTCAGACAAAATCAGTTGGAAACAGTAGAGGGAATTTTCCAAATTCTTTGGACAGATAATCTGACTTTAAAAGATAACAAAAGAGAATAAAAGTTTTCTGAATTACTCTTGTGGTTGGCTCTGTGTTTGTATTCACTAGGTAGTTACTCTATTATCCTTTCCTATGCAGATGGCACCGTTGTATATAAAACCATGACAGAGAAGCGCTGGCAAGAGTATTTGCAGAACAAGGTATTTCCAATTTTGTACCAAACATGATGACATTTAAGCAACTCAAGGGAAATAAATTTATACACTGTGCTAGATATTCCATGCTAAAATTTTTTATGTGGTATACTAGGTAAATTCCACATAAAATAGTTTTCCCTAGGAAGGAAAATGTTCAGGAAGACACCCTTGTTGGTTTTTTATTTTCTTTTCAACTCAAAGGTTAATCCAAAATTTGACGTTATGCACAGTTCAGTTCAGTTCAGTTCATTCACTCAGTCGTGTTCGACTCTTTGTGACCCCATGAATCGCAGCACGCCAGGCCTCCCTGTCCATCACCAACTCCTGGAGTTCACTCAGACTCACGTCCATCGAGTCCGTGATGCCATCCAGCCATCTCATCCTCAGTCGTCCCCTTCTCCTCCTGCCCCCAATCCCTCCCAGCATCAGAGTCTTTTCCAATGAGCCAACTCTTCAGCACACAACAGAGCCAGACACTTGCAAATGAATGTTGCTCTCTGAGAGCTAAGCCCTCTTGGGGAAGTGAAGGAATGTTACATCATTTCCGCTCCATCATTGGGGAGCTATTTATAGTCCAGCAGTCTAATGAAAACCCTAGTGACCTGGAAAGTTAATGTGATATGCTTTTCAGTGTCTTATTGACACCCAAGGAATAACTCAGGATCAAATCTAAGGTATGTGTATTTTCTCTCTCCCATTCAATATGAAGGCTGGAAAGAATTACAGTCTATATTTATTCAGATTCTTGTATTACACAGCTGATATTGAGACACTGCAAAATAATAAACTTGTACTAAAAACACCTTCAGAAAAATGATCAACGAAATTGTGGAGATAATTACAGTCCAACAACACCCCCCCAAAAAAATCACAGTATTCCTCCCCCTAAAAATTTAATGAAATTCAGAGGTTATGTCAGAAAGTGAAACCAGTAGCGTGGAAAATGTAGTCTGAAAGACGTTTAAATGTCAGTATGTTATTAAAATGATAGCATAATTATTACTGGTATAAACGTGTGTCCTAGTTTACAAGACTCCTCTCTTTTTTGCACTTGGATCCACAAGTACTCCACTGCCCTCAAGAAGACTCTCCTCACGCTTCTCAGACCAGGTTAGTGCCCTTTCATGTGCTCCTTATCTTACCACTTTCAAGTAAGCCTGGCAAGAATTCTGTAAGATAGATACAGTTTTGATTGCCACATTACAGACAACAAAACTGAGTTTCTCACCAAGCCACAATGCAGAGCCAGGAACCAAACTCCTATCAAATGATTCCAAACCCCATTTTCTGATTGCAGGTCACAGAGCAAAAGACTTCTCTTCCACTTACTCTACGATTGCAACTGCTGAACATTAAGAAAGTAGGAAGACGAGCAATTGTCTCTATTGACTTTGGGCAAGAAAGAGAGTGCATTTGAGTAATTATGACAAGAGTGCATTGAGCATTAATGTGTGCCAAACCCTTGGTTGAGTGCTGAGTGCATTCTCTCATTTCATTCTCATGTGTTGTGAGATACAAATTTGATCAGTACTGTGCTTTTACATTTTATAACTCGAGAGACTGAGGCTCAAGGATGTTAAATAATCTGTCTAGGTCCACAGTACTAGAAGGGGCTTCCCAGGTAGCTCAAATGGTATAGTATCTGCCTACAATGTGGGAGACCTGGGTTCAATCCCTGGATTGGGAGGATCCCCTGGAGAAGGGCATGGCAACCCACTCCAGTCCTCTTGCCTGGAGAATCCCCATGGACAGAGGAGCCTGGTGGGCTACAGTCCATGGAGTTGCAAAGAGTCAGACACGACTGAGCAAACAACACACACACACACACACACACATACCACTAGAAAGTAAGAGAGCCAGGCTCTCTACCCAGGTTTCTGACTCTGAGTCACTTGCTGAAACATCGCACATGTTGCCCACTTCAAGCACCACCTGGCTCACCTTTTGCTTAGATATTTAAGGGGGGAAAGTGTAAAATACAACGTGAGTGCTGTCCTAAATTAGCATAATAACTGCTGAGTTTTTCCCCACCCTTTTTTTTTTTTTTTAACATATATAGACATACACTGGGCTCCACTACTGGTTCAGTGGTAAAGAATCTGCCTGCCAAACAGGAGATGTGGGTTTGATCCCTGGGTCAGGAAGATCCCCTGGAGAAGGAAACAGCAACTCACTCCAGTATTCTTGCCTGGAAAAATCCCACAGACAGAGGAGCCTGGCAGGCTACAGTCCATGGGGTCACAAAGAAGTCAGACACAACTTAGCAACTAAACAGCAATAACAAAGACATACACTAAGAACTTTCTGAGTTTCAGTTCACAGTGACTCTGAGTGACAGTGAATGACAGGGAAGCCTGGCATGCTGCAGTTCACGGGGTTCCAAAAAGTCAGACACAACTTACCCACTGAACAATAAAAACAAGAGATTTTTTGAGACGGGTTTGGATTCTGGCTTAGTCACTTACTAGATGGAGTGACTGTTCACATTATTGAACCTGCAAAATTCAGTTTTCCCATTTGACAAAAGAAGCTAATATGACCCAACCGAAAGGGGAGTTGTACCCAAAGGAAAATCACATCCTACGAATCATCTAATATACAACCTAGCGGTCAGAGGTCAACCAATAAATATCAAACCTGTCCCTTTCCTTTTCCCTGGCTTCCACCTTTAAATATAGGAATAAATCAAACACACACTAACACAAAAAGCTTCACTCATTCATTAACTCACTCATTCATCTTGACATATTGTTGATCTTTCTTGAATCTCTCCAGTTAGTGAGATTTTAAGATGACAACTTCCTAAAACTCTTGAGGTGTTTGTTTCTTTTTTTCAGTTCATATCTGGATGACAACAGTCTCTTGAACATTTTTTTATTCTGAGTTTGTAGAAGTGCACAAATTTATCTGTATTTTAAACATAATATCCATGACAGCTGCTGCTGCTAGGTCACTTCAGTCGTGTCCGACTCTGTGAGACCCCATAGACGGCAGCCCACCAGGCTCCTCTGTCCATGACAGATACACTCGTTAATTCCAAAATCAAGTAAGTGCCTCCTAGACCAAGAACCATCCTTATACCACCCCTACTCCAAGGAGCACATAGTTTATTGGGCAAACAAACACAAGAACAGCTAAGACACCGTGTTGTAATGATGCCGTAATAGAGGCATATACCAGGTTCCATGAGATCAATTAACCCGGCTCAAAGTGTAGGGCCTGGTTCACAGAGGAGCTGACATTTGCATTCAGCCACAAAGAATGAGTCAGCTTCGCCAAGAAATAATGAGCATTACAACATCAGAGTCAAATTTCAAGGAGGGTATCTGGTTAAAACTCTGACTACAAGAATGTCACGTCAGAGAAAATTCTCTCCTTTAGCTTGGTCCAGATAATGAAAGACAAAAAGCATTGATGACAGTTTTAGAGTTAACCTGCTAAGGTCACTCGGTGATGGTTTTACAAAGCAAAAGTGTGGTGGCCAACTATCCCAAAGCCACCATAGTGTAGCATTTAGATTCCTAGACAGTGGGAATTTCTCCTTTGAGGGCTCATAAATAATGAATATGTGTTATAGTAAAGATTATTGGAGATCATAAGCCTTCTTTTTTCATATATAGGATTGGTAGCTTTTAAAATATTGATGCATTTGTGCAAGTTACTTGAATTTTACAGTAAACTCAGCAAAGAAAATGTCAACACAGGACATCAGGCCCTGGGAAGAGACAACCTGGCTGATGGTCCCTCCCCTCCACTGACCAAACTTTGTTTCTGGGTCCAGCTTGTGTCTAACTGCCTTGCCTGTCAGAGCAAATCCTCACCAGAGACACCCATGTTAGAGAAACAGCCTGGCATGCCATTTCCTCAGATAATGCCGGACTACTTGGGTTTATAGGATTCTTGACCTTATTTCCACTTGCTCTAGTTACATAATGAAAATAGGTTCAACCTTATAAGAAAACTTGGAAGAAGCTAATGTCCATTTTTATTTGGTTTAAGATGAAGGAAGGAAGGGAGGGAGGTCTGTCCTATTAAATAGTAACTTTCCCCAAGTCAATAGTTGGTTGAAACATTCCATCTCTGTAACGACTATGCCTAACTCATTCTTATGATTTCAAGTATTGTGTTCTTTTTCCTTAAGCTAAAATTATCACATTTTACAAAAGCTTTTCCTTGTACCTCCCATCATTTAGTTTTTAAGTACCTTGTGAAATACATATTTTTGTGGTCTCCATTTTTCAGAAGAGAAAATTAAACAGTCCCTTTCACCCACTATCACCCCCTCCCTTCACTACTAAATTTTACTAAGCTTTCCAGATAAGTCTTCATTTTCTCCAGGAAGACTTACTTACTAACATCCTTGGCCTGGGTAGCAGCTCTGATTCTGCTGTACTGGAACAGTACAGCAGAAAACCAGTTGACCAGGAGCTTGGAGTGGTCGGAGCCCCGCAGACCAAATACCTCAAGGCTTGAGCTGCCCCATTCATTCTCCCCTCATGTCGTATGAGTAATACAATTTTCCATGTGCCAAGATATGAAAAAGGCTGAGAAGTCCCACCACAGAATGGCTAAGAGCATGGATTTTGAAAGACTACTTAGCTATGTGACTTTGGGCAGTTATCTAACTCATCTGGGTGTCAGTTTCTCCATCTGGAAAACAGAGATAATAGAGAGCACTTCCTACCGTGTAAACTATCTCATTTGCTTTTCAAAAGTCTAAAGGTAAGTACTGTTATTCTTCCATCATACAGAAAGGAGGCTGAGGAACGGGAAGGTGAAAGCCACACAGATAACATCACTCACTCTCATCCCCTCCCCTGCTATCTCCACCACCCCAACACCAAGGGACTTGCAGACCTGCCTCTATGTAATCAGAGCAAAGGAAAGAGATTTGAGGAGATAAATGTTGTGGTTATACTGCTGGGAAGAGGGGATATCAATTTCCCATCACCATTTCCTACGAAAGATGGTTTCTGCACTTGACCATGGTCCCAAGAACTGATTGACTACAGAAGGTGGACAGAATTGGGAGCTACACCTTGTCATAATCGACACTACATGGAGGACAGAGAGGCATTTGAATCAAGGCATTTCAGTAAGATGGGTAAACTTTGCATGGGGTCACCATTGCTTAGGGACACTGCACTGTGGTGAGTCCCTCTCTGATGGGGCACAATGAAGGCCCCCCATGGTCTCACCTATGAAATATGGAAATTGTGATGCTTTCCCCATGGGGCTATCATGAACACTAAATGAGGTGATGTAAGTGAGATTCTCTCTGCATTGCAGACCCACGATTAATGTTAGCTCCCTTGCCACACTTCTGTTACCCAGTGTTTAAAGCCTAGATAAATACTTTGAGTGTGGAAAGAGAGGGGTAGCTTTTCATAATGTCAGATTCAACTTAAAAAGAAAAGTCTGTGTTTGCAGAGTTCTATTGCCCTGGATTACCAAGCAGAGTCTGAAATTTATTAACCTTTTTAGTCATTTGTGAGCACCAGCAAGAGGACTTTTTTGAATAATCAAAAAACTTTCCCATTCTGGCAGCCAAATAAAAGGAGGCCAGGTGTTCAGGATTAAAAATGCATTACCCCCACCACTGACTTTCTGGGGATGGTGTCAAGTATTTTCTCTTTCACAATATGTACCAATTCTAAAGCAGAGAAAGAGAAGGGGGGAGTGAACAGAGGTGATAAGAGAAATTCAGGAAAAGTGGGGGTGGATAGAAAAGTGGAGGGTGAAAAGCAGCACAGAGAAGATGGAGGAGAATCCTATTTTTAACCAGTTATAGTCCTCTTAGCTCCCCTTAAAAATAGATCCTCTTCCTGCCCACAATGAATTTGGTGGACAGTATCTGGGGCTCCATAACACCATTAGTGTATCTATTTGAAGGTACTAATACACGTATCTTTTGGGCAAAGTTGGACAGGCCTTTTAGATACACACCACCAAGTTTCCTCTACAAATGTTTCTAAGAAAAATGTCCACATCCACACAATCATTTTTTTTTCAAATCATCCTCAGGATAAACCCAAGGCTATTTTCTTGAAGAAACACTAATTTCTGGTTGCTAGTGATACTACTAGCATACATTTTGAGTGTGTGCTCTCTGTGCCAGGCACCACACTAAGCTCTTAACGTTGATGGAGTCGTTCAGCAGGTGAGGAAAATGCCGCTTGAGAAGCTGGACAACTGAACCAGGGCCACAAAGCTCCTAGGTGACAGAATTAGCATTCAAACACAAGTCTACCTTCAAACCCTGACCTTGCCGTGCACATGTGTGTGGTCTCTCACCGACCCTTTACAACCCCATGGACTGTAGCTGGCCAACTTCCTCCATCCATGGGATTCTCCAGGCCAGAATACTAGAGTGGTAGCTGTCCCCTTCTCCAGGGGATCATCCCAACCCAGGGACTGAACCCGGGTTTCCTGCATTGCAGGCAGATTCTTTACCATCTGAGCCACCAGGGAAATCTCTGCCCTATTACCTGCTTTTGAAACTTCAGTGGCTGCCATTCCATCATCCAGGCTAAGCTCTGACGCACATCAGAGAAACAGTCCATAGGAAAGGCAAAAACGAAGACAGAGCACTGGTTGCCACAGAAGGAATTGCATTGCAACAAGCGCTTCAAATTTTGTACCCAACAAGCTCACAGTGCACTGCAAGGCCATTCTGGAGCCCACAGAATACTTCAGAAAGGCTTCTGTAATTTCAGAGTTTAATAATATGAAATTAGACCCAGAATCCTCAAACAAACCCATTTCAAAACTACAATACCCCTGGAAATGAGCACTTCCATTAGATTTGAGACCATTATGCATCCATCTCTCCGTGAGGGAAATAGATGCTTTTATGTTGGAACAAATACAAAACATCAGTACATTTTCATCCAGTACAATTTCCTAAACTCCTTCTATCCAATTTCCCAATTTTGTCAGATATTTGAAACTGAACTAAAGCTCTCCTCTTGGCCCAGTTTCTAATTCACTTTAACTCTGCAACAAGATTATTCTCAGGTTTTTATCAGAGTCCTATTGCTTAGATAGGGCTTCAGTTTCCTTATTTCAACAAAATGTCAAAAAATATGAAGCAATGCTCCAGAAACAAACTTTTGTTATTTTCTCTATGATACAATAATTGATTCTTTATGCTATTTTTGCTGAAGATATGAGTATACACATTACAAAGGTGATCATCAAACAATTACAAATCCACCACAACCAACAGCTTCTGGTACTTAGGCAATGAGAAATGTTTCTAGAGGTCACAAATAAAAGTTATTTATGTAAGAGATTAAGCATCCTAGCATCCTAAATACAAAGAAAATAATTCCTCAATCTTACGTGTATGAAGAAGGCTTCATATATCACAATCAGGAAAATCACATATTTGAAAAATACAATAAAGTGTTTTCAATCCTTCAGCCAACCTTAGTTATGAAAAATCCTCCAACATTTATTGTGCAGTTACTATTTATAAGATATTCTCTAAGACGTCATTGGGGTACTGGGATAAATAAATACATGGGTCACTACCTTCAAGAATCTTTCAGTCTTGTAAAGGTGGTAAGAAATGTGTTTGAAGATATAAAGAAATCTGTATATGACACAAATAGAAAGATATACCATGTTTTTTCAATGGAAGACTTACAGATTCAGTGCAATCCCTATCAAATTACCAATGGTATTTTTCACAAAACTAGAACAAAAAAAATTTAATTTACATGGAAACACTAAATAACCCAAATAGCCAAAACAATCTTTAGCAAGAAGAACAGATTTGGAGGAATCATGCTCCCTGGCTTCAGACTACACTACAAAGCTACAGTTATCAAAGTAGTATCATAATGCACAAAAACAGACATATAAATCAATGGAACAGAAGAGAAAACCCAGAAATAAACCCATGCATTTGTGGTAATTAATCTATGACAAATGAGGCAAGAATACACAATGGAGAAAAGACAGTCTCTTTAATAAGTGATGCGGGGAAAACTGGACAGTTACCTGCAAAAGAATGAAATTAGAACATTCTCTAACACCACATGAAAAAATAAACTCAAAATGAATTAAAAGGCTAAATATAAGATCAGATACTATAAAACTCTTAGAGAAAAACATAGGCAGAACATTATGACAGAAATCACAGAAATATTTTTTGGATCCATCTCTTGAAGTAATAGAAATAAAAGTAAACAAACAAAAGGACCTGATTCAATTTAAAAGCTTTTGCACAGCAAGTTCAGTTCAGTTCAGTTCAGTCGCTCAGTCATGTCTGAATCTTTGCGACCCCATGAATCGAAGCATGCCAGGCCTCCCTGTTCATCACCATCTCCCGGAGTTCACTCAGACTCATGTCCATCGAGTCAGTGATGCCATCCAGCCATCTCATCCTCGGTCGTCCCCTTCTTCTCCCACCCCCAATCCCTCCTAGCATCAGAGTTTTTTCCAATGAGTCAACTCTTCTCATGAGGTGGCCAAAGTACTGGAGTTTCAGCTTTAGCATCATTCCTTCCAAAGAAATCCCAGGGTTGATCTCCTTCAGAATGGACTGGTTGGATCTCCTTGCAGTCCAAGGGACTCTCAAGAGTCTTCTCCAACACCACAGTTCAAATGCATCAATTCTTCGGCGCTCAGCCTTCTTCACAGTCCAACTCTCACATCCATACATGACCACAGGAAAGTAAACAATAAAATAAGAGACAACTTATTGCTGGAGATAATATTTTCAAACAGTGCTACCAAGAAGGGATTGATCTCCAAAACAGACAAACAGTTCATACAGCTTGATATAAAACAAACAAATAACTCAATCAAAAAATGGGCATAACATACAGGAATATGAAAAGATGCTTAACATCATTAGTTATTACTGCAATGATGCAAAGTGGGCATCACTGCCATTTTCTATGAGCAAATCAAAAGTCAAAAAATCAGGGACAAACAATGTCCCAGACTCTAATAAAATATCAAGACTTCAACAGTATCAATGTATATAAGAAAAATGAAGACTAAGAAAAGGTCAAACACCTTGGTGATTAAGAGGTTCTTAATGCTCCAATGTTTTGGCCACTGGATGTGAAGATCTGACTCATTTGAAAAGCCCCTAATGCTGGGAAAGATTGGGGACAGGAGGAGAAGGGGATGACAGAGGATGAGATGGATGGCATCACCGACTCAATGGACATGGGTTTGGGTAGACTCCGGCAGTTGGTGATGGACAGGGAGGCCTGGCATGCTGCGGTTCATGGGGTCGCAAAGAGTCGGACATGACTGAGCGACTGAACTGAACTGAACTGAATGCTTTCAGGGTTCTTAAGATTTCTGGAAAGTCCTAATGGTGAAAGGCAGTGAAAGAAAGGAGTTAAGAGTGGGAGATGTTAAGGAAGTGAAACCCACTTTTAGCTGAAGCTCAACAGTCAAAGAGAAGGGAAGGATGAAATAGTACTTCAATGGAGTGACAAGCCTGAGAGGAAAATGGTTCTGTTTCTTGTTTGTGAGGTGGAATACACCCCTGCATATTGGTAGAAGGAAAGAAAAAGGCCAATGGAGATGAGCGGAAGGTACAGAAGCAAGATCTGGAGCTTATAGGAGAAGATGTGCTCTTTGCCTTCCCTCTGTTGTCTGCTCCCTGAGCTCTGCTTGAAGCAAAGGCGCTAAGGGTTGGTCAATGGCCAGGCTGAGCTAATATAATCACTGCTACAAGTTATTAATAATGAATGAACGTTATTTCTTCTATGCATTATTTTAATAGCCCTTTTTAAGAGGACTGTTGGAAAAAGACCAACGTATCTCTCCAAAGGGTATTTTTTAAATGCATAGTTACTACAAAAAAGTATCGCTGCACAGTAAAAACCAATATATATCTCATTCTCCTAACAGAATGTGTCCTACAAAGAAGAAAAAGGTGAAAAATATTATTAAAAATAGAATGGTTTTATACTGGGTCCAAAATTCTATCATGAAATGACCTAGACCTACATTACAGACAAAAAGTTCAAAGAGAATAATAGAAGTTCCCACTTAGTAAGAACTTACTATATGTTAGGTCTATGTTAAGCACTTCATACACATTTAATCCTTATAATACCTTATGAAATGGGTGTTATTACATTTATTTTATGCTGAATGAAATGAGTCTCAGAGAATTTATATCCCCAAGATATAATTGCACTATTCTATACCAGTTTTTAAAAATCAATTATGGCATCATCAGCTCCATGGATATGAGTTTAGGCACAATCTGGGAGTTGGTGATGGACAGGGAAGCCTGGCATGCTGCAGTCCATGGGGTCACAAAGAGTCGGACACGACTGAGCAACTGAACTGAACGGATTCATCTATACTGAGTGTTAACCATGTTCTGAGAAGTGCTAGGTACTTCCTAGTCTCACGGCAGCCATGTTGTTGTGTTTTTTTAATCCTTATACAGAAGCACATCTCAGGGCCAGAAAAGTAGCCACAGGATACTAGAGCCCATCCTTTCAACCCATATGCTTTGATGCCTACATAGATTTTAAAAAATGAAATCAAGGAAAGACTCTTTAATTTAAATATGGTTTCACAGGCTCGTTTAACATATCCAACAAGTATGAGCCAAATCTCCAGTTCCTTGACAGGAATAAAGTATAGTATGAACATCCAAGAATGAGCATGTGGTCTCTAGCATGTAAGCTTAGTAGTGTAGTTAAAAATCTTTTAAGTCAAAATCAAATGTCAGTCATGAGACACTGAAGTGTGATATGTTCAGTACTTTTTCCCTTTATAAAAGTCAGTAGTTGATGTTCCAAAGGAAAAGATGTGTTTGCCCTATGGTGCATTTCACTATTAGTGCATGTTGGCTTAGGCCTTTAAAGGGCCCTAGCTCATCACTTTTCCCTGAATTCAAAAATAATAACCAGAATAAAAAGAAATATTACAAAGCATCTCTCAGCAATGTCATTATTCCATTTAGTAGAAAGAAGGCACATTACACTAAGAACATTCTGAAGCCATAATGCTTTGGTTTATATCTAGGCTATTCTACTTACTTACCTATGTGATCTTTGGTGTTATTTTTCACCCTCTCTGGGCCTCATATTCTCAACTGTAAAATGGGGATACAGTGATAATTAAGAGAGTTAATGTATACAAAGCCTGGCACATAGTAATGAGCACCATATAAATGTTAGTTATTACACACACTTGGATGTTTATAACACTACTTGTGATTACCATATTCTCAGTTTACTCTTGCCTGGATAGATTCTTCATCTCTCTTGCCATCAGGCCTGGCTCTACCATTTGCTGGGCCCAGCGAAAAATGAAAATGTGGGGCTTCCTGCTCAAAATTGAGAATTCCAAGATGGCAACAGCATGAAAGTACAGAGTCCCTCTAAGTGCAGGACTTTGGGGGTACACATCACATGCCCATAAAGCTGACCCTGCTGGGCATCTTTTCTTCAGTAAGAAGATAAGATTCAGAAAGCACTCTAACTTCACTCAGTTACTAACCCTACCTTGTCCAGGAAAAAGTTTAAGGTATTAATAATTCTCCTTCTATGGAAATAGTCTGAGAATCAAAATATTCTTCAGAAAATCAACTTGCTATTCCAGGACAGATAGTCAGTATCTCATTAAATGTAACTGCTCTCCTGGAATGTGGGAATATCAATCTTTGAGTTAATAAGGATTCTCTCTGTTCAGGTGGCTCAGTCAGTAAAGTGTCTGAGACTCGGCTTCAATCCCTGGGTCGGGAATATCCCCTGGAGATATATCCCCTTGAGAAGTATCCACTCCAGTACTCTTGCCTGGAAAATTTCATGGACAGAGGAGCCTGGCAGGCAAGGGTAGGACACGACTGAAAGACTTCACTTTCTTTCCCTCTCTCTGTTCAGTGATAAGCTCAGAAACCTTTCCTGGACTGGGAACTGCCCCCAGTTGCCTAAAAGCAGGGGTGGAGCATCAGTGAAACCTGAGGCACAGGACTAAGTCCTCACCTCCAACCAACAGCATGAGTCCTGTACTAACAACTACAAGTTTTTATTGTAGTTTTTATTTATTCAGTTGAGATCCAACTGAATTTTCTAGCATGCCTTTCCCTTGCAGTTTTTTGCAAATTGCAAGTTTCCTAAATCATTCAAGAATATTCAAGGCTGAAATCTATTCACCTTAGTTCTGTATCACTATTGGTGATAATACTAATTGAACAAAAAGAAAAAAGCCAAACCCCTTTTCTTAATGAAGAACCTTGATTTTATTAGGTTCAAAGAGCAGAAAAGTATAAGCCTGCGCATTTCAAAACCATCTAGTGCTTAGCCTAGATTTATCCCACACGTCCTCCCTCTGGGCAGCAGCAAGGAAAAGCTCAATTGATAAAGGACCCAACGTTTACTCAGTCTCTTCGGAAACTTCTTTGAACTGAAAGCTGGGGAGGAGCCACCATTTGTTGAATTCAGTTGCTCCATTATCTTAACCTAGGCCCCCTTCAGAACTCTCAGCATTCTTGAATCTTCAGGAGTTGTTTAGAAGCAAGAGAGGGGTGATTTTTGCCACTATTGGCAGATATTAATCACATTAAAATAGTAATACCTGCTTAAATCAGCTCATTTTCTCGTGCTGTTCTTTATCAGCTTTTGAATTTGAGTTGTGGTTGGCAAGGCCAAAGCTAGGAAGCCAGACAGCCCTATAATCAGATCATGGAATAAGGCCAGGCTTCAGTTATTGAAGCAAAAGGAACCTTGAGTCCAAAGGTAGATCCCAAAGTAAGAGCATATGCAGGATAGAAGAACCAAGAAGTAGAGCCAACGCGAGTCCACATGCCAGGGCGCATATTCAAGCAGTAGCAGGGCAGGCGAGCAACAGAAAGCAATATAGCATGTGATCGCCAGGCAAGCGGTCCGTATGTGATTGGGGCCCAATTTTAAAGAGCAGAACTTATATGACTCAAACAACCCTGGGTAAAGAAGGCATCAGAGAGAAACCAGTATTCAGGACCAAAAGCATTGTCTGGACGGATGGTTGTATCCATGACTCCTTGGTTGTTGCGAACAAAGTACAAACTTGAGTCCTGAGGACCTGGATCACAGAGATTAGAACGTAGTAACATAGTGAGAGAGCTAATGCTACCTCAAAAAGCTACTGACCCAGAGCTTCTAATAAGTGCCCTGCTTAGGAAAAAGAAAGACTGGTCCCAGGAAATTTGGCTGGAAGGACCTATAGGGAAAGGAAGTGATGACAATGGTGCAGAGGAGTTGGCTCCTATCTGCTCAAGACAGCCAATTGTTAAAATTTAAGGAATTTTGTAAGGCAGCCGTTAAACACAGTTACTAGTAAAAATGAAATTATATAAACTTCAGTTCAGTTCAGTCGCTCAGTTGTGTCCAACTCTTTGCAACCCATGGACTGCAGCACGCCAGGCTTCCCTGTCCATCACCAACTCCCAGAGCCTACTCAAACTCATATCCATCACGTCAGTGACGCCATCCAACCATCTCATCCTCTGTCATCCCCTTCTCCTCCCACCTTTAATCTTTCCCAGCATCAGGGTCTTTTCCAATGAGTTAGTTTTCCACACCAGGTGGCCAAAGTATTGAAGTTTTAGTTTCAGCATCAGTCCTTCCAATGAATATTCAGGACTGATTTCCTTTAGGATGGACTGGTTGGATCTCCTTTACAGCCCAAGGGACTCTCAAGAGTCTTCTCCAACACCACAGTTCAAAAGCATCAATTCTTCAGTGCTCTGCTTTCTTTATAGTCCAACTCTCACATCCATACATGACTACTGGAAAAACCATAGCTTTGACTAGATGGACCTTTGCTGGCAAAGTAATGTCTCTGCTTTTTAATATGCTGTCTAGGTTGGTCATAGGAGAAGGCAATGGCACCCCACTCCAGTACTCTTGTCTGGAAAATCTCATGGACGGAAGAGCCTGGTGTGCTGC
This sequence comes from Capra hircus, assembly GCF_001704415.2. Classification (NCBI taxonomy): domain Eukaryota; kingdom Metazoa; phylum Chordata; class Mammalia; order Artiodactyla; family Bovidae; genus Capra; species Capra hircus. The sequence goes on along the minus strand of NC_030812.1, from coordinate 44,650,041 downwards.
AGTCCATGGGGTCGCTGAGAGTTGGACACGACTCAGTGACTTCACTTTCACTTTTCACTTTCATGCATTGGAGAAGGCAATGGCAACCCACTCCAGTGTTCTTGCCTGGTGAATCCCAGGGACGGCGGAGCCTGGTGGGCTGCCGTCTATGGGGTTGCACAGAGTCGGACACGACTGAAGCGACTTAGCAGCAGCAGCAGGTTGGTCATAGCTTTTCTTCCAAGGAACAAGCACCTTTGAATTTCATGGCTGCAGTCACCATCTACAGTGATTTGGGACCCCTAAAAAGTAAAGTCTCTCACTATTTCCACTGTTTCTCCATCTATTTGCCATGAAGTGATGGGACCAGATGCCATGATCTTAATTTTCTGAATGGTGAGTTTTAAGCCAGCATTGTCACTCTCCTCTTTCACTTTCATCAAGAGGCTCTTACAGTTCTTCTTTGCTTTCTGCCATAAGGGTGGTGTCATCTGTATATCTGAGGTTATTGATATTTCTCCGAGCAATCTTGATTCCAGCTTGTGCTTCATCCAGCCCGGTATTTCACATGATGTACTCTGCATATAAGTTAAATAAGCAGGGTGACGATATACAGCCTTGACGTACACCTTTCCCAATTTGGAACCAGTCTGTTGTTCATGTCCAGTTCTAACTGTTGCTTCCTGACCTGCATACAGATTTCTCCGGAGGCAGGTCAGGTGATCTGGTATTCCTATCTCTTTAAAAATTGTCCACAAGTTTGTTGTGATCCACACAGTCAGAGGCTTTGGCATAGTCAATAAAGCAGAAGTAGATGTTTTCTGGAACTCTCGCTTTTTTGATGATCCAGCGGATATTGGCAATTTGATCTCTGGTTCCTCTGCCTTTTCTAAATCTAGCTTGAACATCTGGAAGTTCACAGTTCATATATTGTTGAAGCCTGACTTGGAGAATTTTGAGCTTTACTTTGCTAGCATGTGAGATGAGTGCAATTGTGCAGTAGTTTGAACATTCTTTGGCATTGCCTTTCTTTGATATTGGAATGAAAACTGACCTTTTCCAGTCCTGTGGCCACTGCTGAGTTTTCCAGATTTGCTGGTATATTGAGTGCAGCACTTTCACAGCACCATCTTTTAGGATTTGAAATAGCTCAGCTGGAATTAAATCACCTCCATTAGCTTTGTTTGTAGTGATGCTTTCTAGGGCCACTTGACTTTGCATTCCAGGATGTCTGGCTCTATGTGAGTGATCACACCATCGTGGTTATCTGGGTCATGAAGTTCTTTTTTGTATAGTCTTTCTGTGTATATAAATTTAAAGACATATTAAAGTCAAATGTAATAAACACTCAAAATTCATCACTTACTAATTATTTTACTACATTTACATACTGTGTAAATACATACATACTATATTTACATACTGTGCTCATCAAGTCATTTGCGTCCATTATAATGTGTAGGGAGAATATTTTTTAATGGTATAATACTGTGCATTTCTTTCTACATCCATATTCAGTAGTAACATCACATTGGTAGCTTGAAACTGGCTGTGACAGATAAGAAATATGGTCAATAATATTGTAATAATTTTGTATGGAGACAGACATTTGCTAGACTTATTGTAGTGATTATTTCATAATGTATGCCAATGTCAAATCACTATGTGGCATCAGTTCAGTTCAGTTCAGTCGCTCAGTCGTGTCCGACTCTTTGTGACCCCGTGAATCGCAGCACGCCAGGCCTCCCTGTCCATCACCATCTCCCAGAGTTCACTCAGACTCACGTCCATCGAGTTAGTGATGCCATCCAGCCATCTCATCCTCGGTCGTCCCCTTCTTCTCCTGCCCCCAATCCCTCCCAGCATCAGAGTCTTTTCCAATGAGTCAACTCTTCGCATGAGGAGGCCAAAGTACTGGAGCTTCAGCTTTAGCATCATTCCTTCCAAAGAAATCCTAGGGCTGATCTCCTTCAGAATAGACTGGTTGGATCTCCTTGCAGTCCAAGGGACTCTCAAGAGTCTTCTCCAACACCACAGTTCAAAAGCATCAATTCTTTGGCGCTCAGCCTTCTTCACAGTCCAACTCTCACATCCATACATGACCACAGGAAAAACCATAGCCTTGACTAGACGGACCTTAGTCGGCAAAGTAATGTCTCTGCTTTTGAATATACTATCTAGGTTGGTCATAACTTTTCTTCCAAGGAGTAAGCGTCTTTTAATTTCATGGCTGCAATCACCATCTGCAGTGATTTTGGAGCCCCCAAAAATAAAGTCTGACACTGTTTCTACTGTTTCCCCATCTATTGCCCATGAAGTGATGGGACCAGATGCCATGATCTTCATTTTCTGAATGTTGAGCTTTAAGCCAACTTTTTCACTCTCCTCTTTCACTTTCATCAAGAGGCTTTTCAGCTCCTCTTCACTTTCTGCTGTAAGGGTGATGTCATCTGCATATCTGAGGTGATTGATATTTCTCCCAGCAATATTGATTCCAGCTTGTGTTTCTTCCAGTCCAGCGTTTCTCATGATGTACTCTGCATAGAAGTTAAATAAGCAGGGTGACAATATACAGCCCTTTTCCTATTTGGAACAAGTCTGTTGTTCTATGTGGCATACCTGAAACTAGTATAACATTGTACATAACTATTTCAATTATATATGTATATATATATGTAATTTTTTAAAGACTGGTTGTGACAGAAGCATGTATACCATGGGAATCAAAACACAAAACAAATCAGAGCTTTGGGCACGGAAAGGGAAGGAAGAAGCTGTTAAACATATACTAGCACACCTCTGGTTAGTGTCCCCGTTACAGAGTTTGAGACTTGAAGAGTGTAATATTCATGGTTGTGAAAAGAATAAAGGATTTTGTGGCTGCTGCTTGCAAATTTCTAAACCTAGCATATAGCAGTCTTCATGATCTGACCCCAATATTCCTGCACAGGTTTAGCCCAGATCCTCTATTTTCTGGCCTCAACCATCATATAACCCATTAGGTTTTCTCATGCCTCCATTTATTCAACAGTTACCGAGCTCCTACTGAATACTGGGCACTATGCTCTGGATTGAGGGTTCAGGAATGTAAGGAATCCTTCCTGCCCTCAGGGAGCTCATAGTTTAGAAAGGAAAGGGAAGCAACAAATATACACATGTGAGGATTAAATGTCATCATAAGTGTAAGGCATTTAGTGTAAAGTTGATGATACAGAAATGCTTTTACAACATTTGTCTTTATATTAAGTATTAGCCAAGTGAAAATGAAGAAGGCAATGGCAACCCACTCTAGTACTCTTGCCTGGAAAATCCCATGGGCAGAGGAGCAAAGAGTCTGACACAACTGACTGACTTCACTTTCACTTTTACTTTCATGCACTGGAGAAGGAAATGGGAACCCACTCCAGTGTTCTTGCCTGGAGAATCCCAGGGACGGGGGAGCCTGGTGGGCTGCCTTCTATGGGGTCGCACAGAGTCGGACACGACTGAAGCAACTTAGCAGCAGCAGCAGCAGCCAAGTGAAGAAGGGAGTGAGGAATGTTTCTGGTAGAGGAAATGGTGCATGCAAAAACCTAGAGGCATAAAAAATTATGACATGTTTCCTCAAATGCATTTTTTTAAATACAACTGTTACCCAAAACAACAGCAAAGTGGGAATTTACCATCTTTTTAAAAAATGGTTGTTTCTGTAACTTTCTATAGCCACCACTCCAGCTGTGTGACCTAAGAATCATCTTACACTCCTTCCTTCCACCCACTCCATGTTATTCCATCACCAAGTCCTGCATGTGACTGCTCCTCAGCCACTGAAGACCTTAAAGTATTTTGAACAGAGTCATGACAAAATGTCTTATTGGGTTTTTGAAAGATGGGTCTGGAAACAGTATGATGGATGCATTGGGAATGAGAAGAGACACATGAGCCTAGAGAGACTAGTCTGGAATCTACTGCAGCAACTCCAGCAAAAAATGGAGAAGAGTTAGACAGAAGACTGGTTCCATAGACATGAAAGAGGTTGAAGTGTGAGAACCCTGTTGAGCAATAGGAGTGGGGAAGATAATTTCCAGATTTTTGTCTTGGTTCACTGGAGCCAATCGTTGATCAGAATGATAAGAGTAAGGAGTGGGTTTTGGAGGGAAATCACACACGCACTCCTTCCTTTCTGCTCAGTAGCAAATTCAAAGCTTCACACTTTTCTCAAGTCTCATAGGAGAGCCCAACAGAGAATCTCACTTGTTTATCCATCAGGGAAAAAGAAGTCATCAAGCAAGAATCTCTCCATTTCCTTATTCCTTAGTCCTGCTGACTAACTCTTCTGTATCTTGCTTCATACTCCAGTGGAAGAGGTTGCCCCCTCAGGTCTCACCCAACCCTATGCCCTCGACCTCAGCCCCAGTGAGAGTCTCTCCTCAGACCCTTTCCCTCTCCCTTATTAACTCTTTCCCGCAGCACATAGCTTTCAAATGTTCTCAAATCCTCTTCTACCGTTTTGCTTATGCCTTGCTTTTCTTTCTTTCTTCTTCTTTGTCTTTTTAAGAATATTTATTTCTTTGCTGGGCCAGATCTTAGTTGCAGCACTCAGGATGTTCAGTCTTCACTGATGCATGTGAACTCTTATTAATTGTGGCATGTAAGATCTAGTTTCCTGGCCAGGGACCGAACCCCAGACACCTCCCCCCCACCCCAGCACAGTCTTAGCCACTGGACCACCAGGATAGTTCCTATTTCTGGCTTTTCTTTAACCTTTCTTCTCTAAGATAAATCTCCACTGCTAACTTCAAGTTACATTTGCAATACATTATCATTGTTAAAAGTTCAAAAATACACAGAATATGAAGGAGAAATCATTTGTAATTCTACTATCCAGAAATAGTTCTTGCTAATGGACTGGTATATTTCTTTCTTTCTTTCTAGTAATTTTCTGTGTATATATCCAAGTATGCATAAATGTCTACTTTATAAATATGTTCACTTCAAATTCTACATGTTTTGCCATGTTATTAAAATTTTTTTCCATAAATATTATGTTAAATGATATATAAAGCATCTATTATCTGGCCTAAATGTATTTAATTACCTCTCACTTGAATTTTTTTAAATTTTTCTAGTAATTTGTTAACATAAATAGCACCAAGTATTATAAATATCTTTATTCACATTTCAGATTGTTTCTTTAGACTAAATCTGTAAAAGTGGGACTCTTGTGTCAAGAGTATAAACATCTTTCAAGATTTTGATACATAGTTCTAAATTGCTTTCCAGAAAGCTTGTACTAAAATACATTCCTATACACTCTGCTTTTGCTAGATTTATTATCATTTTCTTTTAAAAAGAAATTTTTTCACTTAATGATCAAAAATGAGATCTGATTTTGTTCTGTACTTCTTCAATTAAAACTGTTGATCATGGAACTGTTCACTTAAAAACGATTAAGATGATAAATATTATGTGTATTTTACCACAATTTAAAAAATTGAAAAAAGTATGGTTAGGCATTTTAAATATTTATTGATATCTACTTTCCCTTTAGTGAAATATACATTCTTGTCCTTTGTCCCTTTAACTATTGGACTCAATAGTTTTCTTATTGATATTTATGAGTCCTTTATACAGTAAAGGCATTAAGTCTCTTGCTGTCAAATTTATTGAAACTATTTTTCCCTATTAGTTTCTCATCATGTAAGTTTGTTTATGAGCTTGAATGTTTATGGAGGAGAGGGTAGTACAGACACATTTTAAATTTATTATATTCAAATCTTTTAATGATTTCCTTTGGGTTTTCTTCCATTTCTATTATGCTCAAAAAGTTATTTACTAGCCAGCCATCAAGTAATCATTCATCTGCATGATTTTATTACAGATATTGTTCTCCAGTCCTAGGTGTAAAACAATATGAAATTCAGTCTCTTTCTCAAGGAACTCCACTAGCCAATGAAGGAGACAGACATATACACACAGGTAAATGCAAACGTGTAAAAGATTGGCAAAGGAGTTTTCACCCTACTTAACAGAGGTTCATGACTAGGTCAGGGGGCCAAATTTGCCTAAAGCAGTTCATCTTGTGATTTTATCATCAATTAATTTTGGACCATGTAATACATGCACAAAATTGTGCTATTTCTAGAGATATATGGAATGGGAATATGATCGCCCATTCCAACTAATCAGCACCTTATTCCTGACTTGGGAGGTTTTAAAAGCAATGACTCATAAAATATTTCCCAGGCAACCGTCCATCTAGTTTCTTCCCACAAGTCTGAATTTGTCAGCCTGTCTCAATTTTGCCTAAGAAATTAAATCTCCATTTTAGTTTTATTAGCATTTTTACTGGTTTGCTGTTTTTAAAAGAAAACATGCAAATTATAATGAAAATAAACAAGAAATGAAAAGTCTACAATGGCGATGATTTTTAGTAAATGACCATTAGTAAAGGTTTCCAGAAATTAATCAAAACATATAGGTGTGGCAATCACTTGTGAAGGAAGCCTTCATAGAAATGCTTAGGGTTCTAGGAAATATACTGAGTCTCATACATTGATAACAGGAGTACAACCTTGCCATAGGATAATTTTTTTCAATATGAGTTAAGAGGCTTAAGGGGGTTTTAATTTGGGGGGGGGTTAATTTTTTAAATAATAATACCATTTCTTTAAAATTATTTTAAAGAAATCAGAGATTTATATATCAATATAGTGATATGTATTATGGCAAATATTCTAAACAGCCTCAGAAATAAAGGAAAAGATTAGATGAATTATTAATAGAGCTGTACTACAGAAAACTACATAACCATTCAAAAAATGGTTTCCTTTGGGTTTTCTTCCATTGAAGAAACAAATTTTTTTATGTTTTTAAAAATTCATATGTACAATGACATAAGAATATGCTTTGGATAGTGCAAGATGAAAAAAATCAGGTTACAAAAACTATGTATGGTTGATTCCAATTTAGATATAAAAGAGACTGGAAGAAAATACACCAAAATAGTTTTCTCTGGCTAGTGTGATTACAGATGGTCTTCACATTCTGGATATTCAAAATTTTCTACAATAAACTAAGTTCTATAGGGGGAAGGAGCTATTTTCTATAAATGTTTGCCCTGTACAATAAAAAGTCAATCCTTGTGATTGGCTCTGAGAAGGCCTATTTCCACCCACACTATTTCCAGAAAACAGGAAATGTTTAGAGGTCTGGAGCATACTGAACGCTTCCATGGAAAGGATAAAAAAAGACATGCTTCACACTTTACCTGAGAGATGTTCCATATTCATCTTTGGTCCCACCCAGATCTTACAACGTTCTCTATAAAGACCCATCACTTCTTACAGAAAACAACAAAAATAGAAAAATGCATTGAGTGTCCACAATATGCCAGGTAATTTTACATGCATTCTCTTATTTGATCCTCACGGAAACCTATAACATCGACTTTGAATATATCTAGGCAACTTACCCAAAGTTACAGATACATTAAGTATTAGAGCCAAGATATGAAATCTAGGCCACTGACTCCAAGTCAAGAGCTTATCACAACTGCCTCTTTTGCCTGCACCTGCATATCCGAAGTATTAATACGTATAGTCCAAAACGTGTCCATGCTGCTTCAACTACTTGTCAGCTTAGAGAAATGAGACATTTGTATTTTTCACTAATCTGTTAAGTGTCTGATTATTTATATGTTATGCATAAATATTGGCTACTTGTGTTTTATTTAAGCTCTGGTCCCCATTATCATCAATACCAAAAAACAAGTTCCAAACTTTTTCATGAAGAAAAGGTACATGGTTCTTCTCAAACAACAAACCTTCCCTAACATTTTTAAAAGATTTGTTTAAAAAGAAAAACTGAGTTAGAGATTGTGTATTTAAATTTGTCTTTCCAGATTCACTTCTTTAGATCACTTTCCAAGTAACTAGAGATATGTGTTTATCTTTCTGGCAATCCCTTTGTACTTACCATCCCTCCCCAGTCCCCCATGCTTCCTGCCACACCAAAGAAATCAATCTCTCTCATCTCAATTAATCCTAGATTAAAACCAATTTGAAATTTTTGTTCAACATTCACCAAAATAGTTTTCTAAGACTGGTCCGGTTCTGCTTTAATCATCTACCATTTCTCTTATTAGTGATGTATATGTTCTAAATGATTTCACACTTCTTCATGTATCATCTTGTGTTTGTTCTCCTTCATTTTATTTCTACCTATTTACATTATACATTTCTCAGGAATCATGACTAAACTTCTTTTTTCTCTTAAATCACCCCACACACTTTATTAAGTGTTACGTACATTTCTTCTGTTGTTGTTGTTTCATCTCCTGATTTATTAACTAGTCATAGGCCCCATCAGTGACAGAGGCAGTCTCACTCTTGTAACATTAGTTTTAAAAGTATGATTTTCACCCAGCTATAGAAGAAGGCTGAGCGCCGAAGACTTGATGCTTTTGAACTGTGGTGCTGGAGAAGACTCTTGAGAGTCCCTTGGACTGCAAGGAGATCCAACCAGTCCATTCTGAAGGAGATCAGCCCTGGGATTTCTTTGGAAGGAATGATGCTAAAGCTGAAGCTCCAGTACTTTGGCCACCTCATGCGAAGAGTTGACTCATTGGAAAAGACTCTGATGCTGGGAGGGATTGGGGGCAGGAGGAGAAGGGGATGACCGAGGATGAGATGGCTGGATGGCATCACTGACTCGATGGACGTGAGTCTGAGTGAACTCCGGGAGTTGATGATGGACAGGGAGGCCTGGCGTGCTGCGATTCATGGGGTCGCAAAGAGTCGGACATGACTGAGTGACTGAACTGAACTGAACTGATAGCCATTAACATGCTGCTGCTGCTAAGTCGCGTCAGTCGTGTCCAACTCTGTGTGACCCCATAGATGGCACCCAACAGGCTCCACTGTCCCTGGGATTCTCCAGGCAAGAAAACTTTATTTGATATGTACATAATGGTTTTCCAATAAATGCTTGTTAATCAAATGTTCCCAGCTTACTCCTGTTCACCTACAAATACATATTCCCAAGAAAATCAACAAAATGGAAAATAAATAGGTGAAGAATAAAATACCACGTTTTGAATTAGCATATAAGCCTATGCTCTCTTTCACTTTACTGGGTTCTTTTAGGCTGGGGAAAAGAAGTTTGGTATGTCTCCTAGCTTTTTTAGGAATTTCAGAATTGATGGCCAATTTCAGGGTCTGTCATTGTGACTGAGTTATCAGTGGAAATATTATGAAAGTTCAACTATTTACATTAGTTTGGTCTTTTCTGTGAAAAAAATTAGCAATGTGCAAAAATATCACTATGTATTAATCTAGCCCTACAGCTGCTGAAGGTTTCATAATAAAAAACAAAAAAACTTATCTGAGGTAAAAGCTTTTATATATAAGAATTTCTAATAACTAAATGTATGATCTTATTCGAGTCATTTAACCACTTGAGTAGCAATTTCTTCTTCTACACAATAGGGATAATAATACATTCTACACCTTAAATGGATGGTTGTAAGGATCCTATGAGATAATGTATGTGAAAGCACATTATAAACTCAGCTGAAATATACAAACATGAACTTACTTTTTTAATGCAGAGTTCCCCATATGCTCTTTCAGTTATGATTTTAATATTTCTAGTTATTTGTGAGGATGATGGATATGCTCCCCATTAATGAGTGACAACACTTTCTTGTCTTCATTAAGACCATTTCCATCTCCTTGCTTCCTGCTGGCTTTATTGAATGATAATCACCACAAACCACATGCTCTTTAAAAATAGACCTGTTTTAGCCACTGTTTCAGATCACAGTCTGATCCTTTTATTCTTCTAGTGCAGACTGTCCCTTCAGGCACAGTAAAAGAGCTGTATTCAATTAAAATCCTTGCACAGTCCTAAGTGGACAGATAAATAAGTCCACTTTAACTATGCAAGATAAACTGTGCTCCTTAAACAAGTTTTCATTCATTTTTATCACACACTATCACTTTATCAAAATTTTGCTTTAAAAAAAAAACCTTTTCTTTTTTAATTGGTTCTGGCAAAATTCCAAATATACACTCTTCCAAATGCTTAATTATTTGACATTACAATTCCCAAAATATCCCTAAGTAGTTAGAGGAAATGGAAGAGGGGAAAAGGTGTGAAAAACATTAGAAACATTAGAGGTAATATGGTGCCTTGAACACATGTTTCCAGCTGTCTCTCTCCTATTATCTTATCGAAACAATCCAGGAAATAAAAACACATCTATGTGAGCAAACCTACATCAGCAGTGGGAACGGAACTGGGGCAAAGATACAAACATTTACTAGCAACACTGAAGACAATCTGCTAGACATAGGGCAGACTAATATGCGCTGAAGAAGGAATCCTTGTGTCCAGAGGGGCTTAAGAACAGGTGATCCCAGCAGGCACTTAATACTAATTCCTCACAAGGAGGGACAAAGACTGAAGGCAAGACTAGAAAAGTCAGGGGCATTCAAGAAAGCCACCACAGAGACTCTTAGGAAAGTACTGGTCTGAGAGAGTATCCAGATGGGCTTGCTCTTGACACAGACGTGTGCATTTTTTTAACCCAAATATATGCTCTGCTTTGGCTATTTTCCCATAATGTATAGATCTACTGCACTATTTCTAATTTTTCAGTCACACTACTGTATAGCTGTATCACATCTGGGTATACTGCTGAAAGAATAGTTAGCTAAATTCCAAAAAGTAAATTGCTAATCTAAAGGTGTGTGAATTTCATTTTGATTAATACTGCCAAACCGCCTTCCTTAACACATCAAAGCCACCTATTTTGCACCACCAAAGTATGTGTCAATATCTACAAATCCTTACCAATTATCATACTTTAATTCTTTAGTTTTCATGTTATCTCCCTATTGCAATCTTTAAAAAAAAGTTTCTTTTTAGCCACTCTAGAGGGCAAAAGGTGACATTTCATGTTCTTTTATTTTTCTTTTCTTGAATGACTCATGAGGTTGAGCATATTTTCTTTTTTTTTTTCAAAGAGCATATTTTCACACATTTGTAAACCACTGAATTTTTCCTCTGTGAAATTTCTACTTTTTTCTTTTGTTTATTGTTCTCTTGGAGTTTTGTTTTGTTTTGTTTTTGGTTTATAAGCAGGAGAGTAGTTTAGAGAACAGAAGCTGGAGCCAACCCATCTTGATTCAAATCCCATCTCTGACCCTTAGCAGATACATCACACTGGAGAAGTTAATTAACCTCTCTGTACTTATTTCCTCACCTATAAAATGATGATGCTAGAACCTATCCCATAGGGCTACTGTGGGATTTTGAATGGCTTAAAATTAAAAAGCACTTAGAATAATGCCAGACACAGAGAGAAATGCCTGATAAATGTCAGTAATTTATAGGAGTTTATTGACCAGGACTGACAGGAATCATTTATCTGCAGTGATTATTTTCTTCCACTCTACCTCTACTCTTTTTCATTTTGTTTTGTTTTAATCTGTCTTAAAGTAAGGCCCATCTAGTCAAGGCTATGGTTTTCCTGTGGTCATGTATGGATGTGAGAGTTGGACTGTGAAGAAGGCTGAGCACCGAAGAATTGATGCTTTTGAACTGTGATGTTGGAGAAGACTCTTGAGAGTCCCTTGGACTGCAAGGAGATCCAACCAGTCCCTTCTGAAGGAGATCAACCCTGGGATTTCTTTGGAAGGAATGATGCTGAAGCTGAAGCTTCAGTACTTTGGCCACCTCATGGGAAGAGTTGACTCATTGGAAAAGACTCTGATGCTGGGAGGGACTGGGGGCAGGAGGAGAAGGGGACAACTCAGGATGAGATGGCTGGATGGCATCACGGACTCGATGGACGTTGAGTCTGAGTGAACTCCGGGAGATGGTGATGGACAGGGAGGCCTGGCGTGCTGCGATTCACGGGGTTGCAAAGAGTCAGACACGACTGAGCGACTGAACTGAACTGAAAGTATACTAAATTGTTTTCATTTTTATAGAGTTAAATCTGTCAATCTTTTCCTTATAGAAAATGATTCTTTTTTTAATTGAAGTATATTTGATTTACAATGTTGTGTTAATTTCTGCTGTACAGCAAAGTGATTCATTTATACATACATGTACCTACTTTTCCATTTTCTTTTCCATTATGATTTATCACAGGATATTGAATATGTTACTGTACTCTACAGTACAATACTATATAGTCCTAATATATTATACAGTAGGACCTTGTTGTTTATCCAGTCTATATATAATACTTTACATTTGTTAACTGCAACCTCCAAATCCATCTTGCCAGCCCCCCTTGGAAACCTAAGTCTGTTCTCTATCTCTGTGAGTCTGTTAGACAAAGATTCTAGTATCATGCTCAGAAAAGTAATTCTTACTCCAGGATTTTATAAAGGCTTCCTCCACATGTCCTTCCAATGATTTTGTAGTTTTTTTCTTTTTACACTGGGCTATTTAATCAATTCAAAACTTATTTGCATAAGCTAGGTAAGATAAGACAAACTTTACTCTTTTCTTCATGGATAGCCAATTGTCCTGCTCCCCTTCTACTTATTAACTTGAAATAGTGCATCGAAGTTCCAACTGGAACTGCATTATTTCCATATCACCTTGGAGAGGATTGGTAATTTTATAATATGAGTTGTCTTATCTTAGGACATAGTAGTTTCTCTGTTTATTCCAATCTTGCCTTGTGTCTTTGGTTAAAGTTTTGTGAGTTTCCTTTATAAATCTTACAATTTCTTGCTCATATATTCTTAAACACTTCTTTAATTTACCAGTTGAGTTTACTAATTAATGAATTACATTAATATATTTTCCAGTGTTGAATCATCCTAATTGACTATGGGGTTCCATTTGATGATTTCTTATGAAATATGCCAAACATACAAAAAAGTATTACATATATTTAATTTATATTATTCTTTGCTGTGCTTAGTTGCTCAGTCGTATCTGATTCTTTGTGACCCCGTGGACTGTAGCCCACCAGTCTCCTCTGTGCGTGGGGATTCTCCAGGCAAGAATACTAGAATGGGTTGCCATGCCCTCCTCCAGTGGATCTTCCCAACCCAGGGATCAAACGCAGGTCACCCACATTACAGGCAGTTTCTTTACCATCTGAGCCACCAGGGAAGCCCATGAATACTAAAGTGCATAGCCTATCCTTTCTCCAGGGGAATCTTCCAGATCCAGGAATCGAACCAGGGTCTCCTGCATCGCAGATGGATTCTTTACCAGCTGAGCTACCAGGGAAGCCCATGTTATACTTACATCTTATATTTAATTAATAGTTAATATAGTATAAATTAAACACCTCTGTATTATTCACCATTAATCTTTATCAAATCTAACGTTTTGCTACACTTAAGTAACTGGAGGGAGGATAGAAATTCATCAGTATAGGCCCTTTAGGCCCTTCCCTTGCTCCCTACTCGGATATAGCCATTATCCTGAGTTAAAGGCTTATCATTAGCATGGACATGTTTATAATATTAATTATGAAGAACTCACAAGCAATGCAGTATTTTTCAACCAGCATACAAAATGTATGATACTATATTATCATTCTTCAGCTTGGTTTTGCTTTGTTTTTTGACTCAAAAAAAAATTATAATTACTGATGTCTATAGTTCTAGTTTACTTATTTTGATAGGAGTATAGTATTCCAGTTTATGAATATATTACACTTTTATTTGTTCATTCTTATGCTGATAGACATTTAGGGTATTTCCAATGTTTTCCTATTATACACGGGGCTATGATGAAAACTCTGTACACATTCATAGATTTTCCTTAGAGCTATACTACCCACTACATTAGCCACGTCTCTAAATAGCTTGTTCATATCTTTGCTCATTTTTCTAGTAGATTTGCTGACATTTTAATTTTATACTTGTAGGAGTACTTTGTATAGTTAGAATATAAATCTTATATGAGTGGTATGTGATATAAACATTTTCTCCAATTCTGAGCTTTTCTATCAACTTCAATATGGTGTCTTTTGTTAAGCAAAGTCCTTTTAATTTTATCAGTCTTTGCCTTTATGCTCTAGGCTTTTGATTGTGTTATTCAACAAATCCTTTCTTATCCCAAGGTCAAAAACATATTTCATACATTTTCTCCTGAAATGTCCTGAAATATTAAAGGCTTTCATATTTAGGTCTTAAAGTCACCCCCTAGCATTAACACTTTAGTATATGGCATGATAATTTCCCCTTCTATGTGGACAGCCATCTGTTCCATGACAATATTTTGAGTAGCTCTGTTCCCAATTATCTGTAATGTCACATGCTATACCTCTATATGCATACGGCTCTTTTCTATGCTATTCTGTTACATATATGTATAGTGGGTCCTCTATATTCATAAATTCCATAGAAAGGTATTAAACCAACCATGAATTTAAAATATTTGGGAAAAAATTCCAGAATGTTCTAAAAAACAAAACTTGAATTTGTCATGCATCAGCGGCTATTTACATAGTATTTACTTTGTATTCAATATTATAAGTAATCTACAGTAATTTAAAATACACAGGAGGATGTGCATACATTATGCACGAATGCTATGCCATTTTATATAAATCACTTGCACATCTGTGAATTTTGGTATTGGGGACATTCTGGAACCAATATCCCATGAATATACTCAGGGATGACTCTATTTGTATATCTTTGCATAAATATGATATTATTTTAGTTGCCTTGGGTTTATAGTAGCTCAGACGATCAAGAATCTGCCTGCAATGCAGGAGACCTGGGTTCAATCCCTGGGTTGGGAAGATCCCCTGGAGAAGGGAATGGCTACCCACTCCAGTATTCTTGCCTGTTGAATCCCGTGGACAAACAGACCAGCGAGCTATCCAGTCCATGGGATTGCAGAGTTGGACACAACTGAATGACTAACATTTTCACTTTTCCAGGTTTATAGCAAGCTTTGATATGTGGTGGTATAAGTTCCCCAAATTATTCTTCGAAATTTGGCTTAGCTTTTGTTCTTTCTGATGAATTTTAGTATCAGTTTGGCAAGTTCCACAGACAGCACTGAATTTGTAGTTTGATTTGGAGAAAATGACAGAATTATAACATTCAATCTTCCTTCTCACAAAAATGGAATGTAGTTCTATTTATTCAGATCTTCTTTAATGTGATTCAGTGATGTTCTATCTTCTCTATAAAGCATCAAGGTTATTTTGTTAGATTTATTCAAACATACCTTATTATTTTGTTGCTGTTATGTAATAGCAACAAAATTTCCAAATAATAATTTAGAAGCAACTAATTTTCTAAATAATAATTACCAATATAGGAATGCGATTCTGTCTTACAAACCTGCTGAATTTTTCAATGGTCTTTAAATTCCCTATAGACAATCACATCCTTTGCAAATAAATTTTTATCTTCCTTTTCAATATCTTAACTCTTTTCCTTTTTTTAATGCATTTGCTAGGACTACCAATATAACACTAAATAGAAGTGCCAGAGGCCTCTTAGTCTTGCTCTTAACTAGAACAAGAATGAATACCTCCAAATTTTCACCACTAAAATATGATGTAAACTATTGTCAGGATTTTAAACTTTTCCTTCTATTTGTAGTTTTCTAACAGTCTGGATATGTGAGTGGGTGAGTGTATAAATGAGCTCTGAATTTCATCAAATGCTCATTATGCACCTACTGAGATGATGATCAGAAAGACAGAAATAACAAGAAACTTATTACTATATACCCTTTTGTACTTGTTGAATTTTTATCAGGACTTCCATTTCCAGTATTAAGGAGGGCTAAATAACTGGAACAATCCTTCACCTGAAAATACTAGATAAAATATTAGTAAAATCGCCCCCCTCAAAATTAGTAAAATCTTAAAAGCATCAAAGGAATGTTAAGAAGAAATTATTAAGATGGAAACCCAGAAGTGAATAGGACACTGAGGGCGCTTGCCAAACCTAGTCTATTTCAGCCTTGGTTTCCATTGCCTCAGGAAATGTGGAAGAACTGAAGACAAAGCCCTGAGCCTGCATGGGGAATCAAATAGCATACTCATTTCCCAGAGGACTGGTAAAAGGATGAACCTCTGGTGCAAGAAAAAATCAAAAATAAGTCCCACAATTCCTGGCCTAGAGAAAGCAAGAATAAAGGAAAGGAAGTCCCCTGATGAGTTGTAATGACAAGCCAGCCCTCATGAGGATTTACAAATTCACACAATCTGGATGATCCAAGAAAAAGTAAAGAACTGATAGTGGTCCCAGGCACACAACCAAAGCAAACATAAATTCACACTGGAAAAGCTCACCATCACCCAGGGCCTCAAAGAATGCTCACAAATAATTCTCTAAAGAAAATGAGCAGCTCACAGTCATGCAGGAGACAAAGAACTAAAGCAAAACCAGCAGAAATAACAGAAAACAGAAACAGAGCGGCAAAACCTCTGATACAACAATTATCAGACACAGATTACAAAATGCCTATGAATTACGCTATTAAAGTCAAGCGTGAAAATAAATCCAGATAATATGTAACAAACTATACAAAATAACCAAGCAAAAATTTTTTTAAAAATCAAGTAGAACCTCAAAAGCTGGCAACTATAACCACTTAAACACTAAATGGATGGTTTTAACAGCATGTTAGGCACAGCTAAAGAAAGAACTGGTAAAAACTGAAGTAGAGGCATGGATGTAGAAAACAAACTTATGGCTACCAGGGAACAAGGGCGGGGAGAGGGGAGGGATAAACTGGGTGATTGGGACTGACATATATACACTATTATATACGAAATAGATAATTAAAAGAACCTGCTGTATAGCACCGGGAACTCTACTCAATACTCTATTAATGGCCTTTATGGAAAAATAATCTAAAAAAAAAGAGTGGATATTTGTATATGTATAACTGATTCACTTTGCAGTACACTTGAAATTAACACAGTGTTGTGAATCAACTATGCTTCAATAAAAGTTTTTTTTTTTAAAAAGGCATTTTTGAAATGGAGGATAGATCAGAATAACTTGTCTAGAAAGAAGCACAAAGAGGCAGAGATGTAACATATGACAAAAAGGTTAAAAGACATTGAAGATGAGAAAGCAACATGCCTCTAAATCAGAATTCCAGAAGGAGAAAAGAGTGAGAACGAGACAATATCTGAAGACATAACAAGATGAGAATTTTCCCAACTGAAGGATCCTAACCACAAACTCAAGAAGTGAATTACAAACAGGGATGAATTTGGAACTTTGTGAATGTATTATATATTTGAAAAACTTTGTAATTTAAACACCTTTTTGAAAAACAAACAACTTTGGGAAGAGAGGGGCAAGAAACTACAAAGAGTCTACAAAGCAGATTGCATGTTGTTATGAACTACTTTGATTAAATTTCCCTTTGTGAATTAACTTGTACATCAGAAAGTATACTGAAAATAAATGAAAAAAAAATCCATCTAATTATTTAGCATTTTAATATATGAAAAATGCTGATCCAAATTTCCCTTAAATCTAGACATTAAACATTATTGAAGTATATATTCTGGAACGTTCTCATGATTTTTTTTTTTTTAAAGTATTGGCTAAGGAATCTAGCCTACTGAGTACTTTTTTAACTGGAATTTTGGTTCAATCACAGAAACATAAATTGAATCAGAAACCTGAACTAAAATGAACCCTGAATCAAAAACTCAAAATGAACTACACTAATCTGCAGAAAATACACAAAGGGAACCAAAGCCAAATATGGTAATAATTCTTCACAGAACCAAAATTCTCGCAGAAAATCATTTTCTTGCGCCTGTTTTTTCTCTCTCTGATATATTTTTAATACTTTTAGATAAAATATTATCTAACAAGATAATGTGTCCGTAAGAATTACCAGTTGGAGATTTAACACATTGGCCATTCCTCTCTTCTCTTCAGACACCCTTAGCCAGCCCAGTCTGAGTGACAAGCTGAAAATCAAGCATTAAAGCAAACCAAGCCTTAAAAGGAACTCCAGAGAAGCCAGGAAAAACACTGAGAAAAACTAAGAAAGAAGCTACAAATCCCTGGCTCTGTTCTGAGGTGGAAAAGGTTCTGAAAAAGGAAAAGAATAAGAAAGCTAATCTCTGTTTTGCTTTTTTATTTAAAACTCTCTCTCTTCCTCCTGATCTTTTCCCTCTTTCTTCTCTCTTTTTTTACAAAGGATCTTTTTTTCTACACGTCTTTGGTTTTTTATTTCCATATCTTTGTATTCTGTGTTTTCTGCTATTATCTCTCCCATTTGTCTTCTCTCATCCCTTTTATCCCCATTCCTTTCCCTTGCCTTTTTCTACTTTTTTCTTTCTTTGGGCCTCATGTTCTATTCTCCAATATTTCCCTTCTTCCATCTTTTTTTTTTTTTTCAATTATCTGACCTTGCTGCTGCTAAGTGGCTTCAGTCGTGTCCAACTCTGTGCGACCCCATAGACAGCAGCCCACCAGGCTCCCCCATCCCTGGGATTCTCCAGGCAAGAGTACTGGAGTGGGGTGCCATTGCCTTCTCCCTATCTGACCTTATTCCCTATCAAAAATAAAGGATGTTTATAATCTTATGAAACAGATTTGACAATATTTACTTATTTGCTTTATGCAACATGATGATATATTTTGTTCAAATACATGGGGAAAAATGATATTTACACACTTATCAGGACTTTTTGTTAAATATTATTTCCAATTTTATACTACTCCATAATTTGTAAAACACTTTTTAGTGCACATTGATAACCAATTCAAAATTGGTGGAGGATTTTAAGATAACGCTAGTAATTTTCACTGTTCGTTAGCCTTCAAGATTTTTCCCCAGTGATTCCCCCTCCTGGTATTTATGCTCTTTTGTAGTCCCTTGACCTGTTGTATAAGGGTTGGTTTGTGTGACTTGTTGAACATGGTGGAAATGATGGTGTGTGACTTCTAGGGCTAGGTGATTTAGAAAAACATAGCAACTTCCACATTGCTTACTTGATCACTTGCTCTGCGGGAAGTCAACTACGTGTTGTACAGACACTCAAGCAGTCCTATGGAGCAGTACACAGCTTGAGGAACTGAGGTTTCCTGTCAACAGCCAGCACATATTTGCCAACTATGTGACTGTACCATCTTGGAAGCAGAGCCTCCTGTCCCTGTTATGCCTTCAGATGATTGCAGCCCTGGTCAACATCCTGACTGAAACCTAATGAAAACACCCCTCCAGCAAAACATTCAACTAAGCTGCTCCTAATTCCTCACAGAAACTGTGAGAGATAAATGCTTATTATTATTTTAAACCACTAAATTTTGTAGTGATTTGTTATGCAGAAATAGATAACTAAAATGATTACAGTACTCTTTCAGACACAAACCCAAAGTAATTTGTATGTAAATAAACACTTGAAAACAGTTCTTTCTTTACTCCACCAGTAATAAATAGATACTCACCAATTCCAGAAAGGAAATTTTTAAAAGTTCCTGGAAATTTCTTTTATGCACTTAGCTTAATTTAGGAGTACTTTGATAATCTTTTCATATGAAAATGGAAAAAATAGCACACATAGAAGAAAATTTAAACTTTGTCTAATGAGCCTAGTTACATTAAAAAAAGAAATCCCTGATACTACTGACGATGTATCACAAGTAAGATCATCCAAAAAATGTTCAACTCTTTCAAAACAATGCATCTGCATTCTGAAATACAATCAGCCCTCTGTATCTATGGACTTTCAGATCTTGAACATCTTCAGATTTTGGTAATCACAGGAGTAGGGGATCCTGGAAACAATCCCTACAATCAAGGGCCAAGGGGCCACTGTATATTCTTTTAATTATCCGTAATATATAACCAAAGAATGTTTTTGGTATTTGCTGTCATTTCAAATAAATTTATACATTCCCTATTCACAATTATATTTTCTCTTTTACAATTATATTTTCAAATAAATTTTACATCAAAAGTAATATTAAATCTTACTCAATCTCATAGTCATTATTATCCAACTCCCACTACTGAACTTTTTTTAATTTAAAAAAAGTGAACCCAACCTTCTAATGACCCAAGGATATAATTTAACACTGCTATTAACTTAAAAGCAAAAACTGAACATCAAAACATCCCTCTATTTGAAAACTGAACTCTACAGTTATATCACTTAATTGTACCTCTAGATACTTTGAGTGCAGAGCAACCATAATTCTGATTTTTTTTCCTTGCAAAGTATCCTGATGGGTATAATGTGATGATCATTTACATGATCTAAGATTAGGATGATAATCAAAAAGAATTAGATCAAAATACCAGTCATTGAATCCTTCAGTATGTCTTTACAATAATAATCACATTGTATTTGTAGTGGCATATAAGGATTCTGATAATCTCTACAGATTAGATGCTGGGTGAAATTCATTAAGTGATTCAACAAATACTTTATTGAGCTCTGATTACATGACAGGCATTATCCTGGAGCTTGAGAAACAGAAATGAATAAAGAATGTCAGTTCCCTGCTTTCATGGTCTCCACATTACAATGGTTGGCAGACAGACCAAAAACAGATTAAAAATTAAAGGAACAGGCTCGCTCTAGGTGGTGATAAGCATCCTGAAGAAAATCCAAAGAGTGATGTGCAGGGTAAAACTTTGTAAACGATGGTCAGAGAAGGCATTTCTCAAGAGATGATGCAATCTTAAAGTTTGAGTCCAGTCATTCCATTTGGAAGAAATAATGACACTGGATCGTTTCTTTAGGTGATATACTACTATTATTTTTATATCCCCAAAGTGCTAAGACACACTGAGTGAGTGAAAGTTGCAGTCGTGTCTGACTCTTTGCAACCCCATGGGCTATACAATCCATGGAAATCTCCAAAGCAGAACACTGTTACAGGTTCCCTCCCTTCTCCGGAGGATCTTCCCAACCCAGGGATCGAACCCAGGTCTCCCACATTGCAGGTGGATTCTTTGCCACCTGAGCCACAAGGGAAGCCCAAGAATACTGGAGTGGTAGCCTATCCCTTCTCTAGCAGATCTTCCCTACACAGGAATTGAAACGGGGTCTCCTGCATTGCAGGCAGATTCTTTACCAACTGAGCTATCAAGGAAGCCCTAAGACACACTGCTGCTGAGTTGCTTCAGTCTGTCCGACTCCGTGCGACCCCATAAACGGCAGCCCGCCAGGCTCCGCCATCTCTGGGATTCTCCAGGCAAGAACATTGGAGTGGGTTGCCGTTTCCTCCTCCACACTCCACACATTTCCTTCTCCACACTGAGCCAGGATCAAACATATTTTGTCCATTGGTTTATACTGTGGTCCTCTAGATCTGATCCTAGAACAGATATGATGATCTTGTACAAAGGTACCAATTTGTTGGTACATCTCCACCTGCATCTTAGCAACATGGGTAATGAAAAATTCCCTGGGACTATTGGAAATAGAAATTTTTAATTAGAAATTAAAAATTCCCTGGGACCCAATTTATCCGGTTCTGAATTTTATCTCTTATTCTCCAGGATTTTGAATTGATTTTGAAAAACTGGTGGTGTTGGACATTTATGAAATGTAAGGCTGGGATCTTAAATTTCTTTGATACTCTACTAAAAGCATTATTTTCCTCTGCCAGCCTCTTAAATTAGCATTATTTTGAAGTCTAGCCAGTTCAAAGACTGCAAAATCAACTATGATTTTTAGTGTTTACTGCATCACATTTCCACATACCTCTCCACGAAGTAGCTTAAGACAGTCGCTTCCCGTCAGTGAGGAGGGTATCACAAAGTAGTGATTCTGGCCATAAAGCAGCTGGTTTAACCAAGGTGCCATAAGGAGTTCTCTAATCCCTTCAGAGATTTCAAAAAACCATCTAAATCTGTGAGCATCCAAAAAAATTCTTAACACTTATTCTGAGAGGTTGTTCTTTGCCTCCACTCTTGGGTCCACACAAGTTAACTCGTGTTCTAGTCTATCTAGACACAAGCCTAGCCCTTACTTTATACATGTTTCTATTTTTTAAAAAGACTTGCATCAAAAAAAAAAAAAAGACTTGCATCAAATATTTAATCAATTTAGTCATTTCAGCGAAGCTGTGTCCGGGAGGGAAGCAAGGAAGAGTCACGTGAGCAGAGGAGAATGACTCTCCGCCCCCTTGGTGGCTGCGGCCCCTCCCCTGTCTCTCCTGACGCAGAGCTGGGAAGTTATGCCAAATTGCTCCCTTTGTCTCAGAAACATTCCGCCCACACCCTAGCCCCTCAGGGGCTCTCTCCTACTCTCCCAGCTCTTATCAGGGTATTTTTCAAAGAAAATCCATTTCCCTTTCTAGGGGGAATTCTGGTGCCAACTATTAATAAAATAACCTTCCTCTGCTTTGTCACACGTGATGCACCACTTTTCATCTTAGGGCCGCTTGGGATGGACAGCAGGAGGTTCCGTGTACTTTAGAGCTTGGTAAGCCTGACTTTTACCAAAAATAAAGAAGTTTAAAAACAAAGTGGAGCCACAGGGAGGGCTGCTTAGAGGGAAGGAACTAACAAGTGGTTTTCTACATTTGCTCAAAGCTTTGGGAGGCTGCTGATCTGTGAAGTTTGTCACCCCTGGCTTCCAAAACTAAGTCACATAAAAAGAGCAGACCTTTTCACTTTCTATAGGGTTGTATTTTGGTGCAGACTGATCACGCATAATGAGCTTTTGATGCATTTCAAGTTGCTTGGTATAATCATAGGGTTTTGCGTTTTCTGATCCTCCCCTCTTAATTGAGGGATTGCCACACACCAGATGACATCACGAATTCCTTAGTTTCATTAGAAACAGCCCCTGCTCTGTCCACTTAGGTTAGGTTGTGAGAATTGCTTTTCTAAAGGAAATACATTTATCTGAAAGCCACAGAAAGTTTCTAAATATAGGGTAGCTTTCAGAAACAGCAGTAGCTAGTGCCTTCAGGATACTTTATTTATATGGTTAATGAAATTTGATTCCTTTGAAATTGACAAGTAAATGTAAGTGAAGGAAAAACTCAGTTTTTATGGAAACATTTCATGGGGCTCTTCCTTTTCACATCATTACATGTTCCTTGGCTCAGTTGACAATGGACATGTAAACTGCTTCATGCAATTGAATAGAGTATAATTTTCAGTTAATTTGGGGGTGTGATTATTATTCAAATATTTATGCATGATTATTATAAACAAATGCCCATAGAATTAATTTATCTGGATGTATATATCCATGTTCAAGCCTCCCTCTTCTTTCTTGATCCCTGCTTGGTAATTTCTTTTTTGACTCACTTTAATCTTGTCTTACCATCACATTGCTTTTTAATAAGACAGTTCTTGCCATCTTTCTGTAATGAAATGCTGTTCATGGAGCTTGATCTGTACAACCTAAATGATTTTTGCAGTCAGTACCACAGAATTATTTGTCTCAGACAGACCGTGAATGATTGTCCTGTTTCTTAAGCAGTTCTCCTTTGCAAATACCCAATTTACAAAGCTTTTCAAAGATATTAATAATAATAGCAATGAGCCTCCTAATCAATTTTCCTGTCTCTGACCATCTCATGGAAAAGCAGGTGACAAGAATGTAACCCAGAAGAAACAGAAATGACTGTTTTCTCAGCAAAGCTGTTTAGAACATCAATTGTCTGGTTTCCACAACTGCGAATCTCTTCATATGCCCAGGACCCCTACCAGCTCCATAAAAATCAGGCTCCCAGGGAAGACCACAAAACAGTAGGATCCAATCTATCTAAATGCATGTTCAAAAAAATAAGGTGACATTTAGATGTGAAAGATATGCTTTTGAGAAATGCACCATGAATTTAAGAGCATTCAAATCCTCTTTCTAACACTGGACAATACCTGCAAGGAGAACATGCAGATTATAACAAGAGTATTTTCAGGAAGCTGGAGGGCTAATTGCAACACACAATCTTATTAAATGTGGATTCCATTCACATTGTGGATGTGACAGTGTATGGATAATGTGAGGCGACAAGAGGAGTAAAACAGTTCTTTCCCTCAAGAAAGGAATATCCTCCCGGAGAATGGAGAGGGTATTCGTAGTAAAAATAACCCTGACTAGTATTTACTGGATGCTTGCTATGTGTCAGATGCCCCACATGCTTACCTTATATAATCTTCATGACAACTATTTAAAAGATGATTAAGGAAGACAATTTAGGTGATACAAACAAACTTTATTTAACACTTCATGAAGTGGACAGTTTCTATCCCAAGAAGTGCAAAAAGGGGCAGAAGGCAGGAAGCTCTGATAGGACAAAGAATAAGGAACAAGGAAAGACAAATAGAAAATATCTGACTGGCTGGAGCCTTATAGTCTGCCTTGTTTGGACTGACAGGCCCAGACTTGGGTTGGCGTTTGGGGATTGATAGACTGGATATCCTGCATTTCTCTTCAAGAGGAACGTTTACAAGGATGTTATCTCCATTTCTGTTTGCTGAGGTGACATCCAGTTAGAAGCAGCTACATCTTGAGCCTAGAAATTTGTTTCATCACAACCTGGAAATACAAGGAATGTCATTATCCCCGTTTGCAGATGAGAAAACTGAGACGGGTTAAAAACTGCACCAAGGCCAGCGGCAACTGCTGAGCCCACACGCCCTGACTACTGAAGCGGGAGTGCCCTAGAGCCTGTTCTCCGCAACGAGAGAAGTCAGTGCGATGAGAAGCCTGCATACGGAAACTAGAGGGTAACCTCCGCACACCGCAACTAGTGGAAAGCTCGCGCTGCCAAAATTAAATAACTGCATCAAGGCCAGAAGAAAGTGCTGAAGTCGAGATCCAAACTCTGCGTCTGCTGCCAGGGATTCCACCCCTAGTCCTTCTGCTCATGATGACGGGGAGACAGAATATGCCTGGGGCCTTCCAGGGAGCGGGGAGTCCATGACATAAAGGAGAAAAGCTTTGCAGAGCTTGGAATGCTTGCTCTTTCTCTCCCCAACTCCCCCTCACCCGCGCCCCCAATACACATAGAATGTCCATTCACTTGAACTGAGAAAACTAAAAGCATTATTCAGAAAAAAAAAAGAAACCAAAAAATCAAAAGATGAGAGAAAAACATTTTCCTTTGCCCTATCTCACCTCTAAATATCAGCTCCCTGTTTATTTCAAGTGAGAAGTTTGGGGGCTGAATTACTCAGATTTGCCCCTTTACTCATGTAATCAAATCATCCCTCCAGACTCAGTCTGACAACTTTCATAAGGAAAATGAGCTCCATGGAGTAGTGACTACATTAATCATACTCATTTTATTCCATGTTCTAAAAATGTTGAGAGTTGATTTCCAACCATGGTCCCCAATTTTATGGGCAAAGTTCCCAGCATCGTCAGTGGGGGCAAGTTTCAAACATCAAGTCCAACAGCTGGACTTGTAGGAAAACTTCATTGAATTTAATACCCAAATGCATTAAGGTTTTTCAAAGATTTAAATCCTGATTAGGTAAACATTGGTAACACAGAGAAGAATATTAGATCTCATTCAGTCACTTCCATTCCCAGATTGTTACTGTAGTCATTTACGATTTTTAGATTGACTCAGATGGAGACACACAGATAACTAGTTAATGCAAACATTAATAACCCTACGTGATTAAAAAAAAAGAGAAATAAGATACGAGAAGAAATTAGCCCTAACAACAGAAAATAATGCAAGTAAACAAAGCAAGCCTCAATCTCCACACACCCCAGCCTCACCATTTCCGCTTTCTGAACATATGTACATTTCCGCTAAAAACAAAGTCCAAACCAGTGCTACATCTTAACAACTTCCTACCTTCCTCTTTCACTCCCCTGCTCCCTTCAGCAGTGAGCAACTCCACTGGGTCGTCTAGGTCTCAGCAGTATTTGTAGATTTGTAGCTCAATTTTTTTTTTCTAAGAGCTGAGGAAGAGACTAACAGATGTTCTCTGGTGCCCTTGCCCTGGCTCTTACAGGGACACCTCCAAACAGGGCAAGGAGCAGACTCTTTTAGACTCTGTGGGAGCCAAGACTGCACAGTCACATAGCCTCAGATCAGCATTTAGATCTGGACTCACACATCCTATATAACCCTGAGTACAGTAGTGAAATCCCTTTGACTTCAGTTACCTTATAAATAAAACACACTTACCCTACTAGGGCTTTCGTCTGAATTAAATAAACCTTGTTTGAAAAGCAAAGTATCAGAAGCAGAGCAGCATTCACCAGCCTCTATTTGTGCATCTTTCTGCCCACCCCCACCGCATAAATACCCACAGCTTCCTATGATTGATAGTGATATCAAGGAGTCTTTCCTCTCTAGGTCACATTACCTTTTCTGGGTTTTTCCTGCTCTCTCGCCTTCCATTCTGTCAAAATGACTTATCCTCATGCTCCCAGAAAATCTGATCACCACCATGGGGGTTTTTATTTTCTGTATTTTATCTTTGATAATAACAATCTATATCTGCTTAGCCAGGATAGTCTGAATGTTTGTGTTTCCCTTAAAATTCATATGTTGAAACCCAATCCCCAGTGAAATTGTATTCAGAAGTGGGGTCTTGGGAAGGTGATTAGGTCATGAGGGTGGGGCCTTTATGAATGGAATTAGTGTACTTATAAAAGAAACTCCAGGAAAGTTCCCTCCCACTGTCTGCCCTGTGAGAACACAGGAAAAAAAGCCATCTATGAACAAGGAAGTAGGTTCTCACCAGACACCAGATCTGCCAACACTCTGATCTTAGACTTCTCAGCCTCCAAAACTGTGGGGCCTCCCTGGTGGTCCAGTGGCTAAGACTCGAGCTCCCAATGCAGGGGGTCCAGGTTCCATCCCTGGTCAGGGAACTAGATCCCGTGTGCCACAACTAAGACCCAGTTCGGTCAAATATGTCTGTTTCTGGACTTTCCTCGTAACTCAATCGGTAAAGAATCTGCCTGCAATGCAGGGGACCCAGATTCAATTCCTGAGTCGGAACTATCTCCTGGAGAAGGAAATGGCAATCCACTCCAGTATTCTTGCCTGGAAAATCCCATGAACAGAAGAGCTTGGCGGGCTACAGTCCATGGGGTTGCAAGAATCAGACATGACTTAGTGACCACCACCACCGCCACCATATAAACCACTCCAGCTAGCTGTACTTTTGTTAGCAACCTGAACAAAGACAGTCCCAACATTTTACAGAGTACCATGATAGCCAGGCCCTCATTTGATCCTTCTGATGAAAGATACATGGGATGGGTGTTATTTTTTTCTCATTTTATATAAAGAAATCAAGGGTCCAAGCAATGAAGGGATTTGCTCAAGGTCACATCAAGAAAGAAAGAAGTATAGCCAGGGTTTAATGACAGGCTTTCCGTTTGGGATAACTTGCCCTTTTCCACTCTTCATGGATTCATTCGACAAGTATTTGTTGTGATGCCACCTTTGCACTGAGCACCATTCCAGAGCTGAAGCTACCTCAGGCAAAGCAATGCCTCTGCCCTCATGGAGCTTAATTTAAACTACACTGAGGTGAGGTGAAGTCGCTCAGTCATGTCCCGACTCTTTGCGACCTCGTAGATTGTAGCCTACCAGGCTCCTCTGTCCATGGAATTTTCCAGGCAAGAGTACTGGAGTGGGTTGCCATTTCCTTCTCCAGAGGATCTTCCCAACCCAGGGATGGAACCCGGGTCTCCCACATTGTAGGCAGACGCTTTACTGTCTGAGCCAAACTACATTAGATTTATCCAAATTAAATTAATTCTTGGAGTGAAGTGAAGTGAAATTGCTCAGTCGTGTCTGACTCTTTGCAATCCCATGGACTGTAGCCTACCAGGCTCCTCTGTCCATGGAATTCCCCAGGCAAGAATACTGGAGTGGGGTGCCATTTCCTTCTCCAGAGGATCTTCCCGACCCAGGGATCGAACCCAGATGTCCTGTATTGCAGGCAGACGCTTTACCGTCTGAGCTACCAGGGAAGCCATTCTTACATAAAAACAAATAAGTGACTGGCTGTGCTAAGACTTATAAGTGCTATGAAAAAATAATGAAGCAGGGAAAGGGATTAATGAAAATGACTGGATAGGGGTGAAAGAGGAGGCTTTTAAAAATAGCATCATCCTGGAAGACCTCTCTTGAGCAGAGACCTCAATCTGGGGAGGGAGGTAGTGATGCAAATATCCAGAGAAACAGCATTCCAGGCAGAGGGAACAGTGAGGACAAAGGCTCTGAGGTGGGTGTGTGCTTGGGGGGTGAGAGAACAGCGTGTTCATGGAACACTAATTTTGCTGGTGGTTATTAGGTGTTAGCTGACAGAAGCTTTCTGTGGTTCAGTAACTTTCAGAACCTCTGGGTAAAGCAGAACTTCTAAGAGCCTCCAGCCTATGCAGGCACCTTGCAAATCTTCCCTGAGCCAGAGGCAGTGTGTGGCATTGCACAATGTTGTTCAACCATGGAAACCTTTCTTCAAGGAGTATCTCAGGGGATTCTTCCTCCACAGAACACTCTGGAAAATGCCGCACCACACCCTGATTTTACTGGAAAGAGGAAGCTGGGCTCGGAGCTAGAGCTTCAGGCATGGCGTGAAGACTTTAGAGTCCACCCGCAGAGGCACCAAGATCACAGCAGGCAGAGGCTAGCTCCTCTTATCCACAGGGGTGAATGTTCAGCTCATCCTGAGTTCTGTCAACTATCTGAAAACACTCTTGGTTCTTATTTCCTGTTTGAACCTCTGGTGTTTCTCATGCTTTAACCCTGGTTAGCTGATTCCCAGCCCTGCTGGCCTTCCTCGGGGCTCTCATTTGGGGAAATAGGAACAGGGCAGAAGAGGAACGGTGTAGAAATCTGCTGAGATGATGCTTCCCCTCGGGTCGGAGGTGGGAGGCAGGGCAGGGGGGATTTCCAGTGTCCTGCACCAAGTGTGCAGGAGGGTGGCCTCCCAACAGCCCATGGCAGGAATTCCTCTCAGCTCCATCATGGGCTCTGAGCTCTGACTGCCTGGGACACATCCAGCAGCCATGCAGGTGGGCAGCGCTGCAGCAGGAAGGCTCCGTATGGCAGGAAAACTGCCCACTGTGAAGAACACTGATCGCTGCCTCTCTTGGGAAGTATTCCCAAGCCCTCTGCAAGCTGTGAAGCCAGGAAATGAATGGGAAGCAGCTGGAGTGGGCCAGGACAGCCTGGAGAGAGAGAAAGAGGGCCAAGCAGGGGCCAGACCCAGGGCGCCCAGCACAGGTCAGCTGGGCCTGCTGCACCAGAGGAGGAAGTGAAGGGGCAGAGGCTGGTCCCCGGGATATCACCCTGCAGGCTTAAATCAAGTCGCATCAGACAAGTGCCAGCAGGAGTCATCTGTTGGTTTAAAAAAAACAAAACTGTATAACTAGACCTTGATTCCAGATGTTGCTTACTCTTAAAAGGCATAAAGTGTAAGTGCTCAAGTGTAAATACCAAATGAATTCTTTCTTTGAGGACTTTCAAAGGAATCTTGCAAAAGATCTGACCACAGATTAACAAATACATTCCACGTAAACTTAGAATTTTTTTTCATTATGATGGCTTGTCACAGGAGTTAAGAAGTTGACTCAGGACTATGATCCATGCACAACTGAGAAATCCTACTGAAAACTGCAAATGCCAAATGCCCAGGTCAGAATTTGTGAGCATTTTCTCTTTATGTGATGTAACAGATAATGTTAAAAATAAAGTCTGTTGTAGCTTTTATTGTGTTGATAGCTTGTGAGGCAGCAGATGCCTCACACGCAGCGTTTAAAAATTTTTTGTTGAAGGACAGTCGATTTACAATGTTGCTAGTTTCAGGTGTATAGCAAAGTGATTCAGGTATGTATATATATGCATATATATTCTTTTTCAGATTCTTTTCCATTATAAATTATTACAAGATATTGAATATAGTTCCCTGTGCTATACAGAAAATCCTCATTTATCTATTTCTCTATGGTAGTGTGTATCTGTTAATCCCAAACTCTTAATTTATACCTCCCCACCTTTTCCTTTGGTAACCATAAGATTGTTTTCTATGTCTGTGAGTCTGTTTCTGTTTTGTGAATAAGTTCATTGTATCATTTTTAGATTTCACACGTAAGTAATGATATGATTTTAAAAAACATATTTGTCTTTATCTGATTTACTTCACTTAGTATAATCATCTCTAGGTCCATCCATGTTTCTGCAAATGGTATTATTTCATTCTTTTTTACAGTGGAGTAATAGTTCACTATACACACACACACACACACACACACACACACACACCTCATGTTCTTTATCCATTCATCTGTCAATGGACACTTAGGTTGCTTCCATGTCTTGGTTATTGTAAACAGTGCTGCTATGAACATAGGGGTACATGTATCTTATTGAATTATAGTTCTGACTTTGTATACACCCAGGAGTGGGATTGCTGGATCATTTGATAACTCTATTTTTAGTTTTTTGAGGAACCTCCATACTATTTTCCATGGTGGCTGAACCAACTGACATTCCTAACAGTGTAGGTAGTTTCCCTTTTCTCCATACTCTCTCCAGTGCTTATTATTTATGGTCTTTTTGATGATGGCCATTCTGACCAGTCACACATAGCACTGTTAATGCTTACAATAAGCTAGCATTACTAAGCATGTTTTACAAATGAAGAAACTGAGGTTCAGAAAGGTTAAGTAACACATCCAATGCCACAAGTTTAATTAAGTGATTCGTCTAGGGTGCAGACCCCACTCTCTTGAACTGGAAAGTCTCTCTTCCTTGTATCACCTACTGTTTGTGTTATCACATCAGTAGCACTGTAAGGTAGTTAGAACTGAGGATATGAAGTCTGAGAGATGATTAAATTATTTCCTAGCACAACCATCCATCTACCAGCAATTTTCCACCAGGCTTCCCTGGTGGCTCAGAGGTTGAAGTGTCTGCCTGCAATGTGGGAGACCTGGGTTCGATCCCTGGGTCGGGAAGATCCCCTGGAGAAGGAAATGGCACCCCACTCCAGTACTCTTGCCTGGAGAATCCCATGGACAGAGGAGCCTGGTAGGCTTCAGTCCATGGGGTTGCAAAGAGTCGGACAAGACTGAGTGACTTCACTTTCTTTCTTTGACAGAATTAGAAGAAAAGTGCTAGATTAAAAAATTATTGTACTACAAGATAAATCAGATCTAAATTGGACTGATTTGACTGCTCTGTCACCAACATGCCAGTAGTTTTAGGTCCTCATGGGAAGCTGCTGGCTTAGATTTCCCTGCAAGATATTAAAAGCAGTTCAGCCATGGTCACTACCTTGCCAGCTTCTGGGAAACTTGGTGTTCTTCTCATTCTCCTCTACTCCTCAAACTGTTCTCTCTCTGAATACCCTTTCAGAAGCAGGTAAAAAAATGCAACCACATAACTTATCAAATTGGACTCTGCAGGATCTATGGAAATCTCATGGATTTTATGGAGATCATGTGAAAATCCCGTGGATCCTCATATCCTTGATTGCTTAGGTAATCACTTTTTTTCTCTCCCTATAACATATGCTTCCAGAGCTCACTCATGTTTTTAACTAAATCCTTTTTGTTTAATTTGCTATTATTTTAATAAAGTATTCAATTATTCAATTCATAAGCCTACTACTGTGTGCCAGCTACATGTTCCCAGAGAAAAACAAGGAGAAGGGATTGGTTCCCATCAAACAATTAGCCACTGAAGTTGTCTTTACATTTTGTTCTTATTAAGAAGGCTGTGCATTTATACATTTTTTTAATCTACATATTATTGCAATACACAACCAGAGCCAGAAATAGTGCTTAAACTCTCAACCACAGTTATCATTTGACTAGTATGTAATAGGTAACCCCAGGGTTACCTAGGTTGTCTAATTTCAGTTTGTCCAAGTGATATCTGTGTAAAAAAAGAGAAGAGAAAATATGCTTTATGTGACTATAATCTGCACACTGATATTCATGATCATGTCTTAGAAAGAGTACCATGTTATACAAAACACTTTTTCATAGTTTTTATTAACAGTCTCTATTCCCATGCTATGTCCATAGATTGAAAAGATCTACAGTTGAAAGAGAAATTGAGGGAAAATTTAATTCATTTACATAAAACTACCAAGAAAGTTAATAACAGTGTGCAGTGTGGAATCTAGTTCAATTTAAGTTCAACATTAAAGTTACTGCATAAAAATTCTTTGTAGTAAAATAAGCTTTAATTTTAAAGGGCTTTGTAGCCATTCTTATAATCATTCAAGGTCAAAAGCAAAAAGAGCAGAAAAAGAACAAAGCTTGCCCCTGTTTGCAAAAACAGAAGCAAATTTCCTTTCAATCTTTTCCCTACTTCAATTATCAGAGACCAAGTCTTTCCCAGCCTGGTGGTGGTTTAGTCACTAAGTCGTGTCTGACTCTTAGGACCCAATAGACTGTAGACTGCCAGGCCCCTCTGTCCATGGGGTTCACCAGGCAAGAACACTGCCATTTCCTTCTCCATTCCCAGCCCACTTTTAAGCAACTATATCTATTCTTATCTGCCTACCACCTGAATGACTGCAGCTTTAAATGATTTGTTTTAGCATTTACACCCAAAGCAACATTCATTTTATGGACAGATGGAGTTAGTGCTATAATCTGAAGACAGAAGAATAACTTCCTTTTGGCCTTAATAACCTGAACTGTGAAATTCTTCTATGAAAAAATTTGTTTCTTTGGGCAAAGATATTGCCTCCTATTAAAACATGAATATTCACTTTTTATCATGCATTGGAATAAACTTGAATCACTTTGGATAATTTATTCAAAGACGGATTTCTGAGCCCCATGTCTAGAATTTCCCATTCTTTAGGGTCAGTTCAGTTTAGTCGCTCAGTCGTGTCTGACTCTGCGACCCCATGAATCGCAGCACGCCAGGCCTCCCTGTTCATCACCATCTCCCGGAGTTCACTCAGACTCACGTCCATTGAGTCCGTGATGCCATCCAGCCATCTCATCCTGGGTCATCCTTCTCTTCTTTAGGGTAGAGCGCCCAATTTTGCATTTCTCACAAGTCCTTGGTGATGCTGATGCTCTTTGTCTAGGGACCACACTTTGAGAGCTTAGTATATCAGTTCTGAACATCTTGGGTGATACCACAGCTGTTGCCATCAGGGGGAAATAAGATATAAATCTGGGACCACAAGCATACATAGGCTATATGCCCAGCTCTAAGAAATAAAATGTCATGGACCAGGTAGATGTAAAAGAAACTAAGAAGCAGCAGCAAAAAAAAAAAAAAGAATAAGAAACACTGCAGGCACAATGAGAGAAAGTACTTGTGAGAAGAATATCACCTCTTATAATTCACAATTTGGATGCTTGATTAAGCAGTTTATAAGAAGTAAATAGCATTCCTGGTATTAAACTTGAGAATACTATCACTGTTTAAGGTCCACACATTAATTGCATTTGTGTTTTGCTGAAAGAGGGCACTCCCAGGTTAAACAGGGGAGAGTAAACTGTGTAGGTGTGTCCTTGGCAGTGCTGGGATAATCAAAAGGTGAAGAATGCTTCTTGAAATCATGGCTAGCTAATGGTTATACTTTGATAGTTTTAGTCCTTTCTCTTTTTTCATTTTTATATATGTATGTATGTATGTATGTATGTACGTATTGGTTCCAACTTCTCCCTAATTGCCTTTCCTCAAATATCACTTCACTCCTCTAAAAACATAGAACTATATTTTAGTTATATGAGGACTAAAAACATAACTATTTCTAGGGATACCATTTGGTCATCAATCTTTTCTTTGTATTTATTCTTGAAATTTCTCAGAGGTAAAAAAAAAAGGAGCCACTTTCTTTTTTCTTTTAGAGTTCCTTGTCTCATTAAAACAGAAAAAAATACCTGAACAAGGTTACAAAAATTACATAAATGTTAACATTTGGCAATGTCATACTTTTAACACTCTTTGCACCTCACTCACCCACAGAACAATGTGATAGTCACAAGATAATTGCAAGATTTATTCTAAAACAATAATTCATGGGAATGTAATCCAGTGATAAGATACACATTTAACACTGTAGAATGCATCTGGCAATGAGACTCTACATGTGACTACGTTTGGCAGCGGTATAACAAAAATCCAAATTTAATATTATTTGTGAATATGACTGTCCCCAGCCACAATAAGACCTTATTCCTTACAAGGGAAAAAAAATATTTGACAATGTGCTTTCTTCTAGAACAAGGAAGAAAAGGACATATTTGTATGTTGGATTTCCAATTTGACCATTCAAATTTCAGAAAAGGGGAGCTTAAATCTGAGTTCCTTTGAAAGCATCATCCTATCAAGAAGAATTTATTATGCAGCATGCAGTTATTTCTCCCACACTGTCCAGCCCAATGATTTAAACATTTAAAACAAAAGAAGACTACCATGCCAGTTATGTCAATGGCAGAGTACAAGTGTATTCATATTATTCATTTATCAAATGTTACAATAATGGCAACACAAAAATTTAATAACCTAACTTTATCTTTCTTAAATTATTAAAATATTATAGAAATATGGCTTAAAATAAACTGCCTATGAGGCATTCTTCTAAGAGGAAAAAAATTGTACAAATATTTATGGCTCCAGATAATTTTCAGTATATTTGCCAGTTGAAACATATCATGATTCTACCTGATTATATAAATTTGAGCCTCACTATTAAGTAATGGTTTCTTTAATTTTAAAATATGGTAAACAAATGATTTTTCATCCTAGCTTTGATATTGTCAAAATCAACCTATCACCACGTTTATCTGTCTGTTTATAAAATGTATGGTTCATTTTTCTTCAACCTTTCAGCTCCACTAGAAATGCTGGGCAACAGAAAAGAATGAGTTTATGACTCAACCAGCTTATTAGGCTACTCTTCCCAGTGACTATAAATGCTGCTGTCAGTCTCATTTTTATGGTGCTAATAAACGAAGGTAACCTGTACAAAGGAGTTAGTTAAATGATCCAAAATATCATTGCTCAACACTGGAGATGCATTAATTTGTAGTCCTATAATTGGAAAACAGGATATGAAGGCTTTAGGGACTGACTGGCCAGCTGGTCAACCAAATAGACTACCATTATTACAGGAAAAGGAAATGTCATATAGCTCTTCCCTGAGTATATCACAGGATTTATTTTGCAAATCCTTTTCTTTTTTATTGGTTCATTTGCAGATTTTATTTGCTTTAGTTCAGTTCAGTTCAGTTCAGTAGCTCAGCCGTGTCTGACTCTTTGCGACCCCATGAATTGCAGCACACCAGGCCTCCCTGTCCATCACCATCTCCCAGAGTTCACTCAGACTCACGTCCATCGAGTCCGTGATGCCATCCAGCCATCTCATCCTGGGTTGTCCCCTTCTCCTCCTGCCCCCAATCTCTCCCAGCATCAGAGTCGTTTCCAATGAGTCAACTCTTTGCATGAGGTGGCCAAAGTACTGGAGCTTCAGCTTTAGCATCATTCCTTCCAAAGAAATCCCAGGGTTGATCTCCTTCAGAATGGACTGGTTGGATCTCCTTGCAGTCCAAGGGACTCTCAAGAGTCTTCTCCAACACCACTGTTCAAAAGCATCAATTCTTCGGGGCTCAGCCTTCTTCACAGTCCAACTCTCACATCCATACATGACCACAGGAAAAACCATAGCCTTGACTAGGCGGACCTTAGTCAGCAAAGTAATGTCTCTGCTCTTGAATATACTATCTAGGTTGGTCATAACTTTTCTTCCAAGGAGTAAGCGTCTTTTAATTTCATGGCTGCAGTCACCATCTGCAGTGATTTTGGAGCCCAAAAACATAAAGTCTGACACTGTTTCTACTGTTTCCCCATCTATTTCCCATGAAGTAATGGGACTAGATGCCATGATCTTCGTTTTCTGAATGTTGAGCTTTAAGCCAACTTCATCACTCTCCTCTTTCACTTTCATCAAGAGGCTTTTTAGCTCCTCTTCACTTTCTGCCATAAGGGTGATGTCATCTTATTTGCTTTAGCTTCTAATTAAAATATGCTTTACAATGACTGTGTCTTTTCTGGAAATTATTTGTATTCATTTCTATAGGACAGTTTCTCTTCTTAGTAATATGAAGTGATGTTTGTGGTCACTTTGGAAAGTAGCACAGTTAATGAGATTGCCATTAATTCAATAACACAATGAAATATAGGGGGACTTTAGTTCTATGCATTTCCTTCTCGTAACATTATTTGATGTTCTATGAGCACATTGTTTCAAGTAGTTGTATAAACCATATCATAATGGCACCCCACTCCACTACTCTTGCCTGGAAAATACCATGGATGGAGGAGCCTGGTGGGCTGCAGTCCATGGGATCACGAAGAGTTGGACACGACTGAGCGACTTTACTTTCACTTTTCACTTTCATGCATTGGAGAAGGAAATGGCAACCCACTCCAGTGTTCTTGCCTGGAGAATCTCAGGGACAGGGGAGCCTGGTGGGCTGCTGTCTATGGGGTCGCACAGAGTCGGACATGACTGAAGCGACTTAGCAGCAGCAGCATACAAATTGAAATACAAAAACACAGAAAACATGAGATGTATGGAAAGAGTAACATGGAAACTTACATTACCATATGTAAAATAGATAATCAATGGGAACTAAGATCACGGCATCCGGTCCCATCTCTTCTTGGGAAATAGATGGGGAAACAGTGGAAACAGTGTCAGACTTTATTTTTTGGGCTCCAAAATCACTGCAGATAGTGATTGCAGCCATGAAATTGAAAGATGCTTACTCCTTGAAAGGAAAGTTATGACCAATCTAGATAGCATATTGAAAAGCAGAGACATTACTTTGCCAACAAAAGTCCATCTAGTCAAGGCTATGGTTTTTCCAGTGGTCATGTATGAATGTGAGAGTTGGACTGTGAAGAAAGCTGAGCACCAAAGAATTGATGCTTTTGAACTGTGATGTTGGAGAAGACTCTTGAGAGTCCCTTGGACTGCAAGGAGATCCAACCAGTCCATTCTAAAGGAGATCAGTCCTGGGTGTTCATTGGAAGGACTAATGCTAAAGCTGAAACTCCAATACTTTGGCCACCTCATGTGAAGAGTTGACTCATTGGAAAAGACTCTGGTGCTGGTGCTGGGAGGGATTGGGAGCAGGAAGAGAAGGGGACGACAGAGGATGAGATGGCTGGATGGCATCACCGACTCGATGGACCTGAGTTTGAGTAAACTCCGGGAGTTGGTGATGGACAGGGAGGCCTGGCGTGCTGCAATTTATGGGGTTGCAAAGAGTCAGACACAACTGAGCGACTGAACTGAATGGGAACTTGCTGTATGGCTCATGAAACTCTGTATCAACCTAGGGGGATGGGATGGGGAGGGAGATGGGAGGGAGTTTCAAAAGGGAGAGGATATTTGTATACCTATGGCTGATTCACATTGAGGTTTGACAGAAAACAGCAAAATTCTGTAAAGCAATTATCTTTCACTAAAAAATTAAAAATTTTTTTGAAAAAACAAAAAACAAAATGTGTTGGGGAATCAAAATCTATATTTAGGGGTTAAAGAAAAATTTCAGTAAAATTACAAAAATAATATTGAGACATGATTTAACAGAGTTACTGTCAGGTGAGGCATTATTCCACATTAAGTGATTATACCAAAACCAAAAATACCATCGAAAACACATTTGATAGATGGAAAACTCATTCAAGAGTCCCCCCCCCCAAAAAAAAAAACAATAAAAAAATATACAGATCCAGTGGCTAAGACTCCACACTCCCAATGCATGGGGCCTGGGTTCGATCCCCAGTCAGAAAACTATGATCCCACATGCCCACAGCTAAAGAGCCAACACATGGCAGCAAAGATCCCACATGTCACAACAAAGAACCCAGCACAGTAAAAAAAAAAAAAAATTGTACATGTAACCACATCTAGACCTCAACAAAAATGAATATATATTATTACATAGAAATCTGTAAGGTTAAAAAATAAATTTAGGCCTAATTATTTTTGAAAGTGAGAGGAAACTTATTTTCAAAAATCCTGAATTAAAATTAAGTTTTTACTGTGGGAAAGATCTAGCTTTGTGTAAGAGAGTGTATTCAAGTAAATAAGGGTGTGGGAAAAACATATTTTCATCATCCTGTGACCAAAAGTATAAAGACGGAGGGACTGTCCTGAAGAAGACTTTTTTTTAACGGTGAGGACCGAAGAAAAAAATAGGTCAAAGAAAAGATCATGATAAGCTTTCTGAACTATCAGAAGATTTCCATAGTCGACCCAACCAGGACCCTCCCAGTGATAAATCAGAAACATTGCTTATTGACACAAAATTCTCTGCTTCACAAGAGAGGCTTTTTAATTTTGAGTAGGAATCTGCTGTGGCTAAATCAAAGTAAATTCTAAACATCAGGCTATGAAATGTTGAAGACTCTTCACACTCTAGAAATAATTTCTGTGTGTTTCTAAGAATTCACAGGAGAAAACTCAAGACTATAAGATTTTCTTAATGATGCTCTTTCAGGATATCCATGCATACGTGTATGCTAAGTAGATTCAGAAATATTTGACTCTTTGCGACCCTACGGACTACAGCCCGCCAGGCTCCTGTCGAAGGGATTCTCCAGGCAAGAACACTGGAGTGGGCTGCCATGCCCTCCTCTGAACCCACATGTCCTGCGTCTACCTGCATTGGCAGGCGGGTTCTTTACCACTAACAGCACCTGGGAAGTCCCCATTTAGAACATCAGTTCAGTTGCTCAGTCGTGTCGAACTCTTCGCGACCCCATGAATCGCAGCATGCCAGGCCTCCCTGTCCATCACCATCTCCCAGAGTTCACTCAGACTCATGTCCATTGAGTCCGTGATGCCATCCAGCCATCACATCCTGGGTCGTCCCCTTCTCCTCCTGCCCCCAATCCCTCCCAGCATCAGAGTCTTTTCCAATGAGTCAACTCTTCGCATGAGGTGTCCAAAGTACTGGAGCTTCAGCTTCAGCATCATTTCCTTCCAAAGAAATCCCAGGGTTGATCTCTTCAGACATGCACTTTATTTCTGAGTCTCCAAGAAACTTTCCCAAACGTGGCTGTCACATTCCATCCCTGGTGGAATTCCTAATTCTGTCTCTCATTTCTACTATTCAGCCGTAATTGAGAACAAAAAGAATGGAAAATAAACCTGAAGCCCATTCACAGTAATAATGAATGCCTTGATCTCTAGGAGAGCACTATCAACAAGCATTCCCAGACATGCAAGGGAAAAGGACCCCACCTTTTAGATTCTTTTCTCTCTAGGATTAAGCTTAATGATAAGATTTCCCTTACCCAAACACTATACTACCCAGCCTACCTCAAGCAGTTGGAAACTATGACATAAGAGTACCTCGGCCATCCTTGTTAAAAAGGAAATTTTGTTTGAAGACATTTTCTTACTGGCCTCATCCCAGCTCTGCTGCTGCTACTAAGTCGCTTCAGTCGTGTCTGACTCGGTGCGACCCCATAGACGGCAGCCCACCAGGCTCCCCCGTCCCTGGGATTCTCCAGGCAAGAACACTGGAGTGGGTTGCCATTTCCTTCTCCAGTGCATGAAAGGGAAAGGTGAAAGTGAAGTCGCTCAGTCGTGTCCAACTTTTAGCGACCCCATGGACTGCAGCCTATCAGGCTCCTCCATCCATAGGATTTTCCAGGCAAGAGTACTGGAGTGGGGTGCCATTGTCTTCTCCGCATCCCAGCTCAAGGACACTTTATTAGCCACTGTGTGATGCTGCTTCCACAAGGAAGGTAGGTAGATGAAACCAGTTGAAACCCAATCAAATCTAGAAAAGAACTGTACAATTGTAATGTATTAAATACGGATTTCATGATCTGAGCCACAGTCAGCTCCTGGTCTTGTTTTGGTTGACTGTATAGAGCTTCTCCATCTTTGGCTGCAGAGAATATAATCAATCTGATTTCGGTGTTGACCATCTGGTGATGTCCATGTGTAGAGTCTTCTCTCGTGTTGTTGGAAGAGGGTGTTTGCTATGACCAGTGCATATTCTTGGCAAAACTCTATTAGTCTTTGCCCTGCTTCATTCTGCATTCCAAGACCAAATTTGCCTGTTACTCCAGGTGTTTCTTGACTTCCTACTTTTGCATCCAGTCCCCTATAATGAAAAGGACATCTTTGGGTGTTAGTTCTAAAAGGTCTTGTAGGTCTTCATAGAACCATTCAACTTCAGCTTCTTCAGCGTTACTGGTTGGGAGATAGACTTGGGTTACCGTGTTATTGAATGGTTTGCCTTGGAGACGAACAGAGACCATTTTGTCGTTTTTGAGATTACATCCAAGTACTGCATTCCAGACTCTTTTGTTGACCATGATGGCTACTCCATTTCTTCTGAGGGATTCCTGCCCGCAGTAGTAGATATAATGGTCATCTGAGTTAAATTCACCCATTCCAGTCCATTTTAGTTCGCTGATTCCTAGAATGTTGACGTTCACTCTTGCCATCTATTGTTTGATCACTTCCAATTTGCCTTGATTCATGGACCCCCATGGAAAAGAAATGCAAAAAAGCAGAATGGCTGTCTGGGAAGGCCCTACAAATAGCTGTGAAAAGAAGAGAAGCAAAAAGCAAAGGAGAAAAGGAAAGATATAAGCATCTGAAGGCAGAGTTCTAAAGAATAGCAAGAAGAGATAAAAAAAAGCCTTCTTCAGTGATCAATGCAAAGAAATAGAGGAAAAGAACAGAATGGGAAAGACTAGAGATCTCTTTAAGAAAATTAGAGATACCAAGGGAACATTTCATGCAAAGATGGGCTCGATAAAGGACAGAAATGGTATGGACCTAACAGAAGCAGGAGATACTAAGAAGAGGTGGCAAGAATACACAGAAGAACTGTACAAAAAAGATCTTCAAGACCAAGATAATCACAATGGTGTGATCACTCACCTAGAGCCAGACATCCTGGAATGTGAAGTCAAATGGGCCTTAGAAAGCATCACTAAGAACAAAGCTAGTGAAGGTGATGGAATTCCAGTTGAGCTATTTCAAATCCTGAAAGATGATGCTGTGAAAGTGCTGCACTCAATATGCCAGCAAATTTGGAAAACTCAGCAGTGGCCACAGGACTGGAAGAGGTCAGTTTTCATTCCAATCCCAAAGAAAGGCAATGCCAAAGAATGCTCAAACTACTGCACAATTGCACTCATCTCATATGCTAGTAAAGTCATGCTCAAAATTCTCCAAGCCAGGCTTCAGCAATACGTGAACCGTGAACTTCTAGATGTTCAAGCTGGTTTTAGAAAAGGCAGAGAAACCAGAGATCAAATTGCCAACATCTGCTGGATCATGGAAAAAGCAAGAGAGTTCCAGAAAAACATCTATTTCTGCTGTATTGACTATGCCAAAGCCTTTGACTGTGTGGATCACAATAAACTGTGGAAAATTCTGGGAGAGATGGGAATACCAGACCACCTGACCTGCCTCTTGAGAAATCTGTGCGCAGGCCAGGAAGCAACAGTTAGAACTGGACATGGAACAACAGACTGGTTCCAAATAGGAAAAGGAGTACGTCAAGGCTGTATATTGTCACCCTGCTTATTTAACTTCTATGCAGAGTACATCATGAGAAACGCTGGACTGGAAGAAACACAAGCTGGAATCAAGATTGCCAGGAGAAATATCAATAACCTCAGATATGCAGATGACACCACCCTTATGGCAGAAAGTGAAGAGGAACTAAAAAGTCTCTTGATGAAAGTGAAAGAGGAGAGTGAAAAA
The DNA here is from genome assembly GCF_001704415.2 of Capra hircus. Lineage (NCBI taxonomy): Eukaryota > Metazoa > Chordata > Mammalia > Artiodactyla > Bovidae > Capra > Capra hircus. The sequence continues at coordinate 44,608,413 of NC_030812.1, read as the reverse complement.
GTTGGCTTAAGGCTCAACATTCAGAAAACGAAGATCATGGTATCTGGTCCCATCACTTCATGGGAAATTGATGGGGAAACAGTGGAAACAGTGTCAGACTTTATTTTTTTGGGCTCCAAAGTCACCGCAGATGGTGACTTGCAGCCATGAAATTAAAAGACGCTTAATCCTTGGAAGAAAAGTTATGACCAACCTAGATAGCATATTCAAGAGCAGAGACATTATTTTGCCAACTAAGGTCCGTCTAGTCAAGGTTATGGTTTTTCCAGTGGTTATGTATGGATGTGAGAGTTGGACTGTGAAGAAGGCTGAGCCCCAAAGAATTGATGCTTTTGAACTGTGGTGTTGGAGAAGACTCTTGAGAGTCCCTTGGACTGCAAGGAGATCCAACCAGTCCCTTCTGAAGGAGATCAACCCTGGGATTTCTTTGGAAGGAATGATGCTAAAGCTGAAACTCCAGTACTATGGCCACCTCATGGGAAGAGTTGACTCATTGGAAAAGACTGTGACGCTGGGAGGGATTGGGGGCAGGAGAAGAAGGGGACGGCCGAGGATGAGATGGCTGGATGGCATCACTGACTCAATGGATGTGAGTGTGAGTGAACTCCAGGAGATGGTGATGGACAGGGAGGCCTGGCGTGCTGTGATTCATGGGGTCGCAAAGAGTCAGACACGACTGAGTGACTGAACTGAACTGAATGTATTAAAATGTAGCATTATTTCCCCATAATTTGTTAATTATGCTGATCTAGATTGACATGATAAATATTACAAAAACAAAACTGCAGAGGTCTCTATAATTTTTAAGACTTTAAAAGGAACTTGAGACTAAAGAGGTTGAGAATCTTCTCTTAGGGTAAAACAAAGCAGGTTTTAGAGAGAAGGATCTCGTCACTGCCCCATTGCCCTCTAGTATTTCCTTCTCTCCTACCTTCACACAAAGCCCTGCCTAAGCAATCTGTGGAAATGTCAACCTAGTCCTTCCATCCCCTGGCCTTCTTTGTCTGCTTCTCCTATGTACTATTCAGGGGAAGGTCATGGCTCTATTACAGAGGAAGTGCTGCATTATCAGAGAACCTGCCCTTCTCAGCAGCTGCTCTGATCTGCAGCAACAAAAGTATTTTCTCTCTCTAATGAATACATTTTTATCCCATAATATTTTTGGAATTATTAAGAACTGTGGCCATTTTTCTATGAGTCTAGCCCATTCTTACTTTTGTGCATCTTTGTTGCGTTAGCCTGGCTGTTCAAGCAGAAAGATATCTACTGGGACATCTCCTAAAAATTTCAGTTAGATCAACAATAATTATTTTATTTAGTCAACAAAATTTCATTAGATCAACACCATGCACTTGCTGAACTTTAATCATTGTGATTTTGTCGTATGCATAAATACGTTCAAATGAGTAAGTTGTTCTAGTCCTGATTAATGAGTAAAGAGAAATGTATACTTATGAGGAAATTATATCCTTAATGAAACATCCACATGCCTAACTTGTGTTTAATGCTAATGCAAATGCTTTAACTTAAGTTACTTGCTACAAATATATGTATTGATACATGAATGTTTCCTGTGCTTTCTTCCTATTCATTTAATTCATATTTGAGTAAAGTGAATTTCCTCTGGTCTAATTGTATTATGTTGCATTGAGATTGTTTCATTTCTAAGACTTGCAGCCAGTACTTTGGGACCTCACATAACAATTTTCATGTCACAGGTGCACATTCTGACAGACACTGGATTGACAGTTGGCCCATAATAGCAATATATACTAACATTGCTTCTCTTCATATGTCGTAAAGGCAAAAGCTCTATTTCTTAGATTCTTGAAGCTAGATGTGTGTGTGTGTGTTTAGTCACATCCAGCTCTTTGCGACCCCAAGGACTGTAGCTTGCCAGGCCTCTCTAGAGAAATTTCCAGGCAAGAATACATGAGTAGGTTGTCATTTCCCACTCCAGGGAATCTTTTCCACCAGGCATTGAACCGGCCCCTCCTGCATTGCAGGCAGATTCCTCACCATTGCACCACCTAGGAAGCTACTTGAAACTAGGGTTCTGGGTTAACTGAGGCTCTACCAGTTAGATCCAATTGTGTGCGAATTGGTTTTGGAATGGAGTTAAGTGAGGCCAGAAAGAGCATGGGGCACCATTTAGGTGTGGATCATGCTGGATCTGATATAGGCGGCAGCTGTGTAATGCTGGAGTTAAGCCCTCAAGCAAGACTGCTGATTTTACAGATGGTTTCTTGATCATGGCAGGAACAGCAGTGCAATCCTCTGGGAGCTTTGATAGTTGTTGGTGGAAACTAGGCCCATGCTATTCTTCACCTTCTTGTCCCCAGTGCTTTTGTAGGCCTTTTAAAATCCTTCTGCTGTTAGAGTTGACCCTGTCCTCTCAACAGTGACCAAGACTTGCATTTAAGGCCTTGTTTATCATACATGATATTATCATTGAAAATCACTTTCTTTACCCTTGTCACAATTATAGGACATGTAGCTGGCATCATTTAATGGTTCCATGACACAACCATTTAATTTCCACCTGGACTTAGAAAATGCATTATCAGAAGTTGACAGGTCAATATAGAGATGGGATTGTTTCTTTGCTCAGGGTTTCAGGTATGGCTGGTTTGCTGGGGGATCTGCTACACTTACTCTTCTCTGATTATAGCTTCAGGCATCCTGCAGGTACAACATACCTTGCATGTATGCAATACTTTTATAGTTAGTTGTAAAAATGCTTTCGCAAACATTGCCTCAGTTAAATTTCACAACAAACAGGAAGCACCAGGAAAAGAATGGTCACTGCTAAGTAGCTGCAGTCGTGTCCGACTCTGCGCGACCCCATAGATGGCAGCCCACCAGGCTTCCCCGTCCCTGGGATTCTCCAGGCAAGAACACTGGAGTGGGTTGCCATTTCCTTCTCCAATGCATGAAAGTAAAAAGTGAAAGTGAAGTCGCTAAGTCGTGTCCGACTCTTAGCGACCCCATGGACTACAGCCTATCAGGCTCCTCTGTCCATGGATTTTCCAGGCAAGAGTACCGGAGTGGGGTGCCATTGCCTTCTCCAGAATGGTCACATCCACATTTTAAAATAAAATATTAACCTTTCAGGAAATTCAGTCATTTGTTGAAGGTGTTGCAGATACAAAGTGGGCATTTGTCTGCTAGTTCGATGCTCTTTCTCTGAATATGGGTATACTTAAGTCCCCATGTATATAATGTCATCATAGCTGCCACCTAACATCCACTCTCTTTTCTCCCTTAGAAATGAAATTCCAGTTTAATTGGAGCCAACAAGACACCTTGTTATAAGATTACATTTCTCATACTGCCTTAAACCTGCATGGGACCATGTGACTAAGCTCTGGTCAATGAAATATAAATAGAAATGTTGAATGGCTTATTTATTGAGAAGGCTGCTAAAAAGAAGCTAAGTTGGCTGAGAGAAGAACTTTTTATCTTTCTGTCTGAAAATTTATTTTTAGATTTTATTAGTATTTCCAGGTTTCTCTCCTTGGCCCTCTCTTAGTGGTGTTCACTCAACCAGGGCCATCTCACATACCCCTGGTTTTGGTGCCCATCACTTTACATACAGTCAACTCCTGGTCCTGTGCCTCTCACCAGGCAATTCCTCTGAGCTTTGAGCCTGCATTTCTAACCGTTTCCTTGGATATTTTCAGGCACCTCAATCCAAGATGTCCCAAATTGAACATCTTTCTCCTCAAACCCTTTTTGCTACTTGAATGCAAATGTGGTGGCAAGAACATCTGCATTGAATCATAAAACTAGACATTGCTTGGTAAGAATGGAGTAGTAAAAAGAGGGAGACTGGGACAGTAACTTTATAGAGATGTACTGCTCCTAGACTTCTTACCTCCGGACTTTTTTATACACAAGAGAAAATATGATAAATATCTATTTTGTTTAAGCTACTGTGATTTGGCATTTCCAGTTATATGCAGCAGATCTTAATCCTAATTGATACCTATAATTTTCCCAAATTGTTTCTATTTTAGGGTTATAGTCTTTTAAGTAGATGCTTTTTCCAATGAGTAATCAGAGAATGGGGTGATTTTCTCAAGATAATAGCCATTCCCAAGTTCAGAGACAATCTCTGGATATATTGTCAGATACATATTAAATTTGGAAAAGTAAAAGCTAGATTCTCCTGTAGGCATCTTGAAGAATAAGGACTTAAACTGCATAGCATATTATACATACTACGTATTCCCCTCAGTCTTGGTACAGGAGGACTTCTGCAGAAATCCACAATCTACCTGAATCCATTACTTTACTAGCGTGTGAGATGAGTGCAATTGTATGGTAGTTTGAGCATTTTTAGCATTGCTTTCCTTTGGGATTGGAATGAAAACTGACCTTTTCCAGTCCTGTGGCCACTGCTGAGTTTTCCAAATTTGCTGGCATATTGAGAGCAGCACTTTCACAGCATCATCTTTCAGGACTTGAAATAGCTCCACTGGAATTCCATCACCTCCACTAGCTTTGTTCGTAGTGATGCTTTCTAAGGCCCACTTGACTTCACATTCCAGGATGTCTGGCTCTAGGTGAGTGATCACACCATTGTGATTATCTTGGTCTTGAAGATCTTTTTTGTACAGTTCTTCTGTGTATTCTTGCCACCTCTTCTTAATATCTTCTGCTTCTGTTAGGTCCATACCATTTCTGTCCTTTATTGAGCCCATCTTTGCATGAAATGTTCCCTTGGTATCTCTAATTTTCTTAAAGAGATCTCTAGTCTTTCCCATTCTATTGAACTGTGGTGTTGGAGAAGACTCTTGAGAGTCCCTTGGACTGCAAGGAAGTCCAACCAGTCCATTCTAAAGGAGATCAGTCCTGGGTGTTCTTTGGAAGGAATGATGCTAAAGCTGAAACTCCAGTACTTTGGCCACCTCATGGGAAGCGTTGACTCACTGGAAAAGACTCTGATGCTGGGAGGGATTGGGGGCAGGAGGAGAAGGGGACAACAGAGGATGAGATGACTTGATGGCATCACTGACTCAATGGACGTGAGTTTGAATGAACTCCGGGAGTTGGTGATGGACAAGGAGGCCTGGCGTGCTGCAATTCATGGGGTCGCAAAGAGTCGGACACGACTGAGCGACTGAACTGAACCTGAATTCATGCCTGATATACTGTAGATAGAAACACAGTATATCTTGTTTGGCTATTGACTACTGGGGCCTGTTCACATCCCTGGCCATGGGCTGGTTGGTCTTCCTTATGTTCAAGAGTTCTGACTCAGACCTGTTAGACTGAGGGTCAGTCATCCTTGTTGAAAGCTAGAAAGGTAAATGAGGCTCTCTGGATACCACACAGGGAGTTTGGCTTACAGGCTACGTTTGACCAAAGCACCCTCAGGTATGACTCCCTGTGCTATTCAGTAAATCTTGGCTGCTTTTCTATTGGGTATAGAATAGTTTGTATCTCTTAATTTCATACTCCTCATTTGTCCCTCCCCACCTTCCTGCTCCCCTTTGGTAACCATAAGTTTGTTTCTATGTCTGTGAGTCTGTTTCTGTTTTGTATATAGATGGATTTGTACTATTTTTTCGAGTCCACATATAAGTGATACTATATAGTATTTGTCTTTGTCTGACTTCTTTTACTAAGCATTATTTGCTCTAGGTCCATACATATTGCTACAAATGGCAATATTTCATTCATTTTTATGGCTGACTTAATATTCCATTGTATATATATGCTACATCTTCTTAAGTCAATCATCTTTTGCTAGGCATTTGGGTTGCCTCTGTTTTTGGCTATTATAAATAGTGATGCTATGAACACTGGGGTACATGTATCTTTTCTAATTAAAGTTTTCAATTTTCCTGGATATATACCCAGAAGTGGAATTGCTGGATCATATGATAGTTCTATTTTTAGATTTTTAAGTAACTTCCACAATATTTTCCCTAATGGTTGCACCAATTTACATCCCTACATTTATGAGGGTTCCCTTTCTCTAGTGGAGCCCTTTTAGAAAAATATTTCCAAATCAATGAAATTAAAATAATAAGATTATAAGCCAATAACATCAAAGTACAATTATCAACAAATTTTTAAATATTATTTTAAGATATGTGCTTCCTTATTAAAACATTCAATTTTAAAATATATAATAATATCTGGCAATTACTGTGACTTTAGAGACAGGTGTAAATGATATTTTGTGACATTGGTAATAGCAGTAATGTAATGACTGAAGCGACTTAGCAGCAGCAGCAGCAAAGGGAAAATACCTATGATTTCTAAGGCAGAATCACAGGTATTATCAATGGGTAATATTAATACTACTGTAGTTTGTGGCCTGCCTTCATAAGGAAGAAAATTCTAAATTTCAGCCAGAGATTAGTGAAAATAAATATATGTTTTTATTTTCTTTTTTTTTCCAATCAAGTCTACTTAATTCTAAACAGATACCTTGGGGATCTATGATTCCCAGGTTAAGAACCCTACTTTAAATCACGAAAAAATCCTCATGACTTCTGCATTTCATTAGAGACCACATAGGAGTTCTGGTTTATAAGACAGTTTTGAACACTTGACAGGATTGGTCCTGGATTTTAGCTCCTTTCACAGTTCAAGAACCTTGTGAAAGCTGTCATATATGGATATCTGATTCCAGTCACTGTCATCCAGGGAAGCCTGCATTGTACCTTAATTCCATTGCAAATAACGAATGACATCAGATTGCAGTGATAGGGCAGTGCATGGTGGTAGTGGTTTAGTCACTAAGTCATGTCTGACTCTAGCCAGGCAGGCTCCTCATCCATGGGATTATCCAGGCAAGAATATTGGAGCGGGCTCCCATTTCCTTCTCCAGGGGATCTTCCCGACCCAGTATATGGATTAAAGGAAAAATGAACTACCAGCTAGCCCCTGAGGATCTCTCTGAGGGTGCATTGAGACTCAGGAAAATGGTTGTGTATTCACTTTGGAAAGATTCTGTTTTGGCTGATCTGCAAATAAAAGACTTTCTTTGAGGTATCCTTCTGAACATTAAAATCAAATATGAAACTAAGAAAAATAGTAAAAATCACATTCTTTAAAAAATTCCCCATAAACATTAAGCTCGCCCCAAAATCCAATTTAGTGAAAGAAAATTCTGCCATGAAGTGGTACTTCGTAAGAACAGTTCAAGAAGCAGTTGTAGTATCTTTGTCTACTGTTAAAGAGACACACCCAAGTAAAAGATGATGAAGTGCTCATCACACACACACATAAAAAAATACTTGAAGTTTTTTCAAAAATATAGGAAATTTAAAAAGATAGCCTTGGTGTTTATAAAAATGGACACTAACCCAGCCTTAACAAAATTTTGGAAGCCTAAATTTCAGTAAACTCAGTGAAATTACGAAAAACCAAGAGAAACTATTCTCACTTAAAATATACTTTTAAGTGGAACAAAACTTGAGGATAAAATTGTCTTTTAGTGAAAGATGTATTTTGTTGAGATAATGTATCATTAATTGCATTAATAGAGGCAGAAACATACAGAAAATATATAAATGTGCCCTGACAATTCTAAACACAGAAATGTACCACACAAGGCCAGATTTAGAGTCAGTTTAGCTCAGTGCAGTTCAGTTCAGTTTCTCAGTCATGTCTAACTCTTTGTGACCCCATTGACTGCAGCATGCCAGGCCTCCCTGTCTATCACAACTCCCAGAGTTTACTCAAACTCATGTCCATTGCATCAGTCATGCCATCTAACCATCTCATCCTGTGTCATCCCCTTCTCCTCCTGCCTTCAATCTTTCCCAGCATCAGGGTCTTTTCAAATCAGTCAGTTCTTCACATCAGGTGGCTAAAGTATTGGAGTTTCAGCTTTAGCATCAGTCCTTCCAGTGAATATTCAGGACTGATTTCTTTTATGATTGACTAGTTGGATCTCCTTGCAGTCCAAGGGACTCTCAAGAGTCTTCTCCAACACCACAGTTCAAAAGCATCAATTCTTGGTGCTCAGCTTTCTTTATAGTCCAACTCTCACTTCCATACATGACTACTGGAAAAACCATAGCTTTGACTAGACAGACCTTTGCTGGCAAATTAATGTCTCTGCTTTTTAATATGCCATCTAGGTTGGTCATAACTTTTCTTCCAAGGAGCAAGTGTCTTTTAATTTCATAGCTTCAGTCACCATCTGCAGTGATTTTGGAGCCCTAAAAAATAAAGACTGTCACTGTTTCCACTGTTTCCCCATCTATCTGCCATGAAATGATGGGACCAGAGGCCATGATCTTAGTTTCTGAATGTTGAGTTTAAAGCCAACTTTGTCACTCTCTTCTTTTACCTTCATCAAGAGGCTCTTTAGTTCTTCTTCACTTTCTGCCATAAGGGTGGTGTCATCTGCATATCTGAGGGTATTGATATTTCTCCTGGCTATCTTGATTCTAGTTTGTGCTTCACCCAGCCCAGCATTTCTCATGATGTACTCTGCATATAAGTTAAATAAGTAGGGTGACAATATATACCCTTGATGCACTCCTTTATCTATTTGGAACCAGTCTGTTGTTCCATGTCCAGTTCTAACTGTTACCTCCTGACCTGCATACAGAGTTCTCAAGAGGCAGGTCAGGTGGTCTGCTATTCCCATCTCTTGAAGAATTTTCCACAGTTTGTTATGGTCCACACAGTAAAAGGCTTTGGCATAATCAATAAAGCAGAAGTAGATATTTTTGGGGAATGTTCTTGCTTTTTTGATGATCCAATGGATGTTGGCAATTTGATCTCTGGTTCCTCTGCCTTTTCTAAATCCAACTTGAACATCTGGAAGTTCGCAGTTCACGTAGTGTTGAAGCCTGGCTTGGTGAATTTTGAGCATTACTTTACTAGTGTGTGAGATGAGTGCAATTGTGCGGTAGTTTGAGCATTCTTTGGCATTGCCTTTCTTTGGGATTGGAATGAAAACTGTCCTCTTCCAGTCCTGTGGCCACTGCTGAGTTTTCCAAATTTACTGGTATATTGAGTGCTTCACTTTCACAGCATCATCTTTTAGGATTTGAAATAGCTCAACTGGAATTCCATCACCTCCACTAGCTTTGTTCATAGTGATGCTCCCTAAGGCCCACTTGACTTCGCATTCCAAGATGTCTGACTCTAGGTGAGTGATCACATCATCGTGATTATCTGGGTTGTGAAGATCTTTTTTGTACAGTTCTTCTGTGTATTCTTGCCGTCTCTTCTTAATATCTTCTGCTTCTGTCAGGTCCATACCATTTCTGTCCTTTATCATGCCCATCTTTGCTTGAAATTTTACCTTGGTATGTCTAATTTTCTTGAAGAGATCTCTAGTCTTTCCCATTCTATTGTTTTCCTTTATTTCTTTGCATTGATCACTGAGGAAGGCTTTCTTATCTCTCCTTGCTATTCTTTGGAACTCTGCATTCAAATGGGTATATCTTTCCTTTTCACATTTGCCTTTCACTTCTCTTCTTTTCTCAGCTATGTGTAAGGCCTCCTCATACAACCACTTTGCCTTTTTGCATTTCTTTTCCTTGGGGATGGTCTTGATTGCTGCCTCCTGTACAATGTCATGAACCTCCGTCCATAGTTCTTCAGGCACTCTGTCTATCAGATCTAATCCCTTGAGTCTATTTGTCACTTTCACTGTATAATCATAAGGGATTTGATTTAGGTCATACTTGAATGGTCTAGTGGTTTTCCCTACTTTCTTCAATTTAAGTCTGAATTTGGCAATCAGGAGCTCATGGTTTGTGCCAGTCAGCTCCCAGTCTTGTTTTTGCTGACTGTATAGAACTTCTCCATCTTTGGCTGCAAAGACTATAATCAGTCTGATTTCAGTATTGACCATCTGGTGATGTCCATGTGTAGAGTCTTCTCTTGTGTTGTTGGAAGAGAGCGTTTGCTATAATCAGGTCATTAGAGTCAGAGAAACCTATTGTAAATCTTTCCTCTACCACATATTTAACTGTGTGAGCTTGGGTAACTTTCTTAGCCAATCTGATCCTCAGTTTCCTGATCCTCAGGAACAACAATTGTACCTGTCTCTTAGAGTTGTGTGGAGAATTAAGTAAGTAAATAACTTTAATGCCTAGAAGCATGCTTGGTATATTCTAAGCATTATATCTTTTATCATCAAGAAAGTCTTATGAGGATTAAATGTAATAATAACTCCAAAGTTCTTGACATAGTGTCTGACATATACTTAGGGCTCAGTAAATGATAGTTTGTATTAGATAGTTTGTGTCAGAAATAGTAGAAGCATTAATGTTGGCATTTAATAATTTTGGAATTAGTATTGGCACCAGCATTAATAAAATATTAGGATTAGTAAGGGCATTTGTATTGGTTTGGATTTCAGTATTGGTATCAGCATATGATGTTATCCCAGAACAAACACCTACCAGGTTGTGGAGCCCCTCCTTAAGATGCTGTTGTTCTGAGGAACTCCTTTCCTATCTTGCATCAAAGAAGATGAGGGCTGGGACCCACCATCTTTCTTTGGGCATATTTTAGAAATGGATTCCAAATCAACAATTCCATGGCTACATACAGCCATGGCCATAGACTCCATGCCATTGTTTTGGGGTTCAGACAATAGGGCCATGTAATACTAATAATACATCTCTCTCAATAAATCCTGCTGACAAGGAACTAAACATACCTGAGTCAGTCACTGCCTTTGGCCCCTACAGCCACAAGACCAGCTCTGAAAAGACTAGCTGTTTTTGTGCTCAAGCCGGGCTCATTAAGAAAGGGTTCAACAGTTCAATGATTTCTTAATTTGTTCGTGGTGAAAATTTTTTTTTCTATAAAGTCTTATTGTCTGGAATGCCTTAGAAATAAGATCTTAAAGTTAGCTATATTTCCTGCACACAGAGATGATCCTAGACTCCATCCGTAAATCATCAATCAACTGTAACAGGGTATTGAGGAGTGTCCTAGTTTCCATGCCCGCTTCAGGAACCCTGAGCTCTCTCTGTCATATTGGCCAAAAGAACCATGCCCCTTTAAACACCAGTCTCAGTCACCATCGACTAAGTGTCTGCAACATCCAGGGATCTTCATGAAGCGCTCCTGCTTCTCAACAAGCCTGTGTAGAGACATTAATGCCTCCAACTTATGAGTAAAGAGAGTTCCAAATTTTGAATGACTTGCCCAAGGTCACAGGATTACCCAACGCTAAGATTCAAACCTAGGTCTTCCCAGTTCCAAAACCTACATTTATATCCCTCATTTAAAAGACTAGCCCAGGTCAACAAGACGAGCCATCACCTTCTTGGGCAAATCTCTCTTCTGATTCCAGGGTCAGCCAAGCTGAGCCAATGCCTTCACACTGACAGCATTCCTCGTGGTGGCAGGAAAAGGTCGAGTAAAAATGAGATCTTGAGCAACAGGAGTCACAGCAAGATGGCCAGGGCAGTAGCATTAGCTGTGGGAAGCTAGAGGTGCCACCAGGCCCACGTCGTGAAGCTCAGAGGGGACCCAGAGTGCAGAGCTAAAGTGAATGCTCACCTCGGCTCTCCCCACTGCCCACTTAGTTACCCAAACACTGTCTGAGTGACCTGAATCAGGAAGATAGGTCGATGCCTGTGAGTGAACACAAGCGCCAATTCCACCCAAATAGCAAGGTGCTGGGGAAGTGTCGTTAGTGACAGAGTCAGCTGCACTGCACCCAGGCACAGACAGAGAACATCCTCATTTGCTTTTGTAAGACATAGACTCACCCACTGCCCAAGAGCCGTCCTGGGCTTGTCTCTGCAAAGATCTTTGTACGAATCATCCTTGAGTGAGCAACTTGTATACCCTTCCAGGAATGATGTGTGTCAGGAACTCAACCAGATTTAAATATCAGATTTTTAAATTTTTCCTTAGGAAGAGCAGGAAGAGACAGAAGGGAGGGAAAGGAAGGTCCTAGAAAGAATCTGGTCTTTAGACTCTCCCTTCCTTCTCTGCACGTCAGCACGTCCCTGTTTATCAGCACACTTTCTCTTTCATCCCTGCTGTCTGGTTGCCCAAATTTTCCCTCAAGGGCCCCCAGTAAAGGTTTCTTTTCCCCTTAAACTCCCAGTACTCAAAATGTACTTCTTGCTCATTCTCCCTCATTTCCCCCATTCTCCTCAGAAGTCCCTTCCCTTGGTTCAAGAATTCGAAAAGCATTTTAATTACACTCATTTATCCCAAGTGTAAATAATAGACATTCTGCTTCAGGGACTCCTCCAGATGAATGTCTGATAGGAAGCAGGGAAGCACTGTGGAGAAAAGAGCTTTGAGCTGAGGGCCTTTCCCTCGAGCACATCTGTCAGTGAATCCTGATGGAGAGTAGAGACAGGGCGGTCTCCACTCCTGGTGACAGTCAGAGAAGAAGGAATTGGAGCACCTAGGGTTTTCTTCAAGAACCACAGGGGTAGTTATGCAGCCAAGTCCCCCCATGCGGCTGAGGTGGGGGACTGCTCCGTGACCCACGTGTTTTTGGAGGTCCTCAGTATATCAGGGCGATGACTATGAATTGTTGGGAGTCCAGACACAGCGATAATAGAAAACAGGTTTTGCTAAAACAAAGCTCGTCCTTCACTCCACGCTGGGTGCTGACTCTGACTCTACCAGGATTGGTTCTGGCAGTTGAACCTTTCAGATTCCAGCAAGAAACTGATGGGGAAAGAGGGGGAGAACACTGGCTGATTCCTCCATCAATACAGAAGTAGATGAGTGCTTATCCCTCCTCCCAAGAGAAGAAGAATTCAAGAGCGCTTCCTGTCCCTTCTCCTTCCAAAACCACCTCTCAGCCCCTCTACCTTTTGTCAGAAAACCACAGCTACCTAAGCCTCAGAGTCACAAGTCTTCAAAAAGGCCCTCAGAGCAGTTTCCTGCTCTTCATTTTATTTTTCACTCTGTTGGCTTGGTGTGCAAAATAAATACGACACTAAAATGAACTACTTACCATTTATGCTGTCTTATCATGTAGCACAATAATAATTATAGCTATCATTAAATATATGCCTAAATTTATTATAAATGTCCTTGATTGGAATCCTAAACTGTTCACAGATATTCATATTTGGTAATTTATTGCTCACGTGGTACGATCATTCACTCAGAACTTTAAAAATATTAGGGCAACCATTAATTAAGAGGCCAGGTTCTAGTCCCAACTCTGATTATAATTAGCTGTGTGATTTGGGGCAATTCCCTTAGTCTCTTTGGGTCTTGATTTCCTCAAACATAAAACAACGTAATTGAACTATAAAGCTCTCTAATTTACCATCCATCTCTAGAATTTCACAAGGTTGTGATTTCACTAATATTGAGTATCCTTTAACACTGTTAAGACTTTTGAGACTCTTACACAATCTTGAAAAATTATTATAAAAGCTGCATGTACCATCATGAGCTTTCCTGGTGGCTCAGATGGTAAAGAATCCACCTGCAATGCAGGAGACTCAGGTTCGATCCCTGGGTCAGGAAGATTCCCTGGAGAAGGGAATGGCTACCCACTCCAGTGTTCTTGCCTGGAGAATCCCATGGACAGAGGAGCCTGGTGGGCTACAGTCCATGCGGCCCCAAAGGTTTGGACACGACTGAGCAACAAGCATGCTATGATAGCCTGACATCCACTGGACATTATGTTTATCATAGACACTATCCTTGATATTTCACAAAACGGTCTCATTTAATCTTCTCAACAAACCTATCAAGTATGTACTATTGCCCTGATTTTAGAGATAAGAAAACAGAGGCTGATGCTCCTGAAGTCAACTAAGCTGGGATTCAGTTAACTATATGAATTCTATATGGTTCCAAAATCTGTGTTCTTCAAGCCACATTGTGATGCCTTCAAAATAATTTTGCAAAATGTAAATGAGGCAAGAGATTGGTTTGAATCTGTCCCAAGTTGGAAATATACCTTGGATTTTTCATGTCTGGTGTGTGTGTATGCTTATGTGTGTTTCCTCCTCCTTCTCCTCCTCTCTTTTCTCCCTCTTCTTCAGATAAATTTCTCTATAAACTGACTTTTTCTATCATCTATTTCTTTCTTACAAAATAAAAGTTTAGAACAGCCACAAACATTCCTGTAACAGGAATTAATTAGTTGTTGGAAAGCCTGATAAATTCAAATTTATTAATTTATCCTAAAATTTAAAAATCATATAGAAAATATCCTGTAATGATTCACAGTCCATAAGCAGAGGGAGAAAGTGCAGTGAGATGCATAGGCTTTGGAACTAGATAGTTGAGGCACAAATAACGACTCAGCGCAAAGTTCTGAGACTTGGGGTCAGTCACTAGGCTTCACTGGTTATGCATTTACTCATCTGTTAAATAGATGCAATAATGCCTGTCTCACAGAGTAATAATAAAAACCGAGGCTGTTAATGTAAGTGGAGATAGGTAGCTACAACAGTCAGAATGAATGTCGATTAAGGACAGGTACCATGCTAAATACTGTACCGTATTATCTAATTAACACTCACAACTACAACTGAACTATGTCCTGTCATTATCTCCATTTCACAGACAGCAAAATCAAGGTATGTAAGATTAAGTAATTTGCCCAAGTCATGCAGGTGAGGGTGGCGGCACTTGGATTTCAACCTACAAAGTCTATCTTCAGGGGTCAGACCAGAGTTAGGTGCCTGACATAGAAGAGAAATTTGATAAAGACATATTTCTTTCATACCTATAAGAATTTTTAAAGATTTAGAGTAAAAAACTGATCAACACATTAATGAATGAAGTGAATTTAATTTCTAACCTTAAAAACCTTGGATTTTGTAGAGAATATTGTATCAGAATGTTGGAAAATATAGAATGACCTACTTCAAGTAAAGAAGCCTTAAATAAGGTCTGTTTTAAATAGCACGCCCTAGAGTATTCACCACAAAAATTGCCAACCATTTATCAAGTGAGCTACCAGTGTGTGTGTGTGAGAGAGAGAGAGAGAGAGAGAGAGAGGGCACCTCACCCACTCCTTTATCCTCCAGACATTTGGTAAATAGACTTGTGATATCGTTTTTGTTTTTGACACCAAATAATTTAGCCTGAACTTGACCCTTGAGATTGAATGCAATGTGAAGCAAGGTTAGTCACATTTTAAGGGAAAGTATTTAAGCATCTGAGACCCTTATTAGATTTCTAAGTTTTTGTTACTGGATTTTTATCAAATAATAGAAATCCCACAAAGGAAGGAAGGAAACGAGAGGAAAAAAGGAAGAAAGAAAGAGAAAGAGGGAAGGAGGGAGGGAGGAGCTTCAAGCTAAGGCAAAAGAATATAGCCACAGACCTCCAAATCAATAGGAGAGCATTTCAAAAATAAATTTGAAAGATGATGTCCATCAAATACTTCAAAAGCAAAATTAAATGAAACACACACACAAATAAATAAATAAATAAATGAAACACTTTTAGTGAAACAAAAACATACTGTTTGTGTATTTATCATACACATTAAAATTCAGATTTACATTCTGTAGCTTTGATGACAAAGGAACCAGTCTAGTGCTGCAAATAAGAAGAGGAAATAAAGGTTTCATTGGCAATCAAATGCAGCTACTCAGTAGGAACTGCGAAAGGAGTCTGCAGGCTGTGGCTGTGGACAGTTGGACAAGCACTGTGACATGACATCTTATACAGTAGGGCAGACGTGCCCTTTCTCATCAGAAATCACCAGTTCTGGGCTCTGTTTCAGCCTTGTTATTTAAGTTACTATGTGGTTTACAGTAAATTATTTAAACTCTTTGAATGCATTAGAAATGATGATACAACCACAATTAGGCTATGTAGTGTGTTTGAAACTCTTAATTTAGAAAAGTAGTTTGAATGAAATATCAGTGACATGATTTCTTCCATTTCTGCTTGTTTTCAATGTATTTCAGGTGAGATGAGACTAAGAATATATATTTTAAATATGGCAATTTGTGTCATGTTTATGGCAAATAGGAAGAGGTGTACCTAGTGAATTCTTACTAATGGGTCTCTTCTCTTGGGGTTACTCTTCATGTTCCAGGGGAGGAAAAAAGTATGTAAAATTGTAGAAATATGAAGTCCATTAGATGAGAGGTGTATTAATCAAGAATAAAAGTTCTAGCCTACATCCTCAATTTTGTTTTCTTGATTAAAGTTAGATTTTTTAAAATGCTAATTATAGTGAAATTCAATAGCAGGGAGAAGGAAAAAGTAACCAAACTGACCAAAATTTATTTTTCTTTAAGTCAGTTTGTTAATTGGGTTAGAATCCTACTGTTAAAAAAAAAAGGAGACTAGAGAAGATTATTTTTAGCTTGTTGCTCTAAAATTCCTTAGTGCTTCTTTCAGCTTCGTGTCAAAAGAAGAATAAATGTCTAAACGTGATAAAAGGTTAAAGTTTCTTTCACACTGGCAGCCTGGTTCTAATGACCAGACAGTTTGATTTAAAGACGTCAGACCTGTATTCTGCTCGTTCTGTTTGTTACTAGTTCCCAACCTCTGACTTATGTCGGTGGAAGTTTTACCATTCTCAGCATTAATGTATTGCGGTTGAGTGCTTTGTCACTTTAAAACATACACCACAGCCTCATATGTATTCATTTCAAACTATTTACCAGCTCACTGTTTTTTTTTTTTCATCCGTGAATAATGCATAAGAGAACAAGTGGAATCAGCCTTTTATTTCTCCACCATCAAAAATAAAAAAGAAGAAAATCCTGTGCCAACTCTTATTGAACACCTTTCCAACCTAAATCTTTGCCACTGAACCACTGGGAAGCCCTGCTTATTCCATCTTGGATGACTCCCCAGGGCCAACCTCCATGTCTTGCAGACAGTATATATTCAATGCATTTTGCTATTACTTTTCTTTTATGAAAGGTATCCTTTTTATAGAAAAGAAAATGAAGAAATAAAAAGACTTGCCCAGGGCTACAAACTGATTAAAAAAGAAAGTGCCAATTTGCAAGATAGCCTTAAGGTGTTTATCATTCTATTATTTAATGGGCCAAGAAAGTTATCCCCATCATTGAGTTACTTTATCAGAGGACTTTAAAGGGACATTCCCAGATTTGCCTGGCTGTGCTCACATGACTTCAGGCCATTCACAGTAAAACCACAAACCTCACCACCTCTGAGGTCACTAAAAGCTTTATTTACTGGAATGATGGCCACATGGAGGTTAGACTGTTTACTCAGATTTGCCTCAAAGCAGAGTGCTGTCAGTTGTCACAAGGTGGAAGGGGCTGGGCTCACTGCCCACTATTTAGTAAAAGGCTTCCCAAAAGTCCAGGTAAGGCAGGAAGTTGCAGGTGACTCACTGTTCAGAGCCCTCATCCTGAGTCATTCTCCACCAAACTTCTCAGGATAGTGTTAAGGAGAGACAGGGCCAGAGCATCATGACCCCAGGGAACTGTGAAATAAGCCACTCTTTTCTCTGATTTCCCACTCTTCTCCGTGCTGCCTTCCTGGCCACGACTGCCCCTCACGCTGCCACACCTTGCCACTATAATTGTTGTCTTCCTCACTCAAACTGTCTTTCCTGATTCTTCAGAACCAGCAATTAGTTTTATAGCAAAGAAGCTCTTTTGTGCTAAATTGCCCTGGTTGTGTCCGACTCTCTGCAACACCGTGGACTGTAGCCTGCCAGACTCCTCTGTCCATAAGATTCTCCAGGCAAGAATACTGGAGTGGGTTGCCATTTCCTTCTCCAAATGAAGCTCTTACTCCTGGTCAAGGCAATCTCTTTCTTGCCAGGAGACACATTTTCATCCTACTATAACCTTTTAAAGTTAAGGCCACTGTTCTCAGTCTCTAGTCCAAGGATGACAAGTAGGTTTCATCTTACATGTTAATTCCAGCTGGTTGGTTAGTGGGGACTGGGATGCTGGGCTTGTCGGGGTGCTAAGGACGTACCTAGGCTCAGTAGTGGAGAGGACTGTGATAGCGAGTCGGTACTCTGGGCGTGGGCATGTCTGCCATATGTTGGTCATCCCTGACCACAAGGAAGTACTTTCAATAGAGGGAATCTCCAGAGATGCAGGAGAAAAGGAACTACCATAGCAGTTCCATGTGACTGAGTATTTAACTAGATCAGACTCCATGGCTTTCTGCAAATTATTTCATTCAAGAAGCCTCAGACTTTGCCATACGCAGAATCAGTTTAGACCAGAAATGCTATCCAGCAAATACAATGTTCTTATGAGGTTTTAACTAACATTATCTGAAGCACTGTCCCATTTTTATATTTTTTTCTTATTGTTTCCTTCCAGAGTAAACGTTGGAACTCTACCTCTTGGTCCTAGTTATAAACTGGGTGATTACTTACTGTCTTTTTCTCTGGAGAGCCCAACTGAACACACTGTTTTTAATTTCCTCTTCTAAAAACAATGTTATATAATGACATTGGGTACTACCTCACACCACTAAACTGAAAATGCTGCCAGAGTTGTAGAGTGATCTCGATTTACCACATATTCACAGAAATATGAAGTATTTGAGAAATAAATAATTCTCATCACTACCTTCAGATCTAATACACTTCCAAGTAAGTACAGAAGGCATATTTTCACTTAAAAATATCCTTACTTTCATTTGACTTCCATGTAATTTGCAGAGGTGCTGGAGGCCACAGCTACCACCTAAAGACCTCTTGTGACAACCCCTAAGACTTTCGCACTTGCCGTTAACAAGCAGACTGCTTCAAAGCCTGTCCTTTCAAAGCCCATCAAAGTGACCACTGCCAATGCGTAAAAAACCATTACAAGTAACAAGGGTCTCCTTGCATTCACTGTCAGAGGTACTGCCTAGTCACCAAGTCACCACAAACGCCACTTGTTCAGGCAATGAAGGAACCAAGACCAGCCCAAGAAAACCTGGAAAGTGGAAAAATGTCTTTATGCTGGCCTTTAGCTATCATCCAAAAAAGACTTTAAGCTCTGCGAGGGTGAAGACCATGTCTTTCTTACTCATTTTTGAAACTTTGGTAGCAGAGTGTATGACACACAGCTGGAACTCAAGAAATCATTATTGAATGTGTAGATGATGGATGGAAGGATGAATGAATGGGGGGAGGATGGATGGATGGATGGGAGGATGAGTGAATGTTGCTCCCTTCCAGTCCTTTGTGTTAACGTGTTGGCATCGGCATGAAATAAACAACAAACCCCCAGATGGCTGCAGAAACATTTGATAGTTTTAGTTTGACACAGGAAACAGCTATCAAGCAGATGATTTTTTTTTTTTTTTAGTATCAGGAGAAGCCTTTTTGATGTCATACTCAATCTGAAAGTTGTTTTCTTCCTGTCACCCTTACTGCGGTATGACACACTGAAGAGACAGAAAAATTTCAGGGTATTCGCAGGCAACTCTAGAAATCAGCATTTTCCATGGAGAATGATTTCTTGTACCCCAGTAATACCTGAATCTGTACAATAGCAAATAAGAATGGGAATAGCTAGAGCTGTGTAAATATAGTTCTTAAAAGACTCCCTCCCTAAAGTTTCAATGCTTAGTGTTCAATGCTTAGACTCCATTGTCTATACATGAGTTACCAGTCCTGATAAGAGAAATCCACTACACTAGGGTGGATCAGTGAGGGGATGGAATGGGACTGGGCGTAAAACATTATGAAGCCCAAACGAGGTTCAGCAAATAATGCTGGACTAAAATAGAGATTTCTTCTTTCTTAATTATTTTTATCTATAGGTTTTACTGGTAACTCAGTCAAAATGACTGAATAGAAGAGAGAAGAAGCTTTATTGAGATATAACTTACGTACCATAAAATTCATCCTTTAACAAGTGTATGTTTCAATGATTTTGGTAAATCCATGCATTTGTACAACCACCACAGCAATCTAGCTTAAGAACATTTTCTATCACCTTCAAAATTTCTGTCATTCCCATTTGTAGTTAATCCTCACTCCCATGCCCAGCCCAGGCAATTACTGTTCTGTTTATATGTCTCTGTAGCTTTACCATTTCCAGAAATTTTATATAAATAAGATCATGCAATATATAATCTTTTGTGTCTTTCTTCTTTCACTTTGCATGGTAGTTTTGAGATTCACCTATGTTGTGCACATATCAATAATATGTTTCTTCTTATTGCTAAATAATATTATATAATAATACCACATTCAATTTAACCAGTCAATGGACATTCAGATTGTATCCATATTTTGCCAAGAGCCAATGCATGTGAGCATGCTAAGTCACTTTAGTCGTGTTAGACTCTTTGCAATGCTATGGACTGTAGCCCACCAGGCTCCTCTTTCCATAGGCTTCTCCAGGCAAGAATTCTGGAGTGGGTTGCCATTTCCTTCTCCAGGGGATCTTCCTGATCCAGGGATTGAACCTGCATCACTTATGTCTCCTGCACTGGCAGATGGGTTCTTTACCACTAGTGCCACCTGATCCATTTTTTAGCTATTGTGAACAATGATTGTGTGAGCATTTTTAGACAAGTCTTTGTGTGAACACATTATTTATTTCTCTTAGGCATGTACCTAGGAAAGGAATGGCTGGTTCATATGCTAAATTTATGTTTTACTGTTTAAGACATTGCCGAACTATTTGCCAAAGTGGATGTATTGTTTATACTCTCACCAGTACTGTGAATGCATTCCAGTTTCCCCACACCTCCTATACTTGGTAAAGTCACTCTTCATCACCGTCATTCCAAAGAGTTTAATATTGGTATCTTACTGAGATTTTTAATATGCATTTCCCAAAACAAGGATGTCAAGCATCTTTTCATGTGTTTATTAGCCATTCAGATAGCTTCTGGTGAAATACCCTTCAAATCTTCTGCCCGTTTTTCAATTAGTCAGTTTGTCTTATTATTATTATTATTATCGAATTTTAAGTGCTTGTTTCTTCTGGACTCAAGTTCTTCATTAGATATATGATTTACAAACATTTCTAGAAGTATTTGGCTTGTCCATTCTTTTAATGGCACCTTTTTTTTTTTTAACCATTTTAGCCTACTTTCTTTTTTTTCTTTTTTAAATTTATTTACTTCTTAATTGAAGGATAATTGCTTTACAGAATTGTGTAGGTTTCTGTCGAACATCATGAATCAGTTAATGGCACCTTTTAAAGACCCTAAGTTTTTAATTTTGATGAAGCCCAATTTATTAATTCTTTTCTTTGTGGATTGTGCTTTTGATGTTTCATCCATATTTTTTCTTTTATTGTTTTTATTTTCTTTGTTTTACTTCTTTTCTTGATATCTGATATTGTTGCATCTGTATTTATGCCTGAGTCCCCAAATAGGTATTTCAGCCAAATAGATATTTCATAATGAAGTGTTTATCTGATTGTGTTCCTCTTTCTTTCTTACAGTTACATATTAAAAGAGCCCCACTGGGTATTTTTAAAGTGAGGAGAGCCCATTTGATAATTTCAATGAATATTATGATGCCTCAAAAGCTGGATAATAATAGTGATTTATCCAGGGCTTATTGTGTGCCAGGCACTGTTTTAAGCTCTTTGTTGGTATTAGCTCATTTAATCCTAATGTTCTCATGTAGTAAAAACTATTACTATCATCACTCTAGAGAAAAGCAAACAGACACACAGAATACTTAAGCGAGTTGCCCAGGAAGTGATGGTGCTGGTATTCAAGTTCAGGCAATACAGCGCCAGAGCCGGCGCTCTTGACCACCTCACAACTCCCTATACGGAATGACTCCCCAAAGAAGATCTGTAGGAATATGTGGTAGTTGTGGAAGATCTGTAGGAATATGCGTCTGTAGGAATATGTGGTAGTTCTCTAATACAGTGTTAGCCCAGCCCCTCTTCTCTGGAAACTGCCCATGGGGAGGGTTCCTGTTTCTGTTGTGTAAACTTGTCACTGTATGGATCCCTGCCCCTTCCTGTCCCCACAGCCAGTGCTGATCAAGTCAACTGTGAACAATCACCTAAGCTGAACACAGTATTCTCACTCTAACTTGAGGCTCAAGATATACTGAAATCAGGAGCCAAGTAAAATCGCTGATTACTATAGGCTGGGACGTCTACCAACTACCACTGTCATCTCAGAACCTTCCTTGGTTCCTCTTTTCCTGAGGTCTGTAGTGGTTTAGCTGCTAAGTCGTGTCCGACTCTTTGCAACCCCATGGACTAGGCTCCTCTGTCCGTGAGACTTTCAGGCAAGGATACTGGAGTGGGTTGCCATGCCCTTCTCCAGGGGATCTTCCCAACCCAGGGATTGAACCTGGGTCTCCTGCATTACAGGCAAGATTCTTTACCATCTGAGCCACAAGGGAATTTCCTAAGATTTGGTTGCCCCTTAATTCTAGGATTCCCTGAGATACCTCCCTATTCTTCTAATCTGCTCCCTTTCTGCTTAAGGTACCTCAGGCTGGTATCTGCTACTTACAACCAACAGACCATCATTATCCCAGGCAGCCGTGACTGAGGCCCACACTGTCCCAGGGTCCACAGTCGGCCCCATCACTATGTGGGTTTCAGGATCCCTACCCAGACCTGCTGGGCTCCTGGAGCACTGGTGACACTTGCTTGTCAAGTGTGTTTTCCCAGAAGTAGCCTTTCTAGGCTTTCCAGGAGACAACAAGCTTATGTCATAAACTGTGCTAATGAGAGAGAGCAAGCACTGCTTCTGACTCCCAGGTATATACTCTAACTAGGGCTTTCTGAAGACTAGTGCCCTTTTGTTTTCCAAACTGAGTGGCTTTAATAGTGGCTATTTCAGGTCAAGAAGGAGGTGAAGAAATATTTCAGGGCGAGAGGGGCTTTATTGTGCCCTCTGGTTCACTTCCTCTGCGTGGCAGCTCCCCGCCTTAGCAGAGGGTGGGTTGGCAAGCAGAGCCACCATCACAATCATCCAGGGACAGTGGTCGTCTCCAGAAGATGATTTCAGAACCTGAGCAGCTCCATTAGGCACACTAAGTCCAATGACAGTAACAAGAGGCAAGAAGTTCTGGCTTGGAGAGTGTGGTTTGAGAGAAAGAACACAGCGTTGGCGCCAATCTACATTTAAATTCCAGTTCATTGCTCACACAGGCAAGTTCCGAGCCTGTTTCCTCATCTTTAAAATGCAGTGATGGCCAAAAAAAAAAAAAAAAAAAGTTTTTTCATAAATAAATAAAACTTTAAAAAGAATTTTAAAAATGCAATGATGACAGTGGTCACATTGAAGTGTTGAGGATTTGTTTGCAAAAAGCATGGCACGCTTTCTCCTTTGTATTATTCAGGTTTATCCTTTTCCAAAAGCAGCAACTTCACAGCTTTTTCTACTGTTTATTCTATACACACACACGCACATAGATGAAAAATGATTCACAAAGAGATCATAATTCTGAGTGTAAAATTGAGACATTTCACAATTATAGTTCTGTAATTATTCAAGTTAGCAGATGTATCCTCAGTGCCAGCTTTCCAGAGAGCCATGATCCAGGCTGGAGGAAATTTCCCCATGGTTGCAACTTGGAGAGTATCTCTTGGATTATGCAGCAAATGCCACAAAACTATTGAAAAACTATCTCAAGTTTCAGATTATTCAAAAATCAACATTATTTTCCTTACTACTTATTTCCTTGCTGAGAGAAAGTGGCTGAAAATTTCATTTCCCAAACATAAAGGGATACTTTTAACACAATTCCAAAATCTTTGTTTTTTCCACCAAGTTTTGCAAACTCATCAAAATGTCATGCTGTTCGTTAGTATCTCTGGATCAGCTACCTTCGCAGCTGATCTAGATCCTGAATCACCTTCCTGGATCCACATAATTAAGACATCTAAATCTGGAGTAAATTTCCAAAACCCATAGGAAAATCTACCCATCTAACTTGGGCTTTCCTTGTGGCTCAGCTGGTAAAGAATCCACCTGCAATGTGGGAGACCTTGGTTTGATCCCTGGGTTTGGGAAGATCCCCTGGAGAAGGGAAAGGCTACCTACTCCAGTATTCTGGCCTGGAGAATTCCATGGACTATATAGTCCATGGGGTCACAAAGAGTTTGACATGGGAGCAATGAAGTAGTAGAATCTTTAAAAGTGAGCTAAATGTAAATAAATGGTCATAAAATTACAGTGTCTAACATTGATTGAGTGCTATGTGCAAAGCAACATATTAATATAAATGATATTAGAGAGAAATATTTAATTTTCACAAGCCTTTGCTTGTTTGTTTAGAGAGGAAACAGGTTTAGTTAGGAATTGTTGCTCTCCCCATCATATATTTAAGTATGTACTCTTCTTAATCCAGATTTTAGGTGAAGCAAATCAAACTCAAGATGTAGAAATAGTGTGGATTCTCAAAGCTAAGTGAAGTGAAGGAGTCATAATTTGAACACAGGTTTTCTGATCCAGAGTCCAGTTTCTTAACAGTTTTTTTTTAATCGTAGTAAAATTTGGGTAACCTAAAATCTACCAGTTTAAGCACCTTTATGTGTGCAGTTTCATGGCATTAAATACCTTTACACTGCTCTGCACCCTTCACCACCATCCACCTCTAGAACAATTTCATCTTCCCAAATTAAAACTCTGTACCCATTAAACACTAGCCTCTTACAATCACCATTTTACTTTCTGTCCCTATGAATTTGACTGCTCTAGGTACCGCATATAAGTGGACTCATGCAAATTTGTCTTTTGGTGGCTGGTTTATTTCCCTTTGCATAATACTGTCTTCAAGGTTCACCTATGATATAACATGTTTCAGAATTTCCTTTAAGGCTGAATAATATTCCATTGTATGTACACACCACATTTTGTTTCTCCATCTATATGTCAGTGGACATTTGAGTTGCTTCCACCTTTTGGCTATTGTGAGCAATGCTTCTAAAAACAAAATAATCTATTCTCCCTGACACTTCAGTTCTTTGGGAAATATACCCATTAACCAAGACATTGTAAATACTTTCCTTCTCTTGGCTATTGGTCAGTTATTCTTTGCTTTTTGTTTGTTGTTTGTGGATGTCTCTATTCATGAAGCAATTATAAATGTGTGATTTTTCAGGGCGATTCTTGTGTCATCTTAAGCTAGTAGCATGGAGAAAAGCAGGAGGAGGCCAGGCTAGCTCACAGCTGGAGTAAATGCAGGAACATGCAGGCACACTGGTGAAACAGACAGAATTTTTCAAGCCAAATACATTTTAAACATAATTTCTCTCCCTTGGTTAACATAGCCCTTTGACATGTCTTCTTAGGCATTAAGGACATGACAAGCCACTGAAGAATTTAGAGACAGTTAGGAGGGGCAAGGGATCCTAGTGAAAAGAAGCTGTGGTTCTGAGGTCTACAGAAAAGCAGGAAGGAAATGTATAAGCATATTAACGATGTTAAAGTCCGTCTTAAAAAGGCAAAAGGATATAATTTAAAAAGAAAAAAGAAATGGACAGAATCAGCAAGAGCAAGAGGGCACTGAGAGATAAATGCCCTTAGGAGGCTGTTTCTGTCACTGTTCGACTTTTATCAGACTTTTACCAATTTTCATTGGGATTACACTGAGTAGTTACTTTCTCATATACATTCACCTTATTTCAAAATAACCTACTCCCCCTGATATACACTCAAGTAGGACTTGGACTCTTTTATTATTTTTTCTAAAGCTGGTTGAAGAATCTACCAGAATTGTCTTTTGATAGTTTTTCCCTATTGAAACCACCTTTCATTGCTTTATTACTATAGCAGTGTGGCTGGATGGAGAGACCATGAGCCTCTGGGAAACAGTCTGGGGCTTCGATTCTGACCCTGTTTCAGACTGAGGCCATAGTCCCATATTTTTTATTTAGCCTCTCTCAATCTGTTTCTTAACCTGAAGACAGGGATAAAAATATCCAACTCAAAGGATTTTTTAAAGGAGCAAATGAGATAAGTTCTAGTATGCAGTATATTCACTTCTCTGGATTTTGAGATAAATAAATAGTTTTTGATCCATCTTCCATATTTTTTGACATAATGTAAATATGTGAAAGGAAGATCCTTATTTTCTCAGTCTAGCATTTGTAGATAAGTATGTGTGATATCAAAGCTATAGGATTTTTTTCTAAAGCTATAGGATTTTGCCACAGTTATCCACCAAAAGTCATATTATTTATACAGAAGTTGAAAGATGAAAAAAAAAAAAAGGCACATCACACACACAAAAAAACACAAATGGTTATCCATTCAACAAAAGGAAGAGAGCTATTAGAGATTAAAAAGGATTTAAGATAATATTTAACATTTAAGATAATATTCAATTAAATATTGTGTTTGAACTTGCTTGGATGACAAATGGAACAAATCAACAGTAAGGAGCCATCCTGAATACAATCAGAACATTTTAAATTTGGCCTGGGGATCATATTTTGTTAAGGAATCTTTTAAAAGTTTATAAGGTATGATACTGACATTGTGGTTATATTTTTTAAATGTTCCTATCTGTGGGAAATACATACTAAATTATTTATAGGATTTTCCTTAAACTACTCCAACCAGAAAAAAAAAAAGAGGGGACAGATGAAACAAGAGTGGCAAAAATTAGGATAAATGTTGGAATTGAAAGATGTGTACATGGAGGCTCATTAATTCTTCTATGTGTAACTGAAATTTTCCATTATAAAAAGTTTTCTTAAAAAACTAAGATCACTTTTAGTGAATGGATGGAAGGAAGGGCAAAAGTATATAACTGAACCAGACAATGAAAATGGAGAAAAGTGGTCATATTTTAGTGGTTTAGGAAGTACAGCTGATCCTTGAACAACATGGGTTTGAACTGTGCTGAGCCACTTATATATAGATATTTTTCCAAGAGTAAAAACTACAGCTCTATAGTACCTAAGTTTGGGTGAATCTGCCCATGAGGAACTGAGGATCTAGAGGACCCTCCCAACTCACAAGGAGATCCAACTACAAATTATACTCAGATTTTGGACTGAGTGGAGGGTCAGTGGCTCTAACCCCCATATTATTCGAGGGTCAACTGTAAAATCAACAGGACTTGGTAAAGAATTTGATATGTGGAGTAAGGCAAAGGGAAGTGATAGTTCTCAGTTGTAGGGAGCTGATACCATTGGTTGATAGGAGGATTCCTGGAGGAAGAGAATGTTTGGGGAGGTCAGCCAAGGAAAGTTTTCGTGGAGGCAATTGGTTCTATGCATGTGGAGCTCAGCAAAGAAGTTTGAACTGCAGATATAGACCTATGAGCCACTGGCACTTAAGTGGCATACAAAGTCATAGGAAAGACTAGAAGTGCCCAGAGGAAAGTATCCAAGAAGAAAAGGGCCCGGGATCAAGCCCTGGGGACTCCAACCCTTAAAGGTCAGGAGGAAGAAGGGATAGCAATAGAAAGGGGAAGATGAGAAAGCTGGAGAGAAAAAACCATGAGAATAAGGTGCCTTGAAAATTAAGGGGAAAGTGTTATAAATGCTGATTAGTAGCAGCTGAAATAGTACTTTTGGAACTGTGTTTTTCAGTGTCAATGGATTAAAACAGCCTTTTTTTTTCTCACCTTTCCTAATAATCAAGTCATATTTTAAGGTAGCCACACTATAAACTTTATAGCATTGTTTCCATTCCATAAATATTTTCAAGTTACAAACTGTTGATGTGAAGAAAGTTTAGAACACAACCAATCCTTCACTGAGGACTGTCACATTGTTCAGTCACTAAGTCATGTCCGACTGTCATAAAAAGAGCAAAAGGAAAGTTTAACAAGCATTTGTTGAACTCTTACTATGTTTGTACAAAGTTTTATTGTGCCAGAGGATGCAGTACGAACCAGCATTTATTGAGAATCTTTTCATGATGACGTAGCCAACATTTATAGAGTGCTTAGTTTGTGGTGGGTACTATTCTATTTGCACTGTTAACTCTTTTAATCCTCACAATAAAACCATAACATAGGTTCTATTGGTGTACTCCTTTTACAAATGAGAAAACAGGAACCAGAAATAAGTTCCCTAAGATGAATGGAAACTCCATTTGAACTCGTAATCTGACTCCAGCACCAATCCACTTAGTTGTTACTCTATATTACTTCCATTTTTATACAGGATCCCTTATTTTAAAATATCAAAACTATATTTTAAATACTTTTATGTACATTTTAAAGATTACTAGTAAGAAACTCTGAAAGGTTAAATAACTGCCAGAGGTCACAAATCCACTTTGATCAGCTTGGAGAATCCAACCAAGATTGGCAAGACTGATGTCCCCTCAAACTACATTTTTATTTCTAATATGTGATGCCAAGCAGTTTGGTAAGTACAAAGAAATGTTAAGATATGTTTGGGTTC
This sequence comes from Capra hircus, assembly GCF_001704415.2. Classification (NCBI taxonomy): domain Eukaryota; kingdom Metazoa; phylum Chordata; class Mammalia; order Artiodactyla; family Bovidae; genus Capra; species Capra hircus. Next base: position 44,580,217 of record NC_030812.1, on the reverse strand, counting down.
TCAAAGATCTCAGGACGGAGAGAAGACAAAAGCAATTTAAGTAAGGCAATGTTTGATAAGTACCAAATGAGTGTTAAAAACAATAATTATTAAGGAAATTCAAGGAAGCAAGAAACCACAAGGTCTTGAACGATGACTAAGATTTAGAAAATTACAAGAGACAGAAGAGATTTTCTGGCTGAAAGAACAGCCTTAATAAAGGAATAACAGGACAGTACGGTGCCAAACCCCACTCCAGTACTCTTGCCTGGAGAATCCCAGGGACGGTGGAGCCTGGTGGGCTGTCGACTGTGGAGTTACACAGAGTCGGACACGACTGAAGCGACTCAGCAGCAGCCTCAGCAGCATGGTGCCAGATGAAGGTAGGCAAACTAAGATATACATTTCAACTTTACCCACATTTTTATACATAGCCTTGGTCACTCTGCCTTTCTAAGCTTTGGCCGTCTCATCTATATAATGGATTATTATTCAAACCAACCTCCTGGAATTGGTCATCATTACTTAAGTATGTGATTCATACACTGGACTTGGGAGTGATTGAGAATAGAAGCCAGGACTGTCATAATGATAGTCTGAGAGGACACCTAACTTTTGGGCATCTTTGGCATACTTTTATTAGATGTTTGATTTGGAGAAAGCCCAGATTCTCAAAGTACTTTTATGTGGTTTTTGAAGATTTTCTGAATTTCTTTTGAAAGTTTCACAACAAGGGGAATTTTGTGAAGCTGGTTCTTCCAGTGGTTTTCTGCTTCAACATTCATTTACATGGTGGCTCTGGGAATGTCATTTTCATTTGTATGGTTTTTCTCAGCTATAGCTTAAGAAAGGGGAAAAAATTGAAGTATAATCTGTTCCTTACACTATAGACATTATCAATGACAAAATTATAGAACTGTTAAGAGTTATTTGACGTGGTGTAGGCAGACCTGGTGGTCGAGCCTACAACTACTGAAATAGAGTACAGACAGAATTTGAAACCTATCTTGAGACAAATAAGCGGTTATAGCTATTAGAGTAAAAACCATGCCAAACTACCTCATTTTTCTTATATATAAGTATGCTGCTGCTGCTGCTGCTAAGTCGCTTCAGTCATGTCCGACTCTGTGCGACCCCATAGATGGCAGCCCACCAGGCTCCCCCGTCCCTGGGATTCTGAACACAGGAGTGGGTTGCCATTTCCCTCTCCAATGCATGAGAGCGAAAAGTGAAAGTGAAGTCGCTCAGTCGTATCCGACTCTTCGAGACCCCATGGACTGCAGCCTACCAGGCTCCTCGGCCCATGGGATTTTCCAGGCAAGAGTACTGGAGTGGGGTGCCATTGCCTCCTCCGATATATGAGTATGAGGTTTCCCCAAATCAGAAATCTTAGAGAAACACAAACTACCCTAGGAGAGTATGAGTCCTAAGTTGTTTTCCTATAATAGCAATGGTCTAATATGCTTGCCTGTTCTCTCACATGATTAAATGCTAGAATTTCTAAAATAACTGCATAGAGTTTGAAACACAATCATGAACCAAGAAAACAGAACAAAACTAACCTGGGATTTAAGTCATTGTTTTTCCTCTATTGTATCAACAAACAGCCTTCTTAGCCTTCTCAACCTCCAACCCCAGCTATGCAGGGTGTTGCAAAGAAACAGAACTACATTTATATAATCATATATTACACACACACACACACACGTACACACTTACACAATAGAAAAACTTGTAACAAAGTGTCTTGAAAGGATCAGATTTTAATATTATCAATTTGTGAATGAAATAATGTAATAATATTTAACGTTAATGATTCTCAATGCTACTGATAACCATGCTTAATTGGAAGTTAAACAGCATGACTCTTGTTAATGCGAATAATCATTAATTGTTAATTAGGAAAGTTGTAAATGTGAAGGTTCTTTAAAATCTAATTTTGCATTTGCAATAAGACCTTTACTTATGTGGACCATTGAAATGAAACTAATGAGGTATAAATGGTATTTGAAGTACAACATTTAAAAGAGCAAGTACATAGAAAATCAGAAATATAATATCAGGTTTAATACAGCAAGAATTATGGGTGAGCACACTATTAATTCACTTCCCCTAAAAAGGGGAAACCTAATTTTGAGGTTCTTCGTCTAGTCGCAGGAGCTAAGATATGGTTATTTTCTCTATCTGACAACAGTTTTGTAAGGCAGAGGTTATGTATCCCCATGTTGCAGATGAGAAAACTATGCCTTGATAGAATTAAGGAATTTGCCCAAGACTATGCTGCTAATTGGCTTCCCAGATGGCACAGCGGTATAGAATCTACCTGCCATAGCAAGAGATGTGGTTCAGTCCCTGGGTTAGGAAGATCCCTTGGAGTAGGAAATGGCAACCCTCTCCAGTATTCTTGCCTGGAAAATTCCGTGGACAGAGGATCCCGGGGGGCTATAGTCCATAGGGTCACAAAGATTCAGACATGACTGAATGATTGAGCACCACCATCACATGCAGCTAGTAAGGGGTGGAGCTGAACTCTGACTCTGGTGTTCTCCACTGTTTCACAGTACTTAAGGAACCGAAAATCCATCACTGCCTATTAGAGGAAAACCACCATGCCAAACATGAGAAATATATATCCTTATCTTATAGACTTTATCTCCCAGTACCAGTAGGACCCACTAGCTGATTTGAGGGACCTAGTACAAAATGACAATGCAGACCTCTTTGTTCAAATATCATTAAAAATTTCAAGATGATGACATCAGAGCTCACTGAAACAATTATGGGGACTTTCTAAGCACAGAGCCCTATCACATGCCTGCAAAGCTGGCCCTGAGTACAGCCAGGCAAACAATGGCAGCCCACCATCTGTTTTTGTTACAGCCATGAGCTAAGAATAATTTTCACATGTTTAATGTTACTTTTAAAAAGAAAAATATTTGAATTGTATGAAATTCAAATTAGTATCCATAAATAAAGTTTTATTAGAAATAGTCACTCATTCTTTATGTATCCTATGGCTGTTTGCACAACAAAGGCAGAGCTGAGTAGCTGTAGATCTGGCCCACAAAAACTTAAATATTTTCTATCTGGCTTTATATAAAAAGTTTGCAAGCCACTGCCCTAGTAGGAAGGTAGAAAATAAGTGACAAAAAAAGGGAGCAGTAGTGTTACGGGGATTCAGTAGAGAAGAGACCACGTTAAATTGGAACTATCAGAAAAGATGCTCTTTTTTGGAGAAAGTAAATGGACCTTGAATGAAGGGCAGAGGTAGGAAGGGGCATTCCAAGCAGAGGAAATCACCTCTGCACACCAGAGAGGTGGGGAAGCACTATGGCTGGGCAAGATGAGAAGTCTACTCTGACTGTAAGCCATTTTTAAGTGGAAGGGAAAAATAAGATACAAGGATTTTAATTTTAGTAGGACAGGGGAGTAACTGAATACTCTCTTAGGAAGAGAGTGGCTTGCTTAGTAAGCTTTAAGGTAATATCTGGCAACAATGTGTAGAAAGGATGACAGTAGGAACAGAGAGGAGGCCACAGGCAAGGCAGGAAGGTGCCCCCGGAGTCCAAGAGTTGAGAAGAAACGCCAAGCCAAACAGCGCGGATTCGGGAGAAATGAATTACTATCTGATAGACCTGCCAATTGACTGATGGCTTCAGGAAAGGCAGAAAAAGGAGTATCAGGATTTAAGACTGATAATTTAGTCTAATTTAAATTAGACAATTTAAGGTAATTTAAAAGATGATATAATCAACAAAGGAGAAGAAACTTGTTTGGTGACAAAGGTGATGAGTTCAGTTTGCCCGCATGACCTATTAAAGCTGCCAGTGGAATATCATGGTGCAGGTTTTAAGGTGACAGGAGCTTTCAAGAACTCAAACCCAAAAATGAATTCAGTGCTTAAAAGATCTTTGCCTGGATTTCCAGTCTAACAGAAGAAAACAAATGTTTTTCTTTTCTTTTCTTACAAATATATTTTAATTAAACTATTTTACATATTCTCTCAAACTCGAAATAACTCTAGCTCCAATCTTCTAAAACCTACTCTTTCTGGGGAAAAAAGAAAATCAATTGCCCAAAGGTCAAAGAGTTTAAAAAGAGAGAGAGAAAGGAAAAAACAGGATAGCCAAGTAACATTGCTCCCATGAACTCAGTTTCAGGCTTTCAGACTTTTCAAAGTTTTCTGCAATAATTGAAAGGTCAATAAATTTAAGTTTATTGGCGATTCATTCATTCAGAATTTACAATAATTCCTACAGACTGCTCTGACACTTGCCTTTGAAATCTCCATTTTAAAAGGATTTTCTAAGGAAACAAATAACCAAAATACGTAACATATTCCATCAACCTAAATCATGAAAAATCTAGAAAGCACTTACATACAAAAAAACCAAGGATAATTATAGTTCATTCTTATCTATTCCTTTAACTTAGTTTTCGATTACTAGTATTCTTAAAAAGAGTAAAAGTAATCATATTTTCGCTAATCTTCCAAATTTATAAAAATTCATAAAGATTTATTTCAAGAATGCTTTATAACAGGGTCCAGTTAAACTATGGACTAAGCAAAAATAAATCTTTAATGACCTCCCAATCCCAAATTCTCCCTGCACTTTGCTGTTTGAATACTTTTGTCCACCAAAACTCAATTTTATAAAAGCTAACATCTTGTGTAAAGGGTAGTTGTATTTTAGCCTTTTCTCTAATAGTGGTAAATTCCACTGTTAAGTCCCCACCCTTTTTGAAACGAGGCATTTTAGAAGAGAAAGTGCTTTCTGTTGCCCAGTAGTCACATCATAAGGACCCCTATAGGTAATTCTTTTAGAGTGCTCGAGTCATGCATTTAAATACACGCTTTATTTCACTCATATAGTTGATTTAGGTACAAAGTTGTTTGGGATTATGTATTGATTAACTGAGTTTGACGGCGTAATTTGGAAAGAATTGTAATAGATTAAGACACCTGACCTTTCAGGAGAAACCATTTCAAGAATGAAAAAGACTGTGCCCTGGCCTAGGCACGCACCTTCACGGGAGCTCTAGGTGTGGAAACAGCGCTGTTACTTCTCGGGCCACTTTCCCCAACACAAAGGAATACGCGAGCACCAACTGTTTGGTGGCGTCGGTGATTAAACTACAGTTTGCACTAAAGGCATCTTTTGAGTTTCGGACGGTTTCTAAGCCCTTGGCACCAGCGTAAACCCACTAAGGTCTCAGAAGTCAAGGCGAGGCCGAAAGGGCAACGTGGAGAAGGAAGAGAAACACCGAGGACGAAACGCTGCGAAAGGGGCCCGGCGTCTGCACGAGCGGCCCCGCCCCTCGACTCTCTCGCCCCGCCCTTCGGTGCCGCCCCTTCCCGGGCCGCGCACCCGCGCGCCCCGCCCGCGGACGGAAGCGAGAGCGAGGCTGAACGCCTGACGTCAAGGCGACACCGCCAAACCTCGCCCAGAGTCAGGCGTGTAAACCAGCCGGAGCGGCGACGGCGGCGGCGGCAGCAGCAGCAGCAGCAGCAGCAGCGGTAGCGGCAGGACCGCCGTGGCGCCGGGAGCAGCGACCCGGAGGGAGCGTGAGGCGACGCTGGCTGCGGGCACCCGGTGACAGCGCGAGAGGTTGGCAGAGTGCGTGCGTGGCCACTGAGGGGAGCGGCGGCGGCCGCGCGGGGCGGGGGCCGGGCGCCTGCGGAGGGGAGCTGATGGGGTGCGGCGCGGGCCGGGCGGGGCGCGCGCGACGGTCAGGGGGCCAGGGCGGCGGCGGCGGCGACGGCGGCCTTGCAGCGCGGCAGGTGGTGCTGGGGCCCGGCGCCGGTGCGGCGAGCGCGCTGCCTCCCAGGCCGGCGGGGACGAGCCGCCGCCGCGGGGGAACAGCGCGCTTTGCGGAAGGGGTCAAATGTCTGAAATATGGCGGAGGAAGTGAGAGCCCGAGGACCCCCCCACCCGCCTGCTCTTTTCTGGCCGCGGCCGCCGCTGCCTCTCAGCTGCCCGCCGTCCCTCGCCGGAAGACTCATCTCCCCGCCCCGGAGCCCCCTTGCCGGCCGCCTCGGTTCCTTCCCGGGTGTGAGTGGAAGTTAGAACGGAAACCAGAAAGTTGTCTTTTGCGGAGACTCAGCTTCCCCCAGTCCCGAGCAGGGGCGGAGAGCTTTCGGGAGAAACCACTCCCCGGCGCCTTGCGGGCTCGAGCCTGACAGGGGAAAAGTTTGCCTGAAACCGGGCTGGTTTGCTCCATTTGTTGCGGGAAGTGGCAGGAGGAAGGCAGCGGAGGGAGCCCCACCTAATCTGGCAGCAGCCACCGCGAAGAGAAAAAACTGTTAAAGGGGCCTTTCCAATCGTCAGGAAGAGGAAATCTCTTTCTCTTACAGAGGGAAAGAAAATCCAGGAAGTTTGTCGTCTTCTCTTTTTCGGACATCTCGGTGTGTCTAATCCTAACACTGTCTGTCAGCGCCATGAATATTGTTTAAAACTACCCCCATTGAATCTAACCATCCTAGTTTTCCTTCTCAAAACACCGATAGCTTTTGGAGAAAAGACTTGCTGAGTCTTTGGAGAAAAGACTGTCCTTGCTGAGTTTAAGCTGACCATTTGCTTCCTCTTTGCTTGCTCCCTCTTACTAGTTTAGAACAACATTTTTGCCCTGCAGCTCTTGTTCGAAGTGAAGATGAGCAGTTGTGTGTTACTGTAATGGGAAATCACGTTTTAACGGGGTAGAAAGTTGACACTGAATGAAGATTGTGATTTTAATATTTTAAAATTCAAGCTGATTGGATTTTTGTTTTGCTAGTAGCATGGCATCTACTATATAAACATCTAAAATATAATTTATAATTCTTATAAAACTTAAAGCTTTCAACTCGAAGATTCGTTTTTTTATCCTCTTATTTTGTAATTAGAATGCTATTTGGACTTGCTCAACAAAATCTTAGCAAGAGGTAACTTAAAAAGGGGAGACGTTCATTTAACTTAAAGCTGGTATCACTCGTGAATACTGAACCTTGAATAGTATTTGAGTCATAATGTAGTCATGGGACTTTTTAGGGCCGGAAAGGGCTATTTAGATCATCCACTCCCACCCTCTGAACTTACGGTGTAGGAAACTGAGGCCTAGAAGAGATAAGATAACTAGTCAGTGGCCCTGCTGACTTGAAGGACAGTAAATGGCAACCCACTCCAGTGTTCTTGCCTGGAGAATCCCAGGGACGGCGGAGCCTGGTGGACTGCCGTCTATGGGGTCACATAGAGTCGGACATGACTGAAGCGACTTAGCAGCAGCAGCAGCAGCAGTCTATCCATAGTAGAGAAGCTGGAGGAAAAAATACGACGTTTTTATGGTGAGTTATTACATTTTGTAGAGGATAGACGTCCCATCAAGTACCTTAGTCAGTGTAGAAGAACCCTTTGGGTAGTTTCATTACCAGATTTTAAGAGAGGAAGTTGATATTCAGAATGATTAAATAACTTTAAGAACACAGAGCCGTGAATGATAGTCTTATTTGAGCCCATCCATACTTTTGGTCTCTTCATTGTTGTGAAGGTGGTTTCACTTGCATTTTCTTTCTGTCATTCATAATAAATTCTGAGACTCCCTTATCTGAAGAAGCCAGAAAGTAAATCTTTGAAACACCTGTATCCAGTTTGGTTTTAATGTTCCAGGTATGGAAATACAACTGAAGAACCCAATAATAAACTGACTTTTTTTTAAAATGTGATGTGGGTTCATGACAGTGTTGTTCCTTCTGCCCCCTAACCCCTACCCTCCCCCACCCTATGAAAATAGTATCGTGTCTTCTATGACAAGTATCGCTTCCTCCCGTCTGTTACTTTACCTGTTTTTTGTTATCCCGCTAAGTTATAAACTCCATGTATTGTTTGTATGCCCTGAAACACAGGCATAGTATCTTAACGTAGATACTACCGGTTTGTTAAATGTAAGTACCATGAGGGTAGGAACTTGACCCGTTTTATTCTCTACTGTATCTTCATTCCTAGAACCTTGCCTGTGCGTAGTGTTTAGCATTTATATTTAGATATTAACTAATGAATATTTAAAAGAGATGATATTTGAAGAGATCTTTGTATTCCTTCAAAAAGAAACATTTCCACATTGGCTTTGGAGCCATTTGAATTTTTACAGATTGATTTTTATCCTCAAAGCAATCTTGTACTGTGGCATTTCAGTATTTTCTCTTAGCTGTATAAAGTGAAAGAGTCCCCATGGTAAGGAGCCACCATGTAAGGAGGGTGTTATCAAGTGTGTCCTCTGATATAATTCAATATTGGTAGAAGGCTGATGCGGAGATTGATAACATAGTAACTAATTATACATGTTGTTTTAAATATAAAGTCTAAGCTTTGGGTGAGAAATTATCCATGTTCAGTTTTCTTTGACTTTTGTTGTAGGTATTTGATCAGTGTTTATTAAGGCAGTGAAATTAAATAGGGAATAGACCTCATACAAATAGAATTTGGTTAATTTTTCAAAGATGTCATTTGTTTTTCTTCCAAAAGTGTAAGTAGACAGTTTTATTATTGAATATCAGGATCTTATTGGTATGAATGTGTCATTTTCCCAAAGACTTAATGTGTTTTTGGGTTATGTATTGGTAAAGAGGGAGTGGTTATTGATCTGTAGTGTTTAGATTTGACCGACCTGGGGAGTAGTTTAGTATTTATGAACTGAATAGTCAAAAGCTGTCTTCTATTATGGCAGTGATGTAACATGTTCAGTCTATAGAAAATCTTGATTAAGATTGGTTGTAAACTTTGTAAGACCATATAAGGTTGTAACTAAGTTTATGCCTTGATTTTTTTTTTTCTTCTATCAGTTTTGAAGACTCTTAATAAGAGTTGCCCTTTTCAAATTGGATTTCTTTTCGAAAAAGTTAAAAACATTTTGGCTGATGCAATGATTCATTGTAACATTAGACATCTGCAAATGACTTGCCCTTGTGCTGAAAACCTAATGTTTTTCAGTGTTCTTAAAATATTTTGCAGTAGTACTAAAAGGTACTAATTATTACCTTTTGAGAACTTAAAAAGTCGTGAAAAGACTTTTAAGTCATTTATTAGTCCTTTGGAAATTTTATGAATACAATGGAAGCAGTAGGTACAAGGAATAGAATGAAATTATCTATTTGCAGTAAAGACTGGCTTGATGGTTAATCTTGTAGTTTGTTTGAACCTATTTGGTCACTGGATTCTAAGACCAGTCCCTTTAATCTTATATTTTATAGAAGAAAAGTTACCAGGAATTTCTTGCTGCCTTAAAAAAATTAAAATCACTTTTTAAAGTACACCACTAACAAAAAGAAATACAGTTCTCCATACTTCCTAATACTGGTGTCTTTATTACTGATATTAGTCAAATAAAGGCTACATAGCAACTGATTATTATTTCAGTAATGTCTTAAAGAATTTTTCATTGTATCAATAATGGATCAAGATATTTGAACTTTTTTTAAAGGAGCCAGCCTTAAAACTTATTAAAGAAAGGCATGACAATTTGAGGAAATGTATCCGGGTTTTAAATAATGTTTAAATTACTTACCAAAAGGAAAAATACTGGGGGAATTCCCTGGCGGTCCAGCGGTTAAAACTCCACACTTTAACTGCACAGGGCCTGGGTTCAGTCCCTGGTCAGGAAACTTAAGATCCCACAAGATACCCTGAGGCTAAAAAAGAAAAAGGGTGTATATTTGCCATATGAACTTAAGAATTTCCATCTGGAATTTACTGTGTAGAACAATATTCTGGGATATTACTAAGTCTAAAATTGTATATGAGGTGCTCAAGTACTAGAAATATGTTCACATTTAAGTTAAGAATCTTAGTCTATTAAAAACTTACAGAATAATTATCTAATGTTCTGATTTTGTATTTCATATTGGACTGGTTCCTGACTGTTTTGTAATTTTGTAGTTGTGCGTGCACTAGGTGGTCTTGTCCAGTGGTGGATGGTGAGAGGTTTTAACTTGGACAGGTAGACTTAAAGATATTAAAGGAAGAGAGCATCCATTTAAACCAGTTACACATAATTTTGATCACTTGTACATAATTTTGATCACTACTGATTTCTTGAAATCATCACTTTTACTACATGATAGAGCTGCTTCTTGAGTTTTTCAGTAGTTGCTTTGAGTATTTATTTCAGTAAATAGTACTTTTAATAAAACAGTTTTCTTTCCTGTATTTAAAACTTAGCATTTGGCTAAGTAACTTTATTTTCAAAGTATACAGTGGACTAATTGCCCTATTGGTGGATCACTTCTACCTGTTGCTTTCCTCCTCTTTGCCTTCTGGGAAAGAAACAAAGATGAAAGAAAATCTGTTTTGTCCATTTAATAGCAGTTTTTGGCAAAAGCTTCCAAAGAGGAAATGGAAAATGTTACTCAAAATTCTAATTATCTGTATTTTCTATAATTTTTCCTTATTAGAATATATTTTTCAAGTCACTGTGTTCTAAAAAAAAATGGAGTTTCTAAAAGTTCTTAGATACTGGGAATAAGGACTATAAATAAAAGCTCTTTTTGTTTAATTAATAGTTTCTTGGTGTCAAAGTGGTGTGCATGTTGCATCCAACTTTTACCTTGTGCTTTAAGGTTGTAGTGAGACTACATTATGCCTGCATAGTTACATCTGCTGTTTCTAAAATTTGTAGTTATCGTTAAGCTCTTCAGTATCTATAGCAAAATTGGGGAATCCCTCAGGAATCTTGAATTCTGTACTGTACAGATAATAACAAAGGATGGTAATGAGGTATATAAACATGTGTATTATTGTGCTGCTCTTGAAATTGTTGAACTTGAGATATTACACTAAAGTGCTTTGAATACAGATAAGTATAATGAAGAAAATTAATATCACTTGTAATTTTTACCAGTGCAGTGAATTTTAAGGCAAAATTTGTACTTCTTTTCTGAAGTTTTCCTAACCTCTTTGCTTCCTTGGTGGGAAAGATGGCATATACTACTTAGAGATATTGAGGATTCAGTGCAGTATCATTCATAAATGTTTATAAAATACACTAACGGGTAGTATTTTTATTCTTTATGATAAAGCTTCTCTTCACCTGTAGCATTGCTAGTGCCAAGTAAAGTTGATTAGGTTACTTAATTTTTAAGATTCCTACTAAGGTGTGAATGAGAACTAAGGAAGAAAATTGTGATTGTGAACAAATAAATTGTCTAGCTCAGTGGTTTTCTAAGAATGGTCGAAGGAATCCTGGGGATTGCCTCAACATTTGCAGGGAGTCTACAAGTAGAAAACTTTTTACAGTAATACTGAGATGTCCTTTGCGTTTTCACTGTATTGATAGCTGCACCAATGTACAAAACCAAAAGTCGATAAAGCTTGACATCTTAAATCAGGTCAGAGTACCACACTGTATTAGCAGTCATTGTCTGTATTCTTCATTGCCATATACCCACACTTTAAAAAAGAAAAAAGAAAACCTAAACACACTTGATGAAGAAGTTAAAAAAAAAATCAGAGCAACTTTATACACATCATTTTAGTATACTATGACTAAATAGAAAGTATGCTTAAAATACTTTTTTTTTTTTTTGCTCCTTACGGAAGTATAATGGTTGTCTCTATGGAAAGCATTTGTGTGATTATTTGAGTTGCAAGCTGAATCAGCCACTTTTTTAATGAACTCTGTTTTTATTTAAAAGAATGCTTGACAGACTGAAGAAGTTTTTCAGACTTGGGTATTACATTTTCTCTAAAGTGAACCTGTTGCTTTAAAAGGAAAAGATTGACAGTATTTATAAGCAATAGTTAAAGTTCTAATTTTCAGGTGAAAATTAAAATTTTGTAAAATTTGTGTTAGTTAGCAACTGTGCTCTTCACAGTTTCTCAATCTTTTTTTTTTTTTAAATTTTAAAATCTTTAATTCTTATATGCATTCCCAAACATGAACCCCCCTCCCACCTCCCTCCCCATAACATCTCTCTGGGTCATCCCCATGCACCAGCCCCAAGCATGCTGTATCCTGCGTCAGACATAGACTGGCGATTCAATTCTTACATGATAGTATACATGTTAGAATGCCATTCTCCCAAATCATCCCACCCTCTCCCTCTCCCTCTGAGTCCAAAAGTCCGTTATACACATCTGTGTCTTTTTTGCTGTCTTGCATACAGGGTTGTCATTGCCATCTTTCTAAATTCCATATATATGTGTTAGTATACTGTATTGGTGTTTTTCTTTCTGGCTTACTTCACTCTGTATAATCGGCTCCAGTTTCATCCATCTCATCAGAACTGATTCAAATGAATTCTTTTTAACGGCTGAGTAATACTCCATTGTGTATATGTACCACAGTTTTCTTATCCATTCATCTGCTGATGGACATCTAGGTTGTTTCCATGTCCTGGCTATTATAAACAGTGCTGCGATGAACATTGGGGTACATGTGTCTCTCTCAATTCTGGTTTCCTTGGTGTGTATGCCCAGCAGTGGGATTGCTGGGTCATAAGGTAGTTCTATTTGCAATTTTTTAAGGAATCTCCACACTGTTCTCCATAGTGGCTGTACTAGTTTGCATTCCAACCAACAGTGTAGGAGGGTTCCCTTTTCTCCACACCCTCTCCAGCATTTAATTTATCTCCACGGCGCTGCCCCTGTGGGACAGAGCCCTAACCCGGTCTTCGGGTGGGAGGCTCACGTCTCCATGGTCAGACATGAGGACCAAGACGTCCTGTCCCACGCAGACGACTCTCGGCGCTTCCCAGTCTCTCAATATCTTAAAAAAGGTTTTCTGATGATATTGGTGATGTTAATGAACATGGTTTTTAAAATACTATGTAATAAAATATGTCAATATTTGAAGATGGACATGACTCTATAAGCAAGTATATTCCAAGTCACCAGTGCATGAAAATCATGCAGGGATAAGAAATCCTTCCAAAGTTCTAGCTAGACCACTGAGTCTTAAAGAGAACACAAGGTTTACTGAAAAGGTTTATTGATTTATTGATAGATTCCAGTATATTGCAGCTAATAGAGGTTGGTATAGCATCAAAAGAGAATATCAACATTTATTTGAAAGGCTATTAAGATATTCCCATCTGTTTGTCTGGTTATTACTTTTTTGTGTGTATTACTCATTTTTCCATGCTTTACAATATATTGAACAAATTTTTGTTGTAGGGGAAGAGAAGAATAGGAACCATAGATGAACACTGTGAAGCAAGTTTAGTTTCTTTTTTGTTTTTTGTTTTTTTTTCCTGTTGAGCAGTCTATTCAACATTTGTGGGGGAGGGGGGCCACATCTCACTGCTTGCAGAATTTTAGTTCCCGGGCCAGGCATTGAACTGCCAGGTTTCCTGGCAGTGAAAGCACTGAGTCCTAACTACTGGACCAACAGGGAATTCCTCTCATTCAATTGATCACAGTAATAGCTTATGTAATTTTAAAAGCCACTTTCTAGTTTTAATACTTGTTTTGTACATCTGATGACTTAACCATAGATAGGTTACTGTATTCAAGTTTTGGCATAACCTTGAATATATTTTTAATAGTTGTCTTTCACAATTTTAGGATATGTAGTAGCTTTCATCTGGTGACTCAGACAATAAAGAATCTGCCTCCAATGTGGGAGACCTGGGTTTGACCCCTGGGTTGGGAAGATTCCCTGGAGGAGGTATGGCCACCCACTCCAGTATTCTTGCCTGGAGAATCCCCAGGACAGAGGAGCCTGGTGGGCTACAGTCCCTGGGGTCAGAAAGAGTCAGACGCGACTGAGCAACTAGGCACAGCACAGTAGCTTTCATACAGTGAAGCTATGTATTTTTTCCCCTTTCGAGCTTAATAATGTCTCTTTGACCTGAGAATTTGACGTGATAGTTCTCCAAAACAAATGATGTTTTTACCTTCTAGAAGAAAGTTGTTTCTTTTTTATGTTTGTTTAAGAACAAACCTCATTAAACAACCATTTTTATAAAAGTCGTGTCTTAGAGTTGTTCCAAATTTTAAAGGATTTTTAAACTAACCTGCATGCAGTTCAAGTAATTTCAGATTATGAAAGAAGTAAGATACATAAATTATAGTCTGTAGTGTACCTAGTTTCTTGGAAATTTAGTGCCAGTTATTTCCCTTGAAATAATGGGTACGTTCTGTGAAGAAACAGAGTATTGAGTCTGAACATCACTACTTGAAAGAACAGGGTGTGTATCAGAGAGAGGATATGATGTGGTTTAGAGAAGTGTAAAAAGGTAATAACTTCAGAATAGTTTCAGGGATTAAGTATTTAGAATTTCTGCTTCCATGAGCTAATCCTGCAGTAAGGTAGGGGAGTTTAATAGGAAGCTTTCGTGCTCCCTATATTAAATAATTAACTGGTCAGCCATCTGGCTGTTCTGAATTAGAGAACATACGAAGATCATATTTTATGTCCTGGACATGCAAACGAGTCACAAAGTTGCCACTTGCAATTGCTTATATAGTTCTATTTGCTAACTAAACAAATGTTTGAAATTCCCTCTATTTTAGGCTTTTTTATACTTAAGCTCTTTTTTTGAGAGCTCTGTCTCGTATTTGGTCATCCTTCAACAAAGAAAGGGCTTCCCTCATAGCTCAGTTGGTAAATCATCTGCCTGCAATGCAGGAGACCTGGGTTCGATTCCTAGGTCGGGAAGATCCCCTGGAGAAGGAAATGGCAACCCACTCCAGTACTCTTGCCTGGAGAATCCCATGGACAGAGGACCACAGGCTACAGTCCATGAGATCGCAAGAGTCGGACACGACGAGGCAACTAAACCACCACCAACAACAAAGAAAAGATTAGATTTGCAAGCTTTTAAATACAGAAGAGCATTATAACACTTTTCTATTGTTTACATGAAAGTAATGATAATAGGCAATTAAGAGGTGAAAGGGCAGGAAGTAAAACAGAAAAAGAATGAGAATGGTGATTAAGAAGTTCTCTTTCTAAGGAGCAGGACTGCTATTGAGCAAAAGTGGTAAACTCCACTTTGAAAAGCACTATGGTGCTTTAGTGGCTGATGTATCTTGTCCACCAGAGGGTCCTCTGTAGAGGATAATCAATATTATCTATCAGTTAGAAATTATGGTTTTAGAGTAAAAGTTTGATCACTGTGTGTGTGAGTTGAGAGTACTTTTGCTGTTTTTACTCTCTTTGTCCCCCCTCCTTCCCCTGCTGTGTGCAAAGTCTGTTTTCTATGTCTGCATCTCTATTCCTGCCCTGCAGATAGGTTCATCAGTACCATATTTCTCGATTCTATATATATATATGCGTTAATATACGGCATTCGTTTTTCTCTTTCTGACTGACTTCACTCTGTATAACAGGCTCTAGGTTCATTCACCTCACTAGAACTGACTCAAACGCATTTCCTTTTATGGCTGAGTAATATTCCATTGTGTATATGTACTACAACTTCTTTATCTGTTCATCTGTCATTGGACATCTAGGTCGCTTCCATGTCCTAGCTTTTGTAAGTAGTGCTGCAGTGAACATTGGGGTACATGTGTCTTTTTCAGTTATGGTTTTCTTAGGGTATATGCCCAGTAGTGGGGTTATTGGGTCATTTGGTAATTTTATTCCTAGTTTTTTAAGGAATCTCCATATTGTTCTCCATAGTGGCTGTACCAGTTTACATTTCCACTAACCGTGCAATAGGGTTCCCTTTTCTCCACACCCTCTCCAGCATTTATTGTTTGTAGATTTTTGATGATGGCTGGTCTGACAAATTGTATAATTTTAGTTGAGAGAATACAGTGTTCAACGGTTTGTCCTTATCAATTCCCATCATAGGCTGTTTCTTACACTGAATTTTTTTAAGTGTTACATTTATTTCCAGCTATAATCCCTCATTATTTAGGGCATCTGTCTCTTGAGGACTCACTCATCTGACTGCCTGTAATTGAGAGCTAGTTGTTCTCAGTTACTGTATGTTATGATTAAATTGCGTTATTATGCACAAAAGATTCTTAGCAAAGACATGAAAATTTAATCATCACAAAATGTAAATGGAAGTTCCAGATAATACCCAAATGAATGATATAGATGAGTGCTTATAGAATCAAAGGAAGAAGTGAAAACTCTTAGACTTTAGTAGTCCAAGATGACCTTGAAAGTGAGGTGAGAGTGTACATGACATTGAAGGGGTTAGTTTTAGACTAACAGTGAACCCCAGGTAGACAACACAGAAATTAGAAAAGTGAAAAGTATGTTCAGGAGTATTTTGCTGTAGTAGATGTTTATGAAATGGATTATAGGTCCATAATACTTTACCTATAACCCTTGTGTTAGTCACTCAGTCGTGTCCGACTCTTTGCAACCCCACAGACTGTGTAGCCCGCCAGGCTTCTCTGTCCATGGAGTTCTCCAGGCAAGAATACTGGAGTGGATTGCCATTCCCTTCTCCAGAAGGAGATTAGGTGCCAGGTAATTAGGAATTCAGAACTTTGGGGAAAGTTTGTTTAGAATTTTAGTAAGAGTAATCAAGCACTTAATATTTCTAAAGTGAAGCATGAATAATTATAGTAAATGGGATAAATAAAAACTGTAAATAGCTTTACATCAGTGCTTAGGTGAAATCTTGCTGTATAAAAATTTTATATAGGTCAGGTTTTGCCACTAAATTAAACTTTAGGTTTCAGAGGTTTTCTGATTTCAAATTTTGTGAGAAATGGGTCTTAAATAGTTGGAAAGGCTTTATTCTTTATTACTTTGTGTCTTTGGTGAGGACATCAGGGTCTGAAAATGTTACTTTGAAGCAGTTAGTATAGAAACAGTCTCTGCCAAGGAGTTCATTTTGACACAGACTTAGGGTGGAAGGCACTGCTGAGGGTGTGAAAGTCTTTAAAGGTATGGGAGAACCACCTAATTTGAGTCCAGTTAAAATGTATGAAAGTAGTAGAGATTCATGAGTATATATTAGTGCCTGGAAAGTAGTAGTGTTTTTTGTTTTTTGTTTTTTTTTTTAATGTAATGCTTGAGAGCTCATATTTTAGCTAAGGTTTCTTCTTTGATTTTGAAAGTCTTATACCCTGCAGTTTGTCTCCCAATTGATAGATTTCTAAGAATTATATAATACATTTAATTGTGAGCTAAGAGCACAAGAGAAAGTTAGAATAGGCATATTGTAGGACTAACATAATCTCTGTTGTAACATCTTTGGTGGAATTACTTGGTATTGACAAGGAAAGAATTTTAAAAATCTGAAGATCCTACTTTGAAACTCAGGATTGATCATAAGAAGTACCTGCCCACTTTTTGTGTTTTCCACGTATGCTCACCTTATTCTAGCAGCCTAATTACCTCTAACTTCAGTCCTCATTGCCTTTATCCATTTATTTGGTGTATGTTAATGTCCAAGAATGCAAACGTGTGTGCTATTTTTAGACATTGACTTGTATCCATAATTGCCAAGACAGGCATGTTTCAAAGCTACTTAATTTTAAAAAGTGCTTATTGACCTAATAATTATACTAGTAAGTGGAATAATGTATGAAAAAGCCAAAATGTAAGCATTGTTTATAGCTTCCAAATGTGGCATGCCTTTTATTTGTCTAAGTGCTCTTTATTTTACTGGGTACTAAGTGCATCTGTAAATAAAGTGAGGAGGCTAGAGTGTAACAGGAAGAACTATTAAATTAGACAGCTAGCTACATACACCATTGTGGGCATTAGCTAATATAAACTGCTGCTTAGATTAAGATAATGACATTATTAGAGAAAACTATGTTAAGTACCTGTGCTTCCACAGTCTTTTGTTGGTTAATTTTTCTCCTCTGAACTTGTGGCACATTTATTAGGAAATTTTCCATTAGGAGTGCCCTGGTCTTGAAATTTCACTTAGAATATAATGCAAATTATATAAACCCACAGTCTAAAATTATGGCATTCTTATTATGGTTTCAAGTGCATTTGGGGGCAGTCATGTTAAGCTTTGTCATTAAAATCTCAGGAAGGTAACACTAAAATGAAATAAAAATTTGTGTAGTCATGTGTCCCTTGTCTCATAGAAGACTAATTCGGTTTATTTCTGAATTCAGCCTTAAATTGAAACGGACTGTAAAGTTCTGTTTAAAAAGTGTTCTCCTATCCTTGTGGGGGGTAGTAAAAAATCTAAAATCTAAATATAAAATCTAAATATCTATGTTAAAATAAATGTGACATTTTTCCATTCATAGAAATGAATGTGATTTGTTCCGGAATCATTACCCTTAACTTGAATTCTAATCTGTCTGCTGGTAGTAAAGAGCTTCACTTCTGATTTCTCGAGATGCGTGAAAACAAATACTTTCCCTAAGTAATGAGGATATCTTTGTAGTTGATGTAATCATTTCATCCTGCAACCTGTTCAGCAAACAGTATTGAGCACCTTTGTTGTAAGTGTTAAATTCTGGACTCACAAATTCAGGAGGCTTGGAGAAAATATGGCTTCACTAGGAACATAGTAAAATATCTGGTTAACCTTCTTACTCCTCCAAATAGTCATCCCTTTGGAGTGGTGGTGTCTCTTCTTTCGTGTGATGTGTGGAAGCTAAGCTGTTAAGAATGGATTATTTGAATGACTAAGAACTGTTTAAAATATTCTGGAGGCCTCAGGAACACAAAGACCTTTCTGTACTAAATTTTGAACACTTAATTGGAAGCCAAAAAAAAAAGGGATATAGGTCTTTGGATCTTGAGGAAAGGAGGTATTATCAGTACTTTTAAAAACACACGCATATCCAATTCCTATGATATTGAGAGATGTTACTGATAACCACTGGTCTAATATCACTTAATTCTCCTAGACTTTAGGGGCTTTAAGATTTAAATTTGATCTGACCTTGTGACATCCCAACCATTCCCATCAGTGCCTTGCCACTTAAATATCGAATGCATGGCTCTTTACTTTCTATCCCACCAGGGTATGGCCAATACCTTGGCCAGGCTGCATCTGACAGAAACATAATATCTGACTATAAATGTCATATATGAACATACAGATGTGGGTGTTCACATTATCTTTAGAGAGACTCGGTATCTGAAAACCCGCAGACCTAAATGAGTCTTGGTAGACAATCTGAAAATGCCAAGTACTAGGTTTTGAAGACTCCCTTGGTAGCTGGGGCACAAGTACTTGACATAGGCCCAAGAAACAAAGAACTTTTAAAAATAAAATGAAAGAAAACTTTGCAGAGCCCTAGTGACATGAATACTTTAATGTTAGGCTGTTTATTATATTAGCTACTTCATAATCAAAGTGAGAAGATTTAATAAATCAAATTTAGCTTCACATGTAAAGAATGTACTTTACCCAAGATACCCTTTTCAGTTTTATATGTAAAACATGATGGAGTTTTGGGATATGTTGGAGTCTTACCTTAAGTTCTCCTAATAATACTTTTTTTTGTCCTTACAAATAAACAACTGAATCTGTGGACCAAGTGAATAAGGTGCCTCTTGAATGTTGTAAAATAGAGCAACATCAACCATACCAGAACCAAAATTGTTGTTTGTGAGACAGTCCTAAGCATTCACATGGACCATTCTCGATTCCTTTTGGGGTTTTCTGTTGAGGTTTTTGCATATTATTTTGCAGCTAACTCATCTTTGTGAAACTATCAAACAATATGAAATATTCTATAGCAGAAGTTTTCAAAGGTTTTTTATTTACAATCCTGTTTCTCCTTTTCCTAAACCATAACAGACATTGATTATTGAGAACTGTACTCTTTTCCCTTTGTGTCCCAAATCATTATTAACAACTGCACTCCTGGTAGCCATTAATATTTTGAGTAGCTGTTTGAACTAAAGCCCTTTTGCCAACAGTGAATTAATAGACAAGATCTATCCTTAGCTCTTCCAGGACAATATCAGCAAACTTTCTGTAAAGGGCCAGTTAATAAATGTCTTGGGCTTTGTGGACCATATAGTCTCTGTCACAACCACTCAACTCTGCTGATTTAGTATGAGTAACTGTAGACAGTACGCAATTGCATGGCCGTGTTCCAAGAAAACATTATTTACCTAAGACAGACATGGTAAAATTTGGCCTGTGGGCTGGAGTTAGCCAACCTGTGCTCTAGGGCTGGAAACTGGTTTTGATTCATTCAACAAATAATTGCCTTTGTATTCCAGGCACTGTGTTAAGTGTGGGTTATAGGGCAATTAACATTATATATAGATCTCTGGCCATGAGGTATTTAAGCCTTAACTGATAATTTTTTTAATGCTTTCTGTGTGCTTAGTCACTCAGTCATATCCAACTCTTCTTGACCCCACAGCTTGTAGCCCACCAGGCTGCTCTGTTCTTAGGGATTCTCCAGGCAAGAATACTAGAGTGGGTGGCCATGCCCTTCTTCAGCAGATCTTCCCAACCCAGGGATCAAACCCAGGTCTCTTGCATTGCAGGCAGATTCTTTACCATCTGAGCCACCAGGGAAGCCCTTTAATGCTTTAGGTATACTCAGAGCAGCTTGAGGAAAAATGTAAGAAATAAGTGTTAGTCGCTCAGACGTATCGGGCTGTTTGCGACCCCATGAACTGTAGCTCTCCAGGCTTCTCTGTCTGTGGGATTTTCTAAGCAAGAATATTGGAGTGGATTGCCATTCCCTTCTCCAGAGGAATCTTCCTGACCCAGGGATTGAACCCAGGTCTCCTGCATTGCAGGCAGATTCTTCACTGTTTGAGCTTCAGGGAAGTCCAAAAAATATGGCCTGCCCCATATATTTGCCTCGTTTGTCAGTACAGATGCGATCTTAGGCAAGTACCCTAAGTGCCGTGTTCTATGGTAGTGTTATTAACAGTAATCTCAGGATGCTTTGGATACCAGATGGTGAAGTGTGAAAGTTAGCATCTTGTTGTAAAAAGGATGGGGGAGCCTAGGATACCTGGGTCTAGTATCTTCTCTGTCTGAATGTAATAGCTGCTTCGTATTCATATGGTCTTGTGGGGTAAAACTGAAATGTCTTAAGTGTCTTCTGTCAGTCTCTTGCAGTTTCTTTCCTCTAGGCAGCATATTGCTTCTAACCTCTTAATTTTGATTTTCAACATGTTGGTTTATAGATTTTATCTTACAGATCAATTCATGCATTTTAAAAGTAGGCCATATATTAATCATATTTTAAAAAATGCTGAACTTTTCTATATGTATTATCCTGGTTTCTGTTAGAACTCCTTTTATTCATTTAAAAAGTATCTCATGTATTAACAATGCATATATATATATGGAATCGAGAAAAACGATACTGTTGAGCCAATTTGCAGGGCGGCAGTTGACACAGACATAGAGAACAGACCCGTGGACAGTGGGGGCGGGAGGAGAGGGTGGGGCGAATGGAGAGAGCAGCATGGAGACGTGCACAACACTGGATGTAAACCAGATGGGTGACTCAGAGAACTCAAACCAGGGCTTTGTGACAACAGAGGTGGGATGGGGGTAGGGGTGAGAGGGAGCTTCAAGAGGGAGGGGATGTATGTATGGGGCTTCCCTGGGGCTTAGTGCTAAAGAAACTGCCTGCAGTGCGGAAGATGCAGGAGACCTGGGTTTGATCCCTGGGTTGGGATGATCACCTGGAGGAGGGCATGGCAACGCACTCCAGTATTCTTGCCTGGAGAATCCCAGGGACAGAGGAGCCTGGTGGGCTACAGTCCATGGGGTCATGAAGAGTTGGACACGACGCAAGTGACTGGGCGCACACATGCATGGCTGAATCATGCTGAGGTATGGCAGACAACACAGTACTGTAAAGCATAAAGCAGTTATCCTTCAATTAAAAATTAATAAATTTTAAAACGGGGAAGTGCCTTTAATTTTCTCCATATTGGTATAGTTTTCAAAATATCCACTACGGTTGATTACAAAAGGAGTCAGATCTCTTGACCAGTACTCAGAGATCTTCGTTATAGCTTAACTGTATGTAGATTCTCTCGCTATTTTTACTGTCTTGTTCTTTTTTACCTTGAGATCCACTCAGACCGTGCTTTCTCTTATAGTCTAATCATATTCCTACATTTTGCTGACTTCTGTGCCTTTGCTTTCACTTTTCTCTGGTATGTTTTCCTTAGTGCCAAAACTTTTAGTCATTTGCTGTCTTCTTCATAAATCTGTTCCTGACCTTTTCCTCAATTTCCATAGTACTGTTGTATTTCTCACAGTTTCCATGATTTTTGTCTCATCTTTCTTAGAAAATTGTAAGCTTCTTGAGAACAAACATGTTTTATTCATCTTTGTAACCCTCATGATCATTTGCACTAAATACGTATTCAGATACTAATTCGATGAAAGCTGTAATTTCCTACTTAAGCAAGGGACACTGTTCCTTCATGACAAATTCCTTGGATTTTTATCCAAATGAGAAAAGTCATGTCAAAATACATTGTAAATTGTAAAGGCTGTACAAATACTGTTTGTTACCATAAACACTCAAACTTGGCTCATACAAGTGCTGCTAGGCACAGTTTGCTTTTTAATTTCCATGTTTTGTTTCAGAGAAAAAAATGATAGTGAAAAAAGATAAACTTTGTAGTACATTTGTAAGATTTTTTCTAAGCTTCCACAGTTTCACATCTTTAAAACTATGAAACATGAGAGGAAGAAAATTCCTATCAGTATGTGTTCTAGCAAAGGTGGCCAGCCACCTTGTTTTGCTTGGACTGAGAAGTTCCTGGGACACAAGACTTGGAATACTAAAACCAAGACTGTTGGTCACCCTGAGTCCCCTTTATGATGTACTGTCTTTTTTGCTTATAACTGTTGTTGTTCAGTCGCTAAGCTGTGTCCAACTCTTTGCAGCCCCATGGACTGTAGCCTGCCAGTCTCCTCTTTCCACAGGATTTCCCAGGCAAGAAGGCTAGAGTGAGTTGCCATTTCTTTCTCCAGGGGGTCTTCCTGACCCAGGGATCCAACCCATGTCTCCTGCATTGGCAGGCAGATTGTTTACCACTAAGCCTCCTTGAAAGCCCTATAACTGTTAGGACAGTTTAATAAATCCCTGGTAACTAGGTGATTGGCTTAGGAGGAGAGGGGTGTTGGGACACTTGGGCTTTTATTAAGTTTCTGAATATTACTAATTTTGGACAGACATTCTTTAATGTTCAAATGAAAACGCATTTGACTAATTATCTATTTAGGAATATGTGTATGATGTAGTACCTTTATCAGAACATAGTGCTAAATTTTTTAACATCTGTCACATGGTTAATGCTTTATTTAAATGTACTTTTTAACAAGATACAGCAAAGTCCAAGGCAGCTTGAAATTTACCTCTTCAAGTGATTTAAGCCTGGGCCATGGATTAACAGAGACTGTGTTTGTAAGGAAACATCTAGGGTAATGTGTGCATAGGCATTCCTGTGCTGGAATTAGCTTTTGTGTCTGTTCATGTTATGTAAATCAGAGTTTGGCTGAGAATATCTTTAATAGCAGGTGTATAACTTAAAGTGGCTCCTAAAAATCCTTAGAAATTTTGTCAGCAGTTAAGCCATTGTGGGACAGAAACTATTCTGGGACACGCACTAAATAGTGTCCTTAATTTGAGGGCTAAAATAGGCCCTTCTGGGATGGTTTTTTTGGTTATTATTCTTTTGTTATTTTTCTTGTTTTAAGAATGTGAATAGACTCCATTTGGTATTTTAGCTTTTTATGGTTCTTTTTGCCACCTTGTGAGACTTGCAGGCTTATGTCCTGGGCCACATTGCTGTAGAAAAATTACTTGTTCCCTTAAAACAAGTGTATCCAACATTAAATCTTCTGTAGAAATGTAAAGAGGGATCTGGATGTTGAAAAAACTTGAGAAGACAAGAAAACAGAAACATTTACAAGTTGAGAAGAGCTATATCCTTTCACATGAGAGAGAAATCTGCCCTTTTTTGCTTATAGTAGTTTTTTGTTGATTTTTAATAGATACATTTTATTTTTAAGCTAGACTTTCTTTAAAAAAAATATGGAATAAACACTGGCAATAGTGTCACTATAGCAGTTGTATCTGTTCCTAGAGAAATCAGAAATAGGATGTAAGGTGCTTAATCTCCCATCTAAAAAATAAAGAGGAAAAAGACAAAGTCCAAAGACACAGTGTAGGCAAATAATTTTTATATGTTATGGTTGGTTGTACAATACAAGCTAGTCACTTGCGTGTTTTATACTGAGAAACTCATTAAGCCTAGAATGGTTTTTGGTTTTGTACAGCATTTTTTTCTGTTCATATTTCTGTTTCTCATAAACAGGCAAAAGACTCTATCAGGGTTGATTTGATAAAGGTTTACAACTAAAATTATAAAACCTTAAAATTGAGATTTGTTGTTGTGAAGTCGCATCTGACTCTTTGTGACCCATGGATTGCAGCACACCAGGCTTCCTTGTCTTCACTATTTGATAGAGTCCTTCCCTATCTCACAAACTCATGTCCTTTGAGTCGCTGATGCCTTCCAACCATCTCATTCTATTGCCCCCTTCTCCTCCTGCCCTTAGTCTTTCCCAGCATCAGGATCTTTTTCAGTGAGTCAGTTCTTTGCATCAGATGGCCAAATTATTAGAGCTTCAGCATCAGTCCTTCCAGTGAATCTTCAGGGTTGATTTCCTTTAGGATTGACTAGTTTGATCTCCTTTCTGTCCAAGGGACTCTCAAGAGTGTTCTCCAGCATCACAGTTTGAAAGCATCAATTCTTCAGTGCTTAGCCTTCTTTATGGTTCAAGTCTCATATCCATACATGACTACTGGAAAAACCATAGCTTTGACTGTATGGACCTTAGTTGGCAATGTGATGTCTCTGCTTTTTAGTATGCTGTCTAGGTTTGTCCTCCCAAGGAACAAGTATCTTTTAATTTCATGGCTGCAGTCACTCTCTGCCGTGACTTTGGAGCCCAAGAAAATAAAGTCTCTTTCTGTTTCCATTTTTCACCATTTATTTGTCATGAAGTGATGGGACCAGATGCCATGATCTTGTTTTTGAATGTTGAGTTCTATGCCAGCTTTTTCACTCTCCTCTTTCACCTTCATCAGGAGGCTCTTTAGTTCCTCTATGTCCATTTGTTTGATCATGCTACATCTCATTTCCCTTTCCTCACCCATTCTAGTCTGTCCCCATGTTCTCTTGATTCTGACTTAGACATTTCTCAAGTATCCATTCTCTTTATTCCTTCTATCACTATCTTGACTTAAGTTGTGATCTTTTACCTATACTAAACTCCTTCCTAGAGTTGAGAAAAGTAATACTCTTTTTCTGTTTTCTTTTAAAACACATATGTTCATTCCCAACTTGGAAACTCTTTGTTTCTCAGTTTCATGGAGTACAGGTCAGGAGTCCCCATCCTCTTTGACCTGCCACCCTTTCCCATGTACTCATGATGTAATGAATTCTCATGCTAATCTTTTTTTCCCAGAATGCCCTCATCTCCCCGTGAATCTACCTGTTTCTTAAACTATCCACTGGTCTGGATTAAATATCCATTTAGGGAAACCTTGCCTAGCATATCCTTGGTGGTGGTTTAGTCTCGCAATTCATGACCGACTCTTATAACCCTGTGGACTGTATTCCGCCAAGCTTCCCTGTCTGTGGGATTTCCCAGGCAAGAAGACTAGAGTGGGTTGCCATCCCCTTTTCCAGGGGATCTTCCCAACCCAGGAATTGAACTCAGGTCTCTTGCATTGCAAGTGGAAGACGTGGGTTTGGTCCCTGGATCTGGAAGATACCCAGGGAAAGGGAATGGCTACCCACTCTAGTATTATTGCTTGGGGAATTTCTTGGACAAGGAGGTTCATGGGCTGCAGTCTATGGGGTCACAAAGTGTCGGACACGACTAAGCATATCCTTATAGGCAGTCTATTCTCTTCTGTGCAATAGTGTTTTGTTCTGTAAATTCTACTTGGTTGTGAGCTAACACAGTACAAATGCTATAAACATTTTAAAGTTCTAAACTTACAAAGCATCTTCTAGGATATAAAAGCTACTGAAATACAGCTGTCATATTTGTTTTTTCTCAAGTTTCTAGAATGCCCTGCCTCTTTATCTTTGCAATTAAGGCTAACATCTCTCATCTGGTCATGAACATTCAAGTGTGTAATAAATTAATGTTTTCCCTTCATATTTGCATCCTATATCCCCCTTTTTCCACATGAGAAATAATGAGAGCCCTTATGAGGTAATGGAGTGGAGAGAATGGAATTGATTTCAGAGACATCAAGGTAGAATGGATCAGACTTGGTAATGGGGTGAAAAAGAGAGACAAATGACAACTCCCTGGGGTATACGGTTTTCTGGTATACTATAGTGTGCTTTTGAAGCCTTTCAGGTGTTTCAGGTTTTAAGTGCTCTAGA
Source organism: Capra hircus (assembly GCF_001704415.2). NCBI lineage: Eukaryota > Metazoa > Chordata > Mammalia > Artiodactyla > Bovidae > Capra > Capra hircus. The sequence goes on along the minus strand of NC_030812.1, from coordinate 44,553,967 downwards.
CAGCTAGATAGTATAAAAAATTTTTAAGTACCATTGTGTTAAGCATTTTGCGTGGAATAAGTTACTTTATTTGAATTTGTTTTAGCTTAAAGAAGTACTATTTTTTTCCATTTTCAGATGAGGAAATGAGGCACAGAGAGATTAAATAACATGACCAAGATCATTTAGCTAATAATATGTGTTAGAACCAACATTCTAACCTGGGTAATCTGATCTAAAATCTGTGCTCTTTAACTGTTGTTATATTTTCCTATTTTACCTTTGTTTTTTTTCCAATTTAAAATATAGTTAGCTAAGGCCTCTTAGTTATGTGTATGTATGGAATTCTAAGATATGTAGCAAATAATAAAGCCAGTGTCCACACTGCATTACCTACATTCAGTTCGGCAAGCACAGCAGATCTTTGAGTCATTATGTATGCCTATAGAATTTACAATTTACAGCTAGATCTGGCAAGAGGGAAAAAGCTGACAGGTAATTTTTAGGACATGTCCGAGGACCTGGGGGACCAGGGGGGCACACAAATCCAGCTGATAGAAACTAATAAGGTGATCTTGAGCCCCCATTAATTTATTCTTGCCTGCTTTTGAAACATTGTTGGGATCTCCTTTTTTGTGATTTTTTTTTTTTTTTTTGGTTCACTTAACTGCCCTGCTCATGTATTGACAAGAAATCTATTAAGATTTCTTTATGTGGTTCTTCCGCAGTTGTCAGATTACTAATAGTTATACTCTAGTTAGTATATTCTCTCAGAGATGTCATCAAGTACTGAACTGAAAGGTAACTGCTGTAGAAAGTTCAATAATAAAACTGGAAACTGCTTAAATTGCACATCATAGTGTATGTTGGAATAAGCTTCATTTACAGACAATATTAATCCATGAAAAGTGTGAAAGGAAGAATTTTTTTCCTCTGTGAAGTGTTATAAATACGGTCAGGCTAGAGAAAATGCTATGAACAGTTTGATGGTCTGCAAATTCTGTGCTTGAGTAGATTTAGAAATCTAGTTTACAAAAAAGGCCTTTTTCTTGGTGGAGTATAAAATTAGTAAGATTGCAGACATTTTCCATTTGTCCTCTCATATCAGTGGTATTCATTTTTAAGTTACTGTTTATTTTTCAGTTCCCTGTTAGTAGTTGTTTGGTTTTGTTTGTTTGGGAGGGTGTTTTGTTTTTTTGGCTGTGTTGTGAGACATGTAGGATCTTAGTTCCCCTACCAGGAATCAAACCCGTGCCCCTGCATTGGGGGTGCAGAGTCTTAACCAGTGGACCTTTTAGTTCCAGAAGCTCCAGATGTTTTATTTTTAAGAGAGGGTATGAGCTAGTGGTTGGACATCTTAATTTTTCCTCCAAAAATTTTTTTATTCTAATCAGAAGTTTTGAATTCTAACATTGTATCTAAAAGATTAGTCCAGATTCTTTCAACATTTGAATTAGTTAATTTTATTTAAGAGTGAGAAGAGGGCACAGTAATCCTCTTTAGCTACTAAAATACTACTTTGGGAGTAGGAGGCAGAAAGGAGAAATCAAATATCTCTTCCAGAAAGTGTTCAGTGGGAGAGGTAGTGTCACTTGACTTTAGGAACCAGTAGTTAAGTTTTTACTTAGCCCTTTATAGTTTAAGATCACAGAATTTCAAATGGGAGTGGGATAGGGGTATGCAGGGAGGGTTGTAGCTAAACAACTTGAGGATAGGAAAATCGCTTGAATTACCAATGTTTTAGTAGACTTTTATTTATTTTTAATTGGAGGATAATTGTTTTACAATGTTGTGTTTGTTTCTGCCTTAGATCAGCATGAATCAACGACAGGTATAGATATGTCCCCTCCCTCTTGAACCTCTGTCCCATCCTCTACCACCCCTCTGGGCTGTCACAGAACATTGGGTTGAGCTCCCTGTGTCACACAGCAATTTAGAGGGAATTTTAATTTGACTGTAGCTATTTGGAGATCCTTTTGACTTAATATTTTAATGGAAACGAATTAAAAAATGTTGCTATCACTTTTAAAGTATTGATTCTTATAAACTGACTTCCCTGGTGACTCACACGGTAAAGCATCTGCTTATAATGTGGGAGACCTGGGTTAGATCCCTGGGTCGGGAAGATCCCCTGGAGAAGGAAATGGCAACCCACTCCAGTACTCTTGCCTGGAAAATCCCAAGGACAGAGGATCCTGATAGGCTACAGTCCGTGGGGTCGCAAAGAGTCGGACACGACTGAGCAACTTCACTTTCTTTCTTTCACTTTCTTATAACCTTCTTTCTACATTTATTAATGAGACTGATTTAAAGAATAAGATTATAGAGTTAAGAGCAGGTAAGTTGCGAAGAGTTGACTCATTGGAAAAGACTGATGCTGGGAGGGATTGGGGGCAGGAGGAGAAGGGGACGACAGAGGATGAGATGGCTGGATGGCATCACTGACTCTATGGATGTGAATCTGAATAAACTCCGGGAGTTGGTGGTGGACAGGGAGGCCTGGCGTGCTGCAGTTCATGGGGTCGCAAAGAGTCAGACACGACTGAGTGACTGAACTGAACTGAAGTGTCTCTGGAACCCAAAAGTTGTTGGTTTTCATACTGTTCTGCTGTAGAGCATTTTCTTTTCGACCGAAGTTACAGTTCCTACAGGGCAAGTATAAAAAACTAATTTTTTTTTAATTGAACTTTTTGGGATATATGCCCAGAGCATCTCGTGTATGTATGTATGTATGTATGTATTTTTTTAGCTGCACTGCATGGCATCAGGATTTTGGTTCCCCAGCCAAGGATTGAGCCCGTGTCCCCTGCAGTGGAAGTACAGAGTGTTAACCACTGGACCACCAGGGAAGACCCTTAATTTGTATTTAATGTTAGGATTTGTGTAATTCATTTTCCATTGGAATTCATGATAATCTGTCAACAACTAGTTAACTTAAATGGCATTTTACCTAAAAATAGTTAACTTGTTAGTGGCCTTTAAAAATTTTTAAATATTCTTTCCTTTGCTGAAATGAATTATTAGTCTTTAAGTCATCCTTTTATTTGACAAACATTTCTGAACCAAATAGAGAACACCAAAATAAATATGGTAATGACTAACATTTAAGGCTTTTATAGACATTATGTGTTCTTATTTAACCTGCCCACTAACTCTGTGAAAATTGGAATCACTGTTTTATAGATAAAACACAAGCCTAGAAATCAGTGAAAACTCACTGGTAAATTGAATTAATAGCCAGTTTTCTAGATCTTATTTCTGGAATCCATGTTTTACAACCCTGGACTGCAAAGGTAGTATAGTTTTTACTTTTATGGTATAAGGAGAAGTTAACTTTGGTCCTCAAACTTATCTAAATGACTCCTTATTGATAACTGAATTGGCCATACTTGGCTAAGGAAAGTTTCTAAAAATGTCAGTTGAGTATTTGTTTGGTTTCACCTTCTTAAAATATAGGATTGTTTTGTTTATTAAAACATAGGTCAATCATTTAAAAAAAATGTGTTTGTTTTTTAAGATAATCTTGATTTCAAGCATTTTCATGGTAACTTTATGGAAACAAATTTTGTTACTGGATTAATATACCAAGTTCCTTTGGTTTGATGGTGTATTGTATTTTATCCAGAATAGAATTAAAGCAATCTTTAATTAGAATCCATTATTCAGGGTTTTATCTGTCAGCCCTGTGACATTTGGTCCCCAGTCCATGTTTTTGCATATTTTATATGCAAACTTTTCTCTTGCAACGACCTTTTGCTTCTTTTTATAGTTTACTTCCCAGACTTAATCCTTGTAATCAATATGTATAATCCTGTACAACCAACCTCTTCATTTGGGTTGATAGTTGAAGTATATTTCCTGAGGGAGAACCTCATGCCTAGGCCCTAATCTTAAATTAGTTTGAAAGAACCCTTGATTGACCTCACAAAACACTTTGGACTAGCATGCCAGAAGGGAGAAGAAAATGTAGAAGGCTTTTGCATCTTGCCTTGGTTGTGTGCCCAGTAGTGTTGATAGATAGGACAGCAAATGAACAGGAAGATTGTCCTTATTGTTTCAAGCCGTTTTATTTAGCTTTATCTGTATTACATTTGAATGATAATTCTAAAATGTCTATAATATTAAACCTCCATTATGTAGTTAGGAAAAAAATTTTACATTATCATTAAATTTTATTACCAAAACAGAATTTCACAGTTGGCCCTTGAATAACGTGAAGGTTCAGACAAAAAATTCAAGTGTAACTTTACAGTCAGCCCTCAGCATCTAAGGAGTCAGCCCACCTCCAGTTGTGTGGTACAAATTAATTTTTTAAAATAAGTGGACCCCACATGGTTCAAACCCATGTTGTTCAGTGGACAGCGATATATCATTTTATACTAATTAAGAAGGAGTATAACAATAGAATACTTTAAAAAAATTGTTTCTCTTTGTAATTCTTCAAAACTTGATGTAACGATACATTTTGGAATTGAAAGGGACCTTAGAGTTCATCTAGTCCAGAAGTAAAAAAACTGGTGGCCCAGAGTAAAGATCTCCGTAACTCAAATAAGTGTGTTGGTTTTCACCAAGTCACAGTTTTTAGATTTGGAATGACTTTGGCTGTGTAAGTGTTCACTTTATTTGGCCATAATCCACACTATTCCCTAATAGTAACACCTTGCTGCTGGAGGCGTTTACATACCTACAACTTCTAAAATACAGCCAAGCGTCTTCAATCACAAGATAATATTGCCTTCTACAACCTTTTGTTTCCTCTTAGAAAGCAAAACAAGAGTGTATAATCAAGTCCTGACCTAACAGAAGCAGAAGATATTAAGAAGAGGTGGCAAGAATACACGGAAGAACTGTACAAAAAGATCTTCATGACCCAGATAATCATGATGATGTGATCACTAATCTAGAGCCAGACATCTTGGAAAGTGAAGTCAAGTGGGTCTTAGAAAGCATCACTACGAATAAAGCTAGTGGAGGTGATGGAATTCCAGTGGAGCTGTTTCAAATCCTGAAAGATGATGATGTGAAAGTGCTGTACTCAGTATGCCAGCAAACTTGGAAAACTCAGCAGTGCCCACAGGACTGGAAAAGGTCAGTTTTCATTCCAATTCCAAAGAAAGGCAATGCCAAAGAATGCTCAAACTACCGCATAATTGCACTCATCTCACGTGCTAGTAAAGTAATGCTCAAAATTCTCCAAGTCAGACTTCAGCAATACGTGAACCGTGAACTCCCTGACGTTCAAGCTGGTTTTAGAAAAGGCAGAGGAACCAGAGATCAAATTGCCAACATCCGCTGGATCATGGAAAAAGCAAGAGAGTTCCAGAAAAACATCTATTTCTCCTTTATTGACTATGCCAAAGCCTTTGACTGTGTGGATCACAATAAACTGGAAAATTCTGAAAGAGATGGGAATACCAGACCCACCTAACCTGCCTCTTGAGAAATCTGTATGCAGGTTAGGAAGCAACAGTTAGAACTAGACATGGAACAACAAACTGGTTCCAAATAGGAAAAGGAGTACGTCAAGGCTGTATATTGTCACCCTGCTTATTTAACTTCTATGCAAAGTCCATCATGAGAAACGCTGGACTGGAAGAAACACAAGCTGGAATCAAGATTGCTGGGAGAAATATCAGTAACCTGAGATATGCAGATGACACCACCCTTATGGCAGAAAGTGAAGAGGAGCTAAAAAGCTTCTTGATGAAAGTGAAAGAGGAGAGTGAAAAAGTTGGCTTATAGCTCAACATTTAGAAAACAAAGATCATGGCATCCGGTCCCATCACTTCATGGGAAATAGATGGAAACAGTGTCAGACTTTATTTTTCTCGGCTCCAAAATCACTGCAGATGGTGACTGCAGCCATGAAATGAAAAGACACTTATTCCTTGGAAGAAAAGTTACGACCAACCTAGACAGCATATTCAAAAGCAGAGACATTACTTTGCCGACTAAGGTCCGTCTAGTCAAGGCTATGGTTTTTCCTGTGGTCATGTATGGATGTGAGAGTTGGACTGTGAAGAAGGCTGAGCACTGAAGAACTGATGCTTTTGAACTGTGGTGTTGGAGAAGACTCTTGAGAGTCCCTTGGACTGCAAGGAGATCCAACCAGTCCATTCTGAAGGAAATCAACCCTGGGATTTCTTTGGAAGGAATGATGCTAAAGCTGAAGCTCCAGTACTTTGGCCACCTCATGGGAAGAGTTGACTCATTGGAAAAGACTCTGATGCTGGGAGGGATTGGGGGCAGGAGGAGAAGGGGACGACCCAGGATGAGATGGCTGGATGGCATCACTGACTTGATGGACGTGAGTCTGAGTGAACTCCGGGAGATGGTGATGGACAGGGAGGCCTGGCGTGCTGCGATTCATGGGGTTGCAAAGAGTCAGACACGAGTGAGCGACTGAACTGAACTGAAAGTATTTGATGCAGCCTGTCAGAAAGAGGAACAGTCACTATGGGCTGAGATAGTGTGAAAATACTTCAGATGTTTCTGACATTACCCTCCTAAGGACTGCATCCCAAGTATTTGTGAGTCAGGAACATTCTGTCCTGATCCCTGTGTTATTTTTTTCTACAGTGAAGGATAATGAATATTCTCCTATATAGAGTTAGCAAAGGGAATCACCAAGGGGCATTTTGTACATATTGAATAATGCTACCTCATAAGACCAACTATGTTTGAAAAGTGAAAGTGAAGTTGCTCAGTCGTGTCCGACTCTGCGACCCCGCGGATGGTAGCCTACCAGGCTCCGCCGTCCATGGGATTTTTCAGGCAAGAATACTGTAGTGGGCTGCCATTTCCTTCTCCAGGGGACCTTCCCAACCCAGGGATCGAACCCAGGTCTCCTGCATTGCAGACAGACGCTTTACCATCTGAGCCACCAGAAATCCCATTTATATCCCAATTAGCAAAGGAAGGAGGGACATTGAAGTCTTGAGCTCTCTTGTGGATCCCAAACAAATGCCTATAACTATCTCAAATTCATATTTAAGTTCAGCCACAAATTAATTAAACATCATCCCACCAAAGATGTTGATTTAAAAATACTGAGCAGAACAAAGCCTGATGATAGAATCTTTTGTGGAAAATAGGATTTGATAACAGTTTGTTGAAATGACTGAGTACTGAGCTAAATAGTACTTTGACTTCAAGTCCTTCATTACCACCCTGATTAACATAATCTCTCCATTCCTTGCTATCTCCCTTAACTAGTTTTATACTTTTTTCTCCATAGTACTTGTCGAATTACCATGTTTTATACTGATTTTATTTGTCTCAACCCCCCCCAACTGTAAATTTTGGGGGCAAGGTATTTTATTCACTGCTTTATTCTGTTTGCCTGGAACAAAGCCTAACATGTAGAAGGTACTCATATATGCCTGTTGAATATTGAGTGCTATAATACAGTAATCTTGATAGAGGGTGTCATTTCTTAGATTTTCTTTTTTAATTCTCAGGTTTTAGCACAATCCTTGGTTTAGAGTGGGTCTTCAGTAAATGTCAACATGAACTAAAGAGCCAAGAGGTTTTTTACTGCATCTGTTTTTCATTTTGTAATGGTGTTTAAAGTTTCCTCGGTTTGTTTGTTTGTTTGACTGCATGAGGCCTCAGTTGTGGCGCATGAGATCCTGGTTGTGTCCCGTGGGATCTTTTGTTGGGGTGCGTGGGCTCTCTAGTTGGGGTGTACGGGCTCAGTAGTTTCTGCGAGTGGACTCTCTGGCTGTGGCGTGTAGGCTTAGTTGCTCCATGGCATCTGTGATCTTAGTTCCCCTACCAGGGATCAAACCCATGTTCCTTGCACTGCGAGACAGACTAACCACTGCACCACCAGGGAAGTCCCTCCCCAGTGAGTTTTATGTTTATTTTTTATTTTTTTCCCCCAATTAGTGTTAGATGTGTAGTCTTGTAGTTCTTAATTAGGGACAGTAATGTCTGACCTTGGGTGTGTCCTGGGTCTTGTTAATGTAGAATATTGTATGCAATATGTGTGCATGTGCACGCGTATGCGTGCAGTCTCAGTCACGTCTGACTCTGCGACCCCATGGACTGTTAGTCACCAGGCTCCTCTGTCCATAGAATTTTCCAGGCAAGAATAGTGGAGTGGGTTGACATTTCCTACTCCAGGGTATCTTCCTGACCCAGGGATCAAACCCATATCTCTTGCGTCTCCTGCATTGACAGGTAGGTGGGTTCTTTATCACTGCACCATGTGGGAAGCCCATTAGACGTAATACAGAATAGTAAATATTTTTATCAATATTTTATAATTATTATTCATTGTGAGTTGAGTGATTGGCTAAACTTGGCGTTTTTGAGTTTATATTGGCCACCTTTTTTTTTTTCCTGATTTTATTGAGAGAGAATTTATGTACAGCACTGTAAAAGTTTCAGGTGTTCAGCATAATGAATTGGCTTAGATACATTGTGACATGATTACCACAAGTTAGTGAACATCCGTTGTCTCATATACATAGAAAATTAAAGTAGAAAAAAGTATTTTTCCTTGTAATGAGAACTCTTAAGATTTACTCTGTTAAGAACTTTTATATAACATAAGCAGTGTTAGTTTTATCCTGTTGTACATTATATCCTTAGTATGTACTTATAACTGCAAGTTTATACCTTCTGACTGCCTTTGTGCACTCCCCCCCTTTTTTTATAATTCTAATAGATTTCACCATTTTTAAGTTATAATAACATGCTACAATTACAGGACAACTCCATGACTCCTCTTTCACCTTCTGGCTTTAATTTTCATTTGTGTATTATAAATTTACTGTTTATTAGTAATAAAACTCTCAGAAAAAAACTACATTTTAAAATGATTCAAAATACTGATTGATTAGTATATATTAATATATATATTACATTTTGTATTGACAGTGGGAGTTTCCTATAAGATACATTCCAGTTTCAGAGATGTTAAAATATATTTTAAAAATGCCTCTTAGATTTTAGTGGAATATAGTAAGTATAGCTAAATTTATAATATAGTTCAGTTAGTTTTTAACGTATTCTAAACTGGTTGTAGTAATAGGACTAAATTAAGGATGGAAACCCACATATGATTGGAAAATAGTTTAAGGCTATGCATTGTATCTTTTTGCCTACCTAGAAGAAACTTTCTATTAATAAACTAGACAAACACTGAATAGCAGTAGTCCTCCTCCTTTCTTAGTGTTTTGTTAAACTAGTAGGTAAAAGGGTAGAGCAGTGATTCTCAGATGAGGGAACATCAGTTCTGCTACACTGTATTGAGCAGTAGCCCAGACCATTGCTATTACAATTATTTTTAAAGCTATCTTTTACTGATTATTACTATGTGCAAGGACTCTTGAGGGAAATTACCACATTTCATATGCCAGTCACTGTTTGAGGTTCTGGGGATATAAGAAAAGACAAACATTGTCATTTTTGTGGACTTGTATATCCATCTCACAACCTTACCGTATAGGCATTACTGTCTCCATTTTCCCTGTAAGGAAAGTGAAGCTCTAAAAGGTTTCATGACTTGCCAAAGATTATACAAAATCAGGTTTTAAAATGTAGATGCTGTGAACCACTCTGCTGTGCTGTCAAAATTGTCCCTCTTTGGGGTTCAGTGAATGAGAACAAGTGTTTTCAGTGACTCAGACAACAATTATCATAACCCCTTTGAAATTCTGATATAACTCTACCTATCTTAAAATTATGCATGAAATTTTAAAAACTGAACTAATGGCCATTGCCAACCATTCGGGGTTGGCATTCATAATGAAATCCTCTTTTTATCGTTGGCTTAGAATCTGTAAACAGTTTTTCAAAGCTGGTGTAGTAGAAGGCACGAATTTAAAAAATAGGTATTAGTTCCAATCTTGGCTTTTTTTTTTTTTAAATTAAGGAAAATACTATCCCAAGAGTTGGTATTTAGTAGGATTTAAATAAGAATATTTTGCTTTTTTGTCCATATAAGGAAATATTGGCAAAAAAATTAATGAAAGAGAATGACTTACTTCGTTTGTGGTTCCTTCTTATCAGTGTTCCTTGTTAGAAAGCTGCTTATTGGTAAGTTAAATTTGTTTTGTCACTGTTTTTGTATTCGAAAGTCTGTTGATGATTTTCATATTTCCTACTTGAAGATTGAAAAGTTTTCAATTTCTTGTTAATTTAGGGCTCTACAGTTAAAATTCTTGTTTGTGTTACTAAAATTAAACTGATAAGTGTTATTTATAATTTCCACAAGCTGGAAACAAACCAAAATATCCATGAGCTGGTGAATGGATAAAGAAAATATCACCTATATCCATACTATGCTTTTTATCAATAATAAATAGAAGGAACAAATTACTAATAAAGCAGTAATATGGGTGAACCTGTCTCATCCTGGCAATAAGTAATACTTTGGATAAATGAAGCAACTGGGAAGAAAGAAGGACCCTAGTCATCTCATTAGGAAATGTAATTCCCAGAAATGTTTACATTTTATAGTATATACAAGTGTCCTCATTCACAGCTTCCCATTTCTTAGAAAACAAAAGCCTTTTGGTTTAGTTTTTCTTTCTGGCTTGTTTACTTTGTGAGGATCTCTGAAAATGCTCAACTATTGTAGATTTTCTAATTTTTCATTTTCAGTTTCCTGTTGGGGTCTTTAGACCATTTACAGAAAGAACATGTCTCTCTTTAAAATTTCCTGAAGTTAATATATTTTGTTTCCTGTGTTCATTCTGTTTACAGTGTTAAATGTTGAGCAGTCTACCCCTGAAATAGTATATTTCCTAAATTTTTCTTCTCTCAAGGCGAGTTTTTTTTTTAAATATGCTGGACTGTTTGAATCTGGTCTTTACTGTCCTCCTCCTGTTAATCTCTTTCTTCTATGATAAAATTAAGTACTTAGTAATTCAGTTGGGATTCTACAACAAATTTCTGTTCATCTACCTGAGATTTAGAAAAATCTTTAAACATAACTCCAACTAAATTCTAGACCAGTTTTTAAATTCAGTTTCTACAACTCTGACTTCTACTCTAGCAATTTAAGAGATTTCTTTGCTAAGAAACTGTCAAGAAAAGTAATGCATTTCAGTGGTATGGTCAAGGAGTAAGTGGAATAGAAAGGCATTTTGGGAAGTATAAAGAGACAGTGGTTCAGGGAGGGTAGGTTTCCAAAGGTTTGAGCAGGGGAGTAAAGGAAGGCTGTCTTAGTCATCTTATTTTGAATCTTTGGAATACCAATTAGAGGAGTTGATTATTGAATGTTATTTTTTTCTCATAATTATTCTATGTTTATAATTCCTCTGAAAGTGTTAATTTTTACATTTTAAAAGTTGGCCATAAGTCCTGTTGTTATTCTGTAGTTGTCAAAGTCCCCATTTTTGTAATTTAGCGATGAAAGTGCAAGAGTCAAGATTATATTGGAAGTTTATAAAAGACACAGAAGTTTTTCCTAGAAAAGGTATGGCCTTGACAAATAAGAGAGAGATCACTAGAGTCAAAAAAAATGGTGTTGGGGTAATTAACTGGAAAGAGATACATTGGGAACTGTTTGGATAATGGAAGTGTTTTAAATGTTAATGAGAGTTGTGTTTGAGGTTGGAGGGTATTGCCATATGCCAAAATTCATTTAACTGTGTGCTTAAGATCTGCTTGTTTACTGAATGTAAATTATTCCTCAATATGATATAAAGTGAAAATGAAAGTAAAGGTCGTTCAGTCGTGTCTGACTCTTTGCGACCCCGTGGACTATACAGTCCATGGAATTCTCCAGGCCAGAATACCGGAGCGGGTAGCCTTTCCCTTCTCCAAGGGATCTTCCCAACCCAGGGATTGAACCCAGGTCTCCTGCATTGCAGGTGGATTCTTTACCAGCTGAGCCATAAGGGAAGCCCAAGAATACTGGAGTGGGTAGCCTGTGCCTTCTCCAGTGTATCTTCCTAACCCAGGAATCAAGCAGAAGGGGTTTCCTGCATTGCAGGCGGATGTTTACCAACTGAGCTATGAGGGAATATGATATGATCTAAGTGTGCTTTAATTTTTTTTTCCATTGAGGCATTTTCATATTTGTATTATCCCTAGAAAAAGGATCCCAGGAATTTCTCTCCTGTGTTTTTATCTTGCTTCTTCATTGTCCATGATGCCAGCTCAAGTTGTCAGTTCAGTGAAACCATACTGACGGGTTAGGAGCATATTATTCTGCCATTTTTCTAGATCTTTTAGTGGCACCTCAGATCTAGGGGCTGATCACTCCACACTTGTTTGACCTGCCTGTGAGGTTCACAGTAGTTTTCTCAACTCTGCAATCATTGATTTCAAATTCACTAGTGTAATCATGCTTCATTATCATATTATCACAGAAACTGACTGGAGCAAGCCTAGTAAGAACCTGATACTTGCCTCTCCTTTCAGCATTATTGATGCTCTTGAGAGCATCAGCTGGGACTTTCGTGTGCACCATGATAGCAGCACAGAAAGAGTTTAAAAAATTCTTTTTAACAAAGGTATTCTTACAAACAGATCTTCAGGTCTCTTGACCAAGCAGAAGTTAGGAAGGTGCCCCATAATCAGCCCCACAGTTCATGACCCTGTAATGCTGTCATGAAAGTGAGTGACCCACGGTGAAGTTTGGCCCATCACTCACCTTTGCCTGAATTGGTCACTGATTGTACTCATCTTCAACCTTTAGTGCTTGGGGCCAGTTTGAATTTCACTGGAGGCTTTTCAGACCTATGTGTCCATCCATTCCAAACAGCTCTCCCTTATACAGTGAATGTAAACAAAACAGTTCAGGACAAAATAGAACATGAGACAAAATTTTGCGCAAGTAGACTAACAAAAAGCAAAGCAAGTAGCTGAAGAATTATGAACTAATGGCAAAAATACATATTAAGTAGTACACTGCAGGCCAAAATCAAAAGCCTAAATTGCCTTATACAAAAACCTACTTGGTACAAATCCTAGAATAACAGATTTAACAGTGTGAGCTCAAGGAACTTATTGGAGCACCCATCATTGTTGTTACTGACTCATGTGATACGAAAATCTAAGAACAAACAAGCTGGACACAGGCAGCCCATTCAGTACGCTTGTTTGTCTGAGGGCATCCTTTGGAATGATGCCAGAGGAGGATCTTAAGTGGACAATCAAAGAATGAGCAATACCATTCAATAGCTGAAGTTATTGATTACTTAAGGAAACGCTACCCTGGTCTCATATTGCCTGCCCTGATCTGAGCAGACTACTAGTCTTACAGAGTCTTTAGGGAATTTCAAAGTCCAGAGATCCACAAACTTTCAAAGGCAGGAATGAATTAATTATCAACTGTAAAAGCAGCATCAGTTAAGTTAGACAGTTGCTGATTGTTGGCATTTTTCTGGGTGTTCACTGAAGTCTCTCTCTCTTTTTTTAAGTTATGACACTTGCAAAGAAGTGAATCAATAAGTGGCACAGCCCAGCTGCCTAAAGGATAAAAGATTCAGGGAAATAAGTCTGTTTGTGTTAAAGTTAGTTGATTTGCTCTTTGGGATGCTGTTTAATAAATTATTGACCCCAAAGTTACCATGTTCCGTCTAGCTGGGTTCAGAAACACAAATTTGAAGATGTCTTTCGTTAGAGTCCTAAGTTTATTTTTAAATATTTCTCAAATATTAATGTAGGTCTGGGTGGTTGGATAATGTCTACATGGAGCTGAATAGAATTACCACCTAAGTAATCCTATTTTTAAATGACTTTACATTAAAAGAAATAAACCTGACCAGTTACACATTTACAGAAAACAACTTTTTTGTCATGAATTAAATGCGCACTACCATGTGGGATATTCTTTAAAGTGAAAGGTGGTTCAGCTTTTATTTATATCTTTTTTCATGAAATATCTGGTAAGAACTGTGCAGTTCACAAAAGTTAAGGAGTGTTCCAGTACTGGAGAGAAGTCTATGGAAATGATAAGTTCACTAAGTTTAGAAATAAAATATAGGAACTAGTAAGTGGGAAAGTTAGCAACTGACTTTTTTGGTATTTTTTAAATTTGGTCTCTTCCAGGGCCCCCTACCCCCCCCCCCCCACCCCAGTTAAGGAATGGAGAAAAATACAGTAAGTGATCCATGTATTTAAAGGCACAAGTGAAGGAGAAGTTTTTGAAAAGTCATCCTTGGTATTAAACATGGCATCCTAAGGAGAAATAAAAGGATGGCATATAGTAGTAGTTAGTTGCTCAGTCGTGTCCGACCCTTTGGCAACCCCATGGACTGTAGCCCTGTTCCAGGCTCCTCTGTCCTTGGAATTCTCCAGGCGAGAATACTGGAGTGGATTGCCACTTCCTTCTCCAGGGTATCGAACCCAGGTCTCCTGCATTGCTGGGAGATTCTTTTACCATCTGAGCTACCAGATGAATAAAACACAGGATTTCTTCCAAGAGTATGGACCAGAAAGAAAGAACATATAAAGAGGTTTAATACAAAGAAATATGTCAAAGTGAGTCCATTCTTAATTGACTGAGAAGTAAGAGGCTATCAATAAAAGGCTGGTCACAGAAGCATATTCACTAAAGTAAATGGTTATTGGTGGGTTAAATGTGTTCAGACCAGTCCTGGTATTGTGTTACTATAAGTAAAGAACTCCGACTCTTTGCAACCCCATGGTCTGTAGCCTACCAGACTCCTCCGTCCATGGGATTTTCCAGGCAAGAGTGCTGGAGTGGATTGCCATTTCCTTCTCCAGGGGATCTTCCTGACCCAGGAATCGAACCTGGGTCTCCCTCATTGCAGGCAGACGCTTTACCATCTGAGGTACCAGGGAAGCAGATATCAATAAAAGGCTGGTCACAGAAGTGTATTCACTAAAGTAAATAGTTATTGGTGGGTTAAATGTGTTCAGACCAGTCCTGGTATTGTGTTACTATAAGTAAAGAACTGTCATCTCTTCATTGAAGAGGATTTAAAGCCTGGTCTGGTGGCTACTTTTGTACCATAGCCACTAGCAAATTATTTTTTTTTTTCTAGAAATGTGGGAGCTTTGTATTCTCACGTTATTCCCCATCCTGGAAACTTGCAGATCTTCTTTCCCTCTCAGTAGTAAGCTAAAATTTTAAAATGATGAGCCTTGGTATGGGTTGTTTCTTTGGGGTTTTATGTTTATTTGATTTTCCCTGTTTCATCATACTGAATACTCAGTAGACATTTATCAGTCTGGACACTCACGTTCTTGAGATTTACTTTTGATTCCTGACCGTTTTTGGTCTCTTTGCCACCCCATCCAAACACCACCCTCAACCTTCTCTCAGACACACAGGCACACAAACTTCAGTAATAGATACTTGGTCAGCTTTCTCTGCTAACTCATTTACCATTTATGTATCTCAGAGGCCAGCAAGTTTTTTCTGTGAATGCTTCATATTAATAGTAAGTATTTAGTAATAGTATCTGTGGATCAGATAGCTTCTGTTATAAGGACTTAACTCTGCCATTACAAGACAGCAGCCACAGACAATACAAATGAATGGATGTGGCTGTATTTCAGTGAAGCTTTATGTGCAAAAACAGGGAGTTGGATTTGTTTGCAAATCCCTCCTCTATACTGTTCATCTTTACCAGAAAGTTAGCTCAGTTGAGGGCAGGAATTTTATTTGCTGTTCATTGGGGATATCCTTGTACTTAGTAGACCTCAACTACTTGTGATTCAGGATTACAAGTGGTTCAGAAAAGGAGATAACATGTTTATCACTGCCGTCTTTTAGCCAATAGAATGCCCCTTAATGCAGTTTTTCAGTCCTCTCCCCCCACCCCCGTTTTTCTTGATGGAGTATTTTATAGTAACTGAATATAGTAGGACTAAGAATCATGTCTAGAATTCTGCAATTTCTTTCTTCGGATGTTTTATAAAGAGCCCTACCAGTAGCATTATTTACTAAGTTTGTTTATGAAATGCTCCATCTTAGTATGGTATAGTAGTCATTTTAAATAAATGCATGAATGTTTTATTTATATAAGAAGCACATGAATGCAAAGATATTACTTAAGAATTCTTTCTTTTTTTTTTTCTTAATAAGGTACTAGCTTTTACAAGTTTGCACCATGCGTGAGTATAAGCTAGTCGTTCTTGGCTCGGGAGGCGTTGGAAAATCTGCTCTGGTAAGACATTCTCACTGTACCCAAGCTATTCACACTTAAGACATGTTCTTTTTCTGTTGAGTGTTAGGTTTTGCTTATTTTTTTGTTAAGGTGAAATCTCATTGATTTTAGAAGTAATATGATATTTTTTCTTGTAATTTAGACAACTTTTAGTTGTATCTGGGTAGATCATATTCTCTCTGGAACATGGGTTCCAGACCAGAATACAGTTTGGACTTAAGCCCAGTTTGGACTTGAGCACATACAAGTCTATGTCTGTCTGCATTTCAGAGCAAGATAGAAATAAATATTGGTCCATTTCATTGTGAGTTGGCTTAAAAAATATAAGTTTTATGTTATAAAAATTAAATAACTATATTTTTAAAACTTTTTTCAAAGTTTACCTTTGACTGTCCCACCATGTTTTTTATATCAAAAAATAGTAAAGTAAGAAAGAAGACACAACTTGACAATGGTAGGTAGGAAGGGGAGAAACTTAGGGGAAATAACTTGGTGAATGGTTCAGAGTTTAGCAAAGCCCCACCTCAAGATAGACTGACCATCTTACTTTGCCACTTGTTTGTCACATAAACACCCAGCACAGAATTTGACTTGCTTGGATCAAACTGAGAAGTGTGTACCATGGAATATGAACTGTGTTTTCATTTGTAAACATATTCAAAGTGATGGAGAGGCATTGTGAGTGTGCACATATGTGTGTTCACCAAATAATTAGCCACTTTCTAACTAAAATTCACATTGAAGCCCTAAAACTGAAATAGGAACCATTTAACAATTTTTAAATATAAGCTCTAAATTTAGACCTACCCAATAAGGAACATTATGATTATTAATATTTAAATAAAGCTTTCTGAGGTAATTTTCCCACCAAATACTTATGTTCGAAGGTAGTTGTGGTTATTTTTTTTTTATCAGTGGTATAACTACTTATGTGAAATTAATATTTTTGAATGTACAGACTTGGATTTTTCTTTTTGAGGGAGTATAATGGTATGTTAATTTTTTTCAGACTGTACAGTTTGTTCAAGGAATTTTTGTTGAAAAATATGATCCTACGATAGAAGATTCTTATAGGAAGGTATGTTACTTTAGAAGGCTTTTGCTTTCAATTTTACTGTAAACATAAATTATTGTTTTTAGCTTAATAAATATTAAATGTTGTCTATAGAGTATAGGATGAGGAGCAGAGTTAATTTATAAAATTAGTGGGGAGAACTCACATCTGATTATTTCCTGGCATTGCATGTTTACCATCTTACAAGAATCTTAATCACTCTTGCTTTATCTTTCTTTCTTGCTCACAAAGAATTTTAAGTTTACACTGACCCCCAAGTTGTAATTTGTTACAATTTGGCTTTAGAGTTGAGACATCCACTTCAGGTGGGTAGTTCCATGTTTCTCCCCTCTTTCTGCCCACCAAAGACTGAATGACTCTCAGGCTCCCTGCTTTTTATATAAAGATGTAAGTACAAAAGTCTCCCTAATTCCTATTTACAACTCCTTGAGAAAATTCCACTGCTCATAATAGTAGAAAAGTTTATTGTTCATTTCTGTAACACGTGACAATAAAACTTAATATGCAGACATTTTTAATTTACAAGGGAGAGAATTACCCGCCACCTTAAAGCAGCCAGCCTGGCCCTTGCTGCGGTGCAGACACTGTTTCCATTCCTCTTCTGTGTCCACAGTCTGCCAAAACTAGAAACCCTTTCTGGACCCCACCTCTGAGGCAGCATTACTCTTTTTTCTGCATCTGTATCTTTTTTTCCTAGGAAATGTTAGGTTTAAAGGGTACAGGGATATATAATTTATTTGATAGCTCTTCTTCCTTGCTACCAAAAATTTTGTTCCAATATAGTGAAGGGGATGTAGTTATAAGCAAAAGGAAAGTATATCTAAGGTATGGCAGAATTGATAAAGATAGTTACTTCTGACATTATTGGAACTGTTACTGCATTAAATAAAAATTTTTTGAGCTGATTTGAAATTATTTCCTCTGCAGAATTAAGTGCTGAGTGATTCACATTGAGATTGGAGCTTGTATATCTTGTAGATATCTTTATATTAAATTGAGAACTCATGGTTTTTGCACTTGGTGCAGTTTGAGGGTCAGTAAACGTTAGTTATCCAGCTATTTTTTTCTCCTGTTTCGTTAAAGCATGTATTACTTGAGATTAGTATCAAAGTTGCTATAATCTGTGTCTGTTTTAAATATCATATTAATATTATACATATTAAAGTAGTCTTATATACAGGAAAAAAAATGAAGATCTACCTTAATTTCCCCCCTAGCAAGTTGAAGTAGATGCACAGCAGTGTATGCTTGAAATCTTGGATACTGCAGGAACGGTATGTAAAGCACTACCCAAGTGTATGCACAGCTTGTGCAGTGTTGGCCTTATAAATGCTGGTATACTTACAGACAAGCATTATTTAACAGTAAGGCTTGCATTAAGTCTTAAAGCTGTCTTCCTTATCCTCTTGAATTATTTTCTTGTGTGCATGGGTTATTTACTGAAGAAATAAGTAGAAAATTTGTATGAAAATTTTCATAGCTTCACTAGTACTTTTAAAGAAAGTTAGGCTATATTTCCATATATTAAATTATGTGGGAAATACCTGAGATTCCTCAGTGACTGTGTGAAGTATTTTGAATAGTACCTTTCATCCTTCAATATATTTACAGAACAGCTAGATCTGATGGTATCTGAAGGTGAAGGGAAGATTTACTCTGGATGTGTGGTATTCATTCATCTAATGTTTGAGTACCTGATATGTGTCGTGGCTTGTATTCTTACACTCAAAAGCTTACAGTCGAGTGAAGGAGGAAGTGTGGGGAAAATGGCACCATGTAGGTAACTTGCTGGTGGACCTCGGAGAGCTGGAGCATTATGAGCTAGCTGTGAGTAATGGTGATTCGATTTGGGTGCCTTCCGTATGGTGGCTTGAAAAGCTGCCTTCAAGCAGCGTTTGAAGATGGGACGTTTCCACTTCAGTGCATTTACTGCACATAAGCCTGCTCTGGTGTATATTTTTAAACAAAACACTTATTTCTTGAAATACCAATTTTTCAAATAGCCACGGACTACAGTTTTAAGAGATGTTACATAACACTACTACATTCTTCTTTGAGCTCTAATTATAGACTTTGAAAATTGTCAAATTAACTGTCAAAACATTATTTTTTTTTAATGATTCTTTCTTTCAACTGTAGGAACAATTCACAGCAATGAGGGATTTGTACATGAAAAATGGACAAGGCTTTGCATTAGTTTATTCCATCACAGCACAGTCCACATTTAATGATTTACAAGATCTGAGAGAACAGATTCTTCGAGTTAAAGACACGGATGATGTAAGCTGGCTTCATAATAACTACATTTTCTTTCAAACACTTATTGTGGTGATATCCGATTTAAAAGTTTGAATTTAAATCCAATTTAAACTTCATCTATTTTGAGGAGTTTGTTTTTCAAAAGCTTTTTCTTTGAAAGCGAAAAACATACCTTTAACACTGTATAAAATGTAAAAAGTGAGAAATACCTTCCTCCTGTGTAAAATAAAATTTATACCCTTCCTGTTTTTTTCCCTTCATATTTTTGAATCTTGTGTTTGGTGGAGAAGGGGGAGAGGTGTCGGTGGCAAATATTATAGTAGAGCAGATGACGTTCTGGTAGATTTAAGAGCCTTTTTAATAGGAATCAGAACAACACATGAACACATCTCAAGCAGTTATGACAGAAGGAGCAAGAAAGCCAACAAATATATTCAATTCTAATGTTAAGTAACATGCCCCTTCCAAGTACACCATAATGGAGTTTAACCCTGTAGGAAACTACAAAAGGATTTTTTAAATTCCTCGTCACGCTATGTATATAAATTCATCTTGCATCAGAATCACCTGTAAAGCTAGTTAAAACAGATTGCCAGGTCCCACTCCGAGAGTTTCTGATTCAGTAGGTCTGGAATAGGGCTCAGAAATTTGCATTTCTAACATATTTCCAGATGGTATTGGTGCTGCTGGTCTGGGCATCATACTTTTAAGAAGCACTGTACTATGTATAGTTTAATTATAGCAACTATTTCGAGAGCTTGAGAGCACCTGTTAGAAATATCCACATTTCCTTGCCTTCTGAAGGACGCCTTTGGGGGGACCTTAACATACTTAGGGCTTCCCTGGTGGCTCAGACGGTAAAGCGTCTATCTACAATGCCGGAGACTTGGGTTCGATCCCTGGGTCGGGAAGATTCCCTGGAGAAGGGAATGGCAATCCACTCCAGTACTCTTGCCTGGAAAATCCCATGGACGGAGGAGCTTGATGCAGGCTACTGTTCGTGGGATTGCAAAGAGTTGGGTACGACTAAGAGACTTCCTTTTCTTTCTTTAACATACTTTAGTTTAGCAGCTTTAGTTGGTAAAGCTGTTTACCAGTGTCTCTGGTAACTACTGTAGGTTTTCTATCAGTTACATTAAACAGGTATTTACTAGTATAATACTGTATATCTGTTCCTTAAAAAGCCACAAATCTTGATTTTCTAGTTTGGATTTTTTCCAAAACTTCTTTAGAGAGCCAATGTCTAAAGGATTAATAGGAGTTTTACAGAATAAGGATTATTTTTCCTGTAGTGTCCAAAAACATGATTCATATGGTCTAGATGTTTAGTAAATTAAGATGATTTTAATTTTTGACTTTTAATATAGACTATATGAAAAGCTAAAAATTCTACCTTAAATTTTATCTACCTTCTAAATTTCTCCTTTTTTTGTGTTATAAAATTGAGAGTGACTTATTTGATAAATACTTGTTAAGAAACCAGAAAATCTGATATTTATTTATGTCCCTTGGAGAAACACTTTAAAATTTTGGAATATGTTGACTTTTTATGAAATTTCCTTTTGCATTTTCTTTTTAAAAAGGTTTTGTGTTTTCTTACTATAAGCTATAATTAGTTCATTGTGAGGAACTTCCCTGGCAGTCCAGTGATTATGTCTGTGCTTCCACTGCCAGGGCATGGCTTCAGTCCCTGATCAGGGAGCTAAGATCCTGCATGCTGCTCAGGATGCCTAAAATAAAAGTCTGTTTTGATACAATTTTCATGGTTTTTCCTCCCTCTTTTATAAGTAGATCATAGCTAGTTTTCTAAAAAATTTATGTGACAAGTTCTTAAGTTAATTGCTAATGCTTTTATATTTAACTGTCAGTTTTAGCACACCTTATTAATTTAGTGTTTTTCTTTGGCATAAAATAAAAACTAATCCTTATGGTTGACTCTTAGAATTT
Source organism: Capra hircus (assembly GCF_001704415.2). Lineage (NCBI taxonomy): Eukaryota > Metazoa > Chordata > Mammalia > Artiodactyla > Bovidae > Capra > Capra hircus. The sequence goes on along the minus strand of NC_030812.1, from coordinate 44,532,607 downwards.
TGATTTGAATTTATGTAGCATATTTGTTTACTTATTTGTTTTTACCCGTTTAGGTTCCGATGATTCTGGTTGGTAATAAGTGTGACTTGGAAGATGAAAGAGTTGTAGGAAAGGAACAAGGTCAAAATCTAGCACGACAGTGGAACAACTGTGCATTCTTAGAATCCTCTGCAAAATCAAAAATAAATGTTAATGAGGTATGGTATAATAGAACTCTTGATTTGGAATTTAGCTTTCAGAATTAATGGAAAGTAATGAGTGTGTATTAACACAGCCCCAAGTTAATTAAATATGTTAATTAGCATGCTAACAAGCAATAATACTATTTGAGCCTCTTTTATTAAACACTGGTGGTACAGTAGAATTTACCATAAAATGAAATAAGATTAAATGGAAAAGAATAGGGGTGGGGAAGACAGATTTAATCCTCAGATGTGTGAACAATGGTATGTAAAAGATGAAGACAAATTCAAGAGGAACTTAAAATTATGTTGTAGAATAAGAATACATAGAGTCAAAGAAGAGTAAAGGATTGTTCTCTCTGGATGATGATAAATGTTCTGACTAAACTAAGGTTTCTGCAGCTACTCAGTATTTACTTTAGGGAGAATGATGTTAGCCCTCCCAAAAAATAAACAGAAAAGCACTTGACAATTACAAGAATACCTGGCTTTACTCTCGTTCCTTAAATGAACAGAATATTTGCTTTCTGGAGAAGAGTTATGGAAAGTTCAATTTTTTCATTGTACTCTTTCACTTGTAGTTTGGGTGGGGGGGCGGTTTCCCTGCAATTGAAAATAAAAAATTAATAAATGTTTGCAGATCTTTTATGACCTAGTGCGACAAATTAACAGAAAAACTCCAGTGCCTGGGAAGGCCCGCAAAAAGTCGTCATGTCAGCTGCTTTAATATACTAAATGCATTGTAGCTCTGAGCCAGGTATGTTAATTTATCCTTTCTTCTGTTTTGTTTGTTTCCTCTAATTTTTAACCTCAACTTTATTAAAGGTCAAAAAAGCAAGTATAGAGTTTTCTGTTGTAGAAAACAAATGGTTACGTCTTACGAGTTAATATGATATCCTAGTAATTGAAATAATTATTTCACTTATATATGATCATGAGAAGTAAGGTATTCCACATAAGTATTCTAAATGAGTTTATCCAGTATATACTCACGTCTCAGTGAGTCACTGGTTTGTGCTGGCAACATAGTGATGATCAAAACCAATCTTCTCTGTTCTCTTCTTTGTTGCCTTAAGCTAATAAAGGTCTAGTGTAAAAGTCAGACAAACCATTGCAAAATATTATAAATGCTGTTGGCGGAATAAATGCAGCATGGTACTGATAATTAAAACCCCTGACATCATGTAGCAGACAAAGTACTGCCTATATGTTAGTTGAATTCTCAGAACAATTCTGTGTGGCAGAATTATTATAATTCCCATATTACAGATGAGTGAACTGAGGCACAGAAAGATTGTTCAATCCCTATAGTTAGTGAGTAGCAGAGTCAGAATTGAATCTAATGATCTGAGTACATGGCTCAGAATTTGAACTCTGAACTGATTACCTAAGTCCATAATTAGTCACTATGCTGTTATGGGTACTATCAAGAGTATTTAATTGGGGCACCAAACCAGTCAGATGTGAACTATGGATTCAGGGAAAGTCTCAGAGTGAGAGCATCTAAGTTGAAATCTGATGGATAAGTAGAAATTAGAGGGTAAAGAGTTCTTGGGCAGAGAGAACCATGGATGCAATCTTGAGATGAGACCACAAAGGAAAATTGAGCAAACATCAGTATAACATAGTTTTTGAAAACAGTTATATCAAATGAGTTAATACTTTCAAAGCAGTTAGTTCAGTACCTGGCACGTGGTAAACCCTCATCTGTTAGCTGCTGTTTGCCAAGTATCATTAAGCCGTATTTTTCTACTGTATTCTTGCCGTTGGGAACTTTGGACTAGCTCTGCTTCTTCCCATGTTAAATGACCCTGTACAACCATAGTACTCTGATTCTGTAGTTTTCTAGAGTTTTGTGCCTACTCTCCACTTACGACTTAGTGCTTAGAGATACAACTTTTCATTTTTTATATCCTCTCCTTTCCAACCACTTGGCCATTCTTAACAGCACACTTGTGCCTGAGCTCACTCTGCCATCTGTCCTTTCCAGTTTGCTCCATTCAGTCTGCTAAGATTTAGAAAACTTAGGAAACTCGTTCAGTCTGTAAACGAGGGCTTAAAGTTCAAAGCATTTGTGGAAATTATTTCATCAGCCATATCTATATTAACATTCTGGAGCAAGTCTGATTCCCAGAAAACCAATATAAAAAGGAAGTATTTTTTTTAGCCCAGGCGTATGTACAGAAAATCATCCAAAGTAAATAAATAAATGACAGACTGATGAATTCTGATTTTACCCTTTTAAGTTTAGATAAGATTTTAGTGTAATAACAGCCTTTTCTGACATTTCTCTTAAAGTAAGTAGGATCTGTTTTATAGAATTAAAAATCTATATAACTGCCAACTGTAGAGAGCCTTCATGAAATAAATTTGCTTTATTGACTTCTCTACACCAGCTTTTTAGCCGCTTGCTGAAAGAGTAGGGAAGAGAAGTCTTGGAAAGCTTGGTCAGATGTGCATTCTGTACTCACGATGTAATTCTAGGATTATAAACCCTCTCATAGGCCAGCCATGTTGGTAGTATTGCTGCCTGTTTGATTCTAGTCAAGTTGACTTGATGTAAAATTTTAATATGGGGTTTTGTTTTTGTTTTTAGTTTTCCTGCTTTTAATCTCTGGGAGGTAATACAAAGAAATTTGCGTTTAAGTACATTCAGCTTTCACTTGAGTGCCTTTCAGGAAGGCAGCAGAATATATCTACCCGTGCTTTGCTGTGAATCATAGTACATGGTCATAATGCAATGATGAGGATAGGAACCTGTATTATATTTATTTCTGATACTTTAGCACTGTTGTATTAATATGTCCTTTTGATCTTTAGTGTGCTGTTTACAACCTGTGTTTTCAATTAATTTTCTCCTTTTGACAGGTCTGAAGAACTGTTGCCCAATTCAACAGTGCCAGCATTCCAACTTTGTTAAACCTACCAACATCTTAAATGGACTTTCTGTGGTGGTACCCTGTAAGAGGCGGATGAAAACTACTACATCAGTTTGCACATTCTAATCACTTTCCAGTATCACAGAGAGATTTTTACTTATATAATAGTCCTAGAGTATGCAGCTGGTAAAACCAGAGGCTACAATCCAGTATTACTGCTAAGAGACATTTTTCATCCACCAATGTTGTACATGTATGAAAATGGTGTACTGTATACTTTAACACACCCCATACTTTGTATTGGAGAGTACAATAATGTAAATCCTAAAAGCACCACTATTTTAGCATAATAAAAGAAAGTCCAAAGAGCTCCTATATAGACTACTCCAGATAACTTTGCTTCTTTGATACTTGTAGCTTATTGTAATTTTTTTTAAGAAATTCAAGGTCATTATCATTGTATTGTACAAATAAGCGCTTTGATTAACACAGCTATATAGTTTTTTTAATTTTTAAAAAACCTGTGGAGACAGTGATCTTGTCTTTAAAATATGATAGTCCTTTCGGTATAATGTCTTAGATTAAAGACGTTGCCTTTAATATCTGTTGGGAAGGAAATGTCCAGACTTTTCAAATCTTTTATTATATGTTTCCTTTTTTGTTTACATAGGGAACAATGTTTATAGTTGTGTGTACAGTGGGGGTCTACAACAAGAAGTGTATATTTTCAAACAATTTTTTAATGATTTAACAATTTTTGTAAATCATTTTCAGGCTTCTGCAGCTGTAGATTCTCACTGTGAATCCCCTGCTTGCTCATGCATAAGTGTATTTGCAATACCAAATATACAGGTTTAGTATTTTTGCCTGTTAGTGATTGTTTCCCATGTGTAACGTTTTGGTTGAGATGTTAAATGGTGGAAGAGTACTGTGGATGTGAATGTGGGAAGTAATTTTAATCATGTGTAATTGGTCACAAGGCCTAAGTTGCAGTAACTATTGCTGTTTTATTTAACAATGCCTTGTTGCTTTGTATGCATTAACGTTTGGGTGTAAAGATTGTGTGTCTATCCAACAGGGAGCCACAGTATTTAAATTGACCAACCTAATGTTACAACTACTTCTGAGGTGGCCAAATGTAAACTAAAAGCCTTAATTAAAGTGGTGCAATTTTGTATAACTTAGCATCAGTAGTTCAATAAATTTGGATTGCCATGCAAGGGCTTGCATTATAATTACTTGCCACTTGAATGTGTTTTGTGTAATGTTTAACAGTGCTAGTTAAATAAATATGGGTTTAACTTCTTTTTAAATGTGATAGGTGCGTTTTGCATAGTGTGGTTTCATAATTTAACGTTTGGGCAAGCCAGACTCATTTATTAATTACAGAAATGATGAGAGAAAAATGTCAGGTATTTTTCTTAGTATTGTTTGAATATCCACATAACCATCTTTTGAATTTTTCCTTTGGAAAGAGTTCTGTAAATCAAGCAATATTACTTACGAACGTATGCCTTCTGGGTAGTGTTCAGTAGCTCTTTGAGGTATAGGAGGAAGAATTGAAAATAGTTCAGCAGGTGTTACACTTACAGATTTTTTTAAACTAGAGGATGCAGTTACACTTATGGTCATAAAAGTCTTTTAATCAAGTGGACTCAAGTACTACTTTTTATATAATGGGTCTTTGTCTCAGATGTGCTGTAATTTCTGTTCTTTTTTGAAATCTGTAAATGAATCTTAAACTTTCTCAAAATATTTTCCAGCCGCTGGAGAATATCAGCAGTTAATTAGTAATACCATCTAATTTAGGGATGTCTGTTAATCCCTTAGATACTTGGTATTTGAATGAGACATTTAGAAGCTTTTATTTTAAAAAGAAAGAAATCTTATTCCTTACCTATTTAACTCACAGAGTTCCATGTATTTAAAGGTTCAATGTATCTTAAGAAAAAAATGTTGTTCTCTCAGAAATCCCACTTAACCCACTTGTTTTGGCAGAATTGTTTTTATTTATAGTCGTTGGGAGAAAATTAAATCTGAAAAAAGTGGCATTGTGGAGCATTGAAATCACTTCAATTTGTTATGTCCTGTTATATCTCTTTGGTCCTTTTGGGGGGCACCACCATTAATTCAGGTACCTTAATAAATGTTTGTTGCCTACCAGCTATGTGCCAGGCTGAATTCTAGGCTCTTAAAAACAGATAAATAGTCAACAGATAAACTTAAGTAATTTCTATATCTGATGATAGAACAGCAACCAAGATCAACTTAGAACCCTGCCCTCCTAGAATTTATACTCCATTTAGGGTTTTTCAGCCTCAGCACTCTAAATGCTGTGTGCTAGATAATGAGTTTTCCTCTCATATTATGGGATTTTTAACACCATCTCTAGACTCTACCCACTGAATGTAATACCACCCCCAAGTTGAAACAATCAGAATTATCTCCAGATATTGCCAGGTGTCCTTAAGTTAGATTCAGGGAAGAGGGAGAGGGGTATTGAAGGGCAAGATTGCCCCAGTTGAGAACTGTCGATCTGATGGGAACCAGTACATTAATTATAGATAAGGGTTAGGGGTACAGAGTGGACAGTTTACTATAGTGAATAAGAACATGGGCTCTGGAACCATATTTCCTGGATTTCTAATCCCTGCTCTGCCACCTCCAGCATGTAAGCCTGGGTAGGTTCCTCAGTTGCTTTATCTGTAAAACAGAATGTTAGTAACATCTATTTCATAGGCTTTAAAGGGGCTTCCCAGGTGGTGCTAGTGGTAAAAACCCTGCAACATAAGAGATGCGGGTTCGATCCCTGGGTTGGGAAGATGCCCTGGAGAAGGACATGGCAACCGACTCCAGTATTCTTACCTGGAGAATGCCATGGACAGAGGAGCCTGGTGGGCCACAGTCCATGGATTCACAGTCGGACACAACTGAGGCGACTTAGCATGCGTGCACAGAGAGAGTGAAGTACTTGGCCAGTGTCATCCTCCAAGTCAGTATTTGTGTTGTTTCTTATTTTGCATCTTGCTAACAGAAATAGGGCTGGGGTTTGGCAAATGCACCATTTGTCTCCCATACAAAATAACTGCAGCTTAGGAATGCAAATCATGGACTTTTCTGGTGCTTAAATGGTGTGTAGCGGAGGGGCGGGGTTACTAAAATAAGTCAAAAAATTTGAGTTCTTTTTCATGTCCCCAAGGATACTTGGAGAAAGGTTTAAGTTTTTAGAGAAAACAGTGGTATTTCACTTTATTCTGAAAAGTGTAAAAACCCTGTTTTAACTTTCATGTTGATTCAGTTCTTTTTCTTAAATGTATAGTCTTTACCACATGTGGATATTATGAGTAGGAAGTTTTAAAGTCTCTATTTATGAAAATGTTTCCTTTTTTAAAGTCATCTCATCTTTAGATGTGGGGCAGCAAACTTAGAATCAGTACTTTTTACTGCAACATTTTTTATTCTAGTTTATCTGTTTTCACTGAATTTAATCCTCATCTATTATTCTGCCTCTTTAAAATCATGAAGTGTAGAGTTTGTTAGTATTTTATAATTAATACTCCTATGACCTTGTCTTGGAAACCAGTGTTTGCAGTTTTATCTCTCAAACTAACAATGAGCCTTAAATTGTGACTTATAAGACTCAAAAAATTTTAATCTATTCTGTAATTTGTTACAGTGCATCCATACATCTGGTATTTTATGACTGCATGAGAGAAGTGAAATAGATTGAAAATAGAACTAAACTTCTGTTCCTTTAACTGACCATTAAAAGAAGAATGTATGAGTCCTTGTTATGATATTGATGATAATTGTCAAAACTCTAAACTTGTTAATGGAACAACTAAATTTGTAGGCTTAACATTAGTTTATCTTTGAAAGGTAGAAATAAAATACTGCTAAATAGGTCAGTTTTCTAAGTGCTGCAGAAGCATTCCATATGTTGCACATACTCTGAACTTGGTCCCTTAACACCCTTTGGGTCACTTATAGATTACTGACCTTACAAATGATTTGTTTTTTCCAAAATTAGGGCTCTCTACGCAAATTTTGTATCAAAAGCATCAACAAACACATTTGGTATATTTACTATGTTCCAAGCACGGTTTACTATGCTAGCGTGGATAGAGCAGGGATGTTCTGCCCTCACAGAGCCTAGATTCTGCTGGGGGAGAGAGAGTCATCAAATGAGCAAAGGTCAGTTGGTAATTTGTTAAACTATCTCAGAACTTTCATTTGGGACAATTGAATGATTTAGGAAAGTATAGTATCATTTAATATGTATAAAGGTTTTATTATTTATTGGCAGAATTGTCTGAAAGGGTATGGAATTTTTACTGTTCTTTTGTTGTGTTACAAAACAGTAAACCTGATTTTTCACCTTACAAAAGCAGGTTAAACTTAGTTTAACCTGATCTTCCTTATGCAATGTCTTCAATGCAAAATTATCCATATTTAGTGTTTTGAGTCAGAACACAGGTTTTTTTCCTGAAAACTAAATAATGCAGATTCTACAAAATTTGAATATGAATAATGTATTCAATTACATCAAAAGGTTACAGGAGTTTTCAAAAGCCTTCAGTGTTTTTGTCATCTGTCATTATTATTCATTCAAATTTCTATTTATAGTGTGTTATTATGTCCCCTGGGAGAACTAAGTTCACAAGGGGAAATTCTGTTACTGTCAAACTTCTGAATAAGAAAGGTACTGTGCTTAGAGGAGAGTGGAGTAGCAAAAAGTAAATGAGAGAATAAACCCAGTCCCTGTTGCCAAGGTTCTTAATGTTTCAGTGGTGGGGAAGGCCAGTCAGAATAAGCAAAAATCCAGTACCTCACTTCTAACCACAGAGTTCATGCTCCATTATCCATACTAATCCAAGTGACTAACAGTAAAAAAAAAAATTGTATTTTGCTTTAAAATGTATGGACTGTTGATTTATATTTCTCTTTTATTCAGGTCAGTGTTAGATTCTCAGAGCAGATCAACCAGTGATGGAAAACTAGACAGAAATAAGTGTCTTTACATACTGGAAATGGGAGAGATAAAGTAGGTACAGTACAGAATGGGTAGTTACTAGAGAGCCGCTCTGCTGTTCTAAATGGGAGTAAAGGAAAGCAGTGTATTTTTTTTCAAACTTAATTGAAGGAAAATCACCTCACAGTATTAATATTGTGTTGGCCTTTGCCATATATCAACATGAGTCAGCCATAGGTGTATATGTCCTCTCCCTTTTTAATGTCCCTCCCATGTCTTACCCCTTTAGGTTTTGAGAGTCCTGGTTTGAATCCCTGAGTCATATAGCAGAGTCTCATTGGTTATCTGTTTTACACATGGTGGTATATATCCTTCCATTACTGTCTTCATTCAGCCCACCCTTCCGCTAGCTCATGTCCATAAGTCTGTTCTCTATGTCTGCATTGCCATTTTTGCCCTGTAAATAGGTTCACCAATACCATCTTTCCAGATTCTATATATACATTAATACACAATATTTGTTTTTCTCATTCTGACTCAGTTCAGTTCAGTCACTCAGTCGTGTCTGACTCTTTGTGACCCCATGGACTGCAGCACGCAAGGCCTCCCTGTCCATCACCAACTCCCAGAGTTTATTCAAGCTCATGTCCATTGAGTCGGTGATGCCACCCAACCATCTCATCCTCTGTCGTCCCCTTCTCTTCCCGCCTTCAGTCTTGCCCTGCATCAGGGCCTGAATGAGTCAGTTCTTCACATTAGATGGCCAACATATTGGAGTTTCCGCTTCAGCATAAGTCCTTCCAATGAATATTCAGGACTGACTTCCTTTATGATTGACTGGTTGGATCTCCTTGCAGTCCTTGGGACTCTCAAGAGTCTTCTCCAACACCACAGTTCAAAAGCATCGGTTCTTTGGTGCTCAGTTTTCCCTGTAGTCAAACTCTCACGTCCATACATGACCACTGGAAAAACCATAGCCTTGACTAGACGGACCTTTGTTGGCAAAGTAATGTCTCTGCTTTTTAATATGCTGTCTAGGTTGGTCATAACTTTTCTTCCAAGGAGCAAGCGTCTTAATTCCATGGCTGCAGTGACCATCTGCAGTGATTTTGGAGCCCAGGAAAATAAAGTGTCACTTTTGCCAGTGCTTCCCCATGTATTTGCCATGAAGTGATGGGATCAGATGCCATGATCTTAGTTTCCTGAATGTTGACTTTTAAGCCAACTTTTTCACTCTCTTTCACTTTCAACAAGAGACTCGTTAGTTCTTCTTCGCTTTTCTGTCATAAGGGTGGTGTCATCTGCATTTCTGAGGTTATTAATATTTCTTGCAGAATTCTTGATTCCAGCTTGTGCTTCATCCAGCCCAGCGTTTCTCATGATGTACTCTGCATATAAGTTAAATAAGCATGGTGACAACATACAGCCTTGACATACTCCTTTCCCAATTTGGAACCAGTCTGTTGTTTCATGTCCAGTTCTAACTGTTACTTCGTGACCTGCATACAGGTTTCTCAGGAGGCAGGTCAGGTCATCTGGTAGTCCCATCTCTTGAAGAATTTTCCACAGTTTGTTGTCCACACAGTCAAAGGCTTTGGCATAGTCAGTAAGTTAGAAGTAAATATTTTTCTGGAGCCCTCTTTTTCGATGAGCCAGCGGATATTGGCAATTTGATCTCTGGTTCCTCTGCCTTTTCTTAATCCAGCTTGAACATCAGGGAGTTCACGGTTCACGTACTGTTGAAGCCTGGCTCGGAGGAATTTTAAGTATTATTTTACTAACTTGTGAGATGAGTGCAATTGTGTGGTAGTTTGAGCATTCTTTGGCATTGCCTTTCTTTGAGGTTGGAATGAAAACTGACCTTTGCGGTCCTTTGGCCACTGCTGAGTTTTCCAAATTTGCTGGCATTTTGAGTGCAGCACTTGCACAGCATCATCTTTTAGGATTTGAAATAGCTCAACTGAAATTCCATCACCTCCACTAGCTTTGTAGTAATGTTTTCCAAAGCCCACTTGACTTTGTATTCCAAGATGTCTGGCTCTAGGTGAGTGATCACACCATTGTGATTATCTGGGTCATGAAGATCTTTTTTTATGGTGGTTCTGTGTATTCTTGCCACCTCTTCATAATATCCTCTGCTTCTGTTAGGTCCATACCGTTTGTGTCCTTTATTGTGCCTGTCTTTGCATGAAGAGTTCCTGTGGTATCTCTAATTTTCTTGAAGAGATCTCTAGAGTTTCCCATTCTATTGTTTTCCTTTATTTCTTTGCATTGATCACTGAGGAAGGCTTTCTTATCTTCCTTGCTGTTCTTTGGAACTCTGCTTTCAAATGGGTATATCTTTCCTCTTCTCCTTTGCCTTTCACTTCTCTCTCTTCTCAGCTATTTGTAAGGCTTCCTCAGACAACCATTGTGGCTTTTTGCATTTCTGTTTTTGGGGATGGTCTCCTGTACAATGTCATGAACCTCCATCCATAGTTCTTCAGATACTCTATCAAATCTAATCCCTTGAATCTATTTGTCACTTCCACTGTATAATCATAAAGGATTTGATTTATGTCATAACAATGATCTAGTGGTTTTTCCGTACTTTCTTCAGTTTAAGTCTGAATTTGGCAATAAGGAGTTCATAATCTGAGCCACAGTCAGCTCCCGGTCTTGCTTTTGCTGACTGTATAGAGCTGCTCCATCTTTGGGTGCAAAGGATATAATCAATCTTATTTTGGTATTGATCATCTAGTGATGTCCATGTGTAGAATCTTCTCTTGTGTTGTTGGAAGAGGGTGTTTGCTATGACCAGTGCGTTCTCTTGGCAAAACTGTATTAGCCTTTGCCTTGCTTTATTCTATACTCCAAGGCCAAATTTGCCTGTTACTCCAGGTATTTCTTAACTCCCTACTTTTGCATTCCAGTCCCTTATAGTGAAAAGGACATCATCTTGGGGTGTTAGTTCTAGAAGGTCTTGTAGGTCTTCATAGAACCATTCAGTTTCTTCAGCATTACTGCTCAGGGCATAGACTTGGATTTCTGTGATAGTGAATGGTTTGCCTTGTAAACGAACAGAGATCTTTCTCTCGTTTTTGAGATTGCATCCAAGTACTGCATTTCAGACTCTGGTTGACTGTGATGGCTACTCCATTTCTTCTAAGGGATTCTTGCCCACAGTAGTAGATATAATGGTCATCTAAGTTAAATTCACCCATTCCAGTCTATTTTAGTTCACTGATTGCTAAAATTTGCCATCTCCTGTTTGATCACTTCCAATTTTCCTTGATTCATGGACTTAACATTCCAGGTTCCTATGCAGTATTGCTCTTTCTGACTGACTTCACTCTATAATGGATTCTGGGTTCATCCGTGTCATTAGAACTGACTCATGGATTCCTTTTTAATGGCTGAGTAATATTCCACTGTGTATATGTACTACAGTTCCTTTATCTGTCTGTGTGATAATGGACATCTAGGTTAAAGAACAAGTTTTGACAGCTGTGTGAAAGATAGCTCAGGAAGTGTGATGTTAGAGCTGGAGCCAACCCACCCAGTGTGTATGCTGCTTGAATCTGTAAGCATGAAGTGATTGGCTGGAGCTGTGGTGAGAAAGGGAGCCCAAAAAGTTTTTAAAAGGAATAATTGGAGAATTGGTTAGTGGCTTAGGTGTGGGGGCTGAAGGAAAGACAGACATAGTGGATTATATTAGCCAATTTGGAGATGAACATCAATGGTGATAAAATACAGAAGCCAGCAAGGTATTTCTGTTTTTAGTGCATGAGTAAAGAACTTTTTGGTATGACAAAGTTTAAGTGAGATGTTTTTAATTAAAGAGTATCTCATGAGGAGAGATGATTTTAACAGACTTTGAAGTCGTTGGTGTACAAGAGGCAACTGAAACCATAGTGAATGAAATTATAAGGATTAAGTATAGAGAAATACAAGAAAACCTGGTCTAAATGGGGTGGGGAAGAGAAGGATTGGAGAGCAAAGGATTGCTCTTAAAAAGATAAGGGCAGAGAAGGCAGCAAATAGCCTTCTATAGCCAGAGAATACAGCATCTTCGATGGCAAAATAGTAAGACTGTGACCCCACTTTTTGTCTTGGCACTGTTCAGTTCAGTCACTCAGTTGTGTGACTCTTTGCAACCCCATGAACCGCAGCACACCAGGCCTCCCTATCCATCACCAACTATGGGAGTCCACCCAAACCCATGCCCATTGAGTTGGTGATGCCATCCAACCATCTCATCCTTTGTCATCCCCTTCTCCTCCTGCCCTCAATCTTTCCCAGCATCAGGGTCTTTTCAAATGAGTCCGCTCTTTGCATCAGGTGGCCAAAGTATTGGAAGTTTCAGCTTCAACATCAGTTCTTCCAGTGAACACCCAGGACTGATCTCCTTTAGGATGGACTGGTTGGATCTCTTTGCAGTCCAGGGGACTCTTAAGAGTCTTCTCCAGCACCACAGTTCAGAAGCATCAATTCTTCAGCGCTCAGCTTTCTTTATAGTCCAACTCTCACATTCATAGACCAGCAGTAATTCATTCTCTAGATGTATCATAATTTATATTTGTCTCTTCATATACTACTTGGTGGGGAATTAGCTACTGCTCTAAGGAAATGATAGGATAGTTTTGGAAATACCATCTTCTTCTTAGTATCAGGTCCATGTATGTCTGCAGCAGCTACAGGCGCACTTCAGAGTTATTGGCAGGTTTAATTCAGACCATTGCAATAAAGTGAATATTGCAGTAATGGAAGTCAACAAGTGTTTTTGGTTTCCCAATGCATGTAAAAATTGTACTGTAGTGTACTAAGTGTACAATAACGTATCTTAAGGAAAAAAACTACAAACCTCATTTTAAAGTACTTTATTACTAAAAGATGTTAATCATCATTCAAGCCTTCTTCGTATCCTAATCTTTTGGGTGGTGGGGAGTCTTGCCTCGGTGTTAATGGCTGCTGATGGATCAGGGGAGTACTTTCTGAAAGCTAGAACGGCTGTGGCAGTTTCTTAAAATAAGGCAACAGTGAGGTTTGCCACATGGGTCAGCTCTTCCCTTCGTGAACAACTTATCTGTAGCATGCAGTGCTGTTTGGTAGTATTTAACCCACAGGAGAGTTTCTTTCAAAATTGGAATCAGTCGTCTCAAACCCTGCTGCTGCATTATCTAGTAAGTTTACATAATATACTAAATCCTTTGTTGCCATTTCAGCATTTTCACAGCATCTTAACCAGGAATAGATTCCATTTCAAGAAACCACTCTGTTGATCCATAATAAGTGGCTCCTCATCCATCTGAAGTTTTAGTGTGAGATTGCAACAGTTCCGTCACGTCTTCAGGCTCTGCGTCTAGTTAGTGCTCGTTCTTTCGCTACTTCCACCACACCTGCACTTACTTCGTCTACTGAAACCTTGAACCCCTCAAAGTCCTCCATGAGAGCTGGAGTCAGCTTCTTCCAAGTTCCTATTGTTGATATTTTGACCTCTTTCTGAATTAGAAATATTCTTGGGTTTTTTTTCCCATTATGATTTATTATAGGATATTGAATATAATTGCCTATGCTATAGCATAAGACCTTGTTGTTTATCCATTCTATATATAATAGATTGCATCTTCTAGTCCCAGACTCCCAATTCAACCCTCCTCAACCTCCCTACCCCTTGGCAACTACAAATCTGTTCTCTGTGAATTTTCTGTTTCAGAAATAAGTTCATCTGTGTCATATGTTAGATTTCCAATGTAAGTGATATCATATGGTATTTGTCTTTCTGATTTCACCTAGTATGTTAATCTCGAGGTCCATTCATGTTGCTGCAAATGGCACTGTTCCATCCTGTGTGTGTGTGTGTGTGTGTGCGTGTGTACACACCACATTTTTATCCATTCTGTCAGTGGACATTTAGGTTGCTTCCATGTCTTAGCTACTGTAAATAGTGCTGCTCTGAACATAGGGGTACATGTATCTTTTCCAATTATTGTTTTGTCTATGTATGTGCCCAGGAGTGGGATTGCTGGATCATATGGGCAATTCTATGTTTTTTAAGGAACCTCCATCTAGTTTTCCATAGTGGCTGCACCAATTTACATTCCCACCAAAGTACCAGAATGTTTCCTTTTCTTTACACCCTCTCCAGCATTTGTTATTTGTAGACTTTTTAATGATGGCCATTCGAATTAGGTGTATTCTTAATATCATCTAGAAAGGTGAATTCTTTCCAGAAGATTTTCAAATTAATTTGCCCACATCCATCAAAGAAATCACTATGTGTGGCAGTTATAGCCTTACAAAATGTAGTTGTTTAGTAAAAGTTGAAAGTAAAAATTACCTCTTGATCCATGGGCTGTAATACAGATACTGTGTTAGTAGGCATGAAAACAACATAAATCACCTTGTATATCTCCATCAGAGCTCCTGGATGACCAGGTGCATTGTCAGTGAGCAGTACTGAATTTGAAATAATCTTTTATTGTGAACAGTAGATCTCAACAGTGGGCTGAAAATCTCAGTAAACTGTGTTGTAAGCAGGTGTGCTGTCATCCAGGCTTTAATTTTCTATTTATAGTGCATAGTCATAGTAGTGAGTGAATGAAGTTGCTCAGTTGTGTCTGACTCTTTGCGACTCCATGGACTGCAGCCTACCAGGTTCCTCTGTCCATGGGATTTTCCAGGCAAGAATGCTGGAGTGGGTTACCATTTCCTTCCCCAAGATATCTTCCCAACACAGGGATTGAACCCAGGTCTCCTGCATTGTAGGCAGATGCTTTACCGTCTGAGCCACCAGGGAAGTCCACTAAATTATGCTAACTCATAGTAGATTTAGCATAATTCTTAAAGGCCCTGGGATTTTCAGAATGGCAAATGAGCATTGGCTTCATCTTAAAGTTGCTAGTCATGTTAGACCCTAACAAGAAAGTCAGCCTGTCCTTTAAAGCTTTGGAGTCAAGCATTGACTTCTCTCTAGATATGAAAGTGCTAGATGGCATCTTCTAACAGAAGACTGTTTTGTCTCATCAATAATCTATTGTTTAGTGTAGCCACCTTCATTAATTATCTTAGCTAGATCTTCTGGGTAATTTGCTGCAGGTTCTACATTAGCACTTGCTGCGTCACCTTGCACTTTATGTTATGCAGGCGGCTTCTGAAATCTCAGGAACCAACTTGTGCCAGCTTTCGTTCTGCAGTTTCCCCACCTCTCAACCTGCATAGAATTGAACAGAGGGCTTTGCTGTGGATTAGATTTTGGCTCAAGGGAATGTTATGGCTGGTTTAGTAGTTCCACTGTAGTTTCACTGCAACTTTTTCCATAGCAGCAGTAAAGAGTAGCACTTTTAATTTCCTTCAGTAACTTTTCCTTAGACTCACAATAGGGCTGACTGGTACAAGAGGCTTTGGACATGCTTCTCTCACTAATTTTAATCATTTCTGGCTTCTTATTTCAGTTAAACGCTTAGAGACCATTGTAGGGTTATTAACTGGCCTAATTTCAATACTCTTGTGTATCAAAATAAGGAAGCCTGAGGAGAGGGTAGAAGACAGGAATAGCCAATCAGTGGAACAGAAAACCATGCACAAAGTTTGAGGCCATATACAGGCATCCCAAACAGTAACAATACTAACATCAGAGATCACTGTAGCAAATACAATAATAATAGAACTGTTTAAATATTACAAGAATTATCAGAATGTGACGGCAAGCAAAATGTGAGCAAATGCTGCTGGAAAAAATGGTGCCATTAGTTACTGGATACAGGGTTGCCAGAAAGAGTTTGTAAGAAATGCTGTACCTGCAAAATTGCAATAAAGTGAGGCATGTATAAAGTCTGTTTTCAGAACCAGTGTTGACAGCTGTACCAAGTCCACAAGGCATCTTTCAAATATGTATCATTGAAATATTTCTCCTTTCCAATGATACAAACATTTTTGTTCCTCTTAATGTTACCAAGTCCAAGCTTGCTCTGCTCACTGCTCAGCAGACCAATGAGAGCGAGAGCTGAAATGTCAAGACAAAGAATACAACTTTATTCAAACTGACTTCTCAGTCAGTAAGTCAACTGACTGAGAAGATGGCAGACTAATGGGTCAACCATCTTACTTGGGTCTGGATGCCAGGTTTCTTTTATGGATCAGAGAAGAGGAAGCAAAGTAAAAAGGCCATTAATCTTGCAGATATCTTCTAGAATGGCGAGCCTCCTGCAGGGAATCTGTTTACTTCTTTCCTGCCATCTACAGGTGGACAGGGTTCTGAACAAAAGCACTATGGTTGAAAGGTAAGGGGCAGGATTCTCTGAGGCAGACCTTTATGTATGATTATAATAACAAAAACAACAGAAAACAAGTCAAATAGTTTAAACATGGAGTCAGAATTTACTTCTTGCAACATTATTTTTTTTAATCTGACAGCTTGGTGCTTTACCCCATAAAAATGTATTAGGATGGTAAATTACTGTTAACTGGGTTCTCATTATTTTTACAACATGTTTCTTAAGATCTTCTAAAAAGATACTATTGTCCTAGCTAGGCACTATATATTAGTTCCTAGGGCTACTGTAACAAATTACTACAAATTTGGTGACTCAGAACAGAAACTTTAGGAGGGTTTAAAGGCCGAAAGTCCAAAATCAAAGTGTTGGCAAGCCTCGCTCCCTCTAGTAGCTCCAAGAGAGAAATCGTTCCTTCCTGCCCATATTCCTCGGCATGAGGCCTTGATCTCTCCAAACTGCCTCTTTCTCCATATATCTGTATGTGTCTCACCTCTCTTTTAAAGATACTTGTGTTGGCATTCAGGACCCACCTCAATAATCCAGCATAATCTCAAGATCCTAAATCACACCTGCAAAGACCCTTTTTTTTCAAATAAAGATAAAATTCACAAGTTTGGGGATTAGGACATGAACATACCTTTGGAAGCCATTATCCACCTACCACACAGTGTTTTATTGATTTTGCAATGACAAAGACCAGCATAGGTCTACTCTAGGATAATTCAAAATGTGCTGAATTGAGTCAACAGACCCAAGGGTCTCGAGAGATCCTACCTACGAAAGCTTCAGAATTAAAGCTACTCTGCAGAGATCCTTCTAAGGGAAACCTGGAGAGTCAGTAGAGACCTTCAGGAATTAATAAGAGGTCCAGTCTGGGCTATTTCCACAATTCTAGAACCAATGGAGTAAATTCTGTTAACCATTATCCCTGAATTACTTTATTACTTATTACTGAATTACCTTCCACTTGGGTTAGCACACATCCTGTCTATGCAACATATTTTATATTATTCATTGATCAATGATGACAGAAACTTCCCCCTTCTACTGACTTAGATTTAGGAGTGATATAAATAGAAAACTTTATTTTTGCTGCTTTTCATTTCCAGACACAACAAAAAGGATTTTCCCTCCACCTCATCCTCTCACCTTTAATCAGACTTGAATGA
This sequence comes from Capra hircus, assembly GCF_001704415.2. Taxonomy (NCBI): domain Eukaryota; kingdom Metazoa; phylum Chordata; class Mammalia; order Artiodactyla; family Bovidae; genus Capra; species Capra hircus. Next base: position 44,515,150 of record NC_030812.1, on the reverse strand, counting down.
TTCGTATTAGAAGAAAATGAGTGCTTCTGAAACCAGTGTCATGATTTAGAAGGTTTTATTCAACTCCCACACTGAATTGAATGGTTTGTTTACTCCCTTTGTTTTTAGAAATAAGAATAATGGATGGGCACAAGAATTAAATGGTAAAAATTCATTTGGTTGGAGTAAACTACATTGAACATTCAAGCAAAGTAGGGATTAATTCAGTCCAGTGGGGTTTGGGGTTTTATATTTGTTAGGACATACTGCATTAGGTTTCTGCAGAGTTTCTCAAAAATGAATTTGGACCTTCTCCAGATAGGCTTTATCTGTTTATTATTTCTGGTAACTATTTGAGGTAATGGTAAAAGGAGAGAGTAACCATCTGTAGGATTTACACGTTTAAGATACAAGCTTAGAGTTCCCAGAAGTTGGTTCAATCATTCTCTACCAGAACTATTGTGGAAAATGTTCTCGTTTCATTCATTTATTCCTTTGGGTCTTCAAACTTCACTGAAGTATCTTGGATCATGCAAGATGATGTTAGCCACCACCATGCCACCCAATGGTGTCATAGAGGATGGCACCACAGAAGAGAGGCACCCAGCATGTCTCCCCTCATCCTTCCACTCTGAACCAGTACAGGATATTCTGATGGTCAGGGCTTCCTCCCCTTGTTAGGATGTGGCTAATGCTGGATACAGAATTAATGATTTTGTTGTCCTGGGCTCCCTGCAGGGAGGGTAAAGAGGACAGATCTCAGGATGTCATCCAAATAGGAAAGAAGTAAAATGTCAAACCGTGTCAACCCTGGACAGTGAAGACAATTCACAGTGCCACCTCCCCGCCAGTTGTCTGCTGGAAGATGTCAACAGCGCAGCTCCCCAAGGCTATTGCATCATAAGGGAGGACTTTTTTTCTTAGCTCACTTACTTGTGAAACTCACTGAGAGGAGCAGTAGTAGTCAAAATTGGCTCAACTGCTCTCTCTCACTTTGAAGAAGATAACAAATTCTAGGAAGCCATAGATTTTGTGACAGGTCTCCTTGACCTGCACACAATAAACTCAAAAACACCCCATGAGTTAAAATATATTCAATATCTAGCATTAAACCTAGTTTGTAACTTATCTTTTCGAAAGGAAGATAACTGTGAAGTGGTAATGTTTCCTGAGATAGTTGTTATAAAAATTATGTACTAATTTAAGTTTTTATTTATTCAGTTCAGTCGCTCAGTCGTGTCCTAATCTTTGTGACCTCGTGAATCACAGCACACCAGGCCTCCCTGTCCATCACCAACTCCCGGAGTTCACTGAGACACACATCCATAGAGTCAGTGATGCCATCCAGCCATCTCATCCTCTGTCATCCCCTTCTTCTCCTGCCCCCAATCCCTCCCAGCATCAGAGTCTTTTCCAATGAGTCAACTCTTTGCATGAGGTGGCCAGAGTACTGGAGTTTCAGCTTTAACATCATTTCTTCCAAAGAAATTTTACTTATTACATAATAACAATCTATGAATCATTTCCAAACATAGACTATTTCTCTGCTCTCTTGCTGTCATTGTATCATGATGAAAGAATCACAAATAAAAGCTTACGAAAGTTGTTATCAAGGCTCCCCAAAACCAATTAAAATGGAGAATTATGTTCTCATGATGTTTCCATGAGAAAACTGAGATTGAAGAACTCATAAACTCTTGATAGTTGAGAAGTAATAACAATATTAATTATTTCTTGGACCCCTTACTATGTGCCACCCACTGCTCTAAGCAATTTCAGGTGTTTATCTTATTTAGCTTTTAGAACAATGCTATAAAATGCTGTAAAATATTAGTGTTCCCTAGTAGTGCTTATGGATGCCTTGTCAATAGACTGAAACATTAGAAACACTAGAAAATGAAATTATTATAAATGAATACCCTAAAGGCTCAAAAAGTGTATTAGAATTATTCGGGAACTTAGGGAAGTAGGGCTTCCCTTGTGGTCCAGCTCGTAGAGAATCTGCCTGCAATGCAAGAGACCTGGGTTCGATCCTGGGGTTGGGAAGATCCCCTGGAGAAGGGAAAGGCTATCCTCTTCAGTATTCTGGCCTGGAGAATTCCATGGACTGTATAGTCCATGGGGTAACAAAGAGTTGGACACAACTGAGCGACTTTCACTTAGGAAGGTAACTGAATACAGAATAAATATGCCAAAAATCAATAGTTTTTTTTCTGTTTTCACCATAAGTACTTAGGAGTTGAAAGTGAAAGTGAAGTTGCTCAGTTGTATCCGATTCTCTGTGACCCCACAGACTGTAGCCTGCCAGGTTCCTCTGTCCATGGGATTTTCCAGGCAAGAATACTGGAGTGGGTTGCTGTTTCCTTCTCCAGGGGATCTTCCCAACCCAGCGATCAAACCTGGGTCTCCCGAATTGCAGGCAGACTCTTTACCGTCTGAGCCACCAGGGAATCCCTATATGAGGGTAAATTTTATAACAAAAATTATAAATGTCTCAAGGAATAAAGCAAACAGGAAAGAGTTACATAAAAGTCTTACTGAGGCTTCCCTGGTGGCTCAGTGGTAGAGAATCTGCCAGTGCAGGAGACACAGGCTCCATTCCCTGATCTGGGATGGTTCCACATGCTGCAGAGCAACTGAGCTGGTGTACCGCAACTACAGAACCTGTGCTCCGGAGCCCAGGAGCTGCAGCTCCTGAGCCCATGTGCCGCAACTGCTGCAGCCCGGGCACCTAGAGCTCGTGCTCCACAAGAGAAACCGCCACAATGAGGACCGTCACCTGGCAGCTGGAGAGTGGCCCCCCCTCCCCACAGCTAGAGAAAAGCCCGTGCAGCGAAGATACAGCACAGCCAAAAGGAAATTAAAAACTATTTTTAAAAAATAAGTCTTATTAAAAAGAACATAAATCATAAATCTAAACAAATTCTTTATTCTTGAATGGGGAGACAGCATCATAAAATTTCCCCATAATAACATTTTAATGTAATACAATTCTAATTTGAATTTCAACGGGTGAAGTATTGAAATTGACCTAAATGATTCTTAAAGTTCAAGTGAAAGGAGAAATACCCTTAATTGGTAGAGTTGAATTGAATCCACAAGTAGCTTCTAGTATACAACGAGTTACTCTATGACAAAATTTTATTTCGATAAGAATGTAACTTGGAAAATGCTAACACAACTAGCTGTCCATTGGAAGAAAATGAAAGTGCAACCCCTTTATCACACAAAAAGCAAATTCCAGATATATTAAATTTTAAAAATTAAGTATAAAGTAAAACAAAGCTAAGAGACTGGAAGTATAGTCTGGAGATAAGGGAGAACTTCCTAGCAAATTTAAGAAACTCAAAAGCTACTTTAAATGAAAATATTTCATACATTTAAATTAATGAAATTAATTTATAAATTTAAAATTTGGCAAAATATATTACAAAGTCAATTGATTTGGGAAGGTACAACAAAATATATAGTTGTTGCTGCTGCTCCTGCTAAGTCACTTCAGTCATTGCCAACTCTGTGACCCCATAGATGGCAGCCCACCAGGCTCCCCCATCCCTGGGATTCTCCAGGCAAGAACACTGGAGCCGGTTGCCATTTCCTTCTCCAATGCATGAAAGTGAAGTTGCTCAGTTGTGTCCAACTCTTAGCGACCCCATGGACTGCAGCCCACCAGGCTCCTCCATCCATGGGATTTTCCAGGGAAGAGTACTGGAGAGGGGTGCCATCGCCTTCTCCGTATATATAGTTGTTAATATCTATAAAATACAAAAGGTTCTTAATGAAGAAGAAACAATCCAAAAGAAAAATGGGTGAAAGATGTTAGTAGGCAGTTCAGAGGAAAGCAAATTCAAATGGCCATAAACATAAAAAGTTGCTCAAAATAACTAGTAGCCAGAGAAGTGCAAAACCAAGAACCCCAAACACAGGCAAAATTTGAAAAGGAGATAACAACAATCTGAGAAGGAAGGTGAGAGGGCAAGAAAGGAGTCATATATGGCTGATGGAAATGTGCCTTGTAGAGATTTTGGTAAGCAAAAATCTTAATTTGCTGTCTGCTATTATCTGGTAAAAGTCAAACTAGGCATATTTGACTCAGCAATCCTATTCCTGATAACTACACCAAAGACACACACATATACAAGGCTGATACAATGTAGTAGAAAAAACAGAACCAGGGTGAATGATCATCAAAAGTGAGTAAATTGTGATGCATTCATAATATAGAGTATTATGCATCCATTAAAAATGAATGTGATGTTTGATGGTTGACTTAGAGGGATTTCTCTGAAGTATAGAAAGTGAACAAAGTAAAATGCAGGGAATGCTTGTGGGTGTGTGTGTGTGTGTGTGTGTGTGTGTGTGTGTGTGTATTACATGAGCCTGGAAAAGGTACTGAAAATTACCTTCCAGGTTGTTAACATGGTTATAAAGGAGAGGAAGGTTAAGGAAGTTAAAGCTAGGGAGATGTGAGTATATAAGGGAAGAAAAGCAAAAACATACCTATGGGAAAACAAATCAGGATCACAAAGACATAGAGAATTCCTCATTGTCAGTAATACGTAAATAAGTTTCTGGAATATAAAAGCTATCTGAATATCATTACTGAATGTAAAACATCAATGTCAACATGTGGGAGAGAACATGCAATAATAAAAATTATTGTCCTAGCAGCTGTAATATGGATGACTTAAATTATTCCTTTTCCCCTGAACATTCTTATGCTACCTCTAAGTAAAGATAAATTTTTAAAAATTTAAGTCAAGTCATAATTTTACGAAGCTAAGTCAGGAAAAAAAAAAGTCATTGTTCAAAAAGCCAAAGGAGTTTAGTTTTCTTCTATTACTTGATATTCAGCCTTCTTACACAGCTGAAGAATTTCAGTTGATCTTGTGAAGGACAAAGAAGCAGAAGGACTCCCCTAGGATGGCAGGCAGTTTCCTAAAGAATTAAACTCAATCATTTAAAGATTGCAAATAGGAAACCAGGATGGATTCGGAAGCACAGACGTACCTAATGCCCTTTTGTGGCACAGACTCCAGCTTCCTAACGAATTTCAAGGGCAGACCGACACAGCTTTCTCTTGGCATTATATCCCACTGCCAGTACTTACATTATATCATTTTAGGCTTTTAAATGTTCTTCTATTTATAGAACCTGCATAGTTGGCTCCTATATGACAATATGTTTGTGGCTCAAAATATCCTTAAAGTATTTTAAAAGTCAGTTCCCGCTCTTGATTTATGAACTACATATGCTACATTTTCAGTCATGAAAATAACCCCTTTGAAAATTGTTGTTAACAGATTCATAGTATCGTGGGTGCATGAAGCAGCCTCTTGAGGATACATTTTCATAGAACATCTAATAACGTATTTACTTACAGAAAAAGATAACTATACACATATGGTGTCCATTCAAATTTTAAAATTATTTGCTACATTGTTTCTCAAAAAGTTATCATTTAGTCACATAGTAATAATGTGCTTTCTTTCCCCTGTTTTCTTTGAACCCCTCCTTGCCCTCTTCCACTGCGTATGCTGCATATGCCTCCCATCTTTCTGACATCTGTCAGACACAGAGATCTGGACAATGACCTGCATTTGGTAAAGGGGAGTGAGGGCTAGATATCTTTATCTGTGTGCCTAGCACCGTAGAAGCCACCCTATGGATTATGCAAACCCTAGAGAAGAGGAAAGAACCCCTGTAATGTGTCAGGTTGAATTTCCTGCCTTCAAACCTCCAAACCAGGCAGGATGAGGGCTCAGTCAGAAATAAGATCATATAAGAAAAAAATTTCAACGTGACTTTTCTTAGTCAAATTTATGGGGTAAGTTTCATGCTAGCTCCCTTTTTACAATAAAAGCTAAACAGAGTGTAAATCATGCTATTTAGAGAAAACAGAACAATGCAATGCTGTCTCAAGGGCCCTAAGAAATCATTCATCAGAAATGAGAGTGTGTATTTGATTTACAAGATAATCTATGCCAAGCAGAGAAGTATCCCAAAAAAGCAAAGCAAAATGCATAAACTGCAATATTAGTTTGTGATTTAGCTGGAGAATGTCCCATATCAACAGGGAACAATGGTTTTAGTTTTTCAATCACCCCCAAGATCATGTTCTCTATTGATGATGCCTGAGATGTCTGTAAGAAATCACTGAAATTGATTTATTTGTCCACCAAACTTTCTGTCAGCAAATTCACCACTACCTTCAAAATGTCACTGACCGCTCAATGCTTTCAAGCACAAGCCACAATGAAACCTGTATTGAGCTCACCCTTACTGTCAGAATTCTAAGAAGCGATAATATATTTATGATTTCATGTTAAAAATCTCTCAGACAGCACTGTTTAAATCACAATTCAGCAATACCAGTAACTTGAAATTACAAAATTTTACATTTCACCATTCCATTTTCCTCTTCACATTGCACACAATTTGAAAGGATTAAGAGAAGAAGCTGAAACACATAAATTATTCAAGAGTTCTTCCTGTTTTTAAGCTCCACAAGATTGAGATGATAAAGAAATCTTTTGAAGTGGTAGAGAGTACTGTGAGGTATCTGTATATGACTGAAAATAATATAAATGCAAGTAAGTTCAGTCTGATTATATAAAGGTAGATACTCTTTGTTGATGTGAGTCTGAGTGAACTCCTGGAGTAGGTGATGGACAGGGAGGCCTGGCGTGCTGCGATTCATGGGGTCGCAAAGAGTCGGACATGACTGAGCGACTGGACTGGACTGAACTGAACTCTCTGTTGAGGAACTGAATGTAGTGCATGTAGTTGGGCTTCCCTTGTGGCTCAGGTGGTAAAGAATCCACCTGCAACGCGGGAGACCTGGGTTTGATCCCTGGGTTGGGAAGATCCCCTGGAGAAGGGAAAGGCTACCCACTCCAGAGTGGTGGCCTGGAAAATTCCATGGACTATATAGTCCATGGGGTCGCAAAAAGTTGGACACGACTGAACAACTTCCACTTTGACTTTGAATGTAGTTGTATCAGTTGGATACCCACTCATTCAAGAAAAGTATGAGCATCTACAAAGTGACAAAAGGTAGAGATGAATAAAACAGATACAGTCCCTGGCTTCTTGGAGCTGAACATACGGAACCTTTGTATAACTACATATATGGTATCCATTCAATACTGTTGAATCCGTTATTGTATTGGCCTATGAAAGGACTGAACTGGACTGAACTGATGAAAAGGACAACCCACTCCAGTATTCTTGCCTGGAAAATCCCATGGACAGAGGAGCCTGGGGGGCTACAGTCCATGAGATGGCAAAGAGTCAGACACAGCTGAGCAACTAAGCAGCAACAGCACTGAGTGGTTTTATATACCAAACACTGTTTTAAGGGATTTGTCTGTAGATTTATATAATCCTCATGATGAATCTCTTCAGTAGGTATTGTTACTATACAGAAGCAGGGAGGTAATTTGTCCAAAGCTCCACAGAGTAAATAGGGGAGCCAGGATTCAACCCAAGAAGTCTTTGTGTTCTCTGCCACCTCTCAAATTGCTACATAAATAATATTTAATCACCAGGGCAATTTTTTGAGGACAATACTCTTAATTTTACAGAAGAGGAAACTGAAGTCTGAAGAGGTGAAATAATTCATCAAATGTTAACCGACAAGATCCTACCCACCACACACAGCGTTCCTAAGATGGACAAACAAGGGTCAGCTAGGCTCCATATTTAAACTTTGACCCCATTTGACCTCAGGGTAAAGCATTTGCCTTCGAACCAGATACCACCACCACCCCTCCCTTCTGCAAAAAAAAAAAAAATTCATATCTGAAAAGACATAATGTACTCAAACTGTAGCTTCTGTGATCACCACAATGACCACATCCTTTCCTGGCCTCCTGTCAGTGTCTCAGGGAGTCTTTCCATTAGCATTTCTCTTATACATGAAGTTCCAATAATACATCTGAATCTTCGAGAGCACATGCAGTTTACACTCCACACTTAGATATATTTTTCCTTCCCTGACTTATGAACTTCTTAAAATTTAACATTTTTTCTATCCTTTTTGCTCCATGATCTCTCCAGACCAAATTCATATCTTGCAGATTCCCCCCTAAAATCCATTCAAATTCTGTTTTGCTTACCATCACTGGTGTTTAACTGCTTTACAATATCACTTCTACTTATGCATAAAATGTGTGTCAGAATTTGATGCACCAAGATGCATCTTGAGCAGGAAGCCAAATTAAACAGAAATAATTTAAGGTTCATTTTGGTTTATAGTTTGGTTTATATGTTTAAGGCTAAAATATTTCTTTGCACAACAATGTGAAATGTATTCAATGCCGCTGAACTGAACACATGAAAATGGCTAAAATGTTAAGTTTTATGTGAAATGTATGTCACCACAATTTTTAAAATAAATAAAAGCTAAAAGATCTAGTCAATGTCAAGAAGGGAAAAAAAAGAATAGAACATTGCCAACCAAGCCTTAATATCAATTTACAAGATCTAACAGCTTTACCTCATAATAGGTTTTGAGACTATTTTAAGAAAATAATGGCCAAATTTTATGACTACAATGGTGACCTAAAATATTTATGTATTCCAAGTTTATTATCAATTATGGATGTTTGAATAGGTAAGTTTGCATGATTTTAAAAAAAATCAGCAAATGTCCTTTATCTCCCAATCAATATCTCCTAGGTACAAGCACAGTGCTAGTACATAATAGATACTTTATAATTATTTGTGACTTCCCTGGTGGCTCAGACGGTAAAGCATCTGTCTACAATGTGGGAGACCTGGGTTTGATCCCTGGGTTGGGAAGTTCCCTGGAGAAGGAAATGGCAACCCACTCCAGTACTCTTGCCTAGAAAATCCCGTGGGCAGAGGAGCCTGGTGTCCATGGGGTCACAAACAGTCGGACATGACAGAGCAACTTCACTATAATTATTTGTGAATGAATGAATAAGGATTCTTCAAGATTATGTCCACTGAACTTCTTTATACAGAGGATAAAAGGAAGCTTTGCAGTTATATTTATCAGTGGTGGTGATGGTTTACTCACTAAGTCATGTCTGACTCTTAAGACCCCATGGACTGTAGCCTGCCAGGCTCCTCTGTCCATGGGATTCTCCAGACAAGAATACTGCAGTGGGTTGCCATTTCCTTCTCCAGGGGATCTTCCCTACCCAGAGGTCAAACCTGGGTCTCCTGCAATGCAGGCAGATTCTTTACCGATTAAGCTACGAGGGAAGCCCATGTTTATCATTATTTAAAGTGTTGAATATAAAGTATCAATATAAACTATTTTGAGCTTTTTATATAAACGGGGAAATGCTTTTGCATCACAAAAAAATGCATCACAAGAGAAAAAAAAGGATTGGAATTGGTTCAGTTCAGTCTATGTTACTAATGGCTCTATCACTACATCTCAAGTTTGATGTTATAAAACAAATGGATAATTATTATCAGAGTCTTAAGAATAAGAAAAATTTTAATATGTATAACATGTCACACATATAATGAATGCTACTATTCTAAGGCTTTACACATATTCAGTTCAGTTCAGTCGCTTAGTCGTGTCCAACTTTCTGTGGCCCCAGGGACTACAGCACGCCAGGCTTCCCTGTCCATCACCAACTCCCAGAGCTTGCTCAAACTCATCTCCATTGAGTCAGTGATTCCATTCAATCATCTCATTCTCTGTTGCCCCCTTCTCCTCCTGCCTGAAATCTTTCCCAGCATCAGGATCTTTTCCAATGAGTCAGTTCTTTGCATCAGGTGGCCAAAGTATTGGAATTTCAGCTTCTGCATCAGTCCTTCCAATGAATATTCAGGACTGATTTCCTTTATGATTGACTAGTTGGATCTCCTTATAGTCCAAGGGACTCTCAAGAGTCTTCTCCAACACCACAGTTCAAAAGCATCAATTCTTTGGCACTCAGCTTTTTTTACAGTCCAACTCTCACATCCGTACAAGACTGCTGGAAAAACTATAGCTTTGACTAGACAGAACTTTGCTGGCAAAGTAATGTCTCTGCTTTTTAATATGTTGTCTAGGTTAGCCATAGCTTTTCTTCCAAGGAGCCAGCGTCTTTTAATTTCATGGCTGCAGTCACCAACTCACTAAATTTTCATAATAAACTTATGATCTTGTATACTGTTACACCCCCAAAAAATAAATAGAAGCAGACACTTGCACCCAAGGTCACGCAGCTAGTACTTAGAGGATCTAGGATGTAACCCCAGGCAACCCAACTCTCGAATCTGAGCTTTTGACCACTTTGCTCTATTGCTGTTTTTGTGTCTAGTCCTCAACTACCTTAAGAGAATATTTTCATTTTCAGAGGTGAGAGTTAGTATAAATAGCTGATAAATTGCAGAACTGACATCCAAACCTGGGAAACCTGAATTCCAAGACCCCTCTTGATACCTCTAGGCAATACTGTCTCCTGAGTCAAGCTAGATCTTAAAGCCTGCACACAGTTTTGATATACATTCTGACAGCAAATGTGCTGCATGATTAAATCACTTCAGTCGTGTCCAACTCTTTGCCACCCCATGAACTGTGACAGCTAGTCTCCTCTGTATATGGGATTCTCTAGGCAAGAAGGGTTGCCATGCCCTCCTCCAGGAGATCTTCCCAACCTGAGGACTGAACTCACGTCTCTTATGTCTCCTACATTGGCAGGTGGGTTCTTTATACATGTGGTTTTGGTTCAGACAAAAACTGATATTTGTATTCAATTAATGATTCATTGTTATTTACTATACTTTTGGTTTGTGATTCAATTTAGTTCAAGTCCATGACCTGAAATAAATCACTTAATCTTTCTGTAATTCTACTTCTCTAGATAAAAAGACTATTAGGAAATTTTAATAGCATGTTGGCAATTAGAGATACCAAGGGAACATTTCATGCAAAGATGGGTTCAATAAAGGACAGAAATGGTATGGACCTAACAGAAGCAGAAGATATTAAGAAGAGGTGGCAAGAATACACAGAAGAACTGTACAAAAAAGATCTTCATGACCCAGATAATCACGAAGGTCTGATCACTCCCACTCCCCTAGAGCTGGACATCCTGGAATGTGAAGTCAGGTGGGCCTTGGGAAGCATCACTACGAACAAAGCTAGTGGAGGTGATGGAATTCCAGTTAAGCTATTTCAGATTCTAAAAGATGATGCTGTGAAAGTGCTGCACTCAATATGCCAGCAAATTTAGAAAACTCAGCAGTGGCCACAGGACTGGAAAAGGTCAGTTTTCATTCCAATCCCAAAGAAAGGCAATGCCAAAGAATGCTCAAACTACCGCACAATTGCACTCATCTCACACACTAGTAAAGTAATGCTCAAAATTCTCCAAGCCAGGCTTCAGCAATATGTGAACCATGAACTTCCAGATGTTCAAGATGGATTTAGAAAAGGCAGAGGAACCAGAGATCAAATTGCCAACATCCGCTGGATCATGGAAAAAGCAAGAGAGTTCCAGAAAAACATCTATTTCTGCTTTATTGACTATGCCAAGCCTTTGACTGTGTGGATCACAATAAACAGTGGAAAATTCTGAAAGAGATGGACATACCAGATTACCTGACCTGCCTTTTGAGAAACCTGTATACAGGTCAGGACGCAACAGTCAGGACTGGACATGAAACAACAGACTGGTTCCAAATAGGAAAAGGAATATGTCAAGGCTGTATATTGTCACCCTGCTTATTTAACTTATATTCAGAGTACATCATGAGAAACGCTGGGCTAGAGGAAGCACAAGCTGGAATTAAGATTGCCGGGAGAAATACCAATAACCTCAGATATGCAGATGACACCACCCTTATGGCAGAAAGTGAAGAAGAACTAAAGAGCTTCTTGATGAAAGTGAAAGAAGAGAGTGAAAAAGTTGGCCTAAAGCTCAACATTTAGAAAACTAAGATCATGGTATCCGGTCCCATCACTTTATGGGAAAAAATAGATGGGGAAACAGTGGCAACAGTGGCTGACTTTATTTTGGGGGGCTCCAAAATCACTGCAGATGGTGACTGCAGCCATGAAATTAAAAGACGCTTGCTCTCTGGAAGAAAAGCTATGACCAAACTAGACAGCATATTAAAAAGCAGAGACATTGCTTTGCCAACAAAGGTCTGTCTAGTTAAGGCTATGGTTTTTCCAGTAGTCACGTATGGATGTGACAGTTGGACTATAAAGAAAGCTGAGTGCAGAATTGATGCTTTTAAACTGTGGTGTTGGAGAAGACTCTTGAGAGTCCTTTGGACTACAAGGAGATCCAACCAGTCCATTCTAAAGGAGATCAGTCCTGGGTGTTCATTGGAGGGACTGATGTTGAAGCTGAAACTCCAATACTTTGGCTACCTGATGTGAAGTGCTGACTCATTGGAAAAGACTCTGATTCTGGGAGGGATTGGGGGCAGGAGGAAAAGGGGACGACAGAGGATGAGATGGCTGGATGACATCACCGACACAATGAACATGGGTTTGGGTGGACTCCGGGAGTTGGTGATGGACAGGGAGGCCTGGCATACTGCGGTACATGGGGTCGCAAAGAGTCAGACATGACTGAGCGACTGAACTGAACTGAACTGGCAATGTTTTGAGCTCAGAGAAGAAAACTGATCCCCAAATGTTAAAATTAAACCAAAAGCCACCATGATCTGAACCATATCTGAACATCCTGTTACTTACTTACTGTTCTATATAAGCTACAGTGTACTTCTTGACCTGCAAACAGATTTCTCATGAGGCAGGTAAGGTATGCAGGTCAAGAAGTGACAGTTAGAACTGGACATGGAACAACAGACTGGTTACAAATCGGGAAAGGAGTACGTCAAGGCTGTATACTGTTACCCTGCTTATTTAACTTATATGCAGAGTACATCATGAGAAATGCCGAGCTGGATGAAGCAGAAGCTGGAATCAAGATTGCCAGGAGAAATATCAATAACCTCAGATATGCAGATGACACCACCCTTATGGCAGAAAGCAAAGAAGAACTAAAGAGCCCTTTGATGAAAGTGAAAGCGGAGAGTGAAAAAGTTGGCTTAAAACTCAATATTCAGAAAACGAAGATCATGGCATCTGGTCCCATCACTTCATGGCAAATAGATGGGGAAATAATGGAAACAGTGATAGACTTTATTTTCTTGTGCTCCAAAATCAGTACAGATGGTGACTGCAGCCATGAAATTAAAAGACGCTTGCTCCTTGGAAGAAAAGCTATGACCAAACTAGACAGAATATTAGAAAACAGAGACATTACTTTGCCAACAAAGGTCCATCTAGTCAAAGCTATGGTTTTTCCAGTGGTCATGTATGGATGTGAGAGTTGGACTGTAAAGAAAGCTGAATGCCAAAGAATTGATGCTTTTGAACTGTGGTGTTGGAGAAGACTCTTGAGAGTCCCTTGGACTGCACGTAGATCCAACTAGTCAATCATAAAGGAAATCAGTCCTGAATATTCATTGGAAGGACTGATGCAGAAGCTGAAATTCCAACACTTTGGCCACCTGATGCAAAGAACTGACTCATTGGAAAAGATCCTGATGCTGGGAAAGACTGAAGGCAGGAGGAGAAGGGGACGACAGAGAATGAGAAGATTGAATGGAATCACTGACTCAATGGAGATGAATTTGAGCAAGCTCTGGGAGTTGGTGATGGACAGGGAAGCCTGGCGTGCTGTAGTCCCTGGGGTCGCAGAGAGTCAAACAGGACTGAGTGACTGAACTGACTGACTGATAGTGTATCTTACCACTACATTCAAAATTCTTCACTGTTTTGGATATGGCAAAAAAAATTTCAGCACCTGCCATAGTTTAATTCACCTGATTCATATCTGACTCACTGGAATTTTTTTTATTGTTCCTTTTGTTTTTATTGAATTTTAAATGAATTTATTAAAATAGTCCTTTGAATTTCAATTCAACTATGTTATATGTTATGAAAATATACTGCTTTTTATAAAAAGGCACAGTAAACTAGACAATAAAAACAATCAAGACAAAGTCTTCAAATCTCACCAAAGACAACCACTATCAACATTTCGTGTGATCTTTCAGATATTTTTTAATGACTTCCTTTTTTTTAGATTAGTTTTAGGTTCATAGCAAAAGTTGGAGGAAAATACACAAGTTCCCCATATCTCCCCCTGACCGCCGCTCACACATGTAGTGCCTCTCCCATTATCAGCCTGTATCACCAGAGTGGGATATTTTTTTCACAATTGATGAACCTGCATTAGCATCATAATCATTCAAAGTCCACAGAGTTTCCAAAAGGGTTTACTCCTGATATTGACATAAAGGTTCATTCACTCTTGGTGGTGTACATTTTATGGGTTTGGACAAGTATATATGATATGTGTCCACCATTATATTATCATACAGAATATTTTCAGTGCCCTAAAAAAACCTCTGTGACCAGTTCATCCTTGATCACTATCATCCCAGCCCCTATTTAGTATTTTTACATTGTTTCTGAGCATACTGATGTATAATATATGTCCACCTGCTTCCCTGATTTAAAACAAAACAGAAACATTTCCAAGTTATTATGAACTATCTCTAAACATCCTTTTATGACTGCATAGCATTTGTGATGTGGGCATTGATTACTCCTTATTTGCGTCTGCTTGGTAGACGTGGAGGACATATGGCAATGTGTGGAATTGTAGTTGAACATGCTTACAACCCAGAATTTGAGATAAAGAGAGTGGTAAGATGATGCCAGAAGGCTGAGTCAAGTAGTTTGAAGTTAAAAATTGAGATCACATAGAAACTGAAATTTGAGTTACCTGGTCAGACTTATATTTTTAGAAGATTACTCTCCCAGCAAGAGGAAGAAATAAGTTCAGTTGGAAGATCTACAGTGAAGAGATGAATACCTCTGCCCTGTGAAATTTCCCTCCTACTGAAATAAAACCCCAGCTTTTGGCTTGGGCAACTGCATGTGGCCATTTGCAAAGATGCAAAACGTCGGAGAGATAGGGTTGTAGTTCTGTTGTTTTGGTGGGACTTGAGTGAGGAGGCAGATCTGTTGAGTTCAAGCTTAGAATCAGAACATATTAGATTTCAGATACTCTGTATCCTCACAGTGGACATGTCCAGTAAAAGCAAGATACGGACAAGAAGTATAGATTGAGAATCTTGGAGGGAAAAAGTTGGTAGTTTAAAGACCGAGGATTCTGCAGAGTTGAAAAAAAGAAAGCTTAGGTTAGGATTCTGAAGAAAATGAATCAACATTTAAGGGAAAGGCAGATTTCAAAAGCCCACATAGGAGACTAGTTAAGAGAAGCCAGAGAGGACTCAGACCGGAGAAGCCCATTAGTAAAGTCCTGACACCCACCTACAGGAAGGTGGCAGACAAGACACTGGTCTACAGCGTCAAACGCACCCAAGATGATGAGAGATGAAAAGCAAACTTTTCCTGACAAAGAGATCTTTGGTGACTTTTCTTGGAGCAGATTTCATTTAGCAGTGAGGGTTGAGGTCAGACTGTGAAGCTGTATCCTTAATGTAAACAGAGACAAAAGTTTCCTCTTTCAAAATATTTGGCTAATTTAAGAATGATGGAGATGAGTAATACTTGACATGATAACATGTTCACACTGTTAAGTGGAAAAGCAGATTATAAAACAGTGTTATAGTCTAATCCCATTTGTTCCAGTTATCTATGGCTATGTAACAAGCAATCCCCAAATGTAGTAGTGTAAAACTGAAACAGAAGAGAATGGGGCAGGGTACCTCCTTTTAAAAAATGATATAGACTTTGAACTTCCCTGCTGGCTCAGTGGTAAAGAATCTACCTGTCAGTGCAGGACATCTGGGTTCCATCCCTGGTCTGGGAAGATCCCACATGAACAACTAAGCCCACGCACCACAACAACTGAACCTGTGCTTTAGAGCCTGGGAGCCCCAACTACTGAAGCCGGTGTGCTCTACAGCCTGTCCTCCTCAACAAAAGAAGCCACTGCAATGGAAAGCCTGCACGCCACAGCTAGAGAGCAGTCCCTGCTCGCCACAAGGAGAGAAAATCCCATTCAGCAGTGAAGCCCCAGCACAGCCAAAAATAAGCAAATAAAATTATTATTTTAAAAAATGACATAGCCTTTGAGAATATGACATAAACTGTTAGAACCAGTTAGGTCCAAGATGACAGAAGATTCAACTTCCTGTAGACACTGAGCCTCATAAAGTGAAGTGAAAGTTGTTCAGTTGTTTCTGACTCTTTGTGACCCCATGAACTATACAGTCCATGAAATTCTCCAGGCCAGAATACTGGAGTGGGTAGCCTTTCCTTTCTCCTGAGGATATTCCCAACCCAGGGATCGAACCCAGGTCTCCCACACTGCAGGTGGATTCTTTGCCAGCTGAGCCACAAGGGAAGCCTGAACCTTATAAGCTTATTGTAATATATTAGCATCTAAATAATAGTTGCCATGACAGTTCTGAGGCCCACCCTCTGTAAAAGGCCATCAAGTGGTGGTGGCCTAATTCCTTGAAATCCTCCTGCCTTCCCCAAAATAGTCGAAATAATTCTTCCACTTGTTAGCCTATGAAATTACTGCTGCTGATTAGTTACTAAATCATGTCTGAATCTTTTGGGACCTCATAGACTATAGCTCTACAGGCTCCTCTGTCCATGGATTCTCCAGGCAAGAATACTGGAGTGGGTTGCCATTTCCTTCTCCATGGTATCTTCCTGACCCAGGGACAGAACCCACGTCTCCTGCTTGGCAAGCAGACTCTTTACTCTGAGCCATCTGGAAAGCCCCGGTCTATGAAATTACCCAGCCCATAGGAATCATTCCTTATTTCTGGGCTTGCTGTTGCCTTTTGAATGAGGCACTTTTAATTTTTAATTTTTTGATGTGGACCATTTTTAAAGTCTTTATTGAATTTGTTACAATGTTGCTTCTGTTGTTTATGTTCTGGGTTTTTGTTGTTGTTGTTGTTTTGGCTCAGAGGCATGTGGGATCTCAGCTCCCGGACCAGGGATGAAAACTACACCCATTTCAGTGGAAGGAAAAGTCTTAACAATTGGACCTCCAGGGTAGTTTCCTGGTACACTTTTTACACAAATGTTCCCTCTTTACATATGAACTGAACCTTGGAGGTAATTCTTTGCTCCAAACTGCTCTTCCGTTTTACTGTGTGCCTTATGGTCAATCACCGCAAATACATTTTACAATAAAACACTTTACAATTCATTTGCCAGGGGACACATGGCAAGAACCTGAAACAGGCTCCTACTTTGAATAAACCTGATTCCAGTACTGACAAAAAAACATTAAGGCCACATTTCATTTTCCATTAAGAGACAAGTACTCTTTTATACAAGAAAAATTAGAATACGGAAAAAAAAAAGAGGGTACTAGGGTGAGACTCAAATAGTTATTGATGGAGGAGAAAATTAACATTTCGATGACTACTATGTGCGATGCACCTTTGACATCTCGTTTTAATCCTCCCAAGAACTCTGTGATGAACGCGTTATCTCCATTTTACAGGCAAGGAATCTGCAGCGCCGGGGTTTCTAACCTAGATGGAGCTCAACGCCACGTTTTTTCAAAACCCCACGCTGTCTCAGCAGGAATTAGGTATGAAGAAGTCCTCCTAGAACGACATTTCCCAGGATTAGGGTGGAATATATCAACAAATGCCTAAGGAAAACGTAAACTTATTCCTTTAGGGCTAGAATATACAGCTTTTTGACTAATGCACTTTGAAATAGAGGGCGATACCAACACCTTTTACACTTTTTAAGACAGGTGATCATTTTCTCCTTAATAGGGAAATATACCAAGTAAAGGATAATTACCTACTATGGAAAACAGTTTCAAAGACTGTAAGGGGTTTACACTTCAGCTCAAACAAGGTGAGTACAGTCAGAGATATAAGAACCTCCAAGATGTAGAGCAGAGCCAGCACGTCTGAATTCAACGACCAGGGTGTTTCCCATAGAGTATGAGGAAATGGCTTCACGTTTTTCTATACCATCAATATACATCAGGACCTCTAGCAGGACACCGGCGCCTGGACCACGCCCACAAATGTCAGTCAAGCAAAGTGGCGGCCGCGCAGCACGGATAAACGATCAGGCCCCGCCTCCTACCCCACTTCTACCCGGCCCCTGGTCCGGCCCTGCCCAGCCCGGAGCCGTTAATCGCCGACACAACTTTGCGCCTGCGCAGGCCGAAAGTGCGGCTTTGTGCATGCGCCTAGAGGGAAAGTTGGTTCTTTTCCGCTTCCACCCCTCGCGATAACATGAGAACTTGCTTCCGGGTCGAAGGGTTTACTTCTGGTGAGCGGGTAGGCTGAAACGCGGTGGCTAAACTGGAGTTGAGTTTGCAAAGTTCTCGGTGTAGAAGGCTGTCGCCATGGACAGGTAAGTTCTGGTGGTGAAGGCTGAAGTCGATCACTTTCCTCTCCAGCGTGTTGGAGGAATGAGACAGGTGAAACCCGACTCAGAGGAAGCAGACGAGGGCCTGGGTGCTGATTCTAGGCATCCTTTTCCGGCTGGAAGACTGCAGCTAAGGGAGAAAGGCCGCTTGGGCCGGGGACGGATATGGTCCTTGCCAAGATCCTTGAATAACTCATCTTTATGTAGGGGCCTGATGAGTTATTCAGTCCTATGAAGGTAGCTACTGTGATCCTCTTTTCATACATAGCATTGAGGCTAAAAGAGGTTAAGGAACTTGATCCGTTAGGAAGCTAACAAAGGAAGCTAAGAACCAAGTTGCCAACCTGGATATGTGTTTCTAGATTCTAGGGGGCTGTTTGATGAGTAAGTATTCACCAGATAGACCAAAGAGGTGAATGTAGGCCTCTGAAAAGAATGCCTACAAAGGTATAAAGGTGTAAGGATATGAAAGTGTAGCTTAATGGTCACATGCAGTGTGTGTTTGTATGAAAGTGATGTTTGTGGCTGAACTGGTAAGCTGGGGTCAGATTATAAAAGCCATGGTAGGAAATTTGGACTTGATTCTGTAGGCCAGAGATATCTATCTGAAGATTTCAAGTGGAGGAAATGCACATTAGATTCTTAAGATACAGGCCTCATAATACACACAATTTGTTTTCTAGACTTTGGGCTGAGAATGTCTGTGACTATAATAGTGCTGAGACAGGCGACACCCTTAGTGTACTCTGGGAAGAAAAGCTTGAAGGATCATTTCTTTCCAATTTATTAGATTTATTTTTTATTTAGTTTCCCAAGTCACCAGCTTAGAAGTATCCATGGTTTGAAGTACTTTGGAGACTGCAGACATCCTTTTAAGAGTTCCTTCAACTTTAGGAACCTCCTCAATCCAACGAAGAAAGGTTTATCTTCACGAAGCAATTATTTAAAGCAGTGTTAGAATATAGATTTAGATTCCGAGTGTTAAAATAATTCCAGAGGAGGAAAAAATTAACAAGTAAGTCAGAGGAGACTTTATGCGGGTAAAATTTGAGCAGGACTTTGAGAAATAAGCCGGATTTGGAATCAGAGAAGTATTAGCAACAAAAAAAGACTTGGCAGTTGCGATGATCTATGCCTTCACTGACTTAGGATCCTTTGCTTCAGTCATAATGATAGAAGTTTTTTGCAAATGCTCCTTTCTCATTTCATTCATGTGAATTTGATTATTGCCATTTTAGGAGTGGCTTTGGAGAGATGTCATCTCCCGTGATCCGGGAGGCAGAGGTGACTCGGACTGCACGCAAACAGAGTGCCCAAAAAAGAGCTTTAAGTATCCTTTGCATTTTAAGCATCATTATAAAAATTGTAACATGTTTGGAATTAGCATTATAGACTTCATAGTGATATTAAACACTAGCTGCAATAAAATACTGTGGAAATTAATTTTTTTTAACTCTTCAGATGTGTTATTTGGTAAATATGCTGAAATTCAGTGAGATTCATATTTCCTTGAAAATAAGGATGTTCCATTTTACTGCTAACTATCATATTGTGGTTAGCTTTTGCTGAGATTAGATTTTCTTTATTATTTGAGTTCTAAGAACTCTTAGTTCAGTGTATGGTAACCTAAGACTTGAGCACTTAGTTCAAGACTGTAGTAACTGATAACTAGAATTTAAAGGGGAAAGGGAATTATTTACTCTTCGCATAGAAAATATGGTAGCTATAAAATACCTTGTCCTTGAAAAACATATTCCCATATTTTGTATAGTGTAAATATGGTTCATGCTGGGAGGGATTTGGGGCAGGAGGAGAAGGGGATGACAGAGGATGAGCTGGCTGGATAGCATCACCAACTCTATGGACATGAGTTTGGATAAACTCCAGGAGTTGGTGATGGACAGGGAGGCCTGGCATGCTGCGATTCATGGGGTCGCAAAGAGTCAGACACGACTGAGTGACTGAACTGAACTGAAATATGGTTCATTCTAACTTTAGTGATGTTTTTTTCTATACGAAAAACTTTCTTTAACGTTTCCTGTAGTTCGCGCAGCCCAAGATGAAATTTTTTCTAATACCACTCCAAGAAACCAGGTTATGCCCCGAACTCCGAGCTCATTTCGACAACCTTGTAAGATTTTTTTGCTTTTAAAGCATTTAATAATGATAATAGTAATAGCAGCTAATACTGTAATATTATTATATTTTATAAGTTATTTTTAATTAAGAGCAAATAATAGGGATTGCACTTGCTATTTGTTGAACTCTTACCATGTGTAAGGCTTTACATAATTGCATAATATCTGTGAAGTAGACATTGTCTCTATTTTGCCAAATCTGAACATGAGAACTAGAGAAGTTGATTAATGCAGATAAAATGTAAGTAATGGAACCAAAATTCAAATCATAATCTGCTTACTTCAGAGTCCATGTCCTTTATACTATAGTGTGCTTTATAAAATTAGAATTTGATAAATTCATGAACTCATGAGTGTCTTTTTTTTTTTTTAATGTTCAGTTACGTTATAATGACAGCATTTCTGTTTGCAGTAAAATTTTTTTGGTGGGCTCAGTAGTACCAAAAGTTCGTATTTAGAAAAATAAGTTAAATCTTGATATTATAGAAATGTTAATATGAAAGTATATTTGGTTAGAATCTAAATAATTGAAAAGTGAAAATTGTTCGTTTTTATTTGCTTGTTTCATTTTCATGATCAATGCTCATGCACTTCGAATTCTTTTTACTAATTTCTTGCTTGTAGTTACTCCACCAAGCCGGAGCTTACTGAGGCAACCAGATGTATCCTGCATTCTTGGAACTGGAGGGAGGTCTCCCCGGCTTACACAGTCTTCAGGGTTCTTGGGAAATCTGTCTATGGTATGTAGAAAAATGGGGCTGAAATTTTCTCCCTTTTTTTAAGTATGGCATGATATTTAGCTAAAAAACTTTTAATGAGAATTAAAGTCTTATACATAATTAAAGTAACTCAGTTATGTAGGTTGAAATCATTTTTTGGTTAGACTTCCAGAAAACTGAGACCCATAAGCATCTCACATCATAGGTGGAAACTGTGACACCAGCAGCAGTTAGATGCAGATAAAATGTATTAATCTGACAGTTTACTGATCAGAATAAATAAATTCTGATTGGTTGCTTGTGGCTGTAAAAACTCAACCCTGTTTTGAAGCATAGAAGAGGAGGCCAAGAGTAAGCAATGAAGACTGTCATAAGGAAGAAAAACAAAGCATTAAAGGAGAGAAAAGAGAAAATTTGAGGAAAAGTAAGTGAGACACTCTTCAGGAATCATTATGATACAGTATTTAAAATAACAAAAGAAATGTCATATAGATTGTGATGCAGAATGACCTGATCTGGGTGCTTAAAATACCCTATAGAGAAAGAAAGAATTGTGACTAACTGAGACGATGAAAACGGAAGAGTTTTGTTGGACTAGTAGAATGTTATGGCTCATTTAGTTCCAAGAACAAGATGAAAAGGGCTCTTTATTTGGCTCTGTGGTTATTGAAAAAACAGAGAGAGTTTTATACACACCAGAAATGGCTCTGTGGTTATTGAAAAAACAGTTTTACACACACCAGAAATTGTCTAAATTATGTGTTTTCAAAGGAATGGTTTTGCATATTAAACCTCTCCTTGTCTTAGAAGGTTAAATCAATCTTTGAAATATTTTAGAGTGTTAGTATCTTAACAGTGATTTAGTCATTGAACAGTTTTATTCTGGTTATGAAGCTGGTTTATTTTGGCAACGTTTATTCTCATTCTACTTAAAAACATGAGTGAATTGACTGCTTCTAGGTTTCAACATAAGATGATGACTTTTATTATTTAGTGCTTCAGAACTGCAAGTTTAATAGTAAAATTATTACTCTTCTAAAGGCCAGGCCACCTCATGCGAAGAGTTGACTCATTGGAAAAGACTCTGATGCTGGGAGGGATTGGGGGCAGGAGGAGAAGGGGACTACAGAGGATGAGATGGCTGGATGGCATTACCGACTCGATGGACATGAGTTTGAGTGAACTCCAGGAGTTGGTGATGGACAGGGAGGCCTGGCGTGCTGCGATTCATGGGGTCGCAAAGAGTCGGACGTGACTGCGTGACTGAACTGAACTGAACTGAAAGGCCAGGATAGAGTAAATATGTATTGATTATCACAGAATGTTTGGAAGTTACTTTGTAGTGAAAAATGTTTTCTTGATCTTGTTTTGCCAATTTTAGTATCAGTTATGAGAGGTGGTTGAAGGAAGTACAATTGTTTGTTACCTTGGTTGAGTTTAAGTACACCATGTGTCTACCTACAAAACATTTTTATGAATGCAGACTATCACTACTGTGTAAGATTTTCAGTTTGATCTGGGTGCTGATGATGAGTACCCAGAGGAAATCGGTCTTGTGGTAGCTGACGCTAAACTCTCCTCAGCCCATAGTTACTATCTCATTAATATATAGGGTCCCAGCACCCATCTTTAGCATTTTCCCTTGGGGAGACTAATTTAAAGGTACATTTTTATTGTTGCTCATGCCTGGATTTTTTAACACATTGCATTTGCTTGGTATGTCTCAAGTACTTAAATCTGTTAAGTTTCTAAATCATCCTTTTTTTCAATACCATTTATTTGTTTAAGAAACTGAGTCATTCATCCCATAATATTTCCCAAAATTAAAAAATTGATTTAAAGTAGTCCTAGAGAGTAAAATTCATGAACAGAGGAGTCTGGTGGGCTACAGTCTATGGAGTCATGAAGAATTGGACACAACTGAGTGACTAACACTTTCACTAGAGCATAAAAGAATGGAGTAGTGCAAAGAAGAAAACACAGCCATAATATCCTTAACAAAATAATCATGTGGCCATCTTTTAAAAGTGAAAAACACATACGTTTTTTAAAAAAATGTTAATAGTATTAAAGTCTTTATTCACTCAGTGCCAATAACTACATTACTCTTCTGTATCTCCTTTGTCTTTTAGGTGACTAACCTGGATGACAGTAACTGGGCCACTGCTTTCTCATCACAGCGTGCAGGGCTGTTCACAAACGCAGAGCCCCACAGTGTAACAGAGGACGTTACTCTCAGTGCTGTAATGTTACGAGAGGATGATCCTGGAGAAGCTGGTAAAATAGCTTTGGTCTTTGTTTGTAACACAGTAGTTTGTCATTTAACATCAAGGAAATCATCTCCTATTCCTGAATATTTAAAAATATTTTTTGTTGTGCTTATTAGTTACGGTAATGGCTGTGCCACTTGATGATAATGGGTTAGCCAAATTTGTTTGGGTTTTTCAGTGAAATTTTTGGCCAACCCAGTAGTAACTCTAGAAGGTTGAGAACCTCACCTTAGTTCTCAGTTGGAGCAGCATCCTGCCATTTAATCTTTTCAGTGTAAATAGCTCCCTGTTAGGTTATTAGACTAGTCGCTAATGCTTTTATTCTTTCCAAACTTGTGCTATTGAGAGAGCTTCTCTTTTTGTTTAATTTTTATCTGACATTGTTGACATGTTTTGTTTTGGCCTGAATGCTAATGCTGTTTCTTCAAATAGTGTTGTGACCATTCTGACTTTAGGCTGGTTATTACCATTCCCTTTTGGAAAAAAGCATTTGCTTTTAGTGTGTTTATACCTGCACATTATGACATAGATTCTTCGTTAATTTATCATTATAGACTAGCATATATGAGTGCTAGTCAGTATTCTTACCACTGTATGCACGTTCGGAGAAGGCAGTAGCACCCCACTCCAGTACTTTTGTCTGGAAAATGCCGTGGACGGAGGAGCCTGGTGCTTGAGTCCCTGGGGTCTCTGCGAGTTGGACACGACTGAGCGGCTTTGCTTTCACTTTTCACTTTCATCATTGAAGAAGGAAATGGCAACCCACTCCAGTGTTCTTGCCTGGAGAATCCCAGAGACGGGGGAGCCTGGTGGGCTGCCGTCTATGGGATCGCACAGAGTCGGACACGACTGAAGTGACCTAGCGGTAGCAGCAGGATGCACATTAACGCATTTCATGGTCCATTAAATAAATACAATAACTGTTTCATTTTTGTGGAAAGGAAACAGCTGCTCAGATATATTAAGTAACCTGTTTGAGCTTACCTGGCTAAGAAGTGATGGCACCAGGATTTAAAACTGAGTAGTTTGATTTCAGCACCCTTCTCTTAACAATGTAGTGACTACTACTTCTTTGTAGTATATGCCAGTGATAAGCATTCAAATATTGAGTAATTCAAAAATGCTTTGTACTTAATATATAAAATATAAGAATTTCATGTTTAGTATGAACCATGGCTGAGGCCTTAGATATACAATATTATAGTAGGGTGTATATATTTTCCCTGAATAAAGCATGTCATTTTAGGATATGCTATAACTTTCCCAATTACTTTGTTATGGTGTACTTA
This sequence comes from Capra hircus, assembly GCF_001704415.2. NCBI lineage: Eukaryota > Metazoa > Chordata > Mammalia > Artiodactyla > Bovidae > Capra > Capra hircus. The sequence continues at coordinate 44,490,361 of NC_030812.1, read as the reverse complement.
AAATATAATTCAGGTGTTTTAAAATTTGGCTCATGTTTTTGTAGTAATTGTTGACAGACTAATAAACTAATATATCTTTGGAATCTTAAAAGACTTATAGGTGACAGAAGACTAAATAGATAAGTTGGACTACATCAAAATATGGGTCAGAAAATACTGTCAATAGAGTGAAAAGGCCACAGAATGTCAGAATATATTTGCAAGTCAAAAAATTAATATTCAGTATATAAAAAGAACTACAACTCAACAGTAGCAGAAGACAATCCAACTAAAAAGTGGACAGATAACGTGTATAGATATTTCTCCAAAGAAGATACAGAAGTAGCTATTATGCACATGAAAATTTGCTCAGTATAGCTCAAGTGGTAAAGAGTGCAGTGCATGAGATGGAGATTCAGCCCCTGAGTCGGGAAGGTGCCCTAAAGAAGGAAATGGCAACCCACTCCAGTATTCTTACCTGGGAAATCCCATGGACAGAGGAGCCTGGTGGGCTGTAGTCTAGGGAATCACAAAGAGTTGGACACAACTGAACACTGGATGGATGTAGTAATCATTAAGGAAATGCAAATCAAAACTACAATGAGACAGCACCTCACACCCATTAAGATGGCTACTCTCAAAAACAAACGAACAAAAACCCAAATAAACAGGAAATGGTAAATGTTGGCAAGAATATGGGAAAATTGGAACTCTTGTGTGTTGGTGGTGGGAATGTGAAATGGTACAGTACTGTGGCAAACAATATGGTCGTTCCTCAAAAAATTAAACATAGAATTACCTTATGGCTTAGCAATTCTACCTCTGGGTATGGGTTTCCCTTGGGGCTCAGCTGGTAAAGAATCCGCTCTCAATACAGGAGACCTGGGTTCGATCCCTGGGTTGGGAAGATCCCCTGGAGAAGGGAAAGGCTCCCCACTCCAGTGTTCTGGCCTGGAGAATTCCATGGACTGTGTAGTCCATGGGGTCACAAAGAGTTGGACACGACCTCTGGGTATATTCCAAAAGAAGTGAAAACCAGATTTTAAAGAGATTTGTATTTCCTCATTCATAGCCCTGTGAACAAAAGATAGGAGGAACCCAAATCCCATTGATGGATAAAGGATAAAATATGATAAATACTTTTTAGTGGGATATAATTCAGACACATGCTACAACATGAATGAACTTTGAGGACTTCATGCCTGATGAAATAAGCCAGTAGCATAGGGACCAAATTTCACTTATATGAGACACCTAGAGTAGTCGAACTCATAGACATAGAAAGTGGAATAATGAAAAAAAAAAAAAAGAAAGTGGAATAATGATTGCAAAGGTCTAGGGACAAGGGAGAATGGAGAGTTACAGTGTTAGGGTTTTTTGTTTTTTTTTTTTTGAAATTGACATTCTGTAAGTTTAAGGTGTATGACTTATTGTTTTGATATACTTGCATATTGCAGTACGATTATTACTGTTAGCTAATGCCTCCATGATACTTTCACATTATATAATTATCATTTCTGTGATAAGAACATTTAAGATCTCATCTCTTAGCAACTTTGAACTGTGTAGTGCAGATTTATTGACTATAACAATGCTGTGTGCATTAGATTTTCAGAATTTATTCATCTGCCCACTGCAAATTTGTACACTGGAACCAACATCTCACAATTCCCTTATCCTCCAGACCCTGGAAACCACTGTTCCAGGCTCTGGTTCTTTGAGTTTGGCTTTTTTAGATTCCTCATGAGTGATATAGTACAGTATTTATCTCTCTGTTAGCTGTTAGATTTATTTTACTTAATGCCTTCAGGGTTTATCCAGGGTCTGTCCTGTTGCAAATAACATCACTTTCTCATGGCTGAAAAATATTCTGGTTTTGTTTGTGTATGTGTTTATGTATGTATTAATATGTTGTTGTTTAGTCGCTAAGTCATGCCCAACTCTTTGTGACCTCATAGACTATAGCCCGCCTGGCTCCTCTGTGCAATTTCCTAGGCAAGAATACTGGAATGGGTTGTCATTTCTTTCTCCAGGGAATTTTCCTGACCTAGGGATCGAATCCACGTCTCCTGCATGAGCAGGCAGATTCTTTACCTCTGAGTCACCAGGGCAGGCCTATATATATATATGTGTGTGTATGTGTGTGTATACACATACAGCCCGCTTTTCTATCTGTTTATCTGGTGATGGATACTTGGGTTGTTTCCCTATCTTGGCTGTGGTGAACAATGCCACATTGAAAATGAGAGTACAGCTGCCTTTTCTTTTTATTTACTCTTTTTTGGTTGCACTGGGTCTTCATTGCTGTGTGCAGGCTTTCTGTAGTTGGCAAGGGAGTTGAGACTACTGTTCATTGCAGTGCACGGGCTGCTCGTTGCAACGCTTCTCTTGTTGTGGAGCACAGGCTGTAGGTACATTGCCTTCAGTAGTTGTGGCCCACGGATTTAGTTGCTCCATGGCATGTGGAATCTTCCCAGACAAGGGATCAACCTGTGTCTCCTTCATTGGCAGACAGATTCCCATCCACTGTACCACTGTATTTATAGGGAAGTTTCTATAGATACCTTTTTGTTAGCCTGTTTTCATTTCCTTTGAATATATACCCAAAAGTGGTATTGCTAGATCATTTGGTAGTTCTATTTTTAATTTTTTAAGAAACCTTCATACTGTTTGCCATAGTGGCTAAACTAATCTACGTTCTCACCAGTAGTGCACAATGTTCCCTTTTCTCTGCATCTTCACCAACACTTGCCATTTCTAGTCTTATTGATTGGTGATACTTGTTCTTACACATGTGTGGTGATATCTCCTTGTGGGTTTGATTTGTGTTTCCCTGCTGATTAGTGTTGTTGAGCATCTTTTCATGTATGTGTTAGCTGTTTGTATGTCATCTTTGGAGAAATGTCTGTTCAGTTCCTCTGCCCATTTTTAAATCGTATTGATTTTTTATGAATTCTTCGTATATTTTGAAGGTTAACTTTTTATCAGATATATGGTTTGCAAATATTTTCTCTCATTCCGTAGGTTGCCAGTTCATTTTGTTGACTGTATCTTTTGCTGTGCAGAGCTTTTTAGTTGATATAGTCCCACTTGTTGATCTTTTGCTTTTGTTGCTTGTGCTTTTGGTGTCATATCCAAAAATTATTCTCAAGACAGGTGTCAGGAAGCTTTTCCCTATGTTTTTTTCTAAGCGTTGTACAGTTTCAAGTTTCATATAATTTTTTTTTTCCTCTCCAAGTGTTGGCTGTGCTTGGTCTTCATTGCTGCTCATGGGCTTTCTCTACTTGTGGGAAGCTGGGGCTGCACTCGCGTTCCGATGCGTGGGCTTCTCATTTCAGTGGCTTTGCTTGTTGCAGAGCATGGGCTCTAGGGCTCAAGGGTTCAATCGTTGCAGCACACGGGCTCCAGAGTGCAGACTCAGTAGCTGTGATGCACAGCCTTAGTTGTCCCGAGGCGTGGATTTTTCCCGGACCAGGGATTGAATCCCTATCCCCTCCATTGGCAGGCAGATGCTTAACCACTTGACCACCCGGAAAGTCATCATTTAAGTCTTTAATCCATTTCAAGTTCAGTTTTATGAGTTGTGAGATAGGGATCCAGTTTTGGTTTTCTGCATGTGATTTTCCAGTTTCCTTGGCACTGTTTATTTAAAGAAACTGTTCTTTCTCCATTCAGTATTCATGGCTCCCTTGTCAAATATTTCTTGACTATATATGTAGGAGTTTATTTCTGGATTCTTTATTCTATTCCATTGATTTCTGTGTCTGTGTTTATGCCAGTACTGTTTTGAATACTAGCCTTTGTTGTATAATGTGATATCAGGAAGTGTGATGCCTCCAGCTTTGTTCTTTCTCAGAATTGCCTTGGCTCTCTGGGGTTTTAGATTTGCAAAAAGCAAAGAGTTCTGTGGTCGGATGGTGGTTATTGTGGCACAGCTCTGTGAATGTACTTTCTGCCACTGAACACTTAAAAATGGTTAAAATTATAAATTTAGTTATGTGTATTTTACCACAATTATGTATTTTTAAAAACGCAGTAGTTTCAAGAAAGATTTAGAGCTATGTTTAAGTTTTCAAACAAACAGAATGACTTGGAAGTATGTCACTTAATTTGTCTGTTCCTCTTCTGTTTATTGTGTTCTAGCATCCATGAGTATGTTTTCTGATTTCCTGCAATCGTTCTTGAAACACTCTTCAACTACTGTTTTTGACCTTGTAGAAGAGTATGAGAACATTTGTAGTAGTCAGGTAAGTTGTTTCACTTCATTGTTGGTCAGACTTCAGTAATCAAGTTTTTTCTGAACTTAGCTTGTGAATTTCCTTCCTGTATTTAAGGAGGATGTCTTAGAGATAGATAGAAAGTCTGCCAGAGCAGATCTACTTTTTACACATTGAGAATCTTATAGTATTTCTTTTAAGGATTTTGCAACTTTGACAAAGGAAAACCCAAAGTATACCAAGAACTTAAAACTCAACCATAAGAAAATGAACAACCAATTAAAAAATGGACAAAACATATAAACAGACACCTCATCAAAGAAGATCTGCAGATGGCAAATAAGTGTATGGAAAGACATTAAATATCAGCACAACGTTGCACATCAACTCTACTCCAATATAAAGTGAAGATTGAAAAAAATTTTTTTAAATATATCATGTGTCATTAGGGAGTTGCAAATTAAAACAAGATGCTACTATACACCTGTTAGAATAACCAAAATCTGAAACACTAACAAAACCAAATGCTGACAAAGATGTGTAACATGAATTCTCATTTATTATTTTTAGGGATGCAAAATGATAGCACTTTGGACCATAATCTCTCAGTTTCTTAGAAAAGTAAACATACTCTTGCCATATAATCCAACAATCATACTCTTTGATATTTACCCCAAAGATTAAAAAAATTTATGTCCACATAAAAGCTTATGCATAGATGTTTATAGTAGCTTTATTCATAGTAACCTGAATTTGGAAGCAATCAAGATGTCCTTTAGTAAGAGAATGGGTAAGTCAACTGTGGTTCATCCAGTCTGTGGAATATTACACAGCCCTTAAAAGTAATGAACTATCAAGCCATAAAGAGTTGAGGATGGACCCTGAATGTATATCACTAAGTGAAAGAAGCCGATATGCAAAGGTACATGTGGCATGATTCCAACTGTATGATATGTTGGAAAAGGGAAAACTTAAAGAGAATAAAAAGATCAGCAGTCGCCAGAGTTCAAGGAGAGATAAGGATAAAAAGTGAAGCACAGTAGAGTTTTAGGGGAGTGATATTTAAGAAGTAGAAGTAGGATTTGTAGGAGATGGTAACCCATTCCAGTATTCTTGCCTGGAAAATTCCAGGGATGGAGGAGCCTGGTGGGCTACAGTCCACTGGGTTGCAAAGAGTTGTACGAGACTGAGCAGATTATAATGATATTATATGATGGGTACATCGTTATACATTTGTCAAAACCCATAGAATGTACAGCACCAAGAGTGAACCCTTCTGTAAATTATGGACATTGGGTAGTAATGACATGTCAGTGTAGTTTCATTGATTGTAACAGATGTACCACTCAGGTACTAGATACTGATAGTGGGGGGAAAGAGTGTGTACATATGGGGCAGAAAGTAATGAGAACTCGCCATACTTTATTCAGTTTTGCTGTGAATCTAAAACTGCTCAGAAAGTTGTCTGTTTTAAAGAAAAGGAAAACAGCTTCAAGAATAATTAAAATAATAGTAATAGCCAACCTTTTTTGAGCATTTAAATCAAGAAACACCTGGAGTAACAGGCAAATTTGATCTTGGAGTACAGAATGAAGCAGGGCAAAGGCTAATAGAGTTTTGCCAAGAGAATGCACTGGTCATAGCAAACACCCTCTTTCAACAACACAAGAGAAGACTCTACACATGGACATCACCAAATGGTCAACACCGAAATCAGATTGATTATATTCTTTGCAGCCAAAGATGGAGAAGCTGTATACAGTCAGCAAAAACAAGACCAGGAGTTGACTGTGGCAGATCATGAACTCATTATTGCCAAATTCAGACTTAAATTGAAGGAAGTAGGGGAAACCACTAGACCATTCACATATGACCTGAATCAAACCCCTTATGATTATACAGTGGAAGTGACAAATAGATTTAAGGGACTAGAGCTGATAGAGTGCCTGATGAACTAAGGACAGAGGTTCGTGACATTGTGTAGGAGACAGGGATCAAGACCATCCCCAAGAAAAAGAAATGCAAAAAAGCAAAATGGCTATCTGAGAAGGCCTTACAAATAGCTATGAGAAGAGAAGCCAAAAGCAAAGGAGAAAAGGAAAGATATAACCATCTAAATGGGTTCCAAAGCTGAGTTCCAAAGAAGAGCAAGGAGAGATACGAAAGCCTTCCTCAGTGATCAATGCAAAGAAATAGAGGAAAACAATAAAATGGGAAAGACTAGAGATCTCTTCAAGAAAATTAGAGATACCAAAGGAACATTTCATGCAAAGATGAGCACAATAATGGACAGAAATGGTATGGACCTAACAGAAACAAGATATTAAGAGGTGGCAGGAATACACCAAAGAACTGTACAAAAAAGATCTTCATGACCCAAATAATCACAAAGGTGTGATCACTCATCTAGAGCCAGACATCCTGGAATGTGAAGTCAAGTGGGCCGTAGGAAACATCACTACGACCATAGCTCGTGGAGGTGATGGAATTCCAGTTGAGCTATTTCAAATCCTGAAAGATGATGCTGTGGAAGTGCTGCTCTCAATATGCCAGCAAGTTTGGAAAACTCAGCAGTGGCCACAGGACTGGAAAAGGTCAGTGTTCATTCCAATCCCAAAGAAAGGCAATGCCAAAGAATGCTCAAACTACCACACAATTGCACTCATCTCACATGCTAGTAAAGTAATGCTCAAAATTCTCCAAGCCAGGCTTCAGTAGTACGTGAACCGTGAACTTCAAGATATTCAAGCTGGTTTTAGAAAAGGCAGAGGAACCAGAGATCAAATTGCCAACATCCGTTGGATCATCGAAAAAGCAAGAGAGTTCCAGAAAAACTGCTTTATTGACTATTCCAAAGCCTTTGACTGTGCGGATCACAACAAACTGGAAAAGTCTTCAAGAGATGGGAATACCAGATCACCTGACCTACCTCTTGAGAAATCTGTATGCAGGTCAGGAAGCAACATTTAGAACTGGACATGGAACAACAGACTGGTTCCAAATAGGAAAAAGAATCTTAGGAAAAGACTGGTACAAAAGTCTTTGTACCAGTAGGAGAATTTTTCTTAATTTTTTTTATATGGTATAAGTTTTTCAGATAATTTGAAAGTATCTTATTTTTAATGTTCATTCTGCTCTGTTGGTTCATGACATATGATTTTACCAAGCATAGGTTAGATATAGCTATCTTCTGGGTTGATCTACAGGGAGAAAAATGTACTCATGGCTGTTACTGTTGAATCTGAAATCTACAGTATGTTAAACTTTTACATACACACTCACCTAGACACACCTTACTTCAAAGTAAGGCCCTTTCTAGTGGGAATGTTATATTACATTTAATTTAAAAAGGCAATAGACAGGAAAAATTTGTAATGTAAATTTGTACTTTTGGCACTATGTACTTGAAGAATACAAAATTGTGACTCAGAATTACAGAAAACCTTTTTACATTTGTGTCTTTAATTCAGGTAAATATATTGAATAAAATAGTGAGCCGAGCAACACCTGGACTTCAGAAGTTTTCAAAAACAGCCAGTATGCTGTGGCTTCTTCAACAGGAGATGGTCACATGGAGGCTGCTGGCTTCTTTGTATAGGTAAAGTTGTGTAGGACTCAGAAATAAACTGGCGATTAACTTAGAAGTTAGAATGAGGTGTGTTTGGAAATAGGTTCTGCCATTTTATGATGCTTATCATGTCTAATGCCTTTAGTTGTCAGAGGTGAGTTAGGAGGAAAGAGGGGAATATTAAATCATAAAGTTGGTAACTACCACGAATTGGATATTTGTAAAGATTTAAGGAAAGTGTTAAAAACACAGCAATATTTAGAAGAAGATAGATTAAGGAAGAAAGTGGCAGATACACTTAATATAATGTAGAAGTCTGAGAGAAGTTAACCAAATTTTTCTTAGATGCTCCTTGGTTTAGGCTCTCATTCTGTTGCTTTCTCATCCCAGTGAGAATACCTCAAGAGAAAATCGTATTTTTTCATTTTGGCCATGTAAAAACGTTACATTGAAAAGTTAAGTTTATGCATTAGTAGGTGGCCATCAAAGACTTTGTATTGTGTTTATTTTTAGTAAATACTATTTTTGTCAATGTTAGAGTCAGAAGGCATTTACTACTTGATTCTTGTTTTTAAAGCATGTTGGCTAAGTTACCCCAGATGGAATGCAGGTTTGTGCGTGTATTAGCTTAATGGTGATTTCATTTACTCTTGTGAAATAAGGCTTTTTCAGTTTGTGTTGTTTTTCCCCAGAGACCGAATACAGTCTGCATTAGAAGATGAAAGTATGTTTGCAATTACTGTAAGTTTTATATTGTTTTTTCCTTTATAAATGCTTAAAAATTTAAATGGTTTTTATAGTAGAATTTGATTTTTAACCCTCCATCTAGAGTTTCTCCATTTTTAAAATTTTACAAGTAAATAAAAGATACAGTAAGCAAAACTGATATACACTGTAGAGTGAAAGGTGTAAGTTCTGTTTTATCCTTCGTACTGTTCAGTCTAACAATTTAGTATGTATCCTACCAGACATTTTCTTTGCATCTGTACATATATATACACAGAAGTTTCATGGGTGTTTTTTTAAGATCAAGTTGAGAATGTCTTTTTGAAATATTTAGTTAAACCTTGGGAAGAGCAATCACAGTGTTCTAAAAATGCCTTCCTTTAGACCAAGGACCCTCTAAGACAGTGAAGGGTGTGTCTCACTTGACTTGAAACACTGAATTTCTAGGAAATTTTAAGGAGCTGTCCCTTAGGCCATTCAGCAGAAGCTTTTTTTTTAGTGCAATTTGGGTGGGGTGTTGCAGTGACTTGGTTCCTAGTAAAGGTATTAGTTGTTCAGTCGCCAAGTCGTGTCCAACTCTTTGCAGCTCCGTGGACTGCAGCACACCAGGTATTAGTCAAGTTGTTAAATTGTGCAGACTTGTTTGCAGTGCTGAATGTATTTTGTCCTCTCCTAGAGACTCCAAGCAGAGAGAATAGAGCCTGAAGGGAATGAGTCACCCGACTCTGTCTCATTCTGTAAATCATCTTCTCATAGTTCTCTTCACCTCCCAGCAGTCCTGTGGGAATCTAGCCACTTTGCCCCCCTTCAGAAGTCAGCACTTTCTACAGTTAACTCTTGAACAACGTGGGTCCACTTAGTATGCAGATTGTTTTTTTTTCCCCACTAAACGCATACTACAGTATTAGGCAATCTGCAGTTGGTTGAATTCTCAGGTGCAGAACCTCCAATACAGAGGAAACCAGCAGTATAGAGAACCAACTATAAAATTATATTTGGATTTTCGAGTACAAGGAGGATTGATAACCCTGACTAACCCTTGCATTGTTCCTGGGTCAAATGTATTTCTTTTTTTCTTTTAAAGCAAAATAATTTTCAAGTACCATAACTCCAACTTGTCAAAAGTCAAACCCACTCTTGTTTTTCAGTGGATAGCACCATGACCAATGAACATTCCCTAAGCCAGCAATTCTCAAACTTTGCAGCGCACATGTCACCTGGGGATCTTGTTAACGTGCAGATTCTGATTAGGTAGGTCTGGGGTGGGCCTACGAGTCTGCATTTTTAACAAGCTCCCGATGGTGCTGGTGTAGTTGGTCTGTAAACTGCACTTTGAGTAGCCAGGGTCTAGACTGGTCTCTGCCTCATCTCAGAGACAACTGCACGTCGTGTAGACTTTGCTGACTCTGTCTCTTCTGTTGCAGTTCTAATCTCTCATCTTATTTCTGTTGCCACCACTTAAGCCAAACTTTCATCATTTTTCTTAGGAATTATGTCAGTAACTTTTGTCGAGTCTTCCTGGCTTTTGTTTGGCAGGGATGTTTTGGGCGGGGAGAAGGGGGTATTCTCTTTTTTTTCTTTTCTTCTTTACCATATAGTATGCTCTTATTTATACATTATACTGAGAGTTTTTATTTTTTTAATTTAAATTTAAAAAAATTCATTTTATTTTTGGCTGCACTGGGTCTTCATTGCTTTGTGTGGGCTCTCTTTAGTTTGGTGAGCAGGCTTCTCACTGTGGTCACTTTTCTTGTTGAGAAGTGCAGGTTCTGAGTGCATGGGCTTCAGTAGTTGTAGTCCGTGGGCTCAGTAGGGTCAGCCCAGGGTCTTAGTTTCTCTGTGGCATGTGGAATCTTCCTGCATTTAACCTGTGTCCCCTGCATTGGCAGGCGAATTCTCATCCCCCAGGAAAGTCCACTGAGAGTTTTTATTATTCATCAATATTTTTTAGTTTTTTTCATGTCAGTTCATATAAGTTAACCTTATTTTTTCATAGTATGCTAAAGTATAAATGTACCATAATTTTTTTCAGACTTTCTGCTGGACATACTTAAATTGTTCCCAGAATTTTTCTTATAGGAATCAATGCAATGAACGTTTGCACTTAGCTACATATTTGAGGATTTCCTATATTTCTGGAAGTGAAATCATTGGGACAAAGTTTGAGAGATTGCCTTCCTAATGAAATGTACTAGTTCACACTGTCATAGTATGTGAAAATGTTTGCTCTGTCAATCATTTGATTTTGCCAGTTGGAGGGGAAGTACCTCATTTTAATATGCATATCATTAATCATTAGTAAGATGGAGTGTTTTCATTCTGAAGTATTTATATTGTATCAATTCTATTCTTTGCTCACTTGTCTGTTCATTACTTCCTTTTTCTTTCCTCAACATGGTAAAGATAGTCTTTCTGTCACTTGTCTTTCAGCTTTGTTTCAGGGGTCTTTGTCAAGCAGGTATTTCCATCTTTAACTGATCAACATCCGTCCTGCTTTCCTTTATCATTCACTGTATCTTATTAAGGAAGGCTGGCCTTACCCATGTGAATATTATTCTCAATGTTTTCTTCTACTTGAAGTTTTTTTCCCTATACAAGAAGTTAATTCATCCAGATTGTTTGTGAAGGGAGCAAGAGATTTAACTTTCTCCCAACAGATATCCATTTATCCTGACACCCTTTATCATATTTATGAAAGTGAAAGTTGCTCAGTCATGTCTGACTCTGTGTGACCCCATGGTCTATACGGTCCATGGAATTCTCCAGGCTAGAATACTGGAGTAGGTAGCTGTTCCCTTCTCCAGAGGATCTTCCCAATCCCGGATCAAACCCAGATCTCCTGCGTTGCAGGTGGATTCTTTTTACCAGCTGAGCCACCAGGGAAGCCCAAGAATACTGGAGTGGGTAGCCTATCCCTTCTCTAGTGGATCTTCCCGACCCAGGAATCAAACTGGGATCTCCTGCATTGCAGGTGGATTCTTTACCAGCTGAGCTACCAGGGAAGCCCTATCATATTTATACATAGATCTTTTTTGTTTTGATTGCTCTATTTGAAAACCAGTACTACACAACTGAGTCACTGTAGCTCAGGAGTTTTGCTATTTTGTAGGGTAAGTCTTCTCTTCATTTTAAAAAACATTTGGGGTTATTTTTGCACACGTTTTCCCAGATAAACTTTTTCATTTCCTTTTGAAAAAGTCCTTTTGGGAAATTTATTGAAATAATATTGAATCTGTATATTAATTTGGGAAGACCTGACGTCTCAACTATGTTGGATTTTCCTGTTCATGAATATGGCATCTCTAATTATTTAGATCTTTTATAGATTACATAGATTTGTGCTCTTCATAAAAGTCATTTATAAAGGATTTACATTAATCCTGTTGAGAATGACTTTCCTTTCCTAATACATTTTCTAATGATTTACATGTAAAGCTCATATTTGACCGTCTTTTGGACCTCTCATTTGCTCCAATAAGTTTTAAATTTGATTTTATTGGGTTTTCCCTGTTGGCAGAAATCATCTACTAATAATGAATTTCTTTTAATCCTTCTACTCTGTTATATTTTAAAGGAAAGTTTTACTCTTTATTTTTAGTTTCTAATATTTTTTGACTGTGTTGGGTCTTCCTTTCTGTGTGTGGGCTTTCTCTAGTTGCAGTGAGCGAGGGCTACTCTTGGTTGCAGTCATGGGCTTCTCATTGCTGTGGCTTCTCTTGTTGTGGAGCACGGGCTGTAGGCCAGTGGGCTTCAGTAGTTGGGGTGCACAGGCTCTGTGGTTGCAGCATGGGAACTCTAGCGCTCAGGCTTAATAGTTGTGGCACATGGGCTTAGTTGCCCCACAGCATGTGGAATCTTCCTGGACCAGGGATCAAATCCATGTTCCTTGCATTCTCAGGAGGATTCCTATCCACTGTACCACCAAGGAAGTCCATAGTCTGTTATTCCTCTTACTTGCCTTATATCATGGACTAAGAACTCCCATACAAGTATATCAATGATAGCAGGTATTCCTTTCTTGTATTTGACTTTTGATAAGAATGATTTTGTTTTAGTGAAGAATAAGAATTTTTTTTTCCTCCTAGCTAGCTAAGAGTTGCAGTCAAATGCTTTTTATCTTCTGTAGATACCTGTTTTAAATTTATTTTTGGCTGCACTGTGTCTTGTTGCTGCGTGGATTTTCCCTAGTTGCAGGGCATGGTCTCTAAAGTTCATGGGATTAGTTTTCCTTGGCATGTGGAATCTTCCCAGACCAGGGATCAAACCTGTGTCCCTTGCATTGACAGGTAGATTCTTAACCACTGGACCACCAGAGAAGTCCTATAGATAACTTTTAATTTATTAGCATAATGGTTTGCATTAATAGTTCTTCTAATGTTGAACTATCCTCAAACAGAATAAACTTTGAGTTATGATATATTCTTAAATATGCTACTAAATTTTATTAGCTGCTTTTTTTAGAAGTTTCCCAAATATATTTTCTTTTTTAGTGACTTTTTCATATCTAGTTCTGGTGCCTAGGATTGTGCCACCTCTGCAGAACAAGTTCATACATCTTCCATCTTTGTGTGTGTGTGTGTGTGTGTGTGTGCACGCGTGTGTGTGTTTTGTTTGAAAATTATAGTAATTAACCTGTTCTTTGAATCCTTGGTAAAAATATGCCTTTGAAACCATAAAGACCAGGTGCTCTTTTAGGGTTTAATTGTTTTTGTGTTCTTATTACAAAAAGTAACCTATGTTTAAAGCAACTATGAATAGTCAAAAAAGAAAAGATACTTTTATTTTATAATAAATGATTTCAACCACATTTGTTAACTTGCTTTTTCACTTGATATTTAAAAATATTTTTTCAATCGTTTAATTTATTTATTCTACAAATACTTATTTCATTCCCAGCTAGTGAGATACACATCTTGGAAGATTATTTATCTTATATTTGGCTATTTATTGAACTCACTTACACGTTTTAATAGTTTTTTGTTGATTATCATACTATTCTAGGTAGGCATTCCTGTTAATCTACAAATAGTGATGACTGTGACTCTTTTTCCATATTTTTAACTACTTAGTGCTTTTTCTGGTTTTATATATTAGCTAGAACTTTAACAGTAAATTTGAGTAATTGCAGCAATTCTTATTTTTTCCATCTTCTGGATTCTAAAAGGAGTGTCTCTCTTTACAGTTAAGTATATTTGCTGTAGGCTTCAACTATTAATAGATACTCCATTACATTGGCAAAATATTCTTTTATTTCTAATTTACGAGGATATTTTTATCAAATGGCATTTTGGCATCTATCAAGATCTCCTGGAGAAGGGACTGTCTACCGACTCCAGTATTCTTGCCTGGAAAATCCCATGGACAGGAGCCTGGCGGGTTTACTGTCCATGGTGTCACAAACAGTTGGACACAACTGAGCACACATACGTGTTCGCACGATTCATGTGTATCTCTCTTCCTTGAACCATGAATAAGATGGATTAATTAGTAGATTTGGTCATTGTGTGCCATACTTTTACTGTATTGCTTGATTTAACTTGTTAATATTTATATCAAGTTGTCTAAGTCAGTCTTTAGAACCTTGGATTATTCCTAAGTTTTATCATCTATCAACTTTAGTGTAGAATGAAAACATTTAAAAATTTTTAAATGTTAATTTCCTAATATGCCTCATGACTGCATCCTGCCCTTTATTATGAATTGCTTCATTTTGTTTTATGTTTGTTTTATTGTTCTCTAAAACAACATCTCTGGAGAAACAGAACTTAAAAATTTTAAGTGTAACCAAGAATTAAAATATCAAGTAAGAGCAGCTGCTCATTGATCTAGCAGTTTGAAATTTATTTATAAAAAATTTTCAAAGGTGAATATACAGATTTGCTGTCTTAAAATAGTTGTTCTCTTTTACCATTCTGTTGAGATAATGTTTCTTGAGCACCTTTTCTTTTTTTCCATCAAATTTTTAAAATAGGCTCTTAACGCGAGTGAAAAAGCAGTTGTGGAAGCATTGTTTCAGAGAGATTCACTTGTCCGACAAAGTCAGGTATGACTAGAGTTTTTACATTTTGGGGGCGAAATATGGAGAAAAGATAAATGACATTAAAAAATGAAGTTTTTTAGATTTTTAAACTTTTTCCTTAGATTTTTTTTCTTTTTCATCTTTTAATATATAATTAAAAGGAAGCAAGCACCTTGTTTTTTGTTCTTCAAATAATAGCCCTAGCATTTACAGGAATAGCCTATTAAAAACTGTATTATTCCTTTAGAAAATTTCTTTTGCCATAATATTTATACATCTTTAAAAACTAAAACTAGTGGTAGAAAAAGTTATTACTTGGTATTTTTTGAATTAGAAACTTTTTTTTAATTGTAGGAGTAGTACTACTTCAAATAAAATCCTTAACAAAACTTATAGTTAATGCTTTTTTTTTTGCCCCCTTCCCTAGCTGGTGGTAGATTGGTTAGAAAGCATTGCCAAAGATGAGATTGGAGATTTTTCCGATAATATTGAATTTTATGCAAAATCAGTATATTGGTAAGTCACTAAACTTTTATTCCTGAAGTCACTTAATGTTGATTTTGTTTATTCACCTTTCAACAACCATTTATTCAATTCTTGCTGAATTCTGTCTGTGAGCAAAACAGATAAAAGCCCTGCCTTTATGGGATTTATAATTGTGTAAGAGTTAGACAGCAAATACATATATCCTGTTCGGTGTTAATAGCTTTGAAAGAAAAAGGAATCAAGAGTTGATAGATAGAGGATAATAATGGGATTTAAGTAGAAGAGGTGACCAAGGAAAGCCTCTCTAGGGAAGTAAGGTTATAGGTAGTAAGAGTAAGAGGCTTTTAAGAAATAAAGAAGGTCAGGCATACAAAACTTGAGTGACAAGTGCTCTGGGCAAGAGCAGGAACTGCACAGACTTTAAGAAGGTAAAGTATTTGCACTGAAGGCCAGTGTGAACACAACAAAGAAAAAGAATAGTAGTTAATGAGATTGAAGAGAGCCAACAAATATAGGACTTTGACAGACAGCCGAAATAAGGGTTTGGAACTTTATCCTAAATGTGATAGGAAGCCTCGAGAATGAGAGAATGACATGATCGTGTTGTCAGGCACTCATTTTCTTAATAATCATAGTTTGATCATCAAGAGAATTCTACTGTGTTTCTAGCTACTTTTGTGTGTCTTTTTTTCCCCTTTTCCCTACATTCTGCAATGCTTCTAATTTATTGTTAAAACCTTGAAACCAGAAAGCAACCCCCAGGTTAAAGGGACAGTTTATTTCAAGAGTTAAAGAAAAAAGTTCACTAAATGGGAAGGAACTCAAAAAAGGGGATATATGTACACGTATAGCTGATTTACTTTGCTGTACAGCAGAAACTCACACAATATTGTAAAGCAACTATCCTCCAATAAAAAATAATATAAAAAAGAGAAACATTTAGTTTGCCTTTGAATTCAGTAACGTGTATAAAGTCTGCAAATCAATTTTTTTTCTGCTTAACTAGAAAACTTAATGCTACCAAATATATATATTTTAAAAATCTTAAATCTTGATTCTTGTTGACTTTTCTGAAAGAAATTTCCATTTTCAGAAAAAATTTTAAAAATGCTTGTTTAACTGTGTGGCATGTGGATTCTAGTTCCATGACCAGGGATTGAACCCAGGCCCGCCCCCTGCATTAAGAGTGTGGAGTCTTATCCACTGAGCCACCAGAGAAGTCCCAGAAACAAAAATTTTTAAGTTAAAATGTCTGTTAAGATTTTTGCAAGTTTTCAACCTGTTGGTCTCCTTTTTTTTTCCAATCCATAAATTAAGTAGAGAATCCTAAAACAAAGCCACACATACATGGTCATTTTATTTTTAATAAGGCATCGAAGCAGCCCGGGATGGAAAGAAATGTTCTTTGAACAAACCGTACAGAGAAAACTGCGTATCTGTGTGAACAAAGATTAACCTTGATACCTCCCTTGCACCGTGTGTGCATACTAAGTTGCTTCAGTCGTGTCTGACTATGTATGACCCTGTGGACTGTAGCCTGCCAGGCTTCTCTGTCCATGGCATTCTCCAGGCAAGACTATGGAAGTGGGTTGTCGTGCCCGCCTCCAGGGGATCTTCCTGACCCAAGCATCGAACCTGCATCTGTTAGGTCTAACCTGCATTGCCAGATGGGTTCTTTACCACTAGCACCACCTGGGAAGGTCCCCTTGTGCTGTACCCAGTAGTTAATTCAAGATGGATCATCATCCCAGTTGTAAAAGCTAAAACTTAAAGCTTTTTAGAGGAAAATATAAGAGGACATTTTTGTGACTTGGAGAATAAGTCAGTGTCACAGAAAGCAGTAATGGGGAAAGAGTGATTTGACTTTACCAAAATTAAAAACTTCGTATTAAAAGGCATAATTGAGAAAATGAATTGGTGGCAAGCCACAGATTGGAAGAATCATAAAGAACCTGTAGTTGATAAAGAACTCCAACTTGTAACAAAGAGATAACCCAATAAAAAAGACAAAGATCTGAACAGATACCTTACAAAAGCAGGTAAATAAATGGTCAATAAGTCATGAAAAAATGTTCAACATTGTTAGTCATCTGAGCTAAAATGCCCTTTTGTATTTAGTGTTTTTCATGCTTTTTCTGAGTTGGTACTTTTACTGTGAGTCGACTTGATTCTTTAAGCAGACGTATACAAATCGTTCTTCTCAAAAGAAGTTGTACATATATTTTCAGGGAAAATACTCTGCATACCTTGAAACAGCGGCAGCTATCTTCTTATATAGGAAGTGTCCGTCCTCTTGTCACTGAATTGGTAAGTGTTCTTTGAAATGAAAGTTGCCCTCAAAGTTAAATGATTTTCTTTTTTTTAATATAAATTTATTTATTTTAATTGAAGGCTAATTACTTTACAATATTGTATTGGATTTTCTTAAAGACTGAGTATTTTCTTCTTTTAGATCTTTGTTTTAGATTTCTGAAGGATGGCATATACTGTTTAACTCTTAAAAAGTACTAAGTTACATTTGAATTTAATGGCATGTATTGAGCCCATCTGTGGCCTATGGATTGTAAATTGTTAAAGAGAATGTAGAAAGTATTCCTGATTTGCCAGCATTAAAACAAATTAATTTTAACCTTAGAGTAAGGTTTAACTCTAAATATAAGATGATGACCTGAGAAGGTTCTTCTATGTAGAAAGCAGGGAGAGAAAATAAAGCTTTGTGAATTAGCTGGAGGTTAGAAAAAAGTCATTCTAGGATATGAGTAATGGTAGTAACAGCGGGTTTGAAAAAACGAGAGTCTAATAAATGTAGAAATGACGAAACAGAGCTTTGTGATAGGTGGAGGCACGTGAACTAAAAGTTTATAGTGAAGAGTGAGAGAAGGAAGTAACTGAAAAGATGGGTAAAACTCTTATTTTGTAACAAAAGTGCATTTTGATAAAAATTATTTGGTAACTACTGACAGTGCTTGTAATAAATTGTAGCAAAATTATACCACAACAAACAACTAAAAATCATTTATCCTTAATTTATGGAAAGTGATTTCCTTTTGTCAGAAAGAAACCATCTTCCAAAATTGAATGATTGTATCTGCAAAAATATTTGTGGAACTAGCCAGTTGATTTATTATGTATTCCATTTTTTGAACTGATACTCATATTGCTCAGTAACATTTGGAATAAGATTTACTTCCTCCTTTTAAGTCACATTTAAATAGCTTTTCATCTGAAATTCATCATGTAGATAATATGTGCTCTTTGCCGCAGAAGTGAGGCCAGTGTTATCCCTAGTGTTTAAATGCACATTTCTATTTTGAAAGGTAGTTAGGAATAACTGTCAGAGCGTAGAGGTATTTATCAGAAATCTATTTTAAAATTTCTTTTGTTGGACATGGATTTATTTTTATGTATTTTTAATCCCATACTGGGCTCTCTTCTCATATATTCTCAGGAAGAACCAGCTGTGTACCTTCTAGTCATGGCATGCATTGTGATTGCTGGAGTTTCTCTGCTCATTCTCCATGTAGGCCTAATTCTGCTTAGGATTAACTTGGCCACGTAGTTGCTACAGCAGGGTAGAGTTCAAGTCTACTTAAATTATGAGTAGAATTTCTAGAGTTTCTGGGCTGGGCTAGTGATATCTCTGCCTTGCCTGACTAAGGCATGCAGCTTTGTGGAGCAGTGGAGTGTTTCGAATGGGCAGCAGACAATTATGTTTATTTGGAACACTTACAGCTTTTTCATTCCCTTTGTTACCTAACTAAAATTAGTTTATTTCAGTATATAAACTCAGGAGATGTTTATCACGTCTCGATGATATTTAAATTATATATGTATATAAAGGATTTATAGTTGATTAATTTTTGTAGGACCCTGATGCTCCCATAAGACAGAAGATGCCACTTGATGATCTGGATAGAGAAGATGAAGTCAGATTACTCAAATATCTTTTCACTCTAATTCGTGCTGGAATGACAGAAGAGGTAAATGATACATACCCTGCTTGTCCAATGTCAAAAAGTCACAGACTGTAAGTTAGAAGGGATCTTTGTGACAACTTAGCATACTTCCTCAATGCGTTAATGTTTTTCACAGTATTTCTGGGTCTAACGCCCAACATTTTCAATGATAAAGAACACATTGTTTCAGAAAGCAGTACCCTTTAGTTTGTATATCTCTGGTAGAAAATTCTTTATAAGAAGTTAAGCTTTGGCTTCCCATATTTGTACCTCGTACTCTAGGCATAACCTCATTATTTCTAGTTTGGATTTTTAAGGGTTAAGAATAAATCTGACCCTGATTGCTCTTCTAGTTGATACTGTGTAGCATTTGAAGACTGTGATGCCCTCAAACTTCTTCCTTTTAACTTCACCTCTTTAAAATGTAATCTCCTTTGTGATAGTTAAGATCTTGCATGTAGGATGTGAACTATCTAATTAACACAGTTTACTGAATGGTTTTGTGGACGCCTTTAAATGAGAGTCTGATGCATAGGTGCTTCAGGCATCAGATATTATGTTGTACCTGTTTTGCTGTACTCTAGATGATATTCTTTAGCTAGAAATATGTTAGTTCAAAAGTGTTGTTTGTTCTTCTCTGTTACAAACCACCAGCATATATTAAATAATTTCTTATAGTAGTAACCCTTGGATTATTAAACATTCTTATTTTTTAATTAAGAAAAGAAGTAACATATATTCATTTATTCAGAAAATATTTAAGGGCCAGCCACTGTGCCAAGTTACGTGCAGGATTTTAGGAGTCACAATGGCAAACGGGATGTATTTTTGACAACAGAAAACAAAAATATAATCACATTACTGAGAGGCTTGAAAAACAAAAACTTTTAAGGTCCTACTACTTTTGCATAATCACGGATAGTGAAGTTTTAAATAAAAATTTACTTATAACCCTTTTTCTTTTGTACCTGTTTTTAACATAATTGTAAACACAGTATACCTCCAGGTGTTTTTTTTTTTTTTTAATCTTTTTACTGTACCGTTCACCCACTTCAAGTGACTAACTCAGTGGTTTTTTGGTATATTGCATTATTGATTTTTTTCATTATATAAAAGATGTATAACAAAATTTGTTATTTTGACCATTTTCAAATGTTAATTTCAGTGGTATTAAGTATATTCATAGTGTTGTGCAATCATTACCACTGTCTGTTTCTAAAACTTTTTTGTCACTCCAGACAGAAACTCTGTAATCATTATGCAGTAATTTCCCATTTTCCCTTTCCCTCAATATTTGGTAACCCAATCTACTTTCTGTCTCTGTTAATTTGCCTATTTTAGCTATGATGTAAGTGGAATCATATAATATTTGCTCGTTTGTGTCTAGCTAATTTCACTTAGACAAATGTTTTTAAGATTGTGCATTCAGATTTTGTCCTGCCTTTTTTCAGATAACATATCAAATATTTTAAAAATATTTTTCCATGTTGCTACATTATAGCTTTAATTATAGCTTTTATAACTTTTATGAGCCATACATTCAATATATGTTTGGAGTATGATGCTTTTTAACTGGTTGTATTAATCAGATTCTATAGGTTCAAATGACAGAAACCTAACTCATTACTTACAAGCAGGGAATTGATTGGTTCCTGGAACAGAAGTGTAGAGGGTTATATCTGGCAGGATCCAGGGACTCAGAAGATGTCATTAGATACTGTCCAGGCTCTTAACTCTGCCATCCTCTCAATGATTTCATTCTTAAAGAGCCATTTATGTCAGTAACAGCCACCAGCAGCTCCATCCTTATATCTTCCTGCAAGTGAGCAACCCCAGCAAAAGGACTGTCTCTTTCCCAGTATCTCTGGCAAGAGTCCTAGGAGTGATTCTTGTTAGATCACATGCCTAATAGTTGAGTTCAGAGGTAGAATCATATGATCTACTCAAACCATGTGACTAAATGGGGGAGAGATGGTTCCTGAAGAGATTCTGGACCAACAAACATGTGTCTTAACTCATTGGTACATCAGGTGCATCTGATTGGTCACATTCAGCATAAAGACTTATCATGTTTATGGCCTGAATGAGCAACAGCACCCTTGTCATTATAGAGACTAACTATTTTTACATAAATCAGGGGTCATCAACCTCTATAACCCATTTGTCTTTAGCAGAATTAAATGCTTGCGGGCACCATGAGCACCTATTGGTGAGCCCAAAATCAAAGAGCAAAGGGATTATTAGGGAAAGAAAGATAGGGAGGGACCACAGAAAGACATGCATATGTGAAATGCCATCACTAATTTGTCTACACCATCCTTTGTGACATCTGTGCCATAAGTTATCTAGTCCTTTGTTAAATCCCTTATATTTTTCTACAAAGCACACGTATTTCTTTGGTATTGCATTGGTTATATGGCCAACCGCTCTTTTTCTTGTTTCTAAAGGCACAGCGACTCTGCAAACGCTGTGGCCAGGCTTGGAGAGCTGCAACACTTGAAGGCTGGAAACTCTATCATGACCCCAATGTTAATGGAGGTATTTTAATAGATTTTATTCTAAGAGTTGGGATATATTTAACTCTAAATAGCAATTTTGTGAAGTATAGCTTTTGTTTTTAGAAATTATTGAAGTAAGATCTCATTGTAAACTGTAAACTTTATTTCTTTTACTGTTTTATAGGAACAGAATTAGAACCTGTTGAAGGGAATCCATATAGATGCATTTGGAAAATAAGTTGTTGGAGAATGGCAGAAGATGTAAGATATAATAAAATATTTACTGATACTGATTTTTACTTTTAATACACTGAAGGCCTGCTGAAAATGCTGTGGAATTTTGAGAGTAGTTAAGAACTAAAGTTCCTGTTTTTTAGAACTTTCAATCAGACTGAAGAGTAAGGTAGGCTTTACTAATCAGAGGCTCGGAGGTTAAAGCATCTGCCTGCAATGTGGAGATCTGGGTTTGATCCCTGGGTCGAGAAGATCCCCTGGAGAAGGAAACGGCAACCCACTCTAGTATTCTTGCCTGGAGAATCCCATGGACGGAGGAGCTTGGTGGGCTACAGTCCATGGGGTCACAAAGAGTTGGACATGACTGAGCGACTTCACTTTCACATTCAGACACTGAGTACTAAGAGTTAAGTGCTGAAATAAGGCAAAAAAAAAAGTAGCAAATGAAGTCACCATATAAGCACTGGGCTGGGTTCCCAAGAGAGAACTGAATTGATCTTTCAGAAATTTGAGTTGTTGGTCCTGATAAACAGGAGGGAATTCTAGATAGGATGCCTAGATGGGAAAAACTCAAGGGAAGGTAGGTCTATCAGGTTGGAACAGAAAGCTCACGAAAGGAAATATTGTCAGTTCTGTTGTGACGTGACCTATGCATTCCTAGCAGTCATTGCAGCAGGACAAATGGTGCAGAAAATCCAGAGCTTTGAGGGAAAATGGAGTTATGAGCACAGTACTCAAAAACCATCATAATGCTTAAAAAAGATAAAAACTTAATAAAAACCACACAGTTTCACTCTGTTAAATTAACAGGAAATACATAAGTAACTGCAATAAATATGGCAATTTACCTTAAAAAAGAACTGGAGTTTGCTTGTGGTACTGGATATCAGAGGGTTGCAGCTTGTGAGTTACTGAGAAGTGATAGAAGGAGGCTATCTGAAGTCAAACAAAATTGTAACAATTGATGCAAAAGGATTTAATTTAACACACACCTGCAGAGCCCAGGGGGCTGGTAGATGTTTGAGGCGGGTCAGTTTTGTGTATTTCTAAGTGGGTTGGTTCAGTTAGGTGTTGTTTCCTGTATTCAACCAGTGTTTCTTGTGGATGAAATTGTGCATAAAGAAATGGGACGTTTGTATTACGTTCAAATTATTCCTTGATAAATCAATTGCATTGGAACAAATTCACATTTTCAAAACAAGCACTATAGCAGAACTGACTGTAATGGGAAGATGACTGAAAAACATAAGAGCAGGCAGTGGTAGTCCTCAAATGCTGCTCTAAGTTGACTGAAAAAGATTAACAGCAGGCAGTGGTGGTCCTCAATTGTTGCTCCAAGGAATGGGAACTTTGTACCATAGATAGTAGTGAACCATCAAAACCTTGAGGGTGCGTGACAGCAGTGCTTTAAGAAGATTAGCATGGCAGTGGAAAATAGGCTTAAAATTGAATGAACTAAAGACTGAGAAACCAGTTAGAAGCCTATCAGAATTATTCAGACACTAAGAAATAAGGGCCTGTCCTAGCTTAATATGGCGAGTAGAAAAGAAAGGAACAAAAAATGGTGAGGAGCAGAAACTGGAAACAGAAGGCAGAGGAAGACTCAATTATGTAGTGAGAGTCTCTGAAGACTCTTGTTTGGATGATGAGAAAACAGGAAATGTCATTAATAGAATCCAAAAGTAAAATGGGATAATTTGGTGAAAATAATTAATTCTGCTTAGGAATTTGATGCAAACTGGTACATGTCAGGCTCCAAGGGCCTTGTTTGATGTTCTTAGATCAGTTTCAGGTAGTGTTAGGTATTTAGCAATTTTATAGGAGAAAACGTCTATGCGGATTCTATCTGGAATAAAATTTGACTGTAAAATAATCAAAGCATCCATTAGAGTTGAATCTGCTTTCACTCTGTATTTGAAATTTGGCTGTTTGACTTTTCTGGAAGATTTCAGTATTGACTACATCAAACTAAGGGATCCTTCCTTAGTCCCCCAGTAGATCTTTTACTAAAGTTTAGAAACTGTTCGGGAACAAATAAGTTCAGTTTAGAAGATACTGCAGAATTCCAGATTGTGAAAAAAAATGACATACTGAGATAAACAGTAGTTCAATTTTATTTATATTCATTGTATTTCAGGAGCTTTTTAATAGATATGAGAGAGCAATTTATGCAGCTCTAAGTGGGAATCTCAAGCAGGTATGCAATGTATTTTAATAATTCTTTTTTCCTATGGAATGGAATCGGCTGAATGAAATATTCTAATATAGTAATCATATAAGCTTAAGCTAGTTTCTAAGAATAACGATGGTAAGATTATTATGAAATAGATGGTAACTTGAGCTACTTAATTTGATGTATCCCATGTTTTAATCTGTGCAGTCAGACTTCAGTTTCTCAGAATTGTAAATTTAATTACAATACACATTTATAACTTTTGTAACATAGCTTTATCCATAAATGTACCCCTAAGGCACAGTATGACTGTTAGAATTGTCTCACGTACGTGTGCTTCTTGCAACTCCCTCTATCCCCTGCATTTTATAGCTATTTTGAGGGATGTTATTTTAATTCGTTGGAACACCATCTTATATCAGCATGGAAAATTGATGCTATAAGAGTCCAGACTTCTTAGAAGATGTGGCTTGAGGGATCTCCCTGATGGTCTGGTGGTTAAGACTGCGCTTCCACTGTAGGGGCTACTGGTTCCACCCCTCTCCTTCCATGTGGGAACTGAGGTCCCACATGCTGCCCACTGCGCCCCTCCACCAAAAAGTGGTTTGGGAAGAAGTTGGAGACACAGGGTTATTTGGATGATAGCTTATAATCCATATGTTTTATGTTATTATAGTGATTTTATAGTTCATATCAAGAAGTTCCACTGCTTTTCCTTTTTTTTGTTGACTGTCTGCATGTTTCTGTTTTGGAACGGGGTGAAGCTGCTTCCAGTCTGTGACACCTGGGAGGACACAGTGTGGGCCTACTTCAGGGTGATGGTGGACAGTCTGGTTGAACAGGAGATCAGGACATCAGTAATGACTCTGGATGAAACTGAAGAACTCCCTAGAGAATATTTGGAAGCAAAGTGAGTCTATTGGTTTGTTTTTCACCATGAGGATTTGTAGTATGCTCTGAAGTTTTATTCTATAGTCTTTTTAATATTATATATTAATGTTACTTTATCCGTTTTCTTGATTTTTGTTTCAAAAGTTGGACCTTAGAAAAGGTTTTTGAAGAACTTCAAGCTACTGATAAAAAGGTAAATATTAATATTTTAGGATAATTGGAATCAGAAACTAAATGTTACATTGTTGTGTACTATAGCTGAAAGGCACAAAAGTATGTGGAATCTTGTTATATTCTCTCTTCCTTTCCTTATGGCATACTCAAATAAGAGATAGCTTTAAAAGGAAGAAACTTAATTACATATATGAATGACATATCATTTCTGTTTATTTAGTTTAGAATTTATTTCATTGAAATACATGGCATGCATGTAGGCTAGTTGATTTCTTCTTGAAAAATTAAATTGGAATGCAAAATCAACAAAACTTTATTTTCCTAGATCTCAAAATAATCTAGTATTTTTTAAAGTAATATTCTTAAAACTGTAAAAAAATGACCTTAGTATATATTGTAACAAAATAATCTAAAAATGTATTATATAAGTAAGACCTTTATAAAATTTCCTCCCAGCCTCCTTAGGATTATTCTCATTCACTGAGATGATAAAACATGGATATGTATCCTTCATATCCTTCTCCATACTCTTAGAAATGTATGTAAATATTCTAATATAAGATTTTGGTTTTTAGAGGTTGTTTTTCGTGTTACTCTACCTGCATTAGTTTATGGCTCCCTCCTTTGCTCCACCCCCGTTTAATGAGACTGACTTTGAGTTAATGCATATAAATTTAACAACCTAACTTATTATTTTTAATAGGTTTATAATATTCTATAAAATGTGATACATCCTTTTTGAATCATTCCCCTTTTGGTAATCATTTGGGTTACTTCTAGCATTGCAGGGAATGTTCTTGTTAGTCTTATTTATGCTTATCTACTAGTCCTGTTTCTTTACAATAAGTTTTCTGAAAGCAGGGCGGCTGAGTTAAAGGGTATATGTATTTTAAATTAATTCCCTGGTTGTAGCAATTAATTCATATTCCTACAAATAATTTATTGATATGGCCATTTCCCTACCTTCTCAACTAGCCCCACATGTCATTGTTTGTTTTTGCCAACCCATCAGATGAGGTGGGAAGTAGAAACTCCCTGTTCTTCTCATAGTTCCCTGTCTATTCATAAGGCTGAGCAAGTTTTCCAGTGTTAATTGACCATTTTTTAATTTCCTATTTAGAACTTTCCCTTATTTTTCTGTTGAATTTTATCTTTTCCTTTTTATTGTATAAGATCTCTTTGTATAGTGAAAAAAAGTTAATACTTTATCAAATTTTTCTTTTTTAAAAATCAGTCTGTTTTGGAGATTCTAGCAAATAAAACAAAATCATTTTATTTTCCAGCAAACGAAAGTCAAGGAATAGATACAAATCTAAAAAGAGGGGAACATTTACATATGATAAAAGTATAAATCTAGAAAATTTGTGAATCAATAAGTTACTATAATTAAGAGAATTTTTAAAGTGTCTAAATCCAAGATAAAGTTATAAATTCAAGATAAAGTTACAAAAAAATTACAGCCTTTTTGTACTTGTTGCAGCTATTAAGAAAAGGATTTCAGTTCAGTTCAGTCACTCAGTTGTGTCTGACTCTTTGTGACCCCATGAACCACAGCACACCAGGCCTGCCTGTCCATCACCAACTCCTGGGATCTACCCCAACTCATATCCATTGAGTCTGTGATGCCATCCAACCATCTAATTCTCTGTTGTCCCCTTCTCCTCCTGCCCTCAATCATTCCCAGCATCAGGGTCTTTTCAAATGAGTCATCTCTTCACATCAGGTGGCCAGAGTATTGAAGTTTCTGCTTCAACATCAGTCCTTCCAATGAACACCCAGGACTGATCTCATTTAGGATGGACTGGTTGGATCTCCATGCAGTCCAAGGGACTCTCAAGAGTCTTTTTACAACACCACAGTTCAAAAGAATCAATTCTTTGGTGTTTAGCTTTCTTTATAGTCCATACATGACTACTGGAAAAACCATAGCCTTGACTAGATGGACCTTTGTTGGCAAAGTAATGTCTCTGCTTTTTAATATGCTGTCTAGGTTGGTCATAACTTTCCTTCCAAGGAGTAAGCGTCTTTTAATTTCATGCCTGCTAATCACCATCTGCAGTGATTTTGGAGCCCCCCAAAATAAAGTCAGCCACTGTTTTCACTGTTTGCCCATCTATTTGCCATGAAGTGATGAGACTGGATGCCATGATCTTAGTTTTCTGAATGTTGAGCTTTAAGGATGCTAGAGTTGGACTGTGAAGAAAACTGAGTGCCGAAGAATTGATGCTTTTGCACTGTGGTGTTGGAGAAGACTCTTGAGAGTCCCTTCGACTGCAAGGAGATCCAACCAGTCCATTCTAAAGGAGATCAGCCCTGGGTGTTCTTGGAAGGAATGATGCTAAAGCTGAAACTCCAGTACTTTGGCCACCTCATGCGAAGAGTTGACTCATTGGAAAAGACATTGTTGCTGGGAGGGATTGAGGGCAGGAGGAAAAGGGGTCGACAGAGGATGAGATGGCTGGATGGCATCACCGAGTCGATGGACGTGAGTTTGAGTGAACTCTGGGAGATGGTGATGGACAGGGAGGCCTGGTGTGCTGCGATTCATAGGGTTGGACACGATTGAGCAACTGAACTGAACTGAAGCCAACTTTTTCACTCTCCTCTTTCACTTTCATTAAGAAGCTCTTTAGTTCTTCTTCGCTTTCTGTCATAAGGGTGGTATCACCTGCATATCTGAGGTTATTGATATTTCTCCTGGCAATCTTGATTCTAGCTTGTGCTTCATCCAGCCCAGTGTTTCTCATGATGTACTCTGCATATAAGTTAAATACCCCCCAAAGTCTCATTTAAATTACTGACCAAAACTGTAAGATGCCTAGGAATAAATAGCCAAGGGTTTGAGTACCTCCATAAAAAAACTATAGAATCTTATTGAAAGACACAAATAAATAGATTTAGCACCTTCCCGAATGAGATGATTTGTTGTTAATATCAGTCATTCCAAAGTTAACGTTGAAACGTATTGCTTTGGGGTATTATTTCTGAACAGAAAATTTCCAAGTAAAAGAGTAAGTGAGAATAGAAATAAGATTTAGAAAAGAACAGTAGTTACGTTGTTCCTTAATAATAAAATAATATAACGATTTAATAAAACAATAGAATTGGCACAGGAATAAATAGATCATCAGAACGTGCAAGTCTGTATTAGATTCTAATATATATGAGAACCTAATAAAGGACAGATGACTTTTCCTTTCAGAGGAAGAGGGGTGGTTTATTTACATACATGGTATGGACATAATTGATTTTCCATCTGAAATAAAGCTAGATCTCTGCCTCATGACATGCATTACAATCAGTTCCAGGTGGAGCAAATATTTGTAAAAAAGAAAGAAAGACTGCTGGAAGAAAATTTAGACAAATAAAAATTAAAATCCTCCTACAAAGGCAGGTCTATGGTTTCCTGTCTTTTGGACAGATAAGAACTGGAGGCAAGGAAATGTGGATTTGGAGAAGTCGGTGCTAGCTTCCTTGCTGCAGGCTCACGATCAACCATCCCATGTAGAAAAAAAAAAATTGACCAAAAATATAGAAATTATTTTCTTTAGGAAAAAAATCTAACAGCATGTTACTTGTAAATTTTTTCTACTCTGTGCCTAATCACTATTTTGATGGATTTTATTACTCTTGGTACAATTTGCAGATGAATGCTTTCAAAAACCACTGTTTATATTGAAGGAAATCTTATAGTTTATTTTGCTTTGGTTACCTGTCCCCTTCTCTTATGGTTCACCATGGACAGTCAAGGAAAACAGTAAAATACATTAATAAAAGTATATCTGTCTACGTGTGATTAAAGCATTTTAATTGCAAAAAGAACAAGTTTTATAACATTTACAGAGATTAAATTGTTTTATCACAGTTCTCTGTTTCAAAAAATAATACCTTGAGTCCCAATGGCAATATCTTTCTCATACTTTATTTAGGTTTCCTAATACCCTTCATTTCCAGCTTTTTCTTTGTCTGAATGCACGTGTGCTAAGTGGTTTCAGTCATGTCTGACTCTGCATCCCCATGGACTGTAGCCTGCCAGGCTCCTCTGTCCCTGGGATTCTCCAGGCAAGAGTACTGGAGTGTGTTGTCATGCCCTGCTCCAGGGGATTGAACCCATGTCTCCTGCGACTCCTGCGTTGCAGGGTGATTGTTTTACTGCTGAGCCACCGGGGAAGCCCTTTGTTTGTATATGTTCCTTCAACACTTTATGTTTTTAGCTTATCAATGAGTATATACTACAGAATGACCATAATAAATTTACAGAAAATGTAAAAATTTTTTCAGAGAGTTCTAGAAGAGAATCAAGAACATTATCATATAGTTCAAAAATTCCTTATCCTGGGAGACATTGATGGTAAGATATATTTTATTTTACTTTGCATGAGTTCTTTGGTTTTTTAAAGTCGTTTTCTAAAAAGTTATCAAAAGAGTGCACATGACTTACCACATCTTGTCATCTCTTTCAACCTATTTGACTGCAACTATATAATTTTTAGAAAATAAAGTTTGACTTTAATCCAGAGGCTGTTTTATGTGGTAGTTCATAACAATAAGGCAGTGAATTGATAAGAGTGCTATATGAATATAATAAATGTCCTTGGATAGAGTTTATGTCTCTTTTTTGATTTGTATCCATCTAAATCTTTGCTTTAATGGTTTGTAGGTTTGATGGATGAATTTAGCAAATGGCTTTCCAAAAGCAGGAACAGTCTACCTGGACACCTCCTCCGCTTCATGACTCACCTTATTTTGTTTTTCCGCACTCTGGGACTACAGACCAAAGTAAATAAAAATGAGCTGTATACTCTTCTCTGCAAGGCTGGTGCTTTACACATCTGTTGTTAGGAAAACATGCTACTTTGGGGTTTTGTTTTCTAGAATGGTGACCATAGTCTCACAGTGTCGCTCAGTGATAACTCACTGCAGATGACTCTGATGTTCTGATCTGTGACTACAGAATGCTGATGTTTACCTGGACTGGAGACAGTTTATAACTTCAGTCCTCATCAGTACCCAACTCGAAATCAACCAGCAAGCTAACTGAACCAGACTAAGTTTTCTGTGGGCTATTAAACCTTTGTTTTCTTTCTTTTTCTTCTGTCCTAAATGATTGGTAACATTTTGGGCAGAGTATGCATAGAAGGCAGAATGATGTAGTAGTTGAGAGCTGGGGTTTTGGATTAAAAATCTTGGATTCACATTCTTACACAGAAGCTTCTAGTGGTGTAAATCTGGTAAACAAAACCTCTTTAAGTCTTACATTCTTCCTTTGAAATGTGAACAATAATAGTAATTACTCACAAAGAGTTAGGGTAAGTTAATACAAGAAATTTGTTAAGCAGTTAGCCTGGCATGTAGTAATTGCTGCTAAGTCACTTCAGTCGTGTCCAACTCTGTGCGACCCCGCAGATGGCAGCCCACCAGGCTCCCCTGTCCCTGGGATTCTCCAGGCAAGAACACTGGAGTGGGTTGCCATTTCCTTCTCCAATGCATGAAAGTGAAAAGTAAAATTGAAGTCGCTCAGTCGTGTCCGACCCTCAGCGACCCCATGAACTGCAGCCTTCCAGGCTCCTCCATCCATGGAATCTTCCAGGCAAGAGTACTGGAGTGGGGTGCCATTGCCTTCTCCAGGCATGTAGTAACTGCTCAGTGGTAAATACTAAAAATCATTATGACAGGATTTTTATTAGATATATTGGTGGTACACATAAACAGCTGTATTTATAATTATATCTTTTTTTTCCTATGAAGGAAGAAATTTCCATTGATGTTTTAAAGACATACATACAGGTAAACTCTGGTAAAACAGGTAAAATCAAATCCATAGTTTGATTCTTTTTTTTCCTTTGACCATTTTAATGAAAACATAAATCAGAATGATAGTGTTTTAATACCTAGTGGCTTATCAAAATACATAAATATCTGTTAATTATCATAAATACTTTCTTTTGGAATTTAAAATTAATCCTGTTTAGCAGTACAACTCTATGTCTGTATGCATATCTCCTAAATATGTTTAAAATTTTGAATTGAATAGTGCTGTTGTTCCTAGAACTTGCTTTATTATTGACATATTAACATTTTGATCCTTTTCTATTTTTCAGCTTTTAATAAATGAGAAACATACAAATCTCATAGCATTTTATACCTGTCATTTGCCTCAAGACCTTGCTGTTGCCCAGTATGCATTATTTTTGGAAGGTGTTACAGAGTTTGAACAGCGCCACCATTGCCTGGAGCTGGCTAAAGAGGCAGGTAAAAATGGAAGGCTTCATCTCTTGGGCTCTGTAGGCAGATTATCATTTTGTCTTAGTAACATATATCCTTCTAGTTTTAAATCCTGTTTCTCTTGAGAGGAAAAGAAGGAATGAAGTTTTCAATGAAATTCTGTTTTGGAATGAAATAACTTATACTGTATCTTGTGTAAAATATCTTTTAATTTTGGCATTTTCTTCTGTAATTTCTTTCATATTTTAAAGAATTGTTATCCCAGATTTACTAAATCATTGTGATTATTTAAAGAAATTAGTATGAATGATTAATTTCTTGTTTCTGTCCCTTCAAAAAATGTTTTAGATTTGGATATTGCAGCTATAACAAAAACTGTAGTTGAGAATATTCGAAAGAAAGATGATGGTGAATTCAGTCATCATGACCTGTCCCCAGCCTTGGATACGGGTACTACCGAGGTAATATGAGGGTACAAGAGGTATATTATGTAACTGAATAATCCCTCGTGTTATGCTTTTTCTAAATGTCTACTTTAAAATACTCTGGCTTCTTTCTTTTTTTAAGAATTTTTCTTTGTCAGCCAAATTATGAAAATTAGCAGCAAACTTAAGTCTTGTGTAAGGAATTGCTTAGTAGCAGTTTTATGTTAAAGGAAACTTCTTTAATAGTAGAAACCTGAGCATTGAATTTTTACTCATCCGATTATTCTAGATACTTGATCAGTTAACTAATTTTTATGTAGTTTACTTATTCCTATTTTCAGAAAAGAATAGAAAGTTTTATCTAGGAAAGAAAAGGTTGTAGAATAGCACTTAAAGGAATCAGATAATTAAATTGGTGGCACATCAGATATAGAGCTATTAAATGTGAAAATAAACCAAGAAAAGCTATTTTCTTTCATGATTTTGTATAACCTGAAGGAAAATAATCATTAGTAGTACAGATGTAAGCCAGTTCTATTAATGTGTAGGATATCTTAGGGAAAAAGCACAATTGACAGTTCTTTTTTTCCAATTAAATGAATAGGAAGACCGATTAAAAATTGATGTAATTGACTGGTTGGTATTCGACCCAGCACAGAGAGCAGAAGCACTAAAACAAGGCAATGCGATAATGAGGAAATTCTTGGGTATGCTCTACTTTATATTCTTTTTACAAAGTTTTTTTTTCTGTTCAATTTTGTTGTTTTTCTAACCCTTCCAGTAGGGTAAGGTACAAAATACCCACTTTTATGGCTGATATTGTGAAACAAAACACATTTAATAGTGACTTACTATGTCCCACTCAGTTTTATATATAATCTCAAGGTTTTGAAAAATGGAATTTTTTTTGAAGACATAGTATGTAAAAGTAGCTGTGGGATTTCCTGGTGATCCAGTGTTTAAGACTCCGTGTTCCATTGCAGTGGATTTGGATTCAGTCCCTGGTTGGGGAAGTAAGATTTGGCATGCTATGCAGGGCAGCCAAAAATTGAAATATATAATGAAAACAAAAGTAACTACATTTAATTAATCCTTTATGTGACTGTCACACTGAAATAAGGAAAAGCCCAGCCATTAGGTAGAAAGATCCCCTAAACCTTCAAAAGAAGTACCTTGGGCCCTGAAATGGTTAAAGGCCACGGTGAAAGTTGCAGACTAATAATTTGACTCCTTTAGAAGCCACTACACAGAAATCCATGTATATTGAAAACTATATGTCTTCTTCACAGCCTCAAAAAAGCACGAAGCTGCAAAAGAAGTATTTGTGAAAATTCCTCAGGATTCAATAGCAGAAATCTATAACCAGTGGGAGGAACAAGGAATGGATAGCCCACTTCCTGCTGAAGATGATAACGCTATCCGAGAACATTTGTGCATCAGAGCTTACTTGGTGAGATTGTAGAGAAAACCATGAAGTGCCTGTCTTTATGACTTTCAAACCTGATTCACTCTCAAACCTTAAACTACTTTTTTGAAAAGTGGTGATTGACTTACTATCTTACCTCCCTTGTGACTGTGGGAATCACTGATCCCTAAGAACTTGGAAGTCCTGACCTTGTCTTCATGTGCAGGAGCCTCTAATCATTGTTAACCAACACACAATGTGTTTTCTTAAGATTCTTTGAATTCTTAACTCAACTTTAGCATTTCTGCTTTTGGCAACAACTGAAAAAAGCAAGATAATCTATATTATGACTAAAATAACAACATACTCATTCAAAATTCATTCAACAAATAATGAAGTGATTAGCTAGGTTTTAGGACTAAGTCTGAATTTCTTTGCTTCCCTCTGGAAGCTAATAGGCTCATCAAGGACACGGATAAGCACGTGAATATCACAAACAAAATACTTATTCACTGTAATTTTTTTGTATAAAAAAGAAATATCGAACAATTTTCTTTCTTACTACTGCAAAATTACTTCTAAGAACCAAATTTTTAAAAATTGTATTGAACATATGTGAAAAGTTTTCATTTTTTGTATTTTTCTATTTTACTTTACATTTTAGGAAGCCCATGAAACCTTTAATGAGTGGTTTAAGCATATGAATTCAGCTCCACAAAAACCTACTTTGACAACTCAAGCAACTTTTACTGAGAAAGTGGCTCATGAACACAAAGAAAAGAAATATGAAGTAAGTTAAATGTAGATGAGACATGTCTCATTGCATCTCAGAAATACAAGTCATATGTGTAAGATCATTTCTTCAACAGTTATATTCCTATTATAAGAGTTGATCTTCCTTATTACTGTTATACTTTGAAGAAAGAAATCTGTTTAGTTACCTTTTTGTAGATAATTAACCAAACATGAAACGTACCTTCAAGTGACAATAATGTTCATTTACATGGTAAACATTTTAGTGTTTTATTGAACTGCAGTCTGTTGATGTTTATTTTGTATTTGGCTTACTGAATGTCAGTTCTTTAGAATTATGTTCCATATATGTACATCTCTGTACTTTGCAAATATATTATAGTCCATTATATGTCTGCCTTATATCTGTTTTCCAGATGGATTATGGTATTTGGAAAGGGCATTTGGATGCTCTAACTGCTGATGTGAAGGAAAAAATGTACAATGTCTTATTGTTTGTTGATGGAGGGTGGATGGTGGATGTTAGAGAGGTAAGCTCTGTGCATTGTTACAAGCTACATCTTTTTTTTTTTAAGTTCTTTCTCTGAATAGGAGCAGTTACAGATCTTGTATTACCTTTGTACTATATTATAACTGAACATCCCATAATTTAAGTCTAACCTGGAATACTAGTTAGGGAATATATGAATGCCTGACTCCTGGGTAAACTGTTTCTCCACATTTAATATGTTCAGTCAGTATAGTATAGTAAAATCTAATTTTTAAAAATTCTGGACCAAAAATCAATTATTCATGTATTCAACTCAGTCTGTAGAGGTGAAGATAAGTCTAGTAAGAGTGAGTAAGACATACATAAAGCAGTGGCTCTCACTTCTGACCTGCCCATTTAAATGACCTGGAGAACTTTTAAAAAATACTGGGTTGATTCCACTAGTGGCTACCAGTGGGGAGAGGGAAGGAGGAGCAACATAGGGGTTGTGGGGTGGGAGGTACAAATCACTGGGTGTAAAGTAGGCTATGAGGACATATTGTACAACATGGGGAGTAAAGCCAGTATTTTGTAATAGCTAAATGGATTATAACCTTTAAAGGTTGTATTAAAACAAAAAAACCTTTTAATGAGTCCCCAAAAGACATGACAATTAAATACAATATGTGATTCTAAACTGGATCCTGTGTTGGAGAAAAAAAGATGCTATAAAGGACAGTGTTGATGTTAAGGTATTATATCACTGTTAAATTTTCTGAAGTCGTTAACTGCAGTGTGACTATATTAGGAGAAAAATTCCCTTTGTTAGGAAATAAACTCTGAAACATTTAGAGGTAATGGAACATGATTATGCAACTTGCCCTCAAAGGGTTTAAAAAAAAAAAGTGTGTTTATAGATGCACACACAAGCAAATCATAAAGTAGACAGGATAAAGATTGAGCAAAGCAGGGTAAAGGGTATTGAGATATTCTTTGTACTGTTGTTGTAATTTAGTTTGTTTGAAATGATTTTCAATTTAAAAATATTTTTTAGATACTAAAAAAGAAATACTGGGTTTCACCTCCACAGATTCCGGTTTAATTGGTCTGAAGTAGGGCTGGGCTTTAAAAAAAAAAGTTTAAATTACCTGGAAAGCGTTAATGTGTAGCCTGGGTTGAGAGGCAGTTACAGAAGTACTAAATGCCAAAAAAAAAAAAAAAAAGCACAGATGCAGTATTTTCTGACTTCAGAAAAAGCAAAGGCTGCTTCTGCCCAGAAGAGATCTGGACAGAATGCTTAAAAGGTATAGCATTTGACTGAACCTTGAATGACGGGTAAATTTGGATGAGTAGAAGTAGGGGAAAGGAAGAATGCTGCAGGTAATAATGTTGTGAGGGAAAGGTATTGAGGCTCGCTCCTGGGGCATGACAGAAACAGTGCATTAACTCAGTTCCAAGGATTATACATGCTGGATTCTTGGATAACCTTATTTTGAATAGAAAAATCCTAAGAGTGTCTTTGATAGCTTTCCTTCTGCATTCCCTGAATCCTAATATATTCACTTCTTTTTTATTGTTTGTTTTGTTTTTTGCTACTACATTTTTTCTCACTTTACTGGCTTCCATTTTCTGACCAGAAGCAAAACATTAAGGACAGTTTGCTGTTTAAATACTAAAAAATACTAACAGCTTCCCAGGTAAATTAAATACTAACGCTTCTTAGGTAATTAAATTAAATTAAAAAAAAAAAAAGGCCAGCCCTACTTCAGAGCAATTAAATGAGAATCTATGGAGGTGAAACCCAGTATTTCTTTTTTAGTTTACTACTACTGTTTGCTACTACTCGTGATATAGTAATTATCTTAAAAGTCTCCACATCTTATATATAAATTCATAATAGAACCCTGCTGACTTCATAGTTTTGAACCTTTTTGTGTGCCGGGAGGGGGGGTTCTTTTTATTAATATCTAATTAATTCATTAATTTACCTTTCACTGTGCTGGGTCTTCCTAGCTGCACGGGCTTTTCTCTGGTGTCGGCGCGCAGGGGCCACTCCCTGGTCGTGCGTCAGCTTCTCATTGCAGTGGCTTCTCCACTGGGGAGCACAGGTCCTAGGTGTATGGGCTCCGTCGTTGCGGCACGCAAACTCAGCTGCTCCGTGGCGTGTGGGGCCTTCCTGGCCCAGGGACCAAAACCCTTGTCTCCTGCACTGGCAGGTGGACTCCTCACCATTGAGCTATCAGGGAAATAAAATAGTTTTGAATCTTTAGCAGGTTCCTTAATGTGAAACTTTTCTCTCCTGATTTATGTTGGTGCTCATGAAGAGAAAATGTTAGTGTTGCAATATGCTATTGGTATTTAAGGTTTGAAAAGACTCAATGCCTTATTTATGCCTAAATATTTATACTTACATATTTGTTATTCTAAGAATTAATCTTAGATAGTGAAAGTCACAGAACACACACTTTGGAATATTTTTTAAATGGAGTTGGAATGGAAGATTATGAATGATACCATTTTGTTTACAAGCATTTTTAAGTCAACATTCTGTGTCAATCACTTCTTCAAATCTAATCCAAACAAGCGATTTCTTGAACTAATTATAAAGGATGATATTTTGAGTTGAGTTTAGCTTAATACTCTTACATATTCAGTGAAGCAGAAAATTATTCAGGGCTCCTGCTAGCACTTATATACCTTGTATAAGGATTAGGAAATGGTACCCACTCTCTTACCCAGACAGATTTCATGTCAAGTGCACATGACCTGTAGAATGGAGCAGGGATTAGATTTCAGCCGCCACTCATTTACTGTCCAGCACCACTGTGCAAGGTACAGCTGTTCAAAGCCCTGACCTGATATGCTGGCTCTTATATCTGCACGTCACTTTTTACATAACTGCAGAATGGTCCCATTCATGTTGGAGGCTGGTGGCACACAGGGATGGCAGAGCAAATGAAGCAGACAGGCCATCTCTATCTACTCTTCACCACCTCTGCCTCAACCACCTTCTGGTTGAAGTGTCAGCTGTCTTTTGCCTTGCTTCCACTCTTCTGTATGCAGGCCCTTCATATAGTATTTTCTTTTAAAATCAAAGAGATATCATTCTCCTACTCTCATCCTTCTGATCGCTTCTCATTACACTTTGAATAAAAAAAAGTTCTTTTCTTGACCAACAAAGTCACACATGCACTGGTCCTGACTGCCTCCCCAGTCTTTGTATCCTACTCTTCTCCTCTCCTTTGTTCTAACTTTCTGGCCTCTTTGCTGTTCTTCTGCCTACAATGCTCTTTCCCTGAGATATCTGCATGGATGACTTCCTTACTTCCTTAGCAGCATACTCCAGTGTTATCTGTCTTTAGAGACCCTGCTGCAGCCCCACCCCCCTATCCTCAATAGGGTGCATACATATATGTACATATCAACACATCCCAGTTAATGATCCTTTCTCACATATAAGGCACTGTACATCCCTGATGGAAAAAATCTTTTTTAAAATATATATTTACAGGATTTTTCAAAGCTTTTGTTCATTCAGATGAGAAAAATATCATAGGTGGTAGCAGAGCAATTTGTTCTGTTTTCCTTGAGGCAGACTGCTAGGCCCATCAGGCATGATTCTGGATACTTGATGCAACCAGTCTGCTGGTGTGGGAGTCCCCTGCAGTCAGCAGAAGAGATCACACCCTAATACTTGGCAGCAACAGGATTTAGGAGAGGCAGGTCCCAGAATCCATCCTGTGAGACCAGGTTATCCCAAAGCCAGCTGCTACTTTCAGTTGGTAAGAGATTTAGGAACCACAGGCACTTTGTCTCTTTAGGGTAGGGGAGAAGAGTATATTGGAGCACAAATGGAATGACCCAAAAAGAAGCAGTCCTCATTCTTACTAGGCTCCAAGTAGGAATCACCAGTATGAATTATGAGTGAGGCCTCGAGGTGTTTTAAATCTACCTGTGAAGAGAATGAGTGCTTATTTGAGAAAATAAATGAAGGTGCTTTCCCTTTTAAAGCTAAGAAAATACAAAGCATGCATTTTAATATTTGCTTCCATGTATCTGTATCTCAAAACAGAACAAAAAGATGGATAAAAATTTTTCCTATGCATAAAAACCTGACGTATGTCAAAGTTAGTACAATTATTCTTTGGTATAATTTCCAGATTACATTCTATTGCTTCACACTTCTACTTATATCTACCTTCGTAAAATGTTTTAACAATTTAATATCTCACGTGAACATACTTTTAATGATGAATATAATTGTCATAAGGAAAAATTTTAATTAATTATCTTATTAGGCTTTTCAAAGGGGCAGTTGTTATTTTTGCTTGTCCCGTTTTCTTTTACACTGTTATATAGGACTTCCCTGGTAGCTCAGCTGGTAAAGAATCCGCCTGCAATGCAGGCTGACCCCAGTTCGATTCCTAGGTTGGGAAGACCCCCTGAAAAAGGGATAAGCTACCCACTCCAGTATTCTTGGGCTTTCCTGGTGGCTCAGACGGTAAAGAATCCGCCTGCAATGTGAGAGACCTGGTTCAGTCTGTGGGTTGGAAAGATCCCCTGGAGGAGGGCATGGCAACCCACTCCAGTATTATTGCCTGGAGAATCCCCATGGACAGAGGAGCTTGGTGGGCTACAGTCCATGGTGTCACAAAGAGTTGGACATTACTGAGTGACTAAGCATAGCACACAACATATGACACATGTTACTTTTTTTGTCTTGCCTAGCTTGTAGGATCTCAGTTCCTCAAGCAGGAACTGAACCCAGGCCATGGCGGTGAAAGCCCAGAATCCTAATCCCTGACTAGGCCACAGGGAAACTCCTTAAGTTTTGTTTTACACTTAGTCATATGGATTTCCTTTCAAGTTTTAAGATTATTTCAGAAAATTTAGGTACCTTTTTATTATTTAAATGATTTTACTTTTCAACTTTGAAAATGTAGTGAACATAAGAGGTCTATAAGAAATAAGAAAATGTTAGTGAACATAAGAGGTCTATTTTTTCTGTACTCT
Source organism: Capra hircus (assembly GCF_001704415.2). NCBI lineage: Eukaryota > Metazoa > Chordata > Mammalia > Artiodactyla > Bovidae > Capra > Capra hircus. Next base: position 44,451,150 of record NC_030812.1, on the reverse strand, counting down.
TGAGAGTCTACAAAACTTTTTAGAAAGATCCCTGTATACTTATAAAGAAATGCTCATTGTTTTCTCTACAGTAAGTTTTCTCATATATGTTAGTTCTGCCCCATTCACTGTATTATTCAAATCTTTGCATTCTTTTAATTTTTCTATTTTTATAAAATTATACAAAAGCATCATGAATCCATTCTAAGTATTAAAAAAAATATTTGCAGTGAAGTTGTCCTCCTTGTGCACCTCTCCCCTCATCCTGACCCTTCTTCCCAGCAGGAATCTCAGGGTATGAAATGCCTTTTCAGACTGCCCGATATCTGCCTCTGTTTCCTTCTATGTATATCCAGGGGAATAGTTATTATTTTCTATTCTGATTTTTGCTCTAGTCGTAACATTTTTCCTTTTATGCAGATGTTTATTTAAGACATAGTAAATACAGTTTCAGAACCATTTTGTTTTCATTATCAGACTTGTGACTCCTCTGAAGTATATTTTGTTCGTGTTTTTTGCCAAAAAATCTTGTCTACTCGATACTGTGATTGAAACCTTACCTTGGGAATATCTTCGTGGTCTGGTGGTTAGGACCCCAAGCTTCCACTGCAGGGAGCACAGGTTTGATCCTTGGTCAGGAAATTAATATCCCACAAGTCGAGTGGCATGACCGAAAAAAAAAAAAGAAACCTCGCCTTGTTTTATTTTTAATGGGCCTAATAAGCTTTATAGAAACCCTTTAGCTTCTATTTGTTGCATTTTGGTTTGTGTGTAGGATGCTGAGGAAGACCATGAAAGAATACATCAGATGGTTTTACTGAGAAAGCTTTGTCTGCCAATGTTGTGTTTTCTGCTTCACACCATATTGCATAGTACCGGTCAGTATCAGGAATGCCTGCAGTTAGCAGATATGGTGTCCTCTGAGCGCCACAAACTATATTTGGTAAGTTCTAGAGCGTTTGCACTTGTAAATTTTAATGATTTGATGTCCTTTGTAGTAATATTTGGGGTGTCCCAGGTAGCATTAGTGGCAAAGATCCCACCTGTTAATGCAGGAGACGTAAGGGACTCGGATTTGATCCCTGAGTCAGGAAGATCCCCTGGAAAGACTGAAGTGACCTAGCATGCACACAAGTAGTAATATTTAATTTTGTGAGATGTATATATTCTTTAAATGTTCTTAGATTTTCTTAATGATCCAGTTTTCATGTTTGTGCTTCTCTATACAGAATATGTTTACATATCTAAGCAGTTAGAAGTATATTGACTGGCCCAGAGAAGTAGATTTGAGCTATGCTAATATACTGACCTCTGGCTACATAAATCTTAAAGAGGAATTTCTTCTTGCATTAAGCTAATCAGGTTGATTAGGTGACTATAAATTTACACTCTTCTTTGTTCTCATTCTTAACATTTTCTCTTTTTTAAAAACAGGTGTTTTCTAAGGAAGAATTAAGGAAATTGCTACAGAAGCTAAGAGAATCCTCTCTAATGCTCCTTGACCAGGGCCTTGATCCATTAGGATATGAAATTCAGTCATAATTCAGTCATTCTTTGTAATCTAGATAATTTCCATGATAAATGGAGTTTTTTTGTAAAATATATGTATTTATAATTACTGAGTTTTTTCTTTTCCATTATCATGGGGAAAATGTAAAATTTAGGCATTGCATTTTGTACTTTTAAGAATATTATGGTGAGACTTTGAAAATTTAATGTGTTATATAATTTCCCTGTGTTTATTAATAAAACTATATAAAAATTAAAACTTTTGTTCATATGAATTCCAGGAATGCCCCTCTATGATATAATAAGAAGTTAAATTTTCTATTCTTTTTTCCTGTGATCATAAGTACTCTAAAATCTTAAAATTATAAAAATAGAAAGTCCTGATATATTTGTAAGCCAGATACGTAACTCCTCATCATAAAATTTAGTGTTTTTTAAATATTACAATTAATTAGGTGAACAAAGCAAGAATGTTTTCTAAAGTAATATTATGCTGTTATTTTACTTTGAAGCCATTTCTGGTTTATTAATTCTCATTCAGTAAACCTGATCTCATAAGTTGCAGCATGTAAAGACTTAGCATCGTATCTGGCACACAGCGAACACTGAATACATTGGGGACTATAAAATGAGTGAGATCTTATCTAGCCCTTCTAGTAGGGAAAATACAATAAATATGTCTTTTAAATACATTAAAAAATACAGGTAATCTGAGTAGGAAGGAACTATTTTCAGCTAAGAGATTTCTGAGGAAGTAGTATTTGAGCTGGAGTCTGGGTAATGCATTGAATTTGCAAAGACAGAGATCAAGAAAGGTAACGCACTACAAGTTTAAGAAATCAGCATGAGCAAGGCCTGCAAACGATGAGTGCATGTTTGTGAATCAGCGTTTGTGCCAAATTGACTAGTGTCTAGGACTCATAAATAGATAACCAAAAGGGAGAATGTGGCTCTAAGAGGAAGCGAGACGTAGATTAGCAGTTCCCAAACCTGGTTGATCATCTGACTCGTCTGGTGAGTTTCTTATATGTATTTACATATGCTGCCCCAAGAGCTGGGGATGGGAGTCATACAATTTGTATTTGGTGTAAATATAATACACCATAACTGATCTTAATACACCATAACTAATCTTAAGTTCAGGACATTCTGGCTTAAATCAGAGACGGGTATTGATCCTGTATCCAACGCAAACAGCAGGAGCTGACCATGAAACTGGCCTGGCATCACTTGGTAAGAGGCGTAGAGATATCAGACTCTGCCTCAAGTTTTGATTTATGCTAGTTCAAGTGTTCTAAAGAATAATTGTTTACCTAACAAAACCTCTTTTATTCTTATACCTCAGTAGAGCAGAATGAACTGATGTGAGAGTGTAAACCTAACAAAATGTGTACCAGATTTTATTCAGAAAACTACAAAATGCTGATGAAACCAAAGGAGCAAAATAAGTGGGGAGAGACACCATGTTTATTAATTAGAGATTCAACACAGTAACAATTTAAATTCTCCCCCCATGTTGGTATATAGGTTTAACACAATTCCTATGAAATTCTGGCATGAGGCAGAGTATGTAAATTGGTATGGTGGAATTAATGCTGATTTTCTTAGGTGTGATACTGGTATTGTGGCTGGGTAGGAGAGTGTTCTGGGTAGGAAACATACTGAAATATTTAGAAATGAAAGGTCATGAAGTCTGTACTTTACTTTGAAATGGTTTAGCTTTAAAATAAAAGTCTACATAGATAAAGCAAATATGAAAAAATGTTAACCAGTGAATCTATGGACCAATGAATCTGTGGGAAGGGCACAAGATTTAAATTTTTTCAAATAAAAATTGGGGTAGAGTTTAGTAAATTATGAGGAAAACAACTGAATATCTGTATGGAAAATAGTCAACCTTGACCCTTAATTGATACTGTGCACAAAAATTAGTTAAAGGTAGATTATAAACCTGAATAAAAACACTAAAACTGTACAACTTAAGAAAAATAGAGAATATCTTTGTAACCTAGAGGGTAGGTAAAGATTTACTATACAAAAGACAGCAGTTACATTAAGGAAAAAGATTGATTACTTAGACTTCATCAAAATACAAAATTTATGCTCAGATATGGCGATGGCACCCCACTCCAGTATTCTTGCCTGGAAAATCCCATGGACGGAGGAGCCTGGTAGGCTGCAGTCCGTGGGGTCGCTGAGCAACTTCCCTTTCACTTTTCACTTTCATGCATTGGAGAAGGAAATGGCAACCCACTCCAGTGTTATTGCCTGGAGAATCCCAGGGACGGGGGAGCCTGGTGGGCTGTCGTCTATGGGGTCACACAGAGTTGGACACGACTGAAGTGACTTAGCAGCAGCAGCAGCATGCAGATAACACCTCTTTAATGGCAGAAACTGAAGAAGAACTAAAGAGCCTCTTGATAAACGTGAAAGAAGAAAGTGAAAAACTGGCTTAAAACTCAGCATTCAGAAAAGGAAGATCATGGGATCTGATCCCATCATGGCAAATAGATGAGGAAAAAGTGGAAACAGCGACAGATTTTATTTTCTTGGGCTCCAAAACCAGATGGTGACTGCAGCCATGAAATTAAAAGACGCTTGCTTCTTGGAAGAAAAACTTTGACAAACCTAGACAGTGTATTAAAAAGCAGAGACATCACTTTGCCAACAAAGATCCATATAGTCAAACGTCTTTCCAGTAGTCCTGTTCAGATGTGAGTTGGACCATAAAGAAAATTGCTGAAGAATTGATGCCTTTCAAATGTGGTGTTGGAATAGACTTGAGAGTCCCTTGGACAGCAAGGAGATCTAACCAGTCAATCCTAAAGGGCATCAGCCCTGAATATTCATTGCAAAGACTGATGCTGAAGCTGAAACTCCCAATACTTTGGCACCTGCGGCAAAGAGCCGACTCACTGGAAAAAAACCTTGATGCTGGGAAAGACTGAGGGCAAGAGAAGGGAGGGACAGAGGGTGAGATTATTTGGGTGGCATCACTGACTCAATGGACATAAGTTAGAGTAAACTCTGGGAGACAGTGAAGGACAGAGAGGCCTGGCATGCTGCAGTCCATGGGGTCACAAAGAGTTGAACATGACTTGGTGGCTGAATAACAACAATGCTCTTTAAAAATACCATTAAGAAAATAAAGCACAGAGTGGGAGAAAATATTTGCCAAAGGAAAACTGGCTCAAAAAAAACTTGTTTCCAGGATATATAAAGAACTCTTGTAACTCAGGGTAATTTCCTGTTGGTCTCAGTAGATAGGACTCTGCGCTTCCGTTTCAGGGGGCTTGGGATAGATCTCTGGTGGGGGAACTAAGATCCTACACAAGGAGGCCAAAAAAAAAAAAAAAAAGAACTCTTCAGTTTAGTCGCTCAGTCGTGTCCAACTCTGCGACCCGATGAATCACAGCACACCAGGCCTCCCTGTCAATTACCAGCTCCCGGAGTTCACTCAAACTCATGTCCATTGAGTCGGTGATGCCATCCAGCCATTTCATCCTGTCGTCCCCTTCTCCTCCTGCCTACAATTCCTCCCTGCATCAGCGTTTTTTCCAACTCTTCACATGAGGTGGCCAAATTATTGGAGTTTCAGCTTCAGCATCAGTCCTTTCAATAAACACCCAGGACTGATCTTTGGGATGGAATCATTGGATCTCCTTGCAGTCCAAGGGACTCTCAAGAGTCTTCTCCAACACCACAGTTCAAAAGAATCAATTATTTGGTGCTCAGCTTTCTTGACAGTCCAACTCTCACATTGATACATAGCCTTGACTAGACAGACCTTTTACAAGACCTTTTAGAACTAACACCCAAAAAAGATGTCCTTTTCATTATAGGGGACTGGAATGCAAAAGTAGGAAGTCAAGAAACACCTGGAGTAACAGGCAAATTTGGCCTTGGAATCCAGAATGAAGCAGGGCAAAGGCTAATAGAGTTTCGCCAAGAAAATGCACTGGTCATAGCAAACACCCTCTTCCAACAACACAAGAGAAGATTCTACACATGGACATCACCAGATGGTCAACACCGAAATCAGATTGATTATATTCTTTGCAGCCAAAGATGGAGAAGCTCTATACAGTCAACCAAAACAAGACCAGGAGCTGACTGGCTCAGATCATGAACTCCTTATTACCAAATTCAGACTCAAATTGAAGAAAGTAGGGAAAATCGCTAGACCATTCAGGTATGACCTGAATCAAATCCCTTATCATTATACAGTAGAAGTAAGAAATAGATTTAAGGGCCTAGATCTGATAGATGGAGTGCCTGATGAAGTATGGAATGAGGTTCGTGACATTGTACAGGAGACAGGGATCAAGACCATTCACATGGAAAAGAAATGCAAGAAACCCAAATGGCTGTCTGAGGAGGCCTTACAAATAGCTGTGAAAAGAAGAGAGGCAAAAAGCAAAGGAGAAAGGGAGAGATATAAACATCTGAATGCAGAGTTGCAGAGAATAGCAAGAAGAGATAAGAAAGCCTTCTTCAGCAATCCATGCAAAGAAATAGAGGAAAAGAACAGAATGGGAAAGACTAGAGATCTCTTCAAGAAAATTAGAGATACCAAGGGAACATTTCATGCAAAGATGGGCTCGATAAAGGACAGAAATGGTCTGGACCTAACAGAAGCAGAAGATATTAAGAAGAGGTGGCAAGAATACACAGAAGAACTGTACAAAAAAAGATCTTCACGACCCAGATAATCATGATGGTGTGATCACTCATCTAGAGCCAGACATTCTGGAATGTGAAGTCAAGTGGGCCTTGGAAAGCATCGATGCGAACCAAGCTAGTGGAGGTGATGGAATTCCAGTTGAGCTGTTTCAAATCCTGAAAAATGATGCTGTGAAAGTGCTGCACTCAATATGCCAGCAAATTTGGAAAACTCAGCAGTGGCCACAGGACTGGAAAAGGTCAGTTTTCATTCCAATCCCAAAGAAAGGCAATGCCAAAGAATGCTCAAACTACTGCACAATTGCACTCATCTCACACGCTAGTAAAGTAATGCTCAAAATTCTCCAAGCCAGGCTTCAGCAATATGTGAACCGTGAACATCCTGATGTTCAAGCTGGTTTTAGAAAAGGCAGAGGAACCAGAGATCAAATTGCCAACATCTGCTGGATCATGAAAAAGGCAAGAGAGCTCCAGAAAAACATCTATTTCTGCTTTATTGAGTATGCCAAAGTCTTTGACTGTGTGGATCACAAGAAACTGTGGAAAATTCTGAAAGAGATGGGAATACCAGACCACCTGACCTGCCTCTTGAGAAATCTGTACACAGGTCAAGAAGCAGCAGTTAGAACTGGACATGGAACAACAGACTGGTTCCAAATAGGAAAAGGAGTACATCAAGGCTGTATATTGTCACCCTGCTTATTTAACTTATATACAGAGTACATCATGAGAACGCCGGACTGGAAGAAACACAAGCTGGAACCAAGATTCCAGCAGAAATATCAATAACCTCAGATATGCAGATGACACCACCCTTATGGCAGAAAGTGAAGAGGAACTAAAAAGCCTCTTGATGAAAGTGAAAGTGGAGAGTGAAAAAGTTGGCCTAAAGCTCAACATTCAGAAAACGAAGATCATGGCATCTGGTCCCATCACTTCATGGGAAACAGATGGGGAAACAGTGGAAACAGTGTCAGACTATTTTTGGGGGGCTCCAAAATCACTGTAGATGGTGACTGCAGCCATGAAATTAAAAGACGCTTACTGCTTGGAAGAAAAGTTACGACCAACCTAATTAGTATATTCAAAAGCAGAGACATTACTTTGCCGACTAAGGTCCGCCTAGTCAAGGCTATGGTTTTTCCTGTGGTCATGTATGGATGTGAGAGTTGGACTGTGAGGAAGGCTGAATGCCGAAGAATTGATGCTTTTGAACTGTGGTGTTGGAGAAGACTCTTGAGAGTCCCTTGGACTGCAAGGACATCCAACCAGTCCATTCTGAAGGAGATCAGCCCTGGGATTTCTTTGGAAGGAATGATGCTAAAGCTGAAACTCCAGTACTTTGGCCACCTCATGCAAAGAGTTGACTCATTGGAAAAGACTCTGATGCTGGATGGGAATGGGGGCAGAAGGAGTAGGGGACGACCGAGATGAGATGGCTGGATGGCATCACTGACTCAATGGACGTGAGTCTGAGTGAACTCTGGGAGTTGGTGATGGACAGGGAGGCCTGGCGTGCTGCGATTCATGGGGTCGCAAACAGTCAGACACTACTGAGCGACTGAACTGAACTGAACTGGGACAGACCTTTGTTGGCAAGGTCCTTTGTTGTCTCTGCTTTTCAATATGCTCTCTAGATTGGTCATAACTTTCCTTCCATGGAGTAAGCGTCTTTTAAATTTCACAGCTGCAATCACCGTCTGCAGTGATTTTGGAGCCCCCAAAACAAAGTCTGACACTGTTTCCACTGTTTCCCCATCTATTTCCCATGAAGTGATGGGACCGGATGCCATGAGCTTAGATTTCTGAATGTTGAGCTTTAAGCCAACTTTTTCACTCTCCTCTTTCACTTTCATCAAGAGGCTTTTTAGTTCCTCTTTACTTTCTGTCATAAGGGTGATGTCATTTGCATATCTGAGATGATTGATATTTCTTCCTGAAATCTTGATTCCAGCTTGTGCTTCTTCCAGCCCTGTGTTTCTCATGATGTACTCTGTATATAAGTTAAATAAGCAGGGTGACAATATACAGCCCTGACATACTCCTTTTCCTATTTGGAACCAGTCTCTTGTTCCTTGTCCAGTTCTAACTGTTGCTTCCTGACCTGCATATAGGTTTCTCAAGAGGCAGGTCAGGTGGTCTGGTGTTCCCATCTCTTTCAGAATTTTCCACAGTTTCTTGTGATCCACACAGTCAAAGAATTTGGCATACTCAATAAAGCAGAAATAGATGTTTTTCTGGAGCTCTCTTGCTTTTTCCATGATCCAGCAGATGTTGGCAATTTGATCTCTGGTTCCTCTGCCTTTTCTAAAACCAGCTTGAATATCTGGAAGTTCATGGTTCATGTATTGCTGAAGCCTGGCTTGAAGAATTTTGAGCATTACTTTACTAGCGTGTAAGATGAGTGCAATTGTGCAGTAGTTTGAGCTTTCTTTGGCATTGCCTTTCTTTGGGATTGGAATGAAAACTGACCTTTTCCAGTCCTGTGGCCACTGCTGAGTTTTCCAAATTTGCTGGCATATTGAGTGCAGCACTTTCACAGCATCACTTTTCAGGATTTGAAATAGCTCCACTGGAATTCCATCACCTCCGCTAGCTTTGTTTGTAGTGATGCTTTCTAAGGCCCACTTGACTTCACATTCCAGGAGTCTGGCTATAGGTGAGTGATCACATCTTCATGATTATCTGGGTCATGAAGATGTTTTTTTGTACAGTTCTTCTGTGTATTCTTGCCACCTCTTCTTAATATCTTCTGCTTCTGTTAGGTCCAGACCATTTCTGTCCTTTATCGAGCCCATCTTTGCATGAGATGTTCCCTTGGTATCTCTAATTTTCTTGAAGAGATCTCTAGTCTTTCCCATTCTGTTGATATCCTCTATATCTTTGCATTGATCGCTGAGGAAGGCTTTCATATCTCATTGCTATTCTTTGGAACTCTGCATTCAGATTCTTATATCTTTCCTTTTCTCCTTTGCTTTTTGCCTCTCTTCTTTTCACAGCTATTTGTAAGGCCTCCTCAGAGAGTCATTTTGCTTTTTTGCGTTTCTTTTCCATGGGAATGGTCTTGATCCCTGTCTCCTGTACAATGTCACGAACCTCCGTCTATAGTTCATCAAGCACTCTGTCTATCAGATCTAGTCTCTAAAATCTATTTGTCACTCTACTGTTTAATCACAAGGGATTTGATTTAGGTCATTTAATAATACAAAGACCAAAAAAAGTACTAGAACAGATGATTCTTAAAGGAGGACAAATACCTAACCAGTGTACCCAAGAAAAATGCTCAGTGGAAAACACAGATTAAAACCATGAGCTATCACTACACCTCCATCAGAATGGATAAAATCAAAAAGACTAACAACCAAACGTGTGAAAAGATGTGGAGTATCTGACTTGGACACAGTAAAATGGGTAGTCTTTGGGGGAACGTTTTGACTATTATAATCACCTACTCTTTAACCTAGAAATTTCATGCCTGCATATTTACATTAGAGAAATGAAAATAAATTCCACAAAAAGACCTGTAGAAAATATACATAGCAGCATTTTTTATAATAGCCTCAGACTGGAAACCCAAATGTCTAATGACTAAACAAAGGCATACTACTCAGCAATATGAAAAGGAAAGAATTGATCTATTCAGCAAAACCTAGCCACAAATAGTAAATACTATATGATAATTTATATGAAGTTCTAAAACAGTCAAAAACTATTCTAAGGTGAAGAAATATTAGAATAGTGATTTCCTCTGGTGTGGGGTGGGGATTTTCTAGGGAATTTCTGTGGTGATGGAAAAGTTCTATACCTTTAGAGAGGTATGGATTACAAAGGGTATCCAAGTGTCAAAAACTATAATATATGATTTGTGCATTTGAGGGGATTTAAATTGGCTGTTTAAAAATTAAATGGGGTGGGAATACTAGAAACAAAAACGGCGGTTACTGAAGCAGGAGATGGGTACAGGAAGGTTCGCCATACTATTTTAATTTTGCATATGTTTGGAATTTTTCATAATGAAAAGGAGGGGAAATGGGCTGGAAGCCATAGAAATTTGGGTTTGAATCTATTCAATCCCAAAGAAAGGCAATGCCAAAGAATGCTCAAAGTACCGCACAGTTGCACTCATTTCACATGCTAGTAAAGTAATGCTCAAAATTTTCCAAGCCAGGCTTCAGCAATATGTGAACCGTGAACTTCCAGATGTTCAAGCTGGTTTTAGAAAAGGCAGAGGAACCAGAGATCAAATTGCCAACATCTGCTGGATCATGGAAAAAGCAAGAGAACTCCAGAAAAATATCTATTTCTGCTTTATTGAGTATGCCAAATTCTTTGACTGTGTGGATCACAAGAAACTGTGGAAAATTCTGAAAGAGATGGGAACACCAGACCACCTGACCTGCCTCTTGAGAAACCTATATGCAGGTCAGGAAGCAACAGTTAGAACTGGACATGGAACAACAGACTGGTTCCAAATAGGGAAAGGAGTACATCAAGGCTGTATATTGTCACCCTGCTTATTTAACTTATGTGCAGAGTACATCATGAGAAACGCTAGGCTGGAAGAAGCACAAGCTGCAATCAAGATTTCCGGGAGAAATATCAATTACCTCAGATATGCAGATGACACCGCCCTTATGGCAGAAAGTGAAGAGGAACTAAAAAGCCTCTTGAAAGTGAATGAAGACAGTGGAAAAGTTGGCCTAAAGCTCAACATTCAGAAATCTAAGCTCATGGCATCTGGTCCCATCACTTCATGGGAAATAGATGGGGAAACAGTGGAAACAGTGTCAGACTTTATTTTGGGGGGCTCCAGAATCACTGCAGATGGTGACTGCAGCCATGAAATTGAAAGACGCTTACTCCTTGTAAGAAAAGTTATGACCAACCTAGACAGCATATTGAAAAGCAGAGACATTACTTTGCCAACAAAGGTCCGTCTAGTCAAGGCTATGGTGTTTCCAGTGGTCATGTATGGATGTGAGAGTTGGACTGTGCAGAAAGCTGAGTGCCGAAGAATTGATGCTTTTGCACTGTGGTGTTGGAGAAGACTCTTGAGAGTCCCTTGGACTGCAAGGAAATTGAACCAGTCCGTCCTAAAGGAGATCAGTCCTGGGTGTTCACTGGAAGGACTGATGCTGAAGCTGGATCTTCAATACTTTGGCCACCTCGTGCGAAGAGTTGACTCACTGGAAAAGACCCTAATGCTTGGAGGGATTGCAGGCAGGAGGAGAAGGGGATGACAGAGGATGAGATGGCTGGATGGCATCACCGACTCGATGGACATGAGTTTGTGTGAACTCCGGGAGGCCTGGTGATGGACAGGGAGGCCTGGCGTGCTGCGATTTATGGAGTCGCAAAGGGTCGGACACGACTGAGGGACTGAACTGAACAGAACTCATCTATTCTAGCTGCAAGATAACATTCATTACCTCTATTCCAACATCTGTCAATGAGACTAAGGATAATAATCACGTTTCAGGACTAGTAAGGATTAGGGCTCCTGTGCTTTGGAGAAGAAGGTAGAGAAAACCACTTACCCAACTACATCAGCCTGGAGATGTGCAAAAGTTCTGAAACAATGGGCAACTGGGTGAATGTCAGAAATTGAGGTTAGGGTCTTGGATGCCTTGAATGAAGGCAGTTGTAATCTATTAAATATTTTTATATTTTAACCCAAATTTCAGAGTTCATATTTTAACTCCAACTATTCTAAGAGAAATAGAGGAGTGATAAAAATAAAATTTATCAATCATGTTAAGATTATCAGTCTAAATCTGTTATCACAAGGAAACAGTGAATTGAGTAGACTAAAAGAAGACAGGTTATCTAAGGCTAGGTTCTTAACTGGGGAGCAAATGAGGTAAACAGTAAATCACTGCTGAGTTCTGCAGATTCAAACTGGAAGAGAGGATGGCAGTGTGAACATACAATTGAAAAGGCACACAATTCTTGTAAGAATTGGTAGAGTGTGGTGACATGACAGGAAGAAAAGTGTAATCGGGAAGACCCTGTTAGGAAAGCCAGATTTCAGACTTTCCCTAATTAACTTCTCATCTTAATTTGAATCATTTCCTTGGCGGATGACTTCCTCCCCAAGTTAGATCAGGCTCTTTTAGTATACATTCATAGAATCATATTTTGTACTTCTTCAGACACTTTCATTTGTTGTGGTTTATAATTGTATGTCTTCTCTCACTGACATCTATGAGAAGGGGTTTTGTCTGGCTTTACTTGCCAGTATCTCCCAAGTACCAAATACAGTGCCTGGGACAAAACAGGTGCTCGATATTTGAATAATTCTCAATTCAAAGAGGAAATGAAAACCGTCAATCAAACTAAAGAATTAAGGAAAATGAGAATATTACATTGTCCTGAAGACTGTGTGCAAAGGTATTCTAAAAGAGGAAACTCACAGTTTTACATCTTTTTATTTTTAAATAAAAATAAATGAATTAAACTTTCTATTGAATAAATCAGGAAAGAATGAAAAAAGTTATGAAGCAAAATCAGAATTTTCGAAAAGGCCAGTAAAATAGTTACCCACAAGACTAATCAAAGGACAAAGAAAACTCAAATGCATGTTTAGAATAAATAAAGTGATGTAACAACAGATGAAATAAATTAAAAATATGGTAAAAGATATGCACAGTTCTGACGAAATACATTAGAACGTCTAAATAAAATGGACATTTTTCTAGAACAATGAAAAGCCAAACTTAAAAAAAAAAATCTGAATAGTACCTACGATGAGCATATACGTAGGTTCATCGTACAGTCTACTCTTGCGTATGTTTAGATTTTATAAGTAAAATGTTTTAAAATATGCTTTCAAGAAGTAATGCTTTCCCCTGTCTCATAAGGGCTAAATTTGCTCAGAACTAACAGTAGCTAACAAGTCGATCAAAACAACACACAGGAAATGTCCAACAAGAAAGGTCCCAGATTGGTATAGCCGGGTTTAGCTAACTCAGGTGGTACGGCAAGGACTCGGCTCGCCTCAGCCAGAGCGCCACGCGCCTGCGCAGGTTAGCTGCTCCGCTAACTGTTCCAGGGCGGAAGCGCGGGTGCCCTGAGCCACGTGACCACGGATGAAAGGGGGCGGGGCGCGCGGGACGTGTTGCCGCGTAGTCGCAGACTGAATGGGCGGCGGCAGAGCATGTGTGCTTCCCTGAGGTTGCTACTCTGCTGGGACCCGAAGGTCGAATGTCTCTCCGCAGCCGGACCGTGAAGCCGGCGGCTGCGAGAACGCGGCGGCCGAGGGGGAGGGAGAGGGCAGCCGGGGACAGGCCGGGCGCCCCTTTCCGAGGCTGACGGCCCCTGGCTACGCGAGAGTCATGGCATCGCTGGCGGATCGAGTACGGGGCAACGGGCGCATCGCGGCCGGGCTCCTACTCAATCTACTGGTGTCCATCTGCATCGTGTTCCTTAACAAATGGATCTATGTCCACTACGGCTTCCCCAACATGAGCCTGACCCTGGTTCACTTCGTGGTCACTTGGCTGGGCTTGTACGTCTGCCAGAAGCTGGACATCTTTGCCCCCAAAAGTCTGCCGCCTTCCAAGCTCCTCCTCCTGGCTCTCAGCTTCTGTGGCTTCGTGGTCTTCACCAACTTATCTTTGCAGAATAACACCATAGGCACCTATCAGCTGGCCAAGGCCATGACCACGCCGGTAATCATAGTCATCCAGACCCTCTGCTACAAGAAAACCTTCTCCACCAAAATACGGCTCACGCTGGTGAGTAGCTTCAGCCGGTTGAGGTGCGCCTCTAACAACTCACCTGGACCGTCTTTCTCCCCCGGGAAGTTTGCGTAACCTTGCGCCATCCTCTTTCCCGTGATAGTAAAATCCACACTTGAGTCATTTGTGAACTTCACGCTTATTTGGGAAAGGTGAAAAAAAGCCATCTTGGCGCTCTGTTGGGCTTTCAGCACAGTAGAGTGTACTTGTGTGAGTTTTAGTAACTACTGTTTGATGGAAAATCCTTATGCTGTGATTTCTGAGTAAGAAAGAAAGCTGTATTGAGTGATGCAAATCTGTATCGGATTAAGTGGAAAATCTCAAACTGACTTTATGATAAACGTTAAATGTCTCTCAGGATATGTTTGCGTTGATATACTGCAGAGGTTTCATAGTTTTACATAAAAAAAGATGGGCTAAAATAATTTTAGTACTTCATAACTTACAGAACTTAAAATCTTAATGCTTTTTTTGGTTATACCCTTGTATTTCTATGTTTAGACACTAGTTTTGTAGTCCATTTACTCTGATGTGTTTGCATGTGGTATTTTCGTGCGAAGTGCAATGCATCGACTCATTATTTTACCCAGAATTTTAAATAAAAGTAAATGTGAACAAAAATATAGAATTATTTCATTCAACTTTGAGGAAGTAGGATTAACAGTTTTTTTTTTTTTCACATGGAAGAATATTTGTAGAGGTTCATTGTTTCCTGTGACATTTTTATGGTTAACCTTGTAAGACACTGTGAAAGGAATGCTAATTTTATGTCTCATAAATTTAATCTGAACAACATTTACTTCTTTTTCTTTACAGATTCCTATAACTTTAGGTGTAATCCTAAATTCTTATTATGATGTGAAGTTTAATTTCCTTGGAACGGTGTTTGCTGCTCTTGGTGTTTTAGTTACATCCCTTTATCAAGTGGTTGGTAATTTTTTTTTTTTCTTTATGTGCCTTTTAGCAGGTTTCATAAATTTTGAAGCTGTGCCCCAAGGTTTAGGCAATACAGTATAGAGACAATAGACTGTTGGGAAGAAAGCATAATTGCATAAATTGCCTGACTCAAGTTGAAGAGAAGAAAGGAGACAGAAATGTGGGTGTATGGTGTTCACCAAGTATCTCCCTATCTGTTTGTAAGTGTATGGGAAATCCTTACAAAATAGTAATAAGACTTTTTTACTTGAGGATTGTGTTCATGGGTTTTGTGGTATTTATCATTTACTCTTTAATTATGATGTTACTGTGAAGGAGTAAATACAGATCCAAAAAATTGAACAGGAAAGGAAAATTTCAGATTTATAAATCTTTGCCTCGAAAGATATACCGCTGTTACAGCTTGTATATTCTAATCATTTGTCTCTGTTAGTATATTATAGCAATGGGTATTTCACTTCTTGTGCTAGCCTGATGCCTTGCCTGTGGGAGGCATTTACTGAAAATTTGTTCATGGATTTATTTACGTCATTACCGTAAAATCTCAACAAGTATTTTTTGTTTGTTTCTTATATAGTGGGGAAAAGAATAATGAATGACGAAGGGTACAGTGAAACAGTATTTTCTCTATACTGAAAACCTTGGACTGAAAATTCTGGGTATGCCTGCATGGGGAATCAGAGCCAAATGTGGGATCAATTTGACTTTGTTCACAAGCATCCCCTATTGTATACTAAGGCATTTTTATTATGAATGTTAGGAATTTAATAATGCAGCCTTAGCATTTTCTAGTACTGGTTAGTTCAGAAACATTGTTATGTGAAAATTTTGGGGTTGAATAAACTTCTTAGTGGCAGAGAAGCAGTTTAAATAAAAGAGAGCAGTGACATGAAAGGCAGGAGCACCCACTCAGTCTTGTCACTTAGCCCCAAGATATTCTTTTACTACAGAGAGAAATCAGAGGAAGCTCAGGTTTGTGCTTTAAGAAAACTGCATTTGGGCATACTTCAATGAGTTTAAATTTTTCATTAGATACTATTTATCTTTTTTGTTAAATGGACTTTTTTGATTCAGTATGAATTATTTGTTAGAGCAGGAAATTTTATTTGTTGAACGTTAAAATTTCTTGTATCCTTTACGTATAACTTCAATTCAGAGTACTCACAGTACTCACTGGCCACGCCAATATGACCATTTTTGTTCAGACAAGTTTCAAAATTGATATAGATTGCAATCAAAGAATTCTGTATCTCTCAGGTAGATATTTGAAATGAGATTGACCAAAGAATGATTGTAGACTAGACTAAATTATGGGCAAAGTTTTTGATTATTGGTAAATGGTAAAAGTATGGTTACAGAATAGATATATTCCCCAAAAAATTCATTTTAAGGAAAGTTGTATTTTCCTATTGTATCCTTGTATAATTTCCAAGTTATTTCTTCTCATACTACTAGGGCACTGAAAGGAATTAAGAGATGAGTTAAGAGCTGAATGAGTTAAGATGAATTAAGAGCTGTTAGATTTAGTTGTAGAAAGATGATTGAGTCTTTCCTCCATTCAGCAGACATTTCTTCTGCTTTATACTCAGCCTTGATACAGAGATGAAAAGCAGCTATAATCCAGTATCGAAGAAATGCATGGAGAAAGCTGATCACAGGTAGTATAGCTCAGGGTATGAGGAAAGTTCTGAGGAACACCACAGAGAGACAATTCTGCTAGGAGGTGGTGGTGAGGTAAGGCTTTATGGGAAAGTTCAAATTGAAGAACGCATAGGAATTTGCTTAGCAGAGTAATATAGCAGAGGTCTTTGCAATGATGTGTGAAAATACAGAGCATTTTTGGAGAAGTTGGTTCTTTTTGGTGAGACTGGACTGTAGTTGCTTGGTGGAAAGACAAGGCTGAGGGGTGGGTGAGACCAGATTTCAGAGTCTTGAGTATCATGTGGAGGAAGTGTGCCCTTTATCTTGCAGGCACCAGGACAGGAGTTCAGAGAGGGCAATGAGTTGATCATTCCCTGTGTCCCAGAAACTTCTGGCGGTAGTGAAGAATGAGTAAGAGGGAAGACAGGTTGACAGGCAGAGCAGTCAGGAAGTGCTCCATGGTTTAAGGGGAAGACAGGAAAGACATGAACAAGGACAGTGGTACTGGACATGGAAAGGAAAAATCAAACTCTGGACACCTTTTGGAGAAAGAATTAGTAAGACTGAACTGAATGTGAGAGTGCAGACCCTACTGAAAATGAGTCTGATCCTTGGAGGAGACTATATCATTAATTATTGGAGCAACACAGGAGGAGCTCATTTGGGGAAAAAAGTGATCAGCTTAATCCTAAATAAGCTCCTGCAGATGATCTAAGTGAAATGATCAGTAAGCTGTTAAAGGAGTGACTTAAAGGATGCTCAAGGAAGAAGGTCAGAGCTCTAGGTGTCAGCAGATAGGAAAAGATAAGTTGGGGAGGTAAAAGAGGAAAGCTAGACATCTCCCTTACAGATAGTAGGGAAGGAAGAGGTGAGTGAGAAAGCAGCACAAACCAGAGGTCAAGTTCTTCCAAGAGCAGTTGCAGGTTCTGCAGAGGGCTCCAGCTGGAAGGGGGCCGAGGGCAGTCCATCAGTGTGGCTGCTGGAGGTGAAAGTGCCCTATCGGGGAGCAGTTTCATGAGAAGGGTGACAAGCAGAAGCCAGGCTGCGCTGCAGTGAGGGCAAGTGGAGGCCTGAGAGTCACCACCATTCCAGGCCTGCTATCTCGTGTCAGACCCGCAGCTGCCCATAGAGGCTGCTAAGGCTGCGCGTACACCCTCTGCCTTCATTTTCGCTCACTGTGGTGTCCCAAGCAAAAGAATCAACTCTTTGTCCTTCATGTTCACAGCAGACTCTTAGTAAGGCTGGCAGGATAATGCTTCACATTTCCTGCTCTTCTATTTTTGTCTTGGTGAATTTCTGTAGACTTAGCGTTTATGTAACAGGATACCCGGACCTACAGGAAAAAGAATTATATAGGAGCAGTTATTCAAAAAAGCCTGGCTGTTCTTGCTAGGTATTATATTCAGACAGTCCTATCAAACTTTCTTTAAAACCTCTTTTTCAGTTACATTTCTGAAGCATTTTGAGAACTGAAAGGGTTTGAGGCTGTGGAGTGTCTGTTCTAAGCATAGCCTTTTTAGGGGTTGTGATTATCTATAGTTTATTAGGGGGGATTATTCACAGAAAAGTCAGCCATAGAGAGGGAGGTTCCTTCTACTCTGCCACTGATTGAGTTTTCTGAAGTTAACGAAAAGCTCTCACATACCCCTTTCTGACCACACACGTTGGTGGCCACCTGGGATAAATGAGGTTTCTGTTCGTCTCCAGTTAAGAGTCTGCCCTGCCTCCCAGTCTTCATTTTGGGGGCCATTTTTAGAAAGAAATGAAGTCTGACAGTGCATCTGTGTTCCTTCTTATCCTGCTTGTGAAGATTAGCCTGCTTATTCCTGCTTATAAATATCCATACCTGCCTGATTTTCCCAAGATCTCTGATACCTATGCATTGGTTTTCCACATTTACTAGGATCTGGAGGGAAGAGAGAATTTTTTTTTCCTCCTTTAATAGTAAGAAAATCAATCATCAGACATGGAATATAGAAAACTCCTTTTATCCAAGGAGCTTACAAGATATACATATATATATTATTGATCTTTGATATCTTAGGCATTTCCTCTTCCCTAAGCCCTACCCCTCATTCCCATGTTTGTGGCCAAAATTGCATCTTTTCTTTGTTGAGTACCACAGTTTTTTCTACCTAACTTGTTCTCTCTTCTGAATTTCAGTGGGTAGGAGCCAAACAGCATGAATTGCAAGTAAACTCGATGCAGCTGCTGTACTACCAGGCCCCGATGTCGTCTGCCATGTTGCTGATCGCTGTGCCCTTCTTTGAGCCAGTGTTCGCAGAAGGAGGAGTATTTGGTCCCTGGTCAGTCTCTGCTTTGGTAAGTTCTAATTGTTTGGGTGGGTGTCTAAGAAACAAGACAGTAATAATTACTAATGCAATTTTTAGTTTTCAGAGTGCTAGCTCGGATCCATTCTCACATTTAATCTTTAAAATCACACTTTAAGGGAGGCAAGGTAAGATTATTCCTTTCTTTAAAATTTAATTATTTAGTTAGTTATTTGGGGCTGTTCAGGGTCTTTGTTGCCGCACAGGCTTTTCTCTAGCTGCGACAGGCAGGGGCTCATCTCCAGTTGCTGTGCGCAGGCTTCTCATTGCGGCGGCTTCTCTTATTGTTGAGGCGGGCTCTGGGGCGTGCAGCTTCGGTAGTCGTGGCGTGTGGGCTCAGGAGTTGGGGCTCTCGGTCTCTAGAACACAGGGTCAGTAGCTGTGCATGGGCTTAGTTGCTCCGAGTCCTGTGGGATCTTCCCGGACCAAGGATTGAACCTGTTCTTGCGCATTGGCAGGCGGATTCTTTACCGCTGAGCCACCAGGGAAGCCCAGAGATTTTTCTTTAGATGAAGAAACTGAGGCAGAGAAAGATAAGGGACTCGCTTAGGGTGCAACAGCTAGTCAGTGGTAAAACCAGGGCTAAAATTCAGGTCTTCCGATGCCTGGTTACTATGCTAAGCAAGCCTATTTGTTGTCCAGTCACTCAGTTGTGTCTGACTCTGCGACCCCGTGGACTACAGCACGCCAGGCTTCCCTGTCCTTCACTATCTGCTGGAGCTGGCTCAAACTCAAGTCCATTGAGTCAGTGATGCCATCCAACCACCTCATCCTCTGTCGCTCCTTTCTCCTCCTGCCTTCAGTCTTTCCCAGCATCACATCGGCCCTTCACATCATCTGGTGGCCGAAGTATTGAAGCTTCAGCTTCAGCATCAGTCCTTCCAATGAATATTCAGGGTTGATGTCCTTTAGGATTGACTGGTTTGATCTCCTTGTTGGCCAGGGGACTCCTAAGAGTCTTCGCCAGCACCACAGTTTGAAAGCACCAGTTCTTCAGTGCTCAGCCTTCTTCATGGTCCAGCTCTCGCATCCGTTCATGACTACTGGGAAAACCATATTGGCTTTTCCACTATGGCTGCAGTCACCTTCCACAGTGGTGCCAAGCTGTGTAGCCCACAAATATTTGGGGCATTTATTTTTTTATAATGAAAATATAGCTTTGTTGATTTTATTGTAATAATATATGTAGTTCATATTATATATATTTTTGAACATACATAAAATTATAAAGTGAAAGTCCCCGTGAATCCTGCCACACTAGGATAATCACCTTTACCACTTTGGTAACGATCATTTCATGGGTCTTTTTGAATCCACAGATAAATGCACCTTGTGTGTATATTTAATTTCATATATATGTAACCATATTACTTATGCTGTTTTTATCCTGGGTTCTTTTTCCCCAGCCCTGCTACCCATACACACTTCATCATCCCATTACCCCACTCCTTCTCCTTAAAGTAAGTCATGTTAATATTCTAGTGTTTGTTCTTGCATATTTTCCTCTGTGCTGTACATACCATCATATAAACACATACAACATGCCCAAGCATACATACACATATGTATACTTAAACTATACACTTGTTTCTTTTACAAAAGTGGGATCCTATTACACAAATTTTCTTTTTTTAGAAATTCAAGCAAGGCTTTATTGGGACCCTGCTGTGTTAGCAGGGCCTTATGATTTTCTGTATCTTGCTTTTCTCACTTAACAGTGTCTCATAAAAATATCTTCACATCATTCTTTTGATGACTGTATAATAGTTACAGTTCTTAACTACCATAAACAGTATTGTGTAAACAGCCTTGTACATGTGGCCTTACGAACTGGGCCTTTTTATTCTGTGAAATAGAGTCTTAGAATGGAATTGTCAGATCAAAGGGGTCTGTACTTTGGGGACATTGTTTTAATAAAGTTAGAAAGTATAGCCCCCCTACTTACAAAAGGAACTTCTGTTTCCCATACATTTAACGCAGGGCATGGGCATGTCTGTTTTGTAGGTGGTGGTAATTTATCAAACTACTGTAGTTTGGGTACCTTAGACTAGGAGGGGAGAGGCTATATGTGACTGGTCCTCTGACATTTAAAAATGAGGACCTCAGCAGAAAGACCATAAATAAAGGTCAAAAAAACAAGAGCACAGCAGTCTGAGACTGCTGAATAAGGGAGAATCACCTTCATTGTCTCTAGAGGGCATCATTGTCTCAAAGTGTAATTGTGTTTTTAATGATGTGAAGGTCATCAAGGAATAGGCTTGTGATGTACTGTGAGCTCTGTAAAATTAACAATGATACATTCCTAGAAACAATTATTAAAATCTTTAAGGGGCAAATTTCTCTTAGTTAAAAATTTAGTGGGCCTCACTGTTGTTTAAAAAAAGAAAGTAAGGTATTACTGTTTCTAATTAAAAGAGCAAATCCAACTCCCCTGGTCTAGTTACAACTGCACTGATTTAAAAACTGAGAAAACCCATATGGGACAGAAAGAGTCTTCAAATATGACATGTTTTCTTTGGAATTTAAACTCCTTAATAATTCAAATTGTAACTAATATTTTCTCTAAATTCTATTTCAGCAGTAGATAATGGTTTTATAACCTTTTTTAAATTTTTTATTTTATATTGGCATACAGTTGATTAACAGTGTTATGTTATTTTCAGGTATATAACAGAGTGATTCAGTTATACATATACATGTATCTGTTGTTTTTCAAATTCTTTTCCCAATTAGTTGTTTTAGAATATTGAGCAGAATTCTCTGCACTCCACAGTAAATCCTTGTTGGCCATCCATCTTCAATATAGCAGTGGGTACATGTCCATCCCAAACTCCCTGGCTATCCCTCCTCCCCACCCTTCACCCCTAGTAACCATGAGTGTGTTCTCTAAGTCTGTGAGTCTGTTTCTGTTTTATACAAAAGTTCATTTGTATCTTTTTTTTTTTTTAAAGATTCCGCATATCAGCGATATATGATATTTCTTTCTCTGTCTGACTTGTTTTCTAACTTTTAACATGAAATTGTGGGATATGTGTGGACAGAATGTCATGCGTGTCTACAGTGGGACAGCCCATGGTCTCCCATCCTCAGCCAAGCAGGTTTACCCATGTCCCACGCACACACCTCGGCTTCCGTTCCTCTGCTTTGACCCATACTGTTTCCTGCCCCTGTTATTTCTTTTTCTAATCTAAACATACATTTGAAATCCAAAGACTTTTCTTGCTATTCCAGCCCAAAAGGACATCTCCTGTCTAGAGGAGCCTATAGAACCTGCTCTCTGCTTGCCTGTTAATGAGGTTAGACCTCAAGACTGATTTTCTCTTCTTGCCTTAGCTGTGCGTCTTGTATTGCACTGTCATTTAGTCGCTCAGTTGTGTCTGACTCTTTCTGACACCATGGACTGTCCGTGGGAACTGTCAGGCAAGAATGCTGGAGCGTGTTATCATTTCCTTCTCCAGGGACTCTTCCTGATCCAGGGATCGAACCCGCATCTCGTGCAAGCCTCCTGCATTGCAGGCAGATTCTTTACTGCTGAGCCACTGGGGAAGCTTCATTTGGTTAAGAGGTAGCACAGCAGAGCCAGTTGGGAGCAGAGACTCCAGAATCAGACTGCCCTGTGTTTAGATCTTGGCCCTTCCACTTACTAACTGTGTGTCTTAGGCAAGTTACTTGACCTCTTTGTGCCATTTTCTTGTCTGTGAAAAGGGAAAATATTTTATTCTCTCATGGCTGTTTGCAACAATTAAATGAGTTAGTACATGTAATATATTTAGAACAATTCTTGTTGCTTAGTCAGCACGATGTAAGTATAAGCTGTGATTATATTATAAAGATTTTTATGATGTCCTTGAGTGGTTTCTGAAATCTTTGAGGGCAAGAACCCATTGTGTTCCTTATAAGGCCTGGGCTAGTTTTGTGGATATCGAATGAATGCCTACTGATTCAATTTAAATAAGAATAAAATGAGCGATTCAAAGGAAAAAAGGTGTGAAAGGATATATGCCAATGTATTAACTGTGCTGAGTGGTTGGGATTATAAGAATTCCTTATGAGTTCTCTTCACAGGGAAAAATACTTAAATACTTTTCCCTGTATGTTTAATTTTATATATGTGTGGATGGTAGATGTTCTCTATTCTTGCCCTGGTAGCCATTCCATAATGGTTGGTTGGTTTATGGTTTAGTTGCTCAGTCGTGTCCAACAGTTGCGACCCCATGGACTGTAGCCTGCCAGGCTCCTCTGTCCATGGATTCTCCAGGCGAGAATACTGGAGTGGGTTGCCATTTGCTTCTCCAGGGGATCTTTTCCACCCAGGAATCGAACATGGGTCTCTTGCATGGCGGGCAGATTCTTTACCAACTGAGCTACAAGGGAATCCTATTTCGTAATGTGTGTAGGTCAAATCATGATGCTGTACACCTGAAACTTACACAGTGCTGTGTGTCAGTTACATCTCTGTGAAAGTAGAAGGAAAAAAATCCGTTATGTTCTTTTTGCTCATCTTTATTTTCTAATTTTTCCATGATGAATATATTATTACTTTTATAATAAATTATTACAAAATAATTTTTCACGGATAGATAAGAAAAACTAACCTGGCAGTTTACATTCAGAGTCAGCATATTGTTGAAGAATTTTCCATTGCGTTTTGTAGACAAAATTGCAGTTTCAAATACTACTCATTCTGCTTTTTTACGCTCAGTTCTTGCTTTCTCTGAGCTTGATTATCTCTTTTTAAAAATCTTATTTTGGGAAATTCCCTGGCAGCCCAGTGGTTTGGACTCCATGCTTCCACTGCAGGGTCCCGGTTTCGGTACCCTGATCGGGGAACTAGGATCCCACCAGGTACTGCGGTGTGGCCAAAAAAAAGGTCTTGGTTTTTAATGGTTGACAGAAGTTCCTGATGAAGTATATTTTCACTTGATGATTGTAATGATTGCAGCTGCTTTTCATTAATGATTCTTTTGGTTTATTTGTAGCTGATGGTCCTGCTCTCTGGAGTAATAGCTTTCATGGTGAACTTGTCGATTTATTGGATCATTGGGAACACTTCACCAGTCACGTATCCTTTTTCTAACAGTTCACAAATGTATAGTCTTTTATATTCTCCAAAACTCTGTCACACTGATTTCTTTATTTGAGTCTCACACTTACTATTGCATGGCCTAAATTGAGTAGATTGGGTTATTTTTAGTCTTTATGGAGATTTAACAAACTGTGAACTGGGGAGATGGGTCAGCTTTCTGTATCATAAATGCTTTTGAATTTTCTTAAGGAATAGGTGAGCTTTTCCCGTATCAGAATTAATGCAGAGCACCAGTCCTTGCACATAAACATTTGTTGAGTTGAATACTGAGGTAAATACTTAGGTTTCCCATCACTTTTCAGTTATTGATAATTTAATAATAATACAAAGGAGTGGTTAATCTAAGTAATAATTTCAGACCAGTCACTCTGGCTTGTGAGTTTATTTTTGTACTTGTCTGGCTGGGTGTGCCTGCTTTTCTCAATATTACTTCACATTAAGAAGTGAAGTCATGACTTGAAGATCTTAATCAAACTCAGCTGCCCATTTTTAGCATTTCACCTATATTGAGTGAATACTGAGCTGTCCACAAAGTATAAAACAGCACATTTGACAGCTATCAATAAATAACAACAGTTCTGATAGTAATAATTAAAAAAAGAACAAAAGCAACACTTAACGTTTCTTCTGTGCCAGGAGCTGTTTGAAACACCTTCTGTGTATTAACATTTAGTTTTTATAGCAGCTCAGTGAAGTAAATTCTGTCTTTGTTCTGCAGAAGAGGAAGTGGAGGTGCAGAGGGGTTGAATAACTCACTTGGAGTATGGTGTCCAGGTTTGAACCTGGGTGGTCTAGCCAGGACTTGTGCTGCCAGATCAAGGCATCCAAGTATGTGCCCTAACTAAGAACATCCATTCATTCATTCAACAAATATTAACTGAACGCCCACTGTAAACCATTCCTTGACTTAGTAAATATTCACATACTGAGTATCTACTGTATGTCAGGCATTGAAGATACAGTGAACTGAAGAGACAAAAATCTCTGCTCTCACAGGCTTAAGTTCTGGGGAGAAAGGCTATAAGTAAGGAATGAAATGTGCATATGCAGTGTTATATAGTGTCAAGTGATGAGGAGAAAGAGATGAAGCAGGGAAGGGGTTGTGGAATATTGGGGACAGGGTGAAGTTTTATGCAAGGTAGACAGGAAGGCCTCAGCAAAACGGATACTTTTGAGTAAAGACCTGAAGGAAGTGAGGTTGTTCCACGCAGAGTAGGATGGATAGCATTGCCAGGCACAGGGAACAGCAGGCGAGAGACTGGAAGGAACAAGAAACCTGTGTGGCTGGAGCAAGGGGAACACAGGGTCGCTTTAGGAGGACTCAGAGTAATACGGGGTCAAACTGAGCAGAGCTTTTACATGAGATGTGAAGCCACTGAGCAGGGCATGACATGATTTTATGTCTGTTTTAGTAGGATCCCTCTGGGCTATTGTGTTGAGAACAGGCAAGGCAAGGATTTTCAACCTCAGTGCTACTGACCTTTTGATCCAGACAGTTCTTTGTTGCAGAGGCCTGTCCTGTCCATTGGAGGATGTTTAGCAGCATTACTGGCCTCCACTCACCAGATAGCAGTAGCACCCTTTTCCCCAATTTTGAAAACCAAAAACGTGTCCTTGCCCAGACGACAGAATCACTCCCAGTTGAGAACTACTGCATTGAAAGGGGCAAGAGATGAAGAGAAGCCATCTGCTGCTGCTGCAGTATGCTAAGTTAGAAGCTGCACTGCTTTGGTACCGGGAGAGTCACAGTGGACGCAGTGAGAAGTGATTGGACTCTGGATGTATTTCCAAGTAGAGCCAGCAGGTTTTGCAGGCAGATTGGATGTGGAGAATGAGAGAGGAAAGAAGGTTGACTCAGCCAGCTTTGAGCCTGAGCCCCTGGTGGCGTACAGTTGCCATGGACTGAAATAGGACAGCCTGAAGGAGGTGTGGAGGTGGGGAGGAAGACCAGGTGCTCAGTTTGGGGTGAAACAAGTCAGAGAGTTCAAGATCGAGGTCTTGGCCAGAGGGATTCTGGAGAGATTTGGTGGTGTGTAGATGTGGTTTGAAGCAGTGAGTCTGGCTGACATTACTAAGCACACAAGAAGAGGAAAAAATGGTGTCTACAGATCAAGTCCTGGGTCACTTCAGTGTTTAGAGTTTGCAGAGATGACAGGAGCCAGGCGGAAGGGGCAGCGAAGGAGCAGTTGAGGTGGAAGGAAGGAGGAGAGGGCGTAGAAACCAAGTGAGGAGGAGGGGAGTCAGCTGTGTCCAAGGCTGCTGCCAGGTCAAGTTCAGGCAATTGAGGAAAGGCTTGGTGAGGTGCAGGCACTGATGATTTTGACGAGAACTTCAGAATGTCCAGGTGGAAGCCGACTGGAAGAAAGTGCAGAATTAGAGGAGTTGGAGATGTTGAATATAGCTTGCTTCTGTTTTTTTTTTTCCTAATTTACAAAAGGATTCACTGAAGAATTTCTTTAAGTTTGCCTTTCCTCTCATATAAATATCTTTAACAGACCTTGACCACTTAAAAGAAAGGCTGAGGAGTAAGGAAATGCTGGCATGTGGGAGCCAGTGCACTTGAAGATAGCTCATAATTGAAAATGAAGCCTGCTTTATTATGGTTATAATTAGCATCCTTGAGAAGGTCCTCTGTCCCACAGGAAAATTACCCCTACTGAGGGAGGCAAGCACTGGTACCCTGGTGACCTGACCTGTTCTCTCCTGCCCAGACGGAACTTCCTGGTTGCTTAGTTGGGCTCCGAGCAGAGGAGGGAACCTGGACTTTGAGGTTGGGCAGGTCCAGGCATGCAGGTGCAGCTCTGCTGCTGCCTCAGCGAGTTGTGGGAGATCTCTGTCCCACTCTCATTATGAAATGGGGGTCATGGTACCCACATGATTAGGTTGCTGTAAGTGTCTGAGAGAATGTGTGTCCAGCACCTGGCCAGTGTTTATTAGGTGTAAGGATCGCTGTTACTGGGCTTCTCTGGTAGCTCAGCTGGTGTAGAATCCACCTGTAATGCAGGAGACCCCGGTTCGATTCCTGGATTGGGGAAGTTCCCCTGGAGAAGGGATAGGCTACCCACTCCAGTATTCTTGGGCATCCCTGGTGGCTCAGACAGTTAAGAATCTGCCTACAATGTGGGAGACCAGGGTTCAGTCCCTGGGTTTGGAAGATCCGTGGGAGGAGGACATGGCAACCCATTTTTGCCTGGAGAATCCCCATGGACAGAGGAACCTGGCAGGCTATAGTCCATAGGATCACAAAGAGTTGGACATGACTGAGTGACTAAGCGCAGCACAGCACTGCTGTAAATAGCTCACATATAGGGACCTTACTGGGTGCTTAAAGCTGTGTGTATATTAGCTTAGTTAATCCTCACAATGACGCCGGGGCAGAGTGGTAGCTCTTTCTAGTATTATTAGGAAGAGTACATGGGTACATATCAGACATCTGAAATATAAAGTACTAATTCATATAGAAAAAACGATTTAAAACTCAGTAAGAATAACTTGTAAAGGTACCAGTTGTGTCTTTAGTTAGCCTTTTAAATGAACAGTGATTTGGAAATGCCTTAATCCAGCAGCAAGTTACGAGCAGTAACTTCAACTCAGCTTGAGTAAATTCAACTCAAACATGGACTTTAGAGTTAAATAGACCCATCTATGTTTGACCTCTGGCCCTGCCACTTATTAATTCTGTGAGCTAAGTTACTTAAAATCCTCGAGCCTCCACTGTTGTAAATGAGAAGAGTGCTATTGCAGTGAAGGGAAATATGACGCTTAAATATTATAAAATGGTGTTAGATATGCATCTGGCATAGTGCCTGGCAAGTCACTGGTGCTCAGGGCTAGTCCTCCCCTGTCCCTGATTCCCTCCTAAGCTTAAGCACACTGGCTGTATTGCCCTTGAGTCAGCCCTCTGGCGCCTTACACGTCTCACCTCATTTGCCAGGGGAAGTTTTGAAATGGCTCCATAAAACAGCAACACGAATTGATCTACAAAAGAGCTTCTCTGTAACTTGTTCTGAATCCCTTTCCCAACTTTGTATCGCAGCCCCTTCTCTCTTGTTTGGGGAGGTCAGCAGGGAGAGTAGTTGAGGGAGTCTCCTATCACTGATTAATTACTGAAAGCTACCCGAAGAAACTAGGATTCACCCAGGGCTTCACTGAAGTTCCTGCTCTTTAAACTTGGGAGCTGCTCTTCAGTCTGGGTTTCATGTGCTTCTCTCCAGCCATCGGAAGCCTTAGCTCTGTGTGTGTGTGTGTGTGTGAGAGAGAGAGAGGAGAGAGAATATAAAACATCTAGCTTGTTATTCTTTTTTATCCTTACCTATAAACCTCAGCTATAACATGTTTGGACACTTCAAGTTCTGCATTACTTTATTTGGAGGATATGTTTTATTCAAGGATCCACTGTCAATTAATCAGGGTCTTGGCATGTTATGTACATTATTTGGCATTCTTGCCTACACCCGTTTTAAACTCAGTGAACAAGAAGGAAGTAAGAGTAAATTGGTGCAACGTCCTTAATTAGGTTTTTGTAGAGAAAAAGTTGCCTGAACATAACAAAAAAAGTATTAGGTGGGCAAGTTACTTTCAAAGAAGAAATGAAAATTATGTTGCAAAATTCATTAAATGATCATTTACAAAAAGTCATGCAAAAGAAATTTTATTCGTAAATATGACTTAGTTGGGGATTTTCTGGTGGTCCAGTGGTTTGAGACACCATACTTTCGCTGCCAAGGGTCCAGGCTCAATCCCTGGTCAGGGAGTTAAGATCCTGCAAGCTGTGTGGCGTGACCAAAAAATAATAGTAATAAAATTAATTAAAAAGTAAAATAAATAGAACTTTCTCTTTTAGAGTACCTTGTAAGAAAAACTTTATCCTCTAAAGCATGGCTCATGCTTCTTTTCAAAGGTTATTCTATGAAGTATATAAGATGGTTTGGTTATATCAAATGAAGTACATGAAATTAAAGTTTTATAATGCTGACAAAGAAATTCAGATCACTGTACCACAAATGTGTAATGGCTTTTAAGAAAGGACACATAGGATTCCTCGACTTGCTCATAGGTGGTCCCCAATATGAGTTCTATTATAATTGAAGCCAGAGTATTCAAGTCAGAATTTAAGGCTAGCATTTCTATTTTAGTTGTTTTAGTATAACTTCTTGCTTTTTTCATTTACAGAAATGACATATGATTATTGGAAAGCAAAGTGCAGTAAAGGAGATCATAAGGCAAAAACCAGTTCTAAAAGTATTCTTCTTCTAGTAGAAAGTGGATATAAGAAGTTAATGTTATCAGAAAACCTACAGTTTCTATGGGTGTTCTCTTGCTGAGCTCTCAGTGAGCTCTTGAAACTATACATGAAGTTCAAAAATAAAAGAGCTCCATGTTTAAACGACTCAAAGAAAAGACTGCGGGAGAAATTGAGCAGGTTTCTTCTTATCCTGGTGACTGTTCTCCTGGCTTCTTTGAGCAATTCATGTTAATGATTGCTTAAGACTACCTCCCAGCCATCACTCCCCCACACCCACATGTGAGGTATCTTTGACACTGAAGGGTTTGGAGTGAATTGTGTCAGCCTTTCTAAGTGGGCTAAGGAAAATTCTTGAGCAGCAAGTCAAGGTAGATGTTATCAGAGATTAAGCAGAAACTTGGTGAAGATATGAGGAAAGATTTGAAAGAGAAGTAGAGAAATAGTCAATATTTAATAAGTTCCATGAATTTTTTAAAGGGATAATTAAATAAATTCTAGGGGAAATACATGATTTTACTTAAGAATATAATAGTGTCACATATTGAACTGCCAAATCTATTACTGGCTTCCCACTCTTGACATTTGAGAATTCAAAGCAGTTGTTGATAACCTCTCACAATAAATTGATTGAGCCGGATAATCCCTCTTATAATATTTCTTTTTCTAAATGTTATTTAGAAACTTCAAGTGAGAAAAACAGCTCTTTGGAGGATGAAAGGTCACATGTATAAAATACACCTTTTAGGACCATTTTTTTTTACTGGCCTATTTGAAATGCAAAGCCTCACTGAAAATCGATTTTGACAGAATTTCAATGTATCAGTCATTCTGTTGTGTGATTTTTATGTGTGGTGTTCTGTTATTGTTTTAAATAATTTTGGTTCTTCTCAGTTTCCAAAGATACATTTTATTGTGCTAAGAAATACAAAGCAATTTGTCTTGCTAGATGAGCTTCAGGAGTTAACGTTTGTCTAAGGAATGTTCTCTGTGTTTTAAATGAACATATAATTGTTTACCAAAAGCTGGAGAAAAGTACTTGAGTATTTCAGAGGATCATTTGACTTCTGTGCACTAACATCTGAGTCGATTTGTGCCATTTACAGATTCTTCTTAACTGTAAATGCAACTTGGGGGGTTATAATAAATGTTGGGGGAGAGTTGTACTAAATGACTGATGTCAATAGGGATTCAAGGAAGGCTGGAGCAAGATAGTGTGCGGTGGGGTGGTTATGGATCTATAAGTGAATAAAATATATACTACTGGAACTAGAGTCTGATAAACATTTTTTGCCCTGAAGACTGTCTTCCTTTGAAAAGGAAATTCCTGGGAGGAAAATGGACCAGATGATGAGGACCAACCGCGGAGACAAACCAGTAATTCTCTGCTATGGAAGAAAACATGCTGGTTGTCCTTTTGTTAAGGATGTAATTACACTTGTTTTTTATTGTATATTAGATGACCATACTGCAGTTTTTACCTGTTATAAATAAAGAGAACTCGATGTTTTTACTTTCAAGTTGCATGTTAGAACCAGTGGAGGAAGGATGGCGTCTGTGTGTATGCAGGAGTGACGCTGGCCTGTCCAGCTCCTGAATTTGCATCACCTAAGGAAACAGAAGAGAAGGGGATGACGGAGGATGAGATGCTCGGATGGCATCACTGACTCCATGGACATGAGTTTGAGCAAACTCAGGGAGTTGGTGAAGGACAGGGAGGTCTGGCTTGCTGCAGTTCATGGGGTTGCAAAGAGTCAGACACAATTTAGGCACTAAGCGCCAGCAACAAAGAAAGTCCTTATCTCTTTTTTAAAAAAGATAAAGGAGGGCCATCCCTGGTGGTCCAGTGGTTATGAACCTGCCTTTCAGTGCAGGTAGTGTGGGTTCAATCCCTGGTCAGGGACCTAAGATCCCACATGACTTGGGACATCTAAGCCTGTCCCACACTACTAATCCCGCACACAACTAGAGTCTGTGCGCCACAAGGGAGATCTGATGTAACCAAATAAGTCAAAAAATAAATATTTTTATAAATAAAATCACATAAAGAAGAAATCCTCTTCTCTGTGAAATGAAGCCAATGTTCTCCTGTTCATTTTTAAAAATACTTTTTAAACCTTGCTAGTTTCAAATCACTAGTTATCTTTTCTAAAAAATCTATTAATAAGCAACTAATGGAGCACTCCACATTGACCCCATTGGTGATTAGTTGTTGGGTGAATGAATATGCAGAATGGTCAAAGGAGAAGGTCTGAAGAAAAGAATGAAGACCGTATTTATTAGATATATTCTGTTTTGCCTTTCTGTTTGCAAACTTGAACTAGATTATAGTTGCTAACATCAGGACTAGGATGATCATTTCATTCATTCAACAAAGACATATTAAACATGCATTATGTGCCAGGTACGGTGCCACACACTGTGCAAAGATAGTCCTGTGTTCCCTGTGATATTAAGCATTACTCCAGCAGAAAAGATAGAAATTAATTAAAAATTTATTATTTCAGGCTCAAATAGTAGAAGGCACATGGTTCTCTGGAGCATGTAACAAAACAGTCTGGCCCAGGATTGGCTGTCAGCAAAGGTGTCCACAAGGAGAGGACAACTGAGCTGAAATTTGATGGCCATGTAGAAGTTAGCTGAGCAAAGACTGAGCTGAGTAAAGAGGCGGGGATTGCATTCTGGTAAAAGGGAATAGTGCATGCAAAGGCCCTTTGGTTGGAGGAATTTGTGATGAGTTTTAAACTGCAAAAAGGATGGAGTGTAGGAACTACATTTAGGGGAGATGTGATATGACACGAAATTGCAAAGGAAGGCCAGGGATTGGAAAGAAAGGCCAGCCCTTGGACCACAGAACAGCTTATGGGCGGTGTTAGGAATCTAGTAAGAGCAAGACGGAGTGTTCTGAGCATCGTCACGTCGTCACAGTCAGTGCCTTTGTTTTGAAACACATGAGAGAGAACCAGAGAGAGGCTAGCGAAGAGGAGACAGCTGTAGTGAGATGTGATCACTTGGAGAGGTGGTGGTGAGATGACAGAAGTGGGTAGAGCAGGAGGATTTTGTAGATGAGGTCAAGTGGGCTTGCGATGGATTGGAAATGGAAAGCATGAGAAGGGATGAAGTCAGGAATCACATGTGTATGATTTGGGCAGCTTAAAGAGGAAAGTACCACTCTCAAGCTAGGAAACACAAGAAGAGGTTGGGCTGGGGAATGTGGAGACTAAATTCACAGTCTAGCTATCTCGACTTTGAAGTGTCTTTGACAAATCCAGTTAAAGTTATTAAGTAACCAGATATATAGGTCTAGAAGTCAGGAGTCTTTTTAAAAAAATTGATGTGTAATTGATTTATAATATTAATTTCAGGTGTTTACTCAGTCTAACAGTCGTGTCCAACTCTTTGCAACCCCATGGACTGCAGCATGCCAGGCCTCCCTGTCCATGACCAGATCCCGAAGTTTACTCAAACTCATGTCCATTGAGTCGGTGATGCCATCCAACCATCTCATCCTCTGTCGTCCCCTTCTCCTCTCACCTTCAAACTTTCCAAGCATCAGGATCTTTTCAAATGAGTTAGTTCTTTGCATCAGGTAGCCAAAATATTGGAATTTCAGTTTCTGCATCAGTCCATCCAATGAATATTCAGGACTGAATTCCTTTAGGATGGACTGGTTGGATCTCCTTGCAGTCCAAGGGACTCTCAAGAGTCTTCTCCAACACCACAGTTCAAAAGCATCAGTTCTTCGGCGCTCAGCTTTCTTTATAGTCCAACTCTCACATCCATACATGACTACTGGAAAAACTGTAGCCTTGACTAGATGGACCTTTGTTGGCAAAGTAATGTCTCTGCTTTTTAATATGCTATCTAGATTGGTCATAACTTTTCTTTCAAGGAGTAAGCGTCTTAATTTCATGGCTGCAATCACCATCTGCTGTGATTTTGAAACCTCCCAAAATAAAGTGTGTCATTGTTTCACTGTTTCCTATCTATTTGCCATGAAGTGATGGGACTGGATGCCATGATCTTAGTTTCCTGAATGTTGAGCCTTAAGCCAACTTTTTCACTCTCTTTCATTTTCATCAAGAGGCTACTTAGTTCTTCTTCACTTTCTGCCATAAGTGTGGTATCATCTTCATATCTGAGGTTATTGATATTTCTCCCGGCAATCTTGATTCCAGCTTGTGCCTCTTCCAGCCCAGCATTTCTCATGATGTACTCTGCATATAAGTTAAATAAGTAGGGTGACAATATACAGCCTTGACGTACTCCTTTCCTGATTTGGAACCAGCCTGTTGTTCCATGTCCAGTTCTCCCTGTTGCTTCCTGACCTGCATAGAGATTTCTCAGGAAGTAGGACAGGTGGTCTGGTATTCCCATGTCTTTAAGAATTTTTCAGTTTGTTGTGATCCACACAGTCAAAGGCTTTGGCATAGTCAATAAAGCAGAAGTAGATGTTTTTCTGGAACTCTCTTGCTTTTTCTATGATCCAGCGGATGTTGGCAATTTGATCTCTGGTTCCTCTGCCTTTTCTACAATCAGCTTGGACATCTGGAAGTACATGGTTGATGTACTATTGAAGCCTGGCTAGGAGAATTTTGAGCATTACTTTGCTAGTGTGTGAGATGAGTGCAATTGTGCATTAGTTTGAACATTCTTTGGCATTGCCTTTCTTTGGGATTGGAATGAACACTGACCTTTCCCAGTCCTGTGGCCACTGCTGAGTTTTCCAAATTTGCTGGCATATTGAGTGCAGCACTTTCACAGCATCATCCTTTAGGATTTGAAATAGCTCAACTGGAATTCCATCACCTCCATTGGCTTTGTTTTTCCTAAGGCCCACTTGACTTCGCATTCCAGGATGTGTGGCTGTAGGTGAGTTATCACACCATCGTGATTATCTGGGTCATGAAGATCTTTCTTGCATAGTTCTTCTGTGTATTCTTGCTGCTGCTTCTTAATATCTTCTGCTTCTGTTAGGTCCATACCATTTGTGTTCTTTATTGAGCCCATTTTTCCATGAAATGTTATCTTGGTATATCTAGTATTCTTAAAGAAATCTCTAGTCTTTCCCATTCTGCATTGATCACTGAGGAAGGCTTTCTTATCGCTCCTTGCTATTTTTTGGAACTCTGCATTCAAATGGGTATATCTTTCTTTTTCTCCTTTGCCTTTCGCTTCTCTTCTTTTCACAGCTATTTGTAAGGCCTCCTCAGATAACCGTTTTGCCTTTTTGCATTTCTTTTTTTCTTGGGGATGGTCTTGATCATTGCCTCCTGGAGGATGTCATGAACCTCTGTCCATAGTTCTTCAGGCACTCTCTCTATGAGATCTAATCTCTTGAATCTTTTTGTCACTTCCAGTTTATAATCATAAGGGATTTGATTTAGGTCATACCTGAATGGTCTAGTGATTTTCTTACTTTCTACAATTTAAGTCTGAATTTGGCAATAATGAGTTCTTGATCTGAACTACAGTCAGCTCCCAGTCTTATTTTTGCTGACTCTATAGAGCTTCTCCATCTTTGGCTGCAAAGAATAGAATCAATCTGATTTTGGTATTGACCATCTGGTGATGTCCATGTGTAGACTCTTCTCTTGTGTTGTTGGAAGAGGGTGTTTGCTATGACCAGTGCATACTCTTGGCAGAACTCTATTAGCCTTTGCCCTGCTTCATTCTATACTCCGAGGCCAAATTTGCCTGTTAATCCAGGTATTTCTTGACTTCCTAATTTTGCATTCCAGTCCCCAGTAACGAAAAGGACACCTTTTTGGGTCTTAGTTCTAGAAGGTCTTGTAGGTCTTCATAGAACCGTTCAACTTCAGCTTCTTCAGCATTATTGGTCGGGGCATAGACTTGGATTACCATGATATTGAATGGTTTGTGTTGGAAACAAACAGAGATCATTCTGTCGTTTTTGAGATTGCATCCAAGTACTGCATTTCGGACTCTCTTGTTGACTCTGTTGACTACTCCATTTCTTCTAAGGGATTCTTGCCCACAGTGGTAGATATAATGGTCATCTGAGTTAAATTCACCCATTCCAGTCCATCTTAGTTCATTGATTCCTAGAATGCTGACGTTCACTCTTGTCATCTCCTGTTTGACCACTTCCAATTTGCCTTGATTCATGGACCTGACATTCCAGGTTCCTATGCAATATTGCTCTTTACAGCATCGAATCTTGCTTCTGTCACCAGTCCCATTCACAACTGGGTGTTGTTTTTGCTTTGGCTTCATCCCTTCATTCTTTCTGGAGTTATTTCTCCACTGATCTCCAGTAGCATGTTGGGCACCTACCAACCTGGGGAGTTCATCTTTTAGTGTCCTATCTTTTTTTCTTTTCATAATGGTCATGGGGTTCTCCAGGCAAGAATACTGAAGTGGTTTGCCATTCCCTTCTCCAGTGGACCACATTCTGTCAGACCTCTCTACCCGTCTTGGGTGGCCCCATACGACATGGCTTAGTTTCACTGAGTTAGGCAAGTCTGTGGTCCATGTGATCAGATTGGCTAGTTGTCCGTGACTGTAGTTTCAGTCTGTCTGCCCCCTGATCCCCTCTCTCAGTGCCTACCATCTTAACTTGGGTTTCTCTTACCTTGGACGCAGGGTCTCTCTTCACGGCTGCTCCAGCAAAGCATAGCTGCTGCTCCTTACCTCGGATGCAGGGTAGCTCCTCTCGGCCACCGCCCCTAACCTCGGGCACAGGGTAGCCTCTCTCTCAGCCGCCGCCCCTGACCAATTTTCTGGGCTCTGGCTATTGCAGCAATGAAATTAAAAGACACTCCTTGTAAGGAAAGTTATGACCAACCTAGGCAGCATATTAAAAACCAGAGACATTACTTTGCCAACAAAGGTCCGTCTAGTCAAGGCTATGGTTTTTCCAGTGGTCATGTATGGATGTGAGAGTTCGACTGTGAAGAAGGCTGAGCACCGAAGAATTGATGCTTTTGAACTGTGGTGTTGGAGAAGACTCTTGAGAGTCCCTTGGACTGCAAGGAAATCCAACCAGTCCATCCTAAAGGAGATCAGTCCTAGGTTTTCATTGGAAGGACTGGTGTTGAGGCTGAAACTCCAATACTTTGGCCACCTGATGCGAAGAGCTGACTCATTGGAAAAGACCCTGAATCTGGGAAAGATTGAGGGCAGGAGGAGAAGGGGACGACAGAGGATGAGATGGTTGGATGGCATCATCGACTTAATGGACATGGGTTTGGGTGGACTCCAGGAGTTGGTGATGGGCAGGGAAGCCTGGTGTGCTGCAGTTCATGGGGTCACAAAGAGTCGGACACGACTGAGCGACTGAACTGAACTGAACTGATGGGAGTTCTCTTTTTAGTTTTTTGAGGAGCCACCATCCTCTTTTCATAGTGGCTATACCAGTTTACATTCCTGCGAGCAGTGCAGGAGAGTTCCCCTTTCTTCACATCCTCATCAGTACTTGTTTGTAGACTTTTGATGACAGTCATTCTGACAGTTGTGAGATGATACCTCATCAATTTGATTTGCATTTCTCTAATAATTAGCAATATTGAGCATCTTTCCATGTGCCTGTTAGCTGTATGTCTTTGGGACAGGAGATTTTGGTGTGGAGTGGAGATAAACAGGGAGTTTCTGGGGTACACCTGTTGAGGATGAAAACACAGACCAGAATGAGTTTACCTTGGAAGACATTATAATGCAAGAAGTCTACAGCTGAGCCTTGAGGAACTCCACCATATACTGGTAGTGGTAGGTATTTCTACAGAGGAAGCTGAAGAGGAAGGGTCACAGAGGAAGGAGGAAAACAGGGGTGGTACAATGGGAGAGAGGGTGGCCAAAGGTGACCACCCTTTGCTATTGCTGGGAGGTCAAGGTAGACTTGCACAGAAAAACAGCCATTGTGTTTATTGACAGTTTATTGTGGACCTTGATGAGGCTGTTTCTGTGGTGTGATGGAGGCAAAAAGCAGGTTGGAGTAGGCTGAGTGGTCAGTGTATGAGAGAAGGATATGGATCCGAGAGTACAGACAATTCTATTGCTATTAGGCAATGTTGAATGCTGTTTGACATGAATGGGTTTTTTTTTTTATTACAGGATTAAAATTGCAAAGCACCAAATATTCCTGTGTACCCCTGGAAGAAGTGCACATACTTCTGTAACAGAGATGATCTTTTACTCTGAAAAGGAGTTTTATTTTTGGTTATTGAATATATTCTTGAGATGAGGTTTACTGTTAATAAAATCAACAGTCACTTTTGCCAACTGCTGGCTTACTTGCAAACAATCTTTCAAGCCCACTAAGAGGTGATCAGTTATGTATTTCCTTATCTCTGTTACCACTAAAGTTAAAAAGGGGGAAGTAAACCTGCCATGAAAAGGACCAGTCTGGGGGCAGGTGAGTCACTGTGGAGCAGGGTTGGCTTGGACCTCAGAATCATGGCTCCCAGTCCAAACTCTGCCTTTGACCAGGCTGACCTTTGGCTGTGGGGAAGCCCCTTGCCTCTTGTTCTCAGTTTCTTCATTTGTAAAATGAGGGCTTGGGTCCAAATGATTTCCAAGGAACCCTCCATCTCTGAAATCCCCTGAGTGTGCTTTTTCAGATTAAAATTTCTCATTTGCTTATATTGAGAGTATATTAGATGAAATTAATGAGAAAGATTTTGTTTGGTCCTTGTGAGAGCTGGTTTCTTGTTCATATGCACTTTGGTATTCCTATATTCTGTTTTTAGAAAGTATGCAAAACATTAAATGGATTTATATTTATAAAATATTAGAAGACATGATTTAATTTGATTTATCAAAGCTGCTTTACACTTAACATGAAATCATTGGGAGGTGAATTATTGCCAATTTAATTATTTATAGATATCTGGAGGTTATATTTGCTATACTGTTTTTAATTTGGAAAACAGCACATCACCCAAACCATAGTAATTCACATTTTTCTATTTAACTAAAATCTCATGAACACTAGGCATGCCACATGAGGAAGCCTGCATATTTATTTAACCAGCCAGGACTATGTCTTTTTTAAAGAGGACTTTAGTTTTTAGAGCCATTTTAGATTCATATTCACTCTAAATTTTGATTTTTTTCATTACTCATATGAGATTATTTTCCCTTTTAAAATGAAATGATCCGAATCAACCATATGTCTTCATTTTTTTTCCTGTTTTCATTTTGTCCTTCAGTTCAGTTCAGTCGCTCAGTCATGTCCGACTCTTTCTGACCCCCTGAATTGCAGCATGCCAGGCCTCCCTGTTCATCACCAACTCCTGGAGTTCACTCAAACTCCTGTCCAGCGAGTCAGTGATGTCATCCAGCCATCTCATCCTCTGTCATCCCCTTCTCCTCTTGCCCCCAATCCCTCCCAGCATCAGAGTCTTTTCCAGTGAGTCAACTCTTCATATGAGGTGGCCAAAGTATTGAGTTTCAGCTTTAGCATCAGTCCTTCCAAAAAATACCCAGGACTGATCTCCTTTAGAATGGACTGGTTGGATCTCCTTGCAGTCCAAGGGACTCTCAAGAGTCTTCTCCAACACCACAGTTCAAAAGCATCAATTCTTCGGCGCTCAGCTTTCTTCACAGTCCAACTCTCACATCCATACATGACCACTGAAAAAACCATAGCCTTGACTAGACGGACCTTTGTTGGCAAAGTAATGTCTCTGCTTTTGAATATGCTATCTAGGTTGGTCATAACTTTCCTTCCAAGGAGTAAGCGTCTTTTAATTTCATGGCTGCAGTCGCCATCTGCAGTGATTTTGGAGCCCCCAAAAATAAAGCCTGACACTGTTTCCACTGTTTCCCCATCTATTTCCCATGAAGTGATGGGACCAGATGCCATGATCTTAATTTTCTGAATGTTGAGCTTTAAGCCAACCTTTTCACTCTCCAGTTTCACTTTCATCAGAAGGGTTTTTAGTTCCTCTTCACTTTCTGCCATAAGGGTACATTCCCCCCCAAAAATCAGTTTCCTGTTTTCTCAATTTAAAATTAGAGCCAGCAGTTTGGTGCAGGAGGGTGATGGATGTGCCTTTACCCAGGAAGTGGGAGGCTCACAATCAACTAGTCTGTTGACGAGATCTCCTGGGATCTGCGGAACTGTGCTTTACCGCAGGAATGAGCAGACTGTCCAGGTCTTTCTCCGCCTGGAGTTTGAAAGCAAGACTAACCTTGGAACTGGAGTTCTTAGAGAATTATGGAATGATACCCTGGCCATGTTTGTTAGAAAGTTTTGTGCAGTTTAATAAAACGCTATACAGGGGGTAAAGAGGCAAAAATGCTACGGAAGACATAGTTGGTTTCCTAACTGAAACCCATTCCTGTTTTTGTTCACCTTCACTCTAGAGGCTAGAAATGCTAAATTCTCTTATTACCATGTTGCCACAGCCCCAAAATATGGATGTCTAGAACTGTACTAATTGATAAGGAGGTGAGAGAACCTTGTCCAGTAGTGCTGAGCTGCTTAAGCAGTGTGATCAGCTGCCTGTCTCCTTCTTGTTCTAGAGGGAAAGTAAACCCCAATTTGTTTAATACAGTTTTAACTGAAACGTGCAGCTAAAAGTATACCAGTGAACATTTGAGGGTTAAAAAGGACAAGAAAGGAGGACTCGGTCTGATAGACTTTACAATCCAGAAAACAATAAGTAAATGTAACTGGTTAAAAGCAAAAATAGACTAGTTAGCTAGCCTGCCCTTGGGCATCCTTGCATTCCATAGAGCACCAAACAAACCTTAGGGGGTGAGGTGGGTGAAAGAAAGGGAGTGGCCTGATGGACATGGGGCTCACAGATGGAGTCTACCCATGGCGCTGGCGGCCTGGGGGTGAATGAGTTGCATCCAAGAGCGAACTTTCCGACCAAGTGGGAGGTGGCCTGCTCGGCCCTCCACCGCCCTCTTTGTGCTCCCTAACTTTGGTCATCCCTAATTATCCCAAGCTTCCCTTGCCCAGCAGCCTTCCACCTATTCAGTCACTACCTCATCTCCACTACTTTTCGCAGTTCTTCAGTTTGAGGTGATGGATGAAGGAAGCAGTATCACCAGTGGCTGCAAGGTCATGCCTGGGTCTTGGAGCCGGGCATCTGTATGAAGGTTCTACAGATACTCAGTAAAGGACATAGGGAAAACTCAGTCTCATAATGGTCCAGGACCTCTGTAAAACCATAGGAAGATGGAGCATCACTAGAGGGCCTCCCAGGGCCCACACACACAGGAGTATGGACATTGGCCAGTACCTGTGTGCTGAGAGGAAATGCCTCATTATAATGAAATGACTGTCATGGAGAATTCAGCCAAACAGGGGACTGTTCTTCTGAAATCAAGGAACATCTTGAGAACATCCAGTGCTTGTACTCAAACCACATTCCTCATAGGGATGTCAAGCCTGTGAATCTCTTATCCCTCAAAAAGACTCAATGATTTTCTGGAACTCAGGGATTTTGCCAAGGAAACAAGCTGAAACTTCCGTCTGCCCCTCCCCTGACAGAGCACCGTGTGGCTCCAGAGAAGCATGGCCTCTCATGGAAACCTGATGAGTGCCCACGGGCACAAATGCTGTTCTGCTTATCTCCTTTCTAACCCCTTCGTGGTCTCCTCTGTCCTGCTGTGAAGATGCACAGGTTAAGTTATCCACTAAAAACTGCAGGAATTCTTGTGCTCTGCATCACCCTTCCCATCTCCCTGTCTTTCCTTCCTCCTATCTTTCATTCTTCCATTCTGGATGGGCCAGAACCCAGAGGTGACAGGTAAAGGATAAGGACTTATCCTTCAACAAACTTGTGGACTTGATGCCTGTGATGTTGCCCCTTGCCCATTAATTCATGTTGAAAGTTCTCTGGATGAGCAAGGATCCTCTGTTAAAGGGGAAAAAAAGCAACATCCGTTAAAGTAGTATTCATATAAGTAGAATCTCATTTTGCTGAATAAAATGGTAACAGTTACCGTTATAAGAGGATTGTCTCGACATCTTGGCATATAGCCCATAACCACTCTACTTTGCTAATAATAAGCAATATTGCTTTGCAGAGATGTTTCTTTAACTGATGCATTTCCTGCGTGGTTTCCTGTTGGCGTCTTTTTCCTTCCTCTTCTCTAGCTTCAAATATACAGCAAACCTCCATCCTGACCTCTACTCTTTACTTTCTTAGAAGATCCTTGAGAGCAGAAAACTGGTCTGTCAGCCATTGGGTAGAAACAGTGTCAGGTACTTACTAGGCATTATCTTTCACTGTCAGCTCTAAGTTGATAATTCTCAAAACCACATCTTCAGTTCCATGCTCCTATCCACGGCTCATTGTTGTGCTTTCCACTGAAATATGTTCATTAAAAAAAAAGCAATTTACTCAGGAGAGAGCTCTTCCTAAAAATAACCAGCATATATACACTGAAAAGTCATATACTCAAGGGTAAAAACTAAATGAAAATAATTTTCACTGCTTCTTCAAGGATATTCTTAACTGACTTTTAAGTGAAACTGGCTTTTTTTTTTTTTTTCCTTCTGTGAGCACATGGAGCTGAAGAGTAATACAATGACTGCTAGTATAGCTGGTTCCATGATTTCATGCCAAGGTGCCTACAGTTTCACCCACTGTTGCCTTTGCACCATCAGGGCAAAAGTTAACATGGTGAAAAAAGCAAAAGAAGTCTTAGTGTTATTATGAAAAGAGTTTTGACCTTATAAGACCTTTCCAGGGGTTCCATGGACCGTACTTTGAGAACCACTGCCCTGTGCCTTCAGGATGTCTTGGTAAACAAGACAACAATGTCGCTGCCCCTGTGGAGCTCGCATTCTAATGATGGAAGACAGTTGACAAGTGGTGAGGCGAACAGGGAGACTTCACAGGGAGATCAACTCTGTGAAGAGCAGAGACCAGAATGTAGAAGACTTCCCTGGTGGTCCAGTGGTTAGGACTCTGCACTTCCATTGCAGAGGACACAGGTTTGATCCCTGGTCGGAGAACTAAGATCCCACATGTTGAGCAGTGCAGCCAAAAAAGGCAAAAAAAAAGAATGTGATAGACAGTCATGAGGGATGGAGGAGGGGCTGTTTTTGAGAAGGCCCCTCTGAGGAGGTGACATCTGAGCCTAGTGCTCAAGGATGAAAGATCTGTCATGTGCAAAACTGAGGAAGAGGATCCTAGGAAGATTATATATAGCAAAGGCCAACATCCTGAGACAGGAAAGAGCTTGGCATTTGAAAGAGACAAGAAAGAAAGTAGTCAGGATGTGGTAACAGCAGTATTATTTATGGCCCTTAAAATTTCCTGTAGGAAATTTCCATGTTATTATCATTAACAGTAATAGTATATGTATTAATTTATTGAATCTTTGCAATAATCTTGTTATCCCCATTCTACAGATAAAGAAACTGAGGCCTGCAGAGAATGGGAAAGTTGGTGTCAGAGCTAGTATACCAGGCTATATGGCCATGGAACCTATACTTGCAATATTTAGAACCTATTTTTGAGAAAACAATTACTCAATAGGTAAAACTTTTTTGTTAGTGCACATAAACCCTTGAGGGTGTGTGTGTGTATAATATATCTAATGTGTCAACTACAAATTGGCACTTGCCATCTACCTGTCTACCTCTGCAAGGATTAAGTGCATTTGCTGCTACAACTACTGACCTTCAGCACCCCCTAAAAAGAGTCTGAGGTGAAGAGCATAAAATGAGGCATTCTGTGCTCAGCGGAAAACAGGCAGGACAGGTCTTCAGATAGTTAGGTATTTTCAGGAGCCTGTTTTATGAGCCGAATTCTTGTATCTCCTCATATCTAGAAAAGCACTAAAATCCTTAATGGTGATGACTGTTCCTCTTCACGAGACTGGTAGAAACCTTTTGAAAAAATATGTGCTTGATTGCATGTATTCCCCCTTCACCAAAACCACATTTATACTCACCTTCCCCCTCTCTTCCTGCCTCTTTGGGAGAGTTTCTCAGAGCCACCTGAGTTGCTGTCTCCCAGGCCACAGTCCTCATTTTGCCCCAAATAAAACTTAACTCCCAACTGTCACATTGTGCATATTTTTAAGTTGGCAGATGTATCCCTCTTTTCTTGGAGTCTGGAGAACTCTTGGTGTTGTTCAGTCATAAAGTTAGGTCCGACTCTGCAACCCCATGGATCACAGCATACCAAGCTCCTCTGCCCTCCACTATCTCCTGGAGTTTGCTCAGATTCATGTCCACTGAGTTGTAATGCTATCTAGCCATCTCATCCTCTGCCATCCCCTTTTCCTTTTGCCCTCAGTCTTTCCCAGCATCAGGATTTTTTCCACTGAGTTATCTCTTCACATCAGATGACCAAAGTATTGGAGCTTCAACTTCAGCCCTGTCAGTGAATATTCAGAGTTGATTTCCTTTAGGATTGACTGGTTTGATCTTGCTGTCCAAGGGACTCTCAAGAGTCTTCTCCAGCACCACAATTCAAAAGCATTCATTCTTTGGCACTCAGTCTTTATGCTCATATTTTCACATCTGTACACGACTACTGGAAAAAAACATAGCTTTAACTATATGGACTTTTGTCAGCAAAGTGCTGTCCCTGCTTTTTAACATGCTGTCCAGGTTTGTCATGGTTTTTCTTCCCAGGAGCAAGCGTCTTTTAATTTCATGGCTGCAGTTACTGTCCGCAGGAGCCCAAGAAAATAAAATCTCTCACTGCTTCCAGTTTTTCCACTTCTATTTGCCATGAAGTGATGGGACCAGAAGCCATGATTTTAGTTTTTTGGATGTTGAGTTTCAAGCCAGCTTTTTTCACTCTCCTCTATTACCCTCATCAAGAGGCTCTTTACTTCCTCTTCACTTTCTGCCATGAGAGTGGTATCATCTGCATATCTGAGGTTATTGATATTTCTCCTAGCAGTCTTGATTCCAGCTTGTGATTCATCCAGCCTGGCATTTAGCATGGTGTTTAGTTCAGTTCAGTCACTCAGTCATGTCTGACTCTTTGCGACCCCATGAATCGTAGCACACCAGGCCTCCCTGTCCATCACCAGTTCCTGGAGTTCACTCAAACTCACGTCCATCGAGTCGGTGATGCCATCCAGCCATCTCATCCTCTGTCGTC
The DNA here is from genome assembly GCF_001704415.2 of Capra hircus. Classification (NCBI taxonomy): domain Eukaryota; kingdom Metazoa; phylum Chordata; class Mammalia; order Artiodactyla; family Bovidae; genus Capra; species Capra hircus. The sequence goes on along the minus strand of NC_030812.1, from coordinate 44,406,955 downwards.
CCCTTCTCCTCCTGCCCCTAATCCTTCCCAGCATCAGGGTCTTTTCCACTGAGTCAAAGCTTTGCATGAGGTGGCCAGAGTACTGGAGTTTCAGCTTCAACATCAGTCCTTCCAATGAGCATCCAGGACTGATCTCCTTTAGGATGGACTGGTTGGATCTCCTTGCAGTCCAAGGGACTCTCAAGAGTCTTCTCCAATACCACAGTTCAAAAGCATCAATTCTTTGGTGCTTAGCTTTCTTCACAGTCCAACTCTCACATCCATACATGACCAGTGGAAAAACCATAGCCTTGACTAGACGGACCTTTGTTGGCAAAGTAATGTCTCTGCTTTTGAATATGCTGTCTAGGTTGGTCATAACTTTCTTTCCAAGGAGTAAGCGTCTTTTAATTTGATGGCTACAATCACAATCTGCAGTGATTTTGGAGCCCCCCAAAATAAAGTCTGACACTGTTACTCCACATCAATATACAGTCTGGTTGTATTCCTTCCCTGATTTTGAACCAGCTCATTGTTATGTCCATTTCTAACTTGCTTCTTGTCCTGCATACAGGTTTCTCAGGAGACAAGTAAAGTGGTCTGGTATTCCCATCTCTTTACGAATTTCTGTTTGTTGTGATCCATACAGTCAAAGGCTCTAGCATAGTCAGTGAAGGAGATGTAGATTTTTTTTTTTTTGAAATTCCCTTGCTTTTTCTATGATCCAATGAATGTTGGCGATTTGATCTCTGGTTCCTCTGCCTTTTCTAAACCCAGTGTGTACATCTAGAATTTCTCAATTCATACATTGCTGAAGCCTAGCTTGAAGGATTTTAAGCATTACTTTGCTAGCATGTGAAATGAGCACAATTGTATAGCTGTTTGAACATTCTTTGGCATTGCCTTTCTTTGGGATTGGAATGAAAACTGACATTTTCCAGTCCTGTGGCCACTGTTGAGTTTTCCAAATTTGCTGGCATATTGAGTGCAGCACTTTCACAGCATCATCTTTTAGGATTTGAAATAGCTCAGCTGGAATTCCATCACCTCCACTAGCTTTATTCTTAGTAATGCTTCCTAAGGCCCACCTTGACTTCACACTTTAGGATGTCCAGCTCTAATTGAGTGAAGACACCATCATGATTATCCGGGTTGTAAAGATCTTTATTGTATAGTTCTTCTGAGTGTTCTTGTCACCTCTTCTTAATCTCTTTTAGAGAACTAGAAGCTATTAAAGTCACAGATTCTTAAGGAATCTCTCTCTAAAGAAAGGAATAGTAGCCATCAGCTTGGTGAATGAAGTTTCTCTGAATAATTCTCCTGAAAAGTTTCTCTCAATGTGATCAGTCCAAGAGGCAGTGATTCTTTATGAAGCTTTGTTTTATTCTAAATGCTGTGTAGACTAGAGAGCAGTGAGCTGAGTGAAGCTGAGCAGTCTCCTCTGAGAAGTTCCTCTGTGCAGGCTGCTGGTTGAGTGACTAGTCTAACTTCCATGGTGATCTGATAGGAATGTTACAAAAGTGTATTGTCCTATTGCCAAATCTATGCAGAGATTCAGGAAGGTTGTAATTCCCTCTCTAGCAGCAAACCTGGCCTGAGAACTCTCAGCGAGGGGACCTAACTGTCAGCTTTGACCAGGAAAGGGCAACCTTTTGGAAATAAGGATACTGAGACCACCCATGTCACATTCTTGAGATGTTTGTGCAGATCTGCAGCATGTCTTTAATCCTGTCTTTGTGGAAACGTCTCTGCTTTGCTTCTCAGCCGAATCCCATCTGTAGCACTGGGTGAGGGATGGAACCTAGCTCCAAGGGTCATTGTCACTTGACGTCAGACTTACTCTCTGGTTGTGAGCCCTCTGTCCTCTGGTTTGCAACAGAACTGTGTTTCTTATGAGGCCAACCCCTTTCCACGGCTTCGCCATTTGTACCTTAGCCCAAATAGTAGACTCTGGCGTCTGCTCACTGGTGAGCCCTGCTCTGGGCTTTTAAAACTTGTATGGTTCATTACCATCTTTCTAAATTCCATATATATGTGTTAGTATACTGTATTGGTGTTTTTCTTTATGGCTTACTTCGCTCTGTATAATATGGGAGACAGCAAAAGAGACACAGATGTATTGAATGGACTTTTGGACTCTGTGGGAGAGGGAGAGGGTGCGATGATTTGGGAGAATGGCATTGAAACATGTATACTATCGTGTAAGAAACGAATCTCCAGTCTATGTTCGATACAGGATACAGGATGCTTGGGGCTGGTGCACGGGGATGATCTAGAGAGATGATATGGGGTGGGAGGGGGGAGGGGGCTTCAGGATTGGGAACTCATGTACACCCGTGGCGGATTCATGTCAATGTATGGCAAAACCAATATAGTATTGTAAAGCAAAATAAAGTAAAAAAAAAAAAAAAAAACAACTTGTATGGTTCAGTCAAGGTGTGATTCTGTACCTAGTCTCTCTTGACAACAAAGAAAATACAGTATGTGCTTGTTTTCTGACTTATAATATGTAGTCTAGAAGTTCCATGAGGGCAGGGTCTTATCTGTTTCTGCTCACTTTTATACCCCCATCCCTGGCACAATGCCTGACACATCCTATTCATTCATTTAATGACTAGCTGAGTGGTTTCCCTGGACACATGGAAACAGATACATGAATAGAGTAGAAGATTTAGTCATCCACCGGTCTTTTATTCACTATTCCAAAAATATTTACTGAGCACTGATAATGGGAGACACTCTGTTCAATGCTAGGAATACAAAGTCCATGGGCAAAGCAGTCTAACCAAGGGGACTTCCCCAATTAGGTGGACTCCAAGAAATGGTCCTTTATTCAGTGAGGATCATGAATCAAGAGACCTTTGCGTGCACCACACTGCTAAATCAAGGAAAGTAGAAAGAAAAGGAAAACATTTCCTTTCATCCTTTGGATTGAGAGCTCTCAATCTAAAGGCCAGAGAACCCAGCCCTATGCAAAATACTGAGCTGTTTTGCAGTGACACATACATGAACAAGAAAATGTTAACGTGTCCCCAAACGCTGCAGCTCTCTGAGTAATTGAGTGATCGTTACTCATGGTGTCTTTGTCAGTGTTTCCGTCCCACAAAGCTGTCCCCACCCTCTGCTTGGTTAACTCTCCCTAATATAAATCTCGGGGAGGCTATGTCTACATGTCCAGATGCCCCTGTTAGTCTCTCTTTTAAGAACCCAGTTCCTTTCTTCCTAATGCTTCATTCCAATTTGCAATTATACTTTTGTTTCTAGCCTTTCTCCTTCACCGCACCGCAAGCTCCAGAAAAGCAGGGACTTCGTATGTTTTGATCAGGCTGTCTTTCAAATGTTGTGCACTGTGCCAATAAATATTTGTTTAAAAAAAATAAGGATCACAGCCCAATTCCTCCTCAAAATGTTTTGAAACCTGGCTGAGAGGGTTGTAGTGGTAATACCAGAAACATCTGACACAGCTGGTCACGTTGGCTTCATCTTTCCACGTTATTGCTAAATGGCTGTGCTGGGCAAAGCTCTGATCTGGTTTCCTTTTTTAAAGACCTTATTTATTTTTAATTGTGATAAGGACTCTGCTTTTTTTTTTAATTTGTATTTAACTTTTAAGGGATATACTTTCACAATATAAGTGATACCAGCTTTACTGACATTTTAGAAAGAAATGTTTTTAAACATCCACTGATGCAGAAACATATGACAAACCCAGTAAATTGATACTGTGCAAGATGATCTAACTGGAACCATTTTAAAAAGAGCTGGAACAGGCATTCTGGAGGAACTGCCGTGCATATCCTGTTTTTTGACTTCTGAACTGGACCAAACTGCCAATTATCTGAGAAGTCAGAAAAGAAATGAGAAAGGACCTATTCTGTTGAAAGGACCAGGACTGATCAATGAACTTTAACCTAGTGGCCTCTAGCTTTTCCTCGTCTTTTACCAATGAACACTTCTGATTGATCACCTCATCTTGCACCAACAAACTCCTCTTAAAAAAGCTACTTGCCTCATCTTCCTCTCTTCTTCCCATAAAAGCCCCGAGCCCTTCTCCTGCAATCAGGACCCTATTTGGTAGGTGCAGAATATTCCAAGTTTTTAACCGTTTGACCAACATCTCCCTCAGCCCCACTACCCCAGGTCTACTTTTAAAAATAGTAATTTACGTTAAAATTACTTTATTAACTTTTTGTTTTTTATGTGATATATTTAAGTTGTCTCCAAACAACTTAAAGTGATGAGGACACTTTAAATAAGGTGATAAGAGATAGAAAACAGCCTGACCAAGATTTTTAAAAGAAATGACAGCTGGCCTCTACAAAACCACCCTTAGATTGTAACATTTTTTCTGGGCGTTAGAGGGAGCCGTTGCTACCTTTGGCTTTTATTGTAAGCTTCCTCTTCTGTTGTCTTAAAAGGAAAGCCTCTTAAAAGTTTTAAATTTTAGTTCAGTGAATTCCCTTAAATGGGGAAAATGCTAAGTAGAAGGAAAGAAGTAGTCAACTGACCTGTATTTCAGCATTCAGAAATACTGCTTATTAAAATTTGCATTCATTCCCAGACTTTTCAGAGAGATTTGAAGGGCCCTGCTGTGTTCATTAACAGCACAGCCACCAGTTAGAAGACTAGAGAGGGAACTGCTGAAAAGGAAGGAGTGACTAATGTTGGAGGGTCAGAACCCTAAAATCCTTCTGACTTAGCCAGGCGCAACATGCGATTTTCCCTTTGACAAAACATTATGTCCTGAGTTCTCATTTTGGCCCTAGTAATTACTTCTCAGAGTGTTATTATGCTTGCTGTTTCATTTCCTCCTCTGATGATAAAGGAAGCTGCCAGTTGCTCAATGTTTCAACTGAAAACATCAGACAGGGAAACTACAGGAGAAGTAGGCAAGCACAGGCAGGGCCCTGGTGGCAGGAGTCAGATCATTTTCTTTCTTGCTTTTGCTCTTTCTGTCTCAGTTTCCTATCTTCCATTTTCTTCTTAACCTACTCCATCTTTTTTCCTTCTGAGAGGCCTTTTCCTTAAGCCCACCAGTGCTCTTTAACTGTTTGACTCAGTCTTCCTTGACTCAAGAAATGTTTATTTTCCCTTGGCTGGGCCATGAGGCATGTGGGATTTTAGTTCCCCAATCAGGGATCGAAGCTACATCCCCTCCAATGGAAGTGGGGAGTCCTAACCACTTGACCGCCAGGGAAGTCCCATCAACTCGGGAATATTAATACAAATAAACAAGACTCTAGCAATCATTGCAATATAATGTAAAGTGAATTCCTTTCTCTATAAATATAACAGAATTTTTTCCTAACTGGTGAAAATAGTTCTGAAATGAATAGTTAAACAGAGACTTTTAACATATAAAATTGGAAAAAATTTTGTTTTCATTTTCATAGAGACCTAGAACTCCATATCTTTCCAAATCTAGTATAGTCAAAGGTATGGGAAAACAAGTACCCTCTTATATTGCTCATAAAACTGTAAATTAACATAATCTTTGACCCAAAGAATCCACTTGTGGGAAGTTCAGATGTGCAAAAGGATTTTGTCCGGGGAAGTTTATCACAACACTATTGATAATAGCAAAAAATTGGAAAGCACCTAAATGTCCAGCAGTTCTTGGTCCGCTAATCTATGTGATTCCCCAGTCCTCTGGAAAGACCTGGAGTTTTTTACTTTGTACTTGATACATGAACCTCAGTTGGATGAGTGGGACCCTAGAGGTCCAGGGGCCTCTCCAGTTAGTGACTACTAGTCTTCTCCCATTTTTAGTACAGATACCTTGGTTTCCCCAATGTTTTCAGTCTGCTGCTTAAAACTTCCAAGTATTTGCCACCGTAATTCCCTCTGCCTTCCACTCTAGTTAAATAGAAGAACCCTGGTCATTTTTTTTTTTTAAATTATTGTATTTCCCAGAGCTTAGCTTAGGTACTTAGTTAATTTTTATTGAATGAGTGAGTAAATAAATGTGGTATTTGTGATCTGCCTTGAATATGATGAGCTTTACTTCAAGATGTAGGCCTATACTGTTTTACAGAAATATATCAGTTACATGGTAATACTTCAGGGGGAAAATTACTGTGATTCATAGCATTTCAAATGTTCACCTAACCAAACAACAGTGATGGTTTTAGCCATCCATTAATTCAAGAAATGTACTGAGTACTTTCTATATACCAGGCACTATGCAAGCACATCCTGGAATGTGAAGTCAAGTGGGCCTTACAAAGCATCACTACGAACAAAGCTAGTGGAGGTGATGGAATTCCAGTTGAGCTGTTTCAAATCCTGAAAGATGATGCTGTGAAAGTGCTGCACTCAATATGCCAGCAAATTTGGAAAACTCAGCAGTGGCCACAGGACTGGAAAAGGTCAGTTTTCATTCCAATCCCAAAGAAAGGCAATGCCAAAGAATGCTCAAACTAGTGAACAATTACACTCATCTCACATGCTAGTAAAGTAATGCTCAAAATTCTCCAAGCCAGCCTTCAGCAATACGTGAACCGTGAACTTAGATGTTCAAGCTGGTTTTAGAAAAGGCAGAGGAACCAGAGATCAAATTGCCAGCATCCACTGGATCATGGAAAAAGCAAGAGAGTTCCAGAAAAACATCTATTTCTGCTTTATTGACTATGCTAAAGCCTTTGACTGTGTGGATCGCAAGAAACTGTGGAAAATTCTGAAAGAGATGGGAATACCAGACCACCTGACCTGCCTCTTGAGAAACCTATATGCAGGTCAGAAAGCAACAGTTAGAACTGGACATGGAACAACTGACTGGTTCCAAATAGGAAAAGAAGTATGTCAAGGCTGTATATTGTCACCCTGCTTATTTAACTTCTATGCAGAGTACATCATGAGAAACGCTGGGCTGGAGGAAGCACAAGCTGGCATCAAGATTGCCAGGAGAAATATCAATCACCTCAGATATGCAGATGACACCACCCTTATGGCAGAAAGTGAAGAGGAACTAAAAAGTCTCTTGATGAAAGTGAAAGAGGAGAGTGAAAAAGTTGGCTTAAAGCTCAACATTCAGAAAATGAAGATCATGGCATCTGGTCCCATCACTTCATGGGAAATAGATGGGGAAACAGTGGAAAGTGTCAGACTTTATTTTTTGGGGCTCCAAAATCACTGTAGATGGTGATTGCAGCCATGAAATTAAAAGATGCTTACTCCTTGGAAGGAAAGTTACGACTAACCTAAATAGCATATTCAAAAGAAGAGACATTACTTTGCCGACAAAGGTCCGTCAGTCAAGGCTATGGTTTTTCCAGTAGTCATGTATGGATGTGAGAGATGTAAAGAAAGCTGAGCGCTGAAGAATTGATGCTTTTGAACTGTGGTGTTGGAGAAGACTCTTGAGAGTCCCTTGGACTGCAAGGAGATCCAACTAGTCCATTCTGAAGGAGATCAGCCCTGGGTGTTCATTGGAAGGACTGATGTTGAAGCTGAAACTGTAGTACTTTGGCCACCTCATGCGAAGAATTGACTCATTGGAAAAGACTCTGATGCTGGGAGGGATTGGGGGCAGGAGAAGAAGGGGATGACAGAAGATGAGATGGTTGGATGGCATCACCAACTCGACGGACATGAGTCTGAGTGAACTCCAGGAGTTGGTGATGGACAGGGAGGCCTGGCGTGCTGCGATTCATGGGGTCGGAAAGAGTCGGACATGACCAAGCGACTGAACTGAACTGAATTGATGCAAGCACTAGAGCTAAGACCGTAGACTTGAATTCCAGAAAACTGTATGGCTTGAACTGTTTAAACTACACAATTAAAGTCTCTTAATGGACTTATTTCTATGACAGAGGATGTTTTTCAGTTCAGAAAGATTGATTTACTCATTTCTTCCTTATGGACATCTGCTCCTTTGGCATCATAGTACCTATGAAACTGAATAAAGTCAAAAGTTTTGTAATGGGCATATAATCAGAGAGAAAGGAGTAGACTAAGTCGAAGACTATTTCTTTCAAAACATGGAAAGGTCTGGAAATTTTTATGTATTTTTCTATTTCTCTAAGATCAAATTCTTACTGTTTATTTCTCCTTTTTATATACTTCCTGTATATAAATGTAACATTCCTTTACTATATACAGTTGTCCCTCTGTATTCACAGGTTCTGCATCTGGGGATTCAACCAACATCAGATAGAAGAAATTTAGGAAAAAAATTTCAGAAAGTTCCAAAAGGCAAAACTTGAATTTGCCACACACTGGCAACTTTTCATATAGCATTCAGATTTTATTTGCAACTATTTACACATAGTTTATCTTATATTAAGAATTATAAGTAAAATAGGGATGACTTAAAGTTATATGGGAGGATACAGTACAGTATAGTTCCGTTGCTCAGTCGGGTCTGACTCTTTGCCACCCCATTGACTGCAGCATGCCAGGCTTCCCTGTCCATCACCAACTCTCAGACCTTCTCAAACTCGTCCATTGAGTCAGTGATACCATCCAACCATCCCATCCTCTGTGGTCCCCTTCTCCTTCCGCCTTCAATCTTTCCCAGCATCAAGATCTTTTCCAGTGAGTCAGTTCTTTGCATCAGATGGCCAAAGTATTGGAGTTTCAGCTTCAGCATCAGTCCTTGCAATGACTATTCAGGACTGATTTCCTTGAGGATTGAGTGGTTGGATCTCCTTGCAGTCCAAGGTACTCTCAAGAGTCTTCTCCAGCACCACAGTTTAAAAGCATCCGTTCTTTGGCTTTTAGTTTTCTTTATAGTCCAACTCTCACATCCATACATGACTACTGGAAAAACCATACCTAGCTTTGACTAGACGGACCTTTGTTGGCAAAGTAATGTCTCTGTGCTGTCTAGGTTTGTCATAGCTTTTCTTCCAAGGAGCAAGTTTCTTTTAGTTTCTTGGCTGCAGTTACCATCTGCAGTGATTTTAGACCCCCCCAAAATAAAGTCTGTCACTTTTTCCATTGTTTCCCCATCTATTTGCTATGAAGTGATGAGACCAGATGCCATGATCTTAGTTTGCTGAATGTTGACTTTTAAACCAACTTTTTTACTCTCCTCTTTCACTTTCATCAAGAGGCTCTTCAGTTCTTCGTTTTCCGCCATAAGGGTGGTGTCATCTGCACATCTGAGGTTATTGATATTTCTCCCAGCAGTCTTGATTCCAGCTTGTGCTTCATCCAGCCTGGCATTTCACATGATATACTCTGCATGTCAGTTAAATAAGCAGGGTGACAATATACAACCTTGATGTACTCCTTTCCCAGTTTGGAAACAGTCTGTTGTTCCGTGTCCAGTTCTAATTGTTGCTTCTTGACCTCCATACAGATTTTTCAGGAGGCAGATAAGGTCTGATATTCCCATCTCTGTAAGAATTTTTCACAGTTTGCTGTGATTCACACAGTCAAAGACTTTGGCATAAAGCAGAAATGGGTGCTTTTCTGAAACTCTCTTGCTTTTTTGATGATCCAGCGCATGTTGGCAATTTGATCTCTGGTTCCTTTGCCTTTTGATCTCTGGTTCCTTTGCCTTTTCTAAATCCAGCTTGAACATCTGGGAGTTCACGGTTCACATACTGTTGAAGCCTGGCTGAGAGGATTTTGAGCATTACTTTGCTAGCATGTGAGATGAGTGCAATTATGTGGTAGTTTGAGCATTCTTTGGCATTGCCTTTCTTTGGGATTGGAATGAAAACTGACCTCTTCCAGTCCTGTGGCCACTGCTGAGTTTTCCAGATTTTCTGGCATATTGAGTGCAGCACTTTCACAGCATCATCTTTTAGGAATTGAAATAGCTCAGCTGGAATTCCATCACCTCCACTAGCTTTGTTTGTACTGAGGCTTCCTAAGGCCCACTTGACTTCGCATTCCAGGATGTCTGGCTCTAGGTGAGTGATCACGCCATCGTGCTTATCTGGGTCATGAAGATCTTTTTTGTACAGCTCTTCTGTGTATTCTTGCTACCTCTTCTTAAGATCTTCTGCTTCTGTTAGGTCCATACCATTTCTGTCCTTTATTGTGCCCATCTTTACATGGAATGTTCCCTTGGTATCTCTAATTTTCTTGAAGAGATCTCTAGTCTTTCCCGTTCTATTGTTTTCCTTTGTTTCTTTGGATTGCTCACTGAGGAATGCTTTCTTATCTCTTATTGCTATTCTTTGGAACTCTGCATTTACATGGGTATATCTTTCCTTTTTTCCTTTGCCTTTCGCTTCTCTTCTTTTCTCAGCTATTTTTAAGGCCTCCTCAGATAACCATTTTGCCTTTTTGCATTTCTTTTTCTTAGGGATGGTCTTGAACACTGCCTCCTGTACAATGTCACGAACCTCTGTCCATAGTTCTTCAGGTACTCTATCAAATCTAATCCCTTGAATCTGTTTATCACTTCCACTGTATAATCATAAGGGATTTGATTTAGGTCATATATGAACAGTCCAGTGGTTTTCCCCACTTTCTTCAATTTAAGTCTGAATTTTGCAATAAGGAGCTCATGATCTGAGCCACAGTCAGCTCCCGCTCTTGTTTTTGCTGACTGTATAGAGCTTCTCCATCTTTGGCTGCAAAGAATATAATCAATCTGATTTCAGTATTGACCATCTGGTGATGTCCATGTGTAGTCTTCTCTTGTGTTGTTGGAAGAGGGTGTTTGCTATGACCAGTGCATTCTTTTGGCAAAACTCGATTAGCCTTTGCCCTGCTTCATTTTGTACTCCAAGGCCAAATTTGCCTTTTACTCCAGGTGTCTCTTAAGTGAAGTTGCTCAGTCGTATACGACTCTGTGATCCCATGAACTGTGGCCTACCAGGCTCTCCGTCCATAGCATTTTCCAGGCAAGAGTACTGGAGTGGGTTGCCATTTCCTTTTCCAGGGGATCTTTGTGACCTGGGCATCAAACCCAGATATCTCTTGACTTCCTACTTTTGCATTCCAGTCCCCTATAATCTGTCCTTTTCATTATAGGGGACCAGAATGCAAAAGTAGGAAGTCAAGAAATATGGGAGGATACATATAGATTATTATGCAAATACACCAATCCCCCATGGATACGGTGGGACAAGCATATTATTCCAAACAGGCTCTAAAATATGTAGCAATCTCATTTTAGGGACACATCCTGCTCACTTAGTTAAGTCAGGGGATAGTTGCCTAGTTTCAGCAGATGATGTTTAAGCCTTTTCTTATTGTGGGTTATACCTACAAATGGCTAGTTCATCAAAGTTAGAGCGTTATGTACAATAGAGATGGAATCAGTTTCAGTGAGGAGGCACTAACAATTCCGTAAATGGCTTTGGGAAAGTGGATCATTTGTTTTGATAAAATTAGATTCTCTACCTAACACCATTCATGAAGATAAATTCTAGAGGGATTAAAGACTCAAATGTTAAGAGGCAAAATCCTAAATATATCAGGAGAAAATGTAGGAAAATGTTTATGACTGGAAAATTAGAAGTCAGTTTTTAGTCAGAGCCTAAATGCAGAAGATATAGGGAATGAGTTGATATGTTTTACTGCATCAAGATTGATAAATTTGAACAGCATGTATAAGTTCTCTATTACAAAAGGCATCATAAGCCTTCAATAACATGTCTAGGGTATGTAAGCAAAGTTCAGAGACAAGTGACAAATTAGAAGATAATATTTGCCAAACATATAACACAGGAAAGATTAGTATTCAGATCCATGAGATATTCCTACAAAAATGTAAGACTCAAATAAACCAATGAGAACCTGGAAAAAAAAAATCATAGGATAAATTAATTGTAGAAAAATAAATGAAATTGGCCAGTGAATGTATAAATAGAAGCTGAATGTCATCAATTATCAAGAAAATTGGATAGAATACTGAGATAATTTTTCAACCATTATACAAATTAAACTCATTAATAAAATATAAAATGTGGTAGAATATACATACACACTGCTAATGGGAATATAAAATTGATACAGCCACAATGAACAGGGCAATTTGGCAATACTGAATAAAATAAAAATACACATATGCTATGAGCCAGCCACTCTAGATATAGCATCTCCTTTTCAAAAACACTGGTACTTGTACACAAGGAAACATGTCCAAGCATGTCCATTGCAGAGTTCCTCACAGGGAAGAGCAGGAAATGCAGAACCATGAATAAACGAACGGCTAATAAAGCGTATAAACAAACTGTGTATGTGGTGGTTTGAGGCAGTTAAAAGGGTGTGGTAGGTCTCTGCCAACCTGGATAGCTCTCCACAGCATGTGGTTCGGTAAAAAACAAGTTACAGGGACTTCACTGGTGGTCCAGTGGTTAAGACTTGGCCTTTCAGTGCAGGGGTACTGGCTCAGGCTCTGGTCAGGGAACTAGGATCCCACGTGCCTTGTGGCCAAAACAGCCAAACCATAAAAGAGAAGCAATGTTGTAAAAAATTTAATAAAGAACTTAAAAAATATAAACAAAGTCTTAAAAACAAAAAGCAAGTTACAGATATATTTCTATGAGGGACAGGAGTGCGGGTAGGACTTAAAAGGGATTTGATCTCAAATGTTGCCCCTTTTTTAAACAAAGGTAATGTGTTTATTACTTATTTTTAAAAAGTTCATTTTCTGATTATTAACTGATGCAGATGAAATATGCGTACTCCCTTTAAACACTTAAGAGATGCGTAATACATCAAATAAAATTTAAATATATATAAACTTAAATATACATATATACATATATAGCATAACTTGAAATCAAGAAAGAGATGTTTTCTTTTCTACCAGAAATAAAAAGTGAGGTTGTTCAGTCATGTCTGACTCTTTGAGCCCCCATGGACTGTAGCCTACCAGGCTCCTCTGTCCATGGGATTCTCCAGGCAAGAATACTGGAGTGGGTTGCCATTTCCTTCTCCATGGGATCTTCCTGACCCAGAGATCAAAGCCGGGTCTCCCGCATTGCAGACAGATGCTTTACCCTCTGAGCCACCAGGGAAGACCCAGAAATAAAAAGGGAGACTCCAAATCTAAGCAGTAAGTCCTAAAACCAAGGGGCTCACAGAGCAAGAGAATCAGTTAGACTTTATTAGTAGGGTTGGGGCTATAACCTCTAGATTTTAGCATCAGAAGCTAACAGATTGTGGAGTAACCAGGTGGTCAAAGGGCATCACCTAACTGGAAAGCAAAAGATGTGAGCAGAATTGATACAGAACAACAGATGCCAGGACCGCCTCCACTCCCACCCCAATACTAGAATATCAACTTAGAAAAGCAGGGGGTGAAGGAAATCTAAATGAAAGACATGCATTTCTACCTATTTATCTATCTACCTATTTATTTTTTAAAACCAGACTACTGCATTGAAATTCTTAGGATAAACTGGTAAATACCGTTAGCACCTGTGAACATTTCTGTTTAAAAGAGACTGGACACTGCAGCAACATGGGTGAGATTATTGTACTAAACCTAGAGATTATTGTACTAAGTGAAGTAAGTTAGACAGATATCATGAAATCACTTGTATGTGGGATATATATATATACACACACATGCACACACACACACACAAATGAACTTATATACAAAACAAATAGACCTAGAGACATAGAAGACAAACTTAGGGTTATCAAAGCGGAAAGGAGAGAGGATAAATGAATTTGGGATTAACATGTATACCCTACTATATATAAAATAGATAACAAACAAGAACCCATTGTATAGCACAGAGAACCATATTCAATATTTTGTAATAACCTGTAATGGAAAAGAATGAAAAAAGATATATATATATGTTTGTATAATTGAATCACTTTTGTACACTGGAAATGAACACAACATTGTAAGTCAACTGTATGTCAATAATAAAGAAAAATTATGACTTATCTTTACCAATAATAAAATTAAAGACATTGGGTGCTGTTTAAATAACTTAAATAACCAGATATAAATAATATTGAACATTTAATTAATTTTCCTATTAAATTCCAGGTACATCCTTAGGAATAATTATAGCAAAATTAAAGTGTTATTTTTTATTTGCTTGTCTGAGCTGTGGTGTGTTAAATGTGCAACCTCATTATTTGTATAATAATCCATTACAGTTTGGTTTACAGATCTATTTCTCTCATCTTTTCAGCATTGTCTATGGTCGAAACTAATTAGAGCTGGTAAGGCAGTTGTTTTGTTTGCTCCAGCCAATGAGATTAAGTGTATCATGCTGCCGAGACTCTTAGCCAATGAAAGTATCTTGAATTCCCCTCTGTTTAGTGTAATGCAAGTGCCTCATTTGTGCTGTTTTGGTTTTAATTTTCTGCTGTTTTTTGGGTTTTAAGGAACAGTTTGACCCAAAATGTCTGACATAATCTTTGTAAGTGGTAGTGCTGGCTCACAATATAAAAACAAAAAATACCATGACATCTTAAAAAAACAAAAAGAAACCCACACACATGTTAGGGTGACCTGAAATAGGAGATAGATAATTAGAAGTTGGCTTCCCCTTCTAGATTTGGCAACATGAGAAAAAGCTTGGAGATCTGTGTGCGTATGAGGCAGCTTCTCCTCATGGGGAAGGCACAGTGTCTTTGTAAACACTTTGAAGATCAACAGTGGAAACCTCTGGAACCTGTGATAGATACTAGACAATTCCAAACACCTCAGCGACCAGCAGCAGTTTAAACTGAGTCGTCAGGCAGAGACTGCTGATCTTCAGGGCAGGAGTGCTGTGCTTCCCTCAAGGCACCCACTGAGCATGGCAACAACCACTCCAACTTGTCTTGGGAGGAAGATTTTAATGCCACCAAAGACTGCTCCACAGTCCTGCAAGGCAGTACTGCTTTTGTGAGACTTTAATTTGAAGTCCACGTGGACCTGCCATTCAGAGGCACCTATCCCTTCCTAAGCCAAATTTTCCAGTTCTGGGTTGTACCATAATTTTTCACTCGATACAAAATTAACATTAGTCATGATTCTCAGTGGTAAGTATCAGAAACTAACTGTATTAGTTTGCTGTGGCTGTCTTGGCAAAGTACCACAAATGAAATTGTCTCAGCACAATAGAAATTTATTGACTCATGATTCTGGGGGTCAGAAGTCTGAAATCAAAGTGTCAATAGAGCCATGATTATGTTACATCACATGGCAAAAGGGAGATTGTGTGGGTTGGCTAATTCTAATCACAGGAGCCTTTAAACTCAGAGCTTTCTCTGGCTAGTGACACAGGGGGGAATCTGAGGTTCAAAATACAGGCATACTTTGGAGACAGTGTGGGTTCAGTTCCCTAGCTTTGCAGTAAAGTGAATATTGCAATAAAGAGAGTTGCACAAATTTTTTTCTTTTTTTTAGTCCTACAGTTTATTGCTACCAGCATCTCCCTCCACCCTCACGCACGCACGCTCAGTCATGTAACCCCACGGACTGCAGCCCGCCAGGCTCCTCTGTCCACGGACTTTTCCAGGCAAGAATACTGGAGTAGGTTGCCATTTCCTTCTCTGAGAGTTGCACAAATGTTTTAGTTTCCCACTGCATATAAAAATTGTTTCCTTTATACTGTAGCGTATTAAGTGTGCAATAGCATTATGCCTAAAAAACACTGTACGAACTTTAATTTAAAAATACTTTGTTTCTAAAATACTGTCATCTGAGTCTCCGAAGAGTAGTAGTCTTTCTGCTGGTGGAGTCTTGCCTCAGTGTTGATGGCTGCTGATGGATCAGGGTGGTGGCTGCTGAAGGTTGGGGTGGCTGTGGCAGTTTCTTAAATAATACCACAGGGAAGTTCACCACATCAGTGACTCTGTCCACGACCGATTTCTCTGTAGCATGTAGCTCTGTTTGATGGCATTTTACCTACACCAGAACTTCTTTCAAAATTGGAATCAGTCCTCTCAAACCCTGCCACTCCTTTATCAACTAAATTTAAATAATACTCTGAATCCTTTGTTTTCATTTTAACCATCTCCATGGCATCTTCACCAAGAGTAGATTCCATTTTAAGAAAGCTCTCACTCTTTTGATCCATAAGGAGCAACTCCTCATCCATTCAAGTTTTATCATGAGATTGTTGCAATTCAGTCACATCTTTGGGCTCCAATTCTAATTCTAGTTCTCTTGCTCTTTCCCTCGAGTCTACAGTTACTTCTTTCACTGAAGTCTTTAATTCCCCAAGGTCATCCTTGAGAGTTGGAATCAACTTCTTTCAAACTCCTGTTAGTGTTGATGTTTTGACCTTGTCTCATGAATTGTGAATGTTCTTAAATGGCATCTAGAATGGTGAATTCTTTCCAAAAGGTTTTCAGTTGGCTTTTGTCCAGACTCATCGTGAGGAATCACTGTCTATAGCAGTTGAAGCCCTAGGAAATCTAGTTCTTAAATACTAAAACTTGGAAGTCAGAATTACTTCTTGATCCATAGACTGCAGAATGGATGTTGTGTTAGCAGTCATGAAAACAAAATCAATTAATTAAATAGTTGTACATCTCTATCAGAGCCCTGGGGTGACCAGGTGCATTGTCAGTGAGCAATAATATTTGGAGAGGAATCTTTTTTTCTGAGCAGCAGGTCTCAGCAGTGGGCTGAAAATGTTCAGTAAACCATGTTGTAAACAGAGGTGCCATGGCCTGGTTTGATCATCTGTCTAGACCACTACAACTTTCTCCATCTCAGCAATAAAGCTATTTTGCTTTCTTATCATTTGTGTGTTCACTAGAGTAGCACTTCTAATTTCCTTCAAGAACTTTTGCTTTGTATTCACAGCTTGGCTAACTGGCACAAGAGGTCTAGCTTTTGTCCTGTCTTGGCTTTCAACATGCCTTCCTCACTAAGCTGAATCATGTTTAGCTTTTGATGATGTGAGAGACTTAGGATTCTTCCTGTCATTTGAAAACTTAGAGGCCATTGTAGGGTTATTAATTGGTCTAAGTACAATACTGCTGTGTCCTAGGAAATAGGAAGCTCAAGAAGAGGGAGAGAGGAAGGAGACTGGCTGGTTGGTGGAGTAGTCAGAACACATACAACATTTACGGGTTAAGTTTGCCTTTGTATACAAGTGCAGCTTGTGGCACCCCAAAACAATGATAATATTAGCATCAAGGATCACTGATCACAGATCACCATAGTATATGTAATAATGAAACAGTTTGAAATAGTGCCAAATTTACCAAAACATGACACCGAGACGTGAAGTGAACAGATGCTATTGAAAAAATGGTGCTGATAGACTTGGTCGATACAGGATTGCCATACACTTTTTATTTGTTAAAAAAAAAAAAAGCAGCATCCACAGTACAATAAAGCAAAGCATAATAAAATAAAGTATGCCCCATAAGGTGACTCACTACACTATTGTTGCCTTTAAAGTGAAAGGAGCGATGTATTGAACACAGGCAGCCTTCAGGAGCTGAGAGCAGCCTCCACTGACAGTCAACAGAGAAAGGGGGTCACAGTTCTGTAACTAACACAAACTGAATGTGGCCCCAAATCTGAAGGAGCTAGAAAGTGGGTTCTTTTCTAGAACCCCCAGGTAGGAGCTCAAGCTTGCCAATCTTGGGTTTGACTTCATGAGGCCTGGAGCAGGGAAGCCCAGTTGAGTTCACTTACACTGCTCTTTTTCTAAAAAAGAAAAAAAATATTTGTCTGTTTTTGATTGTGCTGGGTCTTCGTTGCTACGCGCCTTTTCTCTAGTTGTGGAAGGTGGGGGCTGCTCTCTAAGGTGCGGTGCGCGGGCTTCTCATTGCGGTGGCTTCCCTTGTTGCAGAGCATGGGCTCTGGGGCACTCGGGCTCACTAGTTGCAGTGGGCAGGCTCTATAGTATTTGCCATTCCTGGTCTCTAGAGCATAGGTTCAGTAGTTGTGGCGCATGGGCTTAGTTGCTCTGCAGCATGTGGGATCTTCTCAGACCAGGGATAAAACTCGTCTTCTGCGTTGGTAGGTGGATTCTTTACCACTGAGCCCACCAGGGAAGCCCTCACTTGGACTTCTGATACACAGAACTGTGAGCTAATACAGTTGTTTTACTTTAAGCCACTCTGTGATCATTTGTTACACAGCAATAGAGAACCACTACGTTATTCTTTTGATATTGGGTTGGGAAGGTGGAGGGTGGGGAAAAATGACCTTCTTTACATGATTGCCCTCCGAATTTGTTTCCCTTTTATGAGTTGTGCATAATCACGGTTCCTTTATAGGAACAATCCCAGCTACATGATGAAGACATTTCTGCCCCCTTTCTGTTGGTTGTTTCAAATTCTCTGTTTAATACCAGTTGAGTATCAGTTCCCTCCATGTGGCTGGTGTCCAAAAGCTAGCTCTCCAAAGGGATCCTCTGACTTGGTCCTGGTGGGAAGTTGGACAGGGGGGATCTGAATGAAATTCAGTTTCTTCTGCAACAACTCAGCATATTGCACCATACACATTCTATAGTCTCTAGCTGCTGGGATTCTGTTAAAAGGCAGTGTTCATCTTAGGGGCTACCAGTAAAACTCCTTACACCCTTGCCATCTTCTTAAGGGCCTGTGAGAAACTCCAGCAAGCTTTCCACACCAAGGCAGGAGATACCACTCAAACTCACTGTGTCTCTTCTGCCAGTTGAGTGGTTCATCAACTTCCAGATAAGATATGATCAGTTTCAGATTTGCTAAAGCTGAAACTCCAGTACTTTGGCCACCTCATGCGAAGAGTTGACTCATTGGAAAAGACTCTGATGCTGGGAGGGACTGGGGGCAGGAGGAGAAGGGGACGACAGAGGATGAGATGGCTGGAGGGCATCACTGACTCGATGGACGTGAGTCTGAGTGAACTCCGGGAGTTGGTGATGGACAGGGAGGCCTGGCATGCTGCAATTCATGGGGTCGCAAAGAGTCGGACATGACTGAGCGACTGAACTGAACTGATGGGATGTTATAAACTCTCTGTTCCTCCAAAAGGTGACCTATTTTGTTCCTGGTCCTCCCTTTAAACTCTCAGCGGTAAAAGTTGTCAAACTGGTTGAACCTGTATTGCCCCTGTGGGAACCAGAGTTTCAAGTCAAGAACTGGGCCTAATTTGAACTTGGTCTTGAAGAACTGAGCAACTGTTCTTCATAGAGCAGCATCCCCAATAAAATCCTGAGGATTGTAGCCACTGGTAACCTCTGAGGACGGGATAGGATACCAGTTATGCCCAGTGGCTCAGTGGTAAAGAATCTGCCTGCAATGCAGGAGACTCCGGTTTGATCCCTGGTTCAGGTAGATCCCCTGGAGAAAGGAAAAAGTGAAAATGTTAGTCGCTCAGTCATGTCTGACTCTTTGTGACCCCATGGACTATAGCCCGCCAGGCTTCTCTGTCCATGGAATTCTCCAGAGAAGTGAATGGCAGCCCATTCCAATATTCTTGCCTGGGAAATCCCATGGACAGAGGAGCCTGGCAGGCTACAGTCCATGGGATCACAAAAGAGTCGGATACGATTTAGCAACTAAACAACAACAAATATATATATGCACAAGAAAGAAAAAGACAATTTGATGATTTTTACAGATGAGATTATTACATAGAATATTCAAAAACATCTATTGGAAAATTAGTTATATTTATAAAACAAAATGCAGCAGTGTTACTGGCTCTAAAATCAAAATACAAAAATCAGTAATTGTCCTATATGCCAAGAATAACCAACTAGAAATAGAATAGAAAAAGATATAACTCAGCAATTATATAATAGCAATAAAAATTATAAATTACCTCAGAAAAAAACAGTCAAAGATACTAGAGCCCTGGGGAGAAAATGATAAAGCATCATTAAAGAATGTTAAAGGGAGACCTGAAAAAAAAGGAACAATCTGTTGTGTTCTCATCTGGGAAGAATCCAAACTGAAAGGATGTCAGTTTAATCTATTAATCCAATACATTTGAATCAAAATTCCAATAAGATTCTTTTTTAGGAATTAGACAACCTGATTCTAAAAATGACATTAAAGAAGAGTCAAAACAATAGTGAAAAAGATAAGGCTGGCTTTCCCTATTAGATGTTGAAACTTACCATATAGATTATTACCCTATGGCTCAGCAATTCCTCTTACAGGTGTGTGCATATGGTCTATTGTACTTACTGTTTATAGAGTCAATGTCTAAAAACATGGAATCAGCAGATAAATATCAAGTTGATAATTATGATTGCCTCAAGAGAGGGAGGGGAATAGGATTAGGAATGAGAATGGGGGAATTTCATTTTGTAATGTTCTGCTTTTAAAATATATCTGAAGTAGAAATGACAAATGTATATTATAGGCAGTGGTAACATTGGGTAATAATTATTTTGTGAATATTTCTGCACACTTGAATCTTTTGAAAATAAGCAAAAAGTTGATTGTTTCTCCAAATAGAACTAAAAAATGCTGTATTAATAGACACTGCTGGGATTTGCTTTTTAAATAACACTATCTTCAGATGTTTGCAAAGATATGAGAAATTTGATCTACTTCTGTAATTTTAGATGGTCTCATAAATACTGTCAAGCTTTCAGCATTCTAAACATTCTGAGATAAATCTTTTTTTTTTTTTTTTACCATTCCTTAAAGATTAGTCAGTTGTCATTAATAAATGCAAGTAAGAAGTGGCTCTTGGACCAGGATAAAACTCTATTGTACATGTGTTTGCAGAGCTTAGGTGCCAAAGAACGCAAAGATACTCAAGGTATCTCCATCTCTTAGAACAAAGGAGGGTATCAAGAACAATGTTGCTATATATTAAGCAGAAGTGCCTCCAGAGAAGCCTCCAGGCAGCACAGCAAGGGCAGAGTAATACAGGACATCTATGGGTGGGATGGATGCACGCAGGTCTGCATTTTTTCCTTAATAGTAAAGTCACAAACAGCAGTAACTGGTTTGTTTTTTTAAAAAAACTTTTTATTTTGTATAGGGAGGCGTGTAGCTCAGACGGTAAAGCGTCTGCCTACAATGCGGGAAATCTGGGTTCGATCCCTGGGTCGGGAAGTTCCCCTGGAGAAGGAAATGGCAACCCACTCCAGTATTCTTGCCTGGAAAATCTCATGGACGGAGGAGTCTGGTAGGCTACAGTCCATGAGGTCGCAAAGAGTCAGACACGACTGAGCGACTTCACTTCACTTCACTTCTTCATAGCAGATTAACATTGTGATCATTTCAGATGAACAGCAAAAGGACTTGGCCATATATAAATGTGTCCATTCTCCTCCAAACTCTCCTCCCATCCAGGCTGCCACGTAACATTGAGCCGAGTTATATGTGCTATACAGTTGGACCTCATTAGTTATCCATTTTAAATACAGCTGTGTGCACATGTCCCTCCCACACTCTCTAGCTACCCGCTTCCCCTACAGAAACTGCTTTTAGAGTGAGCGGATCCAGCGTGTTTTCTTTCTTCATTTTCTTTGACTTCTGCAGTGTTCAGTACCATTACTTGGCTCCTCTGGTTTTTGAGACACTACCACATGGCCAGTCATTGGTTGGCCTTCTGGTCATTTCTCTCATTTTCTGCTGTTTGTTCCCTTGCTACCTTATTCCAATTTAGTCTCTTTCCTTTGAGGAACTCATCAGGTTTTAAGTGTAGAGCCAACTGATAGGGGCAGAGTAAAGGGACAAAGTAAGTGATTAAACTGTTAATTCCACTAGGGGATAGTAAGTAGGAAAAAAATATGGAGGAGCCCTGTAAGTTAATGATTATTCAAGAAAGCAGGTTTGCTTAACCACAAAATCAAGCAGGCTTGCTTAGCAATAAAACCATACAACAAAACATGCCCCCAAACAATAAAACAATGGTGGCATGACACACACATCCTGCCCAGTGAGCTCAGTGAATAATCCCTAGAATGTGCTCTTGCAGATGTGAAAAAACAATTTGTGGACCTAGCTTGGCCACGGTGTCGTTGTTTAGTTGCTAAGTCTTGTCTGATTCTTGCAACCACGTGGATTGTAGCCCACCAGGCTGCTTTGTCCATGAGATTTCCCAGCCAAGAATACTGGAATGAGTTGCCATTTCATTCTTCAGGGGACCTTCCTGACCCAGAGATGAAATCCACATCTCCTGGATTGACAGGTGGATTCTTTGCTGCTGAACCACCAAGGAAGCCTAGCTTGACCATGTAGGGACAAGAAAACTCCCTTGCTCAACCTGGAGGAGGAACTGATAATGGAAGCATGACATCTACTTGAGAAAGACAAAGAAGTTCTTCTCTCCCTCCCCACTTTTCCTTTGATTATAAAACTATACTGAGTTCCTGGGGTGTGACATCCCCTTGCCCTCCCGCTTATAAGCCTCACAAGAGCCTATCCCAGTATATTACTTCTTATCTATCACTTTGCCTCTCACTGAATTCTTTCTGTGCTGAGACAGAAGGGACTGTGCTACTGGAGCTCTTTGGAGGCCCCTGAAATGACACCTAAACTTGATAGCTCTGTCTTCGGCTTGAGTTTCAGTTCTGTATTTTCTACCATGAGCTCTTCATTCTGTGGTGCATCATCCAAAATGCAACAACTCATTCAACTCATTTCTTCCAGACTTCTGGTCAGCAGTATCATAATTTCTTTGGGCATAAATTCATAGTCTTCCTGCTAGGTGCTATGATGGCAAGGAGTATGACCATCTTCTTTACCAGTAGGGGCCTTGGAGAGTGCTTGTTACACTAGGTTAATTTTCAGTCTCTTTTCCCTGAAAGCATCTTTGCCTCATCTCTTTTCTTCCCCCAACACTCCAAATACTATCACTTCATTTTTGCCCTTCTTTTTTTGCTTCCATTAGAAAAAAAAAAGGACTAATCTGATCAGTTCTGCCCTTTGTTTCTGCTCTATTAATTCTGCCAAGAAGATTTTTTCAAATACGAGGCCAAAGAGAAGGGGGAAATTTGGTCCAGAGGAGGCTTGCCAGACTATTCATGAATTTGGTCATGGTGATGCTGTTAAAAACACTTTAAAGTAATTCACCAGTTTACATTCTTCCCCTTTGTCCACTGCCTACCCTGTCCAAAGCCCATATTTCCTTTGTTGGACATTTAAGGAAACATCCAAATTCTTAAAATTCTTTTTCATGTTTCTTATGCAAGACAAACTTGTTTCTGAAACAGCCCTTTATATTTTCACTTTGGGGCTTTTTGAATATTTTTCTTGTGCCTGGACTATATCTAAAGGTCTGTGAAGCCTTTGTGCACTGCCTAGTATTCACTGAGCAATCCTGTTTTTCAACTCAGAGCACACACCTGTTCCTTTACTTGGCATTAACAAATTGCATAATTTATCTTTTTATGCTGTTTTCTTCATCGCTTGAGATTTTCTTTTATCCTGTGTCAAGCACACACTTTTACAACCAGAAACTTCACTATATTTTATTTGATAAAGATGAGTTTTTATAAAGCCCGAATAAATCCCTGAAGATCATGTTAGCAATTAGGTTAAATCAATTTAGTGACCACTATGTTTAAAAAAGATTACTTTCTAGTAGGTTAGAGGGTGGGAGAAGGGAAAGATATAACTTTATCAGAAAATTCTTTGTTCACAAGGAACTAATCGCTTCCTGGGCGAAGAAGCAGCTGTTCTTAGTAATGAACAGCTCAAATAATGAACTGTTCTTTACTTTTTGGGTTGAGCCAACTCAATTCTCACGTCCTGGCTTATTTCTAAGACGGCCATGCCTATGTGCCAAAAGGGGCAAAGTAGGTGAGTCTTTCAGTCCTGAATGCCTAATAAATATATTATTAATGGGAATGAATACATTCATATATAGACAAACCCAAACACTCTAAAAGCCTAAGGTGTAACCGTTCTCTACCCCAGTTCGTCTGAACGCTAACCACTAGTCTTTTATTCCTCCAACTAAAATACTCTATGCATCCCTCAACAAGCCCTCACTGTGCTATTTTTAATCATACTTTTAAAAAACAAACAAATAACTTATTTGTATACAACTCCAGCAGCCGGTGGTGCGGGCTTAATATATCGCACAGCTGTTAATTTTGGTTTCTCTTTTGGTAGCGGCACTTAGATTCGCATCTGCCTGAGTTTCCATCGCGGTCTGGAAGTGTAAACTCACGAAATACAAAAATAACCAAGGGTTAAAGAAGTCCCAAGTTTGGCGCCCAAACTAGGCGGCGGCGCGAAGGACCAGAAATCCCCTCCACTCGCCGGGAACTCGCGATCTGGTTCTTTCGCGCGCGCCGCGCTCCGAGACGGCCCCCTTAGCGGAGGCCGCCGGGTCCAGCCCCGCCCCTAGTGGGCGGAGGCGGCGGGGCCTTGGCGCGCGCGCGCGCGCTCAAAAGCCCGGATGGGCCGCGGCTTCCGGCGCGGTGCCCTCGGACGGCAGGGGGCGCGCATCCGGCGCACCTCGGCCAGCTCGGCAGGTTTAGGGGCCTATGCGGCCCGGTGTAACTGAAAGGAAAATGGAGCAAGAAGCCTAGTCTGAGGGGTAGCCCTCACCCCTCTGACCGAGGTCCTGCCGTTTCACCGCCAGGAGCCTCTTTTTTTCTCCGGATCTACTGCGTTCGAGCGCCCCGCCGGCCAGGGCCCTGCGAGTGGGATGGTCGCCGAGGCCCGGGGCGTCGGGCTTCCGCGCGCCCGGTGACGGAAACTGGGGAGCTTCGGGGACACCCCCCCCAACTCCGACTCCAGTCGCGGAAAACCCCAATTAGTGAGCATCAGGTATCGGCGTGGAAGCGCGTAGGCAGTTCGGGGTTTGCTCTGTGACTTCTGTCTCCCGGCTCGCTCTCGGCCCCGAGCGCAGCCTTTAGGTTTTCGTGGTGGGGGGCGCGGGGCACGTGGGTTTGTAGAAATTTTGCTGGAAGGAGGCGAGACTGTCGCCGCCAGGGAGGAGGGCGGGGTCTTAGGGCCGCGCTCCGAGCGGGCGGGGGGTTTGGGAGGGGGCTCCGCGGGCGTCCGGGGTAAAGGTCGTGTGCGAGGGGGCAGCTGCCGGGTGCGGGCAGCTTCTTGACCCGGGGCCGTAGTAATGACAGGTGTCTGTTCGGTAGCTTCTATTACCCAGGCGCTGAGTCTGGGCAAGATTGGGCTGGTTCTGTGGGCAGGTTGACTCAGCTTTTCCTGATGGGCTGGTCAAGTTCGGACACGTTCCGAGTCTGCAGTAGAAGGAGCTAAGCCCTGACTTGTCTCCAGCTGGGGCTATTTAAACTTTGCCTTTTCCCAGCTGTGTTCGCTGGCTGTTTGGGAGAGAGAACCTGTAGTCACATACGTATATAGCACTTTATGCTGATCCAGGTAAGGACCCACTTACTAACGGCTTTACTTTTAGTAAAGGCATTATTTGTCTCGTTTCTATATGATTTTTGTTTTTTTTTTTAAAACAGGTGTTTCATTATTTCAAGTTTTTATCGTGTTTTTTTTTTTTTCCTACTCTTAGGCAAATGTGCAATACCAACATGTCTGTGTCTACTGATGGTGCTGTAAGCACCTCACAGATTCCAGCTTCGGAACAAGAGACCCTGGTTGGTATTTCTGTCTCCAGTGTAACTTTAACAAAAAGTTATTTTATGAGGTGATCTGCTAAATTCCATAGACCCTAATTATAGCCTGGCTCTTTTAAGTGAAATTATAGTCCATAGCTTAAATTCTGCCACTCAGCTATAACTGTGGAGCAGAAGTTAATTGTAAGCATCATTATTTATTTTCATAGCTTTTTACCAAACTGAATTTAAAAGTCAGTTTCATTATCTTAAGTATGGATGGTGAAGTTACGGTTTATGTGACTGATTTTTCGATTTTGACTTGTCATTATTTAACTTTTAAATGGTTTCTGAAAGTCACAAAAATAATTCATGCTTGTTGTAAAGATTTTAGGCATTATAGAAAAGTATAAAGTAAAAACTGAAAATGCTGGTCTTTTGTTCATGTTTACTTTTTAGATCTTTTTGTATGTACATATCCACATATATATGTGTACATGTGAGTTTTAATTATGTTGTTTGGTTTATTTTGCTAAAATAGGATTTTATGTATATATATTGGGCGAATAACATCGTGTCAATAAATAAAATCTATAGACTTCTTTAACAGCTGCATGGTAATCCACAGTGTTTGTATACCATTTTAAAAATTTATGCCTTCAGTGATAGCTTTTTTTACATTGCTTTTAGTTTTTGAGTATTACAAATAGCACTTTGTTTATATATCTTAACACAAGCGTTACCTCTCTCTGCCAAAACTGAGTATTATCACTTTATTATTTTGCCATTGTTTTGACAAAGGAATATTATTGTTTACATTTGTATTTCCCTAATCTTTGGTGAGGTTGGGCATCTTGTCATTTGTTGAATTTGTGTCTTTTGGGGTTTGCTTGGTCTTATCTGTATACTTTTCTTTTAGGCTTATTGGCTTTTCTTAATAATTTGTAGCTGTTCTCTGATTCAAGTGTATTTGGTTTTTATCATTTATAAATGGTACAATTAACTTTGCTTATGTGGTCTTTAAGTAAAATTTGATTTCTGCTGCCATTTGAATTTCATATCATGTCTTGGATGAACTCTCCCCTCCCAAGATGATGCAAATATATTGCTGTATTTTCTTCTAGTGCCTTTTCTTTTCTCATCTAGAATTTTATTTATGTAAGGTTAAAGACTGGTGTTTTTTATAATAATTTTCTTATTAATGCATGTCTTTTAAGTCTTAATAAAAAGCTTATGGCTTTTCATTGGAGATTTTTCATTTTGCATTGTTTTATATACTTTGACGTTAATATAACAAAATTTTAGAAAAATAACTGTTCTCTGGGAGAATCGATTCTTTAACTTGAAAATAAAGCTCATAATGTAAACACATGGGAAAAAACACATGATGAGAACAATTAATGATTCAATACTACATTTATTGTGTGTTTAAAATTTTTCAGTTATTAAATAATGTTCTGTTGATTAGCAGAAAACAGGCAGTTTTCTTAATCTAGTTTTGAGAATTAGATCCCAAACTGTGTTGCTGTCAGATTTCAAAGTTAGATAGGACTGGAGTATACTGAAGGGAGGTGTAGAAGCACCAGCCTGTAGGGGTGGTTGTGTAGCTGTAAAGATTTTGAAGATTTTAATAGAGCATTAGATAAGGAGAAAGAACATAAACACATTACATCCCTGCCCCCTTGCCAGTTATTTTTTCAATACAACTTGCAGATCCTCTAGATCAGAGGCAGCAAACAACAGGCTATGAGCCAAATTTGGTCTGTTGCCTAGTTTTGTGACTAGTTTTATTGAAATGCATCCACATGCATTGTTGCATATTATTTATGCTTCCAAGTCATACTGTCTGGTGAGAAAAGCTTTAGAATATTTACTGTCGGGCTCTTTAAAGAAAAAAAAATGACCCCTTGGTCTAGTTGGCTGGCTCTTTCAATACAGGTTGTTCTTTGTATTTGTCATTTTTGTGTTTGTGCAATAACCAGCACTGTCTGGTTCATGGCAGAAACCCAAAAAATGCTTGTCAAGTAGATATGTGGAACGTAGCCAGCTAAAAGTCAGTGTGATACTATAGTAGGAGGAAAATGCTGGCTTGCCATTGAGGGTTGTGAGTTGCAATATTCAGATCTGCTCTTAATTATCCTTGTCAGCTTGGTTAAAGTTCTTAACCTTCACGAACCTAATCTGCAGAAAGAAAAGATTGGTAAAGGGACTCATTGTAAATTACATTTATTTTTTTCTCCCAGATTTTGTCATTTAGCTTACAGTAAGCTCATTTGAGTATTCAGTTTACAGTTGAGCTTGTAAGGTAGTAAGCAGGTGATAGAAATAGCTGGAGGAAAAAGAGTTTCACTGCCTTGGCATGAATGTTGATCACAGCTGATAATACTTGAGGGTCCTCTAATTACTTGCATAATAATTCCGTCCCAGTATTTTTTTCTCCAAACACAGTCTGTGGTATTCAGTTTACATAGTCTGTTACATTTAGTGAAGACATTGTGACTGACTTTTTGGGGTCTAACCTTGTGAGGTTGCTAGACATTGTGTTTGCTACCCTTATTGAAATTCTCTATGGATGAGTTTCCTGCAGGGCTTTCGGTTCTGGAATGATTTAAAAGTATGATAGCAACTCTTTGTTCTTTATAGGTTAGACCAAAGCCATTGCTTTTGAAGTTGTTGAAGTCTGTTGGTGCACAGAAGGACACTTATACTATGAAAGAGGTATGCTGAACTAAGTTTAAAAAAAAAAAAAGTCTTCCTAGTTACATATAGCCATGGTGAGAAATTGGCCATATAGAGGGATTTTCAGTAAGCAGTAGTATTAAGTATTGTGCTCATTTAGACTGTAATTTGAAGCTGAAAATTCAGTTTATACTCGAATTTCATTTCTCAGCTGGGAACCTCAGACAAGGGGAGGCTCTATAGGAGTTTTTTGCCTTTTTGTGCTGTTAACCCACTTGATGCACTGTTGTAAAGTCTTTTCAGACTGGTAATTCTTTCTCAGAATCATGTTTTTAAATGGATGAAATAAAATATATAGGATTACAGTGGGAAAATTACATTAAAATACAGTTAACAAAATAGTAAACAAGTTTGTGATACATGCTTTTTTATGACCACTTTAATTCAGCAACAGATCTAATAAATTTGGAAGTTGTAAGTATAATTGGTATTTTCAGATGTTTGCATCAAGCATAGTATGATATGAGAAATGCTTGTGATTTTTTTTTTTATTGGTGACAAAATCACAGTTATTGTTAATACTTCGTGATTTGTTGCCTGTATTCATATTTGAAGGAAAAGCTAAATCTCAGTTAAAAGGTAGTGAGAATAAAGATAGACAGGTTTTTTCCCACCCAAATTAACGGACCCCCTGAATTCTATCCAAGGACTTTTTGGGCATCCATGGATCCCAAGTTAAGAACTTCTGCACTAGAGATACTTGAGTACAGTATACTGATCTTTCTGGGGGAGAGGTGAGCTGATTCGTGAACATACATTCTATTTAATGGATACATTTCAATGTGGTGTTCTCTAGCTTTAAATTTGTGCACAAAAGCATGCTTTTCACTGAGAGATTGGGCTGTCTTGGGCAAAATTTGATGTGAATGAAATGTGCCTCTTCCCCATCTCTCACAGTTTATGGGGCTCAGTACCTTATCTACATCAGGATAGTGGACAAGAGGAGATTTCAGATCCTTTTCATTTTTAGCCACACCAGAAATTTTCTTACAAGATGTTTGGTGGAAGGAGTCTAGGTTGTCTTCCTTCTTCCTTTCTCACTGTCTACTATTTCTGATCCACAGTCACATAGAAATGTTCCTTTAAGTTTGAAACCTGCTTAGCCAATTAAGTCTATAGATGGTGTTTGCAGGGAAGTATCAAGGTAAATTATGTTTTTAGGGATGTTAACTTAGGTCTGACCTTATGTTATCATTATGTAATCAGTTAAGGAAACAAAAAAATATGACTTGTGGCAGATAGAAATAAGGAGAAAATTGATCAAGACCATGATAAAGACTTAAAATGCTTGTGTTAGACCATGTAGAGTGATGTATGTATTGTCTGACACAGTTTCCAGTTGTAGAATTTTTGTTTTGTGGTATGTGGGAGAGTAATGAAAGCTGGTATGGAGTAGTAGAAAGAAAGAAATACTGGACTAAAAGTCAGAAGACCTGGTCGGTTTTTTTACTTCTCATATGATTTATGAAATATCAGAAGAAAGAGAAAGTACTCGTAAAATTACATTGTAAACTGTAAAATATTTAGCCATATATGTATGATTCAGGGTCATTATTTTGGTTACTTACTGTATGCATTATGTTGGTATCTTTGAGGGCTTATTTCATGCATTGAGTTATCCCCAGCTGTTACATAGATGTAATTAATTGGTCATTATCTTGTCTTCCTCATCTGTGATGACCTCAGATTATTGAGTTATATGGTATCCAGAACTATTTAGTAAATGACTCCAGGTCACTGCTATATTTTAATTGATGTTTTTGTTTCTGCAGCTTTTTATTGTTATCATTGGTTTTGCATTTTGCTGCCTTTTAGTTTCTTCCTAATAAGTAACACCTAGATATCTGGGCAAAGGCGAAGTCTGCCCTCCCCCACCCCTGGCCAAAGACACATTTTAAAGTTTAAGTAAATCAGAAGCAGTGTTTCTACTTCCATCAAATTAAAAGGAGAACATATAAAATCAGCTCTCTTCTTCTTTTAAGAATATAGGATGGTTGTTATTTAGATGTGGTTATTGATGTGGTTGTTGGTTGTTTAACCCTCTTCAGATAAAAGAGATGTTATTGAGTGTATTTGAAACAAACATTTAATTTTCTTTAATGCTCAGAAATTGTATTTCTATTTCAGGTTATATTTTATCTTGGCCAGTATATCATGACTAAACGATTATATGATGAAAAACAACAACATATTGTATATTGTTCAAATGATCTTCTAGGGGATTTGTTTGGAGTCCCAAGCTTCTCTGTGAAGGAGCACAGGTAAGTCTTTAGTCTATAAAATGCCACCTGGGCAAACATTGCAGTTCACCTCCATCTTCACACCATTTTGTCAGAGAAAATTGTTATAATATGTATGAAAGATAACTGAAGTTTAATTTCTTAGTATTATAGCATATTGTTTGAGAACCTGAGTTCTGGAATCTTACAGGCTTGGGTTTAAGACCTAGCTCAGTCATTTACTAGCAGTTAAACTAGGTAAATTGGGTTAAGCCTTAAGTTTCCCCTGGATATGAAGTAGGAATAATATAAGTATCCTAGAGGTTATAAGGAAGCAGTGTGTGAAAAAAAAAAAAAAAAAAAGTGTTTGGCACATGGAAAGCGTTTATTAGCTACAAGTTACTGCATATTAAAAAAAAATTCTTGTAATCATTTCCAAAGACAGTCTGAGCTCTAGTTACTTTAGAGATCTTTTTCTTTGTCATATACCATTGTGACACTTAATCAGCTGCATTTAACTCAAGTAACATTTCTAGGATTGTTCTCCTGGGAATTGAAGACCCTTGTTTCAGTCATTCTTACTTTACATTCGGAATTCCTTTCATTTGATTTAGGACATTTAGTCTCTTCGCAGCATCTTAATTAATGAGATGACTGCTTTTCACCTGAAACATTTAACTGGCTTCTAATATTTAAGGCTCGGTAATGTTATAGCTAAAAAGATAATTGAGTTGGGATATTTATAACTTTAAAACAGCTTCACACTTAAAAATATATATTCATTATTGTACATTAAGAGAGAAAGCTAAGGACAGGGAAGAGTGACTACAGTTTGTCACCAAAAGGTATTCTTACTCATCATTTTGATGGTATGCGCAGGTGTGTTTTGACTGTTGGTGAATATACTTTGATTTCATCTTGCTGTTAAACTAACATAAGCATCTTTCCATTGGCAAACCATTTATGTTTAATACTTTATTTTATACTTGGCCTTGGAATATAAGCTTTAATTTTGTAAAGTAACTTGATAATTTTGCACTATGTATTAAATTTTGATAATGTTTGGAGCTGTAATTTCTGATACTGAAAGTACAGATTTAAAATTATTTTTGACTTGAAGTCTAACGTGTTAAGGTTAAACACTGGCGAAACTACTGACTTGGGAATGAGATATGAATAGGAATATTGATTTTTATGAGTTTAAGGAGCTATATATTATCAGTCCCAAGGATGAAAACAGTTAACTGGGATTGGCACTTTCCGCTTAACCTTGAGAATTAGAAATGTCTTGTGACCAATAAGTGTTCTCTAAAATCTTTAATTTATTTGAAAAAAAAGAAGTACCATGACTTCATTGAGCACTGGCATAAGTGAATTATTTCCTTATGTTCCAGGAGGGCAGAGATTTGTTATTTCCTTCTTTGTTTTCCCCAATTTCTAGAACAGTGACTAGTAGTCAGCCTGTATTAAATGACTGCATACTATTTTATCTTTCAATTTTCAGATCAAGAAAGAAAATCCATTAGATGATTGATCCAGGTTGATGAAAGTCAAAACTATAAATCAAGTTCCTATGTATTGGGTTTTACATAACCTACTACCTTTTTAAGGCAGTCTACTTCTATGCCCAGAGCTAGATAATTTCTGTTTGAAAATAAGAATGTTAACCTGCCTAATGTGTTCATACCAGTTTTTGTGGACTTTTGCTAAAGTCTAAACAATGCATGTTTCAGGAAATGGAGATGGGAAATCTTTGAGCTAGGGAGACCTTAGTGATTATTAGGCTGTATGTAAATCATTGTGCAACTAATTATTTTGGTGCTTTTTAGTGTCTAGGAGTTTATCAGTACTTGAATGTAGTAATTTAAAATTTGGGTTGTAGTCTGATAGTTTATACTAATATACATTTAAAAGTCCTGTTCAGCCCAGTTTAATATATTTTTATTTTAAAATGTACATCTTTTTTTTCTCTACAAGGAAAATATATACAATGATCTACAGAAATTTGATAGTAGTCAGTCAGCAAGGTAAGTTAATTTTGAATGCCATAAACCATATACTGTAAAAATACCTTAAAGACATTTTGTGAATGTGCAGACATTTTATAATTGTGATTCTCTTTAAAAGTTGCTCTAATTGTATATAGTAAGGGTATGATAAATTTAACAGGAAGAAATACATATGAGCACAAATAACATAATGCTAAGTTTCTTGTGCATATTTGTACTATATCCTGTTACATAAATTTAAACCTTGGGATGTCAGGTTAGAATTTGTTTCAAAGGTAGATAATTTCAAAAGATTCTGCATGGTAGATATATGATCTAACCTTGAAACGTGTATTCAAAGACTTTGGAAAGTAATCCAGCTACCTAGGTAGGACCATTTGAATGGAAAGGCCCTTTTCTTGTGTGTTTTTTATAATAGACAAAGCTTTGTTTACCAGTTGTTTCAGGTGAGTGCCATTTTACTTCCCTTCCTTTAGATGTAGTTCTTAACTGGTTATTTTTGGGTTACATAACCCGTTGATAATCTGATGAAAGTACTAGGTTCTTATTCCTTAAAGATATACCCAAACATGTACAGTGAGATTCTGGTAAATGTTTAACAGCCCAGTCTCCAGGGAAAGAGCCTTGATTTGTGGTTACTGGTTTTCATGATATAAATACTCTCACCTTGACCGTTTTCAACTACAAACATGGGGTTAGGAAGAAATGTACATTTGGCTTGGGAATGCTGGTAGGAGCTGGCTCCAGTATACCACAGACTTCTCAAAGTCTATTTTTGGTCTGTAATTAAAAACTGTTCTCAGAAGCTTGTTTACTTTCCAGAATGAACTGACCACCCCTTTGAGCTCCTATTATTCCATATTAGATTTTACTGTTATACTACTTTTTTACCCTTACTTGCTTACACACTTGTGTCCTATTCAGGTTTGCAATCTGCGTCACATAGTACAGTGTTTGGTAATAAGGTCTTTTAGTAAATGTGTTGAATTGAATACCTATTCTTCCAAAGTTAGGATTTAAGACCCATAAAAGGGCATCACCATCTTATCCTAGAATAGAAGTAATTATTAGGCTGGTAACTTGAGATTTTATTTTACAGAGCACTTTTTGAAATCAAATGAAGGCAAATAAACAACTATAGTTATAGTATCTGTTGTAGTATTTTCAGTTTTCTGAAGTATTATCCCTGATATATTCATTCATTTAAATAAACCTTTGTTGATTGCTAGGAAAATTATATTAATGAAGTGGTAACCTGTAGATTTCCTGTGTTATTTAGATTGAGTTTGTTTCAGGTTTTAGATTACTTAATTAACTTCAGAACTCCTTTATAATAAGGTTCTCAACCTTATTATACTTGGTACTTTCCTTTTATTACATCTGTTTTATAACATCTCTTACACTAAAACAAAATATAACCTATTCATATGGACAACTTAAAATCAATATAATACCTTTACGCATAATAAAAAACAGAAACTTTTTAATGATAATGCATATCATTTCAAAATGTTAATACTCAGACCTGGCTTCACTGTTAAGGTGAAATGTTTCCAAGGGAGTAGTAAAGGGTATTTGATTATGATCTTTGGTGATTGTATATATTCCATATCTGAAATTTTGACTTGTGCTGTGACAGGTCTATACATCCACATACAAACTAAACCTACCTACCTGAAAGTTACCCACTTCAGTTGATTATTTTCCCATTCAAATCTGTTCTTCATCTGAAGTTTCTCTCGGTAAATGATATGCCATGCATTTATCTACCCAAGATAGAATCTTGGAATCCTTCTTGACTCCTTTCTCCCTTGTCTTGTGTATTAGACACCAGGTTTCTGTTGGTTTTTACCTTTTTAAATTTCTCTGGAATTGGCCTTTTTTCCATGTCTTAGTTTAGGCTTTAATGCTTTTCATTTGCGTAATTACAGTTGCTAATACTGGTTTCACTGCCCGTTCTCCTCTGTTTTGACAGAGTGAGTTGTCACTCCTCTGCTTAAAGTTACCATTTCAGTCAGTTCAGTCGCTCAGTCGTGTCCGACTCTTTGTGACCCCATGAATCTCAGCATGCCAGGCCTCCCTGTCCATCACCAACTCCCGGAGTTCACTCAGACTCACGTCCATCGAGTCAGTGATGCCATCCAGCCATCTCATCCTCTGTCATCCCCTTCTCCTACTGCCCCCAATCCTTCTCAGCATCAGAGTCTTTTCCAGTGAGTCAACTCTCCGCGTGAGGTGGCCAAAAAAGGAACATTTAGGGGCTTCTTATTACTCGCTGGCCAAAATACTTCCTGTGAACTAGCAGATCAATTTTATTTCTTAGATTAAACCTTTTTAATGGTGAGTGGCTTAGGGAGGAATGTGAAGTATTAGCTGAGAAGGATGCAGTGATTTGCAGTTGGTGGCATGCATACTGCTTGTTGATATCTTCGTGCTGTTTAGCAAGACATGCAGGATCCTTGAAGATCTGCTTACATTCCTATAGTAATGAAGTAGCTGTAGTTCTAAAGCATCCTGTAGTTCTGGATGCTTTTTTCACACAGGGCTCTCAGTCTGAAATAGCCTTTCCCAGTTGTATTTCCATATGTTCAACTATGAAACCTTTCCTGATTCTTTGTTACTCAGACCTTGCCTTATCTCTGCCAAATAATCATTACTCCATACTCCCATCTTCTCCATTAATTTACTACTTTCAGTGTGTTTATTGTACTTTATGATGATTCTTATGTATCTTCTATATTAAAATGAATTATCTATTTACATCTCTAGTATCCAGCACAGGATGGCACTTGGGAGACTACAGGTTCAATGTTGGTTGAAAGTTAAACTGTATAAGGAGTTTGTCGTAGATAGCATCTATTGAGTAGCCCTTCCTTTCCTAGTTTGTGATTCTTTGTTTTTATTTTCTATCAGAACCATCAGATTCAGGCACATCTGTGAGTGATAACAGGTGTCACCTTGAAGGTGGGAGTAATCAAAAGGTAATATTGATACGAACTCACTCTGCAATGATATTTCTTGAAAATTGGGGAAGGTTGTTTAAAACAATGTAATTTTAGCTTCCTGATGTTATAAGTTTGTGGGTTTTTGTTTGTTTCTCCCTTGAATGCTTAGGACCTTGTGCAAGAGCTACAGGAAGAGAAACCTTCATCTTCAGATATGGTTTCTAGACCATCTACCTCATCTAGAAGGAGAGCAGTTAGTGAGACAGGTATATATGAATATTGGCACTTTCAAACTGCTTTTCATTTTTCATTTTTTACTGATACTAGTCCGTTTAGACTTAAATTGTGCTTATTTTGGTTCATGTGAATGAATTTCTGAGGTTCTTATTTTTATATGATTTAGTTGGCTTAAAAATGGTTTTCTTGGCAACGTTTCTGGTTGATTACAGCAGGCACAGTTTCCTGTGTCCTATATTTTATAGTTGGCTCTCTGCTAATCAACATAATAGAGGGCAAGGATTTAAACTCTTTTAGTCATCATTCTTAGTCACCTTTACAGTTAAGGTATTTGTTATTTCTAATAAATAAAACATAGCAATGAGTTTAAAAACAGAAAGTAGCATCTTAGAAATGAAGATGAGGTAAAGAAAATAGCCGAGAGCATTTTTAACAGAGATAAGAATAGAGGGAGGAGGCTGTTACCCAGTGAAAGTCATAATAACTAAAACTGTATATTTCAAGTGAAAAAAAAAAAAGAATTTAGCAGAACAGTGAAGTAATACAGATAAACTCAGGGTAGAGTTTTGTACACGAGGGTGAAGGGCAGAAAGTGCAGAGGACGTCTTACTAAATTCATAGGACTAGAACAAATGGTTAGTTATTTGGGGCTGGGGGTGGGGTGGGGTGGAAATCAAATTACATCTGTACGTTATGCCAAAATGAATACTAAATGAGTTTAAAAGATAAATTAAAAATTACAACATGCTGAAATAGATTTACTTTTAAAATTTGACTGTTAATATTTCTACTATATTAAAAGTTTCAAAAAATCAATAAGAACAGTATTAAAAATCCAAGTTGCAAATTTCATAGTAAATACAAATGACTAATAAATATGAAGAGGGGTAGATTTTAGTGATTTAGCTTTATAGACAACAAAAAACTGCAAAAAAGATGTCTTTCTGGTCTTTCAAATTAGCAAAGATAATTTTTTTTAAATTCTTGCTAACTTACGTGTTGACACTAATACACCGGCGGTATGTCAGTCAGTATAAATTGGTTGACCTTTATGAATAATAAAAAGGCTTGGGGTCCTTAACATTATCATGGTTAACTCCACTTCTAGGAATCTCTCCTAAGGATATAGTCAGAAATTCAAAGATTATATGTAGAGTTATTAATTAAAGCATTATGCATAGTTGAAAACATACATGATGCCAGAGAATGTCATCACTCTAGTCCAGGCCATTGTCATCTCTTACCTGGACCACTGCAGCAGCTTCTGATTTTCTGTTTCTAGTTTCTGTTTCTGTCCTTTACCATAGTACCAAAAGGGCTCATGAAAGGTAAACTGGATTGTGGTATGCCAGATCCCCTTTAGCTATTTTGAAGCTATTAACCTTCAAATAAAACCCACACTTCTACATTGGCTTGCAAGGCCTGATCTAGTTTTATTCTGGTTTTTGGCCTTTTCCGCCACCTTCAGTGTGTTTCAGCTACATTGATTGGTTCTCAAAAAAGTCAAAATTCTTTCCAGCTTGCACCTAATTTTTTTTCTGTAGGAATTCTTCTGTCTCAGCCTTGCAAGACCAACTCCTCATTTTTCAATTTTTGCTTAATTATTACTGTCTCAGAGAGCCTGCTTCTAACCACCCAGACAAGTGGATCCCTTTTTGTTACTCTTTTCCTTGGTACTCCGCTTGTTTCCTTCATAGCACTCATTATAGCTTGTAAATGCTTGTGTTTTGGTTGCCTTGATGTTTGAATGTAAACCTCCTCTGGTGGTAAGGATGATGGCTGACTTCACTTTTACACCCACTGCCTAGCACTGTGCTAGACAGAAGCCAGTGCTCAGATTTGTGGACTAAATAGTTCAGTTATGATGAACATACATTATGGACACTATATTCTCAGGCATTAAAAATAATGTAAAAGAATATTTAAGCAAAAACAGCTCCTGGCGGTCATTTTTTAGTGGTTCTGCAGTTCTTTTTTAATGGTGAGGAGTTGATGCTTTCATTGCTAGGGCCTGGGTTGGATCACTGGTTGGGAAACTGAGATTCTGCAAGCCATGCAGTGCAGCCAAAAAAAAATTAGAAAACAATCCCAAATTATACATATAGTGTGATAATAGGTATGTTTAAGAAGAAGAAAAATTTTAATGACAGCTGGGAAAATTACTAAAGTGTTAGTAGTAGTTATCTCAATAGTAATATTATAGATGATTTACTTTTAAATTTCTATTTCTTAAGAGATTTCTACAATAAGTAATATAACACTTTGATAATCAGAAAAAGCCCCAAAGGTTATTTTTTAATAGAGTTAAAAAGATATTCTGGACTTTGAAAAAATATGCATCAACAGCATGGTTTTACCCTTCTAGCCCACATCTTTCAGTCAAGGTCACCTTTTCTAATAGTATAAACATGATTAAGAACTTATATCAGAAACTTGTGATCTTAGAGGATATAAATGTGTTTTGGGAATTCAGAGGAAGAAGAGATTACTTCTGACCAGGAAGGTCAAGAGGGAAATGGAATGAGCAGAGGTATGAGTTGTACTTGTTTCAGGCATACAGATTAGGATTATATTTTATTAAATCTCATAACCCTTTTAGGTACTTAACATGTAAGGCTGCAGTGAGCACCCTTGCACATATGTTTATAAATGATTATGTAGGTATTTATCTATGATAGAAAAACTGCCCATAAAATGTTACACTGTTTTGGATTTTTACCAGTAGTGTATAAAAAGTCCTCTCCCAAATCTCTTGAGACTTTCTTGTTTTAGTTTTTGTCATTCTCATGGGCGGAAAATGGTGTCTCATTTCAGTTTGCATTTCTTTGATGGCTAGAAGATAAGTCATTTTTTCATATTTATTAGTCATTTGTATTTTATGAATTGAACTGTCCTTTGACTTTTTAAAAATCTTGTCTTTTACTTGATTGGCAGGAAGACTTTGTGTAAATGGATATTAGCTATTTTCTAATATATATTGCAGTTCTTTTTTAGTTTGACAATGCCTTTTCACTTTTATTTATTGTATTTTATATTGTTATTAAGTTTTAATTAACAACCTAATCTTGATAATCTTTTTCTTGAGGGCTTTGTAGTGTTACATTATACTTTCCCACCCTTCCCATTCTTATATAAAAATAGTTGGATGGTTTTGTTCTTTGTGTTTGGTTTTTTAATCCATTTGGAATTTATTTTTATGTCTGATATGAGGTAGGACTCATTTATATTCCTGACAGATTTGGTAACGTTCTGAGTTTAAGTTAGAGATAATTTCTTATTTAAAATAAAATGGATCAGGAACTTTCTTGGTGGTCCAGTGATTAAACCTATGAGCTTGCATTGCGGGGAGTACAGGTTGGATTCTTGGTCAAGGAACTAAGGTCGTGCATGCCACCTGGGCCAATAAATAAATGAATAACCCACATGGCCAAATAAATAAATGGACTAATTTTGTTAATTGTGATTCCTGTTAAAAATACTGAGTACTAAGGAAACTGAAACATTAAGAATATCTTCTAGGTAAATTAAATTTTGAAATCTTTTATCTTAAAGTTTGATAGAAAAATCTGAAGACTTGTTAGTAAAAACTCCAGATGGATTAAATTAATTGTGACTGGATAAAGTTCTGAAGTGAAGTAAAAGTGAAGTCTCTCAGTCATGTCCAACTCTTTGCGACACCATGGACTGTAGCCTACCAGGCTCCTCTGTCCATGGGATTTTCCAGGCAATAGCACTGGAGTGGATTGCCATTTCCTTCTCCAGGGGATCTTCCTGACCCAGGGATTGAACTGGAGTCTCCCACATTGTAGACAGACACTTAACCGTCTGAGCCACCAGGGAAGTCCTGAAACAAGTCCTGAAACATTTTTTAAAAATGTAATATTCTGCCATCAGTTGGACAGATCAGTAAAAGTGTTGACTTTTGAAGCATTCATTATTTTTCTGTTTAATTTCATTGAAACAGCTTTAGTACAGATAGGTAACTTAAGACAGCTCAATTTTTAAATAAATTACAGTATAGCAATTTAATTGTTTTTCTTTACATATTCAGAAGAAAATTCAGATGAATTACCTGGTGAACGACAGAGAAAGCGCCACAAATCTGATAATATTTCCCTTTCCTTTGATGAAAGCCTTGCTCTGTGTGTAATAAGGGAGATATGTTGTGAAAGAAGCAGTAGCAGTGAATCGACAGGAACTCCATCAAATCCGGTAATCCTCTAAAGTCTAGTTCTGGCATTCCTAATAGGCATTCAGACAGAATGTACGTGCATGACGTATGATTGATGCTATACACTTGGTAATTTTTTTTTCTTTCAAATGAAGCTATAGATCTTCCTATGCAATATTGCTCTTTACAGCATCAAATCTTGCTTCTATCATCAGTCCCATTCACAGCTGGGTGGTGGTTTTGCTTTGGCTCTATCCCTTCATTCTTTCTGGGGTTATTTTTCCACTGATCTCTGGTAGCGTATTGGGCACCTATATCTATTTCTGCTTTATTGACTATGCCAAAGCCTTCGACTGTGGATCACAATAAACTGTGGAAAATTCTGAAAGAGATGGGAATACCAGACCACCTGACTTGCCTCTTGAGAAGCCTATATGCAGGTCAGGAAGCAATAGTTAGAACTGGACATGGAACAACAGACTGGTTCCAAATAGGAAAAGGAGTATGTCAAGGCTGCTATTGTCACCCTGCTTATTTAACTTATATGTAGAGTACATCATGAGAAATGCTGGGCTGGAGGAAGTACAAGCTGGAATCAAGATAGCTGGGAGAAATATCAGTAACCTCAGATATGCAGATGATACCACCCTTATGGCAGAAAGCAAAGAAGAACTAAAGAGCCTCTTGATGAAAGTGAAAGAAGAGAGTGAAAAAGTTGGCTTAAAGCTCAACATTCAGAAAATGAAGATCATGGCATCCGGTCCCATCACTTCATGGCAGATAGATGGAGAAACAATGGAAACAGTGTCAGACTTCATTTTTTTGGGCTCCAGAATCACTGCAGATGGTGATTGCAGCCATGAAATTAAAAGACGCTTACTCCTTGGAAGGGAAGTTATGACCAACCTAGACAGCATATTAAAAAGCAGAGATGTTACTTTGCCAACAAAGGTCTGTCTAGTCAAGGCTATGGTTTTTTCAGTGGTCATGTATGGATGTGAGAGTTGGACCATAAAGAAAGCTGAGCGCTGAAGAATTGATGCTTTTGAACTGTGGTGTTGGAGAAGACTCTTGAGAGTCCCTTGGACTGCAAGGAGATCCAACCAGTCCATCCTAAAGGAGATCAGTCCTGGGCGTTCATTGGAAGGACTGGTGTTGAGGCTGAAACTCCAATACTTTGGCCACCTCATTCGAAGAGCTGACTCATTGGAAAAGACCCTGATGCTGGGAAAGATTGAGGGCAGAAGGAGAAGGGGACGAGAGAGGATGAGATGGTTGGGATGGTTGGATGGCATCATCGACTTGATGGACATGGGTTTGGGTGGACTCCGGGAGTTGGTGATGGACAAGGAGGCCTGGTATGCTGCGGTTCATGGAGTCGCAAAGAGTTGGACATGACTGAGCGATGCTACTGAACTGATAGATCTTCCCTACACCTAACCCAGGTTTGGTGAAAAGGGTGGAGGATAATGGAGTTGCACTGGAGTGTGTTGGTAAAATTCATACCAATGTTAATAGTTACTGATGCCACCATACATATTGGAGAATCTTTGTGAGCCACTGCACCAAAGATAATCTTAGAATTCTAAACAATTTTGTCTTGAATATTTATAGTAAAAATGCCTTATTACAGCTCTCAGCTGTAATCTCATCTTCACACTTGCCATATGTAGGTCTAGACATCAGGGAAAGTATTTACTAAGGCCATGAAATATTTGTATATTATTGCATGGATGATGGGAAAATATCAGTACTTTTTGATTACTGATAAAATAATTCTAGTATTAGCCAGCACTAATGTTTTTAAGATACCACTGAAGGAAGGTTTGTAAAGTTTTTGCCAACAAGAACACTTAACAAATGGAATATTTTCTTGTCATTAAACATTTGTCTTCAAAATTGGAATCTTTATTTGTGATATGGCAATGTCTCATGGCCATTCTGTATATTAGTGATTGTTTTATAGTTTTCTAGAATATGTAAAGAAATGAACCAATTATGATAGTAACTATGTTCTTTTATGTGTTCTTGTTACTTTATTTTTGCATTTTTTTCTTCTGAAGCAGGGATTTTATTGATAGAGATGTACCCTCTAGATATAATATTTAATAGTGCTGTTACTTGTATAGGCCACTAGATGGCATGATGAGCTCTCCTCCAAGAGCAAGTTCTTCATTCAGTAGATATTTGTGCCTTTTCTGTGCCAGGTTCCTTTTGGCAGTAATGATACAGTAGTAGTCAAGGTGGATATGATCCTTACTCTCATTGGGAGATAGGTCATCGGCAGTCAAACAAATAATTTAAACAGTCAATAAATGCTGTGAGGGAAAAGATAGGTTCTTGAGAGCAACTATGTGTGAATTAAAAATTGAATCCACCCGGTAAAGCGTCTGTCTACAATGCAGAAGACTGAGTTCAATCCCTGGGTCGGGAGGATTCCCTGGAGAAGGAAATGGCAGCCCACTCCAGTATTCATGCCTGGAAAATCCCATGGACTGAGAAACCTGGTAGGCTACAGTCCATGGGGTCGCAAAGAGTCGGACACGACTGAGCAATTTCACTCACTTACATTAAACTGATGTGTCATGAACTTCATGTTTGGATAACTTTATTCCTTACAGATGGTTTTAATACAATAACTATGCCCCATTTAAACTTACAGTCTTTGTTAAAGTTATTTCAGAATTCTAGCTAAGTGATATTAAAGTTTTTGTTCATTCTACCTGAAATACTGCCTTGTAACCAAAGCAGTGTAGAGGGTTTGGTTTTTTTTTTTTTGGTTAGTCCTATTCTACGCTCTCTTCTAAAAATCCTGTTTATTAAAATAAAATTCTATAGGTTTTCAGGTGAAGTCCCGAGTTGTGGAAGCTTTTGGTTGGGTTGATTTTTTTCTTTCCCTCTTCATTTTAGCTCCTCTCACAGGGGGTGGTTGTCTGGTGTTGTCATTCATCCGTTTGTAAAGGGAGCTAAAGGAAAGTGCCTTTGCCTCCCATCTTTTCTTTGTTTTGGGTTCAAAATATTGGAACTAAGGCTATATTCTAGGCTCTATACTAGGCAATTACCATATTTTGTCACCTCAGCAGCCTCAAACTCCATTTATAGATGGGAAAACTAAGATTTGGGGGTTTCAAATAACTTTAGATCACATAACTAATAATTGTCACAATTGAAATTCAGGAAAACAGATTTTAATATTTTTTCAGATCAAGGCTGTCTGATGCTTTTTAAATACACAGTGTTTAATTTCTGGGTTTTTCTTTTTTGAACATCAGGTGAAACTTTTGAAAACTACCTTAAATTTTGCTCTCTTCAGAGAACCCCCTAGGTCGGCATGGGCCAACTTTTTCTGTGAAAGGATGGATAGTTACTGTATTCTGATTTGACTTATGATTTTAGTGTGATTGTTAATAGAGCCCCCCCCCCTTTTTTTTTAGGAATTAGAACTGCAATCTGAA
The DNA here is from genome assembly GCF_001704415.2 of Capra hircus. Classification (NCBI taxonomy): domain Eukaryota; kingdom Metazoa; phylum Chordata; class Mammalia; order Artiodactyla; family Bovidae; genus Capra; species Capra hircus. The sequence goes on along the minus strand of NC_030812.1, from coordinate 44,363,882 downwards.
TGTTACTTTTACTACTGTTTTCCTAACATCATGATTTAAAATATTTTGGTCTTTTGACCTTGGTGGTTATAAAATAATATACCTTGTTTTTATAAATGATTAAACTCATGTTTCATGGGTGAAATCGTTGTGGCCTTTACAAACTGAATGTATCTAAGCTTGAGGCGCTTACTGGCAAATCTAAAATAAGAATGTATGTATCTTGAATACTAGACCAAAGTACTTTTTCTGTTTCTAGCCTTCTGCTTTATGTATGTTCTTACCCTTAGCCACTGATGGCAGATATTACAGGACTGAAGGTCTTAGTTTCTTATGCTGTTAATCAGAGTTTTAAAATAGGAATCACATGAGCAGATACAAATTTTTTAAAATAAATTTAAAAAATTATATATGAAAGCTCTTCCAAAGAAATTCTCAAAGTTCATTAAATATAAATCATTATTTTATGTGTTATAACTACTAGCATCAAAATACAAAGATGATTAGAAATTGTCTTAACTCTTAAAGTATGTGTAATTCAGATAAACATGCATGCAAAATTATGTTTTGTATAATTTGTATGTGAAAATAATATGAGTAGCACAGATTAAAGGTGGGAGTGTTTTTTTAGTTACAGTATTGACAAAGCCTTTGGCAAAAAAGAATGAGCAGGATTTGAAAACTCAAGTTACTCCAGTTAGGGAGGAATTGTGTGGAAGTTGAAGTTTGGTTTAGAAAACAATCTGGATCTGGCTAATTTTTCATATTTAGTGAAGGGGAAGCAGGGTGTTTAGTTGGAGAAAACATGAAAATGTTAATATAGACGTCACTGTGTGTACCTTCTTGAATGCCAAGGGAATTTGGCCTTTTTCTTAAACGGAGTTTTGAACAGAGAAAATATTTATCTAGTCGTAACTCAGAAGCTTAACCTAGTGTCTGTGTGTAGAATCGGACTGAGGGGAAATTAGGTGCACTGGGGATGAGTTAAGAAGCTGTTACAGGTAATGTCCATTAAGTCATCTTTTTTTGCCCCTGATTTTAGGATCTGGATGCTGGTGTAAGTGAACATTCAGGTGATTGGTTGGATCAGGATTCAGTTTCAGATCAATTCAGTGTAGAATTCGAAGTTGAGTCTCTTGATTCAGAAGATTATAGCCTTAGTGAAGAAGGACAAGAACTCTCAGATGAAGATGATGAGGTAGTTTTTTTCTTTTCTCTGATTATATTCTAAAATTCTTATATATGTTCCATATTCATTAACTGAAGTTGAAATAATGTTATCAGATTTCACATCACAATTTTTGACTCTTGATTTATTCAAACTAGAATATTGGTTTGTGGACTTGAGGTTTTGTAATTCCTTGTTGTCTTACTTATATTTTTAGAAATACAGTGTCAAGAAGTCAGTAGGCCTGAATGAGCATTATAATAGTCTGCTCGTTTTAAAATTAATCCAGTTCTCCTCTTTTCACTGTTAATTTACTTTTTATAAAAATCATGCAATTAAAGTCACATACTACCACCAGATCTGTTTCCTAGAAATGACCAGCTTGAACATTTCTAGCTATCTCACTGTTATTTAATACCTGCATATTTATAAAACAAAACTGCTTGTACTGAATTTTTTACTTGACTCATTTTAAACATCCTCTGTGTTGACTTTTTACAGTAGTGGGTGAGGATTTTATTGTCCTCTATTTCTCTGCCTTTGTATTCACTCATTCCATGTGACCTTTGTCTCAGATTTCTCATATATAGCACAGTTGGACCATGGGTTCCACATCTGCAGATTCAACTAAGTGCAGCTTGGAAATACTCAAAAAAAAAGATTTCTGCAAAGTTTCAAAATGCCAAACTTGAATTTGCTGTGAGCCATCAACTGTTTACATAGCATTCATGTTGCATTTACACCTTATTACATTATATTTACATTGTATTAAGTATTATAAACAATCTAGAAATGATTGAAGGATAGAGAAGGATGTACATAGGTTGTATGCAGATACTGTGCAGTCTTACACAAGGGACTTAGGTATCTGCAGCTTTAGGTATCCCTCAGAGGGTCCTGCGACTGTAGTACATATTGTTTGTTTAGGACTTATTACCACTGACAGGTCTTACTGGTTGAAGAAGAAAGGTGATGAATCGATGCTAATGTTGTTTTGTTTGTTTTAGGTATATCGAGTTACTGTGTATCAGGCAGGCGAGAGTGATACAGATTCATTTGAAGAAGATCCTGAAATTTCCTTAGCTGTAAGTATACATTTATTTTTTTTCAAGGAATCAAAAAATAGCATTGAGACCAAGATTAAAAAAATATATCTAGTCTCCTACTTCTTGACATGAGATAATTTTTATAAAGTTAAAATTGTGAAGTTTTAATGACTTTTGAAGTGTTTTTGTTCTTTTATTGGGTTGGAATCTGTTGCTACTCTTTAGTTTTTTTTTGTGCTGGAATTTGAACTTTTAAAGAACTGTATTACGGAAGATTTTGAGTATATATAGCATAGAGAATAGTACAGTGTATCTCTTTTGTACTTATCATTCAGTTCTAACATTTACCAACATTTTGCCAGTCTTACCAAATATAAATATTTTCATATTCAAATTAGAAAATACAGGATTTTCTATTAAAGAAATTTGGACTTAAACATTTACATTATGCCTCAGAGTTCTTGAGATATTGAATGTGTATTTTTTAAATTAAATATTGTTTAATTTTTGTTTTTAATATTGCCTTTTATTTAGGTAGGAAATCTCATTTCTCTGTTTTCTGAGATAGAAACAATTATTATCCAGTTAAAGCAAAAGAGAAATTATAAAACTTTAGGAAAATACTATACTATATTAGAAAATAATTCAAATAACTAATTGACTCATTTGATGTCAGGTTGAATTAAATATTTTAGACATAGGTCTTACAATTTATCAAACTCTTGAAGCACTTTCCTCTACTGTGTGCTCAGTCGTGTCCGACTCTTTGCGACCACATGGACTGTAGCCTGCCAGGCTTCTCTGTCCATGGGATTTCCTAGGCAAGAATACTGGAGTGAGTTGCTATTTCCTTCCTCCCACATTACAAGACCTTTGTCTTTGGTTTTATCATTTAGGAGAGCCCTGCTTTTACAACTTGAAAGAACCAGTGTGGGAGGATGATTGGTCTCAACCTTTATTGCTAATATCTTATGTTATTTGTCAGGCAACTTAAAAATGGTTATATTATTCATGGCAAGATAAATGGGACCAATAGGGCAAGTTTTACATGTACAGTGTTTGAGGCAAGAACAGTGCTTCTGTTAAGGCAGGGAGATAAGGATAGTTCAGTGAAGAGACTTGTGATGTGGAGTTTGTTAACCAAATTGCATCATGGGTGGAAAGATTTGAGAAATAAAGTTGAAATAAGGATGAAGCAGTGAGCAGTTACAGAGATGAGAACCCAGAAAAGGATAGACAAGTAAGGGCATGCATTTTGGCTAGTGACAAGGATGGCAGAGTTTAGCTGGTGGTGATTGCCGAGAACGTTTAGCGTTTCCTTTGTGGGTGAAATTAAGGAGCACTCATTTGAACCCTGGTTTTATAGAACTTCTAAAAGAGATTTAGTCAATGGCAAACTGGATAATAGTTTTGTCTGGATTGATTTGGTGAACTCTGGGCAAGGTATCAGATCTGAGCTTTTAAGGGAGTAGAGTGGGTACAGGCCTCTACAGAGAATATCCCATAGCATAGCACTTGGCTTAGACCAAAGGAGGTGGTGCAGTGGCAAAGAATCTGCCTGCCAGTGCAAGAGATGCAAGAGATGTGGGTTCAATCCCTGGGTTGCTACGATCCCCTGGAGTAGGAGATGGCAGCTTGTCCAGTATTCTTGCCTGGAAAACTCCATGGACAGAGGAGTCTGGTGGGCTACGTACAGTCCATGGGGTCACAGTGAGTTGGACACGACTGAGCTCACACACACTGTATATCCATTTCTTAGGGATTCCCAGGTGGCTCCTGCCAGTGCAGGAGATGTGAGATTGATCCCTGGGTCAGGAAGATCCCCTGAAAAAGGAAATACCCACTCCAATATTCTTGCCTTGGAAATCCCATGGACAGAGGAGCCTGATGGGCAGTAGTCTATGGGGTTGCAGAGTTGGACACGACTGAGCGCACACACACTAAATGAACCAACCGAGGTACATGTTAAGGTCATGGTGAATACATTTTTCATTTTATAATTTTTCAGCATAGTTTGGCTGGAAAAAATAGGTATTTACAAGATCGTGTTTGAGGAAAGACATTGTTTTATATAAAACATGAAATGCTGAAATTTGAGTTGTATGATAAACATTTTGCCTTAGACATATTGAACAAGTTGTTAGCATTGCTGGATTGGTTATTGAAGAGTTATAGAAGCTAACTCTCTTGTTTCCTTGAAGGACTATTGGAAGTGTACTTCATGCAATGAAATGAATCCTCCCCTTCCACCTCATTGCAACAGATGTTGGGCCCTTCGTGAAAATTGGCTTCCTGAAGATAAAGGAAAAGATAAAGGGAATATGTCTGAGAAAGCCAAACTAGGAGACTTGATGCAAGAAGACGAGGGCTTTGATGTCCCTGACTGTAAGAAATCTACGGTCAGTGATTCCAGAGAATCATGTGTTGAAGAAAATGATGATAAAATCACACAAGCCTCTCTGTCTCAAGAAAGTGAGGACTATTCTCAGCCATCGACTTCTAATAGCATCATTTATAGTAGCCAAGAAGATGTCAAAGAGTTTGAGAGAGAAGAAACACAAGACAAAGAAGAAAGTATGGAGTCTAGTTTTCCCCTTAATGCCATTGAACCTTGTGTGATTTGCCAGGGTCGACCTAAAAATGGTTGCATCGTCCATGGCAAAACAGGACATCTCATGGCATGCTTTACCTGTGCAAAGAAGTTAAAAAAAAGGAATAAGCCGTGTCCAGTATGTAGGCAACCAATTCAAATGATTGTGCTAACTTATTTCCCCTAGTTGAACTACCTGTAAAAACAGACTTATAGGCCTAAAAATTTAGACCTGAAATTTATTTTTATTTTTTTAGCTGTATTAAAGCAAGATAATACCTTACATGTAGATCTCTCCCAATAGTGATTATTCCTTTTAGGAAAATGCCTATTCTGTTGCTACTTTATATTTGGCATTCAGTGTAATTTAGATTGGGTTTAGTACCTTTCATGTAAACAAAAAAGTTCCTGTGAAAGATTTAATATTTAAATTTTAGATACTCTTAAACCTTCTAATCTGTCATTTTTGTAGTCTTTCAGAGAGACTTAAAGTACAGTAAGCCTCCTACATGTGAAGATTTGCAACCTTTAAGTTGTGAACTTTCAAAGATGCAAACAAGCGTTTGCATACTCAGCCACTAAGTTCACGTATCTTATACATTGTCACGTGCATCCATCCTCTGCAGCCGGTGCTTTTGTATATACTGTACACTACTGTGCAGAGTACAGTGGTACAGTATTTTTTATTTCAAGCTCAGGATGTCCAGAAGCAAGTGTAAAAGCAGGAGGGATATAGCTGTTACTGCTGAGAAGCACCAAGTGAGGAGAAAGAAATGGCAATCCACTCCAGTAATCTTGCCTGGAAAACCCATGGACAGAGGAGTCTGGCAGGCTACAGTCCATGGGGTTGCAAGAGTCAGACATGACTTAGCAACTAGACCATCCACCACTACAAAGTGAATATATGCTTAAAGGTAATGTCTGAAAAGGATATTTGTTATGTATTACCTAATTTCTTGGTGGGAGGGTGGGAATCAAGGAAGACTTGGGGTTATTTTTTCATCAGCTTCCATTTTATACTTATTTATAATGGCCATTATTTTTACCAATACTGTAAAACTATCAAAATGAATAAAATACTAAAAGTTTCATATAGCCAAAAAAAAAGAAGCACCAGGTGGTAACTGGGAACGAAAGTGAAAACAGTTGAGAGAGTGGACTGACAAGAGGAAAAATGTAGCTGAAGAACCAAAGAGGTTCGCAACACAGGAAATGGCATGGGGATTTTCTTTGAGGAGGCACCGTTCATTGTTGAGACACAGGAGCTAAATGTGGAACAAGAAGGTCGCAGCAGCCATTCAGAATGCAGTCCAGTGTTACCATGTCATTTTATGATGAGAAAAAACAGCTACCACCCAGACATCCCTGGATCGTTTCTCTAAGAGGGTAGATAGAGCTGAATCTGGTGAGGAGCCAGAGCCTGTGCCATCAGCGTCAAGCATGAGTGCAGTTGCAGCCCGCTTCTGTCTCCGGTTGCTGGCCATCCTTCAGCCCCAACCTCTCCCTCCAGTCAGTAACTCTTCTTGCCTGTTCACTTGGTGCCAGTCCCTGCGTACCAGCTGAGTTGTACTAGTATAATGTACTGCTGTATTTTTTTAAGGTACTGCTCTGTAAGATAAAAAAATATTTTATTTTTTTGTGGTTTTATGTATTATTTGTGTGAAAAGTATTTTAAACCTATTACAGTATAGTACTATGTATCCGATTGTGTTAGTTGGGTACCTAGGCTAACTCGGTTGAACTAAGGAACGTACTGGACTTAACAAATATGCTCTTAGAACAGAACTTGTTTGTATGTAGGGGACTTACTGTACTCTTTCTAGATAAAAGAAATATTGGTGCTACATGAGTAGCACTTACACATTTCTCATTCACCAGTCTCTTGGATATTGTCAGGGATAGACTAAACAGATTGTTTTTATACTAGCCGAAAATGTCATAACCTCTCTAAATTGTCCAAAAATTATACATTATTTTAAGAATAACAAAAAATTCTAAAATAACTCTCAAACTGTAGAATAACATCTTGATTTATATTAAATCTTCAACAGAATAGTGAAAGTAACTTTGATTTACAAGGTCCCTGTGTTTTTCTCCTATATATGACAGTTGTACATACTCAAGTGAGGATAATAAAATCAACTGAACTATGATTAAGATAGAACTGAGTGGTAATTTTGTACAGCAAGTTTGTGTGCCAGTTACAGAATATGGTATTAAACTTTAAAAATAACCCCCTCACACACACACACACCCCCCTTACCCATGTATACAGATAGGTAGGTAATGACTGAATGGATCAGTACTTAGCCAAAGAGTGTTCCTCAAATAGAGTAAAGCTTAATTTGGGATTTATAACACTTAAGCTAGGGCTAAGTAGAATTGATCTCTGAGGAGAAAAAAGATTATAAACACCGTATAGTCTTCTCCATAGCTATGAGTTCCACATCCATGAATTTTAACTTGGTTTGGAAATAGGAAAAAGATACCAGAAAGTTTCAAAAAGAAAACTTGAATTTGTTGTACCCTCTCAACTACATAGCATTTGTGATACTTTTGGTGTTCTAAGTAATCTAGAGATTTAATTAAAAGTATATGGGAGAAGGAGAACCGTTGCAAAGGTTATGTGCAGAACTATAGTATTTTATATAAGGGACTTGAGCATCAGATTTTGGTATCCCAGGGATCAGGGGGAATCTTAGAACCAATTCCTTATGGATACTGAAGGACAGCTGTACATTTAGAATGTAACTCAATAATTATGCTCCTTACAAAACATTCAAACTGCTGGAAATAATTTCATTCAACATACACATGGATTACTAATGCAGTCTTGATTGTCTAAATATTTTGATGTAGCATATGTATTTATTGATTTACAAATAAAAGATGTACTGAGTGCTTAAGACTTGTTTGAAAAAATGTGGCTATTGGATCCTATAAGCAGTTTTCCCAGAATGAGTTTTTTACTCCAGTTTTATTGAGAGATAATAGACATACAGTACTCTGCTGTAAGATGTTATAGCATAATGATTTGACTTATTAATAACTAAATGATTATTTCAGTAAGTTTAGTGAACAGCCATTAGATAAATTATAATGATAGAAAACTTTTATTCTTGTGATGAGAACTCAGGGTTTATTCTCCTAATTTTAATGCAGAACGTATAGCAGTGTTAATTACATTTATCATGTTGTACATTATATCTTTAGTACTTACAACTGGAAGTTTGTACCTTTTTACTGCCTTCATCCATTTCCCCTCCCCTAACTCCCCACCTGATAACCACAAATCTTTTTCTGTTTATTTGTTTTTTTGGGGAACTATAAAGACCTACAATACTGTGTTCCTGTTATACAACAAAGTCATGTGGTATTTATACATTTTCAAACGAATACAATGTCTCATTATGTACTGTACAAAGATGTTACATAGTTATTGCCTGTTAATCATACACTGTACATTTCACACCTGAGTCATTTACTTTGCAACTAAGTATTTGTACCTGTTAATCTCCTTCACTTACTTCTTTCCTCCTTTGATCTCTGGCAACCACCACTTTCTGATGATGTTGTGTTCATGTTTTAGATTCCACATATAGTGAAAGGCATGCACGTATTTCACTTGGCATAATACCCTCTAGGTCCATCCATATTCTTGCAAATGGCAAGATTTTCTTGTTTATGGCTAGTCTTGTACAGTGTGTGTATACTACATCTCTACATCTTTACTCATTGTGCATTGATGGGTACTTGGGTTGCTTTCGTATCTTTGCTGCTGTAAATAGTGCTGCAAACATTGAAGTGCATGTAAATTTTTAAATTGGTGCTTTTGGCTTTTCAAGGTCTATGCCTGGAGTGGAGTTGCTGGATGATATGGTAGCTCTATTTTTCTACCTTATTTGCTGTCTTGATAATAGCCGTTCTGATCGGTGTGAGGTGAGATCTCATTGAGACTTTGATTTTCATTTCCCTGATTAGTGATGTTGAGCATCTTTTCATGTCCCTGTTGGCCATCTGTATGTCGTTTTTGGAGAAACATCTGTTCAGATCCTCTGCCCAGTTTTCAGTAGGCTTGTTTTTATTGAACTTAATCTATTTTGAATTTATTTTTGTGAATGGTGTGAGAGAGTAGGCCAGTTTCTTTTGCATGTAGTTGTCCAGATTTCCTAACACTGCTTTTTCAGAATATTTTATTTTTGGTTGTGCTGGTCTTGGTTGCTGCACATGGGCTTTCTCTAGTTGTGGTGAGAGGAGACTGCTCTGTAGTTACAGTGCGAGGGCTTCTCGTTGCGGTGGCTTCTCGTTGCTGAGCACTGGCTCTAGGGCTCGAAGGCTCAGTAGTTGGTGGCATATGAGCTTAGTTGCCTCGCAGCATGTGGGATTTTCCTGGACCAGGGACTGGACTGGTGTCCCTTGCGTTGCAAGGCAGATTCTTAAGCACTAGACCACCAAGGAATCCCCCAACACCCCTTATTGAAGTGGTTGTGTTTTTCTCATTGTATATGCCACTTTGTCATAGGTTAAGTAACGATAAGTGTGGGTTTATTTCTGGGCTCTGTATTCTGTTCCATTGACCTATGTGTCTGTTTTTGTGCCAGTACTATCCTGTTATGATGACTATAGCATTATAGTATGGTTTGAACCAGGGAGTGTGAGGCCCTCAGCTTGCTTGTTTTTCCTCAAGACTTTTGGCTGTTCAGGGCACGTGTGTTCTCAGTGAAAAATACCATTTTGGCTGTTCAGGGTGTCTGTGTGTGTGTGTGTGTGTGTTCTCAATGAAAAATACCATTGTGTGTGTATGTGTTTTCTCATACAAGTTGTTTAATTAGCTGTAGTTCTGTGAAAAATACCATTACTATTTTAATAAGGATTGAATTGATCTGTAGAGTTCCTTGAGTAGTATGTAGTTGTTTTAACAAATCCTTCCAGTCCGTGAACACCGTATGTCTTTCCATTTATCTATATCATCTTCAGTTTCTTTTATTGATGTCCTGTAGTTTCTCAGTACAGGTCTTTAACCTCCTTAGTTACCTTAGTCTTAAATATTTTATTCCTTTTGATGCAGTTCTAAATGGGATTGTTTCTTAATTTCTCTTTCTGATGGTTTGTTGTTAGTGTATATAAATGCAACAGGTGTCTGTATATTGATTTTTGTCTCTGGCAGCTTTACCAAATTCATTGAGCTATAGTAATTTCTGTTGGCATCTTGAGAATTTTCTTTGGTGTTCTGTGTGACTTGCAGGATCTTTGTTCCCTGATCAGAAATCCAACCCAGGGCCACCAAATCCTCACCACTAGACCACCACTAGGGAATTCCAGGATTTTCTATGTATAGTATCATGTCATCTGTAAGCAGTGACAGTTTACTTTTTTGCAATTTGGATTCTATTTTTCCTACCTGATTGCTACGACTAGGACTTCCAATGATGTCTTGAATGAAAGTGGCAGGAGTGGACATCACTGTCGTGTTCCTAATGTTAGAGAAGATGCTTTTGCCTTTTCACCATTGAGAATGATGTTAGCTGTGGGCTTGTCATTTATGGCCTTTATTGTTTTGAGGTATGTTTCCTCTATACCACTTTGTTGAGTTTCTATCATAAATGGATGTTGAATTTTGTCATATTTTTCTACATCTGTTGAGATGATCATATGATTTTTGTTCTTCAGTTTGTTACTGTGTATCCCTTTGATTAATTTGCAGGTATTAGTCCATCCCTGGGATAAATGACATTTGATCTTGGTGTATGATCCTTTTAATGAATTGTTGAATTCTGTTTGCTAATATTTTAAGAATTTTTGCATGTGTGTTCATCAGTGATACTGACCTGTAAATTTCTTTTTTAGTGTTATCTTCATTTGGTTTTTGTAGCAGGATGATACTGGTCTTGTAGAGTGAGTTGAGGAAATGTTACTTCCTCTACAGTTTTTTTGAAATAGTTTGAGAAGAATAGGTATTAACTCTTCTCCGGAGGATAGAATTCACCTGTGAAGCAGTCTGGTTCTGAACTCTGTTTTCTGAAAGTTGTTTTATTACTGATTCAGTGTTATTCCTGGTAATTGGTTTGTTCACATTTTTATTTGTTCTTAGTTCAGTCTGAGGACATTGTACATCTCAAGGAATTTATCGTTTCTTTGAGGTTGTCCGTTTATCAGTATATAATTGTTGTAATCTCTTAGGATCCTTTTTGTAATTCTGTGGTGTCAATTGTAACTTTCCCCTTTTCATTTCTGATTTTATTGATTTGGGCTCTTTTGTTGTTGAGACTGGTTAATCAATTTTATCTTTTCAGAGAACCAGCTCTTAGTTTCCTTAATCTCTTGTGTTTTAAATCTCTGTCTCTCTTATTTCTGCTCTAATCTTTTAATTCCTTTCCTTCTGCTCACTTTGGGTTTTATTTGTTCCCCCTTTTCTAGTTCTTTTAGATGTAAGAATAGGTTGTTTATTTGAGGTTTTTCCTTTCCTGAGATGAGCTTGTAGCACTGTGAACGTCCATTAGGACTGCTTTGGCTGCATCACACAGATTTTGGATTGTTGTGTTTTTGTTTTCATTTCCGGGTATTTTTAAGTTCCTTTTTTTGTTGATAATCTTCAGTGATCCATTGATTAGTAGCATGTGGTTTAGCATCATATTTACATTTAATGTGATTACTGATAGGTACTTATGGCCATTTTGTTAATAGTTTTGGAATGTTTGTGTGTTTTTTTTTTTTTTTGCAGTTTTTTTCTCCCTTGTATGTATTTTCTAGTCTCATAACATTGTAGTCGGCAGATGATATGATTTCAGTTTTGTTAAATTTATGGAAACTTGTTTTGTGGTGTGGAAAATCGCTAGACCATTCAGGTATGACCTAAATCAAATCCCTTATGATTATACAGTGGAAGTGAGAAATAGATACAAGGGCCTAGATCTGATAGATACAGTGCCTGATGAACTGTGGAATGAGGTTCATGATATTGTACAGGAGACAGGGATCAAGACCATCCTCATGGAAAAGAAATGCAAAAAAGCAGAATGGCTGTCTGGGGAGGACTTAGAAATAGCTGTGAAAAGAAGAGAAGTGAAAAGCAAAGGAGAAAAGGAAAGATACAAGCATCTAAATGCAGAGTTCCAAAGAATAGCAAGAAGAGAGAAGATCAATGCACTATAGTGCTTCAGCGATCAATGCAAAGAAATAGAGGAAAAAAGTAAAATGGGAAAGACTAGAGATCTCTTCAAGAAAATTAGAGATACCAAGGGAATATTTCATGCAAAGATGGGCTTGATAAAGGACAGAAATGGTATGGACCTAACAGAATCAGAAGATATTAAGAAGAGGTGGCAAGCATACACAGAAGAATTGTACAAAAAAGATCTTCATGACCTGGATAATCACGATGGTGTGATCACTCATCTAGAGCCAGACATCCTGAAATGTGAAGTCAAGTGGGCCTTAGAAAGCATCACTACAAACAAAGCTAGTGGAGGTGATGGAATTCCAGTTGAGCTATTTCAAATCCTGAAAGATAATGCTGTCAAAGTGCAAATTTGGAAAACTCAGCAGTGGCCACAGGACTGAAAAAGGTCAGTTTTCATTCCAATCCCAAAGAAAGGCAATGCCAAAGAATGCTCAAACTACCGCACAATTGCACTCATCTCACATGCTAGTAAAGTAATGCTCAAAATTCTCCAAGCCAGCCTTCAGCAATACGTGAACCATGAACTTCCAGATGTTCAAGCTAGTTTTAGAAAAGGCAGAGGAACCAGAGATCAAATTGCCAACATCCACTGGATCATGGAAAAAGCAAGAGAATTCCAGAAAAAACATCTATTTCTGTTTTATTGACTATGTCAAAGCCTTTGACTGTGGATCACAATAAACTGTGGAAAATTTCTGAAAGAGATGGGAATACCAGACCACTTGACCTGCCTCTTGAGAAACCTGTATGCAGGTTAGGAAGCAACAGTTAGAACTGAACATGGAACAACAGACTGGTTCCAAATAGGAAAAGGAGTACGTCAAGGCTGTATATTGTCACCCTGCTTATTTAACTTCTATGCAGAGTACATCATGAGAAATGCTGGACTGGAAGAAACACAAGCTGGAATCAAGATTGCCAGGAGAAATATCAATAACCTCAGATATGCAGATAACCTCTTAATCTTCTACCCCTATCTTGTCCTCTCTTCCTTTTCCCCTCACCCCTCTGGTAAACACTAGCTTGTTTTCTGTATGTTTTTTTCTGTTATATTCACAAGTTTTATTTTTTAAACTCCCCTTATAAGTGATAGCATACATTATTTTGGCTTTTTTTCTGACTGTACTAAACATAACATGGTTCATGTCCATTCATGTTGTTGCAAACAGCAGTTTCATTCTCTTACGGCTAAGTGGTATCCCACTGTGTGTGTGTGTGTGTGTGTGTGTACACACCATATCTTATCTGTTCATTTGTTGATGGACACCTGGGTTGCTTCCATACCTTGGCTATTGTAATAATGCTGCTGTGAACACAGATGTCCTCATTTCTTTTTGTTTGCTTGCTCTTTTCACGTTCAGCTCCAGTGAGTCCCACTGCTGTCTTCTAGCTTGTGGATCCATTCCTCTGTATCGTCTAATCTGCTATTGATTCCTTCTAGTGTATTTTTTATTTGTTATTATATTCTTCGTCTCTGGCTCCTCTTTATATTTTATCATGCTTTGTTAAAACTCTCTTAACATTTTGCTCTGTTCACCCACAGCACTTTGTCTCAGGTGCGGAACATCACTGTGATCATTGCCTGGTGATTAGGGCTGTATGCCATAGAGGCACCCCCTATTTGTGCCTGAACTCTTCTGTTGTGGTGGGCTGATTACTGTGGGCTGTCTGATGGATGTGGCTGGCCCAAGCCCGGTTGGTTTCCAGGCCTTGCCTTGTGCAGAGGCTGCCATTTGCTGGTGGGTGGGGCTGGATTACAAGGCTGCTGGTTGTGGAGCTTTAGGGGATCCTGGACTCCAGCTAGTCCACCAGTGGAGTGAGTGAAGTGGTGTGGGGGGTTGTGGGGAATGAAGGGGTAAATGTGTCCCAGGTCTAATATTGGCTTGCTTGTGGGCGGGGCCAGTTGCTGACATAGCTGGCTGCCAGGTCTGAGGTGTGGTGTTGGCTTACTGGTGAATGAGTGGGCAGCTGGCTAAGGGTTACAAGGTGTCTTGGAGTTGGTGTCTGCCTGCTGGTGGGTGGGATTGGGGCTTCTTGGGGCTGGTGGTGTCTTGCAGGGAGACAGTGCTGGAGCTAATGCCAACTCACTGGTGGGCAGAACTGGGTTCTCAGGTCTTTGGCTGCAAGGCCCCGAAAGTCCTAGAGCTGGAAGTGTTCTGCTGGTAGGTGGGACTGTATCCTGGACCAGCTGACTGAGGGTCCCAAGGAGTCCCAGAGCTGGTTTTAGCCTGCTGCTGTGCAGGCTTGGGCCCAAGGGGTCCTGTGGCAGGTACAGGCCTACTGGTAGGTGGGCTGGATCTTGATACGGTAGGGCGCAGGGCTGAAGCAGTCCTAGATCTGGTGTCTGCTTGCTGGTGGGCAGGGCCAAGGCCCAGGGTGTCTTGGGGTTAATGCTTACTGGGAGGTAGATCCAGCCCCTGAGGTCTTTAGCCCAGGGTCCTGGAGGTCCCAGAGCTGATGTTTTGTCCTGCTGGTGTGTGGAGTGGTGCCCATAGAATCCTGGCTCTACCCACTGATGGGTGAGCTTTGTCCTGTGAGTAGTGCCCATTGGTGGACCCAACCAGGGTCCGAGCCCTCTGGTAGAGATAGCCAGGTCCTGGGTTGACTATGGGCTCGGGATCATAAGGCAGCAGGCCTGTTGTTGGTGGGACTGTTTCTCCACCTGGTTAGTTGCTTGGCCTGGGCATCCCAATACTGATGCCAAGAGGCTGGTGGGAGGGGCTGGATCCTGAAGCTAATAAGCTGGAGAGAGGACTCCAAAATGGCACTTGCCCGCACCAGTGTTCATGTGATAGAACAAGTTCCCAAAGATAGTTGTGCCAGTGTCTGTGTTCCCAGGACAAGCTGCAGTTGCCTCCTGCCTCACCAGGAAACTCCAGGATCAGATGGTGGATCTGACTCAGGCTCCTTTCAAATTGCTGCTTCTGGCCAGAGTCCTGGAGTATGTGAGGGCTTGTGTGCATCTTTAAGAGTGGGGGTCTTTGTTTCCCACAGTCCTCTGGCTCTCCCAGAAGTAAGCCCTATTGGTCTTTAAAGCCAGATGTTCTAAGGGCCCATCCTGGTGCAGGATTCTCTGGGCTGGGGAGCCCATTGTGGGGCTTGGACCACTCACTCCATGGGAGAACCTCTGCAACTTTAAGTATCCTCCCATTTGTGGGTCATTCACCTGGGGCTATGAGTTTTAGCTATATCGCATCACAGGCCCTCTTACATGTCTTGTTACAGTTCCTTTTCTGGATATTTGATTGAAAATATTTGCTGCTAGTCTTCAGCTTTTCTCATCAGTAGTTTCCCTTTTGTAATTTTGGTGTGCCTGTAGGAGGAGGTGAGCTCAGGGTCTTCCTATCTGTGGCTATTTTGGCCACATCTCCATTATAATGAGTTTCGTTAAAAATTATATTTGAATATCATTTATTTGGGTAATCAAAGGCACTAGTGTAAGTATGCTGCTGCTTTTAGAATGGCCATGCCTGCCCACTATGGAAGTACACATATATGGGCAGCGTGACCCAGCTGGGAGCTTGTAAGGCATGGAATAAGACCAACTTGAGAATAATGACACAATTTAGTAGGGCCACGAAATGCTGTTGTCTCCCTATCTTGTTCACTTTTGTTACCATACGGCAGGCTGGCTTAAGTAGTTTCTCAGCAAGTGGTAATTCTGAACAGTCTGAAAGGGATGTAGCTAGGGCATGGATGGGACTAGGATTAGCTACCCTGTCACTTGTCAGCATGAAAGGTACTGTTGTAATCGCATGTGACTTCTCCGTGTTGTCTGTGAACCTAAATTCCATGAGGCCAAGAATGTCTTCTTGACTGGGATATACATACAGGTGCTTAATAGGAGTTGATATTGAATAAGTCTAAGCACTGGGACATGAGTCTTGAGCTGGCTTTAAAGCAGGAGATTGTGGGTCCCAAAGCCAAACCAAGGTTAGCTGTTGGCGTAACTTAGTTTAGGTTTTTAACTTTGTTCAGTTGGTAAGTCTGATTTTTTATTTTTCATTGTTCAGTCGCTAAGGTACTTATTCAGGGTTGATTTCCTTTAGGATTGACTGGTTTGATCTCCTTGCTGTCCATGGGACTCTCAAGAGTTCTCCAGCACCACAATTTGAAAGCATTAGTTCTTTGGCGCTCAGCCTTCTTTATGGTCCAACTCTCACATCCATACATGACTACTGGAAAAACCATGTTCTTCAACTGCTAAGTTGTATCCAACTCTTTGTGACCCCATGAAATGCAGCACTCTAGGCTTTTCTGTCCATCACTATCTCCTTGAGATTCCTCAAACTCGTGTACATTGAGTCAGTGATGACATCTAACCATTTCATCCTCTGTCACTCCCTTCTCTTGCCCTCGATTTTTCCCAGGATCAGGGTCTTTTCAGTTAGTCAACTCTATGCATCAGGTGGCCAGAGTATTGAAGCTTCAGTTCAGTCGCTCAGCCGTGTCCGACTCTTTGCAACCCCATGGCCTGCAGCTCTCCAGGCCTCCCTGTCCATCACCAACTCCTGGAGTTTACCCAAACTCATGTCCATTGAGTCAGTGATGCCAGCCAACCATCTCATCCTGTGTCATCGCCTTCTCCTCTTGCTTTCAAGCATCTATCTTTTCCAGCATCAGAGTCTTTTTCCAATGAGTCAAGTCTTCACATCAGGTGGCCAAAGTATTGGAGTTTCAGCTTCAACATCAGTCCTTCCAATGAACACTCAGGACTGATCTTTAGGATGGACTGGTTGGATCTCCTTGCAGTCCAAGGGACTCAAGAGTCTTCTCCAACGCCACAGTTCAAAAGTGTCAATTCTTCAGTGCTCAGCTTTCTTTATAGTCCATAATTACTGGAAAAACCATAGCCTTTACTAGGTGGACCTTTGTTGGCAAAGTAAAATGTCTCTGCTTTTTAATATGCTGTCTAGTTTGGTCATAACTTTCCTTCCAAGTAGTGAGCATCTTTTAATTTCATGACTGCAGTTACCATCTGCAGTGATTTTGGAGCCCCCCAAAATAAAGTCAGCCACTGTTTCCACTGTTTTCCCAACTATTTGCCATGAATTGATGGGATCGGATGCCATGATCTTAGTTTTCTGAATGTTGAGTTTTAAGCCAACTTTTTCACTCTCCTCTTTCACTTTCATCAAGAGGCTTTTTAGTTCCTCTTCACTTTCTGCCATAAGGGTGGTGTCATCTGCATATCTGAGGTTATTGATATTGGCAATCTGAAGGGCATGTCCCTGCTGGTTAGGGCCTGACAAAATGTGGTCCACTGGAGAAGGGAATGGCAAACCACTTCAGTATTCTTGCTTTGAGAACCCCACAAACAGTATGAAAAGGAAAAACCATGGCTTTCGTTTACATATAGACCTTTGTTGGGAAATTGATGTTTCTGCTTTTTAATAAGCTGTCTACGTTTGTCATAGATTTTCTTCCAAGGAGCAAATGTCTTTTAATTTCATGGCTGCAGTCACTGTCCACAGTGATTTTAGAACCCAAGAAAATAAACTCTGTCACTGTTTCCACTTTTTCAGCCCTTCTATTTGCCATGAAGTGATGGGACTGAATGCCATGATCATTGTTTTTTGACTGTTGTTTTAAGCCAGCTTTTTCACTCTCCTCTTTCACCATCAAGAGGCTCTTTAATTTCTCTTTGGTTTCTGCCATTAAGGTGGTGTCATCTGCATATCTGAGGTTACTGATATTTCTCCTGGCAATCTTGATTCCAGCTTGTGCCTCATCCAGCCCAGCGTTTCTCATGATGTACTATGCATATAAGTTAAATAAGCAGGGTGACAATATACAGTTTTGCATTCCTTTCCCAATTCTGAACCAGTCCATTCCATGTCCAGTTCTAACTGTTGCTTCTTGACCTGCATACATGTTTCTCAGGAGACAGGTCAGGTGGTCTGGTAGTCCCATCTCTAAGAATTTTCCAGTTTGTTGTGATCCACACAGTTAAAGGCTTTCGCATAGTCAATGAAGCAGAAGTAGATTTTGGGGGAAATTCCCTTGCTTTTTCTGTGATCCAGCAGATGTTGGCAATTTGATCTCTGGTTGCTCTGCCTTTTCTAAATCCAACGTGTATATCTGAAAGTTCTTGGTTCACGTAGTGTAGAAACCTAGCTTCAAGGATTTTGAGCATTACTTTGCTAGCATGTGAAATGAATTAATTGTATGGTAGTTTGAACATTCTTTGGCATTGCCTTTCTATGGGATTGGAATGAAAACTTACCCGTCCTGTGGCCACTGCTGTGTTTTCCAAATTTGCTGACATATTGAGTACATCTCTAACAGCATCATCTTTTAGGATTTTAAGTAGCTCAACTGAAATTCTATCACCTCCACTAGCTTTGTTCATAGTAATGCTTCCTAAGACCCACTTGACTTCACACTCCAGGATATCTGGCTCTAGGTGAGTACTTTTAATAAATGTTTTAAAGCTACTGATTAGATCTGTAGGTTCATGACAGTAACTGCAAATATCCATTGTATTGTGAAAAGGTGATAGTTGCATTTTCTGGTTATTTGGATTCTGAATTGTGTTTTTTGATTTAGTTTACTAAATTTTTTTATTTGATTTACTAAAAAAATTAGTAATACTTATTTACAAAAATTATATTTTAGTAATTTGTTTAAAAACTAGTTTAAAAGTTTGTGGCCATATTGTCTATCACACAGCCGGTTTTCTATAATATAGGGAATTTTTGACATTTACAAATACTGCTTTAAAAAAGATAAACATCTGAAAGCACCAGCACATTTAGAAGTTGCTCAGAAGTGTTTAATATAATGGCAAATTATATAATGAACTATTAACAGGAACTAGCAAAGGAAAACAGAAAATAGAACAAGGGCAGTGTGAAGTGACAAGCAATTGTGAGAGTCCCCATGTGGTTAGTAGTTTGTATGAAATGCATGTTAAATTATATATTAATATATTGTTACAAATTATTATTTTGGATAAAAGCACCATCATTGATTGTTTTTAGGAGCATGGTGATCCGAAAACATCCTTGAATTCTCACCATTCTCTTCTAAAACTCTCCTTTTAAAATTCCTGTTTTAAAAAATTGATAGATATTACCTTCTCT
The DNA here is from genome assembly GCF_001704415.2 of Capra hircus. NCBI lineage: Eukaryota > Metazoa > Chordata > Mammalia > Artiodactyla > Bovidae > Capra > Capra hircus. Next base: position 44,344,834 of record NC_030812.1, on the reverse strand, counting down.
CTCTCTTTCAGCATGGCTTACAAAGTCTTAGTTCCTCCACTGGGGATGGAACCTGGGTCCATGGCAGTGAAAGCAGGGAGTCTTAACCTCTGGACCACCAGGGAGTTCCCAATGTTGCCCTCTTATCCTTGTTTCAGTCCTACAGATCTGCCTTCAGAATACAACTATTTAGATATTTACCCAACTACTTAAGGTCAGCTTATCAAAATATCTCTCATATTCCAAATTTCAAAATGTCAACCTTTTCAGAAGATTTTTTTACTATCATGTTAGGTGAATTTCATTTATTTCTCAGTTAAGTTTCAGTATTTTTATATGCTTATTTTTGGTTCACACCTTCTCAGGCCACATCCTGTACTAGGCCTTCCTCTAAGATCACAGTAACATCTGCCTAGATTGACCTTACCACATTTTAAAAAAAATTCATTTATAGATAATTTACAGATATCTTCATGTCATTTCCCTGATTTAAATATTGGAAAAAAAACCCTTCAGTAATTTTCCTGCTTGTTGGACGTTATCTCAGATGTTTGCCCAGTCATTCTAGACTTGTAGAGCTCTCTATGAAAGCTTTCTTTTCACCTCTCTCTCAGATTTCTTGCTGCAGCAAAGCTCATTTGCCTCCTGAGTTTCTCATGACTTCATTTTCATCCTAGTGGGGTGGGACAGGCTAAATTCAGATAGCAGATCTGGTACTTACTTGCCTTAGTGGCCTTAGAATTCAGTTCAGTTCAGTTCAGTTGCTCAGTCGTGTCCAACTCTTTGCGACCCCATGGACTGCAGCATGCCAGGCCTGCCTGTCCATCACCAACTCATGTCCATCGAGTCGGTGATGCCATCCAGCCATCTCATCCTCTGTCGTCCCCTTCTCCTCCTGCCTCCAATCCCTGCCAGCATCAGAGTCTTTTCCAATGAATCAACTCTTCGCACAAGGTGGCCAAAGTACTGGAGTTTCAGCTTTAGCATCATTCTTTCCAAAGAACACCCAGGACTGATCTTTAGAATGGACTGGTTGGATCTCCTTGCAGTCCAAGGGACTCTCAAGAGTCTTCTCCAACACCACAGTTCAAAAGCATCAATTCTTCGGCATTCAGCCTTCTTCACAGTCCAACTCTCACTTCCATATGTGACCACTGGAAAAACCATAGCCTTGACTAGACGGACCTTTGTTGGCAAAGTAATGTTTCTGCTTTTGAATATGCTATCTAGGTTGGTCATAACTTTCCTTCTAAGGAGTAAGCATCTTTTAATTAGAATTAGAGACAATAAATACAAATCCTGGAATGGAGTCTGGCCAATGGGAGGGACTTCTTTTAATCATATTCTCCTTGCATCCATTATGACCACAAGTCCGCTGATCTAGATTTGAATTCGACTCGCCCCCATTTTTTCACCTGTGTTGCCTGAGTACTCTACTCACATTTACATTCACTGCCTTGCTGCTTTGTATCTTCTCTCCACAGCAGATTATAACATCATCTTGAGTTTTCTTCTAACCCCAGGGACCTCATGTCCTGTATCCTGTGCACAGTAGGCATTCAGTAAAGGATATTGCTTGGCAGGGAAATCAGCTGTGCAGCTTTCTCAAATTTACAAGAGGAAAAGACAGTTGTTATTGTCCATGCAATAAATTATTACTTAAGTGACGAGAAACATTCTAATAAAACAGTGATCTTAAAAAGTTGATACAGTGTCAGATGTGTAATAGAATAACTTTCCCAGTTAAAAACAGAGCATCTCTCTGTATTAATACTTTTTTCACCTTTTCTCACAATCGTTTATTTTTTTTTTTCCTAAGAGACATGTGAGAAGACCAAATCTCTGTAATTAATTCCTTTAATCACCAGATGCAAGCACTGCATTGGGCATTCTCAGAAGGCATCACTAATAGTAGGTAGACTCCTAACAGTATGCACAGAATACTCCCACAAGACAGATTGCCGGACTAGAAAGCAAAGAAATAATACAAATTCTATTACACATAAATCCTTCACTAGTCACCCTTAAGGGTTTCATGAGATAAATACTGTATGTAATAATACTATGCTTTCATGTTGAAGAACATATCCTTAACTTGATCAATTAGAAAAAAATTTAACCTAAGTTAAATCAACTATTATTTTCATATAAGCTCTGGAAATCTCCATGAATATGTAAGAATGTGTAGCAGTTGTATAAGCTGGTGTTCTGAAATTTGAGGTTCCATTCTTTAAATCAGTCATATTTCTTTCCCTGGTGGCTCAGACAGTAAAGAATCTGCCTACAATGTGGGAAGACCTGGGTTCAGTCCCTGGATGGGGAAGATTCCCTGGAGAAGGGAATGGCTATCCACTCCAGTATTCTTGCCTGGAGAATTGCATGGACAGAGGAGCCTGGTGGGCAACAGTCCATGGGATTGCAAAGAGTTGAACACGACTGAGTGACTAACACTTCTTTCATTACAAAAGTAGCAAGTGGAAAATTTCAAAAATGAAGGAGGAAAAACAAAAACATACTACCATCCCCAAATGTGGACTAATGCATTAGTTAGTTACTTTTGGCTGTGCTGGATCTTGGTTGCTGTGCTCAGAATTTCTGTAGTTGCAGTGGGTGGGTGCCCCTCTCTAGTTGCAGTGCTCAGGCTGCTGCTCATTGCAGTGGCTTCTCTCGTTGCGGAGCACAGGCTCTAGGGCGTGCAGGCTTCAGGAGTTTCGGCTCCTGGGCTCTCGAGCCCAGGCTCAATAGTTGTGGCACACAGCCTTGGTTGCTCCACAGCATGTGGGATCTTCCCGAATCAGGGATGGAGCCCTGTATTGGCAGGCAGACACCACCACTGAGACTCCAGAAAAGCCCCCTGGACTAATCCTTTTTAGAATTTACCTTCTTTAACTTTTTTCCTCGATGTCTATTATTTTAAAACTTAGTTTATTTAAAAATTGTATTTTGCTTTGGAAGGTGTAATGGGAGTAAAGAATGCTATAAGGAGCTGCAAATTTAAGTATCAAAATCCAGGGACTTCTGGGGGTCCAATGTTTAAGACTCTACACTTTCACTGCAGGGGGTGTGGGTTCAATCCCTGGTTGGGTAACTATGATCTCACCTTGGTTGTGATGCAGCCAGAATTTTTTTTTTTTTTTTAAGTATCAAAGTCTAGGTAAGATATACCAGGAAACTGCTAAAGGCATGTCTATATAATGAAGTCACTCAGTTGTGTCTGACTCTTTGTGACCCCATGGACTGTAGCCCACCAGGCTTCTCCATCCATGGAATTTTCCAGGCAAGAGTACTGGAGTAGGTTGCCATTTCCTTCTCCAGAGGATCTTCCCGACCCAGGGATTGAACCCAGGTCTCCCGTGTTGCAGGCAGCCACTTTACCAGCTGAGCCACCAGGGAAGCTCTTTCCTTTTCCTTTCCTTCTGAAAATAGAAAAACTGTCCCCAATTTATTTTTAAATTGAGACACTTATCACTTTTAAATAATTGGTACCTATGAATTAGTTCCTCCTCAGTCTTGTCTCATGTAAACTATTATTTGTTTAGCATGTTTCAGGGGGCATTATAGACACTTACGTCCAACTTCTCTGCCCTATGACTAGAAATTCAATGTTAAGAGGTTGCATCAATGAAGGAATGAGGGTTAGGGCTATTAGTTTTCTAACTCCTAGAAGAGGCAAATTCTTTTTCTGTTTCAAAAGCACTTTGAAATCAATAAGACATTATTTAGGACAAAAGGCCCTTCCCTATATCAGCATTTCCCAAAATGTGTTTGGAAATCTGGATAAGTCCGTTCTAAGAGATGGCACTAGCCTAAATTATTCAAGCAAAGGTTCCATGGCTGAGTCTGTTGGAGGAATCCACTTTTTTCTGGCATGATTTCTCAGACCCTTTACTACATTAATGTGCATTGGGAATTTTCCAAAGATTTTCTTGTGCATGTAGTATGTTTTTTGTCTGATTTTTTGGTGTGTGTTTGATTTTTTGTGTCAGTAGGCATACTTTTCATCCATTATCCGACCCATGCACAAACTAATTTGGATTAATATATGTCATGTAAGCTCTCCTGGAAGGGCTATCTAGGCTTTGAAGAGTTATTGCAATATCATTGCCTCATAAAAGGTCATTAGATTTGGTCTTTCCCAGGCTTTGTTTGATGACAATCAGTTCTTTCTGGTATGTGGACTTTGTACACTGGTGTAAGTATGTGGTTTCAAAGTAACATAATGGAAAGAAGCAGCACTCATTGTTTATAGGAATATTAATTCTTTATTGAGAATCAGAAATATTCTGATTTTTACTGAATTCAGAGGTAGTCATGACCCCTACCCAACAAGACTTTATAGTCTTAGACAATTTGTATGTTTTCTTAATTATAGTACAAAAGAAAGTCACTGCGAAAACTTGTAAAATCATCTTATGCAATATCTATAAAAGGCTATGGAGTAGTTCATATGCTAAAGTATGATAAAACAATTTATGGTCAATACAGTACAATGCCTACTTTTCAGTGATATAATGTAAACGTCTGTAATGAAGTTAGACGTCTCCCCAAATTTCTGCTTTAGGTGCTGTGAACTTTTTTCTCTTGAACCAAAATTTTCTCCCCTTCCACCCAGTCTAAATCAGTCATAAAATAGGCATCAACTGTATTATCACTGTGTAGAATAAGAACCAAATTTCTCAATAAGCAACTTTCCCTGTTACAGTGAAACAATATGCTATGTTCATTTTTCTATATTCCCTAGGAAAAGATATTTTGTTTCCAGATCGTATAGAACTTTCAATTTAAAATAAGAACTAAAGCAACTCACTTTCCATGAGGAATACACAGCAGTCAGAAATCTGCTTGCCACAGTTGCTATATTTTTCTGTTTGATAACCGCCCGACCCCTTTAACCTAATTTGTATATATAATGTTTTAAGAATAGCAGTTTGCTGGAGCACTTAGTTCATTTATTCAGTTCTCACCGTGTGCTAGGATTTGAGAATAAATAAATTTTCCAAACAAATTAAGTAGACCTTGGTCTCAAAGACCTCACACCAGAGAAAATCAGCCATGGAAGCAGAAGATCATAATACAGTGTGGTAAGTCCCATAACAGAAGTAACCTGTGTGATTTGGGGAGCAAAGAGGCAGGGCCCTCAGATCAACGGGTGGCGGTGGGGGCGGGGTGCGGCGCAGTGAAACTGAGAAGTGAAATGGGACAACGGGCAGCAAAGGCTTCCCAAGGGAATTGAAACCTGAACTGAGGTTTCCTTTTTTTTTTTAAAGGGAATCATCAATCTTTAAGTTTTACTTGTTTACTCTTAACAGACTAGTCTTTATTTCTGTCGCAGTTTCACATCAGCAAGTAAGAAAGATGTAATTTACATCTTTTAATTTAGCATGTATACCTTGAAACCTTCACTTTGTAGAGTACATTATCACAAAGCACCTTATGAAACATTATTTTAATATATAATAGTTACTATCTTTATACATAAAATCTACCATTTTAACCAGTTTGAGTATATAATTCAATGGCATTAAATACTTCACAACGTTGTACACCCATCATCACTATTTTCAGAACTTCCTTACCTTAAACAGAAACTCTGCACCCAATAGACAGCCTTAACTGAGTTTTAAAGGTGGTGTGGGAAAGAAAATGTAGTGGGTCAGAATGGCACTGCCAGACACAGGGAACACACACGGCATGTTATGTGTGTAGGAACTACATGCAGTTGATTGCTGATTGTTTTAAATAGACCCCTTTCCCTAGTGCTACATGGAGGTTGCATTTGAAGAGGAGAAGGCTGGGAGCAAGGGACCAGTAAAGCTGCTGCTGTGGTGCAGGTGAGTTACGATGGCCTAAACCTGGTGGGGTTAGTAGCCATGAAGAGAATGTAGAATCAACCAACACAAACAACAATCTTTATTGTTATTTGAAATCTTTGCTATTTGATAACATATGAAAGAAATGATTTCATGTTTGAATTTGAATAATAATAATTTGAATCCTTTAAAATTCCTTTCATATTGTTTGATAACAATCTTTGTTATTTGTTATTGTAAATGAAAGTCAGAGACTGACTGAATAGAGGGGATGAAGGAGCAGGAGGAGGTATTAAGGGGGACTTCCAGGTTTTTAGTTTGGTGCTATCAGTAACTGAGAGAATGCAGGAGGAAAAGCAGCTCTGGGGAGAAAAGTATGTACAATTTTTCAACATAATGAATTTGAGGTATCTATGGGTCACATCCAGGTAGATGTGTCCAGTGGGCAGTCAGACCTGAGTCTGAAGTCTGGCATTTGGGGGTCATCAGCATACCTGAGGAGTGTGGCATCTGGTTTCAGAAAGGCAGGGACCCTTAACCTATTATTTTGGGGGCTCTGTAGACAAATTTGTCATCCCATCAGGTCTGTATTTTCTTGGGCTTCTGTGACATGGTTGCCTATTTTCTCTTACATTTCCTTAGAACATTGGCAGAACTTAATATTCCCAGTCCTATGTCATTTCTCCCTGTACTGAAAATTATATATGGCACCATTTCTTCACACGGAGCACACGTGGCAAGGCCTTGCATGTATTAGCAGTATGCTATATGCTCACTCAGCTGTGTCCCACGCTGCAACCCTTTGCCCTGTAGCCCCGCCAAGCTCCTCTGTCCGTGGGATTTTTCAGGCAAGAATACTGGGCTGGATTGCCATTTCCTCCTCCAGGGGATCTTCCTGACCCATGTATGTAATAGGTAATCAATAAATATTCATCTTCATTGCTTATATTCAAATGGCTGTCTGTATACAAAATTAGTTCTTTTTTTTTTTTCCCTTGCAGGATCTTTTTTTAGCTTCTCAAGTTTAACTTCTTATAAATTTCTAAGACCACTTCAAGATTAAGTGTAAGTGAGCAGTACTTGATGGGCAGGTATCTTCCACATAATGACTAAATCATTCCTTTCATTATCACCGTACATTGGTTGTTGCAGGATTTGAAAATAAACATTTCTCTTCTTAGGGAAGGATCATGGAGTTTATCCAATCAAGGTCCCACAGAGGGAGTTAAGAGTTGCAGTAACCTGGCATGATTAATCCCTGATTCCAGGTGATGATGGGGGTTGAGTTTCACATTTTGCTTTATTTGAACAATATGTGAAAAAGAGTCACTAAAAATAAGAACAGACTGGGTTTTGTTGCAGCTGAGTGGCCTTGCAGTTCACTGTAAAGAGGAATCCTGGGACATAAAGGATTTGATTCTGAGATATGATCCAATTGTCCTCTGAATGGAAGTAAAATATCCTTTTTAAGAGCACTGAAGTTCTGGGATTTAGGGGGAATAGTCACCTTTGTGAGATGTGGACCATGTCCAGGGACTGTAACCTGAGAGGAAACAAGAAACAGTTATCTGAGTGATTTCAGATGTTTTGTGGTGCCAGCACTGAAAACCCTGATATCCACTAAAATGCAGCCTTTATGAAACACACGTAACAACCTGCCAGGTCTCCCCGGGCTTAGAAACAGCGTCAGTCCTGCTCACTGAGTTATCCTGCTGATGTGGAGTACTGTGGTTAATGCCGTTGCTGAGAATTACAAAGTGAAATAAAGACAGCTCCTTTATCTGGAGATGTCAGAATTCGAAAGCAACAGACTGATTTCTGTCCCCATCATTTATCATGGATTGCAAAGGTAAAAGAGTTGACTGTTTCTCTTTGTCCCAATCTCTGCTTACTATCCTGATTCAGAATCTAGATTTACGTGGAAATCTTTTCTCAATTTATTCCATTTTCCTGCAACTGATTTTATATATTTCTGTGTGTGTATATATATATATATATATATAAATGTTGTTGCTTCCTTAAAAAGCTTTGATTTTACCTGGTTTTGTCCACAAATCTGAATCTTCAGCTAGATTTATCTTTTTGGTGGAGGAAATGATCAGGAAAACAATGACAAACGCTAAACTATGGACTGTTATTTACTGAGAAATGCTTTCATTATATATGGTAGCGGGAGAAGAGAATGGGGAATAACATTTACATGACCACTAACCAGCCTGTATTTAGTTATTCATCTCAGCTTCCACAGTCTTACCTTTCCCTTTTGTCCTAGACTAAAGCTGATTCGTGCTGCGTTAGTCTAACTAATTGGAAGTCAACAATTTATAACTTTAAATTTTATTAGAGTACGGTTGATTTACAAGTTTTTTGTTTCAGGTGTACAGCAAAGTGAATCTGTTATACATATACATATATGCAAGATGTGGCTTATTTATGGGACTGCATAAAAACAATTTAGATTCACCACAAGGAAAACCCTTTTTTTTTTCATATAATGAAAATGTCCCAGGAAAAAAAGGGCCTTTTTTAGGCAAAGATTCATAGTAAGTTGGGTCTTTCCAGTTCTGTTTATCTCCTCAGTAGGAGGAGAGACACTCAAGAAAAGGATGAGTACCTTACTCCAAGTGTGCTGGGCACTTTGGGAATAACCCCTGGATCGGGAAGATCCCCTGGAGAAGGAAATGGCAACCACTCCAGTATTCTTGCCTGGAGAATCCCACGGATGGAGAAGCCTGGTGGGCTATAGTCCACGGGGTCGCAGAGTCAGACACAACTGAGCGACTTCACTTTCACTTTCTGGAGTGGGAGTTTCTAATCCTACAGAATTGTACGAACTGAAAATGTATGCTATGGCTGGCATTAGACCCATTAAACAAACTAGATATAACTTGACATTCTAGAGGAAGCCACATCAGAAAGGAAGAGGAACATCTGGCCTACTAAATCAGCTACTTATTCATTTAGTTCATTTGCATAAACCCACTCAGCTTCAAACTAGGCCATGTATCCTTACAGAAGAAAAGCCTCAGAAACATTCATCTAAATAGAATTAAAATCTGGAATTTTACTTGGATTGATTGAAAAACTGACCTTCATCTGCTTATGAGAAGGCTGCAAAAATATGTGTCACTTAATATACTGGTAGACTTTGTGGATCAAATTTTATTTGTAATGAATTCTAAGGAACTTGTGTCCCAGTCAGTTTTTTAATAGTAGAAATTATGGTTCATAGAATAGGTGTTAAACTGGTATTTCATGAACCTTGGAAGAACTTTGACTATGTTGGCTGTTTCTATAGGGTTTTTTCCATTTTTTATCATGAGAAATGTGATTTGGCTTCTATTTTAAAAATTTCCAGTTGGGGAGAAAACATGATTTTGAGTTTGTTTTTACTATTGCCACTTTACCCACTCCCTCTGACAGATGCAAATCTGACATTGACTTTTTATTCTGTCCTGATGTATCTCCTTTTCCATATTCCAGACTTATTTTAGATTCTTTCTAGGTGAGTAAGTATTGAGTTCTATAGTATTTTAATAACAGTAATTAACATTGTATTCTTACCTCTATTACATAGGATCCAGGCAAGAGGAGGAGGTAATACTCTCCAAATTTGTTGGTTCTATAGGGGCAGATATGTTTTCTGTCTTGGACTTCTACAGTTACATTGGATAATGGAGTCTCATTCTGATCAAACACTTGGCCCTTTACACCTGCAAGACAAAAAAAGAATTAAGTGTTAATACCACATTTTATGGCGTAAGAAAAAAAAAATTCTTATAATTGTTTAGAAAAATAAGCCCAATATGTATTAGCTATTCTGAGTTAATAGAGTATTTGAGAGGGGATGGTAAACTTTTTTTAAAAATTGAAGATATAATAAAAACATATTAGCTTTAGGTATACAACATGGCTAAATGTATGTACTGTGAAATATTCACCAAAATATGCTCAGTTAACATAGTTAACACTTTTTTTGCATGATGATAACTTTTATTTTACTTTCTTAGCAAATTTCAAGTATACAATACAGTATTAACTATATTTACCATGCTGTACACTACCTCCCCAGGACTTATTTTAAACATACCACATTTTCTGTATCTATTTATCCATCTGATTAAGTTGCTTCCATTTCTTTTGGATAAATACCCTTAAGTAGAATTACTGGATCATATAGTAGTTCTGTTTCTAGTTTTTCTTAGACGCTCCATACTGTTTCCATAGTGCTGCACCAGTTTACATTTCTGTCAATAGTGCAGAAGGGTTCTCTTTTCTCCACATCCCTGCCAACACTTGTTACTTCTTATCTTTTGACAATAGCTATTCCAACAGGGGTAAGGTGATATCTCTTATTTGTCTTTAACTTTTGACATGTTAATTACAATATGTCTTGATGTGGGTCTCTTTTGGTTTATTTGGAATTCTCCAGGCTTCCTTGATCTGGATGTCTGCTTCCTTCTAGGAAGTTCCACGTTAGGGAACTTTTCAGCCTTTTTTTCCTTCAAATAACTTTTCTGTTTCTGCACCTTCTGGGACTCCTGTAATGTAAATGTTGGCCTGCTTGATGTCCCATAAGTTCTTTAGGCCGTCTTCACTCTTTTTCATTCTTTTTCTTTTCGCTGCTATGATTGGATGAATTCCATTGTCCTGTCCTTGGATTTACTTTCCTTTCTCCCGTCTCATCTCGTGTGTTATTGAACTCCTCCACTGTATTTATTTTTCAGCTCCATGACTTCTGTTTGGTACTTTCTTATATTTTCTTTCTGTTGAAATTATTTTGTTCATGCATAGTTCTGCTGAACTCAGGGAGCATCTTTATGACCACTGTTTTGAACTCTATCATGTACATCACTTACCTGTTTCATTAAGCTGTTTTCTGGGGTTTTATCTTGTTCTTTGATTAGGAATGTAGTCCTCTGTGCTGACACTGTGTGGGTTTATATGTATTAGATAAAACAACCATCGCTCCCAGTCTTGAAGGAGTGGGTTCATGTAAGAGATGAACTTACTATTCAACCCTACCCCAGCTCTGGGTTTTGTCTCCAATCTTTGTGATTACCCAAGCTGCTTACTTTAGTCTTAATGACTCCCATAGTTGAGAGTATGCCAAGGCCTGTTAGTGTCTCAAAGGGGAATATTTTGCACAAAGGTTCAGGTGTACTGGAAGCCAAACCCTCAGACAGCAGCTTTGAAGGTATACAAATGTATCTCTTTCGGGGAAGGCTGGGAGATGAGTGTTTCTGTCTATTGCCTTTGCACTGAGCCCTGGGGTGACAGCCAGTTAAGAACCATTTCTTTGTTTGATATCAGCTCTTTGAACTCGTGAGAATCAGGCCAGGAAAGAAAGTGTTCTCTGGGTAGTAGCCACAAAAGCCAAGGGGCTAGAAAGGTATACAAGCTCCTTTCTTGAAGACAAGTTGAGAGTGAAGATGGTGCCCAGTGACATCTAGAGATGATTGTAGTCAGCCACTAGATGTAAATTTAATTAGAAGCCTGCTCCTTAAGCCACAACTATGAAGATAAACTAATAGTCCTCTTTCTCCAAAAGACTGTTTTTGTTTTTCACTGCTGCCTCTCCCACTGTGTCCTGGGTACGGCTGGTTAAGAACTCCTTTTCTGTTTGTTACAGTCCCGTGGGATCCATGAACAAAAGCCCTGCTGGTCAAACAGAACCAGGGAATGAAGGGGTGGCAACTGTAGAAAACAGGGCACCAGACAAGTGCACAAACTCCTTTCCAGGAGACACTGGGATCCTGCAGGGAGGTGGAGGGACAGAGCAGAGATGGCAGCCTCCATCTTCGGAGAGTATTTCAGCTGACCCCTAGATATGCGTTAAATGAAATGACTGCCCCTCAGGCTGAAGCTTTCAGACAGGCAACTAGGCTTCTTTCACAGAAAGGCTGGGCACTTTTCCATCAGCTGCCTTAGCACTAGGTCCTGGGGGATAGCCAGGTAAGTCTGTGTGATTCCTTGAAGAACTGTTTCTCAATTTGCTATAGGTTTGTGGGTCTCATGTATGCATGCCCTCTCATTTTCAAGGCTATATGTTTCAAGAGTCTCTGGAAGGAACCAGTCCTGCTGACACCTGGACTTTAAGCCCAGCGAGACTGGTATTGAACTTCTGACCTTTAGAGCTGCACATTTAAATTCACTGTTATTAGGTGACAAGATGGTGGAGTAGAAGGACAAGCTCACCTCTTATGGAAACACCACTGACAAAAAAACCCCTGGAATCTACCAAAAGAGATACCCTACCTTCAAAGAAAAGGAAGAAGCCACAACAAGACAGCAGGTGGGAGGTACAATCCTGATGAAACCAAATCCCATACATGTTGGGTGGGTGACCCATAGGCTGAAAAATAATTATACCACAGAAGTTCTATAGGATTGAAAGTTCTGAGCTCCGTATCAGGCTTCCCAGCCTGGGAGTTGGGCAATGGGGAGGAGTCGTCCTTAGAGAATATAGCTTTCAAGGCCAGTGGGGTTTGATAGCAGGAATTCCACAAAACTAGGGGAAACAAAAATTCCACTATTGGCAGGCACGCACAGGGTCTCATACGCACCAGCACCCAGGAAAAAAGCAAAGACCTCATAATCAACTGGGGCAGACTTACCTGCCAGTATTGCAGGGTCTGTCGTGGAGGTGGGGGTGATGGCTGTAGCTCATTGCAGGGACAGGGACACTGGAAGTGGTAGTTCTGGGGAGTTTTCATTGGCACGAGCCCTCTGGAAGGCTGCCATTTTCTCACCAAGACTTGTCCCTGCCCAAAAGCCTGTAGGCACCAATGCTGGGAAGCCTCAGGCCAAATAATCAAAATGGTAGGAATACAGCCTCACCCATCAGCAGACAGACTGTTTAATGTCTTCTTGAGCACATAGCTGCCCACTAACCACACCCCCTGACACAGCCCTGCCCACCAGAGGGACAAAACTCATATCCACCCACCAGTGGGCAAAAATCAGTCCCTCACACCCGGAAGCCTGTACAAGCCTCTTAAACAGCCTCATCTACCAGGAGGCCAACAGCAGAAGCAAGAAGAGCTATAACCCTGCAGCCTGTTGAATGGAAGCTGCAATCACAGAAAGTCAGACACAGTGGCAGAGAACTATGTCCCAGATGAGTGAACAAGATAAAATGCCAGGACAAAAACTAATTGAAGGGGAGATAGGCAATCTATCTGAAAAAGAATTCGGAGTAATGATAGAAAAGATATTCCAAGATCTCAGAAAAAGAATGGAGGCATAGATTGAGAAGATACAAGAAATGTTCAACAAAAACCTAGAACTAAAGAACAAAGAGATTAAAAATCACAATCAATGAAATGAAACAGTACCCTAGAAGGAATCAATGGAATAACAGGCAGAAGGATGGATGAGTAAGCCAGAAGACAGAATGGTGGAAAGACTGTTGTAAGAGACAAAGACGGACACTACACAATGATCAAGGAATCAACCTAAGAAGATATGACAATTGTAAATACATAGGCACCCAGCATAGGACCACCTCAATATATAAGGAAAATACCAACAGCCATAAAAAGGAGAGATTGACAGTAATAGTAGGGGACTTTAATACCCCACTTTCATCACTGAACAGATCAGTTAGAGAATCAATAAGGAAACATAGGCCTTAAATGATACATTAGACCAAGCTGTATTCTTGACATCTTGAAATTTCGAGAATACAGTTAATAAAAGGCCATATATATTTTAAGACTCCACTCATTTTAAATCCTATTTTCCCATCTCAGTTTGTCTATTTCATTGACAAGTCATGTTATCTTAATGACATAAATGAGAAGAGGCCACAAGGATAAAAGTTATTAAATTCCATATTTTCTTCTCATTTTTTCAATGTAATCAAATGTAAACCTCCACTTTGATTTTTTCCTCTTTTGCATTTAAAAAAATAGGTTCCATTTATACTTATTCCTACTAGAGCTAACCTTTGAACAATGCAAGTGTTAGGGACATCGACCCTCCACACAGTTGAAAATCCACATACAGCTTTATGGTTGGCTCTCTCAGCGCTGGCAGAGTCCACCAACCATGAATTGGATATTACTAGAGTAGATATTTAGTGAAAAAACGAAACCAGTCCCCCACCCCACCCCACGCATATAAGTGTATTCATGCAGTTCATACATGTGTTGTTCAAGGGTCATATGTATCCTTTTGATCTTTAGGTAGTATCAACTGTTAAAATCAGTCATAATTTAGTAACCTGATTCTGCATTTATTCATTGAATTTCAGTAGCATTCATTTTTTGAAGAGAGATTTACATTATGTCCCAAGTCACTAAACATTCCCAAGCCTCAATTCCATCACCTATTAAATGGGCATAATATGTATATACCTTCCAGGATTGTCATGAAGATCAAATACAAGAGGAGGCTCAACAAATATTAATCCATTTCTTAATCCTTCTCTTTCTTATTTGGATGAGAAAAATGATACAAAGGAATAGAAAGACCACAGCTATGTAAGTCTGAAGTTGAATAGATACACTACATAAATTGCTGGGATCTCAATTCAACTTTGTTCCTCAGGAGCAAGAATATGTGAGGAAAGAAGCTATGCTTAGGTCTTCCTTCCTTAGGCCTGTGAACTAGCTTATAGTCTTCCTACTGCTTGGAAAATCTGTGCATTTATGCAAGATAGCTTGTGGTACTGGCAGTATGTGTGTTGGCATCTTTTGTATTTTTCATCATCTTCAAAACCAAAAAAAAAACCAACAACACCCAACTCATAGAAAAGTAAGCTATCTTTGAAACTGACTTTATACCATCCTTTGACATCTAAGATAATGCTAGAATAAGACTCAGGATGTTTGAAACTATCACAGCATTGTTGATTGGCTATACTCCAATATAAAAAGTTTAAAAAGATTCAGGATGCAAGGCAGAAGATACCAAGAAAAAAATTCCATGGTACTTTAAAAAAATCAGCAAACAGTAATCAAAACAGCATGGTACTGGCACAAAAACAGACATATGGATCAATGGAACAGAACTGAGAGCCCAGAAATAAACCCACCAACCTGTGGTCAATCTTCAACAAAGGAGACAAAAGAAATACACAATGGAGAAAAGACAGTCTCTTTAACAATTGGTGTTGGGAAAGCTGGAGAGCTGCCTGTAAATTAATGAAGTCAGAACACACACCATACACAGAAATAAACTCAAAATGGCTTAAAGACAAATAAAAAACATGACACTATAAAACTCCTAGAAGAGAACATAGGCAAAACATTCTCTGATGTAAATCATAGCAGTTTTCTTAGGTTTCCCAAGGCAATAGAAATAAAAACAAAAACAAATGGGACCTAATCAAACTATAAGCTTTTGCGCAGCAAGGGAAATCATAAACAAAATGAAAAGACGACTGGGAGAAAATATTTACAAATGATCCAACTGACAAGGGATTAATCTCCAGAATATATAAACAGCGGGGCTTCCCTTGTAGCTCGGTTGGTAAAAAATCTGCCTGCAATGCAGGAGACCTGGGTTCAGTTCCTGGGTCAGGAAGATACCCTGGAGAAGGAAATGGCAACCCACTCCAGTGTTCTTGCCTGGAGAATCCTAGGGACGGGGGAGCCTGGTGGGCTGCCATCTATGGGGTCGCACAGAGTCGGACACGACTGAAGCGACTTAGCAGCAGCACCCTGGTTAGAATGGCCATCATTAAAAAGTCTACAAATAACAAATGCTGGAGAGGGTATGGAGAAAAGGAAACCTGCCTACAGTGTTGGTAGGAATGTAAGTTGGTACGGTCTCTATGGCAAACAGTATGCAGATGCTTCAAAAAATAGTATTGCTATGTAATCCAGCAATCCCACTCCCAGGCATGTATCCAGACAAAACTAAAATTCAAAAAGATACATGTATCCCTATGTTAACAGCACTATTCACAAAGGTCAAGACATGAATGTCCTTTGGCAGATGAATGGATAAAGAAGATGCTGTATATACATACAGACCACAGACACAGAGAACAGTCTTGTGGTTGCCAAGGGGGAGGGGGTGGGAGAGAGATGTCCTGGGGGTTGGGGATTAGCAGATGCAAGCTGTCTAAAATGGATAAACAACAAGGTCCTACCGGGAACTATGAATAATATCCTGTGATAAATCAGAAAGGAATATGAAAAATATATAAAACTATATGTTATATATACATATATAATACTGAGTCACTTTGCGGTACAGCAGAAATTAAGACATTGTAAATCAATTATACTTCAAATTAAAAAAAAGTTAGCATTTCCTTCTTGGCTGGAAATGGTTGCTACGCTTTAACAGAACAGATCTGAATTTTTTGACAGCCTATGAACAGTGCTTTTGGATGACCTTAGATACGCACACAGCCCCCCATATCATCTGTGAAACTGAAGAAAGATTTCCAGGGACCTATAGTCTGCCTATCCTCAAGTATGGGGAAACGAAGAGTAATTTGGATTCAGGTCAGTTGCTAAAGTGTTCATATTCAAATTTGACTTTCATTCAATGTCCTCTAAAGATTAAAAGATTCATTTCTGTATATCCCTTACCCAAACCTAGAGACAGTAGTTCAAGTTGGGAATATCTGAATATCACTGTTACTGAACAAACACAGACCATGCGTAACTACAGAATTTCTGTTAGAGGATAACCCCATACCACCAGCCAAATGTAAGCTACCTTTGGATCTTATATGTCTTTTCAATACTCTGTCCAGGCACCACCAAACTTTTCACTTATAAGTGACTGTTTTGCTAAAAGAGATGATTTATTTTGATATGTTAAAATTGAAAATGGGAAAAAAAAAAAAGACCAGTAGATCCAAAGATTTGCAGATAACAGTCAGCACTATGACATCAGGGGAACAAAAAGCAAAATTCTAAAAAACGTTCATGTAATAGGCAAAGGAGAATGAAATCTGAGACAAATTTTGTGGCCACACCTGGAAATGAGGGGGAGAAATAAATGTACATCCCTTGGGGATGTATCAAACTCCATGGATGAAAAGCACATTCTGGGCAAGAACTGGCCAGAGCACAGTCTGAGATGGTGGTTTTCGGGGGACTGTCCATTCCCATGCCCCCACCTGATGAGCACAGCACAGGTGTCACTGACTTTGGACCCCATGACAGATGTGTTATCTGTGTCTCTCAGGCTTCTGGCACTCAGCACATACCAGATTCTCTCGGGCCCAGGTTGCTTAGGTTTCTGGGTGCCGTGGGCCATCCCCTAACCTCTGGGTTCAGCTCTGCTCTAAGGAGTTCAGGGGAGAAGACAGCAGGAGACAATGTCATGTCTTGCTCCTCTTTACTTCTCCCCAGAGAGGGAACATTTGGGACATTCCAGGTCCCTAGAATTCAGGCTCCCCTTAATGTCTGCCTTACCCTCATCTCAACCTGAGCCTGGTCAACCCTCTTAAGCTTGACGACATAGCAACAAAGAGCCTGAGTTTAGACTGAGGTTGGAGGTGAGATTTAATTGAAAGAATGACCAATCAGAACCTTAGAATAAGCTGGGGTGAGGCAAGGCATATGCTGTCCGTCCCAGCTATCAGTTGACTAAAAACAGTCGAGGCAAGTGACTTGCGAGGTTTCACACAAGCAGATAACAGAACAGCTTAGGCTTTACCCAGGCTCCTGCCCTCTAGACCAGCGGGCCTCAACCCTTTTGTCACCACAGACTGGTTTCACAGAAGACAGTTTTTCTACAGACCAGGGGTGGAGGGATGGTTTTGGTATGAGTCAAGCACATTGCATTTGCTGTGCACTTTATTTCCATTATTACTACACCAGCTCCACCTCAGATCATCAGGCACCAGAGAGGCTGGGGACCCCTGCTCTAGACCAGGTTCTTCCATTAGAGTAAGAGGCCTTTCCTTCCCAGACGAGGACGACCTACCAGAGTCTCTGACCCACCTGGAGATCTCAGATCTTAGCATCATAGCAAGTGGTGAAACTGAACCAATGAATGTGAGGCACCTTGACAAACCTCAATAATTTCCTTAAACCAGAGCAATAACGGTAAAGAGATGGTTGTTTCTGTTATCTGCAAACATACTCTGGCTTCCCATTGGGCACCAATATGGAGAGAAGCTCTCTATCAGGTAACAGTAACCATGCTGTATCAGTATTTTGAAATAGAGTTTCATTATTAAACTAGGGAGGAAAACAAAAACCCTGTCTTAAACCACAAGGGGGCAGTGCTGATGTATTAATATATATTCATACATATGGTTTAAGTGAACTGTGCACATCTGATTATAGGGACACACAGAGAGATGAATATTCTTTATAAAATCTAGTTAATTGGACTTGTAAATGCTTTAAATTAATAACAATAACACTTAGGCCATAATTTGTATGTTTTCTAACAGTTTACAAAGCTCCTTCACTGACAATATTATTTCAGCATTATATTTCAGAGCCCACCTTAACTCAGTGCCCAGTAGTACCCTAACCTTTCCAACTAGTCTGAAATTCATAGAGTGTATTTTGTGTTCCGTTGCATTCCCAGTTTTACTCTTCTAAAGGAGGAATTTTTAGAGTTTACACTAAAAGATTGGTATAGGTAGAAGCTACAGCCAAAGTAGAAATGTGCCTTGTGAAGAAAGTCAAAAGGAGAAACACCAGAACAGGGTCTGGTGACATAATGAAAAAGGAAAAAGACCCAATAATAAGCTCAATAAAAATTATTAAGATGCTGGTTAAAGTACACTAAGATGCTGGTAATACTACATTTTGTAATAACCCCCATCAACCTACTCCATTAATGTCTCAGCCAGTTAGACGCAGTCCTGCCAACTAAAAAATAATATTTCTGGGAACTTCCTGGGTGGTCCAGTGGCTAAGACTCTGTGCTCCCAATGCAGGGGGCCTAGATCCCACATGCGCACAAGAGTTCGCATGCCACAACTAAAATCCTGCGTGCCACAACTAAGACCTGGTGCAGCCAAATAAATAAAAATAAATATTTTAAAAATACATAATCTTTCTGTACTTGTGTTTTGGGATGGCAAGAGGTTGGAGGTCAAGTATGAAAGGGGGAAGGAATATCCATATTCGGGATGTATGGCCAAGAGAAGCTTCTAATTGTCCCTGCACTCAGCCCTGTACCCCTCAACTACACCATCTCTTTGCAGCAGGTGGGAAACTTTGGTGTGAAGCATGCAGAAAATCCAGGAATTCTGCAATTATGCAGTAGGTCCATGATGAAAACTTCTTCAACACACACACACCACTTGACTTCATAACCACTACTCCAATTCTTGACGCCTTGCTTCCCCCAACTGTTCTGAATGGAGAAGAATAACACGGGCAATGCAGAAGAGCCTTCCACACCCTGCCCAAGGTTCCACCATCACCACAAGCGATGTGCTAGTCTCATGCAATGGTTTTCAAAGAGTAGTCCCTGGACCTGCAGCGTCCGCATCATCAGGGAAGATGTCAGCCATTCCAGACCCACTAAATCAGAAACTCTGAGGATGGGCCTGGCAATCCATGTTTTAACAAACCCTCCTGGTGAGTCAGTTGCACATGTCTGAGAATGACTGCTCTTGTCACACACCGTCCGCTCATCTGTCATAAAGGTCAGACAGGCATCAAAAAAACAGGCTGCAAAGACTCCCAGTGCCTGGTCATTTGGCACAGTTGAGAGGTGGGAGGGGTTGAAGCTAATGGTGCTAAGTCACCACCCAGTTCTAGAGAAAAATGTAAAATGCCATGTCCCACATTCTCTGGGTCTGTGGTAGTGAATGGCAAATGACAAGCAAACCTGTCTTCTAAATGGGCGATGATGTAACAGAGTTACAGCCTGTTTTATTGATCTTTTGCCAGATTTCCAGGTCATTCAACACGTAAAACTAGAAGTACCCTGGATTTTACACCCCCATATTAAAGTAACACACACCATGCTCTCTCTTATATGAGCTGATGGGTGCTGCATTTTTCATATGCTGCAAATGCTCATGCAGAGAGAATTCTGAACCATTAGTTCTGGTGCTAAAAATGAGGCTGGACCCAGGAAACACAAATAGGGGCTTGCATTTTCTCAACCCAAAGGTTTTGCCAGATGCTATATTTTATGTTAATAGGAATTAATAATAAAATCTTACAAACCTATGTGCACCTGTTTTATATATTCAATCAGCGAATCTTTGTTATCCTTCCAGAAGCTTGGAAGCTTCTCCTTGCGAGGATATTTACAGCATGACAGCTCCAACGTAATTTCAAAACACTGGGCCCAGATGTAGTTATAATCTTGCATTCCACCTAAACACAAACATATTTAAGTCTTTTAAAAAGTATGAAGTTGGAGTGAAGTCAAGTATCACATATCTTGGAGACAGGTGAATTAGACAGTTGCAATGACAGGACATGTAAACAGGAAAAGATGAATTTGACATATTGGCATGTACAATTGCAGCTTGACATTTTATTATCCAGACATGACCAAGCAATCCTAAATACTCCCATATGGGTAACTGAATCAGAGCTGACTGATGTTCATCTATGCATCCAGATTAACTGAGGAGTAAGGGAAGGGTCCTTTTTAAAAATCACAACTACAAAATTCTTCATATTACATTTCTTTCCTAAATTACATTTTAAACAGAGAGAAACTAGAGTGATATTTCTTTTAAAATATTTCTACAAGCCTTTCATAAACACATTTATTCTGTAAAAATAAGTATATGCTAGCGTGTGAGATGAGTACAATTGTGTGGTAGTTTGAACATTCTTTGTTGGCATTGCCTTTCTTTGGGATTGGAATGAAAACTGACCTTTTCCAGTCCTGTGGCCACTGCTGAGTTTTCCAAATTTGCTGGCATACTGAGTGCAGCACTTTCACAGCATCATCTTTTAGGATTTGAAATAGCTCAGCTGGAATTCCATCACCTCCACTAGCTTTGTTCATATGAGGCTTCCTAAGGCCTACTTAACTTCGCATTCCAGGATGTCTGGCTCTAGGTGAGTGATCACACCATCGTGATTATCTGGGTCGTAAAGATCTTTTTTGTATACTTCTTCTGTGTATTCTTGCCACCTCTTCTGTTAGGTGCAAACCATTCCTGTCCTTTATTGTGCTCATCTTTGCATGAAATGTTCCCTTAGTATCTCTAATTTTCTTGAAGAGATCTCTAGTCTTTCCCATTCTACTGTTTTCCTCTCTTTGCACTGAATGCTGAGGAAGGGTTTCTTATCTCTTTGGAACACTGCATTCAAATGGATATATCTTTCCTTATCTCCTCTGCCTTTCACTTCTCTTTCTCAGCTATTTGTAAGGCCTCCCCAGACAACCATTTTGCCTTTTTGCATTTCTTTTTCTTGAGGATGGTCTTGATTCCTACCTCCTATACAATGTCATGAAACCTCTGTCCATAGTTCTTCAGGCACTCTATCAGATCTAATCCTGTGAATCTATTTGTCACTTTCACTGTATAATCGTAAGGGATTTGATTTAGGTCATATCTGAATGGTCTAGTGGTTTTCCCTACTTTCTTCAATTTGAGTCTGAATTTGGCAATAAGGAATTCATGACTGCACAATTGCACTCATCTCACATGCTAGCAAAGTAATGCTTAAAATTCTCCAAGCCAGGCTTCAACAGTATGTGAACTGTGAACTTTCAGATGTTCAAGCTGGATTTAGAAAAGGCAGAGGAACCAACATCTGGTGGATCATTGAAAAAGCAAGGGAATTCCAGAAAAATATCTACTTCTGCTTTACTGACTACGCCAAAGCCTTTGACTATATGGATCCCAACAAATTGTGGAAAATTCTTAAAGAGATAGGAATACCAGACTACCTGACCCGTCTCCTGAGAAGTCTGTATGCAGGTCAAGAAGTAACAGTTAAATTGGACATGGAACAACAAACTTGTTCCAAATTGGGGAAGGAGTATGTCAAGGCTATATATTGTCACCCTGCTTATTTAACTTATATGCAGAGTACATCATGCGAAATGCCAGGCTGCATGAAGCACAAGCTGGAATCAAGGTTGCTGGAAGAAATATCAATAACCTCGGATACACAGATGACACCACCCTTTGGGCAGAAAGCAAAGAAGAACTAAATATCCTATTGATGAAAGTGAAAGAGGAGAGTGAATAAGTTGGCTTAAAACTCAACATTCAGAAAACTAAGATCATAACATCTGGTCCCATCACATCATGGCAAATAGAAAGGGAAACAATGGAAACAGTGAGAGGCTTTATTTTTGGGGGCTCCCAAATCCCTACGGATGGTGACTGCAGCCATGAAATTAAAAGACGCTTGCTCCTTGGAAGAAAAGCCATGCCCAACCTAGACAGCATATTAAAAAGCAGAGACATTACTTTGCCAACAAAGGTCTGTCTAGTCAAAGCTATGGTTTTTCCAGTAGTGATGTATGAATGTGAGAGTTGGACCATAAAGAAAGCTGAGCACCAAAGAATTGATGCTTTTGAACTGTGGTGTTGGAGAAGACTCTTGAGAGTCCTTTGAACTGCAAGATCAAACCAGTCAATTCTAAAGGAAATCAGTCCTGAATATTCATTGAAAGGACTGATGCTGAAACTCTAATAGTTTGGCCACCTGATGTGAAGAACTGACTCATTTGAAAAGACCTCGATGCTGGGAAAGATTGAAAGTAGGAGGAGAAGGGGACGACAGAAGATGAGGTGGTTGGATGGCATCACTGACTTGATGGACATGAGTTTGAGCCAGCTCCAGGAGTTGGTGATGGACAGGGAAGCCTGGCGTGCTGCAGTCCATGGGGTTGCAAAGAGACATGACTGAGCGACTGAAGTACATGAATTTGGAGGAATAACAGCCAATGTTTACTTAGTGTTTGCTGTTGCTAGGTACTGTTTGAAGAACTTTGCTGTCAGCTCTAACCCTCACAATAATTATCACCCGTATTTTACAGGTGAGAAACTTAATTACAAATGGTAGGTCATGTACCCAGGGATTCTTGCCAGTGAATGGCTGAAACCAGAGCCCATGCCACCTTCCTGGACGCCCTGTGCTCTTACCCATCACACCACACTACGTCTGTGGATGAGAGACTTGGTGCCATGTGGATTCTTGGGGAGCAGGGGAAGAGCCAGTCCCCTGCTGCCTCTGGGATTACCACTGCCCATGCTCACTTTCTAGTTCTTACTTCTCAACACCCTATTTTCAAATGGATATACTCATATTTTATATTTTTTAAGATGCAAACTTCTATTTTAAAATCTCTGAATTGGGAAGCATCTTAAATTTGATGGCTGAAAAGCATCATTGTGTTATTAGTTCAGCTGGAAACTTTTTTCTTTCTTGGTGGGACATATTTTACAATCACTGGCATCTTAGATTTGACAAAGTGTGGTATCTTTGAATGAATTAGTCTCTGCCAGATTTTAATTACTTATACTTGATATTTGCCTAGTGAAATAAGTTTTTTCAAGTCCATCAGAGTATTTGGGAAGTCATGAAGTAAATATTTATGCTCGGAAAATGGTCAAAATATTACATAACTATTAAGTAATACTTATGTAGGTCCCTGGAGAAGGAAATGGCAACTCACTCCAATATTCTCTCCTGGAGAATCCCATGGACAGAGGAGCCTGCAGTCCATAGGGTTGCAAAGAGTCGGACACTTTGAAGCAACTTAGCACGCACGCACGTAGGTCCCAGTTTTAGCCAGGGAGAATTACTCTTTTCTTCCTTTTCCTTTACTTGCAAGTTTTGTATTTCTAAGCTTATTTTCACCACGAAATAGAAGAAAGAAAGGAAGAAAGAAATGAAGCAAAACAAAAGCCTTTGACTGGATGACTGTCTCAGGTAGAAAGAACGTAAATGGCAAAACAGGCGTGGAAAGCACACCGGATAGAGAACGCCGGCTGCGGAGAGTGTGGGCCGCTCTGGATAAGCCAGACAGGCCTGGCCAACAAAGGCACACTCGGGAACTACTCACAACAGCAAAACCAGGTTCCCAGTCGATCTCCCACGCATCTGGATCTGTCTTGGGAAGTCACATAGCACACTGAAGGACAGAGCTGGCCCTGGGCAGGAGGGCCTTTTCCCCTGTGTGGAGTGGTCAGCGGAGACTAGGCTGCCCGTCTCTCAGACATGGGAGAGAAGTTTGGGGCACTGTGGCATCTGGCTGGGCCTGCCGCCTTCCAGTCATGGTCTAGGCTTATTTACGTTGCCTGGAAAGCTGGCAGAAACCTGCCCAGATATAAAAGTCCCAGCTTGTGCAAGATTACCTGCCTGTGCATCTACGCTGACGAGGGAGGAAGTGGCCTGAGTGTGGAAATGCAGGCTGTGCCTGCTGCTGCCCGGACCTGCTGAGCAGTCTGAAAGGGGGCACTTTTCACTGAGGTGGTGGAAACCTGTTCCCTGCCCACTGTCTCCCCTCTCACCCCTTCTGTCCTCCATCCCTCCTATTCTCTCGAGTTTCCAGGCTAGGACTATGACACCCTTGGGCTTCTGCTGATATTCTTCCTTCTGACGAGAACATCCCCTCTGCCATGTTCCCTATATGGTAAACTCCTCACTTCCTCCCTCGCCTGGCTATCCTGTTCCAAGGGAGCAAGACTAGAGGGCTCTTCTGTTCAGTCTGCAAAGTGGCTTGAAAAATCAGGAGACTTCCTGGAAACATCCATCTTGCTTCACAACCTGGAAGATCTGGCAGTACTGCCCCCTACTACTGCATGGCAGTAACTACCTGGATGTAAGTAGCAACACCCTGCTTCCCTGGTGGCTCAGATGGTAAAGAACCTGCCTGCCATTGCAGGAGACTTAAGAGAAGCGGGTTTGATCCCTGGGTCACGAAGATCCCCTGGAGAAGGAAATGGCAACCCACTCCAGTGTTCTTGCTAGGATAATTCCATGGATAGAGGAGCCTGGTGGGCTACAGTCCATGGGTTGCAAAGAGTTGGACACGACTGGGTGACTAACACACAAGTAGCAACTGTCCCCACTGGGTGAGACATAAGAATTACATTTCTCCAAGGCCTTCACTACTTCCTGCTGTGATTTGGCTTTCCACCCCTGTGGTACACTGTGCCTTTTCTAAATCTCTGTTCTTATTCATATGATACTGCCATCATAATTAACTTAAATGTTGCTCTTCTCTGTTAAACTTGGGCTTAATATCTGTGTCCTGTTCATCTTTCTTGGCACAGTTCCCAGCTCCAAAGTGAATGCTAAACAAGCGTCTGAACTCAGGCAACTTTGGCAGTAGGGAACATGTCTGAGCATCTCTCAAACTGTCGTCCCCCTCCTGGCTCTGTGCTATTAGCTGACAGAGACATGACTAAAGGTACTGCACTGTGCCTAACTTCTCCAACTACTGGGGTCAACAAAGGCCAGCTGGCACCTCTAGGTAAAGACAACTAGAGTAGTAGAATGAAGAGAAACTCACCTTTCAGTGGATACCAGGAGTATCCATTTACAATTCCATTAGAAAACCCTGTTTTAATTCTACATGAATTCCTTTTCATGTCAGGATTCCTTGAAGCATAGGTATTTGCAAGATACTGAAAAACATCATCATCAGGGGTTAAGCTCCGAGAGTATAATGTTCCAGTGGCTGTACATGGAAGACAGACCAAGACCTTTTAGTTGATGTGGAGGAAGTATACAGTACATTAGCCCCTGCATCATCAAATTCCACACAGAGGCTCTCATTTCCTAGAGAGATCCTCTACCCACTTCCAGGAATGTCTCTCTACTCTTATTCCCAGTTTCTGATGGACATAACAGAAGGGATATCACACAAAATAACCATGTACATGTCCAAGCTCCTCCTTAATCAGCTTAAAGGTTAAATACCTTCTTAGTCATTCTTGTTGATTCCAGGAGATCAGTAAACTTTCCTTAGGTACTGTAGGGATTAAATGAAGCCACTAGAATATTTTAGCTCCTTGGTACATAC
This sequence comes from Capra hircus, assembly GCF_001704415.2. Lineage (NCBI taxonomy): Eukaryota > Metazoa > Chordata > Mammalia > Artiodactyla > Bovidae > Capra > Capra hircus. The sequence continues at coordinate 44,319,146 of NC_030812.1, read as the reverse complement.
CTTATCCTACAGTTTTAAGGGGAGTCAGGAATTATTATTCATGTGATTAGTTTTTTTTTTCAGTCATGTTGTCTCTTGTGTGCTAATATAAATTACAATTTTACTATTTCACTGATGAATGTCAAGTAATCCCATTTTTGGTTGTCAGTTCAGACACCTTGCCCATCTACTGTTTATAAATTGTAGGAAGGATAGCTCAGAGTTGAGAGAATGAGGCTTTTCCCAACCCTGCCAGAAAAATTAAGTAGGGAGAGAAAGAGTGTATCCCCGTTCAGAGGTGGAAAGTTTGCAGTCTCACTCTGGATTTAGAGAGCAAGAGCAGGGCCCCTGTGTGCTTACCTGGAACACCATTGTCAAATGGGTAACTGGCCACCAGGGCACCACCATGGAGGTTTGCAGAGAGGACAAAGGTCTCTGTAGTCAGCCACTTCATGACTGCCACGGTCTCAGGCTGCCTCGGTACATTATTAAGCTCAAAAGCATCAGGGAAATTTCTATTCAGGTCATAGAGGTTACTATTATCCCTTTAAAAGAAAGAAGTTTTAAGGGTTTACTGTTGGTATATGAGGGAGCAAATTCCTGTAGAGTGTAGACCTTTGCTCTGGGCTCCAGCTGTTTTTCCAGATATGAATACAGAGGTGGTGGATGGTTGCCTTGTCAGCCTCCAACGAATTGCACTTGGTATTCATGCACTACGTTGTTCCCTCCCATGTGACTTGTTCTTGCCAGTGGGACAGGAGTGATTCGGATATAAGCAGAGGTTGGATAAGTGTTTTGTGTTCTGGGGCTTTTGCTCTGGGAACACTCCCATTTGGAACCCTGAGACCCCACTACTAGCTACATTAAGGGGCCACATGAAGGAATGAGAGACCCAGGTGAGATCCAGAAATGAAACTCAAGACACAGGGTCCCAGACAGACCCCTGCTGAGGTCCCAGTCTTCATGGCATAGAGATGGACCCTGCTCTGCCCTGCCCAAATTCCCAACTTACAGAGTGGAGAGTAAATAAAAAGGTGGCTGTTTCCTCAAATTTGGGGCAGTTTGTTCCATAGCAATTGTTATCAGAATTAACAGGAACATGCTATTTTATACAAATATATTTCTGAAAAGTGGATTGGCTATGTTGTCATAGTTGTTTAGTCACTAAGTCCTGTCGGACCCTATGGACTGTAGCCTGCCAGGCTTCTCTATCCATGGGATTTCCCAGGCAAGAATATTAGAGTGGGTTGCCATTTCCTTCTCCAGGGAATCTTCCTGACCCAGGGACCAAACTTGTCTCTCTGGCTTGGCAGATGGATTCTTTACCACTGAGCCACCTGGGAAGACTTGGCCATGTTTAAATATGCTAAAAAAAACCTTAAAAGTGGAAGGGAATCCAGTGGTGATTTATCTTTGGTAAAAACAAAATTTTAATTGCACAAGTATCAGTGTTTATCAGACATTTGAGAAATTCCAAACTCCCTGAGGCCATTTAAAATACAATAAACTTTAAATCAGAAATACTACAAGACTCACTCTTCTTTATGTTCGTTTTTGGGCTGGCTGAATAAATCAGCCTGCCTATCGAGGGGTTGGGTTCTATACTAGGCCCTGGGATTTCCTAGTGATGAACACTATGGGCAGGACTCCTGCCCTCGGGTAGACATTAAAGGAGAAATGAGACATTAAAATTGTGCTGTGAGGGTAAAGGGCCAGGTGATATGAGTATAACTGGGGACCTAATATCCGATAGGCTAGGGAAGGAGGCTTTGAGGAAATGCTGTTGAAACAGGTCAGGATGGGGCCGATGGGGCCGATGGGGGACGAGAATGCCAGAGGTGAGAAGGAAGCCTGTAGTTGTAGTTTCAGGGGTGAAGAGGGATCTAAGTGGCTGCAGCAGGGTGACAAGTGGGAAAAGCAATAAAGCCGGAGCAGTGGAGGGTGGGTAGGCACAGGACTAAACCAGCCTTATTCAGGATTTCTCTTCTCACAGTTAAAGCCATGGGTGGCCCTGAAGAGTTTCCAGCACGGCAGTGACATGGCGCCGGCTATGAGATGTTTCATTAATTCCTCTTGACAGGGCCAAGGTGTCCGATCTGATGGGGGCCTTTTGTGGTTTTGTTATCTTTTACATAGACGGGCCCATTCTTACCTGCCATCATTGTAAAAACAGTCAGGCTTTACAACAGCTTCGAATCCATCTGGGTTCATTGAGGGCATGATGTGTATCCGGGTACTATTGATTAGATTTGTGATTTCAGGGTCTCTTCCATCTCTGGTTACAAGATATTCAATTAAATGGAGCAGCAGTTCCCGCCCTACAGCCTGTAGGTGTTAAAACAGAGAAGAGGCTACTTGAGGAAAACAAGGAAAACAGTGCCCAAGGAACAAATTCCCCAACAAGAAGCACTACAGATGATACTTAAAACCAAAACCAGTTGTCAGACCACCGTTTCTTCAGGCACATGGCAATCCATCACTAGTATGCTGCAAAATCTTTTTAATATTTTTTTAATTTTTTAAAGAATCTAATAATTTACTTTTAAAAATGAATTGGAGTGGAGTAAAGGTTATTTCTTATTATCTTGTTTTCAATTTGCTTGTCTTCCAACTGCTTCCTGGAGTGATGGACAGAGGCAGAGCTAGAAGTCAGGCGTGGGAGCTGAGCATCTTCACGAGCACATGGGACACACGGGAGAGCTGTGGCGCATGTCTAGGTGCATGGTACATGGAGAACCCCTGCAGCAGACACGCAGATTTGAACAGAGAAAAATCCAAATCGGTAATACTCATAATTTAAACAGGTTTCTGATTTCCAGATTCCCCTATTTCCAAGCTCTTCTATTTTCAAATTCCCCTCTTGCACACTTGTGTAATTTTTGCCATACCTCTGTACTTCTGATTTCTAGTCCCATGTTTCGTTGGCACATCATCCTCACAACTTTTTGCCATATCTCCATATTATCTATACTATTATTTAGTTTTCATTTTCTATAAATTGGCTTGCTTTTTACTTACATTAAAAATGATAAACTTTGTATAATTAGCATTTTGCTAGATTTCATGTTTTTAATTATACAGTAAAATAAAAGCATGACTATGAAAATAAACATGGTCACGTGTTTTAGGGGAGAAAAAGGAATTCACATTTTCAGCCTTATTCTGTAAAGATCTGATTCAGTTCAGTTCAGTTCAGTCGCTCAGTCCGACTCTTTGCGACCCCATGAATCGCAGCACACCAGGCCTCCCTGTTCATCACCAACTCCCGGAGTTCACTCAGACTCACGTCCATAGAGTCAGTGATGCCATCCAGCCACCTCATCCTCTGTCATCCCCTTCTCCTCCTGCCCCCAGTCCCTCCTGGCATCAGAGTTTTTTCCAATGAGTCAACTCTTCGCATGAGGTGGCCAAAGTACTGGAGTTTCAGCTTTAGCATCATTCCCTCCAAAGAAACCCCAGGGCTGATCTCCTTCAGAAAGATCTGATTAGCCTACATTAATTTTCCCCTGTAAACCTGACCTCAAAGATTCTGCTTCTAAGTAAGGAATATTTACCTCTTGCATGTGATCAGATGTTGTTGAGGGGTTAGGATATGGGAAATCAGTGCAGCAGGTGTTAAATAAGGATGGTGCTGCCAGTGCATTAATGAAGGCCACGGGCAACAAAAGAATCTTCAATTATGACTCCATTGTAGCAATTCATGGCTGTGACAAAGAAGGAACAATGCTGCACTCTGTATCCCTTGCTGGCAAGCAAAGAGATCACATCTTATGAATCTGGTATCCTAATGGACACAGAATAATTGAAAATGGAACTAAGAAAAATTTAAATATGTGAATTATATATTTATACATAGCCATAAAATTTAGAGTGGAAATAAATTCCATTCTGACTTCAATTTGTTTTTTCTCCCACTCATGTCTGTCTTCTTTCACTACTGTGATTTTTGTTTTTATAGTCCAAATTGTAGGTTGAAAAAGGTCCTTACAAACTAATAACTAAAAAAGTCAAGTGAGTCACACACTGGATTTCCAGTTCGGTGTTTTGGAAGCCCAAGCACATTTGCAAGCTCCTTACTGCCTTCCCTAAAACCAGAGGAGGAGGGGATGGTAATTTTAAGTTGTGAAAGGCTCTACAAGTGGATGTGTGGTTGGTTGGAAGGGGGGCTTTCCTGGCAAGGGGAAGGGAAGATAAAAGGGTCAAGGAAAGGGAGGAGGAAGCGAGATTTCTAAATGCTGGTTCGAGACTGCAGGATGCTGCCTTTAGAGGGATGTACCAGGAAAAACCTGAGGCCCATCTGAGTCCCAGGTCAAGCATGAAGTGAGCCATATTGGAGTCCCCACGTGATTCTAAAAGTAAATTTCCTCTTAACTATCTGAATCATACATTCTCAAGCATGCTTGAACTCAAGACAGGAATTGGCAATGAAATTCATCCACCCACAAGCAAATGAAAACAAAGAGTAAGAAGCTGTGATTAAGCTATACAACTAAATTAAGCAACTGTGGTGGTGTGAGTATAGGATAGAAGGTAAAAGTTAAGGTTTATAGTTAACAGCAAGGGTGAGGGCTAGGGGACAGGGGGTGGGGGGAGATGAGTTTTCAAAGTGCTAAGTTTTTCACTTTTCATAGCAATGGGTCATAGGATATTATCCAAAGTTTTAAATATATATATATTTATATAAAATCATTATAATTTCAGTTTTTCCTAATTTTTTGAATTCAGAAGAATCTTATTAAGATAATTAATTTCTTATTTTGAGAAATTAACAAGTTCACCAGTCATTTTCTTTCATTTTCATCAACTTCAGTTCTGTTAAGCTCAAGTAAAGTTATTAAATCTCATACTTCTTAAAGATAATACATATGACACATTTTATTTCCTTTTGATTCCTCTCATTCTATTACTACAGAAATAAAGAGATACGTAGAATAGCATCTGGCAAATAATAATGATGGCTATTTCTGAGTGACAGTATCTTGAATAGCTGTTACACTTATTTTTCTATTTCTTTTAAATGAAAGAAAACCTATGTTCTTTTTGAAAAAACAAAATCGTGATTCTTTCAAGGACACAAATGTATGACCAAGTATCTTCTGTTTGCCTCCATATTCCAAAACAAACCACAAATTCTTAACTGCATAGGGTGAAATAAAAATCTTGGAGGTATGATAAAGAACTGATTAAGAGTCAGATAATCTTAAAACTTGTGAGGTAAACTGATACAATTTCGGAGAGAGTTAAACAAAGTCCTTTTGTTTTCTTGGACCATATTTTCTTGTCTCTGTAAAAGCAAATTTATGTCACATATTATTCAAATTAATTCTTCTCAACCTTAATATAAATGTCTCAAATACTCATTCATGTTTTATGTATAGGCCTCCCTTCATTTAAAATTAAGTCTTTGAACATGAGACCTTAGAGAGACTAAATTTTTTTTTTAATGTGGTCAAAAGTGTTTCCATGGACTTATCCAGCCTTTCATTTAGCTTTCTCTTCCTTTTGCGAGAGTGTGGAGAATCCCTAATGAAGAGCCTGAAAGGCTGGGTAAGCACACCGGCTTCTGGAGTGTTTCTCTGATAATTCATCTGGTCATTAAGATGGCAATACCCCAGGATGGACCTACAGATTGTCATAGTGAGTGAAGTAAGTCAGACTGAGAAAGAGGAATATTGTATAATATTGTTTATAAAAGGAATCTTTAAAAACATGATACAATTATTTACAAAACAGAAACAGACCCACAGAGAACGAATTTATGGCTAGCAGGGAGGAATGTGGTGGAGAGTGGGGAAGGATAGATAGGGAGTTTGGGATTAACATACACACAGCACTATATGTAAAACAGATAACCAACAAGGACCCATTGTATAGCACAGGGAACTCTGCTCAATACTATGTAACAACCTAAATGGGAAAAGGCTTTGAAAAAATAGATATAAGTATAAGCAAATCACTTTGCTGTACACCTGAAAGTAACACATTATTAATCAACTATACTCCAAGGTAAAATTAAAAGTTTTTAGAAAAAGATGGCAAGAACTCAGGAAGCAGAAAACAAATCTCTATCAGTTTTACTTCAATTCAGTCAAGTTGGAACTTGCTAGATAGATGAAAATGAGTGTTCCAGCACTTATAAGAACAACTGCAAAAAAATGTTGAAGCAACAATCCACAACTGGGTAGTGTATTGTGTAAGACTGAGTGTTGAGGTCCACAAACTCCTAGAAGATCCATGCACCTTGAGGACAGCATTCAAAGCTAGTGTGCCAGAATAGCAAAGAATCCACCCAAAGAAGGTTAAGAACCACTGCCCACAAATGTTATATATGCTGTTTTTAATAGTGGGCCTTGAAAATGCTCTTTAATCCCAAAAGTTCTAAGAGAAGAAGGATGAAGAGGCTGGTTAGACCCAGCTAATCCAAGTGACCCTTCTGCTCCTGGGTTAAGCCATCTCTTTCCCCAGCTCCTGGTGGCACCAGGAGGGCGGAACACACAAGATCTAAATTCAGGATAACAAGTTTCTCAGTGGCCCCCCAAAGCTGTCAGACACTGTTAACAGCTGGGACACACAGAGGGTGACAGGACTTCAGGTCTCCACACCCAAAACACACTGACATTCCTCCCTGCATAATCTCAGTCCTTGGCAGTCGTCAAAGAATCAAGGTAAATGAGTGAGACTTGCTTTGACGGGATACTTTAACTACCTGGAGAGCAAGATGTCAGACATTTGGGAAAGCACAAGCAAATTCAGGGGTGAACAAGAGGAAGGACTCTTGCTTTTCTTTGGAAGTTTCAATTGAGAGGATTAAATTCTGAGCAGCAGACTGCAACCTTTCGAAATGCTAGGAATTCAATAAATAAGCTACTGGAGTCATTTGAGAGCCACGTCTCATTAAAAATGGGTTCCATGGGACCCGATCAATTGACCAGATAGCAAAAGGGAAAGGAAGTCTGGGCTGCTATCTATCATGAATAGTTGTTTTATTAAAAACAACTTTGCTCAGACTCCCAGCAATATCAAGCCTTTTTGAGCACAGCCTATTATGTTCAAAAAAGTAACTTCCACCCACCCGTAAATCAAATTCAAAGACAAGTCAAGCCACTTTCTCAGAGGCAAACGTTTGCATTTGAGCTCCAGTGACAAGAAGTCCCCTTGCTGGTCAGGACAGGTTGAGCAGCATGTCTGGACAGGAAAGGCAGAACTGTGCGTGTGTCACGCAGGGTGGAGCCTGTTCCTATAGAGCCTGGGTTTGGGGAGGCTTGAGTCGGAACAGGAAGCGCAGCATTTGAGTAGTGGATGCTGCCACACTATTGCAGATCTGGAAGTGTTGTAACAAGTCAGCAGGTCATACTTACAGGATTATGCATCTAAAGTTAAGTGTGTTTGATAAGGTGTGACACAGATCATATGTCAATTTTCTTTACTGTCAAGACTGGAGACTGTCTTTCCCTTCCACTGGATTGCCCAGTTGTGTGGGGTCCTGGGAAACAGGAAATCCTGCAGCTGTCACATTCTCAAAAATATGAGAGCTGAGGAAGTATATACTAAAATATATATCGAAAAGTATGTATAAATATATATTAAAATATATTTTATTGTACATAAAATACATATACAAAAGTATATACTAAACATATATATAACAGTATACATACAAAAACATACTCTGAGGAAGTAAGGTGAGAAATTTTTCGGAACATCTTCAAATGCCTGGCTAGAATGGCTGGGCAGCCAGGAGTCGTACAAGGGTATTTTGCAAATTATAAGATAAATAACATAAATGAAGCAAAATAGAGTTGATCTCTGATAAGCTGGAAAAGAGCAAGATGTTATGATGGAATTTAAGGGTTTGTGGAAAGGTGGGGATGACAGAGCCCTAAGCTTGATGGTCTAAAGCGTCAAAAATGCTAAGTTTTGGATTAAGAGAAAGTGACAAAAGCATTAAAAAGCCAACTAGTAGGAGGCTGGATAGCCAGTTGGGACCTTCTTAGTTCAAATATATCACTCTTCTACTGGGTCACCTTGATGCTGAGCAGGAGGTGGGGAAAACCAACCCAGGAGGCGTTCAAGGACTTGGACAGCTGTCATTCTTCCAGTCCCCAAACAAAAAACAAGCTCCGGTTACCTGCACAGGGCACTGGGTAAACAACCAAACGGCTGTGATGGATTTTGGGTCATGGCTCCTTCAGTCCTCTCAGAAGGCCTTACAGGAAGACCCTTCCAGATTCTTTGCTACAGTGTCGGCTGTTTCCTCTGCATTTACACAGAGTGCAAGAGACCCAAGGGGAGGTCCTTTGGTGACACGTCAGATACATGTTCAAACCACATACATACCTCATCTCCATGCATATTTGCCACGTACTTGAATTCCGGAATCCCAATCCTGTGTTCCCTTGGAGAGCGTCCCACGACGAGAACCCACAGGTTTCTGCCTTTACGGGGGAGAAAGTACAGAAAAACGAGTAGCCTTTTGAAATGATGACTGAACTCTGGTAGAACGAGAATAGTGGACAATGATGCTACTTCTCCCACCTGATAACTGTTTCATGACCAGCTCAGTTCATGCAACTAACACCTCCGTGCCTGGAACGCTTTTAGTTTGCTGCCAGCCAAAATCTTTTCAATCAGCAGAAATATTTAACTTTGTATTCTAGAATGTGACTTAAAAATTGAAGGCTTAGTAGGTTACATAGGTCTTATTCTTCCAAAATGTTTAGTAGACTTAGTAGGTTACATAGATCTGATTTTTCCAAAATTATTTTTCCAAAAAGTGTGCTGAGTTCCTGGTGCCTTATAGAAGTGATCTTGCTAATTCACACAATAACACAGAAATAATAATTGATAGTTGACTGGGAGGGAGCCATAACTCTCAGTGCAAGGAACATGAAAAACCAACAGCACGAAAACATGAAACTCAGAAGAGAGACTGTTTTTACAGTAAATCCTGAGTCTTGTTGTATTCAAATGATCATGTAACAAAGGCTCTCAGCAGTGAGTGTCCTTGATGAGCACGGAGTCCTGTCGTATAAGCTGGGAACCACAAACAATGCTGACAATGCCTCAAGGAAAACTTGTAAGTCCTAACTCTGCCAGGGATGGTGAGATTTGGACAGAGACTAAACATCATTGAAGATTCGCTCTGGGCAGATGTTACCATTGCATCTTTGGTTTATATTAACTCAGGCAATCCCTTGTCCCGAGCCAGTAAGATAGATTTTTAACCAGACTTTACAAAATGAAAACACTGACCTTCAAAAAATATTAAATAAACTGCTTAAGGTCACACAGCTAGGAAGAGGCTGTGATTTGAGCCCCAGAACCAAGACCTGAATTCTGGCCTAAATGACTCAATTCTAGAGCTCTTAACACTAATGAAAACAGCCTGTCACTCAAGAAGCTTGGTGTCCTAATCAGCAAAATGAAGAGGTTTCTTTCGATTCTAAAATCACATTTTTTAAAATACACTTTAAAACTAGAGATTGGGGAAATGTATATTTGATATCTAGCACCTAGATACAAAGTTCACACATCTGTAATAGCTAAACCTTCTGTGGAATTCAAGAAGCCAGGAAAGGAATTTAACAGCAGCCTGTGGGCTAATGTGGAGCCCGTTTCTGCAGAATTTCTAGTGTAGTTCCTTTAATCTGGGGATCTCATAAGTGGGGGAATACTCTCTTGCCATAAAGAACTCAGGGAGAAGCAGATAGTGGACTTGTCTTTTCTACCATTAATTCTTAATTTATTATAACAATTGTAGGACAATTCATCTTGACAGGGTAATGCTTTGAATTTAGCAATTGCAGAGATTGTCAAAAAACATCCCCAAAGGGCAGCTTATCTGACTGATGCCACTTGTTCAGTGCCGACTACTCAGGTCATTCATTCACATCCATTTATTTAGTACTATTATATTCAGGCATTTAACCCTACAGATAGTCATGCTCTCTACACCCAGTGAGTCTCTGATCTAGAGAAGAACAGCATGTAAGAACATCATTACCCTGGACTGTGACATATATGATCACAGTGCGTATAAGGTACTCGTGTGACTGTAGAATAAAGGAAGAAACTTTTCCGAGTGGGATCACATAAAACTTTACAGACATAGGGTTTTAGAGCTGACTTCTGACCAGGGTTCTGAACAGTGACTCCAAGTGGACAAGTATCAGTACAATCCATTTGGTGGTTTCCCACCAGAACCACTTTATTAACCAGAATCTTTAATTCCCCCATAATTACCAATTCTCAGATCACCTAGGGCTTCAAATTTAGCATGTTACCATTTTTCATGTGAAGCAAATAAGAGCTTTTTTCTATTAAACTTGGCTCTTTAGGTTTCCTTTTGGGGGATTCTTTTCTGTAGCTATTAATGCTTTCAAGGCTAGAATAACCACAGATTTGTATAGAATATGGTCTGGTCCCCTCACAAGCAAGGAAAAAAATTCAGCATCATCTTGACATTGTTGTTGTTTACAGCTGCTAAGTCATGTCTGACTTTTTTGCCACCCCATGGACTATACCCCATCGGGCTCCTCTGTCCATGGGATTTCCCAGGCAAGAATACTGGAGTGGGTTGCAATTTCCTTCTCTAAGGAATCTTTCCAACCCAGGGATCAAACCATGTCTCCTGCATTGGCAGGCAGGTTCTTTACCACTAAACCACCAGGGAAGCCCATCACCTTGCCATAATGTTCCTTAATTGTTTTCTAACTCTGCATTCGCAAAGCCGACCTGTAATATGAAGGATAGTGTAAGACAAGAAAAACCTGACTTGACATAGGTATTCAATATTATTTGAGGGCTTCCCCGGTGGTCCAGAGGTTAAGAATCTGCCTTGCAATGCAGAGAACACTGGTTTGATCCCTGGTTTGGGAAGATTCCACATACTGTAGAGCAACTAAGCACATAGCACCGCAACTACTAAGCCTGCACCCTAGAATCTGTGTGCCAAAAATTACTGAAGGCCACTCACCCTAGAGCTGGTGCTCCGCAACAAGAGAAGCCAGTGCGATGAGAAACCCACACACTGCGACTAGAGAAAATCACATGTAGTAACAAGACCCAGCACAGCCAAAAAAATACATGCATGTGTGTGTGTATAATTTGGTTCAAGGAAGTAGCGAAATCAAACCAATAAAATCTAAATGAAGAAATATTGGTAGTAACTCAATCTCAGTTTTAGCATGAATGGCTCCTAAGTGAACAGTAAAATGAGAAACTTACCTTGAATAACCCTCCATGGCACCAAGCCCAAGGATGAAAACCAACCCATAAACCTGAAGATATTCACCCAATGCTTTTGGAAAGCTAAGCCTCTTGAAAGTTTTAAACCAGCCTCTCCAATAAACACTGGTTATCTCTGACTTAGACTAGGGTAAATGCACAAAGGACAGACTATTGACTTTTCACAGCTTGATTGCCAAGTGAGGCTAATTTAAACAAGATTTTTTTTTTTTCTATCAAGGTTGGACAGGCTGCCTTTATCCCTCCAAGTTCCTGCTTTGAACTTTGAGCACCTACTTTGAACTTTGAACTCTTGAGCACCAGGTGTGCTCAAGAGCTCTGAAATGCTCAGCCACTTTCTGTCCACTACAAAGTAAAGAAAACCTGGATTCCAAAATTGTCAGATTCTATGACCAGGAACCCTCTCCGGGCTTGACTCCAAGGCCAGGGATGTGACATGGTGCCCAGTTGGGCACCTAACTGGGTTTGTTTGTAGGACCAGAAAAGTGTTACCATTCAAAAGGCTTCACAAAGATCCACAAGGCAAGGAAACAGAAGACTCTAGGTTCAGGAGAGAGTAGGAGGAGAAGCTTGAAAAACAACGTACAGTGTCAACAGGGAGAAACTGAAGGAGTGTTATTCCCCTACCAGAATCACTGGATCCTTGGAAAAGCGCCAATCCCTGAGCCCCATCTCCTAAATCACACTCTAGGGGGAGGGCCCCCAACCTGCACTTAACAGGCTCCTTTGGTGATTCTGAGGCCCATTAGAGTTTGGAAGCTGCTCAGATTGAGGCAGTGAATGTCCAGATAGATTTGGGGGTAAAATCATCTCTTTTTACATACAATCATGAACATGTTTCTATATTAACAAATATACTTTGACTACACCTTTTAAAATGGCTGTTTGACATACCTCAACATGAATCCGCCACGGGTATACACGTGTTCCCCATCTTGAACCCCGTTCCCACCTCCCTCCCCGTACCATCCCTCTGGGTCATCCCAGCGCACCAGCTCCAAGCATCCTGTATCATGCATCGAACCTGGACTGGCGATTCATTTCTTATATGATATTATACATGTTTCAATGCCATTCTCCCAAATCATCCCACCCTCTCCCTCTTCCACAGCATCCAAAATAAATAAATTTAATTTAAAAAGTGGCTGTTTGATATTTTATTAGACAAATGCGGTATCATTCATTCAACAATGCTCCATGGTTAGAGGTCCAACTATAAATAATTTATGTAAATTACAGCATGTCCACTTACATTATGTACAGAATTTTTAATGTAAAATATTTTACCATGGCAAAGAAATCAGAGCACAAAATTATATAGTTACAACCTTGTAAAGTGGAGAGTGAAAAAGTTGGCTTAAAGCTCAACATTCAGAAAACGAAGATCATGGCATCCGGTCCCATCACTTCATGGGAAATAGATGGGGAAACACTGGAAACAGTGTCAGACTTTATTTTTTTGGGCTCCAAAATCACTGCAGATGGTGACTGCAGCCATGAAATTAAAAGATGCTTACTCCTTGGAAGAAAAGTTATGACCAACCTAGAGAGCATATTCAAAAGCAGACATTACTTTACCGACTAAGGTCCATCTGTCAAGGCTATGGTTCTTCCTGTGGTCATGTATGGATGTGAGAGTTGGACAGTGAAGAAAACTGACCACCGAAAAATTGATGCTTGTGAACTGTGGTGTTAGAGAAGACTCTTGAGAGTCCCTTGGACTGCAAGGAGATCCAACCAGTCCATTCTGAAGGAGATCAGCCCTGGGTGTTCTATGGAACAAATGATGGTAAAGCTGAAACTCCAGTACTTTGGCCACCTCATGCAAAGAGTTGACTCATTGGAAAAGACCCTGATGCTGGGAGGGATTAGGGGCAGGAGGAGAAGGGGATGACAGAGGATGAGATGGCTGGATGGCATCACTGACTCGATGGATGTTAGTCTGAGTGAACTCCGGAAGTTGGTGATGGACAGGGAGGCCTGGCGTGCTACGATTCATGGGGTCGCCAAGAGTTGGACACGACTGAGCAACTGAACTGAACTGAAAACAGACTATTCACTAACAAAATACCATGGAACGAAACAGCTCCAAAGCATATAAAGCCTTAAATAAAATAATTGATGAGTCCCTATAAGAATTGAAACCAGCACACTGTCAGTAAAAATGGGCTAAGTGATAGGGTTATAAAACCAAGACTTTGTTTACACTTTTCCATCTTTCTAGTTTTTAAAAATAAAACACTAAATCTTATTGTTTATTAGGTTCAGATACTGTGTGCTGAGCTTTATAATACCTGATCTTTACACTTTATAATACTTGATCTTTATAACACCTCTGTGTGGTGGGTGATACCCACAATTCATTGATATAAGTGGTAGAACCCGGATTCAAACCAGGTCTGTCTGATTCCAGTATCTGAGTTCTGATGACTCCAGGCTCTTCCTGCAAGTAATAGGTAGGTCAGGGCCAATCCCACTCTGGGGGCATAGTTCCCCAGCAGTTCTTTCAGCATCACACTGCCATAATTTGTCCCTGGAATAAGTTCCAGGATGCTACCTGTCTATGACCGTTGAGCCATAGCAATACACCTGAACTTAGGGCTGCCCTACAGGGATGGTCCATACTGGGTGTTGACATGATGATCCCATTAGACTCTCTCTACTCCAAGTATGTCTCTACTCTCTGGACACACACCCAGAGAGAAATGGAATCCCTGTGTGGGTGGCCTGGTCCCAGGAGCAGACCTGCAGTGATGACAAGGCTGGTGATATGCAAGTCCAACCCACGAGGCACCAGCCTCCAGGGTGATGGATCAGTTGTTTCCCAGACTAGAATATTTCTCTTTGTGCTCTTACAATTACCCTTTGACCTAAGTCAAAGCTCAGGGGACCTTGCTTGATGCATGAGTTTGCATCTTCATACGTAAGTGGGACCAACAGCTCTATTGGCAAGACTGATGTAACGCTGGCGAGTTCCTCCCGTCTTCCCTAAAAAAGAAGCCGATGCTCCAACACCAAACCTTCAATCTCACTGATGCTCTTTCCCATTACTACACACACAGAGCCAGCCCGGCATCAAATAATGTCCCAGAGGAGCTGAAAAGTAGCACATAACTTTGGTCGGGTTAAACATGCAATCTCCGTGACCTTGGGCCTGGAGGTGGAAGAGGAAGTCCCTGCTAAGTGGCTTATGACAAACAACACAAACAACTGCAAACAAAACAGGGACAAAGTCTCCAGAATGGCTATGTTTGCACAGCAGCATGACTCACAGTTCAGAGCATTTTATCTATATTCACTTGGCTCTGACAACCGTAAGCAGTAGGTACAAAGATTATCCTTTCACACAGGTGGAGGCGCTATCCTAGGGAAGCTCATAAGGCCATGGTTCTCACGAGTGGTCCTAAGACCAGTATCATCACATCCTCTGGGAACTTGTTAGAAATGCACCCTCAGACTCCACCTCTAAGTACTGTGTCAGAGACCCTGGGGCGGAGGACCTGCAGCCTGTGTCTTAAGGAGCTCCCCAGGGCATCCTCGTGCGCGCTAAAGTCCAAGAACCACAGACACAGGGATCGGACTTGTGGACACGGTGGGGGACAGAGAGGCTAGGACGTAATTGGGAAAGTAGCATTGACGTATTTACACTATCACGTGTAAAACAGCTAGTGGAAAGCTGCTATATGGCATACGGAGCCCAGCCTGGCCGTCCATAACAACCTAGAGGGGTGGGGTGGGAGAGGGGAGGGAGGAGATATCTGTATAATTATGGCTGATTGGTATTGTGTTGGTTTCTGCCTTACAACAACATTGTAAAGCAATTATCCTTCAATTAAAGATATACATAAAGCTTGAGAGCCATAGTAAACAAGGATGGAGCTGGATAGCCTATTCAGAGGCTGCTCTGTTCTTAACCATTAGGCTGCACTGTTCCAGTTACCTAGGGGTCAGAAAAGATCTAAGAAACGTGACCCTGTGCCCATAAATTGCCATGTGCCATTTCTGGTGTTGAGATTTTTCTTTCTCCCCTCTGGAGAACTGGAAATGGGAGGAGGAGGTTTCGAGGACCCTATGAGGATGGTCTGAGAAGTTAAAGCTATCATCTCCTTGCTTTAGTATGCAAATCTCAGGCTGGTCTGCAAACTAGTGCACTACCAGCTTGTCCCCAGACTGCTCTACTCAAGGATTACCGGTAAGCCTCAGCGGCTCTGCCCCAAAGCTGTAGAATCTGGAGACAGCTCTACTTCTGAGATCCGTCTGCTAGGTTGACTAGGCTGAAAAAGTAGCGTAGGTGGAATAGCAATAGGAGGAAAGACATGGACAAAACTTATCTGCTCTACTCAGACCTTTTCTGGGACAAAAAAAAAAAAATCACACACACACTCTCCTAACATGGCAAATGGCCCAGCAGTCACTGGGGCTTCTGCATCGAATTGAGAAGTCTGGCCAGCCCATGTGAATGCCCAGTCTGTCTGATTCTGTACATGCAAAGCTGTGAACCCATCCTTGGTAAGATGCAATGATTCCAATCCCCAGTCAGCCACATGACATTCTGGAGCTTTAATGCCATTTACTGTGTAGTGGGCAATGGCACCCCACTCCAGTAATCTTGCCTGGAAAATCCCATGGATGGAGGAGCCTGGTAGGCTGCAGTCCATGGGGTCGCGAAGAGTTGGACACAACTGAGCGACTTCACTTTCACTTTTCACTTTCATGCATTGGAGAAGGAAACAGCAACCCACTCCAGTGTTCTTGCCTGGAGAATCCTAGGGACGGGGGAGCCTGGTGGGCTGTCGTCTATGGGGTCGCTCAGAGTCGGACACAACTGACGTGACTTAGCAGCAGCAGTGTAGTGGGCTCGGAATTCCTGACATCGCTCCTGAATGGAGGAACTTGTCAAGAAGGGGTTCAGTGGTGCAGAAAGAAATCAGGCAACCTAGAGGTCCTTCTGCTACTGTGACAAGAGCAAGTGCCCTGCTCTGCTTGAAAGCAGCCATGGGACTGGGCTGCCTCTTGCCTCCAGCAGTTCTAAGTTCTAGCTAGGACCCCGAGTTTTGGTCCCCTTTTCTCCCATGACATCAAAGTATAATCCAAGCCCCTCAGCATGGCAAGCAGCCTCTCATGGATTGTGGCCTTGCTGCCTCTAGCCTCCTACCACAATTCCTTACACTGGGCTCCAGGCAGTCTTAACATGTGTGCTTCTAATGGGAGCTACCATCAGCCTTGATGCCTATAAATGTACGCTCTTGCTTCCGCATGAATAGTCCTCTATTTGCCTGATCAAAGCGGCCAGCTTCCTCTTGCCTTTCCAAGGCTCAACCAAAAGCCCCCTCCCATCTACCACCTTTCTTACCCTTCTTCCTTGATCCTGTATTTTACCAGCCTGAGTTGCTCTCTCTTTTGAATGTCTCCCACATGCTTCTGCAACCCCTCTCCTAACACTAAAACTACAGGTTTTCCTGCAGGCAAGGGATTGTGCATCTCTGTGCTTGCGGTGGCTAGTGTCATGCCTGGCACAGATGTAGTAGGTGGCCCATAAATGGTTGCTAAATGAATGGATGGCTGGAAAAATGATCAAATAAAGAAGTTCAGTTGGAGCTAGGGTCCAGGACCGAGGAAAAGGCTTACAGCTAGTCTAGAGAACTATCTGGGGTGGGCTCTGAAAAAGCTCCAAATTTCTAGATCAATCCCAGGGTTTTCAGACCTTCTTGGGGATATTTCCATACAAGAGACTGCTGAGATCCAAACAAAATATCTGGCTTCTGGTTAGACTTCCATCATCATGGGGAGATGGGATTTCATTTGCTTACTTATTTGTCCCCGTGGCACTAATGCTGTGAAACAACACCCGAGAAATGGAGATGTTAGTTTCATGTTATTGCTTCCTGAACAAGTCAGTAGGGAAGTTTGGGGGTTTCAATTTCTAAATCAGAAATTCTTCTGATTGCTTGGGGACATTATCATTTTCAGTTGAAGAGAGAGAGGAAAAACCTGAAGTTGTATTGAATTGGAAGACATTTTCCTTCCTTCCTTTTTTTTTTTTAAAATTTCAAGACTAGTCATGATTCCCAGAGAAGCTGAGTGTTTGTCTCATTAATCACCAACCATCAACCCAAACAAGAAGATGGCAGGAAATTCCTCTGCCTTCCTCCTCTTTCAACTCTACCTTCTCTATCCCTCCCACTCTATTCCCAGGTCAGAAGCCGATAAATCTGTTGCACTTCCTCTAAAAATTTTTAATTTTTAAGCTATAAAATTAAGAGAATTTTTTTAAAATTAAGTTTTAAAAGCTAGCCATAATTCTCATGTCCCAGCCGCCCTCATTTTTTTATGTTCCCTTCTAGTCTTTTTTTCATAGACAGGAAACTTGTTTTAAATCCCCAAAGTGAAAATCTCTAGAGGCCTCATACTATAAAAAGCTGCGAACTTCCGCTTCTGGTCCCTTAGGGGAGAGGTCAAACAAAATCAGATCTTCTTCTTGAAGAATGGCTCAGTTTTAACAGCCAAATTAAATATCATCTTAAAGTACAAACAAGTACTTGAGATTTTTAAAAAATGCTATTTTAAAAGGTCAATCATTATGGCTGCCTCTACGTTTATTGTCCACTGGCGGGTTCTCTTTTAAGGTTTTCCAGGGGCATTCTGGTTCAGTGTTAGTGTTTTGGTTCTTTCTTCCCAGTTGGTGGTTTTACTTCTTATACATTCCTGGAGGTGTCACACAGCTGTGTTTTACAATGAGGTCAATTCAGATCCATTTGGGCCTTTCCTCCATGCTCCCTCCCTCAAACTCCAATTTGTTGGAGGCCTGCTTATCCTAATTGCCTATTTATTGCTACCATAAGAACTCATCCTTCAGTGGCAAGAAATAATGGCAATTTCTTTACTAGTTTTCTCATAAGCTGTTTAGAAGAACAAAGACCTTTTCTCTCAGTCATCCTACTTGTTGCGTTTGTACCTAAAAGGCTTTCATTTGACAGTAAAGGAAGCCAGGGTTCAGACAGAAATATGCTGAATTTCTGACAGTGGGAGGAGCCCCAAAGTTGCCAAAATGAGGTTTCTTTAAGGTCTAAACTTGACCTAAAAGTAGGACCATTGGTGCTTTTGTGGGATTAACAAAAGTAGACTTTCTTGCTGGTTTTACCATTCTGAGATTTAAGTTTCACAGTTGGGTCAATAATTTAGTAAGTACATCTAAACCAGAATTTCAACACAACATATGCCTCCAAATAGCATCTGAGAGCTCTTGAAAGATATGCAATGTCCCTCCAGTGGCACCTTATGTAACAAAGCCTTGTGCAGATTTTAGAATCAAATTGCCAGGGTTTAAACCCCCTAGCTTTGCCACTTACTACCCATATAGTATTGGGTAAATTGCTCAGTCTTGCTGAGTGGATTTAGTTTTTATGTTATAGGATTGATGGTACCTGTACCTCATGGGATTTCTATCTCATTTAATCCTCACAAACTTTATAAACAGTGCCAGAAACATGATGAGCACATGTTTGTTTGAGGGCCTTGAGTTGAATTGATGGGTGATACTACAGGCCCTAAGGACTTCCCTGGTGGTTCAGTTGGTAAAGAATCCACCTGCAACACAGGAGACCTGGGTTCGATCCCTGAGTCAGGAACATCTCCTGGAGAAGGAAATGGCAACCTACTCCAGTATTCTTGCCTGGAGGATCCCATGGGCAGAGAAGCCTGGTGGGCTACAGTCCATGGGGTTGCAAAGAATCAGACACGGCTTAGTGACCACACTACCACCACCACTACCACCACTACAGGCCCTGGAGATGATGCAGCATCAGAGCAATGAAAGAAAAATTTCAACTGTAAATGGTGTTCCTAACATATGGACAGAAACATCATGCCCCCAAAATGTGTCTTTCAGAACATGTGCAGATCAGTTCAGGTAGATCAAAATTAGCTACAGTTTTTTCAAAAACTGAAGTGCGGATTCACAGAATGAACAGGCTGTCTTGAGAAAACATGTCCTTCAAAATCAATGATGACAGCATGAAAACTGTCGTGAACGTTCATACCACCAGACATCAGGTGAATCTACTTAAGCCCAAGAACCGAACCTCATTCAAAACTCCCAGAGCAAAATGCCTGAGGCTGGTGCTGAGCCTGGAAGCAGCACTGCCACAAGGAGAGTGAGGAAGCAGGCTGCCTTGGCCAGCCCTGCTGAACCGTAAGAGCATCTTTCACAATGTGTCCTTACGTGGTCTGTTGCCAAAGTGATCGAAGCCATCACTCAGGTTTTAATAGTCTCCAGGAGACAGAGGCTGGAAATCATGTTAAGATTCCCAGTCTGGTCCTGCCATGGAGAGATGCCAACTCATCACTGTAGGCGGGCAACCCCAGTGCTTGTAGATAAAGAACTGGTTCATTAGGAATCAGTCAATGACAAAAAACTGGTCCAATGGGAGATGGCCAATGTCAACAAAAGGCAGGGGGACTGGCCCAGATTACAAGACTAAAGAGATAGAACACTATAGGCAGTGTGTTTCCAGTTTTTGATTGGATTCTAAGGGGAAAAAATGTTATAAGAGGCATTCTTGGAGCCATTGGAGAACTTGAACATGGACTATATTGTTCATTGACTAATTATTTTCTTAACAATGATGTGCTGTGGTTAGGAAGAAGTCATATTTAGATGGTGTATGCTTAGATGTTTGTAAGTAAGCATGCTATTTACCATTTCTAATAGTTAACTGAAACCCATAGACAGAGCTCATGAGAGAGAGAAAGCAAATGTAGCAAAATATTAACAGCTGGTGGACATATAAATGAAAACTGAATATTTAATATCTTTGCAATATTTTATATTTCTATAGGTTTGAAACATTTCAAAATAAAAGCTGGAGGGGACAGGATTTGTAAAAGATAACGGTAAAAAAAAAATCAATCATAGCCTGATTCACTGGTTTCTGTAGTTTGCAAAGTGAGATGCAGGGTCAGAAGAGGTCAGAGTTATTCACCTGAAAGGTGAAGTCATGGGTAGGTGGGGGATGGAGGCCCCAAGGTGAGAAATTCACAGGTTGCCTCTTCCTGATGAAAACACAAAACTATACTAGAAAGGGGGTTAAGAAGTTACTATGTAAACTATCCCAAACCGAGACACAATAGCTTATTTTTAAAAAAATTTATTTGGCTGCACTGGGTCTTAGCTGCAGCATGCAAACTCTTAGCTGTGACTTGTGGAATCTAATTCCCTAACCAGGGGTCAAACTTGGACCCCCTGCATTGTGAGCTCAGAGTCTTGGCCACTGGACTACGAGGGAAGAGCCCACAATAGCTTATTAAGTCTCCATATATATTGAGAAAGAAAAATCATCTCGATGCAAATGTGAATGTTAACTAAAGGATGTTTCTAAATTTCTATTACAACCAGAAAAAAATTAAAGAAATATTTTTAAATCACATGATTTATATGATCACTGCGCTTTCTGGTCACCAAGTCATTAACTTAGCAAAGATCAAGTGATTAACATAGAATAAGAAGCTTGGCTGGTGGGCTTCATTAATCGTGAGTTTCATGTCTTCCTCGGGATTGGGCTTTGGATCAGGGAAAAAAAGATGTAGATGGCTGGAACTTTTCTCTCTGCCTGAATTTGGTCACCACTCCTGTTCGGGCTTTGGGTAGAACGAGCAGTAAGAGTGTTACAAGTGAGTAAGCGGAGGGGAGGCAGGCACAGGCCCTGGCTGCTGAGAAGGCAAGGATGAGAAAGAGACTGTGAACGTGAACTTGGAAAGTTTCTGGCTTTCAAGGGTCCTTTCATTTATCCTTTGACAAAATCACAGCATAAATTTGTTGTCAACAAACTTAAGAAGCTGCATGATAATCACTCAACCTCTTTCAAGAGTGGTGAGTATGAGATTTATTTTTTTCCTATCTTTTGACTATGCTGCATGGTATGTGGGATCTTAGTTCCCCAACCAAGGATTAAACCTATGCCCCCTGCATTGGCAGCATGGAGTCTTAACCACTAGACAACCAGGCAAGTCCCTGTTTCTATTTATTTTTGACATAGCCAAGAAGAATATGAGTATATTTAACATTATAGTTCTACATCATTTAAGCCATCAACTGGTGCTAATTAACTTCTGTAACAAAGCAGCATGTTAAATGCATTGCAAAGTCAATACAAATATAAATATTTACTTCAAAACAAAACCACAAGAGTCATTGCTTTGGCATTCACATCTTTGCAACACCCAGAAATTATCTGGGTGTTATCTGCAAATTAACCTTCAGAAATTATTAATGGATTTCTCAAGCTTACAAGAGTCAGCAATAATGCTTTCAGCAGACCCATCAACAATTGTCACTCACTGAGGGGCATTATAAGGTGAGCTGCTTTAGTAGGAATTTCTATTGATTTGGGGCTTTTCTAGTGTTGCACTAAGAATTTGATTATTAGGATTACAGAGGGAGTAGCATATTTAAATGATGTCATAATCAAGGAATCTGAGGAAGAATTCAGAGATTTCAGGAAACCATATCTGCTTAAAATCCTGATATTTTACATAATTTCCAAAGTGTTTCACATACTTCCACATGTGATCTTATCACTTAATCCTCAGCAAAAACCCCATGAGATAGGTAAGGCAAGTAGTTTGCTCATTTTACAGTTGAAAGACTAGGCTCTGACGGCTTGGAGTCAAACTAGCTTTTTGTTTTACTCTAGATTAATGTTTGTTCCACACTGCTCCTTCAACATGAAGTAGAACTTCCTCTGTTACCATTTTAGATGCAATAGTTGTTTCTCTTTCTTGGGACAAAGAACTTGAGGCATCTAACTCCTGAATCTATAAGGCATCTGACTCCCAAAATAAACCTACAGCTTCACCTCCCACATCACTCTCCCCTCCCAACAAAAGCAATTCTCAATAAGTCACTTCTCCAATAATGGCATTAGACTCATTAATTAAGAAGCTTTGGGAATGTAATGTGCTTTTGTGTCTAGAAGAGGTTTTGAGACCCTTCTTACCCTTCAAAGTCAACGTTATCTGCAAAGTAGTCCTATGTCCACATGGACAAAGAAATGATCATTTATTTTGGAAGTCGCTAAGCTTCCCAACTGTTTCTCTGGCTGTGTATGTACAACTGACTGATCATGAATCTTAAACTGAAGATCATAGCTTTAACAATACCATCTTGTACCTATAGCTGCAGCTTTGGCTCAGTATGTCCAAGGGAACAACACCGTATGTTCAGGCCCTGAGCTGTCAGCCAAAGCAGACCCAAGATTACATGGATCGCTGCCACTGAACACTTCAAGGTCAGAAAATCTCCCAGAGCCAACTTTTCTGCTTCGGACTATATAATTATCTTGTATCTCAGGTCAGCTTCTACCTTAAAATGTGGGTTGAGCAATGCCCATTTCTAAAGAAGCATGAGGAAATGCAGCTGCTAATCAGCCACCAAAGTTTACTCACCCACTAAAGGACATCTTATCTTGATCTTTGTTAGTTTATGTGTATTTAATGAACAATTATGCCTTTCCAATTTCACAATGATATGAGGCAGCTTGCTCACATAGCACGTGGCTCACTGGCAAACTATTCTCAAGAGAGAGTGGGCCAGATGCCATGTCCAAAAGCTATGATCAATCACATAAGTGTATGATGCACATCCGGTCTCTTGAAAGGCACCCTCTTTTTCAGGGACTGTGACACAAGAATCTTAGTGAAAGCTCCCAATAGTTGTAAGAAGCCATTCCAGAAACCCCTTTTTTGACTATATTAGACACTTTCCTACAACGGGGCAGTGTGGCCCTGGTGCATCTCACATCGCCTAGGACAGGGACAGCTCTGCACTTATCATCATGGTGGCTGGCCTTCATCCCCTCTGACAGTGTGCCTGCGTTTACTTCAGTTGAGTTTAACACGTTTGGAGACAGGGCCCTTAATCAAGCTGTCACCTAATTCACTTCAGTATTCTCAGTCAAATAACTGGGCTGTTACAGATGAGGCAGATTCTTAAGAAAGGATGGGCAACAAGATTTGCCAGGAATTCTCATTGCTCAACAAGCCAGCAAGCTGGGCCACAGAATTACTAATAGGGCAACACCTTGAGATGTGCTCAACCATCCCTCAGAATCAGGTGCACTCTTGAAGGCCAGTGACTACGTGCTCTTCAAACTGCCCTCCCCACCTAACCCACATGTAAGTGGGCATGAAATAGTATGCGAGGGGCCCACCAGGGAAGCTGGGCAGAGCAGCTTTAACCAAGGCATGTGCATTTGGATAGAAGGGGAAGAAGAGGTAGTGGAGGATATGAATGGTGATAGTTGTGTACAAAGGACTTCTATCTAAAGGAGATAAACTTGAATAGAAAAGAGCTAGGCTTGGAGTTTACTCTCATTCCATTAACATGCGGGAGGATTTTTAGATACCTCTCATGCCAGCATGAAAATGATTCAGACAAACCTTGTTGTGGGCATGTTATACAGTGTTTCTGCATTTTTGTGACTCTAAAGTCATTAAGATACATCTCTATCTACCCTATATCCTATAGCATGAGTTCAATCATTCTCAAAAAATTTTTATTTTGCCAATGCCTTGTGGCATGTAAGATTTTAGTTCCCCAACCAGGGGTCAAACCTGTGCCCCTGCAGTGGAGGTACAGAATGTTAATTACTGGATCACCAGGGAGGTCTCATGAATAATTCTTTTGCTCATCTTGCATAGTCTTGTTGCTGGCCAGGGTTAAGTAGGTCAAAAGCAGAGTAGGTCGGTAGCATCACTGTGTTTCTTATGACCAGGTCTCTGGGCTTCCTGCAGCAGTGTTATCCAGGGTATTTGTTAAAACTGTAAACTTGTGGGCCCCATCCAGAATGGGAACCTCTAGATATAAGTTCAGGACTTTGCATTTTTCCTAATTCCTCAGCTGACTATAATAAACACCATTAAAAAAAAAAAAAAGCTCTTCGGTAAAATACAGTATACATACAGGACACTATACATTTTACAGCTCACTGTGGATTTTGCAAACTGAACACACAGATGTGCAGCCAGCATGTGGAAGCACACTTGTGCCTACTCCCAGGCACTATCCATTTCCAACTGTGGATTTACTCATATTGTTGTATGTAAATGTAACTCCTTCTCAGAGCTGTGTAGTATCCCATCCTATGATGCAAACCATATTGAGAACCATTTCCTTCAGAATGCAGCACACCAGCCCTGCATGGATGTGCCACAGAGCAGTTAAGTGTACCTGGAGCCAGACCACATAGGTCCAGACTGTGATTCTGTGACTTCCTCTGTAACGCTGGGCCCCTCCTTAGCTCTGGAGCCTGTTTTCTCATGTGTGAAATAAGGCTTATTTCTGTATCTCAATGGGGTTGTTATGAGGGGTATGTGAGCTAATATTTGAAAAGCACTTAAACAGAGCCTGGAACATAGCAATCAACATACATGTTTGATGAATGGATTGGTATTTTTAAACTCATCAGTGTAACACAGACACTAAAGGATCATATGGATCGAATGCCAAAGGAAGAAGGGTACCAAAGTGGCTTTGCGTGGCTTAGCCCAGACTAGATCACACTCTACCCGTCCCCAGCTTTAAAGAATTATCTACCTGAATTTTGTTCATTTGTTACCCTATTTCTGCCACTTTTGCTTTCTTATATCTAAAAGAGTGTTAATCAATATACCACTTTTACTAACCACTGGTAGTCAGAACTAATGGGAATGAAGTGAATCATCCATGCAGTGTTGGATTATTTTTAAATAGGATATTATCCCAAACTCATTTTTGTCCCAGATGATGAATTAATAAATTCTATTATATTACTACTAGAAACACCAAAAGAATCCAATCTCTGATTCACTCTGGCTTGTTTTCTCATTCTTGTATTCTGAAGTTGACATAGTGTTTATTTGAGATGACTCATGTATTTCCTGAGTTTCTGTAGCTCCCAGGACACAAGGTCAGCCAGAGCTCTTCTTTCTGTCCATATCTAGATTCATTATGACCCAAATGCACTCCACAGGCCACAGCCCTCTTTTCACATCACTTTACCTTTCCTCCTCCAGAGTCCACTTATAAGTATGTTTTCAAAATCATCATTACTCTTTCTGCTTACAGAAATTATGCATACTGTTTAAAAAATTGAACATTTAAAAATATATACTGTAGGATGTGAAATCCATCCACACACCACTCCATTCACCAAAATAGATTCCAGATGGATTCAGGTGCTAAACGTAAAAACTAAAACTACAAAGTACTAGGAAAAGTATAGAATATATTTATGACCTTGGGGGTAAAGAAAGCCTTTTAAAATGAGGCGTAAAACAAAAAAGCATAAAGAAAAAGATTGAATATGACTTCATAAAAATTTAAAACTTCTATAAGGCAAAAGATGTTGAAAATAACATTTAAAGACAAGCCACAGGATGGGTGAAAATATTTGCCACACGTGTAATAAAGACTATCCTAAATATCTAAGGCGGCCTGCACATAAGTAGAAAAATAGGCATTAGGCATGAGAAAATAAAAATGGCCAATAAACTTGGAATGTAAATTCCATAGGAGCAGGAATTTGCTCACTGCTGCCTCCAGCATCTAGAGCAGTACCCTAATGTTTATTTAACGTGAAGTAAAATGTGAAAACATGCTCATTTTAAGTTTCAATCATGAAATCACAGTTTTAAATGGAGACATATTTTACCCATTGGATTGGAAAAAAAATTTTAGTTTTGGTTAGGAGGTGGGGAAATGTACACACTTATGTGGTGCTGGAAGTGTAAAATATACATTCTTGTTGTTTAGTCGTTAAGTCATGTCCAACTCTTTTTGCAACCCCATGACTGTACTCCACCAGGTTCCTCTGTCCATGGGATTTTCCAGGCAAGACTACTGGACTAGGTTGCCATTTTCTTCTCCAGGGGATCTTACCTGCAACTTCTACATTGACAGGCAGATTCTTTACCACTGAGCCACCAGGGAAGCCCCATAGACATCTGCATCTACCAAGTACAAGAATGCACATACCTTTTGATCTAGCAATGCCAACCCTCAGGAAATTATTGAGCTCATGTGCTCGTTCAAAGGGTATCAATCACAGAACTGTTTGAGATAACTGAAAGTTGTTAAGTGACGAATGCTGCTTCTGCTAAGTTGCTTCAGTCGTGTCTGAATCTGTGCGATAGGCTATGGCAAAGTCAAACCATGAATAGTATGGAGTAGTTTAAAACAATGAGGTATGACTACAGGTACCAATCCATGCCTGCCTCAGGCCCAAAAAAGGCAAGCTGCATAACAATATTAACAAAATAATACCCATAAAACAAAACTGTAGACATGTGCATATGATGTTCTCTACATAAATGCATAGAAAAAAGTTTGGATATGACATCTTTTCCTTCATATATATTCTGGAATCTTCCCATGTCAAAAGAAAAAAAATCTAACTTGTTCTTCTACAAAGGTTGTGGAATGTTCCATTGACCAGGTATAGTATGACCTAATCAATTCCCTATTGATGAATGTACAGTTGTTCTTGAACAGCTTTATCAAGTATAATTCACATAATACACATTTCACCCACTTAAAGTATATAATTCAATGGTTTTGGAATATTACATTATTAATTAAAAAAATTATTATTATTACTTTTACTTTACAATACTGTATTGGTTTTGCCACACATCAACATGAATCTGCCATGGGTGTACACGTGTTCCCCATTCTGAACCCCCCTCCCTATCCCAGCGCACCAGCCCCAAGCATCCTGTATCCTGCATCAAACCTAGACTGGCGATTCGTTTCTTATATGATATTATGCATGTTTCAATGCCATTCTCCCAAAGCATCCTACCCTCTCCCTCCCCCACAGAGTCCAAAAGACTGTTCTATACATCTGTGTCTCTTTTGCTGTCTCGCATACAGGGTTATCATTACCATCTTTCTAAATTCCATATATATGTGTTAGTATACTGTATTGGTGTTTTTCTTTCTGGCTTACTTCATTCTGTATAATAGGCTCCAGTTTCCTCCACCTCATTAGAACTGATTCAAATGAATTCTTTTTAATAGCTGAGTAATACTCCATTGTGTAAATGTACCACAGCTTTCTTATCCATTCATCTGCTGATGGACATCTAGGTTGCTTCCATGTCCTGGCTATTATAAACAGCGCTGCGATGAACATTGGGGTACACGTGTCTGTTTCAATTCTGCTTTCCTCAGTGTGTGTGCCCAGCAGTGGGATTGCTGGCTCATATGGCAGTGCTATTTCCAGTTTTTTAAGGAATCTCCACACTGTTCTCCATAGTGACTGTACTAGTTTGCATTCCCACCAACAGTGTAAGAGGGTTCCCTTTTCTCCACACCCTCTCCAGCATTTATTGCTTGTAGACTTTTGGATCACAGCCATTCTGACTGGCATGAAATGGTACCTCATGGTGGTTTTGATTTGCATTTCTCTGATAATGAGTAATGTTGAGCATCTTTTCATATGTTTGTTAGCCATCTGTATGTCTTCTTTGGAGAAACGTCTATTTAGTTCTTTGGCCCATTTTTTGATTGTGTCATTTATTTTTCTGGAATTGAACTGCAGGAGTTGCTTGTGTATTTTTGAGATTAGTTGTTTGTCAGTTGCTTCATTTGCTATTATTTTCTCCCATTCAGAAGGCTGTCTTTTCACCTTGCTTATAGTTTCCTTTGTTGTGCAGAAGCTTTTAAGTTGAATTAGGTCCCATTTGTTTATTTTTGCTTTTATTTCCAGTATTCTGGGAGGTGGGTCATAGAGGATCCTGCTGTGATTTATGTCTGAGAGTGTTTTGCCTATGTTCTCCTCTAGGAGTTTTATAGTTTCTGGTCTTACATTTAGATCTTTAATCCATTTTGAGTTTATTTTTGTGTATGGTGTTAGAAAGTGATCTAGTTTCATTCTTTTACAGGTGGTTGACCAGTATTCCCAGCACCACTTGTTAAAGAGATTGCCTTTAATCCATTGTATATTCTTGCCTCCTTTGTTGAAGATAAGGTGTCCACAGGTGTGTGGATTTATCTCTGGGCTTTCTATTTTGTTCCATTGATCTATATTTCTGTCTTTGTGCCAGTACCATACTGTCTTAATGACTGTGGCTTTGTAGTAGAGCCTGAAGTCAGGCAGGTTGATTCCTCCAGTTCCATTCTTCTTTCTCAAGATTGCTTTGGCTATTTGAGGTTTTTTGTATTTCCATACAAATTGTGAAATTTTTTGTTCTAGCTCTGTGAAAAATACCGCTGGTAGCTTGATAGGGATTGCGTTGAATCTGTAGATTGTTTTGGGTAGTATATTCATTTTCACTATATTGATTCTTCTGATCCATGAACATGGTATATTTTTCCATATATTAGGGTCCTCTTTGATTTCTTTCACCAGTGTTTTATAGTTTTCTATATATAGGTCTTTAGCTTCTTTAGGTAGATATATTCCTAAGTATTTTATTCTTTTTGTTGCAATGGTGAATGGAATTGTTTCCTTAATTTCTTTCCCTATTTTCTCATTATTAGTGTATAGGAATGCAAGGGATTTCTGTGTGTTGATTTTATATCATGCAAATTTACTATATTCATTGATTAGCTCTACTAATTTTCTGGTGGAGTCTTTAGGGTTTCCTATGTAGAGGATCATGTCATCTGCAAACAGTGAGAGTTTTACTTCTTTTCCAATTTGGATTCCTTTTATTTCTTTTTCTGCTCTGATTGCTGTGGCCAAAACTTCCAGAACAATGCAGAATAGTAGTGGTGAAAGTGGGCACCCTTGTCTTGTTCCTGACTTTAGGGGAAATGCTTTCAATTTTTCACCATTGAGGATAACGTTTGCTGTGGGTTTGTCATATACAGTTTTTATTATGTTGAGATATGTTCCTTCTATTCCTGCTTTCTGGAGAGTTTTTATCATAAATGGCTGTTGAATTTTGTCAAAGGCTTTCTCTGCATCTATTGAGATAATCATATGGCTTTTATTTTTCAATTTGTTAATGTGGTGTATTACATTGATTGATTTGCAGATATTGAAGAATCCTTGCATCCCTAGGATAAAGCCCACTTGGTCATGGTGTATGATCTTTTTACTGTGTTGTTGGATTCTGATTGTTAGAATTTTGTTAAGGATTTTTGCATCTATGTTCATCAGTGATACTGGCCTGTAGTTTTCTTTTTTTCATTATTAAGTTTTAAAAACTGTGATAAAGCATAAAATTTGTCATTTAAACCATTTCAAGTATACAGTTCAATAGCATTAATTAAATGACTGTATCTTTTATCATAAATAATTCTGTAACATACATCCTCATACGTTCTTTGTGCACATGTGTTCCTCTACAGAATAGGCAGTATATTAAAAAGTAGACACATCACTTTGCCAATACTATGGTTTTTCTAGTAGCCATGTATGGATATGAGAGTTGGATCATAAAGAAGGCTGAGTGCCAAAGAAGTGATGCTTTTGAACTATGGTGTTGGAGAAAACCCTTGAGAGTCCCTTGGACTACAAAGAGATCAAACAAGCCCATCCTAAAGGAAATCAATCCTGAATATTCACTGGAATGACTGATGCTAAAGCTGAAGCTCCAATACTTTGGCCACCTGATGTGAAGAGCTGACTCATTAGAAAAGACTCTGATGCTGGGAAAGATTGAAGGCATGAGGAGAAAGGGACGACAGAGGATGAGATGGTTGGATGGCATCACTGACTCGATGGACATGAGTTTGAGCAAGCTCTGGGAGATGGTGAAGCACAGGGAAGCCTGGCATGCTGCAGTCCATGGGGTTGCAAAGAGTTGGACATGACTGAGTGACCAAACAACAACAGGATAGAAAGCTCTCATCTGCTGAGCACCAGTGATAGAGAGAAATATGTGTGAGTCTTCTCCAAAGATTACTACATCATTGTTAAATGTGATTTTAAACCTCTAAAAAGGTAAGGACTCTATCTCTTTAAAGATAAGGATCTTTGCCAACAAAGGTCTGTCTAGTCAAAGCTATGGTTTTTCCAGTAGTCATGTAGGGATGTGAGAGTTGGACTATAAAGAAAACTGAGTGTTGAAGAATTGATGCTTTTGAACTGTGTTGTTGGAGAAGACTCTTGAGAGTCCCTTGAACTGCAAGGGGATCAAACCAGTCTACCCTAAAGGAAATCAGTCCTGAATATTAATTGGAAGGACAGATGCTAAAGCGGAAACTCCAATACTTTGGCCATCTGATGTAAAGAACAGACTCATTGGAAAAGACCCTAATGCTGGGAAAGATTGAAGGCAGGAGGAGAGGACGACAGAGGATGAGATGGTTGGATGGCATCACTGACTTGATGGACGAGTTTGAGCAAGCTTCGGGGTTGGTGATGGACAGAGAAGCCTGGCGTGCTGCAGCCTATGGGGTCGCAAAGAATTGGACATGACTGAGCAACTGAACCAAACAGAGAGATAAGGGAATTTCCAAAGCAAATGCAGAAGTAAACAAACAAAAAATTCCTCATCTTCTTAAGTTCATTCAAGTTGTCGAGTATATAAATACAAGCCAGTTAAAGCAAAGGATGGTCTGTCCCCCAGTATCTGAACATGCATATGCTAGACAATGGAATCAGTTATCTGCTATCTGACAGCTTATCCTGAAATTTTTGGTCAAACATACCACAAGCACTGGACCCTGCACTGGACACAGCCTTATCAGGTTTCCTAATCTGAACTTCACAGTCTGATTAGAGGGTGACCTCTGGAAATTCACTTAATCCTATGGTTTTGTGTCTCTCTTCTGTAAAATGAAGGGTCTAGCCTGGCCGCCAGCACTTGTATGGCCCAGGTCACAAGGTTGTGCTGGCAGGAATGAGGTCAGCCTAAAGCCATAGGTGTGTCAGAGCCAACCTCCAGAGACTGAAAGCTCAGGTCTGAATGTGCCAGTGACTTGTTTTGGGGCCCTGAGCAAGTTACTAAACTGCTGGAAAGTCAGTCTTGAAAGCTGTCAATTGGTATTTACCTTACAGGGTGTTGTGACGATTTAATAAGATAAAGCACAAATACTGCCTCCTTGTGCCTGACATCAAAGATGCCTTCAATAAAGGGTAGCTTTGAGTGTTTTAAACACCAAAACATGTGTCAGTGCCAAGGTTCCAAGTAGCTAAATACCCCAACTTATATAACAGAATATGCTTCTGTAGCATTTATAATGTGGCAATCACATTCAGTCAATCCTAAATGAAATCAATCCTGAATATTCAATGGAAGGGCTGATGCTGAAGCTCTAATACTTTGGCCACCTGGTGCAAAGAGCTGACTCACTGGAAAAGACCCCAATGCCTGCAAAGACAAAAGGAAAAGGGAGAACACGGAGACAGAGGATGAGATGATTAGATAGCATCACCGACTCAATGGACATAAATTTGAGCAAACTCCAGAAGACAGCGGAGGGCAGAGGAGCCTGGTGTGCTGCAGCCCATGGAACTGTGAAGAGTCAGATATGACTCAGTAACTGAACAACAACAAAATCACATTCTGAGCACTTAACATCTATTAACTTATTTAATCCTCTCAACACCGTATGAGGCAAATATTATCACTTACATTTTACAAAAAAAAAAAAAGAAAAAAGAAACAGGCACAGAAGGTAAGAAACTCATTCTAGATCACAATTAGTGAATAGCATAACCAGGATTTGAATTCAGGCAATCTCTGTTCTATAGGGTCTATATTCTTAACCACTACCTAAACTGCTATTGTTATTTACAAATATCTGTATTTATTGGTATGGATATAAATACAGTATCTCACCCTATTCTGATAGCTCTCCAGTTTCAATCTCTGATAGTAACAACCCTTTCTTACCAAGATCTTACTAAGATTACTTTGATAGAACATTCAAATTTCACTCTACTACCTAATTTTAAAATCTTTTTAAGTATATGTGCTGCTGAAGCGAGCATTAAAACATCTTTTTAAATGACTGCCAAATGAGAATGTTTTTAAAGGCAGCTATAAAAAGAGTGCATATTAAGAGAGGACATTATTAAACTTCTCACTGGTCACTCATGGCCCCTAAGATCACACTGATTCCTATGAGTATATGATGTTTTGAAAATGAAATGCTTGGTCATTACTTTCTCATATTGGGAAACTATTCTGTTTCATTAGCTTACTTTATTTCCCAAGAGTTTCCACCTCAAAATTGAACAGTTTTTTCATGTGGTCTCAGAGTTGGACATGACTTAGCAACAGAACAACAACAAGAGAGGCTATGCCTGCCCAGAATACAGTAATGATGTGGGCATGTGGAGGCTCAAGAGTGGGATCTTTTGCCTACTTCAACATATAGGTGATCAGCCAAGATATTGATAGAATATATTTAACATATGGAATACAAAATACTGTATTTTCTAAAAATCTTGTTTTTATCAGTTTCAGAAGGTCCTGAAAAGCCCCTTTGTAAAGCATCACACATATATATATATGTCCACACACACACACATATATATATGTCCACACACACACACATATATATATATGTCCAACTAGAAGAGAATGTTCCAAATGGCAGGAATTAATCATCCTTGGCACCCGACAGAGTCTGGCCTGTTTGCCTTGCTTATGGCACTTTCTCAGTCTATCCTTGCAAAGGTTCCATAGTCAATGTGGTAGCTTTCATGTTACCTGTCCCTGGGTTACCGAACCTTTATTCCAATAGATTCTTATGTAAAAATCTAGTGTAAGAAGTTAAGCTGAGCTGCTCTGGTTGAAGGAGCCAACCTGTTGTCCTTCTACCCCCTGAAGTGTGCCAAGTCACCTTGACAGAAGTTTCCTGGTTCTAGAGACCATTTGAAAACTGCAGGAACTGGAACTTTGATCCTAGGTTTGAGTTCCTAGCTCTGCTGCCTACCAGCTCAACTGCCTTATGCAACTTTTCCCCAAGCTCCAGATTCCCATCTGTAAAAGAGGATGCGTGCATGCTAAGTTGTGTCAGTCATGTTGGATTCGGTCCAACCCCATGGACTGTAGCCCACCAGGTTCCTCTGTCCATGGAATTCTCCAGGAAAGAATACAGGAGTGGGTTGCCATGTCCTCCTCTGGAGGATCTTCCCAACCTAGGGATCAAACCCATGTTTCTAATATCTCCTGTATCAGCAGACAGGTTCTTTACCACTGTATCATCACCTGGGAAGCTTCTAAAACAGGGATAACACTACTTAGTTCCCAGATTGACATCAGGATTTAAAATAATATGTGAAAGTAGCTACTATGTAGCAAGCATTCGATAAAATATACAACTTTAATGCTCAAAAACCCCTTTTTATCCCTTTTTAGATTTTTTTTAAATGTGGACCATTTTTGAAGTCATTGTTGAATTTGTTACAATATTGCCCCCGTTTTATGTTTAGGTTTTTTGGCCACAAGTCATGCGGGATCTTAGCTCCCCCACCAGGGACTGAAGGCAAGCCCCATGCATTGGAAGGTGACGTCTTAGCCACCAGGGGAGTCCCTATTCCTTTTTAAGCATATTTTCCCAAGGACAAAGAACAGAATGTTCTGTGGAATCACAGTTCCCTGGGGGCTACGAACTATGCAACTTTAGTGAAGAGTTACGTGAGTCAAAATATTTTCCCTATTTATCACTGTTCTTTGAACAATCTGTTTCCAAAAAACCATAACCAAACTCACAAAGACACAATCTTCCTAAAATTTTGTATTTTCCAGTGAGCACAAACTAAGATACCCTAGGTGCTAAGACATATTAGAAATCATCAATTCTACATAAACACACTGCTATGCATAAAATAGATAACTAATGAGAACCTACTATACATTAGGTTGGTGCAAAAGTAATTGCAGTTTTGCATGGTTGAAATTTGCTGTTAGATATTGGAATACATTCTTAAGCATAATGTGGTTATGTTATATAGCATTTTCATGCACATTTCTCGTTTTCTGTTTTTTTTTTTTTGCTAAGGACTTATTACTTTCTATTTTATATTTATTTTAGACTATTGAAATGATATTAGACAAAAAGCAAATTTGAGCAACTTATTTTTTTAAACGAGTTCAAAATGGGTCATAGAGCAGTGGAGACAACTCACAACATCAACAATGCATTTTATCCAGGAATGCTAACAAATGTACAGTGCAGTGGTGGGTCAAGAAGTCTGCAAAGGAGATGAGAGCCTTGAAGGTGAGGTGCATAGTGACTGGTCATCGGAAGCTGACAACAACCAATTGAAAGGATCATCGAAGCCGATCCTCTCCCAACTATATGAGAAGACACTGAAGAACTCAGTGTCGACCACTCTATGGTCATGTGGCATTTGAAGTACATTGGAAAGGTGAAAAAGCTTGATAAGTGGATGTTTCATGAGCTGACCACAAATCAAAAAAATCATTCTTTTGAAGTGTCATCTTCCTCTTACTCCTCACAATAACGAACCATTTCTCGATTGGATTGTGATATGTAAAAAATAGTGGAAAGTATATGACAACTAGTGATTACCAGCTCAGTGGTTGGACCACGAAGAAGCTCCAAAGCACTTCCCAGAGCCAAACTTGCACCAAAAAGGTCATGGTCCCTATTCAGTGGTCTGCTGCTGGTCTGATCCCCTACAGCTTTTTGAATCCTGGTGAAACCATTACATCTGAGAAGTATGCTCAGCAAATTGATGAGATGCACTGGAAACTGCAATGCCTGTAGCTGGCTCTGGCCAACAGAAAGGGCCCAATTCTTCTCCGCAACAGGGCCCAACTGCATGTCTCACAACCAGTGCTTCAAAAGTTGAATGAATTGGGTTACGAAGTTTTGCCTCATCTGCCATATTCATCTGACCTCTCGCCAGCTAACTACCACTTCTTCAAGCGTCTCAACAACTTTTTGCAGGGAAACAATATCACAATCAGCAGCAGGAGTCAGAAAATGTTTTCTAAGAGTTTATGGAATCCCAAAGCATAGGTTTTTATGCTACAGGAATAAACAAACTTATTTCTCATTGGCAAAAATGTATTGATTGTAATGGTTCCTGTTTTGATTAATAAAGATGTGTTTGAGCCTAGTTATAATGATTTAAAATTCATGGTCTGAACTGCAATTACTTTTATACCAATGTATTAGCACAGGGAACTCTACTCAGCGCTCTGTGGTGACCTAGATGGGAAGCAAATCAAAAAAGAGGGAATATATGTAACATTGAGGTGATTCACTTTGCTGCAGAGCAGAGACTAACACAACATTGTAAAACAACTATACTCCAATAAAAATTAATTTTAAAAGTAAGAAAAAAAAAAAAACCAGGAAACCACTGTCAATTCTTTATCCGTCACTGTGTATGAGGGCAGCATTCAGTGCCCCAGATGCTGCTTGCAGGACAATTTCACCCTGCCCCTTACTCCAGTCTATTTTCTCCATTCATTTTACCAAGAATTCCTACCCTGTCACCTATCTGCCTGGGAATAGTCAAAGCTTTGTCAAATTATCAGCTTCCCTGATAAACCTTTCTCGACTTTCCCAAGCACCCTGGATACCAGGCCTTTGAACATTTACAGCCCTGTTATGGTACTTTTCCTATTAAGGTGACTAGGTGTAAGGCCCCGGCCCTAGTTCCTAAAAAGAAAAGTCCAGGT
Organism: Capra hircus; assembly: GCF_001704415.2. NCBI lineage: Eukaryota > Metazoa > Chordata > Mammalia > Artiodactyla > Bovidae > Capra > Capra hircus. The sequence continues at coordinate 44,283,323 of NC_030812.1, read as the reverse complement.
TCTTTGAAGCCTCCTGCCAAGGTTCTGATAAACAACCGGAGGGCAATAAATCAATTGTTGACCGAGTATACAAGTGAATTACTGGAAGACACATTTGGATTATTAACCCAAATCTATCAGTTACCAAGACACAATTTTGGATCAGTTCCTTCATCTATGAAATCTGTTTGTTCTCAGCTCTAAGATAGGTATGTAAATAACTTACAGCTTTTGTATAGCTTAAATGAGGAAAATCTGTAAAGGGCCTAGCAGAGCATCTGGCACATCACAGGTACTCAGTAAACAGCAGCTGCAGGTCTTTCATTTTCTCTTCCTTGCTGTTCCTACTCAATAACTTGCTAGAAAATGAGACCAAGATTAAGTTCCCTCTCTGTGCTGCTATACAACACTTGAAAAGTTTGAGCGGTTGTAGAGTTGACTCTTAAACAACACAGGGGTCGGGGTGCCAAGCCTCTGAGCAATCAAAAGTCTTGTTTGTAATTTAGTCAGTCCTTTGTATCTGTGGCTCCTCAGAGGATTCAACCAACTGCAGATCATGTAGTCGGTAGTATTTACTATTAAAAAAACCCCACGGTGGACCCATGCAGTTCAAGCTCATGATATTCAAGGGTCAACTGTATTTCATGATAACTCCAATATTGTTTTAAAATAGAAACACTTTCTATCTTGTGCATGGTTGGTAGGCACATACCTTGGTACAGCCACTATAAAAAATGGTACGGAGTTTCCCCCCCACCAAAAAAAAAATTAAAATTATACCTATCATGAAGAAAAAGTAAAGTGAAAGTGTTATTCACTCAGTCATGTCCGACTCTTTTGTGACCCCATGGGCTGTAGCCTGCGAGGCTCCTCTGTTTGTGGGGATTCTCCAGGCAAGAATACTGGAGTGGGTTGCCATTCCCTTCTTCAGGGGGTCTTCCCGAGCCAGGGACTGAACCCAGGTCTCCTGCATTGCAGGTAAATTCTTTACTGTCTGAGCCACAGGGAAGCCCCAATAACTACCAAATCACCCAGCAATTCCACTTCTGGGTATTTACTTGAAGGAAATAGAATCAGTATCTCCAAGAGGTATCTTCACCCCCAAGTTCAAAACAGTAGTATTCATAATAGCCGAAACATGGAAACAACTTAAACATCCACAGATGGATGAATGATAGAGAAAATGTGGTATGCACATAGAATGGAATTTTATTCAGCCATAAAAGAGAAGGAAATCTTGCCACCTGTGACAGCATGGAGGAAATGAGCGCATTATGCTAAGTGAATTAAGACACAGCAATGATCTGACTTATATGTGGAATCTGAAAAAGCTGGAATCACAGAAACAGAGTAGATTGGCAGTTGCCAGAGGCTGGGAAGCAGGGGAAATGGGGAGGTGTTGATCAAGGGAAACAAACTTCCAGTTATAAATTCTGGGGACTTAATAGACAGTACAATGACTACAGGCTTTTCCGATAGCTCAGCAATATAGAATCTGTCTGCAGTACAGGAGATCTGGGTTCAATCCTTGGGTCAGGAAGATGCCCTGGAGTAGGAAATGGCAACCCACTCCAGTATTCTTGCCTGGAAAATTCCACAGACAGAGGAACCTGGTGGGTTATAGTCACATGGGGTTGTGAGAGGAGTCAGACACAACTCAGTGACTAACACACACAGTAACTATAGTGAATAATACTGTATTATATGAAGTTGCTGAATGAATGACCAGACTTAAATATTCTCACCACCACCAAAACAAAATAGTATAAACGTGAGGAGGAGATGTTAACTAACCTTTTTCTGATTTTACAGTACATGTGTATCAAATCATCACATCACACAATTCAAACTTACATAAAATTATACACCAATTATATCTCAATACAGTTGGGAAAAAATTTTAAGTATCTATTCCTAGGTACTCTAACATTTCTCTCTGAATTCTAGATTTAATTATTATTAAATACTTTTAGTATATAAGTCTGGCATAACTATGATTTGTCTCCAAAATGACTGATTAAAAAAAAAAATCTTTGTGTGATCTGTGCTCTGTGAGGGCAAAAAAGACACTATGTGCAATGCATCATTAAAATGCTTCTAGTTAAGTTGTATGATTAAAAATAAATGATCTTTTAGATTTAAATGAATAATCAGACCCAAATATGGTATTTAAATCAGAACTCTTTATGCTGATTAATTCTGATGAACTATTCTTATTTTTGAAGAAAGTAGGGAAAACCGCTAGACCATTCAGGTATGACCTAAATCAAATCCCTTATGATTATACAGTGGAAGTGAGAAATACATTTAAGGGCCTAGATCTGATAGAGAGAGTGCCTGATGAACTATGGAATGAGGTTCATGACATTGTCCAGGAGACAGGGATCAAGACCATCCCCAAGAAAAAGAAATGCAAAAAAGGAAAATGGCTGTCTGGGGAGGCCTTACAAATAGATGTGAAAAGGAGAGAGGTGAAAAACAAAGGAGAAAAGGACAGATATAAGCATCTGAATGCAGAGTTCCAAAGAATAGCAAGAAATAAGAAAGCATTCTTCAGCAATCAATGCAAAGAAATAGAGGAAAAGAACAGAATGGGAAAGACTACAGATCTCTTCAAGAAAATTAGAGACGCCAAGGGAACATTTCATGCAAAGATTGTCTCGATAAAGGACAGAAATGGTATGGACCTAAAAGAAGCAGAAGATATTAAGAAGAGGTGGCAAGAATACACGGAAGAACTGTACAAAAAAGATCTTCACGACCGAGATAACCACGACGGTGTGATCACTCACCTAGAGCCAGACATCCTGGAATGTGAAGTCAAGTGGGCCTTAGAAAACATCACTATGAACAAAGCTAGTGGAGGTGATGGAATTCCAGTTGAGCTATTTCAAATCCTGAAGGATGATGCTGTGAAAGTACTGCATTCAATATGCCAGCAAATTTGGAAAAGTCAGCAGTGGCCACAGGACTGGAAAAGGTCAGTTTTCATTCCAATTCCAAAGAAAGGCAATGCCAAAGAATGCTCAAACTACCACACAATTGCACTCATTCACATGCTAGTAAAGTAATGCTCAAAATTCCCCAAGCCAGGCTTTAGCAATACATGAACCGTGAACTTCCTGATGTTCAAGCTGGTTTTAGAAAAGGCAGAGGAACCAGAGATTAAATTGCCAACATCTGCTGGATCATGGAAAAAGCAAGAAAGTTCCAGAAAAACATCTACTTCTGCTTTATTGACTATGCCAAAGCCTTTGACTGCGTGGATCACAACAAACTGTGGAAAATTCTGAAAGAGATGGGAATACCAGACCACCTGACCTACCTCTTGAGAAATCTGTATGCAGGTCAGGAAGCAACAGTTAGAACTGGACATGGAACAACAGACTGATTCCAAATAGGAAATGGAGTACATCAAGGCTGTATATTGTCACCCTGCTTATTTAACTTCTATGCAGAGTACATCATGAGAAATGCTGGACTGGAAGAAACACAAGCTGGAATCAAGATTGCCGGGAGAAATATCAATAACCTCAGATATGCAGATGACATCACCCTTATGGCAGAAAGAGAAAAGGAACTAAAAAGCCTCTTGATGAAAGTGAAAGAGGAGAGTGAAAAAGTTGGCTTAAAGCTCAACATTCAGAAAATGAAGATCATGGCATCGGGTCCCATGACTTCACGGGAAATAGATGGGGAAACAATGGAAACAGTGTCAGACTTTATTTTTTGGGGCTCCAAAATCACTGTAGATGGTGACTGCAGCCATGAAATTAAAAGACGCTTACTCCTTGGAAGAAAAGTTACGACCAACCTAGATAGTATATTCAAAAGCAGAGACATTACTTTGCCGACTAAGGTCCGTCTAGTCAAGGCTATGGTTTTTCCTGTGGTCATGTATGGATGTGAGAGTTGGACTGTGAAGAAGGCTGAGCGCCAAAGAATTGATGCTTTTGAACTGTGGTGTTGGAGAAGACTCTTGAGAGTCCCTTGGACTGCAAGGAGGTCCAACCAGTCCATTCTGAAGGAGATCAGTCCTGGGATTTCTTTGGAAGGAATGATGCTAAAGTTGAAACTCCAGTACTTTGGTGACCTCATGCGAAGAGTTGACTCATTGGAAAAGACTTTGATGCTGGGAGGGATTGGGAGTAGGAGGAGAATGGGACGACAGAGGATGAGATGGCTGGATGGCATTCCTGACTCATTGGACTTGAGTCTGAGTGAACTCCGGGAGCTGGTGATGGACAGGGAGGCCTGGCGTGCTGCGATTCATGGGGTCGCAAAGAGTCGGACACGACTGAGCGATTGAACTGAACTGATTCTTATTTTTGTAGATTTAATATTATGCTTTGTTGGTGTTCTGGTTTATTGACCCTGGCGTGTTTATATTTTCTCACTATTTTTCTTATTCCAGACATGGCCGTTGCACTTTACTTCTTAAAGAGAATCTTTATCGTAATGCAAAGTGAACTGTAAAATAATCAGAAATTTTCTGCGTAAGAAAGCAAACCTATCAGGCAGGAATCCCTAGGATGATGACAACTCCCTTTGGGTGAAGCACGAAGTCTTTCACAAGGTAGGCCAGGTCTTCCACAATCTGCCCATCTTGCCTCCTCTTGCCCCTGCATGCTCTCCTCTCCAGCCACATTCAACTTTTGCTCCACAAGGCCCATATGCCCCTTCACCACCAGACCTTTGAACACACTATTTACAGCCTTAACTTCCACCTTTCACCTAACTCACTTCTATCCTTCAGTTGCCCTGCCATCTACTCCCCCAAGGTGAATCCCATCCGCATTCATTAGGATGTCTCTTCCTTCCCATTCATGTCTCAGATCATCAGCTCTATCAGGGCAGGGGCCACATTTGACTTCTTTACCTCTATATTTTTATGCCAGCACATGTCACAAACTATATTAAGCATTTGGTACATGTTTGCTGAATAAATTGAATGAATCTGTCTAGAGATAGAGATTAGCTAATGCAACTTTGGGATCTATCACTTTACGGCCCTCAAACTTCACTTATAACTGCATCCAACATGGTTGGGCAGCACCTCTGCAAGGAAAGAAACATAGCTGGTCTGCTTTACTCCCTCCTTGCTTATCTCTAGAACACTTAAACTCATCATAATGCCCTTAACCAAACTCTGAACACTAAACTCCTTCAGTGTTCTCTAATTAATGATGCTATTCTGTACCTGCAAGACAGAGGGTCAGTATATACCAGGCCTGAAGCATTGTTTAAAGTAAACAGCAATATTCATAATGGGTACCTGGTACCTAGTGTGGGTATGTGTCTTGGCTGGTCATGATAGTCATGTGACAAGCTCCTGTGAAGAACTCTGGGCCTCCAAGACTCGAGTGGGCTTCTGTGAGTGGAGACAGACTTCAGGTTGGAGAGAAGCATGCATCTGTGCAACCCTCACTGAGAACAGGTAAGCCTATGCTGACTTCTCTAGTCTTTGCTAATGTATCGTTATTCTGCGGTGCCTGCACTGTGTCTTTGCTTCATTAATCTTGTCTGTATGAGACTCTGTAGAGTCACGGGTCCTTTGGCAATTTACTAGTGGGTGGTCATGGGACCCCAAGATAGCCTACTTCTTGAACTGCTGCCCTTTTGAGATGTCTATGATACTGCTTTTCATCTTTTTCCTACTTCATTGCTGATTTTTTTCCTAACTCCTTTGCTGGCTTCTATTTCTATCAGACTCAAAAGATTACAGTATCCTACAGCTCTATTCTGGCCCTCTTTTATCTCTACTCTCGTTAGATTTTTTTTTTTAATCACATAGGTTTCAATGCCATCTACATGTTGATGACTCTCGTTTATTTCTATAGTCAAAACTTTCCTCCAGACTCCACCTATACACCTGTCTACTAGACATTCCCACTGGATATCTTTTAAGGATTTCAAATTTCTAAAAACTGTCTAAATCAGAGCTCTTTGTTTCAACCAAAACTTGTCCTTTTCTAGCATTTTCTATCTTGGTAAATAAAACCTCAGACACTCAGCTGCCCAAGCTGGAAACCTGAAAGTCATCTTGGATCTTTTATTGTTCCCTGATCCCTGCCCACTCTCTTCCAATCCATTAGCAAGTATTGTTGGTTTTATTTTCAAAGCAAATCTCGAATCCCTCCACTTCTCTCCATTTCTAATACAGCATCTTCATCCAAAATACCACCATTAACCAGTGCCTGGATTATTATAACTGAATTATTTTCCCTCCGTCTATACTTTCCTCTTTCTAATTAACTCTCTACTGATCAGCCAAGGAGCAGAGAGCAGCAGAGGATGAGATGGTTAGATAGCACCACTGACTCAATGGATATGAATCTGAGCAAACTCCTGGAGATAGTGACAGACAGGGAAGGCTGGCGTGCCCTAGTTCATGGGGTCGCAAAGAGTCAGACACGACTTAGCGACTGAGCAACATCAACAGCAGCCAAAGTCACAATTTTTCTAAACCCACACCAGATGACATCATTTTGATGAAAACCATTCAGTAGTTTCCTGTTATCATCAGAAGAGAATTCAAACTCTTCTTTGAATCGGTGTACCAGGCACCCTATGGCCTGTCCCCTGCACCCCTCTCCAGCCACACCCAAAATATTCTACCCCTGCTCTCTGTGCTCCAGTGTCACTGGCCTTGTTTCTGTTCTTGGAATACAGTAGACTCCTCTGCCCTCAAAACTTCCTCCCTCTCTGCCCACCCCTACACTGTGAGCTAGAGTGTGCTGCTGAATCTGAAGGCACCTTCTGTACATTTAGACATATATGTTCCTAAAACTCAGAAGATGACCAGGCCCAACGAAATGCTTGTTAAGGCTACAATGTGGTATTTCCAAATTTGTCTGTTTTTTTTCATAAACAGAAAGGACTTTACTGGTAACAAATGATAACCCTGCCAGGCTTATCTCTAGGACAGCAAGATTATTCAGTCTCTAAGAGTAAGTATGTTCCTCAACTGAGCAACCTGCATCTCAGCTTTAACTCCACATGCATTTGGTATTATTGGTGGTGGCTTGGTGGTTTAGTTGCTAAGTTGTGTCCAATGCTTGTGATCCCATGGACTATAGCCCTCGAGGTTCCTCTGTCCGTGGGATTCTGCAGGCAAGAATACTGGAGTGGGTTGCCATTTGGTATTATTACCAAGGTGCAAATATATTTAATTATTAATATAATGGGGAAATTTCTGTGGAAGGGCTCCATGTTAAAATGATCTATACTCTCCACACGTCCCCAGGTGTCTACACTTTCACAAGAGTAAACAGTCCCCTTAAAAGAATTTTAATGGATGGGCTTGACTGAGTTACGAACAATGAACAAGGGAATGAATATTTAATAGGGATTAAAAATCAAAGATGCTTCCAACCTTCTATCTGTCTACCTCTGTATTTCCAAAACCTGTACATCTTAAATCTGTAAAGCACTGCTGAGTTTGGAAGGAAAAAAAAAAAAAAAACTCTTAAAATTCATTTGTGTGTGTGGGGGGGGTGGGTGGTGGTGGTGGAGAGGGCTTCATCACATGGTCCTTTTCTCTTTTTTTACATTCTCTAAATACACTTGAATTATTTTTGCACTGTTCAAATAAAACCAGGGATATTTACTTAAACTCTTCTTAATGGAAAGGGGGGGTCTCTCTGTGTGTATCTCTTGTATTTACTCTTTTAACACATGTTTGGTTAGTGTCTGGGGGGCTGAGTGGAGAGGGGGATAAAACCCGTTTCGTTGACAGTGAACAGTTCAGTTATCCCCTTTACTGCCTGAAGGACACTAACATCCCTATTGCCTCCTCCTACATGTCAGTGACTCTCTGAGTACTCCATTACCACTACTCCAAGCTATCATAATATTTTACCGTAGTTTGAGCAAAATACTTTATATGGCCAGAAAACAATTTCATTTTCTTGACACTTATGGGTACATACTATGTATGTAACTACATAACATTGCACAAAGTTACATATAGTATGTGTAACTACATAAATGTCTATAAAAGTATATATAAAAATAAACATCTTATATACATACACATAGCATACTATATACTATACTGTATAAAAATGTATTTACATTAAAGTTTACTTTACAATGCATGGAAAAACTCTTCAGCTGTGACCCTCAGAGCGCCTGTCACATATAATCAGCACATACTTGGGACTATGATACACAGATGATCAAAGCCTGGTCCCTGCCATCCAGGTGCAATAAAGACAGAGGGGCTGGAAGATGCTCAGGCAGAGTCTGCCTCTGCCCAAGCGTCTAGAAAAACGCTTCCAGGAGGAGATGACACTTTGAATTCAGCTCAATCAACGGAATAAATGATCAAGTGGTCCCCAACACCCATTCCTGCTCTGAAAATGTGGCGGTGTGCTCAACGTTCACCTGACTACATTCGTAGTACTCCTGTGCACTCTGTTGGAAAGGGGCGCCCAGTTATGTATCAGGAGGACTGTCAGCTCAGGTGACTTTGGTTGTGCTCCCTAGTATGGTTCTAGTTTCCTCAGAGAGATTTCTATCAGAGCAATTTTTTAAAACTGAGTAAACAACTCACTGAAAGCTCTTTGTTTATACAGATTGAAGGTTTGCTTTCTTCTCCCGACTTTGTGACAGTGCCTGCATATTTGAAGGGTTTACCCTGTAGTTAATGCCTTTATATTCTACCATGAAGGCTGTTATCTTCAGGAAGCTCTGGGGAGGTTCAGGAGCCTAAGGAGCCTAAGTCTGAGGAGCCAGTTTGAAGCCAACTTGTTTGAACTTGGCGGCATTTTTGTGATGCCGTGGAGACTAAACCTCCAGTAGAGCTGTTGATCAAGTTATGTATGTGAAAGGCCACAGACCAGAAAATGTGCATTTTTTAACCATCTGACATGCAGCAGTCCTTATAAAATAGGCATGGGAAAACTCTTTTAATGTGGAACTTATGTCTGTTTTTGTATTTTTTATTTAATGTCTGTTTATTTGCACACAAACTCAAATAAAGATTCCCTACCCTCTCAGCAAGCTACTATCTTATCTTGCATTGAATGACTACAGAGCTAGAAAGAATACCAATTGCTTTAAATCATTAGATAGGAAGTTCCAATTTAATTTCTTTCCATTAACCCAAATGCATGTTGGTATTTGGTATAATCTTTAAAAATTTTAACTTTTTTATGATAACCTATAAGGGAAAAGAATCTGAAATACACACACACACACACATTTTATGTATATATAAACTAAATCACTTTGCTGCACACCTGAAATACAACATTGTAAATCGACTATACTTCAAATTTTTTTTTTTTACTGTAATATCCTTATCTTACTTTCTGACTTTGTATTCTTTGAGAAAGGGACACTCTAAATGCACAAAATAAAGGAAGGAAACAGGGTGAACAGCAGTTAGTTCTCAACTCTAGGTTCTATTTGTCACTGTGGTGTTACCTCCAGACACACAGCTTTTTGGTTAAGAATGGAAATCACATACCTTTTGGATTCTGGCTACACAAATCTGAAGAGGGTCCTTATCAGCTCTCTGCATCTGTGGTTTTAGACAAACAGTTCTAAACCCTATCAGTTGATGCCTCTTTTCACACCCAATATCTTGCAACTCTTCCTTTATTTACTATGCTGGCATAAAATTCACAGAAAATATTTGCCTATGTAATTTCAAAAAGATTATATATCAAAGAAAAATAAAAAGAAAGCAATTTATAATAAAACATTATCAATATGTAAATACTTGGGCACCATCCACTAAAAGACACAATGAAAAAGATGCTTATATCAATTCTTGAGACCCACAGTGAAGGCATTTATTACAAATGCAGACATAGAGCTGTGTGCCCACTGGTGTCAGGATTTTATGTGAAATATCTCAAAATCAAGTTCAGAGAAAAACATAATAAAATTTTCCTCAATTTACCTACAGTTACATTCCTGGAAAGTTTGTTACATATTAAAATTGTGAAGGAAAATATTTTGCATTTGTAAATAAAAGAATTGGTTCTAGGTTCAGATGATGGTAAGCTTGTCTTTCACTTATGGAAGACATTTGAAAGTATGGTGGACGATTTTTCACTATGCATGACAATTCTGTGTATTGTTAACACCACCAGGAGGATGCATTATCAGCAAGGTCCCCCATCCAAAGACGTCAAAGTTATGGCCTAAACCGCCCCTCAATTTTCAAAATTCCCCCTAGGGGGCGGTACTGCTCTTAATGAGAAACACTATTATCAACTCCGGAGATGGCATTTAGGTGGGTGGGTATCCCAAAAGTGTGCAAACCAGAAATTCAGCCTTCTCCTTTTGCCTCGTAATCAAACAGTTTTGGTATAAAGAAAAAAATTAACTCTACACCAAAATATGGAATTCACACTGCTTTGGATGAAACTGCAAATATTGAAAGAGGGTCAAGGAATTCTACAAACTATCACTCAGCACATAAAAAACCATTTAAAACAGACCTTTTCTTGGATGATACAGTATGTTCGTCAACTTTTTCAGAATCATAGGGATGGGGCAAGGGGAGAGGCAAGGATGTGTGGGGGAAGGGGAAGGGACAAAAAGAGAGAAAAGGTAACGGGAGAAACTGTTCACTTCAGCAAAGTACTTTTAAGGGTTCACTATTGGGCAAGACAGACTTTGGTTCCAATCACTCCTCTGTCATTTACTGACTATGGATGATTCATTCAATCTCAATTCTTCCCATGTGAATTGAAGGGTAATAATGGTATTTCACACTCTTACTAGAGTGATTAGGTGAGGTGTATATGTAAAGTGCTAGGTAAAGAGTAAAATTCAATCAATGTTGGCTGTCACTATCCTTTAAGTTTCAAATGGCCCTAGAGTATTGGTGTTTGGATACATTTGACATTTGGAACAAAAATTGTTCCTAGACGCAAGAAGCAGAGTAAAATTCTGTTATTTTTTGGAAATTCTATCTCATCCTCTTCAAATATCATCCTACAAATATGGTGGAAATCTAAATCATTTCATTGTAAGAAAAAAAAGCAGTGTCGTTAAGAAACTGAGTGGTTATAAAACAAGGCTGATATTCCTAAGATGTTTCAGAAAAGGACTTTACATTTCAAGTTAAAGAAGGAGAAAGGCGAACTCAATGTAACCTGAAACCACAAACATGTATATTACAGCTGAAATGCCTAGATTTTAGTGGTCTTCTTGGTATTTGGTCCTCAATATGTCAGTATTTACATCACAAAAAGCATTTTAAGCAGGATCTCAAGCACACTGACTGTCCGATCACACCTGAGAAATGAACAGAGTGACAGAAAACTGAATACGGTGGCAAAAGTCTCAAATACAATGTTCCTTTCTGAGGGTAAATTGCTAGTCAATGGTAGACAATGAGAGATAGTAGTAGTCAAGGGTAGTAGACAATGAGAGATCTGTCTACGTAAACACAGTGCATGCCTCTTTGGAGCTGGAATCCAAGCCAAATTTTAGGAAGATTTTTAAGCACATGCAATGTTATGAAGATTCCTGGCAGAGAAATTCAATAAAATATCTGTTGAAGGAATATAGGACAGTGAGAGTTCGTGAGGTAAATGCATGAGAAATAAATTCTCCTTTATACTTTAAAGAATCATGAAAACAGTTATCTTTCATCATCATCAAAACACTTAGCATATCTACCTTCTTGGCAAATGTTAAAGTAAACAATATTGTTAACTATAGGCACTCCCCCATACAGTAGATCTCTAGGACATATTCATCCTGATGACCGAAACTCTGTACCCTTTGGTAAATACTACAGAAATCTTTAAAGCCACTAATGCCTGATTTATCATTGATATAAGATTTAGAAGAGTTAAGCATACATTTCTTATGTGATTATCAAATCAAAACACTCTTTTAGGAAATAAGTTTGGTTACATGTATCAAATACACAAAACTGCTTTAAGTGCTGGTAATTTCCTTTTTAGAAATGTATCCTCAATAGCAGGTCTTATCCTGAACCGCAGTGCTTATGTAATACTTTACCATGCTCCAGGAATTATTCTAACCACCCAGGGTCACACTGCTACAAAATAGAGAATCTAGAATTTGAACTTGGGCCTTGTGGTTACCAAGCCTGTGTGCACTCTGACAACTTCAGTTGTCTTAGCTACAAAGATGTTCTCTGTGGCATTAAACTTTTTTTAAATTAATTTATTTTTAATTGAAGGATAATTGCTTTACAATATTGTGTTGGTTTCTGCCATATATCGACATGAATCAGCCATTGGTATACATATGTCCCCTCCCTTTTGAACCTCCATTTTTTTTTAATAACAGGAAAAGTTTAGAAACAAACAAAATGTTCATCAGTGGGGTCTAAGTTAAATAAACAGTAGTACATCCATTGATAGGTCATGTAGCAGGCATTAAAAGTTAAGTTTTAGAAATATGTTTGCACAGGCAAGCAAGTCATTTGGCTCAGTGGGAGGGGAGAAAGACACGAAGAGCATATAGTCTTTCAAGTTTACTACATGTTTCCTTTGGAGGGTGAGGTTTTAATTTTCTTCTTGGTGCTTTGTTATAACTTCCCAAATTTCTAAATGAACTTGAGTTCCTTTTGTACTCAGAAAAAAAATTGCTCATAACAAATTTCTGTCCAGATCAGCATGGCCCAAAATGCAGTGCAAGTCATATGTAATTTAAAATGTTTTAGAAACCACAACCATGTTAACAAAATGAAAACCAGGTGAAGTTAATTTTAAAATATGTCTTATTTTGCCTATATATTTAAAATATATTACATTTTAACAAGGAATCAATATAAAATATTAGTGGACTATTTTACTTTTTGGTACTAAAATCCTCAGAGTCACTTTTGCTGCTGCTGCTGCTAAGTCACTTCAGTTGTGTCCGACTCTGTGCGACCCCATAGACGGCAGCCCCCCAGGCTCCCCCATCCCACTTGCCTAGATTCTCCAGGCAAGAACACTGGAGTGGGTTGCCATTTCCTTCTCCAATGCATGAAAGTGAAAAGGGAAAGTGAAGTCGCTCAGTCGCGTCCGACCCTCAGCGATCCCATGGACTGCAGCCTACCAGGCTCCTCTGTCCATGAGACACTTTTAGCTCATCTTAATTTGGTCTGTTCACATTTCAACTGCTCAATAGACAAGTGGCAACTAACTACTGTGTTGGATCTTGGCAGAAGCTTTATTTTCAGATCAAATGTGCCCAAAATATGACTCTGAAACCCTCCACTAACTACCACAATCTCCATGCAACCACATCTATGTGGAACTGCTTCCTTGATGAGAAAGATGTGCTTGAGACCTAACACTTGTCAGCTGTGTGATCTTCAGCAAGTTAATTGACTTATCTGTACCTCATTGGACCCATTCCGTAAATGATGTTAATGCCTACTTTGAGACGTTGAGATTTAAAAAACGTATTAAAACACCCAATATGTGAAAAGCACTTTATAACATATTGTTATCTAATCCTTGATCTTTGCAACCTTCCTTATTCAGATAAAGGTTAGACTTAGCAAGAGGAAAGACAAGATTCTTAGAATAGATGTAGGAAATCTTATTTTAAATGGTCCTAGAACTAATTTGAGGGGATGTGAAGAGAAAAGCTGGGGAGTCTATTGATACAACAAATACATTTGTATTTTAAAGGGGGCTATCTGATGGCAGGATACAAATGGCATACTTTTCTGCTTGAAGACTTTCCTTTGGCAAATATTCAAGCCACTAAACAAACATAAAAATCACTGAATATGTGCCAAACACACTCAACAAAGGGACTTAGGAATAATTAAAAAGATAGGGGAAGATAATTATAGTATCGTGATGATGATTTTTGCCATACATCAACATGAATTAGTCACAGGTATAATGTGTTCCCCCATTCTGAACCCCGCTTCTACCCCCTCCCCACCCCTATCCCTCTGGGTTGTCCCAGAGCACTGGCTTTGGGTGGCCTGCTTCATGAATCAAATTTGCACTGGTCATCTATTTTACATACGGTAATATACATGTTTCAACACCATTCTCTCAAATCATCCCACCCTCTCCTTGTCCTATAGGGCCCAAGTCTGTTCTTTATATCTGTGTCTCTTGCTGCCCTGTATGTAGGACTGTCATTACCATCTTTCTAAATTCCAAATATATGTGTTAATATATAGTATCTGTGTTTCTCTTTCTGACCTGCTTCACTCTGTATAATAGATTCCAGTTTCATCCACCACATTAAAGTTGACTCAAATGTGTTATTTTTAATAGCTGAGTAATATTCCATTGTGTATATGTGCCACAGCTTGCTTATCCATTCATCTGCTGATGGACATCTAGGTTGCTTCCATGTCCTAGCTATTGTAAATAGTGCTGCAATGAACATTGGGGTACATGTGTCTCAATTCTGGTTTCCTCAGGGTGTATGCCCAGCAGTGGGATTGCTGGGTCATACAGTAGTTCTATCTCCACACTCTTCTCCACAGTGGCTGTACCAGTTTCCCACCAACAGTGTAAGAGGGTTCCCTTTTCTGCATACCCTCTCCAGTGTTTATTGTTTGTAGACTTTTTGATGACGGCCATTCTGATTGGTGTGAGATGGTACCTCATCGTGGTTTTGATTTGCATTTCTCTAATAATGAATGATGTTGTATGCAGAGCTTTTGTGTAGGTTTCAAACATTTCAAAATTAAAAACTGGAAAAATAATCAACTATAATAGAAGGCCATTAATCATGACATGCAATTTTTTTAGCATCACTGTTTATAACAGAGGCCACCAGAAACTATATAGATGGCTCAAAGATGAATGACTAAGAAATTAATATAATCAACATAAAATATTATCTAGCAACCAATTCCAGAGAAGGCCATGGCACCCCACTCCAGTACTCTTGCCTGGAAAATCCCATGGGCAGAGGAGCCTGGTAGGCTGTGGTCCATGGGGTCACAAAGGGTCGGACACAACTGAGCGACTTCCCTTTCACTTTTCACTTTCATGCATTGGAGAAGGAAATGGCAACCCACTCCAGTGTTCTTGCCTGGAGAATCCCAGGGACAGGGGAGCCTGGTGGGCTGCCGTCTATGGGGTCACACAGAGTCGGACACGACTGAAGTGACTTAGCAGCAGCAGCAACCAATTCACACTAGCAAACCATTCAATTCATAGAAATACATATTGAAATGATATGAACTGGGAGAAAGAAAGCAGACTATAATCCATGATCACAGTAGTGAAAATACATGTGACAGGCATTTACAAAAGCTAAAAATAAATTGGCAAGGTAGAAATATTACTTTCCCTTCTAGGTAAGTTGTCCACATTCATAATAAAAAAAGAAAAATAAATAACACATATGGTAAATCATGTTTGCTAAGTAAGCATCTTACATCAGAGCGCAAGACGGCCAGGGAAAACTGTCCATCTAGCAAAAAGAGTACTAACAACCATACAAGGGTGCCTGGCAACCAGCTCCCAGTTACCAGTGCACAGTTTTACCTCCGGCTCGGAACCCAATAGCAGATTTGGGATTTTTCTTAATCAGAGTAATGATTCAGAGCATACTCAGTACAAACCTTTGACCTAAACTAGCATCACTGTATTTTTTACATGATAATTCCCCAGTCCTTTAACTACAAGAGTGCACACAGGTAAAAACAGTTAAGCTTGCTGGCTTTCATTATTGCTGTAGTCTGATAGCATGCAGGGTAGATCAAAATAGCTGGTTGACATTGAGAGAGTCCCTGATTTTCTTGCACAAGCACTTTGTGCTTGAAAAAATAGAAGCTAACTCATTTAGTACTTAAAAATTAACAACATTCACATTGCCTTGTGGTTTAAATGATGACTGAACAATAACTCAAGTCAGCTGTGCTCTGTATTTCCTTTATTGATATAATTAGTATTCTTAGGTCTTTTAAAGTTGCTCTTCTTTACCCCTAGGGGAAAACAATTTCAAAAGGCTATATACATATGCTGATTTAAGATATGCTTTCTCATACATTCAGTCTCTATAATTTTGGATTATAGAGCAATATAGAATAATTCTGGCACCAACTCTTTAGCAATGCTGTTTAAAAACGAAGATGCCATTGCACACAAGCCTAGGATTTTTCTGTTGCATTGCATATAACCAAACTTATGGAACACTGCTTACAATATAAACCACGGCCTTAAGTTTTTGGGAAATGATTACTTCAGAAGATGGTGATTAAGAGACTCCCAAATTGGCTGAAAAACACAGAGCTAAAATTCAGTTGGGGTTGAAACACACCTTATAAAGAGTTGAGATCCAAGAGACTCGTGCACAGATCTTTGATTTACCACTCATTTTGCAGGACTTAAAACCAAAAGAACAGATTTGCAGATTGTTAAAGTATTATTCCGGTGTGAGAAAAAAAAAAAAGAGTTGAGATCCAAATTACATACACTTGACAAAACTTAAGTATTAAGTCAACTGGTATGTTTTGGGGGAAGTATCAATATAAGATTAATAATACGTGGTAAAATTATTTGCCTTTTCCCCCAAATATTTAAGCCTTGAAGCAGAATGATCTGAATGCCAATCCTGGTTATAAAACTAACTCGTGATTTGGGTGTTCTTGGGCAAGATACTAATTTCACTATGATTTAGTTTTCCTATCTACTAAAAAAGAATTAATATAATATACATTTTAATGTTTATACTCAATATATGGCTTCCAAATTAAAATATTTAAATGATGAGCATGGAAATACTAGGAGCAATACCAGTCACTGCTATGGTACACTTATTATTCAGCAATTGTCTTATTCCAATGAATAATTTTTAAAACAGCCTTTTAATCAGTACCAGAGTCATTTTTTTTAAACATAACTTTAAGCCATATTATACATGATATAGAAATCTCACCAATAGAACTGCACTATTTCGATTTAAAAGAGACTTGAAGACAGGATCCTAACAGTCTGAATCATATTTAAAGAAGCCATCAAAAAGGGAAACTTGAGATGGGTAAACAGACTTCCTTTGCAAAAGTTTATCTAGAGAACTAAAGGCTAAAATATTCATTCCAAGAAATCTGTCTGCAAAATCCAAAATCAGAACGCCATTCTCGCAAAGCATTCAATGACACCTAATGACAGCGGAGACACTTAGTAAAATTCAGATCTTAGTATTCCCCTGACAAAAAGCAACGCAACACACAAAGGAAGAAACAATCTACACGCAAGACAGTGATGGATTCGCCTGGAGCCCCTCTGAGTAGCTTCATAGAAAGGGGACAGGAAGCGAAGGTATATTTGATGAATGAAACTGAGGACTAGGGGTTTTGGAAAGTACAGGAGACGCACCCTACCTTGCACAGATTTCCCGATACTGTGTAAGTGAGTGATAGAACTGTAGTTTTGGGCAACATTCTTCAGAAACGCTTCCATCTCTGGCTGGTGGTGGTAGCTGAAGTCCAGGGCAGCTACCGCAGGCATCAGCAGCCCTAGCCAGAGGCGGGCGCAGTCCATGTTCTAGAGATGAATAAAAATAATAAAGCTGAGCAGATAAAGCAGGCAGTGGGGTGGAGGGAAAATGTGAATGCTACTAGCTCCCGCTCTGCTCTCTAGTATCAGATCTCCCGACACTAAAGCTCGCTGCTTCCGAAAGAGGTAAAAGTTGGAAGCAACACCTTCGGGAGTTAGCGTACCCAGAGCACCGGCAGCCCCAGGTGCCCACCATCCCGTAGCCCACCCAGCCCCTCCCCACGTCCCCACCACCCTCCATCGCCCGTCAGTCGCAGCAGCTGCGCCTGACCCCGCACGCCCCAAGCCTCACCCCTGCCCAGGCGCACACCGCCGCCTGGCTGCAGCCGCTTCCCGAGACCAGACATTATAGCTGGGCCAGAGGGGCGGGCGCGCTCAGGTCCCGCCCTCGACATCTGACTGACGTCGCTTTGGCCCACTCAGACACCGCGCGAGGCACTGCGGGGCGGGGTCTAGCTGGGCGACCGGGGCACCTCTGCCTGCTTCTCACCTGAGCCCGCCAGCGCCCACGCGGCGCGAGGATTCCAGGGCGCGGCGGCGTGTACCGAGGCGCGGCAGAGCTTCCCGAAACTGAGTTACCTTGCGCGGTCTTAGTTTTTGCCGGCGCCCTAGGTTAGAAGTATCCTCACCTCGGCCACGGCTCCATCCGATGTAGGGATCCCCTGCGCTCCGCCCAACAGCTGCAGCAAGGGCTGGGACGGCTTCTCGCGTTGGGCGGTGCGGGCCGGCAAGCCCGGGGCTCACCTGGAGCCCCACGATGAGCCGTGAGTCCCGGGCGGCCGCAGCTGCAGGCGGGCTCTTATGCTCTTCCACTCGCCAGGGCCACGCTCTCAGACGCTCCAGGCGCCCCCAGCCCTGCGGTCGCGTGGCGTTTCAGAACGTGTGTTCAGAAGTTTTAAATGGATCTTGTGGAGTCCAGGAAGTTTTCCGACAAATATTTATAGTGTATGAAAGAGAAAGTCGCTCAGTCGTGTCCGACTCTTTGCGACCCCATCGACACTATACAGTCCATGGAATTCTCCAAGCCAGAGTAAAGGAGTGTGTAGCCGTTGCCGTCTCCAAGGGCTTTTCCCAACCTAGTAGGTCTCCCTCACTGCTGGCAGATTTTTACCAGCTGAGCCACCAGGGAAGTTTGACTAAATCAAAGTTAAATTGAACACTGACAACCTGGAAATCATGTGTAAGAAGGCATCAGAGTCATCATTGTAATGTCGATGCTTCCTCCACCAACGCTGCCCAGGTCAACTTCAGGGCCTAAAATGCTTCTTTCTGGAAGGATGGAATGGTCTGTGTTTGCACTAGGGACAGCAAGGACTTGACCAAAACCTGAGAGGGTGTGTGGGGAGGGCAAACACCTCACACACCTGTTATACATTATCTATCAGGGTAACAGGAGACTTGTGCCAAGGGTCCAGTAAATGTAAAACGTTTGAAAAGCACTGATTTAGGATAACATTGTCCTTTAACAGACTAAAAACAGTAGTGCCAGGGCACTACCCCAGACGAATTAAACAGAATTTCTGAGGCCTGGGAATGTGAATGGAATGTGCCTTCCAGAGTTGAAAATTGCTAGTCACTCTTCTTTGTGATAGATAGATACACCAAGCATTTAGGAACCTTCCCAGGAGGCAGAGTAGAGGGGTTTAAGAGCATCATCATCTGGGTTTCTGTCCTTGCTCGGACACTCATTGGTTGTGTCAACTCACTGTACCTTAGTTTCCTAGTCTGTAAGATGGAAATGATCATTGTACTTACCTAAATAACTGGGAGATGTCTATTAAGTAAATAACCTAGTTTAATTCATAATTAATCTATAAGCAAAATTTCTAAGAGTTGGAAAATCTTATGATGTTGTTGAGTTGCTGAGCGGACTCAAAAAAAAAGTGTGCAGCAGTTACTCTCCTGTTATTTCTACTGTATGACTTTAAGATGTTGTCATTCATTTGTCAGAGGCCTGAAAGGAGGTGGAATAGGGTTGAGGAGATTAAATTTAAGCAAAATAACTGTAAAGAATGGGAAAGGGAACTGTCAAGGATTCCTGATCTGATGTTAAAAATCATACACATGGTACAGAAGCAAATGGCAGTTATGTGATTTCTTTTAGTGGTGACATGGCTGGAGACTGGAGAAGATATTGCTTGGTCCATACTGGGATGGAGATTGCCAGGGTTCTTATTTCAGATAAACAAAGGAGTGAAGTATAGTTGAAATTGCTGTGCTTGGGGTTCATAGTAGGTAGGAAGAGAAGCAAATTCAGGAGAAAGCCAATCAGAGAAAGGAGGTAGGGAGAATAGGGATTTGAGGGCTGAAGGTCCAGACCCTAGCCACTCAAAGTATGATCCAGACAACATTGACATCACCTGGGAGTTTGCTGGAAATGCGGAATCCTTTGTTTCACTCCAAACCTACTAAATCAGAACGTACATTTAAATAAGATTTCCAGATGATCCCTGAAGTGAAGTTGCTCAGTCGTGTCCGACTCTTTGTGACCCCATGGACTGTAGCCTATCAGGCTCCTCCGTCCATGGGATTTTCCAGGCAAGAGTGCTGGAGTGGATTGCCATTTCCTTATGTACATTCAAATTTTATTTGCAGTGGTCTACAGGTCAAAAAGGCTTAGTGTTAGAGTGTGAAAGATATGGAGGTATATAAGGTTGGCATAAAAGATTAAAACACTACAGTTAACACAGGTGATCTTTCTAAGCACGACACCACTATAGGTAAAACCATAATAAGGCAGATAATTTAACATCATAAAAATGTATACATTTTATTCAGGAAATCTCAAAGGTTACCAGAAAAATTGCAAACTGGAAGAATTGATAGCCCTTACAAAATCAAGAAAGGGCAAGGACATTAATAGGCAGTTCACCAAAGCAGTAATACAAATGGTCAATAAACATAGTAAAAGCTACTAACCTGCTTAGCAATCAAGGAATTACACATTAGAAGGGCAAAGTAATACTTTGTTTTGCTTATCACCAAGAAAGATTAAAAAATTGATGGTACCTAGAAATGGACAGGATCTGGGAAAATGACATTCCTGCTGTTTTAATGGTACTATAAATTGCTACAATATTTTTGGGAGGAAATCTGGGAATGGACATAAAAATTTAAAATATGCTCTTCTTTGATAAAAACTTAAGCTATAGAAGTAGTTTGGAGAAGTGTTAAATTTATATGTTAGGATATTTATAAGCACCACTGTTTTTTAACTTTTTGCTTTGTATTGGGGTATAGCTGATTTGCAATGTTGTGATAATTTCACAACAAAGGGACTCACCCATACATATACATGTATCCATTCTCCCCAAACTCCCCTCCCATCCAGGCTTCTGCATAACATTGAGCCGCATTTGTGAAAGCACCTGTTTTCAATTGTGACAAAGTAGATAAACAAACAATGGCAGGTTGATTATATCAGTGGTTCTCAACTGGGGGTTAATACTGGCCACAGGTGACATTTGGGAATAGGTGTGAAATATTTTTGATTGATTTGGGGTTGGGGAGGAGGACAGTGCTATTGGCATCTAGTGGGTAGAGGGCAGGAATGCTGCTAAACATTCTTCGGTGACAACACAGCCTCCCACAACAAAGAATTTACTAGCCCCAAATTCTGGTGTTGAGACTGAGACACCTTGGGTTAGATAAAGAATATTATAGTCTTCAGTTCAGTCGCTCAGTCGTGTCTAGCTCTTTGCACCCCCATGGACTGCAACACGCCAGGCTTCCTTGTCCATCACCAACTCAGAGCTTGCTCAAATTCATGTCC
Organism: Capra hircus; assembly: GCF_001704415.2. NCBI lineage: Eukaryota > Metazoa > Chordata > Mammalia > Artiodactyla > Bovidae > Capra > Capra hircus. Next base: position 44,262,101 of record NC_030812.1, on the reverse strand, counting down.
ATCAAGTCAGTGATGCCATCCAACCATCTCATCCTCTGTTGTCCCCTTCTCCTCCTGCCTTCAATCTTTCTCTGCATCAGGGTCTTTTCCAATGAGTCAGGTGGCCAAAGTATTGGAGTTTCAGCTTCAGCATCAGTCCTTCCAATGTATATTCAGAGCTGATTTCCTTTAGGATGGACTGGTTTGATCTCCTTGAAGCCTTACAATAAATTATTTTTTCAGTCATATTGATGATGTGGGTCTGTATTTATTGGCTTGGAAAGATAAGTTATTGAGTGGCAAAAACAAGATTGTAAAAGTAAATGAATAGTCAATTCCCACTTTGGAAAGCAAGCCAACAAACAAAACTATTCCTAGCAAAAAGTTTAAAGGGTTACAAACTGCTGAGTGGTAAGCTTTGAGTTGCAAAGTTCTGATTTTTCTTTTAAAATCTTTCTGTATTTTCTGAAAACAAGTTGCAGTTATACATGTGTTACTTCTTTTCATCAGAAAAACAATGAAGGCATTTTCACCTGAAAGAGCAAAAAGCACAGAAGTGTCAGAGATAAACAATTCTCAATGAAGACAAGGTCTAAAATTTCTTTGGAGTGAACGACAGAAGCGAAGAAGGACATTGGAAATGGGATATTAAGGAAATTTAACAGCTTGGGGAGCAGGTGGATGATGCTGTCATGGGACTCTGAAATTCCCTAAGGTAGTGGCAGGAATCAGAGCAGAAGGGAAGACTATAGTGAATATTTTGTTGTTGTTGTTGTTCAATCACTAGGTCGTGTCCAACTCTTTTGCAACCCCATGGACTGTAGCCCACCAGGCTCCTATGTCCATGGGATTTCCTGGGGAAGAGTACTGGACTGGGTTATCATTTCCTTCTCCAGGGGATCTTCCCCACCCAGGGATGGAACCCCTGCCTCCTGCATTGGCAGGCATATTCTTTATCACTAAGCCACCAGGGAAGCCTGGTGACCAGTGACTATAGTCAGGGGTTAAAAACCACAATAACTGTCAACAAGAACGGGCAGACCAGTGGAACTAGACTTTGTGACCTTCAATCTTGCTTTTTCTTTCTTTCAAAAGTGTCACAAGAAAATATGAACAAGGTAAAGAAATATTTAAAATCTACAAATTCCACTTACCCAGTAACAACAATTCTGAAAATATATTTAGGCATTAACTAGTCCCCTAATGCAGTACACTGCTTCTGATATTTTACCCTTATACACAGTAAATGGTCTTAGAACTAAATTCTTGAGCACATCCTTTTTTCTTTAGGATCAGTTCTTAGACATGCAGTTTTAAATATTTGGCCAAACTGTATTCTGATAAAATGTCAAAAGTATAATTTAAAAATGTTCAAAAAATTCTCACACAGAGTAAAAGTACCGAGAAAACATAGGTCAAGTTTTTATTTTTTAAAAAATAATTTTACTTATTTATTTATTCTTGGCTATGCTGGGTCTTCTTTGCTATGTGGGCTGTTCTCTGGTTGCAGTACAGGGACTTCTCACTTCGGCGACTTCTGTTACGGAGCACACGCTCCAGGCACTCAGGGTCAGTAGTTGTGGCTCCCAGGCTCCAGAGCACAGACTCAGTAGTTCTGGCACACAGGCCTCTTTTGTTTCACGACATGTAGGATCCTCCCAGACCAGGGATAGAACCTGTGTCTCCTGCCTTGGCAGGTGGACTCCACCCCTGAGCCACCAGGGAAGCCCTAGGTTAAGTTTTTCTTTTAGCTTATTATTGAAGAAGTCAGCAGGAAACAAAGCTATTTCCAAGAAAGAAATGGGAAGTAATATTTTATATATATCAGTGTAAGAAAAAAAGAATATTGAAACCATTCTAAATTATTGCTAGATATAAATCTGATTAAATTCCTGCATAGTAATAAACTATAACCTTTGGTACTAAGGTTTCCCTGGTGGCTCAGAGGTTGAAGCCTCTGCCTGCAATGTGGGAGACCTGGGTTCGATCCCTGGGTTGGGAAGATCCCCTGGAGAAGGAAATGGCAACCCACTCCAGTATTCTTGCCTGGAGAATCCCATGGATGGAGGAGCCTGGTGGGCTACAGTCCATGGGATCACAAAGAGTCGGACACGACTGAGCGACTTCACTTTCACTTTCTTTCTTTCTCTACAGAGTAGAAATCATTTTCATCTATAAAGGACAAAAATTATTTATATCTCTTTTAGACAAAAAAATTAGCTCTGGGACTTCCCTGGTGGTTCAGTGGTAAAGAATCCACCTGCTAATCCTGGGGACATGGGTTCAGTCCCTGGTCTGGGAAGATTCCACATGCCTTGGGACAACTAAGCCTGTGTACGACAACTACTGAAGCCCTCTCGCCTAGAGCCCATGTTCCACAGCAAAAGAAGCCACTGCAAATAGAAGCCCGTGCACCAAAACTAGAGCGTAATGCTTGCTCACCACACCTGGAGGAAGCCCATGCGCAGCAACAAGGACCCAGTGCAATGAAAAATAAATAAATTAACCGTGCTTAGTCACCCAGTTGTGTCCAACTCTTTGCAACGCCCTGGACTGTAGCCTGCCAGGTTCCTCTGTCCATGGGCATTCTCCAGGCAAGAATACTGGAGTGGGTTGCCATGCCCTCCTTATATTAAAAAAAAAAATTAGCATCTTACCAATTTTCTACAAGTTAACATTTAAATTTCTTTTTTATTAAACACAAGTTTGGGTCTATATCTATTAAAGAAATTGATCAATAACTAATAACCTTCTAAAAACAGAACCAGGCCCAAATGGATCACTGGTGAATTCCACCAAATATTTAAGGAAGAATTTTGACTAACTTGCCATAATCTCTTTTAGAGTATGAAAGCAAAGGGAATACTTCATAACTTATTCTATGATGCCAGCATTAAAATCAGACAAGTATATTACAAGAAAACTACAGATTGTTATCTCTCATGAACATGGATGCAAAAGTCCTCAACAAAATATTAGCAGGTTGAATCCAAAAAAAGTATAAAAATAATTATATATCATGACCAAGTTGGATTTATGCCAGGTAAACAAGGCTGGTTCAACATTTGAAAACTGAATAAGGTAAACTATTATGTCAATAGACTAACAAAAGAAATACCACATGATCATATCAATACATGCAGAAAAAGCATTTGACAAAACCCAAACCTCATTCTTGATTAAAAACTTCCAGTAAGCTAGAAATAGAAGAGAACATTCTCAAATTACTAGAGACTATCTACAAAAAACCTACAGCTAACATCAGAGTTGATGAGAAGAGATGTAAAGTTTTCCTCAAGATCAGGAACAAAGCAAGGATGTCCCCTCTGGCCACTATTTTTTAATATCTTACTGACTGTCCTTGCTAATGAAATCAGGCCAAAAAAAAAAAAAAAGTATAAATTAAACACAATTGGGAAGGAAGATGCAAAACTGTCTTTGTTTCACAAGTGACATGATTATCTGTGTAGAGAATCTGAAAGAGTTGACAAAACAAACATAAACAAAAACATCTCCTGGAACTAAGAAGTGATTGTTGCAAGGTTGCAGGTGGCAAGGTTAATATATAAAAATCAAATGCTTTCCTACATACTAACAAGTAGGATTTAAAATTTAAAACATAACACCATTATGACAACCCACTCCAGTATTCTTGCCTGGAGAATTCCATGGATAGAGGAGGCTGGCAGGCTACAGTCCACGGGATCACAAGAATCAGACATGACTTAGTGACTAAATGACCACCACTATTTACATTGGCATCCCCTCAAAAGAAATACTTAGGTATATATCTAACAAAATATGTACAGGATCTATATGATGAAAACTATAAAACTCTGATGAACGAAATCAAAGAACTAAATAAATGGAGAGAGATTCGGCGTCCATGTACAGAAAAATTCAATATTGTCGGGATGTGGGTTTTTCCTAACTTGATCTGTAGATTCAATGCAATATCAATTAAAGTCCCAGCAAGTATTTTTTAGATATCAACACACTGAGGCTAAAGTAAATTTGAAATGGCATAAGGAAGGACCAACACAATTAATTAAAGGAGAATAACAAAGCTGGACTAACACAGTCCAACGTCGAGACTTACTATAAAGCTACAATAATCAGGACAGTGAGGTACTGGTGAAAGATTAAACAAATGGATCCCTGTCAGTAACCTCTTGTAACTGACTCTTCCCACCCTCAACATCTTCTTTTGTCTGTAACTGAGGAAGGTATTCAAGATGAGGCTTCAGCCACTTGGCAAGTGGCTCAGTTTCTCTGGTCTCTTCCACATATACACATCATTAAACTTTGGTTTGATTTTCTCCTGTTAATGTGTCTCACGTCAATTTAACTTTTAGACCAGCCAGAAGAATCTAGGGCTTCCCCTGATGGCTCAGCAGTAAAGAATTCTCCTGCAATCGGGGAAACACGGGAGATGCAGATTTCATCCTTGGGTCAGGAAGATCCCCTGGAGGAGGAGATGGCAATCCACTCCATTATTCTTGCCTGGGAAATCCCACAGACAGAGGAGCCTGATAGGCTACAGTCTATGGGGTTGTAAAGAGTCAGACATGACTGAGTGGCTAAACACAGAATAATAGGATAGAAGGATAGAGGAAAATTTCTTCCTCCCCAACACAACACCAAAGCCATGAATCACAAAAAGAATAATTGATAAGCTGAACTTCTTTAAAATTAAAGACTTTTGCTCTGCAAAATGACAATATCGAGAGAGCTAAAAGACAAGTCACAGACTGGGAAAAATTATTTGCAAAAGACACATCTGATAAAGGACTGTTATATAAAATATACAAGGAACTCTTAAAACAATAATAAAATAAACAATCTGATTTTAAAATGCGCCAAAGATCTTAACAGATGCTTTGCAAGAGAAGGGATGTAGATGGCAAATAAACATAGTAAGAGATGCTTAATATGTTTATGATATGTTTATAATATGTTTACACACAATATGTTTATAATATGTTATAATATGTTAATAATATGTTTATGCTTAATATGACTTATGATGCTCCACATCATAAGTCATCATGGAAATGTAAATTTAATACTGAGATATCATTACATACTTGTCAGAGTGGGCAAAATCAGGATCACTGATAATACTAAATTCTGATGAGGGTGTGAACTCTCATACATAGCTGGTGGGAGCGCAAAATGGTACAGTCACTTTAGAAGACAGTTTGGTGTTTTCTTACAAAACTTAATATATTCTTACCATACAATTCAGCAATCTTGCTCCTTGGTATTTACCCAAATGAGTTGAAAACTTATGGCCTCACAAAAAACTGCACAGAGATGTTTATAGCAGCTTTATTTATAACTGTCAAAACTTGGAAGCAACAAAGATGTCCTTCAGTAAGTGAATGGATAGACTATTGTGCATTTAGACAGTGGAATATTATTCAGTGCTAAAAAGAAATGAGCTATCTAGCCATAAAAGACACGGATGAGCTTTAAATGCATATTGCTAAGAGAAAGAAGCCATCTGAAAAGGCCACGTAGTATATGATTCAAACTATAGGACATTCTGGAAAAGGCCAAACTTTGGAGAGAGTAAAAAGATCAGTGGTTGCCAGGGTAGGGTTTGGAGGGGTGGGGGATGAATAAACAGAGCACCTAGGATTTTAGGGCACTAAAAATACTCTGTATGATATTATACTGATGGATATACATCATTACAATTTGTTCAAACCCACAGAATATGCAACACCAAGAGTGAACCCTTAGGTAAACTATGGATGATTGGGTGTTTATGATGTGTCAGTGTAGGTTCATTCTTGATAGAAAATTTACTATTCTAGTGGAAGATGCTGACACTGGAGAGGTTATGCACATTTAGGGGCAGAGACTGTATGGGAAATCTCTGTACCTCCTTCTTCTTGATCTTGTTGTGAACCTAAAACTGCTCTTTAAAAAAGTGTCTTTGGACTTCTGTGGTGGTCCAGTGGTTAAGAATCTTTTCTGGCAATGCAGAGGACACGCGTTCAGTCCCTGGTATGGGGAGATTTCCACATGCACCCCAGCTACTGAAGCCCTCGTGTTCTCGAGCCTGTGCTTGGCAACAAGGGAAGCCGCTGCAATAAGAAGCCCGGGTACTGCAATGAAGAGTAGCCCCTGCTCTCTAGCAGCTAGAGAAGCCTGCTCACAGCAAAGAAGAGCCAGCGCAACAACCCCCCACAGCTGGCCTTTAAAAAAGACTAGCGTTCTGGACATTTCACCTGTAGAATATGATTACTCATACTGATGCCACTCAGTGACTCCACTGCCTGCTGCTTTCCATATAGCTGAGAAAGGCTGGGTATTTACTGTTAGCCTGACTTCCCTCCCTCAGCCCTCCACCTATCTCCTGCAAACTAGCTCCCCCAAATCAAATCTCTATGTCTGCTTAAATTGAATCTGTTAATTCTTGGTAAAAATAAAAGAAGTGACTTTACAATGTTGTAGGATGGAAAGATGGCTATTTTTAGTCATTGACATGAAAGTTGTCAGTGGAAAGCTAGATGGTTTCCAGTAAGGTCCAAGATTCTGTCCTTTTCCTAGGCAACCTCAGAGCAATGTCTAAACACTGGGACCCAGAACTTTAAAGAACACAGCTCAACTCAAGCACTCTGCTGGAAACGAGAACTCTGTAGTCTGTACTGTACATTTTTTGTTGTTGTTTTTGGTTTTGCTCCTTTATTTTTTGAGAACATTTCATTAGGGATGACAAGCATTTCACTAGGGATGGTGATTGTGTTTTCTATTTGCTATGCAAGCTTCTATTGAAATCCAAGCAAAACAGTGCTTTTATCTTGGAGGTACAATCGTAAACATGTTGGCATTCCTTTGGGAGATTTATAAAGGATTTGTGTACACATCTGTGTTCATGATAAACTTCTGAATTCTGGAATTTTTGATAGCACACAGAAACAGCTGAAAAATGCAAAGTCATCAAAAAGCACAACACAGCTCCTGGAAGAGTTTAGCAATAGATAGCAGTGACTACAAAGGTACCCACCATTATCACGCGCCCATGGTCCCCCTTCAGCGCTGCAGGCATCACGGTGAGAGTAAACCTGTTTGCTGCTCTGCCCCACTCTCCCTTCTTCCCTTCCTTTCTCCCCTCCTTCCTTCCTTCCTCTCTTTTCATTCATTCTTTTATCAATTATTTATTGCTAACCCTGTGCCAGGCGCTGTGCTATCTCCTAGGGAGTACAGCTGTGAACAAGACAGGTCAAATCCCTGCCCTTATGTAGCTTACATTCTACAATCAAAATTCTCCACTGAAGAATCTCATATGCTCAAAGAAACCTGTGATCTTTCTTGGAAGTTGGCTTGACATTACTTTCTGCCTCTTCCATCTTATCTTTAGGGGTTTGGACCACATTCTACACTGAATAGCATGACCTTTTTGGCTCAACATTTTACCTATCTGCTGACAGTGGAGCAAAATGAAAATTTAATCAGATCAAAGCTTAGACCTGATACTCCAGGGTATCCTGACACACTGATTGAGAACCACTGTCAGGAAAAATCTATGTGGTGTGTATCTAATTTAGTTTAGGAAGATATCCCGATTAGAGTGAGTTGTGCCCTCCACAGCTTCTAGAGCAGTGCTCAGTATATGCCTGCAGATTTATACACGTTCCTCTAGGAAGGATAGAGCCTCAGTATATAATCCATAATAAGCCATACAGTAAATTGCTACAAACTGCCTGTGAGCCAGGGCTTCCCTGGTGGCTCAGTGGTAGAGAATCTGCCAGCAATGCAGGAGATGAGCCAGACCACCCAAGTGTAAACCCTAACTCTCTCACTTACTGTTTGACCTTGAGCATGTTGCTTAACCTCTCTGTGTTTTCATTTCTTTATACGTAAAATGTGTATGTGTTTGCAATACTCATGGTACCAATCTTATAGGTTTGTAGGGGTTTTATAGGGTTGCATATTTTAAATGAGTTGTGATATGTAAAGGACTTATAACAAACAGCACCTGACATATGGTAAATTTTTTAAAATAAGAATTCTTCAATATATTAATATGCAGTCAACATTCAAATTTTTTAGATTGTCTTCTAAACGTTGAATTGTATGTATTTATGTTTTTTAAGTTACTTTTATTGAGTATTACAGACACATACACAAGCACGCAAAGAAGTACACAGCTAAATGCTCACGTAACCACCATCCAGGTCAAGATACAAAATGGTCCAGTTACTTCAGAATTCCCTCTTGTGCCACTTCCCAGTTACTGGGCCTTTCTTCCTTCTCCAGGGTAATCACTTAGCTTTGCAATTTTTATTAGTACAAGCTATGGCATATTATAAATTCTTTATAAGCCCCAAATTGGAGCTATTGTTGTCATTGTTGTTACCACCTAGAGAAACTAAGCAAGACAGAAAGAGGCAAAAGATGTAAGAGATGGCTTCTGCTGCTTCTTTGTTTCTACATCCCAGCTTCTTCCAACATATTCCCAATAGTGGAATAAGTCTTAATTACTCATGATAATTAACTGTTAGGAGCAACTGTTAGAAGTGACTTTTTTTCTATTAAAAGCATGGTCTCTGAGTGCAAAAATAATTCTCACTTTACCTGCTATACTTAATTTATAGGATAGACTTAAGAGAAAGCTCCCTAGGCCAAATAAGGCAAATTTCCAAAGCCAAGGCAGTAACATTTAGCAGCATTTGCTTGGCTCACTGGGTTATGTTTGGTCACTATCAAACTGTTTGCCATAAAAGCAGATGATAAATGTACTCATATCTATTTAGGAAGCAGTATAGCCACTGAATTCCATTTTCTTCTCTTGCTTTGTTTTAAATGTTGAGCAATAACTATCTTTTGGCTCATTAAGAAAAAATAAACTGTGTATTTGTTCTCCAATTTTGTTAATATTCCATATCTGCTAAGAAAAGAAAAGGGGTTGTAGAGATAGAAAGAAAAAGATGTATATGTAACAGAATGACAAAGGTGAGACTATTTGATTATAGTTGATACTTGTAAGTTTATCTAATTATCTACTTTTTAAATTCTCATTCCTTTTTTTTATTAAATTTTATTTTTTATTGGAATAACATTGTTATACAATGTTGTGTGTGTTGTAGGTCTTATTGTTGTTCAGTTGCTAAATTGTGTCCAACTCAGCGGAACCATGGACAGCAGCCTGCCAGGCTCCTCTGTCCTCTGTGATCTCTTGGAGTTTGCTCAGATTCATGTCCTTTGAGTCAGTGATGTTATCTAACCATCTCATCCTCTGCTGCCCTCTTCTCTCTTTTCTATTCCATCTTTCCAATGAGTCGGCTCTTTGCATCAGGTGGCCAAAGAAATGGAGCCTCAGCAACAGTCCTCCGAATGAATATTCAAAGTTGATTTCCTTTAGGATTGACTGGTTTGATTTCTTTGCAGTCCAGGGGTAATTATTTACTTTTCAATGATCCTTTTGAAAATGGCCCATATCATGTCCATTCAACAATAATCTCCATGAAATCAAATTTTAAATATATTTAGACAACACCCAAAACAAATTCTCGTCTCCTCATGATTGCTTAATTAATTGATTCATTCAGCCTATCAACAAATAATAATTGACATCAAATAATACACTAAGCATTGTGAATACCACAGTGGAAAAGAGAAACATATCCTTCATACTAATAGAGTTCCTATTGTATTGTGTAAGTCACAGAGACCCACAAATACTCAGTGATCATTTTGATGTGTTTCACAAAAGGAAAATTACAGGATATTAGGAGGCAGACTAACAGAAGCTTCTAATCAGGTCTGGTGGGCATGAGTGAAGGTCAGAGAAGGCTTTTACAAAATGTGTCTTTTTAACCCAAAACCTAAAGGATGGAGAAATGGAAGGTTCAGACAAAGAGAATAATGTGTTTTATTTTATAGACTCATGTAGTTTTTATTATATTTGTTCACACCCATTAGAAATAATATTGAGATGAATCATTTCATTTTTTGTATATTTATATTGTATTTTCTATTACCAGCGCCCTCCACTCTCCAAACAATTCTGATAGCTGTTGCCCATCTAAAAGGGTTCTGAAAACCTAATTTCAACATAGAAGTGTGAGCTAAGACAAACCTAGACAGCATATTAAAAAGCAGAGACATTGCTTTGCCAACAAAGGTGTGTCTAGTGAAAGCTATGGTTTTTCCAGTAGTCATGTATGGGTGTGAGAGTTGGATCATAAAGAAAATTGAGCACCAAAGAACTGATGCTTTTGAACCATGGTGTTGGAGAAGACTCTTGAGAGTCCCTTGGACTGCAAGGAGATCAAACCAGTCCATCCTAAAGGAAAACAGTCCTGGATATTCATTGGAAGGACTTATGCTGAAGCTGAAGCTCCAATACTTTGGCAACCTGATGAGAAGAGCCGACTCACTTGAAAAGACCCTGATGCTGGGAAAGACTGAAGGCAGGAAGAGAAGGGAATGACAGAGGATGAGATGGTTGGATGGCATCACCGACTTGATAGACATGAGTTTGAGCAAGCTCCGGGAGTTAACCATGGACAGGGAGGCCTAGCATGCTGCAGTCCATGGGGTCGCAAAGAGTCGGACACGACTGAGCAACAGAACTGAACTGTGTGAGTTTCCTCCCTACCAACAAGCAATTCTCTGGATACAAACCGGGTCTCTTATAATTCAATTCATTTCTGACATTATTGAAACTTAATAAAAAGAAAAATGTTTAAAATGGAATGGGAAGGCCAGAAGAAGGAGCTCTCAGGCCCTACCATTCAACTTCAATTACATTACTAACAGGAGATTTATCTTGCATCTCCAACAGGAAGAAAGCTATTACTTTAGTACCCAGCAGGAGGAAAGAAGAATTTCTCCTTGCCGGGCCATGGTGCTGCCAATGAGACATTCACAACTCAACCAATAGAAAGCCACTACCCTTCAAATTCCAGTTTCCACCAACGGACTCTTTTTTTATAGCAGCTCCTTTAAACTCCCCCTTCTCTATAAAAGAACGATCCTCTTCTTTGTTCTCTGGCCTCGCCTGTGGTTTTCCATAGATTGTGTGTCCTGAATTGCAATTCTTTGCTGTTTATCAAAGAGACCCATTTTGCTGGTAAAATAGCTGGCTGTTTTTATTGTCTTAAGTTAACACTATCTATACAGAGATAGTATCAGATTCCACAGTTTAAGCGTTCAGTTCTGCAAGACTGGCCCATCATCCTTCTATGCCTACAACACCCTTCATCAGATAATCACAGATCTAGGTTATCACTTGAGCTTCTCACCAACTGGCTGTAGGTTGGAGGTTTCCACAACACCCTCCTTGGATTCAATTAATTTGCTGGAACGGCTCCCAAAACTCAAAGAACCATTCTACTTACTGGATCACCAGTTTACTGTAAAGGAATATAGCTTAGGAACAGCCAAATGGAAGAGATGGCTAGAGCAGGGTATGCGGGAAGGACCCTGAGTTTTCATGCTCTCCACGTGAGCACTCATCCCAAATCTCCACCAACCCAGAGCTGAGCCCCCTCCTTTTCAGTTTTATGGAGGGTTCATTATATTGGCAAAATTGACTAACTCGTTGCCCACTGGTTATTGATTCTCCCTCCCTCCCTGACCCAGGGGATAGAATGGAAAGTTCCAACTCTCTAATCAAGTGGTTGGTTCTCCTGGGAACCAGTCCTGATCCTTAGGTGCAAAAGTGAAAGTGAAGTCGCTCAGTGATGTTTGACTCTTTGCAACCCCGTGGACTATAGCTTACCAGGCTTCTCTGTCCATGGGATTTTCCAGGCGAGGATACTGGAGTGGGTTGCCGTTTCCTTCTCCAGGAGATCTTCCCAAACCAAGGATTGAACCCAGGTTTCCCTCATTGTAGGCAGACGCTTTACCGTCTGAGCCACCAGGGAAGTCCTAGTTAGGTGCAAAAGTCTTCTCAATTTTACATAACAAGAAACATCTTTATGTTCTCAACACTTAGGACATTCTAAGCATTTTAGGAGCTCTATGCCAGAAACTTGATGAAGACCAAATATATATTTCTTATTATAAATCACAACATCGCAGTATCTGAAAGCAAGCTCTCAAGACCCAAAATAGAATCTAACAAACGAACAAATAGGACCCAAATCTTTAAGGGTTCTGCGCTTTTGCAGGGCTAGGCCTTTATTTAACTCCTGTTGGGGATTATCTTCAGACTATGGATGAGTCATTTCTGTTTTACCTTTCCACAATCAACAGAAATATGGAAACTTAAGCTTTATAATTGTCCCTTTGATTTGTGCCCCTAAATAACTGAGGTTTCATTATCTATCTGTAATAGTTGGAATATGGGTATCAGATAAATAATGCTAACCATTTATTTTCTGGAGTTTTCCCTGGAAGTGTGAAACTACCTGTTTCATGATCTTGAATGATCATTCTCTGGGGAAGAAGGAAGAGGGGTGATGAGTGGCCTTGTTCATCTGCTCCCTTCTGGAGCGAAGGTGGAGATGGCTGCTCCTAAACTGGACGGACTGAAAGAGTAGAAAACGGTCTGGTTCCCCAGAGGGCAATAGAGGCACATGTACTGAAGTGAACAGTGCACAGACTAGATCAGTGCCTGTTCCAACCCTCTAGGTTTTCACAATTCCAAATTTCTGATTGCAGTGCTATGAGAACAGGTTCCTCTATGATTAAATCAAGCACGAACACATTCCATTCTGGAGAACATCTAGAACTGCTTTGGGAGAGCCACTCAGCCAGAAAAGCTACTGCAAGTACAGTTTGGTGGTCCCAGAAACACTAGACATGAAATTAGATAGCTGACCTAGCCAAGCCCACTCCTGCTTCAGAATCATGGGAAGCATGAAAATAATTACTAAGGGCATTAATATACTGCATGTGTGTGCTAAGTCACTTCAGTTGTGTCTGGCTCTTTGCAACCCTATGGACCACCAAGCTCCTCTGTCCATGTGATTCTTCAGGCAAGAATACTGGAGTGGGTTGCCATGACCTCCTCCAGGGAATCTTCCCAACCCAGGGATTGAACCTGTGTATCTCAGGTCTCCTGCATCGGCAGGCGGGGTTCTTTACCACTGGCGCCACCTAGGAAGCCCATACTGCATGATATCGTGCAGTATATTAATGTTATAAATATTGGCTTTCAGGAAATGGAAATCTTCTTCTGTAAATTGTAACAGTAAAGCAACCAGGAGTCAGAGTGAAGAAAATTTACATTGTGGCAATTAAGCTAAGCTGGAACCCTATTTCCCAGATCTCCTTTCCCTGCATAGTTCTGGGCTGCTATGCCGCAAGAGATATTTTGCCAAGATTTGGAAGGTGAGAGTGAAACATCTATTTTTTCTATTCTCAGAAGATCAGGGCAGAGTCTCAGAGCTGTTGCAGCTCAGCCTTCTTTGTTGGTTCACATGGTTGATGTAGAGAAGCTGGGCCCACAGCTCCTCCAGATCCTCCCAGATCTCCTCCTTCAGCTTCCACGATCCCTGGGCCAGGTGAGTGTTTACCCCTAACCTAAAGGTGCTCCAGCACATATCTTTCTCACATGACAGTTGGAGGCTTGAAGCAGATGGGTCCCAGTGTGGGTTCCGGTCTGTTCGGGAGGGTCCCAGCTAGTCCCTGCAGGCTCCTGTTTGTCCTTGCTCTCTCCTACTTCATGTCCATCTTTCCTTCCTGACTACCTGCCTTGCAGACCGCAGGCCCCAGCACCAGACACAGAAGCAATAGCCTTAGAGAGACCATTTAACAAGGTCCAACAATTGCCCATTCAAGTCCAATCCTTAAATCCCTCACTCTGTATCATTCCTAGTGGTGCTACTTCTCTGATTGAACTCCAGCTGACACAGAACTTTCAACATATAGACAGTAAAGCCTGACAATACGATGGCACCACTTCTAACTGTGTGATCTTGGGCATCTTAATCTCTCTGAGCCTCACTTTCCCCATCCGTTAAATGGGAACACTAGTTCTTGCCTTCTAAGACTATCGCAAGATAATAAATGAAAATCACTTAACAGTGTTCAGCCTTCAACAACATTCAACAATTTTATGTGTGTGTGTGGCAGGAGGAGAAGGCTGCCAAGTTTGGGGAATACAATGGAGAATAGACAAGCTAGTCCCTGCTTCAATCTTGCTTGGAGTTCAGCAGGAGATACAGACAAGTTTGGGATAATTATTAAGTATAGTGGGATGTGTATTGCTGCCAGGGGAGGGAAGAGGAGGATGGGAGGACTGGCTTAGAACTGGTGGTGGGCAGGGGTGGGGTACATCCAGGAAGGATACCGAGAGGAGGTGGCATCTAAACTGAGACATGAAGGCAGTTAGAAGCCCTTGAGCCATCTAAGAAGAGGGCACTGTGTGAGCAAATCTAAGAGGTAAATATCAGAGTTGTTGTTGTTCAGTTGCTAAGTCATGTCCAACTGTTTGCAGCCCCGCGGGCAGCACACCAGGCTCCCCTGTCCTTCACTTTTTCCTGGAGTTTGCTCAAACTCATGTTGATTGAGTTGGTGACACCATCCAACCAGAGTCTGATCATTGTTATCACCGTCAGAGTTCATATGGCATATGCCGAATGTTGGCCCTCCTGGCCTTTGCCGCACGTGGACTTTGAGTCCAGAGCAGAGAGGAGGGATGGAGAGTGGGAGGCAGGCAGTGTCCAGGAGAGTGGAGCACCACCAGGAACCAGGAGGCCCATTCAGAAGCCAACTGGTCTGGCAGTGAGACTGCCCCTAGATCAGGAGTGAAATACTGTATAGTAAAAAGCAATGTTAGGACTGTGTTCTAGCAAATGTTGAGTTTTTTGAAATTGAAATATAGTTGATATATAATATTATATTAGTTTCAGGTGTACTAAGTAATGATCTGAAATTTGTATACATTATAAAAGGATCACCATGATAAGTCTAGTAACCAAGTGTCCCCATACAAAGTTATAACAATACCATTGACCATGTTCCTAATGCTGTATATTAACTCCCTGTGACTTATATATTATCCCTAGAGGAGGGCATGGCAACCCACTCCAGTAATCTTGCCTGAAGAATCCTATAGACAAAGGAGCCTGGCAGGCTACAGTCCATAGTGTTGCGCAGAGTCGGACACAACTGAAGCGACTTTGCATGAACGCACAACTTAAATATCACATAACTGGAAGTTTGTATTTCTTAGCCCCTTTCACCTAATTTGCCGACTTCCCCACCCCACCCCCTTCTAAGCAATCACCATTTGTTCTCTGTATCTATAAGTCTGTGTCCATTTTGTTTTGCTTGTTTCTTTGGTTTTTTAAGTTCAACCTATAAGTGAAATTAGGCAAAATTTGTCTTTCTCTGTTTGGCTTATTTCACTTGGCATAATACCCACAAGAGGGAAGGAAAGAAGGGCAGAAAAAAGGAACAAGACACAATGAGTTACATCATGTGAAGGCCACAGGAGAACCATGTGAGGAGAGAAAAGAAGTTGGAGTCTGTGAGTGGGTGCTGACTGATTTGGACCTTTGTCTTGTCTCTCCTAGACCTGTGTGCCTGCTTACTGTCGTTGCACTGGAGGTGACTGGCGGTGGGGGACAGAGAACTTCACATCCAGATCATCAAGAAAGTGTACCTTCTTGATGTGTTAGTTCGGTTTAGTTCAGTTGCTCAGTCGTGTCTGACCCTTTGAGACCCCATGGACTACAGCACACCAGGCTTCCCTGTCCATCACCAACTCCCAGAGGTTGCTCAAACTCATGTCCATCAAGTCAGTGATGCCATCCAACAATTTCATCCTCTGTTGTCCCCTTCTCCTCCTGCCCCGAATCTTTCCCAGCATCAGGATCTTTTCCAATGAGTCAGTTCTTCGCATCAGGTGGCCAAAGTATTGGAGCTTCAGCTTCAGCATCAGTCCTTCCAATGAATATTCAGGACTGATTTCCACTAGGATGGACTGGTTTAATCTCCTTGCATTTCAAGGGACTTTCGAGAGTCTTCTCCAGCACCACTCACTTGAGGATTATTTCTGGGGGCAAATCCTTTATTATTTTAAAAATGTATCCAGACTTCCTTGGTGGTCCAGTGGTCACAACTCTGTTTCAATGCAGGGGGCATAGGTTCCATCCCTGGTTGGAGAACTAAGATTCTGTATGCCATGTGGCACACCCAAAAAGAAAAAAGAAAAGAACATTAAGGGGAAAAAAAGATTAAAAAAATGTATCCAACAGATATATTATGGGACAGAATGAAAACACCACTGTTTTGGTTTTAGGATGAAAATTAGCCTTCAAAGAAATGTCATCATTGAAGAGAGCTTTTTCTTGTTCTTCCCTCAGACCCAGGTCAGTGGGTCTTCCAAGGCTCCTTTGTTCTGATGTTGGGAGGACTTGGGAGGAGAAAGAATTCGACCAGAAACTGGTCAAGAAGTACCAGTTTAAAGTCCAGGTGAGAGTCAGGCCTGAACTTGCTTTTCCCTAAAAGCTACTTCTTGCCAGTTCCCATCTCTGGGTAGGGCTACACAATTTGTAGGGCCCAGGGCAACATGGAGATGTGAGGTTCCATGTTCAAACATCATTAAGAATTTTGAGACACTGAAGCCACAGTGTCAAACCCAGAGCCGGTCCCACTTGGTCTCACTGGTGCAGGTCTCAAGTCATGAAGCTGTCTCTTCCCCTACTCTCCCCTCTTCCAAACACACACCTGGGACATTTCTGAGGTGGAGCACTGGCTGGAAAGAGGGAAGAGAGATGTCTCCCCAGTTTGTCCTATTTGTAATCTTTTCACACCTTCTCCAAGTTGTTGGGAGGAGGATGGGCCAGGCAAGATTCTATGGTGGCTGCATCTTGTCAGTGAGTCCTGCAGGGGTCCTGAGGTCTGTCTGCTTCCCCATGAGAGCACGTAGGGTGGAAACCCACTTGTGGCTGATCTTATACACCTGTGCTGTGCTTACAGGAGGGTCAAAAGAAAGAGCTCTGCCTGACTGATTATCTCTTCATCCAAAATTTACAGGTGATCTAACCCAAACTACCGGAGAAGGCAATGGAAACTCACTCCAGTACTCTTGCCTGGCAAATCCCACGGATGGAGGAGCCTGGTAGGCTGCAGTCCACGGGGTCGCTAGGAGTCAGACATAACTGAGCGACTTCACTTTCACTTTTCACTTTCATGCATTGGAGAAGGAAATGGCAACTCACTCCAGTGTTCTTGCCTGGAGAATCCCAGGGACAGGGGAGCCTGGTGGGCTGCCGTCTCTGGGGTCGCACAGAGTTGGACATGACAGACGCAACTTAGCAGCAGCAGCAGCAACCCAAACTACTATTTCTCAAGGAGATACAGTGAGGCCAAGAAGGTAGATATCAGTTTTTAGAAACTAGCTTTTTCTACAAGTTATTATTGTGGGACCCAGCCTAGGACATTGATGCAAATTGTCCTTCAGAATATCTGACTTGATATTATATAATAAACTCAAACAGTACACTTCACACGATAGGATAATAAAGAGCCTTTTCCAACATGTCTATATTTTCTCTTTTCTTTTCCCTTTATAGGATCTCCTTTTGCAGTTAAAAATCTTACAGAAGCAGTTCTTTCTTATTTCCATGCCTGGAATATCTTTCCTTCTAATTCTATTTGTTAATCTAGCCTTCAAGGCCTATTTCAGAAGTCACAATCTTTTCAAGAATTTTTTCAGACAGTTCCAATCCTATATTCCTTTGTTTTACCTATTTATTTTGTAACGTGTCCTAAGATACCTGTTCAACAAGTATTCATTGCACACCTACTAAGGACCAGATATACCTTTCTTTCTCTACTTTGGATTTATTTATTCACAAATACTGACTTGTATTAGCTTGGGCGCTGCTCTGGTCCAAATGTCTCAGTCCCTTCAAAATTCATGTATTCAAAACCTAATGTCCAAGTTGGTGGAATTAAGCAGTGGAGTCTGGGAGGTACTTAGGTCATGAGGATGGAGCCCTTATGGATGGTACTGATGCTCTTATGAAAGAGACCCCACGGAGCTTCAGCCATGTGAGGACACAGCAAGAAGCAGGCTGTCTATTTACCAGGAAAGTGAAAGTCACTCAGTCGGGTCTGACTCTGCCACCCCATGGACTGTAACCCACCAGTTCATGGTATTCTCCAGGCAAGAATACTGGAGTGGGTTGCCATGCCCTCCTCCAGGTGACCTTCTCAACCCAGGAATTTAACTCAGGTCTCCTACATTGCAGGTGGATTCTCTACCATCTGAGCCACCAGGCAAACCCATTTCACCAGGAAGGCCTTGCCAAATATCAGATCTGCCAGGGCCATGATCCTGAACTTCCCAGCCTCCAGAACCGTGAGAATTTCTGTTGTTTACAAGCCAACCAGTCCATGCCATTTTGTTATAGCAGCTCAAACAGACTGAGACAAGTGCCTTCTGCATCTGGGTGTTGGTTTACAGTGGTAATCCAGAAAGATAGTCTCTGCCCTTGTGGTGCTGGTGGCCAGGTGGTAGAGAGGGTTCTTGTTAGCTTTTTGAAGCCGAGATCACTTGTGACTCATCTCTATGTCTCCTTCCCCAGCAATACAGTCCCTTCTCTCGACTATCTGCTGAATAAAAATCTTTGTTGAATTAAATGGAGTATGCTATTATTTCAGCAGCACTCTGTGACAAGTGTAATAAAAGTCTACCACAATTCCAGGCCAATGCTTTGCTAGTTGTGGGAATTGTTATACTACAAATACCTTAACCACGGAAGTCAACACTCCATGTTTATAGTAGCTTTGTTAGCATTACAACATAGAAATTCATCAGGCATGAGTGATTCCCAGTCAGGTTTTATATTTTTGTTAGACTTTTTACAATTGCTTTTATTAGTTATTCCCTCATGATGTCTTGGAGAGCTACCCCATAAATTTATTAATGCTAGTTATTTGGAAGTTCCTTCATGGCATTTCAAGATTTATGAGCTAAGTAGGCGGTAATAAAAACTTCACAACATTTTTTTCTGTTTATTTTCTGTGTGTCACATAGTTTAGAAAAATAAAAAACCTTTGGGAGACCATCGTGTGCTCCAGCACAGCTTTAGCAGTATTGCCCAACCTGGAAGAATATGGCATCTATTTCTTCAGTCCCCCTCACTATGTTCCCATTGCTCTGAACCTGCCTTGTCAAGGTTGCCAGAGACCTCCAATGACCACGCATCTGTCTGCATCTTAGGCAGCCTCTCATCTACACCCAGCAGAGTCCACGCTCCCTCTCCATGAAACATGACTCTCTCTTGGCTTCTGGGCCACACATAGTCCAGATCTTTATCCTGCTCAATGGCTCCTTTGCTAACTTCTCTGCTTGTCCTCTAAGTGGTGGCATTCTGTGCGTCTGTGTGTTTAGCTGCTGAACAGTATTATATGTTACATGTGTATAATGTAGCGATTCACAATTTTAAAAGGTTGTACTCCATTTATAGTTATTAGAAAACATTGGTTATATTTCCCATGTTGTACAGTATATCCTTGTAGTTTATTTCATACCTAATAGTTTGTACTTTTTATACCCCTACCCTATGTTGTCCCTGCCCCCTTCCCTCTCCCCACTGGTAATCACTAGTTTGTTCTCTATATCTGTGAGTCCGCTTCTTTTTTGTTATATTCACTAGCTTGTCGTATTTTTTAAAGTGGTGGCATTCTTGATTCCTCATCTTCTTCATTTGCCCTCCCTCAGATAATCTCATCCCGACCCATGGTTTTACCTTCCATCTATAGGCCATTACTCTCAAATTTAAAATTTTATCCCTGACTTCTCCTATGTGCTCCAGACTTACTATCCAAATGTTCACTTGATAATTCTACTTGGATGTTTAATAGACACCACAAACTCAACACTTTCTAAAAACAACTCTTGATTTCCCCTCCTGAATCTGTTTCACCAAACTCCCTCCCCCACGCAGGTTTTCCACCTCAGAAAATGACACCACGGTGCAATCAGTTATTCACACCAAAAACCCGGGAGTCATTCTTGACTCGTCTCTTTCCTTTCTTCCTCGCCATGTGCAATACATCCCTAAGTTCTGTTGATTCTATCTCCAAGATACACGCTGACTCTGCTACTGACACCCCCCACTGGTGCCATCCTGGCCCAAGCCACCATTAGCTCTGTCCTAACTGCCCTCTGGGCCTCCTCTCTGACACCATAGTCACAATGCAAATGCCGGAGGTATTGTTTTAAAACATAAACAGAATATATCATCCCCCTGTTTAAAATGCTCCAGTGGCTTCCAGTCACAGTCAGATTCAAACCTGAAGCCTCTTCCTGACCTCGAAGACCCAACATGAACTGGCCCCTGCATAGCTCTCCCCACTCCACCTCCCTCCATCATCCTACATTCTAGCTATAACCGCCTTGAACACACAGGGTTGCCTCTCATCGTAGGGGCTTTGCACTAGCACTTCCATGTACAGATATGCTCTTTTTCCAGGCCATCCCATGTCTGGTTCCTTCATTAGGGTCTCAGCATCAATAGCATCTCCCCAGAAAACCCTTCTTTGACCACTCAGCTGTAGCTTCCAGCCCACACCGTAAGTAGTCATTTCTCTTCACGTCACCATGTCTTATTTTTATCACAGAACTTATTATTACCAAATATTGTATTATTTGTCTCTAGGTTTCCTCCCCATATGCCTAGAACATAAGCTGCATGAGAATAGGGACTTGGTCACCTTGTCCCATGTTGTGTGTCCCAACACAGTCTATGTAAGTCCTTGGTACATGTTTGATGATCAAATACAGAAACAAATAAAACATATTTCAGAAAAAGCCAATCCAGTCCTGTCAACAGAATGCCATGTAATAAATTATGAGACTCAGGGGTGTTTCAAAATCTCAATTGCCTAGCCAGAAATTTCAACCTTCAAAGTCACTCCACGAACCACTGTCTTGAAAGATCATTGTTATTATAAACGGAGAAGAGAAGTTTCATGCTATCTTGTTAAAACATGAATTCATTGAAACATAAGCCTGAGTTAGTAATCAGATTATTTTCATTTTGGGAATAAGAAGGAATGGGACCAAAGACAAGTAAATTATACTGAAAGTGTGAGAGAGATTAAGAGCTGGCTACATGGAGACACTACCCTATCAGGACAGAAACAGGAGAAAAATTAGCAGAAGGGAGGAAGTCCATCCCTCCAGAAGCCCAAACTGGAAAGAGGGTGAAGAAAAGTTTCACTGAGTACTTTCCATCCATGAACACCGTGTAAGTGCCTAAGGGACAGCAGAGAAGCGAAACACAGACTTCATATCTCAGCGCCTTCTGGGAAAGCTGACTCTATAGTGACTTCTGGTGAGAAAGGATGACCAGGTTTAATATATAAATGCACTAACATTTCATTCTGCCATATCCCCGGTTTTCTCTCCTGATATCAGTTAATATCTCTACAAGCAAAAATCAGTTAGCCTCAGGGTTTATAAAATTCACTAAAACATACCAATATAAACGTAAATGTTACTCTACTGATTTGTAAAGGATTCTGGAAACAAGTCTCAGATAAACATATCAATACATTCTTTGTTCATTTATACAAATGGTCTTTTTATGGCTTTTGAGACTTGTCTGAATCAGTCAATGTAAGAATTTGTGTTTCTGATAGGTGTTGGCCTTGTAAAACTAGAGAAAAAAGGTCACATTTTCTTTAACATATGAATGAACAAATGATTCATTCTGGGAAACATTTAGTTTTGACATTCTTGGGTTCTTCTTTCTTCATTAGCTTCACAGATTTTTCAATAAGATATAGACACTGGATAGACCTCATTCATAAGGAAACAGTAAGATAAATGGAGTGGCTAATGTCTATCAGTTTGAAACTTGTAAATATTTATGAGAAAATTATATCCGTCTATGTGAGGATTTCTGTTTGAATCATGGATGTAACTTTAATGTGCTCTAGCCTCTCTTTAAATTAATTGTAGATTCAGTATTTAGTATTGCAATGCTACATGGCAAAATTAGTATGAAAATTTTGTATAAAATGGCTATATTAAAACTTGAATAAAAGGGACAATTCTTCTGTACTCATATGACCCTTCCTGCAGCTAAGCATCACATTTTGGAATCAGTGACCAAAGTCCTGGACTAACTAGATCCTAATCTGTGGGGCCCAATTCACAATAAAAATGCGAGGCCCCTTGTCAAAAAATTATTAAGAATTTCAAGATGGCAAGAACAGAGAATTAAACCCAGCATGGCGCTTTTCTAAGCCTGGGGCCCTTATGGGGCTGCACAGGTCCAGCCCAGGAAGCTGGCCTTACCTAGGTTTTTATTTTAGATCTTCTAAGTAAGATTTGTTCAAGTGAACTTGACATTTTGAAACTACCTTTCCCTAATTGTAGAACAGGTAAGAAGAATTATATTCTTACAATTAAGCATACTGATTACCTGTAACATCTGAGGAAGGAAATCAAGTTGTTTTTCTAATTGCAATGTTTAAGTAAAAGAAAATAAAACTGTAAAACAATCTTCTAATATAAGGGTTTCTCCTGAGAGGGTCATCTAATTTAAACTTGTGAACCTTTTAGTAAGAACTTCAAAATCACTTCAGAATATTAGTCCCAAGTATTTACTAGCCCAGGCAAATATTTTAATACCTGTCCTACCATCTAGTGGTTACCAGACTTGGCTAATCATCATAAATATTTGGAGACCATTTAAAAAACACAGATTCTGCAACTCACCCTGGGGTCCAGTGGTTAAGACTTTGCCCTTTCACTGCAGAGGTCACTGGAACTAAGATCCCACAGCCACACAGTGAGGCAAAATAAACAAACAAAAAGTTAGGTTATTTTAAATAGTGTGTTTCACCATCCGTTTGTTTTTTTTAGTTATTTATTTTTATTTTGGCTGCACTGGGTCTTTGATGCTGAGCACTGGGTCTTTGAGGCTTTCTCTAGTTGCGCCGAGCAGGGGCTGCTCTTTGTTGCGTGAGGCTCGCTGCACGGCTTCTCTTGTTGTGGAGCACAGGCTCCAGGGCTCGTGGGCTTCAGTAGTTGTGGCTTCCCGAAACTCTAGAGTGTGGGCTCAGTAGTTTTGGCACACGGGCTTAGTTGCTCCACGATATGCGGAATTTTCCAGGAGCAGGGATCTAACTGGTGTCCCTTGCAAGGCAAATTCCTAACCATGATTCCACCAGGGAAGCCCTCATGGTCTTTTAAAGTAGGTTTTAAAAAGTTTTAGTTGGGGTAAAATTCACATACCACCATAACCGTTTTAAGTTTACAGTTCAGTTGTTAAGTACATATATTCATATTGTTGTATAACCAATATCCAGGATTTTTTCATTTTGTGAAAATGAAAGTCTGTACCCATTGAACAACCCATTTTCTCCTCCCTAAGTCCACGATAACCCCTATTCTACTTTCTTCTCTGAATTTGACAACTCTAGATACCTTATACAAGTGGAATCACACAGTTTGTCTTTTTTTGGTGTGTAACTGGCTTAGTTAACTTAGTACAATTTCCTCAAGTTTCATCCGTGTTGTAGCATATGTCAGAATTTCCTTCCTTTTTAAGGATGAATCATATGTACATAGGCTCCATCATATGTACATACCACATTTCATTGATCAGTTCATTCATCTGTTGATGGACATATGGGTTGCTAGTCTTTTATTTTGTACTCCCGAAAGGCCTTAGTCAAGATATTCCTTCAAAATAAGTGCAGTGTTCTCCTCAAAGAGAATCCCACTGAATAAAATTGCTCCATTATCATCAACAGCAAATTTGTGTTTCGACTGCTAGGTTAAATAAAAGCAAGTCAAGCCATCATTAGGTAAAATAATGCTACTGTTTAAGGAAGTAACATCATCACTCTAAGAGTTCCAGGGTCCCCACTGGTAAATGCTGGATAAGTGACCTTGACTCATCTTTGCAGCTCATCTGTGCACAGTAGCTTGGAACCAGAGAAATTAATGAAAAGTTCAGCAAAGACCAAGAGCTGATTGTGGCTCAGATCATGAACTCCTTATTACAAAATTCAGACTCAAATTGAAGAAAGTAGGGAAAACCACTAGACCATTCAGGTATGACCTAAATCAAATCCCTTATGATTATACAGTGGAAGTGAGAAATACATTTAAGGGCCTAGATCTGATAGAGAGAGTGCCTGATGAACTATGGAATGAGGTTCATGACATTGTACAGGAGACAGGGATCAAGACCATCCCCATGGAAAAGAAATGCAAAAGAGCAAAATGACTGTCTGGGGAGGCCTTACAAATAGCTGTGAAAAGAAGAGAGGCTAAAATCAAAGAAGAAAGGGAAAGATGTAAGCATCTGAATGCAGAGTTCCAAAGAATAAGCGAGAAGAGATAAGAAAGCCTTCTTCAGCAATCAATGCAAAGAAACAGAGGAAAAGAACAGAATGGGAAAGACTAGAGATCTCTTGAAGAAAATTAGAGATACCAAGGGAACATTTCATGCAAAGATGAGCTCGATAAAGGACAGAAATGGTATGGACCTAACAGAAGCAGAAGATATTAAGAAGAGGTGGCAAGAATACACGGAAGAACTGTATAAAAAAAGAGCTTCACAACCCAGATAATCATGATGGTGTGATCACTAATTTAGAGTCAGACATCTTGGAATGTGAAGTCAAATGGGCCTTAGAAAGCATAACTATAAACAAAGCTAGTGGAGGTGATGGAATTCCAGCTGAGCTATTTCAAATCCTGAAAGATGATGCTGTGAAAGTGCTGCACTCAATAGGCCAGCAAATTTGGAAAAGTCAGCAGTGGCCACGGGACTGGAAAATGTCAGTTTTCATTCCAATTCCAAAGAAAGGCAATGCAAAAGAATGCTCAAACTACCACACAACTGCACTCATCTCACATGCTAGTAAAGTAATACTCAAAATTCTCCAAGCCAGGCTTCAGCAATACGTGAACCATGAACTCCATGACGTCCAAGCTGCCTTTTAGAAAAGGCAGAGGAACCAGAGATCAAATTGCCAACATCCCATGGATCATCAAAAAAGCAAGAGAGTTTCAGAAAAACATCTATTTCTGCTTTATTGACTATGTCAAAGCCTTTGACTGTGTGGATCACAATAAACTGTGGAGAATTCTTCAAGAGATGGGAATACCAGAGCACCTGACCTGCCTCTTGAGAAATCTGTATGCAGGTCAGGAAGCAACAGTTAGAACTGGACATGGAACAACAGGCTGGTTCCAAATAGGAAAAGGAGTACGTCAAGGCTGTCTATTGTCACCCTGCTTATTTAACTTCTATGCAGAGTACATCATGAGAAACGCCGGACTGGGAGAAACACAAGCTGGAATCAAGATTGCTGGGAGAAATATAAATAACCTGAGATATGCAGATGACACCACCCTTATGGCAGAAAGTGAAGAGGAGCTAAAAAGCCTCTTGATGAAAGTGAAAGAGGAGAGTGAAAAAGTTGGCTTAAAGCTCAACATTCAGAAAACGAAGATCATGGCATCGGGTCCCATGACTTCATGGGAAATAGATGGGGAAACAGTGGAAACAGTGTCAGACTTTATTTTGGGGGGCTCCAAAATCACTGCAGATGGTGACTGCAGCCATGAAATTAAAAGACACTTACTCCTTGGAAGAAAAGTTATGACCAACCTAGATAGTATATTCAAAAGCAGAGACATTACTTTGCCAACTAAGGTCCGTCTAGTCAAGCCTATGGTTTTTCCTGTGGTCATGTATGGATGTGAGAGTTGGAATGTGAAGAAGGCTGGGTGCTGAAGAATTGATGCTTTTGAACTGAGGTGTTGGAGAAGACTCTTGAGAGTCCCTGGGACTGCAAGGAGGTCCAACCTGTCCATTCTGAAGGAGATCAACCCTGGGATTTCTTTGGAAGAAATGATGCTAAAGCTGAAGCTCCAGTACTTTGGTGACCTCATGCGAAGAGTTGACTCATTGGAAAAGACGCTGATGCTGGGAGGGATTGGGGGCAGGAGGAGAAGGGGACGACCGAGGATGAGATGGCTGGATGGCATCATGGACTCAATGGACGTGAGTCTGAGTGAACTCCGGGAGATGGTGATGGACAGGGAGGCCTGGCGTGCTGCGATTCATGGGGTCGCAAAGAGTCGGACATGACTGAGCGACTGAACTGAACTGAACTCAGCAAAGAAGGACTTGATTTTGAAGACCGTTTTTCTTGCCAGGATCACCTTACAGAGAAGTGAAGTTTATGAGGCTCATGTAAATTCAGCTGGAACCTTTCTATACCTGTGGTAGTATTAAGAAACTCCATGAACTTTCTGTAAACATCCATATATGCTTTTATGGCACTCCCAGCCTTCTAGTTAGTTCCCTGTTTCCTTTTCCATCCATTTCATTCTCTTTGATTAGAGATACGTGCAACTTTTGTCTTGTATGAGGCTTCTGCTTGCCTTGTGTAAAGGAAATCAGACTTCTGTATAGAACAGGTCCTGCCCTAACTAAGATGAACAGATGGGGTTCATTGAGAGTAGAAAGACAAGGAAGAATGAGTGAGGAAACCTCAGATCAGATTCACACAGAGCACTGTTAAAGACTTAAGGTAAGTGAGAGACATATCTCATGTTTAAGTTGATAAACTGGACCCAGGAGAGATTGCTAAAGGAACTGGCAGACATTGAAGGCATAGGACACAAAATCAAGTTTTTCTTCTATTTCTTGAGCTGGGGTAACTGGGACATGGATTTTCTCCCGTGAATCTACTAACCAATGAGAAAAAGTTGACTTAATATACACTGAATAGAGAAACTCCCAGACCTCTCTCTCCACTCAGCTCCGAGAATCTGATAATTTCCTAACCTTACCCTCAAGATAGGAGATAGGACTACTTTTCTCATGAAATTTCTGACCAGTCCACAGTGAAATATTTGAAAATACTAATATGGAGGTTAGAGGGTAGGGAGAGGAGACTGAGCAAGATTTCCAGCCATTTCACCCTAGATCTAGAATGAAGAGCAAAGCTTTATTTTTGAACTTCCAATCAGTCTCCTATTCTCAACTGAGGGTGCTAAGGAGCAAAACAGACAGAGTACTTTTTTCTATGAGTTGACATTCTAATGTCAACTCTGCTCCCAGAGTTGAGCAGAAAACAAGTATGTAAAATATATAGAATTTTGTTGATACTGTTCAGTTGCTCAGTCATGTCCACTCTTTGCGATTCACGGACTGCAGCATGCCAGGTTTCCCTATCCTTCACCAGTTCCTGGAGCTTGCTCAAACTCATATCCATTGAGTCAGTGATGCCGTCTAACCATCTCATCCTCTGTTGTCCCCTTCTCCTGCTGTCTTCAATCTTTCCCAGCATCAGGGTCTTTTCTAATGAGTCAGTTCTTCACATCAGGTGGCCAAAGTATTGGAGTTTCAGCTTCAGCGTCAGTCCTGATGAATATTCAGAGCTGATCTCCTTTAGGATCGACTGGTTGTATCTCTTTGCAGTCCAAGGGACTCTCAAGAGTCTTCTTCAACACCACAGTTCAAAAGCATCAATTCTTTGGCGATCAACTTTATTTATAGTCCAACTCTCACATCCATACATGACTACTGGAAAAACTATAGCTTTGACTAGATGGATCTTTGCTGGTAAAGTAATGTCTCTGCTTTTCAATATACTGCCTAGGTTGGTCATAGCTTTTCTTCCAAGGAGCAAGTGTGTTTAAATTTCATGGCTGCAGTCACCATCTGCAGTGATTTGGAGCCCCCCCAAATAAAGTCTGTCACTGTTTCCATTGCTTCCCCATCTATTTGCTGTGAAGTGATAGGACCAGATGCCATGATCTTCGTTTTCTGAATGTTGAGTTTTAAGCCAACTTTTTCACTCTCCTCTTTCACTTTCATCAAGAGGCTCTTTAGTACTTCTTCACTTTCTGCCATAAGGGTGGTGTCATCTGCATATCTCAGGTTATTGATATTTCTCCCAGCAATCTTGATTCCAGCTTGTGCTTCATCCAGCCCAGCATTTCTCATGATGTACTCTGCATAGAAGTTAAATAAGCAGGGTGACAATAGACAGCCTTGATGTACTCCTTTCCCGATTTGGAACCAGTCTGTTGTTCCATGTCCAGTTCTAACTGTTGCTTCCTGACCTGCATACAGATTTCTCAAGAGGCAGGTTAGGTGGTCTAGTATTCCCATCTCTTGAAGAATTTCCCACAGTTTGTTTTGATCCACACAGTCAAAGGCTTTGGCATAGTCAATAAAGCAGATATTTTTTTCTGGAATTCTCTTGCTTTTTCGATAATCCAGTGGATGTTGGCAATTTGATCTCTGGTTCCTCTGCCTTTTCTAAATCCAGCTTGAACATCTGCAACTTCACGGTTTACATAGTGTTGAAACCTGGCTTGGAGAATTTTGAGCATTTCTTTACTAGCATGTGAGATGAGTGCAATTGTGTGGTAGTTTCAGCATTTTTGGCATTGCCTTTCTTTGGAATTGGAATGAAGACTGACCTTTTCCAGTCCTGTGGCCACTGCTGACTTTTCCAAATTTGCTGGCATATTGAGTGCAGCACTTTCATAGCATCATCTTTCAGGATTTGAAAGAGCTCAACTGGAATTCCATCACCTCCACTAGCTTTGTTCATAGTGATGCTTCCTAAGATCCACTTGACATCACACTCCAGGATGTCTGGCTCTAGATGAGTGATCACACCATCGTGATTATCTGGGTCAATAAGATCTTTCTTTTATAGTTCCTCTATGTATTCTTGCCACCTCGTCATAATATATTCTGCTTATGTTAGTCCACACTGTTTCTGTCCTCTATTGTGCCCATCCTTGCATGAAATGTTCCCTTGGTATCTCTGATTTTCTTGAAGAGATCTCTAGTCTTTTCTGTTCTATTGTTTTCCTCTATTTATTTGCACTGATCACTCAGGAAGGCTTTCTTAACTCTCCTTGCTATTTTATAAAACTCCATTCAAAGGCATATATCTTTCTGTTTCTCCTTTACCTTTTTCTTCTCTTCTTTTCTCACCTATTTGTAAGGCTTCCTCAGACAACCATTTTGCCTTTTTGCATTTCTTTTTCTTGGGGGTTGTTTTGATCACCACCTCATGTACAACGTTATGAACCTCTGTCCATAGTTCTTCAGTCACTCTGACTGTCCGACTTAATCCCTTGAATCTATTTGTCACTTCCACTGTATGATTGTAATGTATTTGATTTAGGTCATACCTCCACAGGGTCACAAAGAGTCAGACACAACTGATGTGACTGAGCGTGCATGCATACCTGAACGGCCTAGTGGTTTTCCCCACTTTCTTCAATTTAAGTCTGAATTTGGCAATAAGGAATTCATGATCTTAGCCACAGTCAGCTTCTGGTCTTGTTTTTGCTGACTGTATAGAGCTTTTCCATCTTCGGCTGCAAAGAATATAATCAATCTGATGTTGGTATTGACAATCTGGTAATGTCCGTGTGTAGAATCATCTCTTCTGTTGTTGGAAGTGAGTATTTTCTATGACCAGTGAGTTCTCTTGGCAAAACTCTGTTACCCTGCTTCATTTTGTACTCCAAGGCCAAACTTGCCTGTTACTCTAGGTATCTCTTGACTTCCTACTTTTGCGTTCTGGTCCCCTATGATGAAAAGGACATGCTTTTTTGGGTGTTAGTTCTAGAAGTTCTTGTAGGTCTTCATAGAACCGTTCAACTTCAGCTTCTTTGGCATTAGTGGTTGGGGCATAGACTTGGATTAATGGGATATTGAATGGCTTGCCTTGGAAAGAAACAGAGATCATTCTGTTGTTTCTTATATTGCACCCAAGTTCTCCTTTTCAGACTCCTTTGTTGACTATGAGGGCTACTCCATTTCTTCTAAGGAATTCTTGCCTGCAGTAGTAGATATAATGGTCATGTGAATTAAATTCACCCATTCCAGTCCATTTTAGTTCACTGATTCCTAAAATGTTGATGTTCACTCTTACCATCTCCTGTTTGACCTCTTACAATTTACCTTGATTCATGGATCTAACATTCTAGGTTCCTATGTAATATTGTTCTTTACAACACTGGACTTTACTTTCACCACCAGACACATCCACAACTGGGCTTCGTTTCCACTTTTTGAGTTAGCCTATTCATTTCTTTCGGAGCTATTTCTCCACTCTTCTCCAGTAGCATATTGGGCACCTACTGACCTGGGAAGTTCATCTTTCAGTGTCATATCTTTTTGTCCAAATGCTTTAAATAAAAGTTGGGTGGTGGTGGTTTTGAAATGGCATTTCCGGCGCATTTTGCAATGGTAGATTTAGTATGGGTTGGGGAGGGAAATCACAGGCATCTACTCAATCTGCCATCTTCACCCAGAAGTTTTGCTTCTGAATGACTTTCAGTTCCTGAAGCTTACCTGTGCTAGTGCCCAGACATCGCAGTATTCAGTTCCTTTGATCTGGAATGAGGGATTCCTCCACTCCACCTTACGTGCTGACTTTGGAGGAAGAATGAGATTTGGAGTTGTGCTTAAAATTAATTGCCTTAGGTTTACCCATTTAGTTTTATTTATTTGCATGATCAGAGCAAGGAGGGAAAAGCTTTAGATGTTTTCCGACCAGAAAAACCACAGTCTTTTATCCTGGTTGAGTTAATTTTAACAGCATCATTGAGGTCTTACAGGTTAATTATCACAAGGTTGGTGAGCTAGTTTAACCTCCTGTGACAAACACTTTACAACCTCAAGTGAAGAAACACAATTCTCTGCAATGACGTCCTAACATGTAGAATGTAGCTCTGCAGCATAAACTTCCAGAGTCTCCAGATTATGAAGCAACAGTCCATCCAAGTAAAAAACATGCTTCTGCCCTTCTTAGTAAACAGAGAGAGGGAAACCTAAGATAAAGAATTATAGATAGATTTAACTTAAATTTAATGGAAACAGATGTGTAAACATTCTCTAACCTTCTGTAATTTTTTTAAGTGCAGTGATGTCTAATCCAGTACTATGGGAAGTTAAAAGCACACATCATGACTCAAAGTTTCTTATCACACACTATTGAAATGCTCATGATGACAGCTACAGTTTTGAGGATTAGTTTAAAAAAAAAACCCCAAAATGGGGAACTTACGACAATTTTATTTCACCTTTGATTTATTTACTTTTATTTAAATTTATTATTTATTTCATCTTTCATAATTCAGTAAAGTCATCATTCCTTCCAGAAGCCTTCCCTGATCCTCCAAGAAGGGAACTACAATGTGTATCCCCCTTCTCTTATATACTTATTGCATTCTGATTGCCTTTGCCTATTTCCTTTGTGTAAATACCCCAGTAGACTGGACATTTTTTGAGAGCAGGAATGAAGTTTTTCTTTTTCTCGGTTTGTAGATATTGCTAAATATATAAATGAACAAAAATTTAAATATCATAATAGGGTATTAGATAGATTATATATATTTTAATCTCAGTAATTGTCCTTTATTATTTATGAAGATGCTCATTTAGATTTAAAATAACATTTAAAATGCCAGATTAAAAAATTAAATATTGAACTCTGTTCAGATGTTGCGTTCTCAGTGATTCCTTCCCCGACCATCCTTTCTAAAGTTGAACCTGAGTCACTCGCATTCCCTTTAAGCTCCCTCTTGTTGTGCTGCTTATAGAAACACTGATGCTGTGCATCATCTTTCTTCTGTTCTATGGGACCGCTATGAGAGTATAGGTCTCAGTATTACCACTACATCCCCAGTGCCTGGAACAATGCCTCACATATGGTAACAGCAAATGAATAACCCCCTTTAAAAGAAATTTAAGTTATTAAGCAGAAATAGAGTTACAGATTGTAGAAAATAAACTTATGGTTACCAGGGGGTAAGGGAAGGAGGGATAAATTGGAAGACTGGGATAGACATTTATACACATCACTGTATATAACACAGATAACTAATAAGGACCGACTGTATAGCACAGGGAACTCCTCTTAACACTCTGTAATGGCCTGTATGGGAAAAGAATCTTAAAAAGGGAGAATCTACGTCTATGTATAACAGATTCACTTTGCTGTACACTGGAAACTAACATAACATTGTAAATCAACTATACGCCAATAAAAATTTTAAAAATAAAACAATTTAGAAGGACTATGTTAATAGGGAGTAACTGCTGAAGCAAGGATATAGTTAATTAAGGATTTTTCTTAATGAGAAGAACACTGACTGTTATCTATAGTCTTGAGCTTTTATACGTATGTGGCACAGCCCAAAATAGGGATGCATTTGACACAGCAACCTGGCCCGTCATATGAAGTCAACACTGACCCTTGTTACATGCAGTACTCTTTTCTTGTTTCCCCCTTTGTTTTGCCTTCAATTTTGTTTCATGAAAAAAAAAAAAGAAAAGCTAGTCTAACTCACTTAAATGATTTCATTACCTACTCAAAGTTTGAAAAACTCTGATCTAAAATGCTTTTCCTTGATAAAATACCCAACTCATGAAAATAAAATAATAACTATCTTTTTTATGGCTTTACAAGTATGTCCTGAAAGTTCCACCATAGCTCTATTGATTGCTGAAAATAGACCAAGAATTAGTTCCAGCTCAATAAACTTATTAGAAGAAGGCAATGGGCACCCCACTCTAGAACTCTTGCCTGGAAAATCCCATGGACAGAGGAGCCTGGTAGGCTGCAGTCCATGGGGTCGCTAGGAGTCGGACACTACTGAGCGACTTCACTTTCACTTTTCACTTTCATGCACTGGAGAAGGAAATGGCAATCCACTCCAGTATTCTTGCCTGGAGAACCCCAGGGACGGTGGAGCCTGGTGGGCTTCCGTCTATGGGGTCGCACAGAGTCGGACACGACTAAAGCGACTTAGCAGCAGCAGCAGCAATAAGCTTATTTAACTTTTTTAGGTCTATTGGACACAATTTTTTTCTAAACAACTTTGTTTAATGTTGTTCATAGGAGGATTTTATGCCGTGTAAATCAAATTTGTAAAGTAATGGTCCAACATATTAGTTAAAACTACTTTGGGGAGGCATATTTACAGGGGGAAAAAGAAATGTAAATTTTAAAAAGAATGAAATAATGACATTTGCAGCAACATGGATGGACATAGACAGTATCACACCGAGTGAAGTAAGTTAGACAGAGAAGGAGAGATATCATAGACATCCCTTGTAAGTGTAATCCAAAAGGAAATGATACAAATGAACTTACTTACAAAACAGAAAGAGGCTCACAGACTTAGAAAGCAAACTTACGGTTGCTGGGGAAGGGACAGTTAGGGAGTTTGGGATGGTCATGTACACATTGCTATATTTAAAATGGATAACCAATGGTAAGGGGAGGAAGGTGGGGGGGGTTCAGGACGGGGAACACGTGTACACCCGTGGCGGATTCATGTTGACGTATGGGAAAACCAACACAATATTGTAAAGTAATTAGCCTCCAATTAAAATAAATAAATTTATATTTTAAAAAAGATTTAAAAAAAGAATTTACACCAGGGAATTAGATTAAAGTTCAGTTCAGTTCAGTCGCTCAGTCGTGTCTGACTCTTCCCTACCCCATGAATCGCAGCACGCCAGGCCTCCCTGTCCATCACCATCTCCCGGAGTTCACTCGGACTCACGTCCATCGAGTCCGTGATGCCATCCAGCCATCTCATCCTCGGTCGTCCCCTTCTCCTGCCCCCAATCCCTCCCAGCATCAGAGTGTTTTCCAATGAGTCGACTCTTCGCATGAGGTGGCCAAAGTACTGGAGTTTCAGCTTTAGCATCATTCCTTCCAAAGAAATCCCAGGGTTGATCTCCTTCAGAATGGACTGGTTGGATCTCCTTGCAGTCCCAGGGACTCTCAAGAGTCTTCTCCAACACCACAGTTCAGAAGCATCAATTCTTCGGCACTCAGCCTTCTTCACAGTCCAACTCTCACATTCATACATGACCACAGGAAAAGCCATAGCCTTGACTAGACGGACCTTAGTCGGCAAAGTAATGTCTCTGCTTTTGAATATACTATCTAGGTTGGTCATAACTTTTCTTCCAAGGAGTAAGTGTCTTTTAATTTCATGGCTGCAGTCACCATCTACAGTGATTTTGGAGCCCCCCAAAATAAAGTCTGACACTGTTTCCATTGTTTCCACATCTATTTCCCATGAAGTGATGGGACCAGATGCCATGATCTTCATTTTCTGAATGTTGAGCTTTAAGCCAACTTTTTCACTCTCCTCTTTCACTTTCATCAAGAGGCTTTTTAGTTCCTCCTCACTTTCTGCCATAAGGGTGGTGTCATCTGCATATCTGAGGTTATTGATATTTCTCCCAGCAATCTTGATTCCAGCTTGTGTTTCTTCCAGTCCAGCATTTCTCATGATGTACTCTGCATAGAAGTTAAATAAGCAAGGTGACAATATACAGCCTTGACGTACTCCTTTTCCTATTTGGAACCAGTCTGTTGTTCCATGTCCAGTTCTAACTGTTGCTTCCTGACCTGCATACAGATTTCTCAAGAGGCAGGTCAGGTGCTCTGGTATTCCCATCTCTTGAAGAATTCTCCACAGTTTATTGTGATCCACACAGTCAAAGGCTTTGGCATAGTCAATAAAGCAGAAATAGATGTTTTTCTGGAACTCTCTTGCTTTTTCCATGATCCAGAGGATGTTGGCAATTTGATCTCTGGTTCCTCTGCCTTTTCTAAAACCAGCTTGAACATCTGGAAATTCACGGTTCACATATTGCTGAAGCCTGGCTTGGAGAATTTTGAGTATTACTTTACTAGCATGTGAGATGAGCGCAATTGTGCAGTAGTTTGAGCTTTCTTTTGCATTGCCTTTCTTTGGAATTGGAATGAAAACTGACCTTTTCCAGTCCTGTGGCCACTGCTGACTTTTCCAAATTTGCTGGCATATTGAGTGTAGCACTTTCATAGCATCATCTTTCAGGATTTGAAAAAGCTCAACTGGAATTCCATCACCTCCACTAGCTTTTTTCGTAGTGATGCTTTCTAAGGCCCACTTGACTTCACATTCCAAGATGTCTGGCTCTAGATTAGTGATCACATCATCATGATTATCTGGGTCGTGAAGATCCTTTTTGTACAGTTCTTCTGTGTGTATAAACATATCACACATTCAATAAAGAGGATTGTGCACCCCAAAAAACATGGATAACCAACAGGGAATTATTGTATAGCACATGGAACTCTGCTCAATGTTATGTGGCAGCCTGTATAGGAGAGGGATTTGGGGGAGGACAGATACATGTATATGTGTGGTTGAGTCCCTTTGCTGTCCACCTGAAACTATCACAGTGTTGTTAATTGGCTATACCTCAATACAAAAAAAAGTTCAAAAATAAAAATAAATAAGTAAAAGCCATTATGTTAGAAGTATCAAGATCAAACTGCAAGGAGATCAAACCAGTCAATCCTAAAGGAAATCAATTCTGAATATTCATTGGCGGATTGATGCTGAAGCTTCAATACTTTGGCCACCTGATGCGAAGAGCTGACTCATTGTAAAAGACACTGATGCTGGGAAAGATTGAAGGCAAAAGGAGAAGAGGAAGGCAGAAGAAGAGATGGTCAGATAGCATCACCAACTCAATGCATGTGAATTTGAGCAAACTCTGGGAGATAGTGAAGGACAGGGAAGCCTGGCATGCTGCAGTCCATGAGGTCACAAAGGGTCAGACATGACTTAGCAAATGAACAGCAACAGCAAATCGAGTGGATGAAAAATATCTATGGCGATGAATGATTTTAATAAATTTGTAGAACATATAGGTCCCTAGATAATGTAAAACTTTTCATATGATGAGGTAGGACTTTAGATGAGAGAAGATTTTTGACCCTGAGTTTTGATATGGGGTTTTAGAATAATATATTCTCTAGAAACAAAAAGAGTCAAGTCATAGTAAACGACAAGTAAGTAGCACTGGGAACTCTACTCACTATTCTGTACAAGCTTATGAAAGAATTAAAAAAACAATGAATATGTTCAGTTCAGTTCAGTCGCTCAGTCATGTCCGACTCTTTCCGACCCCATGAATCGCAGCACGCCAGGTCTCCCTGTCCATCACCGCCTCCCTGTCCATCACCAACTCCCGGAGTTCACTCAGACTCACGTCCTTCGAGTCAGTAATGCCATCCAGCCATCTCATCCTCTATCATCCCCTTCTCCTCCTGCCCCCAATCCCTCCCAGCATCACAGTCTTTTCCAATGAGTCAACTCTTCCCATGAGGTGGCCAAAGTACTGGAGTTTCAGCTTTAGAGTCATTCCCTCCAAAGAAATCCCAGAGCTGATCTCCTTCAGAATGGACTGGTTGGATCTCCTTGCAGTCCCAGGGACTCTCAAGAGTCTTCTCCAACACCTCAGTTCAAAAGCATCAATTCTTCGGTGCTCAGCTTTCTTCACAATCCAACTCTCACATCCATACATGACCACAGGAAAAACCATAGCCTTGACTAGACGGACCTTATTCGGCAAAGTAATGTCTCTGCTTTTGAATATACTATCTAGGTTGATCATAACTTTTCTTCCGAGGAGCAAGTGTCTTTTAATTTCATGGCTGCAGTCACCATCTGCAGTGATTTTGGAGCCCAAAAAGATAAAGTCTGACACTGTTTCCCCATCTATTTCCCATGAAGTGATGGGACCAGATGCCATGATCTTCGTTTTCTGAATGTTGAGCTTTAGGCCAACTTTTTCACTCTCCTCTTTCACTTTCATCAAGAGGCGTTTTAGCTCCACTTCACTTTCTGCCATAAGGCTGGTGTCATCTGCATATCTGAGGTTATTGATATTTCTCCCGGCAATCTTGATTCCAGCTTGTGTTTCTTCCAGTCCAGCGTTTCTCATGATGTACTCTGCATAGAAGTTAAATAAGCAGGGTGACGTACTCCTTTTCCTATTTGGAACCAGTCTCTTGTTCCATGCCCAGTTCTAACTGTTGCTTCCTGACCTGCATACAGATTTCTCAAGAGGCAGGTCAGGTGCTCTGGTACTCCCATCTCTTTCAGAATTTTCCACAGTTTATTGTGATCCACACAGTCAAAGGCTTTGGCATAGTCAATAAAGCAGAAATAGATGTTTTTCTGGAACTCTCTTGCTTTTTCCATGATCCAGAGGATGTTGGCAATTTGATCTCTGGTTCCTCTGCCTTTTCTAAAACCAGCTTGAACATCAGGAAGTTCACGGTTCATGTATTGCTAAAGCCTGGCTTGGAGAATTTTGAGCATTACTTTACTAGCATGTGAGATGAGTGCAATTGTGTGGTAGTTTGAGCATTCTTTGGCATTGCCTTTCTTTGGAATTGGAATGAAAACTGACCTTTTCCAGTCCTGTGGCCACTGCTGACTTTTCCAAATTTGCTGGCATATTGAGTGTAGCACTTTCATAGCATCATCTTTCAGGATTTGAAATAGCTCAACTGGAATTCCATCACCTCCACTAGCTTTTTTCGTAGTGATGCTTTCTAAGGCCCACCTGACTTTGGACTCCAGGATGTCTGGCTCTAGGTGAGTGATCACACCATCGTGATTAGCTGGGTCGTGAAGATCTTTTTTGTACAGTTCTTCTGTGTATTCTTGCCACCTCTTCTTAATATCTTCTGCTTCTGTTAGGTCCAGACCATTTCTGTCCTTTATCGAGCCCATCTTTGCATGAAATGTTCCGTTGGTATCTCTAATTTTCTTAAAATGATCTCTAGTCTTTCCCATTCTGTTCTTTTCCTCTATTTGTTTGCACTGAATATGTGTATATGTATAATGGAATCACTTTGCTTTATACCTGACATTAACAAATATATAATCAACTATACTCAAATCAAATTGAAATTAAAAAAAGAATTGAGTCATAGCAGTCATCATGGTGTGAGTGTTCATTCTTACTCAAAAGGAAATGACAGAAAGCATTTGCAACAATACACAAAAGAGGAAATGCAAATGCCTGATATATGGAAAAGGGTTTAACCTCACTGAAAATAAAAGAAATACAAATTAAAACTACAGTGAAAGTAATTTAGCCTATCTGAATAGCAAATGCATATATTTAGAATTTTGTACCTATTAGTTTTTAAAATGAGATGCTTAATATGAATATGATTAAAAGGACATGTTGGTTCATGTATTGCTGATAGGAATGAAAATTGCTGTAACCCTTTCAGAAAATAATTTTACAATATAACCTTAAAAATGTGTATTATGGTAATTCTATTTCTAGGAACCTATCCCCAAAGCATCATTTGAACTTTCAAAACATGTTTTTTAAATAAAGTTAGTATTTATATTGTTATTTATAATAGCAAAAAATTGGGAAAAAGGTTGAAGCTAAAGAGAAATGGGCCATAACCTTTGCTAACATATAGGCACTTATCTGTTCATATTTTTTTTCTCTGCAAGTATTTTTGTTGTTCTTTCAAAATGGATTAATTCTAGTAGGTTTAAGTTATCAATATGTTGTCAACACCTTTCCATGCCAATAAATATAGTTCTATCACATTATTTTAAATAGCTGTATGTTTTCTACATTATGGCTATACTATATTTAACCAAATTGCCCATTTAAAATATCTGGAAACCAGTGTTTTTCACACTGCAGTTCATGAGCCTTAGCAGGCCATAAAATAAATGTTGGGGGTTATGACTAGCAGTCTTACTTATTATACTTTAAGTATTATACCTTTTAATGTGTTTTGTTAAACAATTGATACGACAGATCTTTCCTTTACCATATTTGCTAAAATTATATTGGTTATTCTTATAAGTTTAGTCAAAAAAATTGATGTTTAAAATTATTTTGAATAGGTCCAAGAAAAATATTGTGAAAAGTTTCACATTAAATTAATAAATGAATTGGGGAATTGATGCCTTTATGATAATGAATCTTCTCATCCATAGATAAAGTGTGTCTCTTCATATAAATGTCTTCTTTATGCCTCTGAATAAAGTTGCAGAAGATTCTTTATGTAGGACTTTGTATTTCTTAAATTTATTCATTGGTGTTTAATATTTAGTTTTGCTATTGCAAAAATATTTCCACTATTTTTTTTTCCAACTGAACACAACCATCTGTAGGAAAGATTCCAATGTTTATACACTTATTTTGTAACTGAGCAAACTGAATTCTAAAAATATTTTCCCACCCACGTGGAAGTCAAATGAGAATGAGGGCTTCAGAATGTAACTGACAAGTTTCACTTCCATCCCTGTTCCTTCCTCAATCACGTTTCATTTGAGTCACTTTCATTTCACTACATATTAGTGTCAAGAAAACAAAAATAAGAGCATAAGGACATCTGTATGATCAAGTGTCTTTCTTGAAAGAGCCGAGTGAATTCCAAGTAAACATGATTAAACAACAGGACCCACCTGCAATGACTCTATTTGCCCCCTTTGGTCAGCAGCTGCACATCCTGAAACGATGCTCTCTCAGAACAGGAAGGGCCCCTCGGATGGGTAAACCCTGTTCTTACATTTTGACAAAGGTCGTTACCTGTGTATGTGTCATATTTTAGTACCATTATCCTCATTTTAAAAGTGAGAAAACTAGGCCCAGAGAGGTTAAATGCTTCATTCACTCATTTAATGAATAAGTATGGGTTTGAGATTGTATCATTGTGAGGACGTGATGGCTAAAATTACTCTGAAGATGCTGAATTAAGACTTAGCCTCAGTACTTATGGAATATGTTTCCCATTTTTGGATACTGGTTTTTAATGAAAGACTATGGACTCTTTTGAATTGGGGATGGATTACCTGACATTATGGCTTCTCTAATGGTGTAAGACCACCCATGGGCCCATCCACTGGGCTTCCCCCTACTTGCGTGACACCAGGAGGCATTTTCCATCCAGGAATGAGACCTCCTCCACCAGAAATGAGAGGCCCACCTCCCCTAGGAATGCATCCACTGAGACCCTAGGATACTATTGGCCCTTCTGAGTCACTTTTTTCCCTGCCATGCGTCTTGTAAAACTATATAAAGTGTTTTTTAACTTTTGTCCCCTTTTTGGTTTATTAATATTAGCTAATAAAGGCATGGGCTTCCCTGGTGGCTCAGATGGTAAAGAATCTGCCTGCAATGTAGGAGACCTAGATTCGACCCCTGAGTCAGGAAGATCCCCAGTGGAAGGGAAAGGCTACCCACTCCAGTATTCTTATCTGGAAAATCCCATGAACAGAGGAGCCTGGCGGGTTACAGTCCATGGGGCTGCAAAGGGTTAGATACGACTGAGCAACTAACATACACACAAAATAAAGGCATAGAGCAATTAAGTTGTGAAAAAAATTAGAACTGAGCACCTACTATGCACTAAGTCCTCTTCTGTGGTCATGAACTAGAGAAAGTTCTCACCCTCATGAAAGTTGCATTTTAATGGAGCAGACATGCATAAATGAAAAATAAATTTTGACCTCGGACAAAAAAACTTGTCCAAGGTCATACAGCTGAATTGCAAGTCTGGCTACACAGACCATGGGCTTGACCTCTGCCCTATGCCAGGGCCACATGGAGAGAGGAGAGAATATGGGCCAAAAAAGATTATCTGTGATCTCCTGAAAAGCCTTAGAAGCTGGCATTGACGTGGGTGAGCTGGCCACAGTCCAGGGTATGATTTCATTCTAAATGTTCCACCCAAGGAGGGCTCTGCTGACAGAGACAATTGCTTTTTTTTTTTCTTAAGCCAGCTTTTGTGTTCACCTTTCCTGACTCCCGCAGCCTACCTTCCTACCAAGAGTTCTTGCCTTCACATCATGCTAGATCAGATGCCAACTCAAATAAAGTATTAATGATTGATAAAAGTGAACTTATTTTAGAAAGCCCAATCATGAGGCTGGTGCCAGATTTTCACATATGGAGTAGACCAGTGTACAGAAAAACCATTGAGTGGAGTTGAGCAAAACCTTTCAGTATCATTCATAATTACCCTTAGAAATAGGGCAGTTGGTTTAGAGGGTTGTCATCTGAAGCTACTTGCATTAAATTATTTGTTTTTTAACATAAATTAACTTTTACTTATTAAAATTCCATTTACCACCCCTGGTGGTTCATTTATTAATGAAACTAATGCTCTTCTTGGAGAGGGAGATGACAGCCCACTCCAGTGTTCGTGCCTGGGAAATCCCGTGGACAGGGAAGCCTGGTGAGCTATAGTCCAAAGTCGCTAAAGAGTCAGACATGGCTGAGCCACAAAACAACAGCAATGCTCGTCTTGCTTCACACACACAGATATTTGATGCGTATAGATCTTTTCTAACTATCCAGAGTTAATCTTCATTCACTGGTTTCAGGATTCATCTAGATTTTAATATTTTATAAAAATAGTTATTTGTGTTATTCCTTTGAAATCTTTGGAGTTAAGGCTTTTATCTTAATCCAGGGTTTATTTGAGAACTGTAGAAAGTTTTTGAAGGATTTAAGTTGCTTTTATTAAACACTGTTGGTACTTTAAGGACAAGAAAAAATTTTTTATTTTCCTGCTATTAATTTAGCTTGATGGCAAATATTGTTATTCCCTTGGAAATAAGCTTCAAATGTTCAGATTTAATTAAAAATAATTTGTGGGTTTTTGTTGTTGTTGCTGCTGCTGCTGCTGCTGCTGCTTTTGTTGTTTTTGGATCTGTGAAAGCTAGAGAGGAAAGGGGAAACCAAAGGAAAAACACCACAACATTCTGCACCCTTTCTGTTAACTCTGCCCAGAAGTGCGGTTTATCCCTCTGAATTCTCTGCAATTAAGTAGTTCACGCAAATTTGGTAAGCACACTTGCTATGGAAAACTTTACACGCCTTTTTCCTTTCTTTTTTTTTTTTTAGAACATCATGTGAAACCCTTGCAAACACAAGAAGCTTTCATTCATTGACAAAGAGAACAGTGATTCTAGACAAGCAGCTCTTTTGTCTTTCTCAAAAATAAGAAAGAGAATCTGTTTCATATTTTGGTGCAGAGTCACTAGTATGAAAACTGCATATTGTGTGTTATTCCTCCTTTATTCTGCAATTGCTTTCTAGCCAACAGTGAACATTATTTATGTAAATGAGAGGTCACTCAGGGTCAAGAGTTACAGGACTGAACAGACTGAACAAAGTATTAACTTACCTGCTCTTGGGGAATTTGAGATAAAAGAAAGACGCTGGTGAAATGATCTTCCTTCTTTATACATTCATGGGTGGGCAATAATGTATTCATTTCATAACATGAATCAAGTGCCTTGGGCTGTGTGCTGGGTGTATAAAGTAAGACAGGGCCCCTGCCCTGGCACAGCTCATTTTTGGAAGGCAGGTAAACAAATAATCACAAAGCTGGGAGACTCATGCCCTAATCAGGAACACCTGGAAGGCACAAGAGACTCTCTCTACTCCCACCACCCTTTCCAGAGACCCCCAGCCAGCAAAGGAAGAGAAGATGCAAATCACAGTGAAATAATATATTGATCTTATTTTACTGGGCATAGTTGCTTTACAATGTTGTGTTAGTTTCTGCTGTACAGCAAAGTGAATCAGCTTTACATATACATATAACCGCGCTTTTTTGGATTTCCTTCTCAATAAGGTCACCACAAAGAATTGGGTAGAGTTCCCTGTGCTATATAGACACTTCTCATTAGTTATCTATTTTATTGTTAACTGTTCAATTGCTAGGTCATGTCCAGCTCTTTGTGACCCCATGGACTACAGCACACTACAGGTTCCCCTGTCTTTTACTATCTCCCGGAGTTTGCTCAGATTCATGTTCACTGTATCAGTGATGCTGTCTCACCATCTCATCCTCTGTCCTTTTACCTTCAATCTTTCCCAGCATTAGGGTCTTTTCCAATGAGTCAGCTCTTCACATCAGGTGGCCAAAGTATTGGAGCTTCAGCTTCAGCATCAGTCCTTCCAATGAATATTCAGGGTTGATTTTCTTTCCGTTTGACTGGTTTGATCTCCTTGCAGTTTAAAGGACTCTCAAGAGTCTTCTCCAGCACCACAATTCAAAAGCATCAGTTCTTTGGCACTTAACTTTCTTTATGGTCCAACTCTCACATCTGTACATGACTACTAGAAAAACCATAGCTTTGACTATACAGACCTTTGTTGGTAAAGTGATGTCTCTGCTTTTTAATAGGCTATCTAGGTTTGTCATAGCTTTCCTTCCAAGAAGCATCTATAGTAGTATGCACTGATTTTAAATCTTTACTGATTGCAATCAATAGTAAACAGATACCTAGACAGCTACCATGCATTGCCTGTATGCTGGGTGGCTGAAAACCATAAATGGGGTACTTTAGGGAAGATCTCTGATGTGGGCCACTTCTATTTTAAAAGAGGCCTTCCAGGGGAGGTGTCATGTTCCTGTCCTTTTGTCATTTGATCTGAGTCTCAGGATAGCACCAAAGGTCCTTGCAATATCACAGTAGATTCACCCCAAGTCGCAGTTAATAATAACTTTTTGGGTGTCAACTAAGTGTTTTCATTTTCTATGGCACCTCTTCCCAGAGGCCCTCACTGACTGGCAGATTTAAGGTGATGTGCATGAAGCTTATGTTGCAGAGCCCCTCATTTCCACACGTGCATGCATACTCAGTCGTGTCTGTCTCTGCATCTCCATGGACTAGCCTGCCAGGCTCCTGTCTCCATAGGATTCTCTAGGCAAGAATACTGGAGTAGGTTGCCATTTCCTACTCTAGGCTCATTTCCATGGGCCCTTTCTAAGTCTTGGGAAGGACTC
The DNA here is from genome assembly GCF_001704415.2 of Capra hircus. NCBI lineage: Eukaryota > Metazoa > Chordata > Mammalia > Artiodactyla > Bovidae > Capra > Capra hircus. Next base: position 44,218,532 of record NC_030812.1, on the reverse strand, counting down.
TGGTAATCTATTCACTTGTTTATGGGTTTTTATAAATGCTGTAAAATATTTTAAGCACGATCAGTAAAAACAAAAAGTTACTCTCTTTTTACTCCAAATATCCCATCTTTTTGCTTCCTCTGGTCAGGTGGCATCAGAGTGGCTATGGGCATTTTCAGGACCTGGCTAAAAGGAATTTGATTTAGGGACTCGTTTCATTTGAGTTTAGGGGAGATATTTAAGTAATTTGCAGCCATTTCCTTGTGGAAGCACATTATTGCTAGATGTACTCTGCATAATAAGGTTTTTCTGGATTCACTTCTGACTGCTTATCCTCGTCATATACAGGCATCTCACTATGAATATGCTCCATGATGCCCAGCAACCAAAGAAGGAGGCGCATGGGAGGAGAGTGAATTTGAAATGTGTGGAGTCAGAAGCCAGTCTGCAGTACATCTTCCCAAAGTTCATAGCTCATTTATGAAAGAAGCTTAACAGAGGCTTTCTCAAACATGATGATAATCCTCAAAAATCATATGATTTTTACCAAATAACAAGTTCTGAAACTGAAAGAAACTTTAACAAAATATCACTAATTTAAAAATAAAATGTTTTTTCATCTACCATGTTAGGCAAGAAATTCTCTTAACAGATAATTTATTATCAAATATCTAATGGAGAGGTAGTTAAAAAATGTACCATCATAACATGGAGGAAAAGGTATTACAGAAATATGTCAGGGAGTTAATTAATATAAACATCTGGGCTTTTTTTCTGGATTTTGTGATGTTTGAGGTATTTATTAGCTTTTAGTATTTGTAATTTGTTATGATTTCTCATTTTGAATAAATCTTCACATTTGTGTTAGTTTTGCGTTTATGATTTTATATGCTTTTACTTTAGAAGACCCCCCACCTCCCAAACAGTAAGCCTCAGGTTCTACAAAATCTGAGACTACCCCTTGTTTCCTGGCCAGCCAAGCTAAAGTCACTGCATGGTCTCTCTCATGTTACTGAATGTTCATTCTCTCCTGGCACTTATCACTCTCTGACATTTCCCCTTGTGAATATTCACAGAGGGCATGGATGCTTTGCCTAGAGCCCCTTCACCAGGGGTGAGCCCGTAGACTCCCTCCTGTGAATGGCACAGCTGCAGCCTATACCTGTGAACTTCTCTGCAGACTCATCCTTGACTAAGGAGTCTCTTCAGTTGGGGCAGCCAAGGACTGATAGAGACAGGGCTACACAAGCTTCATCCCCTTCCTTTAAAGTATAAGCGGAAGATGCAGCGTGCAAGCCAGAGTCCTCAGTGATCAGGCCGAGGTGAGCTTTGATCTGAGCTCACTCTTGCTTAGCTTCTTCTGAATAAATCACGTGCACCCAAATGGCAGTAGTTCTTCTGAATTCATCAGGCCCAATTCTGTGTTATAGAAGTGGGGCTAGTTATAGAATTGGGGCATCAGAGAATCAAGCATAATGATGAATGGCTGTATCTGTTAGGAATATAGGTTACCAGGGTGGACAGCAAGGGAAGCAACTGAGAGTTGCCTTGGGAAGCTCTTCTCAGCTAAATCTGGGCGCTGGAAGTGCTGGCTGTACATGACGGGTGCAAATACAACGTCTGACAGTCTCTGGCTGACAGTGTTTTATATCTGCTTATGGTCTATCTCTTCTCTCTAGAATGTAAAGTCAAGAGAGTGGGAACTTGATCTGTCTTGCCTACTGTATACTCTTATTACCTGAGATGAGTAAACGCTGAATGAATGTATAAATTCCAGTCACTCTGCACATATTTTTTACTAATCCTCATGACAACCCCAAGAGGAAGATACTGTTTCTTTTACAAATGCGGAACTGAGACAGCGTTTTGTTTAAGTGCCTTCTTCCAAGGAACACCCCTAGGGAGTGCCCAGCTGAGCCCATTTGTTCCTTGCTGGCACCATTCTCTGACCTCAGGGAGGGAACCCAGCATTTCCCTGCCTCACTCTGACCCAGCTGTGGGTGTGGACCCTCCCTGATCTGGTGCAGAACAGGCTATGTGGATGTCGAAAGGACACGTGGCATAGAGAATGAGTCAGAGATACTGCAGTCAAGATCTAACCTGAGACCGTTTTCTCTGCCCACTTCTGCCTCCCTCCCAGGTTACCAACTAGTGAACAGTCACCCCCTATCAATAGGAGTGCTCCAGGTAGTTCCACAACCTGAGAGGGGGGCCACGTGTTGCCCTCCTACCCCTACCATGCATGCACCTCCTCCAAAGTCTGGTCCCCACTCTCAAACCGACCTCTTCCCAAGGTAGCTGAGGACTGGTCATTCCCTCTAGGACACCTTCACCTCTCTGGGAGCAATAAGATAAGTTTATAATATCTGGCAGTATATTTCCAAAATCTATTTTACTTACTCTTCATTATTCTTGAATTTTTAAGTTGAGATATAATTGACATATAACCCTGTAAGTTTAAGGAATACAACACCTTGGTTTGATATACATATATATGGCAATATGATTACTGTGGTAGCCTTAGCTCACACCTCAGTCACATCACATAATTACCATCCTTTTTTGTGGTGAGAGCAATTAAGATCTAGTCTCTTAGCAACTTTGAACTTCATAATACAGTATTATCAACCAAGATCACTTTGCATTAGAACTCCAGAACCTGATCTCCTAGTTGCAAATTTGTACCCTTAAATAACATCTGCTCAATTCCCACCCCCCAACCCCTGCTAACCCCACTGTACTTTCTGTTTCTGTGAGTTTGGCTTTCTTAGCCTCCTCATATGAAATCATACTGCATTTGTCTTTCTGTGTCTAACTTATTTCACTTATAATGCCTTCAATGTCCATCCCTATTTTCACAAATGGCAGGAATTCATTCTTTCTCATGGCTGAATACTATTGCTTTGTGTCTGTAACACTACATCTTCTTTATCCATTTGTCCATTGATGGACACTTAGGGTTTTTCCATATCTTGACTATTATTAATAAAAACTACAATGAACATGGGTATGCAGATATCCTTTTAAGACACTAATTTCAATTCTTTGTATCTCATTTCAATTTGAGATATTGATTTCAGTTCAATTGCTGGATATCCAGCAATACCCAGGAAAGAGATTGCTGAATCATATGGTAGTTCAGCTTTTAATATTTTGAGGAGTCCCCATACTACTTTCCATAATGACTTGCACCGTTTTACATTCCTATCCACACTGCATATACATTCCCTTTCCTCCACATCTTTGCCAGCATTTGTTATTTATTGTCTTTTCTTGATAATAGCCATCTTAACAGGCATGAAGTAATATCTCACTACAATTTTGATATGCATTTCCCTGATGATTAGTGATGTTGAACAACTTTTCATATACCTATTGGCCATTTGTATGCCTTCTTTGAAAAAATATCTATTTGAGTCCTTTGCTTATTTTTAATTTGATTATTTGCTTTTTGCTATTGAGTTATATGAGTTCTTCATATATTTTGATATTAACCCCTGATCAGATACATGATTTGTGAATATTTTCTCCCATTCTGTAGGCTGCCTTTTCCCTTTATTGATTGCTTCCTTAGCTGTGCAGAAATTCTTTAGTTTAATGTAGTCCCACTTGTTTATTTTTTGTTGCCTATGCTCTTGTTGTCTTATCCAATAAATCATTACCAGCACCAATGTCAAAGATCTTTCCCTCTATATTTTCTTCTAAGAGTTTTATGATTTCAGGTCATAAATTGAAGTCTTTGATCCATTTTTAGTTAATTTTTGTGAGTGGTATAAGACAGGCATCCAGGTTTTATTCTTTTGCATGAGGATATCCAGTTTTCCAAGCACCATTTATTGAAGAAACTATCTTTTCCCCTTTTGTATCCTTGACACCACTTTCAAAAATTAGTGTAGCATATATGCATGGGTTTATGTCTGGAGTCTCTACTCTATGAATTTACTCTTAAATTAACTCTCTCTATCCAACCCTAATGTTTTTAAGTTTCTTCTTAGAAAACTTTCATAGAACTTCATGTGTTCTCATCAGTGATGACCTTCTTACAGAAGGGTAAGCCAAAATATATGCAGTGCTTTATAGTCTGCTATGGGGGATGAGATGAACCCACATGAGACAATTATTGTGTAGTACAAATTTAAAAGAAACACCAAGAAATAAGTTGTGCACGAAAGGCAAAAATACTTCTATCTGAGCTTCTCAAAGGAGAGGGCAAGATCATTTGTTGTGGTAAGCCACCAAAGTGATGCTAATTTGCATATCACAAAGGTGAGAAGGGTGAGCTTAGGGGCTTAGTAGGGCTTCCCGGGTGGCACTAGTGGTAAAGAACCTGCCTGCCAGTGCAGAAGTAAGAGATGTGGGTTGGATCTCTGGGTCCGGGAAGATTCCCTGGAGGAGCGTAACTGACAAAATCTTGTGTGTGTGTGCTCAGTTGTTTAGTTTTGTCCAACTCTTTGTGGCCTTGTGAACTGTAGCCTGCCAGGTTCTTCTGCCCATGGAATTTTCCAAATGAATACTGGAGTGGGGTGCCATTTCCTACACCAGGGGATCTTCCCGACCCATGGATTGAACCTGTGACTCTTGTGTCTCTTGCATTGGCAGGCAGATTCTTTATAACTAGTGCCATTTGGGAAGCATGACACAATCTTGGGCCCTTACAGTTTCCCCAGTCCTCTTGCTGACCCTACCCAGGAATATACTTTGTAGCAAATCACTTCTCTATTATCCAGGGCTTCGTAGTTAATAATCACTTATAACAATAATAACTGTTTAATGATCATTAGGGCCAGGTAACTCCCAAACAATGATGCAAACTTTTGCTGATGCGTTCCTGGCTCCCACAAGACTAGCTACCCATTTATAAATCTTGACTTAGGAATGCATTCATTATAAGATGAATAAGCTCTGGGGATCCATGTACAGCATGGTGACTATAGTTCACAATACTGTATTATATGTTCGAACATTGCTAAGAGAATAGATTTTAAAAGTTCTCACCACATACAAGCACACAATATGTAAGTATGTGACGTGATGAATGTGTAAACTAATCTTATTGTGGTAATCATTTTGCGATACATATGTATATCCTATCGTATACTTATATTCTTAAACTTATACAGTGTTAAGTCAATAAAGCTGGAAAATAAATGATTTTTTAAAATAGTATCGCAACAATAACAAATAATAATAAAATGACAGTAATTTCTGCAAAATAGAGACCAATTGATAAGAGGCTGGATGCCCCAAGCTGTTTGGGATGGTCCCAGGTACATTGCTCTGGAAAGTTTAGTACAGGCCTCTTAAACTTTAACCTGTAAGTGAATGACCTTGAGATCGCATTCAAATGCAGATTCAGATTCAACAAGTCTGAGTTGCAGGTTGAGAGTCTGTATTTCTAACAAACTTTCAGGTGATGCCAGTACTGCTGGTCCACAGACCACTTTTGAGTAGTAACAATTTGATGGATGGGAACTGTTTCCTCACTCACATATTCAGCTTAATATCAGAAAAAACAATTACTGAAGACTGGGACACAAGCTGAGCCTATAGGTATGAGCTCCTGAATTGACACTTCCTACATTTATCAAACCAGGGTCTCCTGCATTGCAGGCAGACTCTTTGCCCTCTGAGCCACCAGGGAAGCCCCACATTTAAAAAGAGTTCAAGGCAGTTGCGCTGCATTTATTTTACAAATAACTCATTTTTCTGATCCCAAGATTGCCCGATTGTACCTGTACAGCCACACTTTGAGAGATCCTAGGTTTCACACGTGATTTTAAAATAAAGTTGTTTGTTTGTTTCAGTTCAGTTTGTTTGTTTAGGTGAACCTTGATCTTAACATACCAAACTCAAAGGAGTTAGAACACATTAGTGCTGACTCTATAGGTACAATGGTGTTGTCATCCTGTTCCTCAGTTTGATAAGACAGACATCTATTCCAGGGAGTTGTCAGTCCACCAAGTGCAAATTTGAGAAATATATTTTCTACCTGAGATTTGGCGAAAGCAGAAACAAGGTTCTGGGAACAAAGGCAATGTCAGAAGATGTACTGGAAGAATTTCTGTCAAGAAGCTAGATGGCAATAACATCTTACAGTTGTTTAATGTTTATATTTACAGAACACCTTCATCTCAGGTATATCATTTAATCATCAAAAAAACCCTAAGAGGCAACGTTTTTTTTTTTTTTTCCTTTTCTGTTTTAAACAGATTAAGAAACAAGAGCTGAGAGCTAAAGTGATTTCTCAAAGTCAACTGGTAGAGTGGACATGGGTCTGGAGCAGACCATTCCTCCCTTCTGGTTCTTTTCTCATTACAACATTGGCAACTATGTCATATGTTTGTTTCCATTAGCATTTGCTGGGCAGACATCAATAACTGATCCTGGAATTCTTTTCCGATGAACTCTTAGCTTCACAACCTTCCCAACTCCATACCTCAGAAAGCTAGAAAGCGTCTACCAAGGAATTGGACCTGGTAAGAAACATATTTCCCTCCTATAAGTGTTAGCTTTTATTATTCATAAAGATTGATTATAAAGAAACTCACTTTCCCTGAAGATCTATAAAGGGATACACATTCATTTTTTTCTGATCTACTTAAAGTCTGTGGAAGTCCTTTCCAACCCTGGAATTCCATAAAGTTAACTTCCAAGTTATTATAGTGAGGGGATATCTATGCTGAGATAGATAGAATTCTAAAATGGATCCCTGATTCTCTCTCTAATGTTCAGTTCAGTTCAGTCGCTCAGTTGTGTCCGACTCTTTGCAACCCCATGAATCGCAGCACGCCAGGCCTCCCTGTCCATCACCAACTCCCGGAGTTCACTCAGACTCACGTCCATCGAGTCAGTGATGCCATCCAGCCATCTCATCCTCTGTCGTCCCCTTCTCCTCCTGCCCCCAATCCCTCCCAGCATCAGAGTCTTTTCCAATGAGTCAACTCTTCACATCAGGTGGTCAAAGTACTGGAGTTTCAGCTTTAGCATCATTCCTTCCAAAGAAATCCCAGGATTGATCTCCTTCAGAATGGACTGGTTGGATCTCCTTGCAGTCCAAGGGACTCTCAAGAGTCTTCTCCAACACCACAGTTCAAAAGCATCAATTCTTCAGTGCTCAGCCTTCTTCACAGTCAACTCTCACATCCATACATGACCACTGGAAAAACCATAGGCTTGACTAGACGGACCTTAGTCAGCAAAGTAATGTCTCTGCTTTTGAATATGCTATCTAGGTTGGTCATAACTTTTCTTCCAAGGAGTAAGTGTCTTTAAATTTCATGGCTGCAGTCGCCATCTGCAGTGATTTTGGAGCCCCCAAAAATAAAGTCTGACAGTATTTCCACTGTTTCCCCGTCTATCTGCCATGAAGTGATGGGACCAGATGCCATGATCTTTGTTTTCTGAATGTTGAGCTTTAAGCCAACTTTTTCACTCTCCTCTTTCACTTTCATCAAGAGGCTTTTTAGTTCCTTGTCACTTTCTGCCATAAGGGTGGTGTCATCTGCATATCTGAGGTTACTGATATTTCTCCTGGCAATCTTGATTCCAGCTTGTGCTTCTTCCAGCCCAGCGTTTCTCATGATGTACTCTGCATAGGAGTTAAATAAGCAGGGTGACAATATACAGCCTTGACATACTCCTTTTCCTATTTGGAACCAGTCTGTTGTTCCATGTCCAGTTCTAACTATTGCTTCCTGACCTGCATATAGGTTTCTCAAGAGGCAGGTTACGTGGTCTGGTATTCCCATCTCTTTCAGAATTTTCCACAGTTTATTGTGATCCATACAGTCAAAGGCTCTAATGTTCACACCCTATGTAATCTTCCCTTCCCTTGAGTTTGGGTGGGACTAGTGACCTGCTTTTAGCCAACAGAATATGACAAAGAGGAAGGGATTTTATGGATGCAACTAAAACCCCAAATCGGTTGATTCTTAGTAAATCAAAAGGGAGATTGTCATGGATGGACTTGACTCAATCAGGTAAATGTCCTTAACAGAGGACTGGGCTCTCCCTTCAGTCAGAGATTCTCTCTCCATTGCTGGCTCTGAAGTATAGTGCCATGTTGTGAGAAAGCCTAAGGAGAGGGCATGTGATAGGGAGCTGCAGGTGCTTCTAGAGCTGAGAGCCGCCCTAGCTGTAACCAGCAAGTAAACTGGTTGTAACCATAAGCAGATGAGGTCTATCAATGACCTGAAGGAGTTTGGAAGGAGATCGTTGTCCAGTTGAGCCAGGCTAACACCTTGCTGGTAGCCTTATAAGACCCTAAGCAGGGGACCCAACTAAGCCATGCCCAGCTCTTAGCCCACAGAATATGTGGGATAATAAATATGTGTTGTGTTAAATTGCTAAGTTTATAGTCATTTGTTATGCAGCAGTATAAAACCAACACATATGCCTTATGTTGTCCTTGCATTACTAAATCTCAATCTTGTTCTGTTCAGCTACTGCCCATCTATTCACTTCTTCAAAATGCTAGTCAAAGCTCACTTAGGCTCACTTTTGTCTGAACCTGAGAATAAGGAAGAGAGATATAGGACCCTGGAATACAGGGAAGACCTCACTCCACACCCCAACGTTCCTGAATGATATTACAGTCCAGATGACAGCTGGCTGTGAAAACTGCAAACCAAAGAACAACCCTTACATTTTGCTATGATTTTCCAACTTTTACCAAGGACCACCACAGCAAAAAAGCCATTTAATGATATGCATTCTAGGCAGTCCTACTTGAAAGTCCTGTAAGCAGATAAACCTGAGTTTGCTTTCATAGTTAATCATAAATTCTAAGTTTTCTTTAGTGAGATTTTCTAACACAATGTAGGCTTAAAGCTATATCCATTCATTTAATCATTTAGCATTGACTATGGGCCATGCTCAGTCTGGGGCAATGAGGCTCTAAGGATCAGTAAATAAGGACAGCTGCCCTCCAGTTGCTAGACGAGAAGAAAGTCAAGAAAACCAATAATCACAATGCAACGTGGATGAAAAGGGCAGTCGGTAAGTGAGAATCAGGAGTCTGAAAAGAACTATCTCCCCAGAAAAAACTATCTCCCCACATTACTACAGTGAAGATTATTACTTGTCTCTCCTAAGAGACTGTGAATGCTATTCTTTCTATGACTATTCATTAGATTCTAAGTACTTAGCAGCACCTGAAAATAGTAGATGTTCAATACTGTATATCATTGAAAGTAAGACACCACAGTTAAGATTGTATCATTATTTTACATCCCACGAAAAAAAAAAATGCTGCTGATTAAACTAAAGTGTGCCAAAAATCATAAACAGATTGTGATTTTCAACTGTAGGGGGAAATGCTCAACTTAGAATTGATTTATAGCCAGTAATCACTGAGCTGTTTATTGAATTTCTAGAGGGACTGTGGGAGTAAAACAGAGATTTCAGAGTGGATTTCAAAGATGTAATGTACATTTACAGTATGTTATCCAGCACTGTACACTGTTGACCTTAATGGAGTTGTCAGAAGAATGATCTCCTGAGTTCTTGACTCCAAAACAGAGCTACACAATGACCTATCTTTAAATATCTCTAAGAGTTATGAGCCCAAAGCTGTGAAAGACCCCATAAAGTTTAAAAATTCTTAACTAGATAGAGAATACATTTACTTGTCTTAGAATTCCGTCTAGCTTAAAGGTCTTTCAGTTCAGTTCAGTTCAGTTCAGTCGCTCAGCTGTGTCCGACTCTTTGCGACCCCATGAATCGCAGCACGCCAGGCCTCCCTGTCCATCACCAACTCCCGGAGTTCACTCAAACTCGTGTCTGTCGAGTCAGTGATGCCATCCAGCCATCTCATCCTCTGTCGTCCCCTTTTCCTCCTGCCCCCAATCCCTCCCAGCGTCAGAGTCCTCACCAATGAGTCAAGTCTTTGCATGAGGTGGCCAAAGTACTAGAGTTTCAGCTTCAACATCATTCCTTCCAAAGAACACCCAGGACTGATCTTCAGAGTGGTCTAGTTAGATCTCCTTGCAGTCCAAGGGACTCTCAAGAGTCTTCTCCAATACCACAGCTCAAAAGCATCAATTCTTCAGCGCTCAGCTTTCTTCACAGTCTTTAGAGTTAGATGAAAAAAAAAAAGGAAAGAAAAGCATCTACTATTTTGGGCTGAACCATGTCTCCTCTACAAATTCGCATACTGAACTCCTAACCCTGGTACCTAAGATTGTGACCTTGGAAATAAGGTCATTGCAGATATAATTTAAGATGAGGTCAAGCTGGAGTACTCGGCTCCTTCTTTAACATGTCTGGTGTCCTTATAAAATTGAGAAATTTGGACACGGGCCCCTGGGGAGAATACCATGTAAGCTGAATGCAGAGATCAGGGTGATGGGTCCACAAGCAAAGGAATGTGAAAGGCTGCCAGCCAACCATTAGAAGTTAGGAGAGAGACCTGGACTGGATCCTCCCTCACAGCTCTCAGAAGGAACCTACCCAAGAACACCTTGATTTCAGGTTTCTAGCCTTCAGAACTCTGGGATAATCACTTTCTGTTATTTAAACAATCCAGTTTGTGGTATTTTGTTATGGTGCCTTAGCAAACAAATACATTGCCATATCCTAAAAACTAAGGAAATGCCACATCGTATCACAGGACCAGCCAGAGTGGAAGTTGCAGGCCTCTGTGAGTAGGCAAAATTAAACAGCGTGAGTCAGGAGACCAAAATGCTCTCTGCGTTTTGAAATCTATGACACAATGCCTATAAAAAGATGGTCTGTCAGTGAAAAGAATTGCTTCAGACGTCTATAGCTCCAGGTTCCTCCTCGAACCAAAATCTCTGGATATTAGAATCCTCTAATACTTAGTGTGGTAATTGTCATCTTTTGTAGCTGGGCAACTATAGTTGGGATGACAGCACTTTTCCCAGTCTTTCCATCCCAGGAAGATTAAGAATCAAGTAGAGAAAGATTTTAAGAGCATCAAAATGAAGATATTAGTATGTTTTGTATTAGGAAAGGCTCTGTGTACATGTGACACATTCCAGGTGTCCTTCATCCTCTCATAAAACTTTCTACCATCTGGCTGGAGAGGCACAGAGCTTGTGTTCGCCCATGAGATTGTATCATTACATTGTCAGGAATTTTGAAATCTATCGATAAACAACATTCCAAACCTTGCAACTGCATAAGAAGCTAAAACCATGACTAGCACTCTTATAAGCAATAGTACCCAAGCTGAAAGAAGTGCTAATTTAATGAACATAATCTGTATGAGGCTGAGAAATAGTCTAACAGCAGATGACATATCACGTTTAATGACAGTACTTTTATTGGGAATGGGATGCAACTCTGTTAAATCACAGTTGAAATGCAACCACAGTTTTGAGTTTGGCAAAAATCTTCAATGACATTCTGAGAAAATCAATTGACTATATGGCACATACAATAAAGAATATTACAGATTTTATTTTTTATTATTTGGAAGTTATGTGCTCCATGTATTGACTTTCATTCCTCCTCCCCCATAGCAGACCACTAATAGATACTCAGATAACAAATATGATGAACCCAGATGGTGGTAAAAGCTGTGAAGACATTAAAGCAGGGTGATGTGGTAGAGAGTGACCAGTGGCTGGGGAAAGTTCATGGAGAGGTGAGTGACTAACAGCAGCCAGCCATGTGAAAACAGGAGGCATGCCCTTCTGGAAGGACAAGTTCAAAGGCCGTGAGGGAGGAAAGAATTTGTGTGTTGCTATTTCTGTGTTGTTAATAGAATCTGTACCTGAGATCCCAAATCTGAGGTCTCCACTTATTCTTTCCCATTCTATGTCTGGGAGCCACTCAGGGTCACTGTCCCTTTGGCCCCTGGAAATCCCTGTGTTTATTGGCTTCCTCCATAGACCCTCAGAGGTCTGTATCAGTTCAGTCGTGTCCGACTCTTTGCGACCCCATGGACTGCAGCATGCCAGGCCTCCCTGTCTATCACCAACTCTTGGAGCTTACTCAAACTCATGTTCATTGAGTCAGTGATGCCATCCAACCATCTCATCCTCTGTCGTCCCCTTCTCCCACCTTCAGTCTTTCCCAGTGTCAGGGTCTTTTCCAATGAGTCAGTTCTTCACATCAGGTGGCCGAAGTATTGGAGCTTCAGCATCAGCAGCAGTCCTTCCAATGAATATTCAGGACTGATCTCCTTCAGGATGGACTGGTTGGATCTCCTTGCAGTCCAAGGGACTCTCAAGAGTCTTCTCCAACACCACAGTTCAAAAGCATCAATTCGTTAGCACTCAGCTTTCTTTATAGTCCAACTCTCACATCCATATACAACTACTGGAAAAACCATAGCTTTAACTAGATGGATCTTTGTTGGCAAAGTAACATCTCTGCTTTTTAATATGCTGTCTAGGTTTGTCATAACTTTTCTTCAAAGAAGCAAGAGTCTTTTAATTTCATGGCTGCAGTCACCATCTGCATTGATTTTGGAGCCCCAAAAAACAAAATCTCTCACTGTTTCCATTGTTTCCCCATTTATTTGCTATGAAGTGATGGGACTGGGTGCCATGATCTTAGTTTTCTGAGTGGTGAGTTTTCTGAATGTTAAGGTCTGTATGGTTTAGATAATTATATTATACATTCCTTTCTTGTTTCTGTTCTTTGGTGGAATTCAAAGGCTGGGAACCTATATTTTTCCATTTTCCCTGATCTTAAGTTAACTTTCTTAACTCTTTAAACTAGACTCCATCTGAGGCCTCAGGACTGTCTGGCCACTTTTTCTAACGGTGCAGTTATGATCCTGCCAAACACCTCATTCGTGGGCTTGTTTAATGTCACCCTTGGTTAGGGGCAAACTATTCTTTGTATGTGCCTCTTAAAAAATGTTTATTCTTCAGTTTGGCTTTGGAAATTGACAGCTCCTAAAGTAAAAGGAGACAGTTTGGGGCAGATGCTTGGATTTCCATACCTTTCATAATCCCACTTATTTAGTCATCCTGGGTTCCTGAAATCTGGAGGCCTGCCTGGGCTCTGGGGAAAGGCTCAAAGGATGCTTCTTTTTAGTGTCACAGCACAACATCCAACTCTTAAATGCCATGGCCCTAATTCATTTCTTAATGATGGTGCAAATGAGTTGAATATTTCACATTGTCGACTTTCAACTTTCCAAATATCATTAAACAAAACCATTACAGTGATATATTTGGTTCAACAGATAAGTGCTTTGGCTGCAGCATGAAATAGCTAATTAGTAATTTAAAATATGACGCCTTGCCTTTTTTCCCCTTTAGTTTATAACAAGGGAAACTTTCTCCTCTGGAGTATGAGGGGCTGGTTCTTCTCACTGACTGCCGAGTACTTCCCTTGTTTCCAGCGCTTGTGAACCAGTCCGGAGTGTTTAAGTTAGCTTGTGAAATTACCAAAGTCAAGTTGTCAAGTCGATTGCTGACATTAGAGCCAGCTGCTTTAAGTATCAGCGCAGCTGCTTTGTGAGATGAGAACAGAACCTTACCACTGCTCCTCGCACTAAGGCTGAGCTCTGTGAAAATGCTGATCGTGAACCAAGGGACGCATAATACACTCATTTTTGCTCCTTTTACCACCAGCTCAGATTTCTAAAATAGTGAAACCTAAGTTCAGGAATCTGGAAGCAAAAATGTGCCCCTGATTCTGAAACAGTGCTATTACTTATGGATTTCAGGATCTGTTTTTTCCATTTTTTTTTTTTTTTTGAATGTATGACTCATGGAATTGTTAAGAAACCACTCATGAGGGCCCCAGTCACTTGGATAATTAAAGTTCCTGCTGGGTAAGAACAACCGTCCCTATTTCTGGAGAGACTGGGGAGCCCACTGAGCAACTATGAGCACAATCAAAGCCTTCCTGCTGTGAGGCTTTGCTTTACCATGTTCTGATCCAGATGGACCCAGAGAGTAGGATACAAAGATGCCTAAAATGGAACTGAAGAAAGAATTGAACAGGCCTGGACAAGGCCACATCACCAAGACTGGGACAGAATGGGGCAGAGGGAAGCACCGTAGAAGCCCAAAGACTTTTTTATCCTATTTATCCTAAATTCTGATCCAGGCTTAGCATCTTTAACATCCTGTATTAATGCACTTGGTACAAACATGATTCAGAGAAGGCAATGGCACCCCACTCCAGTAGTCTTGCCTGGAAAATCCCATGGACGGAAGAGCCTGGTAGGCTGCAGTCCATGGGGTCGCTAAGAGTCAGACATGACTGAGACTTCACTTTCACTTTTCACTTTCATGTATTGGAGAAGGAAATGGCAACCCACTCCAGTGTTCTTGCCTGGAGAATCTGAGGGACAGGAGAGCCTGGTGGGCTGCCGTCTTTGAGGTTGCACAGAATCGGACACGACTGAAGCGACTTAGCAGCAGCAGCAGCACAAACATGATTACCTCTAAGCAAGGGAACATAGATGATTACAAAATGAGTGATTAAAAATATATTATGTGAGGGGAGCAATAATTTCCTCTTCCCTTCCCCTCTTTGTCCTTCTCTCTCTTCCTTGTACTAAAATACAAAGTCAACCCCCAGTAAGTTGGAAGATCTAATTGGCTATATGAGGTGATTTGTGGAAGGAAAGCAGCCCATCTAGGAACAAAAAGGGGCCTCAGAGGAACAGTGCAAGATGGAAAACTTTTCTAGAAGTGGAGGTGGGGGCAAGGAAGCCATTAGCTGGAAAAAATAAAAAATAAAAAGATCATTTGGGGCCAGGATATCCTCTTTTCTGGTGCGGAGGAGGGCAGGGGTCTTTATCATACAGGTCATTTCACTGATGTTAATCAGGAAACTTCAGAGAGACTATTTTAAAGGCCATATTTCTGGGAAGGGCTGAAATAGCAATTAAGTCCTGATTTGCTGTAGTAAGGGGCAGATTATCCAATTTTGGGCTTCTCATTTCTTTTTAACACTTGGTTTTTAAAGATTAAAAACAAAACAACCCTACCTTTTGCTGCAGGAGTATAGTTTCATCAACTCCCTTTCATTCCAGACTATCCCAGCTGTCAGTCAAAGCCAAATAACCAAAGCTGGCCCTAATTCAAAAGAAAAAATTGTCTTCTGTGATATACTTTGACATGTGTTGAATGACTTAGTAAGATCATGGTTTCTCATCTCATTTTCTAAGATCTTTCTTAGTTCATCTTTCTCCCATATTTCATTATTTTCACTGACCTTGACTTCTAATGTCCCCAATATTATCTTTTTTCTGCTTTTCTTACAGAAGAGTTACTAGTTGAGTGACTCTGGCCAATAAATCTTCAAATAACAAAACCGAAAAAAATTTTTTTTAATTTCGACTGAAAAGATACTGACTGAAGAAGACCTCACAACTTAAAAGTTGGGAGTTAAGTTTATAACTTACTGAGGACTCTAGCCAGGGTTATAGCCTTTCAGGCAGATCTGAGGAACTGTTGTGAAGAGAGAAGGGAGGAGTCAGGCTATACAGTGGGCTTTGGGCTGGAAAAAAGCATGTAGCTGAACAATAAAACATTACTGCAAATGACGAAAGACTACTGCTAATCACAAAAAATCATCTCAAGCTTATGCTTTAAGTGCTTTTCTTTGTATGGGAAGATGAAAAAACTCTGGATTTATTGAAATTATTCCTTAGATATGCATCTTAACTATTTAAGACCAGTCCCCAAAGCACGGAATGCTTCCTTTTTCTCTCCATCCTGAATGCCCCTGAGGGTGCACCATTGGTGGGTGGCTACAGTGACTAATGGCTTGATCCTTGTAGAACTGGGATGGCAGGCAACATCCTTTGTTTACTGGAATGGCAGTTCCTTGTCCAAAGAGATATTAGTATCAGTTCAGTTGCTCAGTTGTGTCAGACTCTTTGCAACTCCATGAATCTCAGCACACCAGGCCTCCCAGCCCATCACCAACTCCTGGAGTTTACCCAAACTCGTGTCCATTGAGTTGGTGATGCCATGAACAATCTCATCCTCTGTTGTTCCCCTTCTCTTCCTGCCCTCAATCTTTCTCAGCATCAGGGTCTTTTCAAATGAGTCAGCTCTTCGCGTCAGGTGGCCAAAGTATTGCCGTTTCAGCTTCAACATCAGTCCTTCCAATGAATATTCAGGACTGATTTCCTTTAGGATGGACTGGTTGGATCTCCTTGCAGTCTCCAAGGACTGCAAGTCCAAGACTCTCAAGACTCTTCTCCAACACCACAGTTCAAAAGCATCAATTCTTTGGTGCTCAGCTTTCTTTATAGTCCAACTCTCACATCCATACATGACCACTGGAAAAAGCCTTGACTAGACGGACCTTTGTTGACAAAGTAATGTCTCTGCTTTTCAATATGCTCTCTAGGTTGGTCATAACTTTCCTTCCAAGGAGTAAGCATCTTTTAATTTCATGGCTGCAATCACCATCTACAGTGATTTTGGAGCCCCCCAAAATAAAGTCAGCCACTGTTTCCGTTGTTTCCCCATCTATTTGCCATGAAGTGATGGGACTGGATGCCATGATCTTAGTTTTCTGAATGTTGAGCTTTAAGCCAACTTTTTCACTCTCCTCTTTCACTTTCATCAAGAGGCTCTTTAGTTCTTCTTTGCTTTCTGCCATAAGGGTGGTATCATCTGTATATCTGAGAGGGTTATTGATATTTCTCCTGGCAATCTTGATTCCAGCTTGTGCTTCATCCAGCCCAGCATTTCTCATGATATACTCGGCATATAAATTAAATAAGCAGGGTGACAATATACAGCCTTGACGTACTCCTTTTCCAATTTATGAAAGGGATGAAGTGCCTACCAAGGCCATGGTTCTGAAGCCGTGCTTCAAGGTACCCTGAAGTGCTGCAGCAAACTCACAGGGATGCTACAGGACATTTGAAAACTGGAAGCACAGCATCTATTCAGATAGTGCACCAACTGTAAGCTCAAGGTAGTTCACAGGATCAGCATTAAATTGTGCAGCATCCCTTATCACGGCATACACTTGTGAAATATTACACAAAGCAATGTAGAACAGCGAATGAGGATGGTAATGTCCAGTTACTGAAATAAATTCCTAGGCCCAGAGTGGAGCCGCTTCTGAAAAACAGCAGGACCCCCTGGGGCTCCCAGGCATGGAAGCCTTTCTGTCCCCCATTTTTTGTCTCTAGGGGATAGACTCCTGCTTCCAAGACCTCCCCTGAGTCCCAACGTGAAGACACCAACAGTTGCTGATCAAAGAAGGGAGGAGTTGCAGAGACAAGAGAACAGCAGTCAAGAAACAATAGTGTAGTCTTGGGGCAGGGTCCTGGTTTCTTCTCAAGGGATTTGCATAACAATATCTTTGAACTCTTTACTGAACTAAAACCCTCAATAAATGGAAGATGTTAACATTCTTCATTCCAGAGAAGACCATCAGAGACCAGATTAAAGGAACAAGAAAAGTTCATCCAGAGATCATGTGAGGTCAGATTAAAGAAGTGCACACACCCTAATCTTATCAGTAACTCCGCTCTTGAACCATTGCTGTAAAATTCCTCACCAAATCCTCCCAGGTTGGGACATACAGTTTTGAAGGACACAGGCCCACTGTGTCCCCCTTTGCTTGGCAAAGCAATAAAGCTGTTTTTTTCTACTTCACCCAAAACTCTGTCTATGAGATTTGACTCAGCACCAGTGCACAGTGGTCTAGTTTTTAGCATCAGGAGTAAGATGATGGAAAGATTGAAAGAGAGTTCTTGTGAGTAAACACCTGCCTACAGTGTTAATTATGAACCAGCCATATAAGGGGGCTCTGTGACTACCCAGCAATCTCACATCAACCTTATAAACTGGAGAAATTTAGCATTCACACCCAGAAAGGACAGAACTCTCTAGACCCTGCACTGATCAGATCATGTCTGTGTTACATTGTTCAGTTCTAGAACCCACATCTTAAAACAGGAAATATTGTGACAAAGATTCTCTCCTTGACCAAACTTAGGTTCCTCTGAGCCCTGTTTTCAACTAGGGGTTGCCCTTGGCCCATGCCCTATCTTTAGCGTACCTATGTCAGTTGTAGTAAGAATCCTGCTAAGTCAGTTTATTTAGAATATTCCTACACTTGATGTTGCCTCCTAGTAATTTTCCATCCGCTGATTTCTTACTCAGCTCATGGGCTATAAATTCCCAGCTGTCTTGGCTGTATTTGGAGGTGAGCTGAATAGTTCTCCCCTGTTACAACACCTCGATTGCAATAGTCTTGCATAAAGTCTTCCTTAATATTTTAACAAGTGTCAAAATATTTTTCTAAAAACAATTGACACATTATAAAGTGTCTGAGAGGATGACTCAAGAAGATTGTGTGGGTCTTACAATCACATTCCTTGGGGGTACAGTTAAAGAGCCTAGGGCTTAATTACAGAGATATGATTTTTAAAATAGCATTGTTTTTGCTCTGCCATGTAGCAAGTTACCATGTAGCAGGGGTTCCACCTGAATATCTAGGGACTCAGGAGTGGGGCATGTCTAGAAGTTTGGTAGGAAATTCTCTCCAGGACAGGATCAAAGGAAGTCAAGGAGGCCTCTGGGGAAAATGAAATCAGGCAGAGAGAGCCATGTTATCAGCCTAAAGGAACCACTGCTTGGGAGGAAGAAATAGTCCTCTACTATTCTAGATTTTTCTGGTCTAAGAACTAAAATTGACATAAAACAAATTAACAGGAGAAAATGAAACACAATTTAATAATATATACGTGTACGTGTGTGCTAAGTTGCTTCAATCGTGTCCAGCTCTTCGTGACCCTATGGACTGTAGCCTACCAGGTTCCTCTGTCTATGGGATTCTCTAGGCAAAAATACTGGAGTGGATTGCCATGCCCTCATCCAGGGGATCTTCCTGACCCAGGGATCAAACCTCTTGTGTCTCCTGTGTTGGCAAGTGGGTTCTTTACTGCTAGCGCCCCCTGGGAAGCCCAAATAACTTGAGACTTCAACTGAGTTATCCGGGAAAGCCAAAGTGGAAGTTGCTCAGTTGTGTCCAGCTCTTTGTGACTCTATAGTCCGTGGAATTCTCCAGGCCAGAATACTGGAGTGGGTAGCCTTTCCCTTCTCCAGGGAATCTTTCCAACTCAGGGATCGAACCCAGGTCTCCTGCATTGCAGGTGGATTCTTTACCAGCTGAGCCACATGGGGAGCATATACACGACAGAAACACAGAAAAACGGAGTAACTCACCCAAATGGCCAAAGCTCTCACCTTAAATACCATCCTCAGCTAAAGACAAAAGACAGGCTAAAGGTAGGGAGAGTAGGTCAGGAGCGGCTATCAGAAAAAGCACAGTAAACAAAGGTGACTCTGATACAGATTTGTCTTTGCCTTCTCCATTGATAAATGTTTCTAGAGACTTGGTCATCCGCTTCAAGGCACAGAGAGGGAAACACCCTTGCAAATGAAGATTTTCCTTACAGGAAATATTTCCTACAAAACAGCAACTCTTTTTGCTTCTTGGTTTTCAGACCTCTTCCCAAGTCTACTGCTTCTTAGAAAATAACTAGCTTAAAACAGCTCAGCTTTATTGGTTTTGTGTTATGCGGTCTGTCTTCTGTGTGGTTTTATCAGTAATGTAATCCTTTTCCAATATAAGTTCTCTTGATTTTTGTCATAGACATAAATTAATACTATGAGATGTATCTCTTCACTTGTTCATTTCTTTTGCATTGAAATGAAGAACTTAAAACTGTTTATATGAACTTTGTGGACTAACATTTGTATATATGTTCAATTGCCATTTAGCTGGCTTTTTAATTAATATTCTTGTTTTCAGTGTTTAACTCAGTGTAATGAGACTATAAATCATAAGCCTATTTTTGAATCATTTCCTCCTGTACCTTTGTACTCTGAGAGAGCCTTATTTGATTCTTCCAGCAGAATTACTACTTGAGATAGTTCGTTTACATTCCCCAGAATGTGCCTGTTGTGCGAATTTTGTGTTTTTATTAAAAGTGTTGCTGTAGTAAATAAAACAAAACAAAAAACAACTAATATGCCAAAGAGACATATTATGGGGCAGTAAATTCTGTTCCCGTACAGTGGGGACTGTGTTGCTTACCACAGTCTTCTATCAGGACTGTTGACAGAGTCCTGAGGAAAGAAGTGAAAACAAAAACAATTCTATTCACATCTTTATAAGCTATTAGAAGAAAATGATCACTCTTCTTGGGTTCTTCCTCACAAATTAAATCTCATTTTCTTCACTCCAATGAGGCATTCATGTGGCAACTAAGGATTCTCATTCTCTTGTCTGGACCTCATCCCAAGAGAGGGAGACTGGTACAGAGAAATGGTTTAGAAAGCAAAAAGAGAGCAAAATCCATGCACAGTGTGATACAGGATAACTTCTGCATGATAGAGCCCACTCAGAGTATTTGCACATTTACTCAGTACCATGGGAATCTACTGGGAATACAGCTGCATGGTCTGGCTTTGGGTCCAGATCCTTAGTTCTTTAGCTTTGTTTTTGCAGCTCTGATAAGTGTTTCTAGGATTATTTGAGGCATTTCTGGTCCCTGGACAAGTCAGTCTGACTTACATGCTTCTCATTCATAATTTCTTACAATCTGGTGGATTATTGAGGCACCATGAAAAAATTAAAAATATGAGGATGTTATATTTGATGTATCCTTTTTATTATTTTTGTAACAAACTAGAAAATGATGAAAAGGCAGAAGAACCATTAAAATCAGTTGTAATCCTATCATTGGCAGTGACCACTGTAAATGTCTTCTTATACATACACAGACACACATTTTTTCCTTTATTTTTTTTAACAAAACTGAGATTGCTGTCTCATCAATTTTTCTTTTTTGTTTTTAAATAAAAATAGCTCTTCCCCACAACTATATTGTATGGAGACCAGAAAACATAGCAATATATAATAAGGAAGTGTTTCCATTTTATATGTGAATCTAAAATATTTTAGGTGGCAAGAATACACAGAAGAACTATCCAAAAAAGATCTTCATGACCCAGATAATCACGATGGTGTGATCACTCACTTAGAGCCAGACATCCTGGAATGTGAAGTCAAGTGGGCCTTAGGAAGCATCACTACGAACAAAGCTAGTGGAGATAATGGAATTTCAGGTGAGCTGTTTCAAATCCTGAAAGATGATGCTGTGAAAGTGCTGCACTCAATATGCCAGCAAATTTGGAAAAGTCAGCAGTGGCCACAGGAATGGAAAATGTCAGTCTTCATTACAATCCCTAGGAAAGACTATGCCAAAGAATGCTCGAACTACCGCACAATTCCACTCATCTCGCATGCTAGCAAAGTAATGCTCAAAATTCTCCAAGCCAGGCTTCAACAATACATGAACCGTGAACTTCCAGATGTTCAAGCTGGTTTTAGAAAAGGCAGAGGAACCAGAGATCAAATTGCCAACATCTGCTGGATCATGGAAAAAGCAAGAGAGTTCCAGAAAAACATCTATTTCTGCTTTATTGACTATGCCAAAGCCTTTGACTGTGTGGATCACAATAAACTGTGGAAAAGAGATGGGAATACCAGAGCACCTGACCTGCCTCTTGAGAAATCTGTATGCAGGTCAGGAAGCAACAGTTAGAACTGGACATGGAACAACAGACTGGTTCCAAATAGGAAAAGGAGTACGTCAAGGCTGATATTGTCAGCCTGATTATCTAACTTAGATGCAGAGTACATCATGAGAAATGCTGGGCTGGAGGAAGCACAAGTTGGAATCAAGATTTCCAGGAGAAATATCAATAACCTCAGATATGCAGATGACACCACCCTTATGGCAGAAAGCAAAGAAGAACTAAAGAGCCTCTTGATGAAAGTGAAAGAGGAGAGTGAAAAAGTTGGCTTAAAGCTCAACATTCAGAAAACAAAGATCATGGCATCTGGTCCCATCACTTCATGGCAAGTAGACGGGGAAACAATGGAAACAGCGTCAGACTTTATTTTCTTAGGCTCCAAAATCACTGCAGATAGTGACTGGAGCCATGAAATTAAAAGACGCTTACTGCTTGGAAGGAAAGTTATGACCAACCTAGAGAGCATATTCAAAAGCAGAGACATTATTTTGCCAACAAAGATCCATCTAGTCAAAGCTATGGTTTTTACCGTAGTCATACATGGATTTGAGAGTCAGACTATAAAGAAAGCTGAACACTGAAGAACTGATGCTTTTGAACTGCTTTGGAGAAGACTCCTGAGTGTCCCCTGGAGATCCAACCAGTCAATCCTAAAGGAGATCAGTCCTGGGTGTTCACTGGAAGGGCTGATACTGAAGCTGAAACTCTAATACTTCAGCCACCTGATGCGAGGAATTGACTCATTTGAAAAGACCCTGATGCTGGGAAAGATTGAAAGCAGGAGGAGAAGGGAATGATAGAGGATGAGATGGTTAGATAGCATCACCAACTCAATGGACATGAGTTTGAGTAAACTCCGGGAGTTGGTGATGGACAGGGAGTCTGGCGTGCTGCGGTTCATGGGGTCACAAAGAGTCGGACACGACCGAGTGACTGAACTGAACCGACTGAAAATGACAGTTCTGAAGGACTGTCCTATTTTGTAGAATTGAGGGAGGGAAGAAGAGCTGAATGCAAAACTTCATTTTTGTTTCTACTCACAACACTCATGAGACCAAAACCAGTGGCTTTTCCACACCAAACTCTTCTCCAATTCTTTGTAGACACCAACTGGACGTCTTCCAATTCAATATAATTCTGATGCTATCTGCCTGAAGTTAGCGTCAGAATTCATAGGGTAAAGGGCTCGGTCCCAGAAGACTGTCCCCACTTCAGATGCCAATCCCAAGCAGTAGGTTCCCAGGTTATCCACAACTCCTGTCCTTCTTGGCAACAAACTGAAGTTTTCCATGTCTCTTCCCTCAGGTTCAATGATTTGCTAAAACAGCTTATAGAACTCAGGGAAACACATTTACCACTTTATTATAAGAGATACAACTCAGATAAACAACAAGGTCTTACTGTATAGCACAGGGAACTATATTCAATACCTTGTAATTAACTATAGTGGAAAAGAATCTGAAGATTCTTATGTATATAAGCAACTGAATCACTCTGCTGTACACCTGAAACTAAAAAAAAAATAATAATAATTGTAAATCAACTATAAAAAAGTGATACAACATACAACTCAGGAACAGTGAAGCAGAAAAGATACACAGGGCAAGGCGGCAAGGCATGCAGGAAGGAGCAGAGAGCTTCCAAGCCTTCTCCAGGCACGCCGTCTTCCCAGAGTGTGAATGTGTTCACCACCTGGACGCTTCATACCCATTTGATTAGGATTGTTCTGGAGGTTTCATTTGGTAGTCATGATTGACTAAACTACTGGCCATTAGTGATTAATTCACTCTCCAGTTCCCTCTCCCCTCCCTTGAGGTGGGGAGGTGGAGCTGAAAGTTCCAGTCCTCTAATCAGACAGTCAGTTTCCCTGGCAAAAAGCTCCCATCCTTCATGGATTTTAAAAAATCACTTCATTAACATAAACTTATTCCTGGTAGGAAGGGGCTTGTTATGAATAACAAAATATACTACTTCCACCTTTATTGCTCTAAGAGCTATTTCAGGAACTGGGGACAAAAACTAAATACTGTAACAAAAGATGGTCCTTCACCTCTTATCACTTAGGAAATTACAAGAGTTTTAGGAGCTCTGTGCCAGAAACTGGGGAGGAAGACCAAATATATATTTCTTATTATGTCACAAGAGCCCAGTTAGGGAAGGACGTCTTTTGGGATATGCACAGCTGGAGCGCTGGTTCAGGAAGGACTTCCTTCCACTCAAGGTGTGTGCCTCATCTCTGTTCTCTACCAGTGTTGAGGTCATCCTAGAAAGAGGAACTTGGTGGGCAGTGCAGTCAGGACACTATGTGTAAACAGAAAAAAGTGGAAAAGTCAGCCAGGAGGAGAGGAGAGACTGATAAGCTTCAGAGGGCAGAGTGAAAATTAATGAACAGAAACTTCCTCTGAAATGGAGTTGGAACTCCAACAAAACAAAACAAAATGGAGCTGCAAATCCAGAAAGGGGAGCTCTGATGTCTTATCAATTGACCATAACTACAGATCCAACAGGAAAATATATTCTTTGCAACTTCAATAGAAAGTTACTGTTTCACAACACAGCAGGATGAAGAATAATTTCTCCTTGCCTGGGAAAAGCTCAGTCAATGAGAGATTATCACAGCTCAGCCAATGAAAAGCCACTACATTTCGAGCTCTCAGGGTCCTCCAACAAATTCTTTGTTGTAACAGCTCCTCCCAACTCTTCTTTCTCCTGCAGATTATATCCTGGTTAAAGGAGGACATACTGTTAAAGAATCTGTATTAGTTTCCTATTGCTGTTGTAACAAACTACCACAAACTTAGTGGCTTAAAATAACACAAATTTATTATTTTCTGGAGGTCTGATGGCTGAAAAGAGGTGAAATAAAGGGGCTGCATTCATTCTGGAAGCTCTAAGAGGCTACCTGTATTCCTTGGCTTGCAGCCCTTTACACCGTCTCCAAAGCCAGCAGTGTAGCAGCTCTAATCTCACTTTTGATTTAGCTCAAAATAGTCAGTTAGACATAGAAACATAAAAAGAATGAACAAATATCTGTAGATCTCTATAATTCAATAATCCCTTTACAGAAATTACTAAATAGACCATAACCAAATTCCCAGTCACTTCTCTTCCCAATGGGGAAAGACTTATTGGCCATAAACAAATTGAAACACAAAATACATAGAAATACAGTTAAAATTAAAAATAACAGAGAGTAAGTAAGTTTCAGCCAGCTTTGTTGGGTGAATTCATTGGGCATCTCATGAAGACCTTCAAAACTATTAAGAGGATAATTTCAAAATGGTGAAATTCTGACTCTCACTTTATCCGTTGGATAAAGGATAGACATATGTATAGATAAGGAATATTGAAATGAATTTATAAGTGGATACAGAACTGACTTTTTCACAGTAGGGTGGTACTGCCCCTCCACCAGATAGAATTTAGCTGCCTGCCTTTAGTCAAGAATTATTTGCAGAGCTATTGCTTTGCTACAACATACAGAGTTATAAAATAGCCCAGTCACATTCTTGGAGACTCCAGCACTCCACTGAAAAGCTATCCAGTAGTCCTTTTTGCTGATTTCAACTAAATACTTCCTTTCAGTCTTACTAACTCAATAAATCAACAGTATAACATTTTTATAAAATCAGATTCAGGTGTCATTAAATGTGTAGGTTACAGTCACACCACATGGATCTAATGCTTGGGGTCCACCATTTTTAGCTGTGGGGCCTTGGAAAAGTGACTAAGTCAGGCATCAGCAAACAATAGCCTAATGGTCAAATCCAACCAATGGCCTGTTTCTGTACAGCCCTTTCTAAATGATTAATGAATTCAAAGAAGAATGATATTTTAAGACACATAAAAATCCAAACAAGAATAGTATTTTATGACACATGAAAATGATACAAAATTTAAATTTTGGGGCCCATACAAAAGTTGTATTGAAACACAACTTTATTCATTTGTTTACATATTGCCTACGGCTGCTTTCACATTTTAAAAAGAAAAGCACAGGCTCAAAACAGAGTCTCGTATGCTAGGCCACACATTAACCCAGAGCTTAATAACTAATCTAAGCGAAGCTCTAACTTCCCCTAGAAATGTAGTCTTAACCAGTCCATCAGGAATCCTCTGGTCAGCACCAATCAGCTGATCTTTCTCATGAAAGTGAAAGCGTTAGTCACTCAGTCCTATCTGACTCTTTGCGACCCCATGGACTGTATATAGCCTGCCAGGCTCCTCTGTCCACAGAATTCTCCAGGCAAGAATACTGGAGTAGGGGGGCTTCCCTGGTGGCTCAGTGGTAAAGAAATCTACCTGCCAATGCAGGAGACTCAGGTTTGATTCCTCGTTGGGGAAGATCCCACTTGCCACGGAGCAACTAAGCCTGTGAGCCACAACCAGTAAGCCTGTGTTCACAGCCCAGGAACCACAACTGCTGAGCCCGTCTGCTGCAGCTGCTCAGCCCTTGAGCCCTAGAGCCTGTGCTCTGCAGTGGGAGAAGCCACTGCAAGGAGAGGCCTGTGTAGTACGATGAAGAGTCGCTCCCGCACACTCCAACTAGAGAAAAACCCAAGCAGCAGCAAAGACCTGCAACAGTCAAAACAAACAAATAAAATAAAATAAAATAGAATAAAAATACCGGAGTAGGTAGCTGTTCCCTCCTCCAGGGGTTCTTCCCAATCCAGGAATGGAACACGGGTCTCTTGCACTGTAGGCGGATTCTTTACCATCTTAGCCACCAAGGAAGTCCTCTCTATCCCCTAAAGGAAGATGAGCTAACTCAACTACTAAGACCTTGTTTTCCCAAAAGGAAGAGGACCTAATCTGAAATAATTCTTTTTCTGTTTATGACTTCCCTGCCCTGCCTTTAAAACTCCTTCCCTTCCCATAGCCTTTGGAGCTCTCCTTTACTTGGTAGGCTGGATGCTACCTAATTCATGAATATTTAACAAAGCCAATCAGATCTTTAAAACTTATTTTAAAGGGTTTGTTTTTAGAACAGATTTGGTGACAGCAGTGGGATATGAAGTGAATGTCTGATGGCATTTGGGGCAATAAGAAATACAGGCATAGTTCCTGTGAACCTGAGTTCAAAGCTGTGGGTAAGTTTCTCTCTTTGTGTCGAGCTCCCGATTTAGCTGCCTTTTCAGCCCATTCCCTATTTTTCTAGAATCCCTAGTTCTACAATCAGAGCTCCTGGTAGTTCAAGCCATAATTGCCCATTTGATTGGAAATTCCCAGCCCTTGATTCTGTTCCCAGATTCCTGAGAACTGCTGGTAGCAGCTGCAATTCCTCCTTTATTTGGAATCAGTTTGCAACCTTCATTTGAGGCCTGCTTATTCAATCCTTTCTCCCAGTCCCAGTTTCCATCTTGGGAATTGTTCATGGTACACACAGATCCTTTTTCTTGGCCAAACTTCGGTAAAGTGCACATATTTGTTTGTCTTATATAGGTAAAGACCAGCTAAAACAGATTGGATCTTTAATTCTAAGGAACTAAGCATGCTACCTTCCAGCATACCTATTTATTTTATGTCCAAGAGCTATAATCCTGGAAGCTGTAAATATCCACAAAAATAGGAAAAATATTATTAAAACAACCTAGAATTACAATGGCCATTATGGGGAACGCTCCAATTAGATAAAATCATTCATTTAGGAAGTGCATTTGAAAGTACAGTTTCCTGAATTAAACAGAATGGGATACCTATTTGAAGTGGGATATAAAAACTTCCAAAAGTCTTCAAGATCCAAAGTAGCTTCACATAAAGACTTGTTAAAATAGGTTAATAAAAAAATTTAAAATAAAAGAGGTACCTAAAATAAAGGACAATAGGACTAACATGACACTGCTCCCCTCTCTCCTTCTTTGCCTCACGTTTTATGATTCTCTGTCTGAACTGCCTTTCCACTCTGAAGAGACTGCTAAACAGAACTAAATGGATTACTTTAAAATAAACAGTTTCTTTTAAAACTAAAAACACTTTTATTAAACAGTTACTTTTTAAACTAAAAATATTTTTATTAAACAGTTACTTTTTAAACTAAAAATATTTTTATTAAACAGTTATTTTTTTTAAATGAAAATACCTGAGGTTGCAGACAAACCACCTCAGCTGTCTTTCTCCCCTTGGTCAAAGACTGAACTAAGGATCATAGTTAAGAAATTTCCTAAACCTATGGAGGATCCCCAAAAGGTTTTTTTTTTTTTTTTTAATGAATTTAGACTCATTATTGGGGCCTACAATCCTAGGGTGCCTGAACTTTATCAGCTTGTGCATGTGTTCATAGGCCCTGGTGAAGCCCAAAACCATGAATGCAGGAAGCAAAATGGCAAACCCTGAGAATGATATTCAAGACCCGTGACCATAAAAAGTTCACAAAACAGCAACTGACCTTGAATAAGCCGTTCCTAGAGTCTCGCTTGCCTGAACTGATTGGTCTATTATTCAGTCATGCAAACAAAAGAAAGTTGGATCTGTGGCAGATTTTTAGAAGCCCTAAAATCTTCACTTAGAAGCCCTCTTTCTGGAGCATTCCAGGTTCCCTAATAAGTCAGTCAGTCAGTTCAGTTGCTCAGTCGTGTTGAACTCTTTGTGACCCAATGAATCGCAGCACGCCAGGCCTCCCTGTCCATAACCAACTCCCGGAGTTCACTCAGACTCATGTCCATCGAGTCGGTGATGCCATCCAGCTATCTCATCCTCTGTTGTCCCCTTCTCCTCCTGCCCCCAATCCCTCCCAGCATCAGAGTCTTTTCCAATGAGTCAACTCTTCGCATGAGGTGACCAAAGTACTGGAGCTTCAGCTTTTGCATCATTCCTTCCAAAGTACACCCAGGACTGATCTCCTTTAGAATGGACTGGTTGGCTCTCCTTGCAGTCCAAGGGACTTTCAAGAGTCTTCTCAAACACCACAGTTCAAAAGCGTTAATTCTTCAGTGCCCAGCTTTCTTCACAGTCCAACTCTCACATCCATACATGACCACAGGAAAAACAATAGTCTTGACTAGATGGACCTTTGTTGGCAAAGTAATGTCTCTGCTTTTCAATATGCTATCTAGGTTGGTCATAACTTCTTCCAAGGAGTACGCGTCTTTTAATTCCATGGCTGCAATCACCATCTGCCATGATTTTGGAGCCCAAGAAGATAAAGTCTGACACTGTTTCCACTGTTTCCCATCCATTTCCCATGAAGTGATGGGACCAGATGCCATGATCTTCATTTTCTGAATGTTGAGCTTTAAGCCAACTTTTTCACTCTCCTCTTTCACTTTCATCAAGAGGCTTTTTAGTTCCTCTTCACTTTCTGCCATATGGGTGGTGTTATCTGCATATCTGAGGTTATTGATATTTCTCCTGGCAATCTTGATTCCTAATAAATAGAGTCATCTAACATGCTCTTGGAGAAGGCAATGGCACCCCACTCCAGTACTCTTGCCTGGAAAATCCCATGGATGAAGGAGCCTGGAAGGCTGCAGTCCATGGGGTCGCAGAGGGTTGGATACGACTGAGCGATTTCACTTTCACTTTCATGAATTGGAGAAGGAAATGGCAACCCACTCCAGTGTTCTTGCTTGGAGAATCCCAGAGACGGGGGAGCCCTGGGCTGCCGCCTATGGGGTTGCACAGTGTCGGATACGACTGAAGCGACTTAGCAGCAATAGCAGCAGCAACATGCTCTAGTTGCCTATTTGTAAATGGTTATCACCTGAGATTAGTGGATTGATTTTTTAAAAAAGCAGAAAATAGGATGGGGGAGGGGGGTAGTCTGACTGGGTTCATGATCATAGCTGGGCATTTAAAAATTTTTATTTATTTTTATTCAATTATTTATTTGACTGTGCCAGATGTTAGTTGCAGTACATGAGATCTTTAGTTGGGGCATGTGGGATCTAGTTCCCAGGCCAGGGATAGCACCCAGGCCCTCTGCACTGGGAGCATAGAGTCTTAGCCACTGGACCCCCAGGTAAGTCCCATAGCTAAGTATTTTGAAAGGATCTTAGAGCAAGACCATAAACAAAAATCTGCCAAGCTGTTAGCCTTACAGTTACTACAGCTGCAAGGCTAGAGAGCTAAGATAATACCTCAGCCTCTTATATCACACCCTTGTAGGGGGCCACCATCAAAATGTTGGTTTGAAATCAACTGAGACACTAGACAAAGGATTATGTTCCAAGGTCCTATGCAAATTCTTCAACTTTAGTGCCCCCGTATCTGTTCCCAAAGGAAGGCCCCCATATGACTTGTTCCCAGAGTTGATGGAACTTCAAGAGATTCTCCAGCAAACTGCAAACTATTACCAGCAGCTTCCCATTAAAATTAAGGGGAAACCTTGCCTAATTCTAGTTGATACTGAAGTTACACTTTCTACTTTAAACCCCAATCATATGCCAACAAATCTCTCAAAGTGGGAAAAAAAAGCAAATGATTCCTTGTACCAGCCCCTGCAACACATAGATCTCACTGTTTAGGAAACCTAATGGATGGGGATGGAGATTTATCTAGGATTTAAGCACTATTAACAAGACAGGTTTTCCCAGGTTCTCAGTTGTTTCATGCCCAAATACCCTTTTGTCCTAAGTCCTACCAGACTCAAACTGTTCACTGTTGTAGACCTTTGTTCAGTCTTTTGCAGCATTCCTAGGTCCCAACGACCAAAATCTATTTTCTTTTACTTGGAAAAACTGTTACCAAACTGAACTTGGGTCCTCTTGCTCATGAGAAGCAAAGCCAAGCTACTAACAACAGATTGTAGTGAAGGAAATTACATTTATTACAAGGAGAACAGGTGACTCCTTCTCAAAAGACTCAATTCACCAATGGCTTTCAGGGGAGGGTTTTTTAAAGGCAACTTTTGGGGTGAGGGTTTACTGCTTATGGACTTCTGACTTTCCATGGACTGTTCTGTGGTAGCAGTCTTAATCATCAAACTTATGGTTGCAATCAGCCTGGGGTCTATGTGCTGTGGTCACAATGAGTCACTATCCTTCACCTGGGTGACAGTCTTAGTTTCTACAGAGCAACTCAAAGGTATGTATCTGATTAGTATATATATATACCTTAAGCGAACTAGGTAGGACTCTGTTTTATCACTGAACTCTCACCTAGGCTGAGTTTAATGGCTTTTCCTTTGTTTCTGCCTTCTCTCACTTCCATAGTTAGCAACTGCTTGAGTCTGCTTGTTGGATCTCAGGGAAGGCCTAGTAGACTAAAGCCTTTTTCTACAAGCAAGAGCTAGAGGACAGAAAGGGGCTTTTGTACCCAGAAACTATCCTACTCATTTAAACCCCCCCCTTTTCTTTGATGCCCCCCAATTCTGAGGGAAACAAAGGCAAGACAAGAAAGGGAATAAAGTCCCATAAAAAGGAATGAAATAGTGCCATTTGCAGCAACACGGATGGACCTAGAGATGATCACACTAAGTGAAGTGAGTCAGACAGAAACAAATATCATATGATATCACTTATATGTGGAATCTAAAAAAAAAATGATACAAATGAATTTATATACAAATCAGAAATAGACTCGCAGAAATAGAAAACAAATTTATGGTTACCAAAGGGGAAAGGGGAGGGGGAGGGATAAATTAGGAGTTTGGGATTAATATATACACATAGTATACACAAAATAGATAACCACCAAGGACCTACTGTATATCACAGGGAACTATAATCAATATCTTGTAATAACCTAGAGGGAAAAGATTCTGAAAAAGAACAGATATGGATATATATATATATATATATATATACACACATATATATAACTAAATCATTTTGTTCTACACTTGGAACTTATACAACATTGTAAATTAACTACACTTCAATTTTAAAAAAAGGAAAAAAAAATAGAACGAAGTAACTCAGCAAGGGAACTCGATGTCAGGGGAACTGGGGTTCACAGTCAGTAATATACCTAGACAGTAATATGCCTTGTGCCTCAGGGATTTGCTAAACCACCTTCTTATTTCTCCCTACTCCCCCAAGATGTAAGCTCCCTCCAGTTCCCTGGAAATCAATCCTTTTACAATATTAGACGACCTTTTATTGTGCTAAACTACCAAAGAGGCATTCATAAAAGATTAGCTGAAAAGGTACATAAAGTTACTAAGGAAAAATTGTAATTCTCTCTAGATACTGATCATTAAGTAGGTCATAACCTAAGCACTGAAGAAATCCAGCTATCTCAAAAAAGGATTAAGCTAATTTAAGAATTTCCTAGACACACAAATAAGTAAGAGTTTCGAGGATTAACAAACTTGGTTGGTTATTGCGGCTATGGGTTCCTAATTTTTCTCTATTAATTTCCCCACTCTAAGAACTTAACTAAACTTTCAGCCTTTGAACCCCTTATTTGGGAAGATAAACACAGGCAGGCTTTTATAAGACTAAAACAAGCTCTGCAAGAACCACTGCCTTAGGGCTTCCTAATGATTCAAAACATTTCACCTTATTTGTGCATGAGAGAGAACCAGGCTCTGGAAATGCTCATGCAAAGACATGGTAATAAACACAGGCCAACAGCATATCGTAGAATGCACTTGAGTCAGTCATCCCTTCCTGTTGTTGGAAGTTAGTAGAAGCCTCAGCAGACCTAACCCTAGGAAATTATGTTTACTTAACAACCTTCTTATGCAGTCCAGAGTTGTCTTAACTCTAAATTGACACATTTCTCTGCAAGCAGGTTTAACCTCCTATGAGATTTTTCCACTTTCACTTCCTAATGGCCATCTTAAATATCGCAACATTCTTTAAGAAAAAACAACAACACGTTTTATTTTGTATTGGGTATAGCTGATTAACAACATTGTGACAGTTTCAGGTGAACAGTATAGGGACTCAGCCCATAAGAATACATGTATCCATTCTCACCCAAACTCCCCTCCCATCCAGGCTGCCACAGAACATTGAGCAAAGTTCCTTGCTGGTTATCCATTGTAAATAGAGCAATGTGTACTGTGTTAAATGTTGCAATATTCTCAATCCTGCTACTTCACTTCTTCTACCCTACAAAGTTGAGCCCCATGATTGTGAGAAAATAACAATGTCCCTTTTTGTGACACTGCGTTCTGATTTATAAGACCCTTTTAACAAATCCTGAGTTAATCCTATTTGTTGATGGAAATTTCCAAGCTGGTTATGCTATTACTATCCAACATGAACCACTTGAAAGAGAAAGCCTCCCACGTGCTGAATCAGCTCAATAAGCAGATGCCCTCACCAGAGCACATCAGCAGCTATCTGAGAACACCCTGTTAGTATTTATACTGACAGCTGGTATGTCTTTGGGGTCATCTATGATTTGGGGAGGTTATGGAAACAAAAGAGTTTTCCTACCTCCTCTGGGACCCCAATCCACAGTGGGCCACAAGCAGATGAGCTTCTTATTGCTATTTTCTTCTCTTCTGAAATTGCTGCCTTCAAAACTGACTCATACTAAAAGGCCTGAACCTAAGTGAGTATTAAGGGAAAGTCCTCGTGACTTTCATGTGAGGGCAGCAGCAACAAAGTCTGTAAAGATTATGGCTCTTGTGGATGAAGTCCATTGCGCCTCTGCAGAATGACCCCTTGTTGCCAGACTTTTGCCTTCCTGAAGTCCTGGTAATGTGGCAACAGTCTGCTCCTGAATCAGAGAAATTAAGACTGGTGAACAGTGGTTGTAAATCAAATGAACTGTCAGGACTATGGGAAACCCAAGATGGCTGCTTGTTTTTTTTTTTTTGACCCCTCAGAGATCCCATTTTTCAGCTTTCACTTTCCAGTGCCCATCACAGCATATATGAGATAACTCGATCTGTGAACAGACATTGGTGGGGAAACTTCGATAAAACTGCAAAAGTAGTAATGTCTGGCATGTCAGGTCCATAATCCTGAAAAAAACTATTTAGGTCTCAGACCTCCTTCCTCTGGACCCTTTGAGTATCTGTGGCTGCACTCTATTCAGTTGCCACTTAGCGTGGTTGATCAATATATTGTTATTATGTGGGTGTTTTTCAAATGGACCCTTCCTCTGGCACAAGGCTGATGCCCTAATGGTGGCAAAGAAACTATTAGAAATTTTTTTTTTTTCACCTGGGATAGACTTCCACTACCTCCAGTGACTGAGGTACCCAATTCACAGGACAAATCATACGAGCCTTAATGAAAACCTTGCGAACTTTTTGGAATTCTACTGTCTCTAGCACAATTAATCATCAGCAAGGTCAAAAGAAAGCTACTGGACTTCTTTGGCCTAAGGTAACACCTCTGGACTTGCCAACTGTATGCAGTACCCCTCTGGAAAACATAAACTCATATCTCCACCTGTGATAGTCACCAGTAGACTGTTAGTATGCAACTTTGTACTGACTCCTTACTGTCTCATGCTAGTATGACCAGCTACTGTAAGTCTTATGCTAAAGCTCATCATCGACAGGCTGAAGTGGCGTTCCTAGATCCCAATTCAAAGGATCCTATTGGTCACAGTCTGGAGTCTGGTGACTAGGTATTCTGGAAACATCATAAGAAGACAGCCCTCTAGTCCTATTAGAAGAAACCTTACCAAATGTTCTGACCACTGACAGTGCCTCAAAACTAGAAAGCATTGAGCCTTGGGAACACATTTCGCTCATGGTTAAAAAAGGCTCCACCTGACACCTGGTCCTGTACACAGACTGGAGACCTCAGAACAAATCAAGGTGGAAGAGAAGTAGCTGACTTTGAAGTAGACTGCTTCTACCTAAGATGCTGGACTGAGGCTTCATACTTTAAACATGAAACCCTTCCATCTTTTCATTCTTCTCTTTATATTGGCCTGGAAGGAAACACCCTCACCCTATCTCCCAGATTTCATTGTTAAGAGTGGGGAGCAGTAACTTTTCTGATTACTGGATTTGTTATCAAAGTTTTCAATCTATTTATAATGCCTGAGTTTCTCTGATCCTCCCTGTGACCTGTTTCTTGTCTATTCTTGATGTCAATGCAAACTACAATCAACACTTTCACGCAAAGTCTCTTGTGTGTTAGTCCCTCAGTCGTGTCCAACTCTTTGGGACTCCATGGACTGTAGCCCACCAGGCTCCTCTGTTCATGGAATTCTCCAGGCGAGAATACTGGAGTTGGTTGCCGTTCCCTTCTCCAGCAGATCTTCCCGACCCAGGGATCAAACCTAGGTCTCCGGCACTGCAGGCAGATTCTTTACCGTCTGAGCTACCAGGGAAAACAAAAGTCTCTTACTGAGCTCAACTTTGGCGGCTAGAAATTGTGCCTTGTTTTTCCTTTCTCTGATCATACCTGTGTGTACCCAATTAGACACAATTACTTTTGTAAATCTTAGTACAGTTGCACTCCCACATTCCCATGATTATCTGAATCAGATTTGGCTCCACCCACTAGGAGATCTCAATCCCTGTGAAAAATCCATTAAAAGTACCTCCTTAATGGAAATGGTTGTGCCCCAACAGGGTTTGTCTCTGTCTGTGCTGGTTATCATTCTTCTTGGGCCAAGAATGCCTAGGTGGCTGACGCACAGGCAGGCAAAGCCTCAGGTTATCCAACGGTCCCTCTTTGCCTTTCACAAGCAAACCAAGGCACCCTCTTGGTTGATTCCCCTGAATTTCCATTGTCAAGTTAGAAAGGACCCACCGGGAAGTGCTTATGACTCAGGGTCTTCCTCCTTTGGCAGAGCCACCTTGTCTGGTTAGGAGTAAATGCAAATGAGGATGTGATCACAAGTCTCTCCTTTCTTTTTTTAACATAGGCTTTTTTTCCCTTTTTTGTGGCTGCACTGCACACGCATGTGGAATCTTAATTCCCTGACCAGGGATGGAGTCCATGCCCCCTGCACTGGAAGCATGGAGTCTTAGCCACTAGACTGCCAGGGATGTCCAGGAGTTTCTCCTTAACTCATGAAGTTACTGCAGATTCCATTGCTAAGACAATGGCTGTCCAGCTAAGACCCTTAGACTCTGTGGCCAAAGTTGCTCTCAACAATAGGATGATCCTTGATTATCTTTTAACTGAGCACGGAGTCTATGCTGTGGTCAGCACCAACTGCTGCACTTTTGGAAAAGTTGAAACTCAATTACACACGATCACTGAGCAAGCCACTTGGCTTGAAAAGGTGACTCCTTCAATGAGCCTCTTCTTTGATTTACTTGATTTTGATTAATTTGGGTCTCTGGATATTGTGAATTATCCTGCTTATTAGAATCATTATAATTTCCCCTATGTGTTGTATTTTCTCAAAAGCCTTAAATGCCAAGTCCACAGCCACTAACCACCAAGAAAATGATCTCTGTAAGACTGAACCATCAGAAAACAAAGAGGATAACGAACTTAAAGACTGTGAGCCTGAAGCCATGACCTGTGCAAAAAGTCGTAATTTATAGAAATGGAAACCCACTCCAGTATTCTTGCCTGGAGAATCCCGTGGACAGAGGAGCCTGGCGGTCTACAGTCCATGGGGTCACAAAGAGTCAGACATGATTAAGTGACTAACTTTCTCTTCTCTTCTCTATACAAAAGAATAATACAAACTGTGAGAATTTCAGAGCAGCAGCTGAGAGTGCAGCTAATGCCTTAAATTTTCATCACACCTCTCAAATAAGCTGAAGGGGCATTGTTTAAAAAAAAAAAAATCATAGGCCCAATATGGAGTCACTTATGCTAGACCATGCCACCAAATCAGGGCTTAATACATAACCCATGAAACTTCAATCTCCCCTAGAAATGTAGTCTTTTAAAAAATCATTGATTGATTTATTTTTGGCTGCACTGGGTCTTTGTTGCTATGCATGGGATTTCTCTATCTATGCATTTCTCTTTTTTTCTCTATTTCTCTATGTGGCCAGCAGAGGCTACTCTTTGTTGTGGTGTGCAGGCTTCTGTTACTGCAGAGCATGGGCTCTCGGGCACATGGGCTTTAGTAGTTGTGGTGCACAGGCTTCTTGTTCCTCAGCACCTGGGATCTGCCTGGACCAGGGACTGAACCCAAGTCCTCTGCCCTGGCAGGTGGATTCTTAACCATTGGACCATGAGGGAAGTCCTAGAAATGTAGTCTTAACTGCTCATCCAGGAATATTCTGGTCAGGACCAATGAGGTAATCTTTCACATGGCCCTCTCCATCCTCCAAAGGAAGATGAGGTAAGCCACCTAATATGGCCCTTTTTTCTTAAAAGGGAAATGACCTAATCTGAAATAATCCTTTTTTTTCTGGTTATGACTTCCTTGTCCTGTCTTTCAGTAGTCCTTTGCAAGGCTTGCTAGATGTGGCACTGCCCAATTTGTGAACTGTTCAGTAAAATCAATTAGATCTTTAAAATGTACTCAGTTGAATTCTGGTTTTTAACACACACTACAATCCAGAGTTGAGTGGTTGTGACAAAGCTCATCTGGTCTGCAGAGCCTAAAATATTTACTATCGATTCTTCACCAACAAAAAATAGAGGTTGCCAAGCTCTGTGTCCTTCTGTACTAAATTTTTCTAAGCTTTGGTTTGCTTGTCTGGAAAATGAGGGTAAATATGGCATTTCCATAATGGAGTTGTGGTGAAAATTGAAATAATAGTGCCTGGCATATGGTAAACCCTCGATGTATGTGTTTGTGTGCTCAGTTGCTCAATAAGTCTTAGTCACTCAGAATCCTTGCCCCCAAATTGTGTATGCTGAGAAATATAGATGCTGGAGTGTTATGCTACTGCTGCTGCTGCTAAGTCGCTTCAGTCATGCCTGACTGCGCGACCCTGTAGACGGCAGCCCACCAGGCTCCTCTGTCCCTGGGATTCTCCAGGCAAGAACACTGGAGTGGGCCGCCATTTCCTTCTCCAATGCATGAAAGTGAAAAGTGAAAGGGAAGTTGCTCAGTCGTGTCCGACTCGTAACGACCCCATGGACTACAGCCTACCAGGCTCCTCCGTCCATGGGATTTTCCAGGCAAGAGTACTGGAGTGGGTGCCATTGCCTTCTCCAGCTGGGGTATTATAGAGGTTATAAATTATATATAGAAATGTTATAAATTGTTACAGATGCTGGTGTTCCCTTTTTCATTTGGGATCACTAAGTTAGGATGTGATAAGCCTATATTGTCTATTGTAATACCTTGCTCCCTGCCTCTTCCATTAAAGACAAAACCCACTAAACTAAATGTACTAAATGTAGCTTACATTTATTGGGCACATTTTATGAGTCAGACACTATGACGAGTTCCTTATATATATATTATCTTATTTAATCTTTACGACGACATACGTAGTATTATTTCCCCGATTTTACAGACATGAAAACTGAGGCTCAAACGTAGTTAAATAACTTACTTTAGGTTAAGTCATGGAGCAGATTCAAGACTCAACAATTGTATTGAAGAGCCATCAGCCTATCCTGCCCCCAACACGAAGGACACCCACCCACAATAAAGGGAATGAGTCTGTTCTACTGGAGGAGGTTGCCTCCTGAGGTGCAGGAAAGAAAGAACCCTGCTGAGAGCCTACCTCTGTTGGCCAATCATTTTGTTCTGTTTTGTCTGACTGAAGCTAATTTGAGTTCATTTTCTGCTGTCTGAGATGGAAACAGGCTGAGGAAAATAAAAGACATGAGCATTTTCTTCTAATAACCCAGAGATGTAGGGAAAGATAGACAAACACACACACACACACGCAAAGCACTGGGTGTGAAAGTAGAGGTGTGTTTTGAATGCCATGAAGGCACAAAGAGAGGGGATTTTAACAGCGCCGACTTAGGAAATCCTTGCTGTGTGCCTTCTATGTGGCAGATGCTGAGCGGGATGCCCTTCGGTCAATTTCTTTATATTTCAAGTGTGATGCAAATTATTGGACTCAGCTTTCGGATCTTTTATTTGCACCTTTTCTGTGTTGGTTACAGAGTGCCCATGTGTTCTGGATAGCACTCATGATTGGTCCATCTGTGATGCGGCATTTCCTTATAGTTTTATGATGATTGTACTATGCCAGTGATGCTGCAGTGAGGCCCACAGATAGGCTAGGGAATACACTCGTTAAAATATAAAAATGTAATTTTAAAAACATCATGGGTGTCTTTCCACTAATCAGATTATACATTTGCTCAGATTTAAAATACAAACTTATTCAAAGAGGGCCCCAATTATATCTCCCTTTCACAATGCAGGTAACTCTTTAGTCACAATTACCTGTTGTTACAAAATGGTACACGAATAATTGCACTCACGATTGTCTAATTGCAGGCTGAAAATGAAGAGCAAGCTATAGTTAGTTCTCAGATATCTGGTGCTGCTTGTCACTAGCTGTTTGTGGCACAAGTGATCGCCTAGGTTGCTCTTTGCCCATGAAAGTGACGTTGTCTACTGGGCGTGAACTTCTAGAGCAACCCCCCTTATTACCTCTGCCAGAATGTGCTTTTCTCTGAAGAGACCTTTTATTTTCCCTATCGACTTTTCACATGGTACTAGCTTACCGACTTTCTATGCCTTGCTTCTTTGTTCAGATTTCTTTAAAAATCATCTTAACTTTCAGGATGTGTATATGCTCTTTAATTCCATTTTAACTTACTTTGTTCATTTCTCAATTTTTCCTCATGTATAGTAAGAGTGGAATTTTTTCCTTTTATGGGAGAGGTGAACATGGGAGAGAAGTATTATGTTTCAACAGGGTCAATGTGTTCAAATTAGGAAAAGAAGTGGAAATCTCGGCCTTCCCTGGTGGTCTAGTGGTTAAGAGTCCTCCTGCCACTGCAGGGGACACAGGTTCAATCCCTGCTCCAAGAGGATCTCATGAGACTTGGGGCAACTAAGCCCATGCACTACAACTACTGAGCCCACGCTCTCGTGTCCTGGCTGCAACTCCTGAAGCCCGAGTGCCTAGAACCTGTGCTACACAACAAGAGAAGCCTCTGCAGTGAGAACCCTGCACTCCCCAACTAGAGAGTAGCCCTCACTCCTCACAACTAGAGAAAGCTTGCTCGCAGCAACGAAGACCCAGTGCAGCCAAAAGTAAATGAATAAATAAGCCTTTTTTAAAAAGTGGAAATCTCTAATAACAGATATATCATATAGGGGAAAAAAAGCAGGGATTTGAAAGTCTTCCCTGGTGGCTCAGATGGTGAAGAATCTGTCTGCAATGTAGGAGATCCAGGTTTGATCCCTGGGTTGGGAAGATCCCGGAATGGCAACCCACTCCAGTATTCTTGCCTAGAGAATTCCATGAACAGAGGAGCCTGGAGGGCTACAGTCCACGGGGTCACAGAGTCGGACATGACTGAATTGAATGATTAACACAATGATAATCATGGGCATTCCTGAAGCAGGATTCATGTAAGAAGTTCTGTTTTTTTGTGGTGATGTCACTATTACTCATCCACAGGACTGCATGGGAAAAAAGGAGAGCAGGCATAAATAACAATAAAACAAGCATCCTAATTTGAGCACTTTGTTTTTTCAAGAGTGCAGTCATCAGCTGGAAGAAATGAGAGCAGCTCTGAATGCGGTGATTCTCTCAGCATCTAAGTGGAATAACTGAGAGGAAAATTCTGAATATTACCTCTGGGTCCAGAGCACTCCCTCTTCCCTTATCTGTTCACCTCCGTCACCTCTAAGATGTGTTCACTTCCATGATTAAACAATCACTTCCATAATAAACTATCTTCCTTCTTTTGAACTACTCTTAGGATTTCTGCTCTACAAAGTATTGAAACTTAATTTTCTTTCTTCTCAGAAATATATCTTTTTCATTCAACTGCAATGAAGTCAAAGTGTCTGGGGAATGAAATTCCTACAATTAAATGTGCTATTTCAATTACGGTTTCTCACTCAGACTCTTACTTTTTTGAGTCTAAATTCTGTGTCTATTCCTTTGATAATCTCTGTTGTATCACCCTTGTGTGTGTGTGTGTTTGTGTGTGCAAGTCACTCAGTCATGTCCAACTCTTTGTGACCCATGGACTGGAGCCCACCAGGCTCCTCTGTCCATGGTATTTCCCTAGTCAAGAAAACTGGAATGGGTTGCCATGCCCTTCTCCAGGGGATCTTCCCAACCTAGGGATCGAACCCGGTCTCCTGCATTGCAGGCAGATTCCTTACCATCTGAGCCACAGGGTATCACCCTTATGATGTATAAATTCCATTAAGTCACTTTTAGAAATAATGGAAAGTGATGGGCAATAAAAGTTGGTAGAAAAGACATGATTAGAATTAAGAGTTTCTCACAAAACACTGTTCTTACCTTTTGCCGAAATATTACTGAGTGTAATATAAATATCTTTACTGAATATATTAGTCAGCGTTCTAGGTTGCAGACAACAGAAGTTACTCTAGTTGTTGAAGCAGGAAGAGATTTATTAGAGGAACATTAGGCATGGCACCCGCTCCACATTTTTGCCTGGAGAATCCCCATGAACAGAGGAGCCTGGCAGAATATACTCCATGGGGTCACAAAGAGTTGGATACAGCTGAGCGACTAAGCATAG
Source organism: Capra hircus (assembly GCF_001704415.2). Taxonomy (NCBI): domain Eukaryota; kingdom Metazoa; phylum Chordata; class Mammalia; order Artiodactyla; family Bovidae; genus Capra; species Capra hircus. Next base: position 44,177,614 of record NC_030812.1, on the reverse strand, counting down.
CACGCAGGCAGCTCACAGATTCGTCAAAGGAGACAGAAAACTAGGATTTGATGCTACATCGTCAGGAAAAAAGAGGCTAGGGAAAGCACAGTCAGAAAAATACTGCAGCATATCATAGAACCTTTCTAGAGGGACACCATCGCAGCTACCTTCCAATATTCAGCATTCATGATGTCAGAATCAGATGTCAGAACCCTCCAACAATCTCAAGGGAAGAAATGGATGCCCCACTTTACTTACCAGAAAAGCTGATCTCCCCACATGTGGCTGCCTCTTGTGAGTCATTTCCACATGCAAATCTGCGTGGAGAAATCTGATTTGTGGAAACTGGGTCACTTGCCGACCTCCTAGCTGCCAGAGAGTCCAAGAAATACATCTCACAGCTTTTTATCCTCTATCTATAGCAAAGGTTGGCAATTTTTTTTTAAAGACTCAATAGTAGGGGACTTCCCTGGCAGTCCAGTGGTTAAGACTTCACCTCCCAATGCAGGGGGTGTGGGTTTGATCCCTGCTCAGGGAGCTAAGATCCCGCATGCCTCATGGCCAAAAAACAAAGACTTAAAACAGAAGCAATATTGTAACAAATTCACCAAAGACTTTAAAAATGGTCCACATCAAAAAAATCTTCAAAAAAAAAAAAAAAAGAATGAAAGATCAGATGGTAAATATTCTAGGATTTGCAGGACTATGGAGTCTGTCACAACTATTCAGCTCTGCAGCTATAATGCAAAAGCAGCCATAGATGATACAAAAAAATCAGCCAGGATGTACTGCAACAGAACACTTTTCTATGGACACTGAAATGCAAATCTCATAAAACCTACACATGTCACAAAATATTATTGTTTTGATTTTTCCCCAACCATTTAAATATATAAAAAGCCCAGAAATAAACCTTCGCATATACGATCAACTGATTTTCAACAAGGGTACCAAGACCATTTGATGGGGAAAGGATAACCTTTTCAACAAATGGTGCTGGAAACAAGATATCAACATGCAAAAAATGAAGCTGGACCCCTTAACTTACATCATATACAAAAGTTAATTAAAAGTGGATAAAAACTTAAAACATAAGAATGAAAACTATAGAGCTCTTAGAAGAAAACATAAGGGAAAGTCTCCATACATTACATTTGGCAATGATTTTCTTGGATATGACATCAAAAGCACAAACAACAGAAGTAAAAATAGATGGATTGAACTTCATCAAAACTAGGAATTTTTGTTCAAAAGGACATTGTGAATAGAGTAAAAGGGCAACCCACAGAATACTTACTAGAAAGCTTTATAAATCACATATCTCACAAGGGATTAATATCCAGAATATGTAAATAATTCCTAAAGTGAAGGTGAAGTCGCTCAGTTGTGTCCGACTCTTTGCAACCCCATGGACTGTAGCCTAACAGGCTTCTCCATCCATGAGATTTTCCAGGCAAGAGTATTGGAGTGGGTTGCCATTTCCTTCTCCAAAGAATTCCTAAAGCACAACACAAACAACCCAATTCACAAATGGACAGAGGTTGTGAAAAGACGTTTCTCCAAAGAAAATGTATAAATAGGCAATAAACATATGAAAAGATGCTCAACATCACTTAGCATTGGGGAAATGCAAATCAAAACCACAATGAGAGATCACCTCATAGCTATTAGGATGGCTATTTCAAAAAACAAAAACAGAAAATAGTAAGTGTTGGTGAGAATGTAGAGAAGTTAGAACCTTTGTAAACTGAAAGGAAAATGGTGTAGCTGCTAAGGAAAATGGTATGTCAGTTTCTCAAAAGGTTAAAAATAGCATTAATATATGATCCAGAAATCCTACCTTTGGATATGAATGAATTAAAAGCAGGGACTTGAACAGATATTTGTATATCCATATCTATGGTAGTATTTACTCATATGCAAAGGTTTGTTTTTTTGTGACTTCTAATACTTTATTACTAAAAAAGGTTGAATCAGATGCACTTTCTTAAAATCAGAGGATTTGCTATGGGATTTCCCAGGCAAGAATACTGGAGTAGGTAGCCATTCCCTTCTCTAAGGGATTTTCCTGACCCAGGGATTAAACCTTGGTCTCCTGCACTGCGGGAAGATTCCCTACCATCTGAGCCACCTGAGAAATCCCAGGGCGTGGATGAACCTCAAGGACTTTATTCTAAGTCACAAAGAATAAAAAAAACACAACCCTATAATTCCACTTATTTGTGATATTGTACTATTGTAAACTGCAAAAAATATATATATTTGGTCTTCATGCTCATTTCTGGCACAGAGGTCCTAAAACCCTTGGAATTTCCTAAGTGATGAGAATTATCAAAGTATCTTTTGTTAGGTTAGTGAGGTTCCTTTTTAAACACATCTAAGGAGGGGACAATGGTTGCCAGGAGAACCGATGATGTAATTAGAGAGTTAGACCCATTAGTCCCACCTCCTTGACCTCTGGGAAAAGGAGAAGTGCTGGAGGTTGATTCAATTGCCAGTGGCTACAATCTAGCGTCAGTAGACTGGCTTTGCTGTGCAGTGGAAGAACGAACCTGAGTTCATTTGGGGGACAGCAGGCTAAATTTGGCCTGTGGGCTGTATGTAGCTTGCCAACTACTGTTCTGTAGTAGGAAGATCAGCTTGCCAAGCGCTCAAGTGAGTGCACAAACTGCATATCTGCCACAATGGGTAACAGAATATCCTCCTACTAGTCAGTTACATTTATTTGCTCTTCTCGAAATTAAAGTTTCCCTGCACTTTAAACTTCAAGAATTTCTTCAACTTCTGTCCTCAACACTTCTCTATATTCCTATTGATGATTTTGTTTCCTTTCACCCCAGGCAGAATATTCTTTTAAGACTCATTCCTATGTCTTTTTCTCTTGATTCCATCTCTTCTTTCTCCTAGATTCCTGCCCCCTTTATCATCTCTTCCTCTCCACTGCCTTCTTTTTCTTAGCAACAACTATGCCCGATTTCCTTTAACAGAAAAGAACTTTCATTCAACCTTGCCTGTCCTTCAAGCTGCTATTTATCTCTTTTATTCTCTAACACTAATTTCTAAAAGCATAGCTTCCAAATAAAACAAAAGCATAGCTTCCACCAGCATTACTAAGCTAAACTAAAAAGAGAAATATCTTTCCTTCATTTTTTAATTTACTGTGGTCTGATTTCCTGTGAACTGAAACATCCTTTTACAGGTATTTCCTGACGAGGAATCCAACAGGCTCTGCTCAGTACTCCCCCTTTTGAACTTTCTGCTGCATCCAGCAGCATGTTCCATGCTCCCTTTCAAATCCATCCCCATTTACTGGGCAGTTACCACCTGCCAGGCCCTGTGGTGGGTACTAGGACACACTCTCCACCCTCTCTTATCTCTATTCCTAAGGTTCCCCTGAGGCCCTTCTGTCTTTGCTCTCTATTCCTTTCCCAGGTAATTTAGTGACACCCTTGGTATTAAGAAGTCCCTGGTGGCTCAGATGGTAAAGTGTCTGCCTGCAGTGCGGGAGGCCCAGGTTCAATCCCTGGGTTGGGAAGATTTCCTGGAGAAGGAAATGGCAACCCACTCCAGTACCCCTGCCTGGAAAATCCCATGGACAGAGGAGCCTGATAGGCTATAGTCCACAGAGTCACAAAGAGCTGGACACAACTGAGTGACTTCACTTTTCTTTGGTATTGAGAACTTACTCTATACCAAGCCAGTTCTAAGTGCTTTACATGGATGAACTCATTTGATCCTTGAAACCATCTTGTGAAATAGATGCTATTAACACCTAAATATCTCCATTTTACAGATGAGAAAATCAATGTACAAATAGATAGTTCTATCGCTAGTAGGCTGCTGATAAGGGATTCAAACCAGGCAGTCTGAATGTAGGACTTAACTCTCTTTACCTTTGACTGCTTTTCCCTCAGCTACAAATATTCCCTCCATGCTGACTGCCAAACTCAGAGCTCCAGCTTTAGCATATCTCCTGGCTAGGTCATCCGCTAACACTTGTGAGGCCCTGACAAGGGAACAAAATCGAGGCCCATGTTCCAAATGTCTGAAACTTTAAGTTATGAATGAAGCTATCTACTGTTGAATGAATGCATTCTATCATTCTCCTCTGACAAATATACCTTCTTCACAGTCTGTAAAGTTCTGAATATTTGGACACTATGGAGTTCATGCTGGAATATGGTAGCACTGAGTGAACCAGCTCTAGCCCCTGGCCTGCCCACTTCTTTTCCTTGTCATACTTTGCATACATGGCTTGACATCCTAGCTCAGTCCAGGACCCTCCAAACACTCGGGATCTAGGGCTTAACCTACTGGTAGCTCTGTTCACCCGCAGCTGTGTGTTTCCAGGAAAGAAGCTCGTGTGAGTCCTGGACACAAGCTCAGGGCCTGTGGGGCTAGAATTCCAAGCCATGGATCCCTTATCCAGATTGGCTCTCTAAAGCAGCCTTCCTCAATCTGTTGAGAAGGATGCTCCACTCACCCCCTCTTTTCCCTCTTTCAATCTGTTACAGATCACTACTTCTTTTAATATAACAAAAATGAGTTCCTAGAGAATAAGACAGAAAGGAAGCAGACTCAGGGGTACAGAGCACAAGCTAGTCACCAGTGGGGAAGGGCAGAGGGGAAGGGCAATAGCGGGGAAGGAGGAGGAAAAGGGTTATTATGGAATTATGTGAAATCATGTATGTGAACCTTTTGAAAATTATAAAGCAGTACAGAATTTAAAGAATCTTTCATTCAATTAAAAAATGAATTACTAGAAAAGTGAGATAAAATACATATAAAATTCAAGTATATATTTTTTATTATTAGATTCATTTATTTCTAGATTGTTAGATATAAAATTATTTTCAATAAATATATCAGAACAAACATAAAAGAGGGAAAAAAACTACAAAAATTGAGCATATTGTTCTTTAAAGTGTGTGTATAAATGATCGACCTTATAACTCTTGGTTTTTCCAACATCATAAATAAAAATTTTGAATGAAATAGGATTACCCCATTAGGTGCTATATGCTCACTTTAAGTAGGACCACTAATATCAATATTTCAGGGTTTTAATAAGACAAATGAGCTTGCTTACTCACTCTTCAATCTTGGTCAGACTGATAATCACACATCACTTGTAGGGAGCAAGGTATATATTTAACTGTTTCTGTGCTTTATTTTATTAATACTCAGAGTAGGGAAACTAGTCTCACAGAGTTATTTTGACAGAACAGAAGAAGATATTTCAGAGTAATTTGAGCAGGCTTAGGTTTCTCATTTTTAAATTTTATACAAAATAGAGCGAAGTTCCTCCTCAGTCCTTCATCAATAGCCAGTTGGAATGACTTATCCTCTGGAATCATAATGAAATTTAAATATCTTCCTATGAAAGATTTCAGATCCACAAATTTTCTGTTTAGTTCAGCTGGCTTTTGTAGCAAAACTTTTGAAGGAAGCAGTATGCTGATTTACATTCTGGCATCAGTTCCTTAAGCAGGGTAACTAACCCAGAATGCTTTCCAGTCATTGCAGCTGTGGCATCAGAATATAATCCTACACAAAATCCTAACTCCAGACACATTTATGGACAATGTAATCCTTTATAGTTTTATACAGTTCACAGTTGTGTTCATTAGCCATGAAGTGAGAAAATAAAAGGACTATTTCTTCCTATCAGGGTCATGTTTAAACCATACACATACTAAGAGGATGGCCAGATTAATAGCACTTGTGTATTCATCTACTTTCAATGAAAGATACTTTGCTAGTTTCCTATTTTTCCTGTGAATTAGCCTTCCATATCATTAGTCAGTTCCTGAGTATGTTGAACTATAATTTCACTGGAAAATGGCATTTGAGCTACCTCCTTTGCCACCATATCGCCCAACATTTCTAAAGCAACATCTCTGATAGACTTGCGTTCCTGTCTCGGCAGCTGTATATATGCCTGGTCTTAGCAACCCTAAATACAACATAAAAGAAGCCCGCTAAGCTGCCTATATGTGAACTAGTTAACATCTGCCTTTGTCAGTTTTTAAATTCAATACTCTTTCAAATAATTCTCTTTTCACTTATTGCTTACATATGACATGTAAAAGCCACTTAAGTTTTGATGATTTCATTGCTTCATTAGCTGGTACATTTCTATGGATAATATAGTGTAGTTTTAGCACTTCATCATCAATTATGGCTGCAAATTGAACTGAGTATATAAGGGCCCATACTTCTAAGTAAAACCAGTATGAATCATTTTGGTATTCATTGGTTTACTACTACTAACATTTTGAAATATGTCTTTTCCTGAAAAAAAAAAAAAAGTCCTGTAAAACTTGTTTCCTAATCAGTAAATTAGAGTTAAAAAATAAATGATATAAAGTTTGCTGCTAAGTCACTTCAGTCGTGTCTGACTCTGTGAGACCCCGTAGATGGCAGCCCTCCAGGCTCCCCTGTCCCTGGGATTCTCCATGAAAGAACACGAGTGGGTTGCCATTTCCTTCTCCAATGCATAGAAGTGAAAAGTGAAAGTGAAGTCGCTCAGTCGTGTCTGACTCTTCGCGACCCCATGGACTGCAGCCCACCAGGCTCCTCCATCCATGGGATTTTCCAGGCAAGAGTACTAGAGTGGGGTGCAATCGCCTTCTCTGGATATAAAGTTTACTTCCATAGAATTACTATTGTTAAAATAGCTGTACTACCCAAGGCAACCTCAGATTTAATGTAATCTTTATCAAATTACCCATGACATTTTTCACAGAACTAGAACAAATAATCCTAAAATTTACATGGAACCATAAAAGACTCAGAATTGCCAAAGCAATCCTGAGGAAAAAGAACAAAGCAGGAGGCATAGCCCTCCCAACTTCAGACAATAGTACAAAGCTACAGTAATCAAAACACTTGGTAGTAGCACAAAGACAGACATATGGATCAATGGAACAGAATAGAGAGACCAGAAATAAACCCACACACCTATGATCAATTACTCTTCTACAAAGGAGGCAAGAATATGCACTGGGGAAAAGCCAGTTCTTCAGCAAGTGGTGCTGGGAAAGTTGGACAGCTGCATGTCAGTCAACGAAGTTAGAACACCCTCTCACCATAAACAAAAATAAACTCAAAATGGCTTAAAAACTTAAACATAAGACATGACACCACAAAACTCCTAGAGGAGATAATAGGCAAAACATTCTCTGACATGAATTGTACCAGTGTTTTCTTAGGCCAGTCACCCAAGGCAATAGAAATAAAAACAAAAATAAACTAATGGGACCTAATCAAACTTATAAGCTTTTGCACAGCAAAGGAGACCATAAAAGACAAAAAGATTACTTATAGGATGGGAGAAAATATTTGCAAACAATGCAAGGCATAATTTCCAAAATATACAAACAGCTCATATGAAATACAACCCAATTAAAAAACGGACGTAAGACCTAAAAACACATTTCTCCAAAAAAGACATACAAATGGCCAATAGGCACATGAAAATATGCTCAGCGTCACTAATTATTACAGAAATGCAAATTAAAACTACAATCAGGTACCACCTTACACAAGTCAGAATGGCCATCGTTAAAAAGTCTACAAATAACAAATGCCGGAGAGGATGTGGAGAAAAGAAAACCCTTCTATACTGTTGGTAGAACCTAAGTTGGTACAGCCCCTGCTGAGAACAATGCGGAGGTTCCTCAGAAAACTAAAAACAGAATTACCATATGATCCAGCAATTCTACTCCTGGGCCAAATATCCAGACAAAACTCGAATCCAAAAAGATATATGCACCCCTATGTTCACAGCAGCACTATTCACAATAGCCAAGGCGTGGAAACAATCTACATGTCCATCAACAGATAAATGGGTAATGAAGACGTGGTACATATATACAGTGGAATAACACTCAGCCATAAAAAAGAACAGAATGACATGGATGGACCTAGAGATAATGACACTGAAGGAAGTAAGTCTGAAGAGAAAGACAAATACCATATGATATCACTTATGTGTGGAATCTAAAATATGACACAAATGAACATATATATGAAACAGAAACAGATTCATGTCATGGAGAACACACTTGTGGTTGCCAAGGGGGAGGGGCGTGGAGAAGGGATGGAGTGGGAGGTTAAGGTTAGCAGATATAGGCTGTTGTATATGGATAGAAAAACAAGGTCCTACTTTATAGCATAGGGAACTATTCAGTATCCTATGATAAACCATAATGGAAAAGAATCTTAAAAAATGTATATTTATGTATAACTGAATCACAATGCTTTACAGCAGAAATTAACACAACATTGTGAATCAACTATAATTAAAGTTTACTTCCCTTTAGCTATTGGGTCAAAATATACTTTTTAATTTAAAAATATTTTAATATATTTATTATATATAAATATATGCATTTATATAAACATAAATACAACAGCTGATTTAATCTAAATGAACATAATCAATTAATATAAATATAAATACTTATATTTTATTCACTTTTGGCTTATAGGTAACTAATCTTAAAATAACATGTTGACACTAGTGAATATAATAAAAAAGTAGACCCATAGATACCGAGAGTGAACTACTGGTTACCAGTAAGGAAAGGAAAGAGTGGGGGGGGGGGCGGAGTAAGAAGTACAAGCTGTTAGATACAAAATAAGCTTACAAAGATATACCATACAACATGGGGAATATAACCAATATTTTATAATAACCATAAATGTGTTATAGTCTTTAAAACTTGTGAATCACTATTCAGAAAACTAAGATCATAGCATCTGGTCCCATCACTTCATGGCAGATAGATGGGGAAACTGTGGAAACAGTGTCAGACTTTATTTTGGGGGGCTCCAAAATCACTGCAGATGGTGACTGCAGCCATGAAATTAAAAGATGCTTACTCCTTGGAAAGAAAGTTATGACCAACCTAGGTAGCATATTCAAAAGCAGGGACATTACTTTGCCAACAAAGGTCCGTCTAGTCAAGGCTATGGTTTTTCCTGTGGTCATGTATGGATGTGAAAGTTGGACTGTGAAGAAAGCTGAGCACTGAAGAATTGATGCTTTTGAACTGCGGTGTTGGAGAAGACTCTTGAGAGTCCCTTGGACCGCAAGGAGATTCAGCCAGTCCATCCTAAGGGAGATCAGTCCTGGGTGTTCTTTGGAAGGACTGATGCTAAAGCTGAAACTCCAGTACTTTGGCCACCTCACGTGAAGAGTTGACTCATTGGAAAAGACTGTGATGCTGGGAGGGATTGGGGGCAGGAGGAGAAGGGGACGACAGAGGATGAGATGGCTGGATGGCATCACTGACTCGATGGATGTGAGTCTGAGTGAACTCTGGTAGTTGGTGATGGACAAGGAGGCCTGGCTTGCTGCAGTTCATGGGGTAGCAGAGAGTTGGACATGACTGAGCGGCTGAACTGAACTGAATTGATATTGTACACCTGTAACTTATATGACATTGAACAACTATACTTCAATAAAAATTTTTTAGATATCATATGCTGAGAAGTGGTGCTACTGTCCTTGATAGTCTGCAGTCTATACTGTATGCGATTCACTCCTCAAATTTCAAACACATCCTAACTTGTCCACACTCTGTTTAATGAGATGATGCAGAAATATCAGATTGGTTTAGAAGTTTATAAACGCTTCCTCTTAAGTTCTGTATTTATCCCATATGACTCAGTGACAGTTTGTGGACTAACTAGTCCATGGATCATCCCGTGAATAGCACTGCTCTGAAACCTAGGCTTACGACAGGCCTCCTCTTGCCTGAGTTTAAGGGGTGCACTACTCTTGAATTATAAGCTTGAATTTTTAGCTGCCTCCTGGATATATTTGCATGGATAATGACAATAGTAAAGTATTATTAAGCTATCATTAAAACTACCCCATATTGGGAACTTAGCATGTGCCAGGAATACAACAGTAAGAGGTTTCCAGCTTTTCTGACCTTAAATTCTAGTGAGAGAAATGGATATTTAATTCTCACATCCCTTTGGAAATTTGTCTTACTTTCATTTTACAGATAAGGAAATTAAAGTTTATAGAGGTTAGTTAATATGTCTGAGGACTCAGAACTATTAAGAGGTGCATCAGGGACACAAAACCAGGTCTTACTGGCTGAACCCATGGTGATTCAGACCTGCAGTGTCGCTAGCAGTAGCCTCTATGTCTTTAGTCTCTTCCCAGGAGTACGTTTAGTCTCTTCCCTAGACTTTAGCCAGTTGGGTGTTTATTCCTCAAACATGAGTCATAGTAAACTATCTCCCTTCTTAGTTAACTTATACTTCATAATATCAAGATAAGCTCTCACCAAGCAGTCACTGTGATCTCATAGCATTTTATATTTGGAAAGTTGATCATAAATGTTTTCTTTTAAAAAAAAACAGCAACGAAAAACATTTATTCTATAAATGTCCATCAGAATTGTGCATAGTCTCTACTTGTAGAAAGTTGTGCAAATGTGGTACATAAGAAATAAAGTGATATAGGAGAACACCATCAGTACTTTTCCTGCTGTGGTATGACCATACACAATAAAATCACACCAGTTTTGTTTCATCCACATCAATTTTGATTCTGATTGTAATTTTGTCTGACTGATTTAATTACTACTGAATGCAGCTTTAAATATTAAGCTCTAGTGATGATATAATGTAGCAGAGACTGGCTAATTGTTCACTATGCTATTTTTATTTCTCTCCCGGGTCCAGCAGATGCTCTTTCAGGGAGTTGAGACCATGTGGCTAAGTTCTGGCCAATAGGAAGCAGACAGAAGTCAGGAAGCCCACTTTTGGATGTAACCCATAATACCTTTCCCCTGAGTTCTCCAGGTTCTCTTCCTTCCCCTTTCTGCTGGACAGAACCCAGAGGAGTCAACAGAGGACACTGGATGTAAGAAACTTGGGTCTTTGAAAGACAGTATGGAGGAGAAAACCCAACCCCTCCTCAGCCTACACTGGACTATGCTGTGACATGTTTGCAAATTAAACTTACTGTATTAAGCTCCTGATCATTTTGGGTAAAAGTAGTGACTAATGTGTGGGCTTCCCTGATGGCTCAGAGGGTAAAAGAATACGACTGCAATGCGGGAGACCTGGGTTTGATCCCTGGGTCAGGACGATCCCCTGGAGGAGGGCCTGGTAACCCACTCCAGTATTCTTGCCTGGAGAATTCCACGGACAGAGGAGCCTGATGGGCTACAGTCCGTGGGGTTGCAAAGAATTGGACACGACTGAGCAACTAAGCACAGCACACAGTAATTAACGTGCATAAATAAGTAGATGAATAAAATGAAAGGGTGCATTAAATACCTAAAATGTGCACTTTCTAACAAGCTCAGTCTGTGGTGAAAAAACAGAATGTTCTCTAAATAGTGATTAGGATTTTCTAATAACAGCCTAGAGCACTTTCCTGTTTGGATTTAGTCAAGCTCAGGTAACAGGGCTATAAATTTATGTGACTAAATATTTAGCAGTCTTGACAAAACTGTGCTTCTGGTAATAGATGGTGTATCAGAATTAAACATTGTTTCTTCCTTACCCTTTAGTTTCATGTGTACAGTTCCACTAGATGATATGCCCTAGTTTAAGTGGCCTTAATTAGTGACCATTTCACTAGCATTTCAGTCATTTCTTTTATCTGTGGTTGCATTGTGTTCCCCAAATTATTTGGGTTTAGAGAATCTCCATAAATTGTATTTAATTTCACAGTTTCACTGATACAGCTTTTTGTTTCACTATTCTCGGTCCTCTGAAACTTTTCTATTTGACTTAGCAGTTTCTTATTAGCATGATTTTATTTGTGACCAACAGAACAGTCCTTAAGACAAACAGAAGTAAAGTAAATGACATTTATATCTTAGGAGAACCAAAGAAATGCATAGTTATCATTTTAGTGGAGTTACAGATTTCTGGTTATTGAAGGAAGAATTATATGAAGTTATGATTTAAACTCAGGAACAGGCTCTACAACACCTGCTCTTTTTGAAAGTTATGGAATCATGTTATGAACACTTAACAGGGTTCAGCCTTCAGGTGACCCTTAGGGTTAAGAAGAAGAATCAGTGGAGTGATCTGGAGAGAAGCTTTCTTGGTGCAATAGGAAAGCTCAGTGCACTGGGGTAAAGCATCACTGTGGTTTGGGTAGACATAATATTTCCTCTCTGGAAAGACTTCTAATTAAATATTAAAAATGATAAGTAAATAAACCCCAGTTATTTACACTTTTAAGTCTAGAACAATCTATGTATATTTAAGTACTACTTGGAGAATTTAAGAATTTGATATATCTAGGTATCTGGAAAATTGTGATTCCAATTTAGAAAAAGTTAATTGGCTGAATTGATTTAGACCTCAGAGGGATAGTATAATTTTACTTGGATTATAAGCAATAATTGGATAAGAAAAGAACTTAATTTTACCCATTTTTATAAATTTAATTTAGTAGACATGTAAGAATTATGTATGATAGGATAATGTTTGTTTGATAACCAGGTAAAGCACAAAAATTAAATGTATTAAATTACTGTTACAATTGTAAATGCTTAAAAGATTATTTAAGTTGTATAAACGCTATGAAAAGTGATTACTGACCTCTTTGGGATTTGTAAATGCAATAATAAGATTTACAAGTTTTAAAATCTTAAGAAAGAACAAAGCTTTTTAGATTATAATTTAAAACATAAAGGAAAACAGAACAGGCTTTGAACAATCTTTTTAGGGCATGAAAGTCACCTCTAGGAATATCATAAATCTCCTATGAACATTTTTCTTCTGTTTTTTTCTATTGTCCTGCAGTTGCTCTTGGCACCAATACTTTCTTTTTCTTTTCATATAAAAATACTATGCCCTTTTAAACTAAAGGAAAAGGTGATACTAAATAATAATTTGTAAAATATTTTGTAGATTGAAAATGAAAATATGCTTTTTTCAAAAATCTCTCATGTGGTCATTTACTAGTATTACAGCTATTCCTATAACACATGCAGAAACCTCCCTCTCATGCCATAAAAGCAACGGTAGTAGCAATGACCCATGAAAACAACATCAAAATGGTACAGAATCCACTCTTCTGCATGAGTAAGGCAAAAGAACAATAAACATGTGGCTGAATGATTCTTTTTAATCCTTGGATTCTTTGAGTTGCTTCGTCCTGAGATAATGGTTTTCAATCTCTTTTATATAAACGTTGCAAGTGACAGAAGACGATCGTTCCTAATCCAAACATCCTTGACACTGAGATGTCCAGTGTGGGGTTTCTGAGTCCATCTGGAGCAGAGAGGCTCTAACAGAACTCTGCAAGCCCTCAATCATCTGTAGACGCTCTGAGGGGACAGGCTGGGGCTCCCTTCTTCAGCCAGAGTGGATTCACTTCTATTTCTTTTACAGACTGGAAGTTTGGTCAGATTTCATTTGGAGAGTATCTTCCACAGCTTCGCAGATTTTGAAAATCACTGGGCCACAGTGTGCTTTTTCTAGAAACAGTGGCAGCACTGTGTGAGTGAATACACATTATCCTAAAGATGGCAAGTCCCAGCAGGAAAAATAGAAATTACATGAGGAGATGATTGTGGGACCACTGATCTGTTTTTCTAAAAAGTAAAGAACTTCACAAACACTGATCTGGGGAGGTTACTAGACCTTTAGCCAAACTGTGGGGGAACCCGTTTATTTACTTATTTCATTTAGAAAAGGGATCATTTCGTTTTGCTTGTTTAATTAAAGACGCTCCCATGCTTTTATTCAGAAATCTCTCTCATTTTATTTGGCACCAAGGATGAGCTATACCACCATGAACCTGCAGGTTAGCTGAGGTTACTAATGTGGCAGAACAAACGCTTTTATGCCTTCTTTCCTAGAACTCAACTACTACTGAGGCTAAAGTAACAAAAGAGAGCTTTTAAAAATTTAACTCAAAACAGGGAGGGAGATAGAGACTCAGAATAAAACACTGACAAACTACTAGCAGGAGGTTTTGGTTTTGCTTGTGTGTGTGTGTGTGTGTGTGTGTCTGTGTGTATGTCTGTGTGTGTGTCTGTGTGTGTGTGTGTGTGTGTGTGTGTGTGTGTGTGTTTGTGTTTATAGAGCTAAAGTTCTTGCTGGTTTTTAGATGCTTTATTTTGTGGTCCTGCAGTCAGACTATCATGGGGTCTCTGATGCTACCCTGCTCTACCCTCAAAGGCACGAAGGACATTTCCCCCTGCCCCCTGCTCCATTTTATCCATTGGTGGATCCTCTGATGGCTGAAAATGACCCACAACTCAAGCCAGAGGTTGGATATAAAAGGAGGCAAAGCAGGGAATGAAATAGAAAGGTTAAAGATGACTAAGGGCAGGTGTTTAAGGGGGAAGAAGACATAAGGGGGAGGGTCACAGGGTAATAAGTGGTGATCTGAGTCACGTGACATGCCCAGGCCTCTAGGATCATGACCTTGTGGCTAAGGATTTCCAATTACAAATTCCAAAACCTCCTCCTCCTTAACTGGAGGATCCAGTTAAGGAGGATCCTTCCAGCGAAGAACTGAGTGAACATTCTTCAGGATTCCAAGTAAGTAAGACTACTGCTTAACACTCAAGTGGTATTTTGGGGAAAATTTGAACCATAAGCTTAAGATCTGGCAGAAATGCAGGCATGATTCCCCTCTCTGGGCTCTTATTTCATTGTTAAAAAATCACAATGACATGGAAATTTAGGGACACTAAGAGTCCAGCTGAAAGGATTATATGGTCTCTTATTTTCCTTTTGAAATTCAAGGCTAAGTAATATTTATGGCATCTGGTCCCATCACTTCATGGCAAATAGACAGGGAAACAATGGAAACTGTGACAGACTTGATTTTCTTGGGCTCCAAAATCACTGCAGATGGTGGCTTCAGCCATGAAATTAAAAGATGCTTGCTCCTTGGAAGAAAAGCTATGACAAACCTAGACAGCATATTAAAAAGCAGAGACATTACTTTGCCAACAAAGTTCCATCCGTCAAAGCTATTGTTTTTCCAGTAGTCATGTATGCATATGAGAAAGTGAAGTCGCTCAGTCGTGTCCGACTCTTTGCAACCCCATGGACTGTAGCCTATCACGCTCCTTTGTCCATGAGATTTTCCAGGCAAGAGGCGTACTGGAGTGGGTTGCCATTTCCTTCTCCAGAGGATCTTCCCAACCCAGGGTCTCCGGCATTGTAGGCAGACGCTTTACCATCTAAGCCACCAGGGAAGACTTATGCATAGGAGCGTTGGACGTAAAGAAAGCTGAAGGCCGAAGAATTGATGCTTTTGAACTATGGTGTTGGAGAAGACACTTGGGAGTCCCTTGACTGCAGGGAGATCCAATCAGTCAATCCTATGGGAAATCAATCCTGAATATTCATTGGAAGGACTGAGGCTGAAGCTGAAACTCAAATACTTTGGCCACCCAATGAGAAGAACTGACTCATTTGAAAAGACCCTGATGCTGGGAAAGATTGAAGGCAGGAGGAGAAGGGGACAACAGAAGATAAGATGGCTGGATGTCATCACAGACTCGATGGATGTGAGTTAGAGTGAACTCTGGGAGTTGGTGATGGACAGGGAGGCCTGGTGTGCTGCGATTCATGGGGTCGCAAAGAGTCGGACATGACTGAGCGACTGAAATGAACTGAAATGAACTGAACTGAACCGAATGGAGCAACAGACACAGAGAATAGACTTATGGACATGGGGAGAGGGGAGGAGAGGGTGAGATGTATGGAAAGAGCAACATGGAAACTTACATTACCAAGTGTAAGATAGATAGCCAATGGGAATTTGCTGTATGTCTCAGGAAACTCAAACAGGGGTTCTGTATCAACCTAGAGGAGGGGGAGGGAAATGGGACAGAGGTTCAGAAGGGAGGGGATATATGTATATTTATGGCTGATTCATGTTGTGGTTTGATAGAAAACAGCAAAAGTCTGTAAGCAATTATCCTTCAATAAAAAAAAGTAAATGAAATAAAAAGTCTGCTCCTTCCAGATCCATGCCCCCCCCCCCCAGTCATCCTTGTTTGTTCTGTTTACATGCCTCCCCCTTCTAGCTTCCAAGACTCTGAAGAAAGCCTTTATTCACTCACTGGGCACCTGTGCAGAGCCTTGAGGCGTGGGTGGCTGCTGTCAGGACACAAATCCATTGCTCAACATTCATTCCAAATGGGACTTCACTTCTGGCAAAGTCCATACGGCCTGACCATATGTATGGGTGTCTTGATAGTAAACATATTTTTAAAAACAAATATGTGAGCATCGTTTTCTTTCCTTAGCTGTCTTATGTTACAGTCATAGCAGGTGGCATAATGGTGGCATCTAGTTCAAAAATAATGCTGTTGCCTTTTTTTCTCTTTGAGGTTGTTATGTATTTGCTTTGATGGTGGCTTGCTAAGGAGGGTATTGTTGAAAAACAATGACTTTCAAGTCAGGGAGAGGTGGCTCTAAATTCTAGCTTGATCATTCACTTGTTAAAAAATATGTATGTAAGTGTTGGGATAAAGCAATGAATAAAACAAGGACTACTCCCCTCAAAGAGTATTTGAGGGGAATGAGATAGACATTAAACAAGATAAATGAGAAAAAATACAGTATGTAAGCTGGTGAAAAGTGCTAAGGAGACAAAGCAGGGGAGGGGATAGAAAATGTTAAAACTAACTAGTAGGGGGCAGGTGGGGGCAGGATGGATTAGGAGTTTGGGATTAGCAAATGCAAACTATTGTATACATGTATAACTGAATCACTTTTCTGCACACCATAAACAAACACAACATTGTAAATCAATTCTGTATTGATAAAGTAGTATTTTAAAAAAACTGTGTAGTCACAAATACTGTATATTAATGCATAAGTATGGATTCTAGAAAGACGGTACTGATGAACCTGTTTGCAGGGCAGCAGTGGAGATGCAGACGCGGAGAACAGACTTGTGGGCACAGTGTGGGAGGGAGAGAGAGGGACGAACTGAGAGAGTCACGTGCAAACATATACACGCCGTATGTAAAACAGATAGCCAGTGGGAATTTTCTGTGTTACACGGGGAACTCACCCAGTGCTCCGTGACAACCTAGAGGGGTGGGATGGGGTGGGAGATGGGAGGGAGGATCAGGAGAGAGGGGAAACGTGTGTGCCTGTGGCTGAGTCATGTTGCTGTGTGGCAGAGACCAGCACAGTGTGGTAAAGCAATTATCTTCTAATTTATAAAAAAGTAACCATTAAAAAAAAAAACAACTGTCTAGTCAGGAAATATTTAACTGAGAAAATACCATTTGAGACCGATTTGAAGGAGGTGAGACATTGGATGTGTATGCGTTAGTTTGTGTGATACTAGCAAAGTGAAAGCGAAAGTTGCTCAGTTGTGTCTGACTCTGTGAAATCCTCCAGGCCAGAATCCTGTGGTGGGTAGCCATTCCCTTCTCCAGGGGATCTTCCCAACCCAGGGATCAAACCCAGGTCTCCCTCACTGCAGGAGGATTCTTTACCAGCTGAGCCGTGAGGGAAGCCCAAGAGTACTGGAGAGGGTAGCCTATCCCTTCTCCAGGGGATCTTCCCGACCCAGGAATCGAACCAGGGTCTCCTGCATTGCAGGCAGATTCTTTACCAGCTGAGCTACCAGGGAAGCCCAATATTAGTGACTATTAGATATTAGTAAAAGTTACCTAAATGTCCACATACTTGATTTCCTCAGCTCTGAAATGGGAACAAAAGCTACCTGGTTGATTTGTTGAGGATCTGGCCTGGCGGTTGATTAGGAGCATGACAACAGCTATTATTACTGTATCCATCATCATCACCATCACCAGCAGCAGCATAGTCATTATAAATAGCCACTTGCTGGAACTAGAAATAGGTTATTTATACATTTATTATCCCCAAACGAGCCGGCTAAGGAAACTCGGATGATAGTTTACTTCTGAAGACTGAATGAAGTACTCTAGTGTTGGGAGAGGGTCACGTGGGTTAAGTATTTCTATCAAGCAGAGTCTTGGCAGGAAATAAAAGTCCCCTTCAGTTGGATAATTTGAGGGCAAGAGAGCCTGGGGAGCAGTGCGTTGGGCCAGACTCCCAGGGAACAGAGCAGGTGGAGACGGCTGGTGGAGAGGACCAGGAGGGGTCACAGAACGTATTTTGTAAGGCTGAAGGGCAGGTTAATCCTAATTCCCAGGTTCCACTGGGAGCCTCGTCATCACCATCATTCTCTGTATTGAGAACAAGCAACTTGAGTTCTCTCCTTCATCGCCTGTTCTTTTAATCATATTTGTTGTTCTCCTTTGGGTTCTCTTCTTACCACAGTCAAAGTCCAAGATTTGCTTGGGGGGTTCGAAAGAAAACTAGATGAAATAAAAAATAAAACCCAGTTGTATGTGAAACCAGAGACCGTAGGACAACCCAGCCAATCTCTACCCAGGGTCAGGCACTGGAGACAAGGGTGAAACACTCAGCTTGTTACTCAGCAAAATGAAATAGGCCAGGCCAGAGGGGTCCTGACCAAGAGCACAGGAGTTTTGCCATTTAATATTTTAAAAGAAGTTTAAGCCATAATATTAAGTAGAAGAGTCAGATATGAAACCATGTACAATGTTAGTCATAAAATATATGTATATGAAGTGAAAGTGAAAGTGAAATTCACTCAGTCATGTCCGACTCTTTGTGACCCCATGGCCTATACAGTCCATGGGATTCTCTAGGCCAGAATACTGGAGTGGGTAGCCATTCCCTTCTCCAGATAGTCCCAACCCAGGGATCAAACCCAGGTCTCCCTCACTGCAGGTGGATTCCTTACCAGCTGAGCCACAAGGGAAGCTCAAGAATACGGGAGTGGGTAGCCTATCCCTTCTCCAGAGCATCTTCCCGACCCAGGAATCGGATTCTTTACCAGTTGAGCTATCAGGGAAGCCAATATGCATTGAAACGAGACTAAAAAGAAAGAAACTATTTCCACTATTTGTGTCTGTAGATGATGATGATTTTTTTCTTAACCCCTTTTGCATTTTTCTAGGTTTCATCAATGAACACGGAATTTTTTTTTTAATTTAGAAAGATGGTAATGATGACCCTGTATGCAAGGCAGCAAGAGACACAGATGTAAAGAAAAGACTTTTGGACTCTGTGGGAGAAGGCAAGGGTGGGATGATTTGAGAGAATAGCATTGAAACTTGTATATTACCATATGTAAAATAGATGACCAGAGCTAATTCGATGCATGAAGCAGGGCACCCAAAGCTGGTGCTCTGGGACAATGCAGAGGGATGGGGTGGGGAGGAAGGTGGGAGGGAGTTCAGGATGGGGGGACACGTGTGTACCTGTGGGTGATTCATGTCGATGTATGGCAAAAACCACCACAACATTGTAAAGAAATTATCCTCTGATTAAAATAAATTAAAACAAAAAAAATAAATAAATTAAAACAAACAAAAATCAGTGAGCTATTTTTCTTTAGATATTTCTCTTTCTAATCAAGAGAAAATTGTTTCCTGTAATTCACATCTCTGCTTAAAACTTCAATAATAGTTACAACCTTCATTTTTGGAAAATTTTCATCTCAGATTATTAAAGAAAGAGACTCACTAAGCTGATTATTTTCCTTTTTTAAGATTATTATTTTACAAATTATTTTTTAAAAAACCATGCTAAGTAGTTTAAATATTTCCTCTATACTGGTTTAATCTGTTTAGTGCTTATAATAGTGGTGTTAGTCACTCAGTTGTGTCGACTCTTTGTGACCCCATGGATTATAGTCCACCAGGCTCCTCTGTCCATGGAATTCTCCAGGCAAGAATACTGGAGTGGGTTACCATTCCCTTCTCTGAGTTAGTGCATATATCTAATACAAAGGTATACTTTGGGAGCTTCAGTCCACGGATTTCAAATTCATCTTCACCAGCTACTAAAATTCTTAGGCTGTAGATTTTTATTTTACAATTTTATAACTTTCTATTGCAGATTTACAGTAGATGATTGTAAGACATTAAATATAATTTAATTGATAATCATTTCCTTATACTGTGTTAGCTACAGAGTGGATCTAGAGAGCTTGCTGTTTTAATTTTTTTTCTTTACTTCGCACTAATTCTGTTCAGGTCAACAAACTATTTCTGAGCAGCTGGCAGTGTTCCTGGCACTAAGTTAGGTGTTGGGGATACAGAGAAGAAAAGACAAGCTGCCTGCTCTTACAGAGAAGCAGCAATGAAGACGGACGTGCAAGGAGATGATTTCAGTCCCGCGTGGCGAGTGCAAGTGGTGTTCAGGACAGTACATCTTCAGCGGAACTGTGCTCCCCTTCTAAGGGGACCACCTTCTTGCAAGTTGCCAAGAATCTGCAAGTTGTCTTTGGCAGTGGAATGCAGAAGGTAGACAGCAAAGAATAAAACTATCCTAAAGAAATTTGGGTTGCATTTTGAAAAACGTAGAATGCTCTGGAGATGGGCTGTTTTGGTGCTGGCTGAACGATGGCAGGTGGTGAGCAGTAGCGCACAGGATGCAGGTGGAGCTGGTACTCAGGTGGGATGTCCTGGTTAGGTCAAAGGCAGATCATAGTGGGGTCTGCTCTACTTGGTTGGGGCTTGTGTTGTACCAGTTACTAAGCATTTTGACTACCTTCCCTGCATGGAAGATTTATGTGTACCCTGAATAGCTATGTCAGGGGACAGATACTTTTTTCATTGTTCTCTTAAAACTGTTTACGTTTAGGCACTGAGCATAAATTCTTATAATGGAATGATGTGGTAATTTTTAGCCAGTATGACTTAATTTGGGGGCTTAGATTTGCAATACTTGATTGCATTAGAATAGTTCAAAAACTGACATCACACACTGCTCTATTTAAAACAGATAACCAACAAGGACCAGCGCAGGGAACTCTGCTGAATACTCTGTAACAACCTAAATGGGAAACAAATTTGAAAATGAATAGATCCATGTATATGTATAATGATCACTTTTCTATTCAATATAAAATAAAAATTTAAAAAATGTGACATGGAAAAGAAAAAAAAAAGAGTAGTTCAACGTGTAGACCATCTTTTTGCAAACAGTCTTCAAGAAAATTTTGGTAAATTTTACCTGGATGTATAACCCAATTTTAATCTTTTTGACATAATTAAATCATTATCCCTAAGCCTGTAAATGCTTTAAAAAAAAACACTTTACTCGTTTATAATCATATGAAGTTTGCCTTAAGAAACTTCTCTTTATTGCTTACAATTAGAGCCCCTAAATATTTTAAAAGCTTCTTTGTCTGGCAAAACGGGAAGTCCAGATTCCAAACCTATGAAAACGTTGCCAGGATGTCCAGCTGTCCCGGCCACTCTTCTAGAATCCTAAAAGCTGTCTGAGATCTGGAGGAGATCTGAAACAACTGGGGCTCAAAGTGCCGTGGAAATTACAGATTGGCCACACTTGACTCTGGTTTCATCCTGTTACAATTACTGTAAACCATTCCTGTCAGCCGAAGGCTGAAGTCTCAGCTGACTTTCTACAGACGCAAACCATAGTAATGACTTTTTCTGCCAATTCTCCATCCTAAGTTAATAAGTGAGAACTTTTAGGGCCCCTGGGGTAGTATTCTCTATTTAGGAGTTAAAATGGCTTTTTATCTGCCACCTCTGCCTGGCCTCCCCCACCCCCATTCCTCTCTTCCTAGAACAAAGATTTAGACCACCAGGATTGCAGTACTAGTTACAATATCAACACTGATAAGAAACTTAATTAGCAGAAGGGGAAAATGTAGTAGTAAAGATGAAAGGAAAGCCTCCAAGCTTTGGAAATGCTTAGGTAATAGCTAATATTTGTAAAGCCATCCAGTTTACTCAGCTGCTTGACATGCATAACCACCTTATTTAATCCTTGCACCAGTCCTGAGGGTGATTGCTAATCTCATCTTTACAGGTAAGGTAAAATGGAGCAGTTAAATCCAACCAGTGGCAGTCATCGTCCCCTCAGACCCAACTCCCTTGATCATGACACACTTTATGTGGAACCACAGCTGCCTCATGGACAGTGGGCACCATGAGGAAGCCAACCCAGCTTTATCCAAAGGAGAACATCCGATCAGACAGAGCATGGAATGTAGAAAGTATGGTGCTGTGAAGAGGTGGGAGAACGTGCAGGCCGATGGGCTCTGAAAATGGTCACCATCACTGAAGTCTGTGTCCTGGCATCAGCCACACAGCATTCACTGACCAGTACCCTTGCAAGGACTAAGGATGGTGATGCACTCTGTGATGAGTATAGCAGAAAGCCACCAGTACTACGGACCTTTATCAGACCCCAGTGGGAGCTGAGGCTGGCAGATTGGGGCCACCCTGACCAGCACTCTGATTTGGGTACTGTCATTAGTGAAACCGTACACTGGACCTTACACACGCAAGGTCAATAATGTCGAAACAAAATAATACACTGAGAACAACCAACTCTGTTTCACAGAGTCCCAGGGAAACCACAGATATAGAAAGAACTTGCTGACAGCCCCATGGACTGAGCATTGCACAGACGCAGGCACGGGGAGGGACTAGAACAAGCACGGCAGGTGGAAAATCCACCCGTGTAACCTATGGACCCTCCCAGATTTGCACATGGAACCTATGAGGAGGCAAGAAGAACAACTGTACCTCTGCAGAGAACTCTTGAAACTTACAAATTACTTTCCACCGATCACTTCCCAGCCCATCCCCCTCTTCCATGATAAATATCCCACTCAACAGGTGATGGGGAGACAGATCTGACTATTGCCTGCTGTCTCCCTGTTTGGCCACCCTGCAATAAAGCCTTTTACTCTCTCTGCAAAACACTGTTGCCTTGGTATTTGGTCTTTCTGTTTCCCAGCAGGCAACAAGTCCACTTGCTTAGTTACATCAGGTAGAGGAAGCAGCTATAGCTGAACCACAGTCGTACAGAGGAAACCCAGGAGACAATCTGACAACGTCTTCTTGCCAAAGCCCAGTGAGAAGTCAGAGGGCACAAGAACCTGGGTGAATCCATCTCTATAGCTCTGCTTTCCAGGGCACAAAGCAGGTTGAGGTGAATGGAAAGTGGATGAAGCGCAGGCAGGGAAAATGGAGAATATCTAAGACAGAGGCAGTTTTAAGACTAATGTCAGGTTATCCTGCCCTTGAAGACTCCGTATCCTGGTAGGAGCTTGAAAGAGGCAAGTGAGACTTCGGGATTCTTCCTTCGTCTTTTCCTCACTAACTCCCACTTCCTTATCTCAAACAGTTGACTATCTGGAAATTGCTAGATGCTTTCAGGGATTGAACATAGAGGTAAATGCAAATTGCTGGTAGTCCACTAGAAGAAATCCATGTTATGGTGATAATGTAGAAGCATTCAACATTCATCCCACTTTCTTTCAAGCATGACTTTTTATACTACAAAGCCTGAAAAGTTAAATAAAAGTGAAAGAAAAACTGCATTTCCCAGATTCTATTGCAGCTAGGTTCTGGATGTGACCTAGATTCAAGCACGCACATGCCCTTGAGGGAAATTAAGAAAGCACAAGTGAACTAGAATCTGTAGCATCTTCTCCGTGACCATGGTCATTGAGCTGCTGGTCTTGGGTGTTCAGAGATGGAGTCCCTGGCATCTATTCTGCTGGTGCAGTTTGCAGCCAAAATGGCGTGGTTCTAGGGCTGGGACAGCCCCCAGATCCTAGTGACTTCCTGATCACAGTGGCTTCCCAGTCATGGCAGTGGTGATATAATTCAAGAGTCAGTGGGTTTTTTGATCACAGATGAGGCAGCAGCTAATTTAGTGGCTTGGCTCTGCTATGTAGTTCAATCTAAATTTTTTTTCTTTCATCCTCCTAACAATTTGGCAAGTCATTTAATAGCCTACAAAAGATTTCTTCCTGCTTAAACTACATTCTGTCTTTGCAATTAAACTTTGATTGCTACAGAAATAAATGAAAATGCAAAGTAGAGAAGGGTAAGCACTGCTACAGTACTATGCAAATCTTGAAAGAATTAGACATTAGGCTTATGTTATGGAGATATAGAGAAAATTTTCCTTCATGGAATCTGAGACCTCTTGACAAACTCATGGAATGAGTTTTCCTTTTCCAGAGAAGCAGATGAAATTAACAGACACTGTGACTATTGTCTATTATACTTAATAAAGCACACGTCTGTGTATCTATTCCCAGAGATGGGCTCCAAGTCTGTATGAGGAAAGAGAAATACTACATGTGTAAATCCCCTGGCAATAGCCCATTTCAATTTTAGAAATCAGACTTGCTTGCTTTTTAAGTGTCTCTTAAAAATTTTTAAAAATTGTTTGTCAGAAACTTCAATAATGCTATTGAAATTAAGTTTCTTCTCTGAGGGAAACAATAAAAGGAATCAGGGCATTTCCCTGTCTACTTCTGTTACTGTTATCTATTGTTGTTGCATAGCAAAATACCCCCAAACTTAGTGACTTAAAATAATGATCATTTTATTGCATATCATGATTATATTGGTCATAAATTTGAACTGGGCTCAGCTAGGTGATTTTTCTGTTCTAAATAACCCTGATGGAGGTGACTTGGTAATATCTAGGTAGTAGAAAGACTGGATTAAAGGGTACAAAATGGCACCTGGTAGGGATGACTGGGAGGTTGGGCTGTCTACCTGAGCACCTATACTTGGCCTCAGAGTAGTCAAAATTCTTACCCACTGAGGTAGGGTGCCAAGAGAAGTCATCCAGTGAACAAGGGAAAGCTGCATGACCGTAACAATCTAGGCTCAGAAGTTATGCAGAAATACTTCTGTTGCTTTTTTTGTCAAAGTAGTCACATATTCATCCATGTTCAAAGAGTGGGGACTTAGATGCTACTTTTAGATGGGAGGAGTGTCAAAACATTTGCAGCAAGGCTTTGGAAATATCCCAATCCCCCTACGTCACTCTACTTTACCTGTGTCTCTAGGAACATCCCCCATTGCTAAGTGAGCCATGACTAGAGTGGTTTAACCACTTGAAGAATCTCACCTTTAAATCAAGGACTAGAAGTAAAAAAGGTATGGGTACTTCCTAACATTGTGTTTAATAGGGAATTAAGAGTGAAGTATTTTAGCTAGCTCGTTGATGTCTTCCCATGTTCATTGCATTAAGTGAGGAGAGAAGCTCACTTTTCACAGTCCTTAGGATGGCATGTATCAAAGCAGAAACTTGGGCACATAAGAGTCAAGTGTAGCTATAGTGATGAGTTAAAAGTACGTTCCCAACATCAAGACCAAAGCCCAGCTTCTATAACTGGGTCATAACATCAAAGCAGATTGAGTATCAGTATCTATTTCAGTCTGTGTCACCTGAGTAAGATTATTTTCATATCCTCCTAGGTAACTACAAGGTTTCAGAACCCAACAAGGCTCAGCATGGTGTTGGGTACTTTGCTTCTGGGCCAGGACACAGGGTTATTCAGCAAGCTGTTGATTCTCAATAGTCAACACTGATGAACATACATTTGTTGAGTAGATACTTTGCGCCAGGCACTGCGGGTTCGAGGGTAGATGTAGAGGATCAGATATTGTCTTTGCCCTGCAGGGGCTCAAGTCTAATGAAGGAGACAGATGAGCAAACAAATAACCACAATACCATGTGAAAAAAATCATATAATTTAATTCAGGGCTAAATGGATGAGGAGTACAGAGAAAGGAGTAATCAGTTTTAAAGCCTGACATAAAAGCTAACATTTCAGGTAAGTGTTTTTTAGGTAGAGAAGGTAGAAAGAGCCTCTTGGATAGAAGAATCACCCTGTGAATAGTGTGGACTGTGTTATAGTACATGCTGTTTACAGGGAATACCGAAGAATTGATGCTTTTGAATTGTGGTGCTGGAGAAGACTCTTGAGAATTTCTTGGACAGCAAGGAGATCTAACCAATCATTCCTAAAGGAAATCAACCCTGAAGATACATTGAGGGGACTGATGCTAATAGCTAAAGCTCCAATACTTTGGCCACCTCATGGGAAGTGCCAACTCACTGGAAAAGACCCTGATGCCAGGAAAGATTGAGGACAGGAGGAGAAGAGGGCAACAGAGGATGAGATGGGCGTATGGCATCACAAACTCAGTGGAGGTGAGTTTGAGCAAACTCCAGGAGATGGTGAGGGACAGGGAGCCTGGCTTGCTGCAGTCCATGAGGTCACATAGAGTCAGATATGACTTAGGGACTGAACAACAGCAACAATTTACAGGGATTAATGGGTAGTCCTTTGAGATTGGAGCATAGATTCTAGGAGTGGAGGCGGGAGTGAGACAAAGCTGGAAGGAAACTTCTGGCTGGATTGTCAAGGTCTGTGTATTTCAGGCTGAGGAGTTGGAAGTTTTACCCATAGAAAATAGAGAAGGATGCAAGAGGGTGGAAAATGTGGAGAGACACAAAAGCAATTCTAGCTGTTTTTAATTAGATAAGCCAAAATTTGTCCCACTCCTTGGAGTTTTGTCATCTTTGATAGTTTGGAAAATCTCCATTTAAGCCAGGCTCCAAATGGAAATTTTAGACTTTCTCTTGTGTTTCTATTTCTTTTAAAGTTTAAAACTCTATAATTGCTGCCATGTTTCATCCGTTTAAGACAAGATTACCTACTAAAAATAATCTGAAAGGCAAAGAGCATGGCTTAGCCAGTTTCTCTGTCATGTCCCTCACTACAAAGTAAAGGCTAGATCAACAGACATACAAAATCCTTTTTGTTCCCGGCAGAAGAATTAAACGATCAACTTTGTGTTGATGGAATTTGTTTTCCTACACGTGGTACAAGCCATCTCTCAGAGGTAGATTAGTCAAATCACGTCTTGAAACCACCCGTACATTTTTGTGCAGCCAGAAGTGAGAGGTGTGGGTGGCAGGGGATTGTGGGTGACTCAGTATATCTGGCATCTTGGTTAGAAATTTCTCTCAGTTGATGGCAGAGGTATTGCTGCCATAATAGGTGCTGCTAATGAACTGCCACCAAATCATTGTGTGTGCTGTTTGAGGTCTGTTTTCAGGTTAGTCAGCCTGTAAGATGATGCAGGTTTTTAGGTTCTTTCCAGTTCATTCAGCAGGGATAGCCTTCCAGACTTGTTCTCCTGCTAGTGCCTTAGGTATCTGACTCAGGTTGCTTGCAGCAAGTCTACCTAGGAGTTTAGATCTTCCAGGTATTGACATAAGCCACTGGACATTTTAAAAATTTTAAATAGCTCAATCACATGTGTAGCAAGACACCCAATGTGTGTTAGTTGCTTAGTCATGTCTGATTCTTTCAGACCCTGTGGACTGTAGCCCACCAAGCTCCTCTGTCCATGGGATCCTCCAGGCAAGAATACTAGAGTGGGTTACCATGCCCTTCTTTAGGGGATCTTTCTGACCCAGAGATCAAACATGAGCCTCCTGCATTACAGGCAGATTCTTTACTGTCCCTGGTGGCTCAGAATCCACCAGGGACAGTGGTGGACCCACTTCCAATGCAAGAGACCCAGGTTCAATCTTTGAGACAAGAAGATCCCCTGGAAAAGGAAATGGCACCCCACTCCAGTACTCTTGCCTTGAGGATCCCATGGACAGAGGTACCTGGTGGGCTACAGTCCATGGGGTCGCAAAGAGTCAGACACAACTGAGCGACTAACACACAGACCCAATGTGGGCGAACACTAATTTTCCTCCCCCAGCCCCCTTTAAGTGCAGCCGCCACACAGATGGGCACTGTTTCAATGACTATGGTGTCTTTCCAGCTGGGGCTCTGCCTAGGTGCCTTGTGCAGGTCTTCTTTGTCTGGGGAAGCTCTACCTGCTTGGCCCTTATTAGTAAGGAACACAGGTATCACTGGGAACAAACAGGCAAACTGGTATAAGGGCGAAGGAGATTCGAAGAAGAGGGAGGGGGCACCAACCGTCTTTCCTCAAGGTTAATATTGTACCTCCAAGGGTTTAAACTGGTCGCATTTCAAGGCCATCAAGCAGGAGGGCACTCAATCCTGAAGAGAAACCAGTGGAGAGGGCAGTCTGGTCTAGTGGTTGAGTTTTCCCCCAGGGCTTGATTGTCATGGGAGAGTTCCACCTGTGGCTGAGGTTACAGACCCTCCTTTCCCAGCCACTCTGTCACTGTTGGTGGCCGTGGGAAAACAACGGAGAGTGAGTGCAAGCTGAAAGAGCTATGCAACTAAAGAGCTATAATATGGAAGTTAGGCCCACTTCTTCATTTTGCACTCATCTTCCTGCTTCCTTCAAAGAAAGTATTACTTATGCCTTTATCATCAAAGCAGAGGCTCTGAGCAGAGTGTCGGGCTGCCTCTTTTTCTTGGGCTGGGGCTTTATAATTTATTTCTTTATCTACCTACTTAACTACCTAAGTACTTATTTTTCAGTACTCTTACAAAGATCTTTATCACATGTGTTCTTAAACACATCTCTACTTGCATTATAGAATGCCCATCACACTGGACCACCTCTCTTTGTAGGAACCTCAGTAATAGCTGCAGAAAAGGCACAACTCCAGTGCGCAACCAAGCATATTCTCTGTGAGGCAATGGGATAGGTATTAAATTGAATAACCCCCTGGAGCTTTTGGCTTATAAAGAAAAAACTCTACAAGGGAAAAAATCTTTCCAGTATTACCTGAGGCTTTGAGTTATTAATTTGAATAGTAAAAGAGGATATATTGTACAACAAAGGGAATAAAGCCAATATTTTATAATAACTATAAATGGAATATCAGCTTTATTTTTTTTGTCTTTCATAGCTTTTATTTTTTATTTTTTAATTTTTTTTTAATTTTAAAATCTTTAATTCTTACATGCATTCCCAAACATGAACCCCCCTCCCACCTCCCTCCCCATAACATCTCTCTGGGTAATCCCCATGCACCAGCCCCAAGCATGCTGTATCCTGCATCAGACATAGACTGGCGATTCAATTCTTACATGATAGTATACATGTTAGAATGCGATTCTCCCAAATCATCCCACCCTCTCCCTCTCCCTCTGAGTCCAAAAGTCCGTTATACACATCTGTGTCTTTTTTGCTGTCTTGCATACAGGGTCGTCATTGCCATCTTTCTAAATTCCATATATATGTGTTAGTATACTGTATTGGTGTTTTTCTTTCTGGCTTACTTCACTCTGTATAATTGGCTCCAGTTTCATCCATCTCATCAGAACTGATTCAAATGAATTCTTTTTAACGGCTGAGGAATATCAGCTTTAAAAATTGTGAATCACTATACTATACACGTGTAACTTACATAAAATTGTACAGCAACTATGCTTCAACTAAAAAGTTTTTCACAGTAAAAAGAAAAAGTGTATACTCTTATTTTGCACCCTGATGGTGTAAAACTACTTAAACCATAAGAAACATTGTAGGATTCAAATGAAAGGAAATGAGATTATTGGAACAAAGATTTTGAAACTCCATGTTCTTAAGCACAGAGGTCTTAAGCATGGATTCTTTCTAAGATGTTGAACAGTTCACATTCAGGAGTTGTATGGGTGGTGTGTTCTCTAAAGAATGTGTATTTTTTATATATGATCCTACACCTCTTAGACTAATAAGTGGATTTTCCCCATTGGTGGGCCAAGAGGAGAAAGACAGCTTTTAATAGGGTGATTTACCTCATATATGACCCTTCTTAGCAACCTCATGGAGATCAAAGGGGCTAAATGGATTTCAAATATTTATTCATGTGTTAAATCCAACTGAAATGCTCAAATTCACTTCTTTCTTTTCATGTAAGTGAAAGGATAGCTAATAATAATAATAAAGACTAGCTTTTATTTAGCACTTATTATGTCAACCTAGACAGCATATTGAAAAGCAGAGACCTTATTTTGCCAGCAAAGGTCCGTCTAGTCAAGGCTATGGTTTTTCCTGTGGTCATGTATGGATGTGAGAGTTGGACTGTGAAGAAGGCTGAGTGCTAGCGATGGAATGAAACACCAACACTGCAGAGTGGTTTGAATCTTTTTACTTTAACTCCTTGCTTCTTACAGCTGCTTTATTTTATATCCTTTGCACAACAATTTGCAGGGCAAGTTGCCAAACACCATAATTCAGCGACTATAAAGTGCGCAGGCGCAGGGCGAGATAACCTTTACCTTAACTTATTTACTGCAGCTAAGACTTTGTTTGGGGGAACTTCCTTATCAACTTAGAATCCGTTTTGTCCCTGGGTCTGTTCCTTTTGAGGAATCAGAGAAACACCCTTGTGTGCAAGAAATGTTCTTTTCCCACGGGAACAAACAGAGGATTCTTAGCTGAACGTCTCGTTTGCAAGAATGTTCAGCCCTGGTTGAGAGTCTTGTTTGCAAGCACTTCTCAACCTTCCTTATACCTATTTCCCTACACTGGGCAGAACATCTCGTTGGCAAGAATGTTCAGCCCTGGTTGAGAGTCTCATTTGCAAGCGCTTCTCAACCTTCCTTATGTACCTTGTTCCCTACAGCTGAGCGCCGAAGAATTGATGCTTTTGAACTGTGGTGTTGGAGAAGACTCTTGAGAGTCCCTTGGACTGCAAGGAGATCCAACCAGTCCGTTCTGAAGGAGATCAGCCCTGGGTGTTCTTTGGAAGGAATGATGCTGAAGCTGAAACTCCAAGTACTTTGGCCACCTCATGTGAAGAGTTGACTCATTGGAAAAGACTCTGATGCTGGGAGGGATTGGGGACAGGAGGAGAAGGGGACGACAGAGGATGAGATGGCTGGCTGGCATCACGGACTCAATGGACTTGAGTCTGAGTGAACTCCGGGAGTTGGTGATGGACAGGGAGGCCTGGCGTGCTGCGACTCATGGGTTTGCAAAGAGTCGGACGCGACTGAGTGACTGAACTGAACTGAACTGATATCAATCACTATGCTAAGGATTTTTCGTGGGCCATCTCACTTAGTTCTACATTAGACTTTACTTTCTAGACATAAAAATTTATTCTCCCAGGGCGCTCTGGACTGGTCCACTGGGATGACCCTGAGGGATGGGATGGGGAGGGAGGTGGGAGGGGGTTTCAGGATGGGGGACACATGAATACCCATGGCTGATTCATGTCAATATGAGGCAAAACCCACTACAATATTGTTAAGTAATTAGCTTCCAGTTAAAATAAATTAATTAATTTAAAAGAAAAAATAATAAAAAGGAACACATTTGAGTCAGTTATAATGAGGTGGATGAACCTAGAACCTATTACACAGAGTGAAGTGAGTCAGAAAGAGAAAAATAAATACTGTGTTCTAACACATACATATGGAATCTAGAAAAACAGTACTGAAGAATTTATTTACAGGGCAACAATGCAGAAACAGACATAGAGAATATACTTACGGACATGGGGAGAGGGAAGGAGAGAGTGAGATGTATGGAAAGAGTAACATGGAAACTTACATTACCATATGTAAAATAGACAGCCAACAGGGATTTGTTGTAGGCTCAGGAAGCTCAAACAGGGGCTCTGTATCAACCTAGAGGGAGGGGATGGGGAGGGAAATGGGAGGGAGGTTCAAAAGGGAGGGGACATATGTATACCTATGGCTGATTCATGTTGAGGTTTGACAGAAAACAGCAAAATTCTGTAAAGCAATTATCCTCCAATAAAAAAATAAATTAATTAAAAACAAACAAAAAAAAAGTTAGTCTCCTAATAGATCAATTGTCACTGATATTTTTTTAAGTGAAACAATTACAAAAAAAATTCAGAAGTCTCCTGAATTACAGAAAGGTCTTTACAAATGCACCAAGATATTAAAATGGAACTACTCCAGACTCATTTTTGGCTGAGGTCCCAAGATTATGGGTGCCAAATACTCCTCCATTTTGAAGTGAGACTGCACAGCCTAGCTATGCAGGACTTGCAAAGGAACTGTGCTGGAATTGGGTATGAAAGTGTTGATGTGGCCAGAAATCTGGAGATTAGAAGATTCTTTCAGAAAGAGGGTTTAAGTGTGAGTCCCACAGCCCCCACTCTCCTCTCACTGGAAGGTGTTGAGAGAGGGGGTCTTCAAGGAGAGATTGATGTTTGCGGTGCATAACAGACCGGGTCTGTTTCCCACCTAAGGAATGTTGAGGGCAATGGTCTCACCCAAGCAGAATCTGGAAGTAGAATAGGGGCTATGGTGTAAGTAGTGACTGTATTCCTAGGACAGGGGGTCCTAATGGGCCAGGAAGAAGAGCCGGAGAGCTGCTATCTTAGATTCTGCCATGAGGAGACACTGCTTAGCAGAGAGATGCTCAAAATATACAGTCCACGGCCACAGGCTGAGTGAGGGGTGCTATCTAGGCAGCTGCAAGTACCCATGGTGAGAAGCCACAGGTGAGAGATCTGTTGTGATGAGGGGTCAGCTGGGTCTCCAAAGAGCCAACTAGGGAACTCACAAGAGACCAGCTTTAAATACTGTTCAAGGCTGAAGAAAGTCAGCATCACACAAGTGCCATTCAGGTAAAATCTTTCCTACCCGCACCCACTGTTTCTCTCCTGACAGAGTTGACTAATGGGCAGGGTGGAGTCAGAGGGTAAGGAGAAATGAGACTGATCAGACCCCTTTCCACAGATACTTCCCACTTACTGCAGGCCTAGATGGGGGAGTGCAGAGCCTTTAACTTTGATTGATGTTTGAAAGGTTTTGTTTGTTGACTGGCTTTAAGCACAATGACCTAGTATGGTAATATTAAATGACCAAACAGAGGCTGTTTTTGATGGAAATGAAGACTTCTATTACTTCAGAATAACCAGAAAAGTTTTACATCCTGTCCTAGATTTTATCCCAAGGGTAAGGAAGAGGTAACCCAAAGAGCAGGTTTGCAAGAGCAGTAATATTAATCTTTAAAATTGGTTTATTTTAGTGTGTCTCCTTTTCTGTTCAATAGTTAGACACAAATACATATTTACAACGAAAGCTTATGATAATTTGCTTCTTTCAGGGTGCAAGGAAGAGGCCTGCTGATATAGCCTTAGGTCACATGCACTTGCTGTAACAATACACATAGAATTAAGGAATCCTGTGGAACTATCTGAGCAGGCAATTAGTCCTTCAGAATGCCAACATTAGAATGCAGAACAGGCTTAAGGAATTGGAAACAGTGGCTTCCAACTGTTTGGGACACAGTGGTAGTTCCAGATATCCCAGGCAGCATGTCTCACTCTAGGACTGACTGTCTGGCCTGCCTAGCTTCTCTGTGGACGTCTTGCATTTGATAGGCTACCGCATCACCATTCAATATACAGCACCCCACTGGGCCTTGTTTCATAGGCACCTGACCTAACCTCCCTTGCTCAAGAACTAACTGTTGGTCCAAACACTTGGGACTCGAGAATTCCGCGGTGCAGGCGTGACAAATACATGAAGACAGAACTGCTTGTAAATTAGGGCACAGTGGGCTTCATGGACTATCTGATGGAATTTTTCACCAAACACCTTCTCTCCTTACCCAAATTCCCACAAACAATATTTGGATAGCAATCAATTATTCTTTTGGACACTTTTATTATTTCTTTTAAATGTTCTGTGTGCCACCATTTCTGTGCACCAATTTTTATCAATAAACATTTATTGAGCATCAACTATATGCAAGTCATTATTCTCCAGAATCTTTATCTTTGATATTCGTTTGTTCTTTCTCCTTCGCCTTCCCTTTTTATAAGTTCCTGCAGATTAAACTGGATCAGCAGATGCCTTCACTTTGCCTGGCCACATAATTCCAAAAATCTTTTGCTCCACCCCATTCAGGGCTGGAATATAGCTCTAAAATGAATCTCTTTTCCATAATATTTCCTGAATCTTTTCTGCTGCAGAACTCTTTAGGAGCCTTTATCTTTGATTTGCCATGTAAAGTTTTTTATAGAAGGCTATACTTTTGTTCCAATTCTCATTAGTCACCCTTAGAACCTGATTTAAATTTTTTTTTATTATTTTATTGCTTGATGGTTGAATTCTTTCGAGGTTCAAAATTAGCTTCTTTCATTTTAGCTGTTTTTGTTTACTCTGGCATATATACATTCAGAAAGAATCTGACATCTTAAGATTCAGAACAATTGTGAGTTTTTCTTACTGAAAATATCCTTTAAATACTTCAGAATAATAACTTCCAAA
Organism: Capra hircus; assembly: GCF_001704415.2. NCBI lineage: Eukaryota > Metazoa > Chordata > Mammalia > Artiodactyla > Bovidae > Capra > Capra hircus. The sequence continues at coordinate 44,143,614 of NC_030812.1, read as the reverse complement.
TTCTAATTTAAAAGCATACCTAGTGAACTACCTTCAATTTTTTACATGTAGGGAAATTACATGTAAGCAATTGACAAAGATATTCAATTCTTTTCAACAAATGTTTGCAGAAAGCCTTGCATATGTCAAAATTTCTATCCTGTCCTAGGATTATGTGATTATAACCATGTCATTCCCTTTCTCAAAAACTTTCAGTGATGAGCCAATACCTAAAAAATTAAAACATTCCACCTGGATATCTCAGTTGAGTTAAGTTGCTTAGTTGTATAAGACTCTTTGTGACCCTATGGAATGCATAGGGTCATGGGAGCCCGTCAGGCCTCCCTGTCCATCAACAACTCCTGGAGTTTCCTCAAACTCACGTCCATTGAGTCGGTGATGCCATCCAGCCATCTCATCCATTGTTGTCCCCTTCTCCTCCCACCTTCAATCTTTCCTAGCATCAGGGAAATGAGTCAGCTCTTCGCATTAGGTGGCCAAAGTATTGGAGTTTCAGCTTCAGCATCAGTCCTTCCAATGAATATTCAGGACTGATTTCTTTAGGATGGACTGGTTTGCTCTCCTTGCAGTCCAAGGGACTCTCAAGAGTCTTCTCCAACACCACAGTTTAAAAGCATCAATTCTTTGGCACTCAGCTTTCTTTATAGTCCAACTCTCACATCCATACATAACTACTGGAAAAATCATAGCTTTGACTAGACAGACCTTTGTTGGCAAAGTAATGTCTCTGCTTTTGAATATGCTCTCTAGGTTGGTCATAGCTTTTCTTCCAAGGAGCAAGCATCTTTTAATTTCATGGCTGCAGTCACCATCTGCATTGATTTTAGAGCCCCCCAAAATAAAGTCTGTCACTGTTTCCACTGTTTCCCCATCTATCTGCCATGGTGATGGGACAAGATGCCATGATCTTAGTTATCTGAATGTTGAGTTTTAAGCCAACTTTTTCATTCTCCTCTTTCACTTTCATCAAGAGGCTCTTTAGTTCTTCTTTGCTTTCTGCCATAAGGGTGGTGTCATCTGCATATCTGAGGTTATTGATATTTCTCCTAGAAATCTGGATATTCAAGGCCCAAATATCAGGCTCCAAACTTCTTTTCCAGATTTTTTTTCCCAAGCATTATTGAGATATAATTGACATATATTGTGTAGGCTTAAGATGTACAATGTGATATATGATACACTTTTGTATTGTGAAATGATACCATAGTAAGCTTAGTTAACACCTTCATCACCTCACATAATTACCATTTCTTTCTCTCTTTTTTTGGTGAGTATATTTGAGTTCTCTTCTCTTAGTAACATTTATATAATATTGTTATAATGTATATAATATATTGTTAAATATAGTTGCCGTGATACTCATTAGATCTCCAAAACTCTGACTGGTGGAAATTGGGACTTCCCCCAGGGTCATATGACAGGCCTGGCTGCTAGGTATGCTGGGAAACTGATGTGTGGTTTCTATCTTGGGACCGTGAAACTCACAATGAGGGCAATGTCCATATAGTTAGGGGGTACACAAAGACAGTCAGAGAATGCAAAATGTCCAGGGTAGCTTCTCCCAGAGCCTGAACACTGGCCAACCAGCCCCACAGGGTCCTCCCTCTGACCCTCATCACACATAGTCCCCTCCTTAGCCCAACCACACTGGTGCCCATCCCCACCTCAGGGTCTGGAACATTCTCCTTCCACTTCTCCAGCCAGGCCTCAACCTAAACGCCACTTCCTAAGGTGGCACTTGACAACCCCAGTCTTTCCACCACTGCCAAACCCAAGACTCTAAGCACTGAAAACACTGCAAAGATGATTCACCACGGCCCTTACCCCATCTAAATACAAGATTATAAACATCTTTCCAGGTTCAGCAAAGCAACAATTTACTTACTCAGACCCTGTGACTCCAGTTTATCCCAGCCGTGAGTGCTCAGAGGCATCTTCCAAGCAGACCTAGGACTCGTCCCCAGAGCAATGTTCTAGGGTAGAAATGATCCACGTTGTCGAATCTGTCTGTGATGTATGAGTCACTGTGCAGGCTGTGTGTGTAGCACCTTCGAACAGTCTTTCTCTCGCTCCTCAGTTAGAACCCTCTTGGACCCCAGCATTTAAAAAGCATCAGGTGTTGACAGCATAGTTGACTGAACTTTGATATGGATGGCATTCTTAAAGGGGCTGACTCTAGACCAGCTTGGATGCTGAAGGTGATACAGACGCCAGGAGTGGGGAGGACACCCCAGGACTGAGATGTCTGTCTCTCGCTCCAGTTAGACATCTTCTGGATGAACTCCGAGGAGAGTGAAGAAAGTGCTATTTCACATTTTTGCAGTGAGTCATTTCCCCACGCTCAAAAACTGAGCCTAGCTCTTCAGGGAAGGAAGATTGAAATGAGCCCAGCTGAACAGGTGGGCCTCTCAGCTGCAGCGTGCTATCTGAGTGTCTGTGGTGATTACAGGCTGGGCACATGGGAGGCCAGCACCACAGCATCCCTCAGGAACAGGAGAGCCACACTCTAAAGTCTCCTGGGTAAACTGGCCATGCTCTAGCTAGTCTGTCCCTAATAAGGGAACTGTGTTTCTGGCAGAACACGTGCAGTGGGCATGGAGGCCCCCCTCCCTCTGTGTGAGAGGAGTAGGCTGGATGTGAAGAGCATGGAGGGTGGGACCTGGGGAGTGGTGAACACCTGGGGTGATGCCCACAGCCAAGGGTCTCCCCAGTGCTCCCTGCTTTTATCCATTCCACTGCTCGCTCCATCACTAGGGATATTTAAGTGAGCCATGGGTAAACTTGAGAGGGGTGAGCATCAAAGCACAAAAGAAAAATCTCAGCTCCCAAAAGTAAGGCTTGCTTTTTTTTTCTGCCTGTGAGTTTTACATTGATTGGTTGATCAACTGAATAAAGTTAGGTAAAGTGGGAATCATGACAAAAATAAGACACATAGCTTTTGAAAATATTATTTCAACATAAAGCATTCAACTATACAATCGTCTGCTAATACTTTGAACATAGACTTAACAACTGAGGTTCACTCACTTTCCATTACATCTACCACAACCATAGGATAGTTCTTAGGAGTTATAGTTTTAGTGGTTTTGGATGGTTGTTTTTTGTTTGTTTTTTTAAAAACAACAACAACAACTAAATCTACAGTCAATTTTAGTACAAAATCCTTCAGGGTTTTTACCCAGTTCTCTACAGTTGCTTCAATGACACTTGTTTAAAAAGAATTTTTTTTTTAGCATCTCTAATACATGAACCCCACACTTCCAAGTTTCATAGCAAAAACAACCCTATTTTGCCCTCTTATCTCGTTGACTTATGATGATTAAAGCAGCAAAATTCAATAACAAGTACAAACAGCATGAGCAGGTTTGGACATAGACATGCTGATTCCCAGTCAACCAGCACCCCACCTCCAGCAGAGCAGACGTGGCTGGGACAAGAGAGTGGCCAACCCAGCACGTGGTCAGCACATGTGGAGAAATCAGGAAGTCAACGTGGAGAGTTCACTCTGAGGATATTGATCAAGGATCCTTCTTCTAAGTTGTGACGTGGTGCACAGTGGGGTCCTGGCTCACACTGATCTAGGTATTAGATCCAGATCTATACACTCAGTAACAGGGATAGGGGAGGGAAGGGGGGAGGGAGAACTATTTAAACTATTTGCATAAATTCTGTTATCTGCTGTAACAACTTGTAGCAGCTATGTCAGTGCTCCACGCAGATCCTTTTGGATCCCTTTAATGAGTTCTGCATACCTCTAGCTGGGTTTCTGCATATCTTTACTTCTAAAAGGCCTGTACATCACTTTGAGAACTGCCTTGCCCACACATAGTAAACTGGCCGTCTGCCTAGGAGTTTATGTCCACCTGGGTGACCAACAGATGACTGATATGGGCTTATGAAGGACCACCTACGGGCCTCCAGATGGGACAAAACCTGTAGCATACATTACACTCTCGAGCTGCTTTCCTGCAGAGTCAGGCAGGACCTTACCTGAAACTGAGCCTTTGCTTAGACTCCTCTCCTCCCAGTCCTGCTTCTCTTACCCACCTCATGGCCTCTTTATACGGATATTTTCTCAGCACATCACTTGCGCATGAATCCTCATCTCAGAGGCTACTTCTGGGGAAACTGAACTAAAAACGGTGCTATGTGGAAGACAACAGAAGAGTAAACAAGCTTTAATCACTGGTCACAAAGATAAAAATCACATGGATAGTCTCATCTCTGGGCAGTTTGGTTCCCTAGGATCTTCTTTCTGGGTCACAGTCAGAAGCATCCAAAGTTCAAAATGCATGTTCTATATAACTGTACATGTGAGGACTAAGGTTTTTTTTTAAAGTCTGATCTTAACATAATGTTCTCACCTGCTGGCTTATTTTTTCTCTTTTGCTTTTATTTTTTAAATTATAAAAGTATGATAACATATTTACAGGAGACTTAGATACAGAACAAAATTACATATAGTTCTACTATATATTACAGTTACTTTTAAGTAGATGAATTAAGATTTTAGTTGGAGTTTCAGTATCAAACATTTGAAAATTAATAGAATGATATGAAAAGTAGAAGGATATAGGAAACTGAAGAGCACTATGAACCAATTCATTATAATTAAGATTTATACAATTTCACACAACAGTAGGATACAAATTCAATTTCCCCTTGACGATAAACTAGGAGACACTGGAACATATCCAGGGACATAAAACAAGGTACAAAAATTTCATGGTCTAAAGGTATTGAAATCCTACACTCTATTCTCTTATTACTATGAAATTATGTTAGAAATAAATATCAAAAGATATTTGAAAATAAACCACATATTTTCAAGTGCCATGTAACATTTACAAAGAGATATTTTGACTTAGCCGTTGAAAGCCTCAATAAAGTTAGAAGATTGAGGAAACACAGAGGGTGATTACAGAGAAAAAGCATTTAAATGAGAAATTAATATCAAAGATACTTTTAAAATGCCATGTATTTAGAAATTAAACGTCCACTTTTAGATGATGTGTGCACCTAAGAAGCCATAACGAAGAAAACTAGAAAATATTTGTAACAATAAAAAGAGAATTTACCAGAATATGTTGCATGAAACTGAAGCTACTCAATACAACTAAATACAATGTGGAATCTTAAATGAGGTATGAAAACAACTAATGGACACTAACCTGCTGGCTTATTGAGCATCTAAATCCTCAGGTAAGAAAGGTGTTTGAGAATGCCTTCTACCATGGAGAGTACCTATCACTTGTTTATTGAGTAGCACTGGATTCTGTTTACTGTCTCAAAGTAGAAAAGTTTACCACTGGAGCAAAGGAAGTGTTTGAAGAGCAAAATATATATGGAAAACATTAAAGAGAATTGCCTTCATTTCCTATATGCCAGCTTCCATGTTCAGAGACAGAGAGACTAATATTGCCCACTCATAAACAGGGAAAGGGGACAGGCTACACTCAAATGCGAAGTGCTTTCTGAGTGGTCCCTCTTATGTGATCCTTTGGCACTTAGCACTTACAAAATTGCTGTTGTAAGTACCCATTTTCCTCCCTTAGATTGTGAGACTTCTGAGGGCAAAAATGTGTCTGTTTATTCACGGCTATATTCCCAGAACTTGGCACTGAGCAGGTGCTCAATAAATGTATTCTGACTATAAATGGGAGTATAGTGGCCTCCCTGACGGCTCAGACGGTAAAGAATCTGCCTGTGATGCGGGAGACCTGGGTTCAATCCCTAGGTAGGGAAGACCCCCTGGAGAAGGGAATGGCGACCCACTCCAGTATTCTTGGCTGGAGAATTCCATGGACAGAGGAGCCTGGTGGGCTACAGTCAATGGGGTCGCAAAGAGCTGGACGCGACTAAATGACGAACACACACATACATGGGAACCCTGTGAATATGAAGCTAGGTCTCTGGAGGGTGATTATGGCAGTTCATACTCCTTGGAGCTACATAAAGATTAAAGGATTCTGGAGTTTAGGCTGTTCTGCGATTTGGAACAGTGGTCACATACCAGACAAACAGAGTGCTCCAGTTCACTCTTTCTGGTGCTGTTTTCACCTGTTCTTCAGACAAATGTGGGTAAGAAGCCTCAGGGAGAACCCGAGGGAGGTACAGTTTCTTCAGACCTGGGAAATCTGGGGGGAAACTCATTGGTCAGTCTTAGAATGTCTTAGCTTAAAAAAAAAAGAAGAAGAAGCATGGTCTGAAAACTACAAGATTTTGAATGGTAGGCTAGTTTAACAGTCTTGTTTTAATAGAGATTAGCCTCAATGGCACCCCACTTCAGTACTCTTGCCTGGAAAATCCTATGGACGGAGGAGCCTGGTAGGCTGCAGTCCATGGGGTTTCTAAGAGTCAGACACAACTGAGCATCTTCACTTTCACTTTTCACTTTCTTGCATTGGAGACGGAAGCGGCAACCCACTCCAGTGTTCTTGCCTGGAGAATCCCAGGGACGGGGGAGCCTGGTGGGCTGCCGTCTATGGGGTCGCACAGAGTCAGACACGACTGAAGCGACTTAGCAGCAGCAGCAGCAGCAGCCCCTGGTCAGGAGAAAGGAGACTTTGGAAGGACAAGAGAGAGTTCTAGTAAGTTGTCTCTTCCATTGATTTATCTCTACTCTCCAACTACCTGTAAATTAATTGTATCAAATGTTGCTTGAGGACTTCTCAGGTGGCCTAGTGGTTAAGACTCAACTTCCATTGCAGGGGTGAGGGTTTGATCCCTGGTCAGGGAAATTCCATATGCCATGCAGTGCGACAAAAAAAAAAAAAAAAAAAAAAGGCACTTGAGTTAGATGCCTCTAAGGGTAAGATTTTCTTCTCTCCATGCTCGTGACCACGTTTATGATTCAACCACATTGTTGTGAGATAGTCCAGCAGGACCTGTTTCTTTCTCTGGTACCCAAAATGGGTTCACAGAACCAAGGTCGGGGTTGTCAAGATATAACAATTTTCCATCAGGGTCAAGTATTTGGAAAATGATGCCAAGAGCAAAAGAAGGAAATCAGAGATGTCTGTTTTCATTTACTTTTCAAGCTAATGATCTGTGAAAGGTTTGTGAAAACTATTTACTGTTTTTAATATTCTGCTTTGCTCCATCTCATACCTTGAAAGCTTAAGCAATCTCTGGCAGATGCAGAGTAATTAGAAGCCGTCTGTTTCCTCTCTGGCCCAGTCTCCCAGATGTTGGAGAGTGGAATGTTGGGAGAGTGGAATGTTGGCTAAAACAAAGATTGGGCAATATTTTACATTTTAATTTCTTACAAAAGAACTGATACATTATTTAGCAGGTTCTATAAGTGAATCCTATTCCTTGATTTCACTTCCAAATGCCTTGAACAGAGCCACAAAATTTAAATCATTCTGTGCTTCTTAGAACTGCTGCCCACCAGACTTCCTCAATATGCTTATCATTTGCCCAATAACATATACAGAAAGGCCTGTATTCCTAAGTCAAATTTTGGAGACGAGTCTGCTTTTAGATTTAGTTTTAGTTTTTTAGTTTGTTTACATTTGGCACCAAAACCGCAAAAAATTTACATGAGCCAATGCTCAAAAAACACTGCCATAAGCATGTCACTAGAAGCTGCTTTTGGCCCTAGATTGCCAAGAGGAAAGAAGCCAAACATAGATTTCCTGTTGAGGTCCTTGAGCAATATTATTAATAGTTTCTGCCATATGCACATTTTTGGGATTAACTTTTTTAAAAAATAGCCATTAGCTAAGAATGTTGGGTGTGTTTTAAAACAGCTTTAAATATAACAAAATTATCAGTGAGCTTATCTGTTACCACAGTTCATCAGTCCTTGATCCAACAAATATTTATTGAGCACCTATATTCTGCCAGGGACTACATGCTGATTTAAGACAAAGTTAAAATAAATCTGAGTTTACTGTTACATTCTAAACAGTATATCCTGTAGAAAGATAAACACTACACTTCAAGATAGTCACCTCTTTGTATTTTTATTCTAATAGTTCTCAAGTTGCCTAATTCTGTTAGGAAAAACTATGCTTAATTAAGAATTATGAAAAAGAAAAAAAGAAATTATGAAAAATCAAAGCTTTAATTTTTAATATTTATATTCTTAAATTTTCTTCCTTAATAATCAATTAAACAGATAAAAGATGAAAACAAGAAGGTAATAAGGTCTGATAACATACCACTGTCTGCATTATACACATATTCTACAGGAAACTTTCCTCAAAAGGATACTTTCTGACAGGAATATAGCAAAAATGGTATAAAGCAGTCAGGTAGCCTTAAGGGTGGTGGCCATTTAGGAACTGTGAGTATTTTATATTCTCAAAAGTATGCATGAGACACTCAAGCAGGCGTTTCATTTTTGGATAAGGACTTAATGTCCATAAAAACATACATGGGTTCTTATTCCTCCTTATTCCCTCTGTGTTATAATTCGGAGTCTATGGTGCAATGAATACAAGATGTTTTTTTTTTTTCCCTCTAAAATGTCTATTAAGCAGACTTCCTTGGTGGTCCAATGACTAAGACTCCATGTTCTCGATGCCGGGGGCCCAGGTTTGATCCCTGATCAGGGAAATAGATCCCACATGCCACAGCTAAGACCCAGTACAGCCAAATAAATAAATATGTATTTAAAATAAACTATTAAACATCACAGACATGCATTGTTGTCATCTTATTCAGGAATACTCCGTTAACCCAATCTTTTATTTTCATCTCGTTTTTAAGAAAGTCAGGTGAAGTCATTCAAATTAGGTGTCAAGTAAGAATTTATACAAAAATACTTAAATTTGCCCACCAACTGTTGAGCAGCTCTCTATTAAAGCAGTGTTTGGTGTTTCATTTCGTAAAGGTGAATAGGACATTAATTCAGCTTTCCAGGAACTTGCTGTCCAGTGGGGCCAACAGACTTAGACAAGTACAACACAAGGTACTAAGCAAGTCTGCACAGGAGAGAGAGAATCTCCTGTGCCTGGGTTAGACGGAAGGAAGGGTGGTTAACACACAGGAGGGAACTTCTGCTTCTGGGAAGGTGAGTAAGTCTCAGTAAGACAGATTAGGTGAAAGGGAGATAAAGAAGAAAGTCAAGAAGTCATTATAGAAAATAGAGATGTGTTTTTATAAAATTACCTTATAAAAGGGGCTTCCCAGGTGGTGCTAGTGGTAGGAAATAATGAACAGAACTAATAAGAAACTGTAATATCTAGAAAAATGTTTTGATGCAAGTAATGCTAAAAAATTATTGTTAGCAGTATTTTAGACAAATATCAGCCCTGGGATTTCTTTGGAAGGAATGATGCTAAAATTGAAACTCCAGTACTTGGGCTACCTCATGCGAAGAGTTGACTCATTGGAAAAGACTGTGATGCTGGGAGGGATTGGGGGCAGGAGGAGAAGGGGACGACAGAGGATGAGATGGCTGGATGGCATCACTGACTCGATGGACATGAGTCTGAGTGAACTCTGGGAGTTGGTGATGGACAGGGAGGCCTGGCATGCTGCGATTCATGGGGTCACAAAGAGCTGGACATGACTGAGTGACTGAACTGAACTGAACTGAGACAAATATTTATTTTAAAGTTACTAAAAAAAGATCTTTTAGAGAGCAATCAAGTAACAGCCACTAAAAATGTCTATATACTTTGATGCATAATCTTATTCTTGGGAATCTAGCCTATGGAAATAAAACATTTTAAATGTATAAGATTATATAATTCAAAGATATTATTACACTGTGTTTCTTGGTAGCAAAGCTAGAAACAATGTGCATGTCCGTCAAAAGGGGAATGACCAAGCAAATTACAGGACTGCTCATACCATGGAATAGAATGAAGCTATGAAAAAGACAGTTACAGCTGTACAATTTGACTTAAAGGGAGTTCCACCAGAAAAATGCTGGATGAGGAAAGCATGATGTAGAAAAGTGCATCCCATTTATGTTAAAGAAAAGACATGCACCTGTATAAAAACATATGCGCATAACTTGGGTGTGTTTATACATTTATTTAAATAGGCTTATATGAGAATTGGTAAAACTATAGGAGATATAGTCATGAAGCACCATGGTTTCATTTAGAGGGTGGCTCATGTGAGACAAAGAGGAAGGAAGATGGGGTGATCCAAGACAAAAGAGGGAAGAAATATGTTAAAAAATACATGACTGTTGTTGAAGTTTGACAGAAAACAGCAAAATTCTGTAAAGCAATTATCCTTCAATAAAAAATACATTAATTTAAAAAGACATGATTGCATTTATGCATATGTGTATATACATGCGTGTCTGTGCACATATATGTATAATATATGTATGTTTATATTATTTATAAATCAATGCATCTTATGACAACTTATAAATCTATCTTATGATGTCTATATGGGGACAGAAGGAGAGAGTGCAAACTGTGGGGCATTCCAGGCAGATCAGTCACTTGGGTAAAACTGCCAGCACCTGGGGGATTACAAAAAAATGCAGCAAATGGTGAGCTGAGACCCATCTTTTACTTCTTCGGTACCTGATACTCCTAACAGATATCCCTGATACTCCTATCAGATAAATGTAGGTGAAATGGATGTTTTTTATTTTCAAGCTGACTGATGTTTCTTAAACTTAAAAACCCACATCTTGACATGGTTATCAGCAGTAAGGAAGATGTTAACCTTTCTTATGTTTCCACAGGGAGATATTAATCTTCAGGTCTAGATTGTCTGGTTCATTTTATCTGATGACATCAAAAGCGAAGAAAGTAGACTGCACAGGCCTGTGGACCAGCAGCTGAATGGGCAGTCCACAGCACTGCTCTGCACCTGGCCCTGCCTCACTGCAAACCCATTAGAATCAGATCACTTCACCTCTCAGTGTCACAATAAGCCCACTTGTGAAAGAGAGCACATATCTGTGCCCTGGAGGCTGTGCAAGCAAACGGACGAGAAATTCTCATAAAGAACCTCAATAAGAGCATGCCAGCTACACAATGTATTTTCTGTCCTCAGCTTCCCTTAAGCTTCCAAGTTAAGGTCTATTTTTGTCTACCTGTATTGAAAATACCTTCCATGGGTGTTGAACTATGTTTATTAATATATCAGTTCTATATTTTCTTCTTAATGCCTCATTTGTCATTGTCACAATCATAACTGAAGGTAACTGCAATTAAAATGTAAACTAAGTGTTGTCAGCCTGAAAACCGGGCTGAGAGCCAAGAGAGCCAATTGGGTCACTCTGAGCCACCTTGATTTCACAGGCAAGAGACACTAAAACCACATCCAATTGTCTGGCAGAAGACAATTGTTTTAAATAGGTGAAATTAGACAAACAAGAAAAGAGAAGAGTGATTAGGAAGGAAAGATTTGGACAAATGTACAGATAATCCAGTTAATAACTGGGGCTGACCCTTTCCACTAAGTCTGATTTGCTGCTAATGAAAAATAAAGGGCCTGTGATGGGAGATCTCAGTCAGGACCGCAGGAGGAGGGCCAAAGTGAGCGTGTTGCACGTTAGGACATGGTCTCCAGAGAGAGGCTATGCCTTCAGCTTTGCCATATACTAGTCAAAAATTACTTAACTTCTCTGAACCTCAGTTTCTTCATCTGTATAGCGGGGAGATGATGAAGATGAGGATATAATCTACAACAGCAGCTACTAGGAAGATACAGTGAATAAACAGGCATAAAGCATTTACTACACAGCTAGCACATAGCAGGTGCTATGTAAGTGTCAGCCATCATTAGTCCTACCTTGTCCAGAAAGTTTGCTTGTTTGCCATTTAATGCTTTTATTAGAGAATAATGAGTGTCTCGAACAGGGAAATAAAATTAGTACTGAGCCTGCCTGGAAAAAAAAGAAAGAAAGGGGCTATGCTTGGGTGTCTGCTCAGTCCACCATTTATGACCCAGGCAAGATCACAAAAGGGCACAGAAGATCACTCTTTGTCCAAGTGAACTGTGTGAGCTCAGAAGTCCTGGGCTCCTCAGACAGTTTAAGTAATATCACCTTGGCAGCGAGTCGAGAGAATGGCAATGCATTTAGCTCTGTCTTGAGGAAATAAAGGGACAGAAAAATGCTTTGACTAGCTTCTTCCCAGCTGAAACTTCCATCTCCTACTATTTGAGCCCTGTGTTTCCTCCTGATTAAAGTAACCAAGCTGAGGCACAGATAAGAAGTACGTGAATTTTAAATGGTGAGCCTGAAACAGGGCTATAATAGAACAACTATTCCGAGAGGTAGAATTGAACATTAAAATCACCGTTCTTGGAAGAGACTCACAGACTTAGGGCATGAACTTATGGTTACCAGGGGGAAGGACTGGGGGAAGGGACAGTTAGGGAATTTGGGATGGATATGTACACACTGCTAATTTTAAAATGGGTAAGAAACAAGGGCCTACAGTATGGCACAGGGAACTGTGCTCAGTGTTATATAGCAGCCTTTGCATTGTTTATTGTTTACTTAAGAAGGCTTCCTTATCTCTCATTATTCTCTGGAACTCAGCATTCAGTTGGGTTTATCTTTCCCTTTGTTCTTCGCCTTTCACGTCTCTTCTTTTCTCAGCTATTTGTAAGGCTTCTTCATACACAATGGTGTAGTCAATCACCTAAAGCAACCTTGGTCACTCACCTACATCCTACAGTGTGAAGTCAAGTGGGCCTTAAAAAAGTATTACTACAAACAAAGCTAGTGGAGGTGATGGAATTCCAGCTGATCTATTTCAGATCCTAAAAGATGATGCTGTCAAAGTGCTGCACTCAGTATGTCAGCAAATTTGGAAAACTCAGCAGTGGCCACAGGACTGGAAAATGTCAGTTTTCATTCCAATACCAAAGGAGGGCAATGCCAAAGAATGTTCAAACTACTGTAAAATTGTGCTCATTTCACATTCTAGAAAGGTAGTGCTCAAAATCCTTCAAGTTAGGCTGTAGCAGGACATGAACAGAGAACTTGCAGATGCACAAATTGGATTTAGAAAAGGCAGAGATATCAAATTGCCAACATCCATTAAATCATAGAGAACAAGGGAATTCCAGAAAAACATCTACTTCTGCTTCATTGACTATGCTAAAGCTTTTGACTGTGTGGATCACAACAAATTGTGGAAAATTCTTAAAGAGATGGGAATACCAGACCATCTTACCTGCCTCCTGAGAAACCTGTATGCAGGACAAGAAGCAACAGTTAAAATCAGACATGGAACAAACTGGTTCAAAATTGGGAAAGGAGTATGACAAGGCTGTGTATTGTCACCCTGATTATTTAATGTCTATGCTGAGTATATTATGCGAAATGCCAGGCTGGATGAAGCACAAGCTGGAATCAAGATCGTCAGGAGAAATATTAATAATATCAGGTATGCAGATGATGAGTTTAAAACCCTCATCATCTTAAATGATGACTTAAAATTCAACACTCAAAAAGCTAAGATCTGGAGTCAGAAATGGCAACCTACTCCAGTATTCTTGCCTGGAAAATTCCATGGACAGAGGAGCCTGGCAACCTATGGTCCATGGGGTTGCAAGAGTTGGACACAACTATAAAGAAAGCTGAGTGCCGAAGAATTAATGCTTTTGAACTGTGGTGTTGGAGAAGACTCTTGAGAATCCCTTGGACTTCAGGGAGATCCAACCAGTTCATCCTAAAGGAAATCAGTCCTGAATATTCATTGGAAGGACTGATCCTAAAGCTGAAACTCCAATACTTTGACCACCTGATTCAAAGAACTGACTCATTTGAAAAGACCCTGGTGCTGGGAAAGATTGAAGGCAGGAGGAAAAGGGGACAGCAGAGGATGAGATGGTTGGATGGCATCACCAACTCAATGGACATGAGTTTGAGTAAACTCTGGGAGTTAGTGAAGGCCTGGTGTGCTGCAGTCCATGGGGTCGTAAAGAGTCAGACACAACTGAGTAACTGAACTGAATTGAGTGACTTTCACTTTCAAAAGACACAATGAGAAAGGAAAAAATAATCACCAGCTAACAGTCACATATTTGGTTCTGAAGGACAATTGTTATTTGATACTGCTTTGATTTCTGGAGATCAGATTTTTTAGTACTTGTGTATAGGTTTTCTCCTTTCCTTTAAAGGACAAAGTTGAAAGAGTATTCTACATATCTATGAAAATTGAAGTGCATACCAAATGTATATTCGCTCCCACAAGGATTGATTTATTAGTACTTGCACAGCCTTGTGAAAAGTGCATGATGCGCCAGGTCCCTCGGGGGCACATTCAGTCTCATAGAAAAGAGTAGCATTTCAGGGTCAGGAACGGTGAACCGTGGTTTCACGCGGAGAAGTTCTATAACTGACATCACAAATATTTTGGAAAATAATTATGTTCAAAATTTTAAAGTAAATGGGAAATGTATTCCTTAAAAAGACACAAAACCAAACTCTCCACTCCTTGCAGACTGCTGATTAGAAGCTTCAGGGATTTTCACAACATTAATCTTTGTTTTGTGTGCTGTTTATGCAAATAGGAATTAATTCAATGATGTGCAATAAAGGTTTTCTCAAAGCAAAACAAAACAAAACAAAACAAAATTAAGATCATGGCATCTGGTCCCATCACTTCATGGCAAATATATAGGGAAACAATGGAACCAGTGACAGACTTTATTTTCTTCGACTCCAAAATCACTGCAGATGGTGACTACAGTCATGAAATTAAAAGACGCTTGCTACTTGGAAGAAAAGTTATGACCAACTTAGGCAGCATATTAAAAAGCAGAGACATTACTTTGCCAACAAAGGTCCATCCGTCAAAGCCATTGTTTTTCCAGTAGTCATGTATGCATATGAGAGTTGAACCATAAAGAAAGCTGAGTGCTGAAGAACTTATGTGTTTGAATTATGGTATTGGAGAAGAGTCTTAAGAGTCCCTTGACTGCAAGGAGATCAAACCAGTCAATCCTATGGGAAATCCACCCTGAGTATTCACTGGAAGGACTGAGGCTGAAGCTGAAACTCAAATACTTTGGCCACCTGAAGAGAAGAACTGACTCACTGGAAAAGACCCTGATGCTGGGAAAGACTGAAGGCAGGAGGAGAAGGGGACGACAGAGGATGAGATGGTTGGATGGCATCACTGACTCAGTGGACATGAGTTTGAGCAAACTCAGGGACATCGCGAAGGACAGGGAAGCCTGGCATGCTGCAGTCCGTGGGATCTCAAAGAGTCGGACGTGACTGAATGACTGAACTGAACTGAACTGAACTGATGCAGATGATACCACTCTAATGGCAGAAAGTGAAAATGAACTAAAGAGCCTCTTGAGGAGAGTGAAAAAGCTGGCCTAAAACTCAACTTTCAGAAAACTAAGATCATGGCATCTGGTCCCATCACTTCATGACAAATAGAAGGGAAAACAGAGTTTATTTATGTGGGCTCCAAAATCACCACAGGGAAGCCGGTTAATGAACTATACCCCAATACAAAATAAAAAGTTAAAAGGAAAATAACACCTTTCTAGAGTGTTAGACAGCTACATATTATGTTATTACATTATTATTACATACATATTAGACAATATGTAACAAATCTCTTTCATCCAGCAATTCCATTTCTAAGAACTTATCCTAAAGAAACAGATGTCCCAAATATTTAAAGGATGTTTATTCCAATATTGTTTTTAATGGTAAAAACTTGAAAACAACTTATGTGCCCAAATATAGGATAATTAAATAAATTATGACTCATGTATTTGTGAGCGCTTATGGAGGTACTAAAAATTAATCTGTAGAAGGATGTTTACTGATGTGGGAAAATGTTCACAATTTATTGGCAAGTAAATTTTGCAGAGTCTCAGTAATAGCTAGTGGAATCCAAGGCTAACTAACCCTTTTCCAACCCATGTGTTTTAACCTATAGAAAGGAGTGCTTTTAATGCTGAAAAACAAAGGAGCCTATTTACTAGGTGTAATGGATTGGACACAAAGGGGACAGCTCAGATCCCAGACTGGATGCTGTCACATTTCAGGCACTCTCTCCCAGCACAGATATGGCTGGAGATGCCTATGAGGCAATTCCCCCTCGTAGTCTCCGCTGCTCCATATGCCAAGGTCGCCCCATGGGGGAGGCCAAAATATACAGCATAACAATCCTACTCTTGACCAGAGCTCAACCATGCCTAGTGTGCCCCACCCCTGAATACTCGTTACCTCACCCCTGTCCATCTGAAGTAGGACTCAAAGAACTAGAAATACATAAACAATGTGTTGCTATATCTGGGTAGTGGAATTATGGGTAGCACTTATATTCTTCTTTAAAGGCCTATTTTTTTTCTGTTTTTCATATTTTATACAGCAAGTGTATATTGTTCTTGTAATCAAGGGGAAACCCCATGACTGTAAATGGAAGATCTTCGAGTAAGATATCTGCTCCAAGAAAAGAAAGGAGCCTTATTTTGCTTCTCACTTTTTATATGACCTTGGGGAAGTCATGCATTTTAAGTTCTGAGCCACAGTTTCCTCATCTGTAGAATAAGCCAGTTGAACCAAATGACTTATTAGTACCTTCTAGCTTTGGCAGACTACGCTGCAAAAGTTTGCTTTTTAATGGTGAGGAACAAGAGGGTGGTTATAAGCGATCCAAAGAAGACCAGAAGCTCCAAGATGTGTATGTGGGGGAAAAAAATCTTTAAAACCAATCATACAAAAGCTAGTTGCAGTATCTAAAACTTCTATAGTTGTTTTTCCTTTAGGTTAGAGCACAAGTTACATTATAGGAAAAATCGTGTCCATTATTTGGGAAATGAGAATGACAAGTAAGAGTTCTCCAACAGGTATCTGTGAGTGCTCATCCAGAAATTCCTGTAAAGGAGGTGCTGCTGCTGCTGCTAAGTCACTTCAGTCGTATCTGACTCTGTGCGACCCCAAAGACAGCAACCCACCAGGCTTCCCTGTCCCTGGGATTCTCCAGGCAAGAACACTGGAGTGGGCTGCCATTTCCTTCTCCAATGCATGGAGGTGAGTAAACTATTAGAGATTTTAGATTCATTTGAATGTTGCTGCAGAAGAAGTCACCTGTCTGTTCAGAGAAGTAGATACCAGTGATTTGTTCTACGTCAAAATTTTGAGGTGTAAAGATGCTTATATTGTTCTTCATCCTCAGAGGCATCATATTATTATATAGTATTTAACCAGGTTCTCTCTTTAAGTAGAATTCAGCAAATTCTTGTACAAACATAACATCTCAACATAAAGATTCCCAAGCACTGGATTTCTGGTATTAGCAAAAGCAATATTTAAGAGCTTTACAGAAATATCATATCTTAAAAACATTTTGCACCAAATGAAACAAATCATCAGCCCGAAATTTTGACGACAGAGAATTCAACTACCTATGTAACTGATTCTCTACAGATGTTTTTAAAAGGATGAAATTTCCTCCTTTTTAGTATTTCTAAATATACAAATAGCTGTGAAAAGAAGAAAAGCGAAAGCAGAAGAAAAAAGGAGAGATATAAGCATCTGAATGCAGAGTTCCAAAGAATAGCAAGGAGAGATAAGAAAGCCTTCCTCAGCAATCAATGCAGAGAAATAGAGGAAAACAACAGAATGAGAAAGACTAGAGATCTCTTCAAGAAAATTAGAGATACCAAGGGAACATTTCATGCAAAGATGGGCTCGATAAAGGACAGAAATGGTATGGACCTAACAGAAGCTGAAGATATTAAGAAGAGATGGCAAGAATACACAGAACTGTACAAAAAAGATCTTCACGACCTGGATAATCACGATGGTGTGATCACTCACCTAAAGCCAGACATCCTGGAATGTGAAGTCAAGTGTGCCTTAGGAAGCATCACTATGAACAAAGCTAGTGGAGGTGATGGAATTCCAGTTGAGCTATTTCAAATCCTGAAAGATGATGCTGTCAAAGTACTGCACTCAATATGCCAGCAAATTTGGAAAACTCAGCAGTGACCACAGGACTGAAAAAGGCCCGTTTTCATTCCAATCCCAAAGAAAGGCAATGCCAAAGAATGCTCAAACTACTGCACAATTGCACTCATCTCACACGCTAGTAAAGCAATGCTCAAAATTCTCCAAGCCAGGCTTCAGCAATATGTAAACTGTGAACTTCCAGATACTCAAGCTGGTTTTAGAAAAGGCAGAGGAACCAGAGATCAAATTGCCAACATCTGCTGGATCATGGAAAAAGCAAGAGAGTTCCAGAAAAACATCTATTTCTGTTTTATTAACTATGCCAAAGCCTTTGACTGTGTGGATCAAAATAAAGCGTGGAAAATTCTGAAAGAGATGGGAATACCAGACCACTTGACCTCTTGAGAAACCTATATGCAGGTCAGGAAGCAACAGTTAGAACTGGACATGGAACAACAGACTGGTTCCAAATAGGAAAAGGAGTATGTCAAGGCTGTCTATTGTCACCCTGCTTATTTAACTTCTATGCAGAGTACATCATGAGAAACACTGGGCTGGAAGAAGCACAAGCTGGAATCAAGATTGCATGGAGAAATATTAATAACCTCAGATATGCAGATGACACCACCCTTATGGCAGAAAGTGAAGAGGAACTAAAAAGCCTCTTGATGAAAGTGAAAGAGGAGAGCGAAAAAGTTGGCTTAAAGCTCACCATTCAGAAAACGAAGATCATGGCATCTGGTCCTATCACTTTATGGGAAATAGATGGGGAAACAGTAGAAACAGTGTCAGACTTTATTTTTTGGGGCTCCAAAATCACTGCAGATGGTGATTGCAGCCATGAAATTAAAAGATGCTTACTCCTTGGAAGGAAAGTTATGACCAACCTAGATAGCATATTAAAAAGCAGAGACATTACTTTGCCAACAAAGGTCCATTTAGTCAAGGCTATGGTTTTTCCAGTGGTCACATATGAATGTGAGAGTTGGACTGTGAAGAAAGCTGAGCGCTGAAGAATTGATGCTTTTGAACTGTGGTGTTGGAGAAGACTCTTGAGAGTCCCTTGGTCTGCAAGGAGATCCAACCAGTTCATTCTAAAGGAGATCAGTCCTGGGTGTTCTTTGCATGGACTGATGCTAAAGCTGAAACTCCAATACTTCGGCCACCTCACACGAAGAGTTGACTCATTGGAAAAGACTCTGATTCTCGGAGGGATTGGGGGCAGGAGGAGAAGGGGATGACAGAGGATGAGATGGCTGGATGGCGTCACCGACTCAATGGACAAGAGTATGGGTGAACTCCAGGAGTTAGTGATGGACAGTGAGGCCTGGCGTGCTGCAATTCATGGGGTTGCAAACAGTCGGACACGACTGAGCGACTGAACTGTCTGAAGTGAAATATAGTTCACATTGTTTTAATAATGGTCAGTAAAATTGTAAAAACTGTTCATTATCCCACCACTTCAACCAATTATTTATTTTTCTCTATTACTGTCCAGACTACATCTGTACATGTTTATAATTTTTAAATAGTTGTATCTCATCTATATGTTTTGGTTTCCTGCTTTTTACACATCACATTATATCTGGGAGTTTTCCCAGATGTTGCTTCAAAGTGTTTCTGAAAGAACATTCATAATGACTGCATAATATTCCATTAAGTAGATGTATTTTTAAAAATGTACTTTACAATACTTTCCCAGGACAGCCTGATCCTGGTCACTAACCTTTGTGATTTACAGGCTCTGGGAAAACCCCAAACCTTCATCTGCTGCTAAAATTCACCCAACAGTGATTCAATCCTTTGTGCAAAGCCTTCCTTCCCTTTGCTTTGGGATAAAGATAGTTTGGGGAAAGTTATTATTAGGAAGGAAGGAAATGCGCCAGGGAAAGAAAGGGGGGAGAAAAAAAAACTTCACAAATGCCTGTAAGCATCAAAGAGAAATTCTGCCTGCTTTAAAAGGTTTTCCTTCTGAACACCTTTGATCACTGTCTGCATTTTCAGATGAGAAACGGGAGTCACTGAGGTTAAGTGACTGGCCAAAGGTCAAGATGCCAGCCTGTGGTGGAGTCGGCCTGAGAGTTCCCATCTATCGGCTCATTGCACTGAAGTGATGTCTCTCATCCGAGCATTCACAGCTATTCCCATCCCGTCACATCTGAAAACCAGGCTACTCCAAAGGTGATGGGGCATCTGTTCACTTTTCCTCCCTTTCTGGCCATCCCCAAGCCCAGCCAGTGGTCGAGAATAGAATGTTTGTGACCTTTATCGGACCCTTGGAGATAGGAAAATGTTCTGGGCAAGGCAATATAGCATGAAGCGTGTGGGGTCAGGAATCAGCTTGATGGGTTTGATTCCAAGTCCTATTTTCAGGGCAGCAGCTAGCCCAGAGAATGCCTTTGTTTATATTAGGAAACGGCGCCCCCTCTGGGTAGGTATTGCCCTGCGGGTGTGTGGCTTGGCAAGTCAATCACAGACCAGATTTTGGCTTCTACTGCCTGGGCTGGGTACTTGGCGAGTGGATCACAGGCTGGGTGCAGTGGAGGACTTACTCAACTCTACGTGGGCGCCATATACTCCTTTACTATTGGGTGACTTGAGCAAAGTACTTAGCCGTTCAGAGGCTTGGTTTCCCCACCTATAAAAGCCAAAATAGTACTGAAAGCGAAAGTCGCTCAGTCGTGTGCGACTGTTTGCAACCCCAGGGACAATACAGTCCATGGAATTGTCCAGGCCAGAATACTGGAGTGGGCAGCCTCTCCCTTCTCCAAGGGATCTTACCAACTCAGGGATCGAACCCAGGTCTCCTGCATTGCAGGCACATTCTTTACCAGCTGAGCCACAAGAGAAGCTCAAGAATACTGGAGCGGGTAGCCTATCCCTTCTCCAGGGGATCTTCCTGGCCCAAGAATTGAACCGGAGTCTCCTGAATTACAGGTGGATTCTTTACCAACTGACCTATCAGGGATAGTACCTCAAAAGTTGCTAGGAGGTTAAATGAGATGCAGCTTGTAAACCGTCTGGCGTGATGTCTATCTCGTAGTCCAAAGGCATTTAATAAAATAGTAACTGTTATTATCAGCTGTTTCAGTTGTGACTTGCTTTTACAAAACAAGAAAAGCCTATCATTTTTCATACTATCTTGAGAAGTTTAATTTGCCTAGAAATATATTTCGTAAGTGGAGGATGATTATGAAAAGAGAAGGTGAGATTCATAATAGGTTATCATTTTAATATGTTATTGCTATCATTCTTTCTGGCTGCACCACCCAAAGTAGGCGGATCTGATACAGATTTTCTAATTACACGTTTAGTTTAAGAGAGGGTAATTTATAAGTCCACACCCTGACACACCTATACCGCTGGAGAATACTTCTCATTCTGTTGGCTGTCCTGGGCACTAGGACAGGCAACCTCATTCAAGTTGTTATTCAGTGAATTTTTGTTCTGTGCCTGTGAGGCAGTGTGAGTGATACAAGTGAGTAATTCAGAGGCTGGCACAGAGGAATGTCTCATTTGCATAGCTATGGAAATGAGCTTCCTAGGCTGGGTTAAAAAAAGAAAAAAGAGCTGTTGAGTAGTTCTTAGGCCAGGTAAAGTCCCAGTATGCTTCATCAGCAGCTCTGATGTCCACCCTAGAACCAGGTATACATACCACCTGCCTTTATTTAATCAGATTGCTTGGAAGAGGACATTTGTAATTTAGCCCTGAGAGCTTTAAAAAATTTTTTCCTGACAACTAATAAGTAGAATATTGGGGTGGGGGGAGTGTGTGTGCGTGCGTGTGTGTGTGCATGTGCATGTGTGTGTTACAGTCACTGGAGAGAAGGGATGAATTCTCTGCTTACTAAGTGGAACTCTTGCCTCTTCTAGATGAACGTGAATTATCTTGCAGGGAGTACATCTTTCATAATTTAGCATAACTGCTTTGAAAAGAAGTCTGTAATCCTTAGATAACTCAGTGGTTCCTATGCCTGGAGTCTTCCTTTCTATTTTTTTTCAAGGAATATTTAAAATCAAGTAATTACATTGATTTTAAAACAAGCAACATAAAAATATCACTCAAGAACTCACATAAGGTTTTGAAATGAGGAGCCCATTTCACTCACAAAACAAAGCAACCATAACAAAACCTTCATATAAGAGGACAATTAAAAATTCAATAACTCAGCAGTAAGATGCTTCCCTGGTGGCTCAGAGGTTAAAGCGTCTGCCTCCAATGCGGGAGACCTGGGTTCGATCCCTGGGTCGGGAAGATTCTCTGGAGAAGGAAATGGCAACCCACTCCAGTATTCTTGCCTGGAGAATCCCATGGACGGAGAAGCCTGGTGGGCTACAGTCCACGGGGTCGCAAAGAGTCGGACACGACTGAGCGACTTCACTTCAACAGTAAAGTGATGGAAAGTCAGGTTTTTTCCAGTTATGACTCCTTACATCCTGTTTCTCAGAATCAAATGAGATGGGCATGAGGCAGGGGATGAGGATGACAACCTGCATGTATTTGTGGCAGGATACCCCACTAGAGTCTAGAATCTACTCAAACTTAACAGTCTGTAGGCTTCTGACTTCTACTTGTGGAAGTAAACGCTAGAGAGCATTTCTTTCTTTGAGAGGGACAAGAGATGTATTTTATGTCTGGCTTGGGAGAGAGGTGGGGGGGGGGGTTGTAGAGAAAAATAAAGAAGAAAGGCATAATATAGTCTGTCTCTTGTGGTCCCCCACACCCCTCACCCAATACTCACACAGCTTCCACTGGCCAGAGGGGCTGGTCTAAAGCCAGAATCCAAAGGATGTGATTTCCAGCATGAGGCTCTAAAAGCCCAGATGACAAGGCCAGCATGGCATTGGAGTCAGTCTTCTACCCTCACTTTGCTTCAAATCTCAACATAGCTTTTGCATCCAGACTCGAGGCAGCCTTATGCTAAGTACATTATGCTTAAGCATGTGCACTAAGCAGGCATTATGCTAAGTGAAATAAGGCAAACATTGTATACTATTAGCCGAAGCTGGTGGCTCAGATGGTAAAGAATCTGCCTTCAGTGCAGGAGACCCAGGTTCGATCCCTGGATTGGGAAATAAAACAAATACTGTATGCTATTATGGAATATATGGAATCTAAAAAAGCTCAGCTTGGGACTTTCCTGGTGGTCCAGTTGTTACAATTCTGCACATCCAATGCAGATGGGTTCGATCCCTGGTTGAGACACTAAGATCCCATGTGGCATGGCCAAAAAATATTTTTTAAATAAAAAAATAAAAGTGAAAAAGCTGAACTCATAAAAACAGCAGAGTGTTGGCTACCTAAGGCTGGGGGTAAGTTGAGGGAAATAGAGAGATGGCCAAAGGTTACAAACTTCCAGTTATAAGATGGAAAAGTTCTAGGGATCTAATGTGTAACATGGTGATTATAATGAATAACTCTGTATTATATACTTGAAAGTTACTAAGGGAGTAGACCTTTAATGTTCTCACCACAAAAAAGAAATGGTAGTTATGTGAGATGATAGAGGTGTAATGGTGGTAATCATTTTATAAGTGTATCAAATCCACATACTGGAGTGGGTTGCCATTTCCTTCTCCAGGGGATCTTCTCAACCCAGGGATTGAACACAGGTCTCCTGCATTGCAGGCGGATTCTTTACTTTCTGAATTACCAGGGAAACCCAAGAATACTGGAGTGGGTAGACTATCCCTTCTCCAATGGATCTTCCCAAACCAGGAATCGAACCCAGGGTCTCCTGCATTTACCAGCTGAGCTACCAGGAAAGCCCCATCTTTAATGTTCTCGCCACAAAAAGAAATGATTATTATGTGAGATGATAGAGGTATAATAGCAGTAATCTTTTTATAAGTATCAAATCACATATTGTACACCTTACATAATGTTATAAGCCAATTATATCTCAGTAAAGATAGAAAAAAATAAAACGGGAACCCCTGAAAATTGGAATGTAGGCTATCTCACTAAATTGTTTGGTGGTTCATCTCTGCTTATCTATAAAAATTGCTTGGTAAACATGTTCAAATGATAGAGGCCCAAGCTCAATCCTATTCTTACAGAATAAGAATCTTCAGGAGTAGATCTCTGTTTAAAATTTTTTTCCCAAGTGACACTGGGGTGTACCAAACTTAAGAATCAACCCGTGCACTAAACCCACAGTTGTATTTAAACCCAAGGCTAACAGGGGCGAAGAGTTGACTCTTTTGGAAAAGACTCTGATGCTGGGAGGGATTGCGGGTAGGAGGAGAAGGGGACGACAGAGGATGAGATGGCTGGATGGCATCACTGACTCGATGGACGATGGACGTGAGTCTGAGTGAACTCCGGGAGTTGGTGATGGACAGGGAGGCCTGGCTGCTGCGATTCATGGGGTCGCAAAGAGTCGGACAGGACTGAGTGACTGAACTGAACTGAACTGAACAGGGGCCTCTGCAGAAAGCAGGAAACGCCCTCTAGTGGACACAGAAGCCATTCTCCCTTCTGCTGGGTCCTGGGACTACAGTGAAGAAGTGGAAGACCATTATAGTCCACTAATCCCATCAATATGCCCCCTGAAACTTAGGGCGCCAAAGGGCAGAACCCGCTTATTCTTATCTTGCACATGAGGGCCTAGTATAGAGCCTGACCCTCTATGGGTCAGTGGGGTAGGCCCTAAAATTAAAGCTTAACATCACAGGCTGCCTTGACATGGGTGGTAAAATCAGGAGGGCCTCAAACGGCCTATAGGCAAATTCCCCACCCTAGTCTGCTCTCATGGATAAAGTACCCTAGCCAGTCAACCCTCCTTATCAAACGCATTAGGCACAGCTCCTGCTTATCCTTGAGTAGGGGGGTACCCACTCAGATGAGTCAGTCACATCCTCCCATAGGAACCGAAGGCATCTCAACCTCTTGAGACTACAAAACCTGCCTTCACAGCACCTGGTTGTTCACTCTGTTGCTGAGTGAAATGTCTGCATGGCCCCGCCTGGTTAGTGGTGTCCTTTAACCTGGGCTGTGGCTATATATGACTAATAAACTATTCTCGTGCTCATCTGTGAGTATTGTGTGGGTATTGTGTGTTTGGCCATTGTCATAATCCAAAGGCAAGAATCCCTGCCTCACCAATAAGGGAAAGAGGAGGCGATCAAAATACCCATAAAGGGTGTTCAGTAAATATTTGTTAAATTAATAAACAAATGAGACCAAAGGGCTCTCAACAAGGTTAGATATCTTCATTTTACTGATTTATTGCTCATTTGCATAAATTCTCCAAGTGATCAGAGGCACTAATGAACAATTCAGTGAATGTATTTATAGAATGTTAGGTCTGGAAGGGATCTTAAAAAACCTGAGGGTCCATTCTCCCATTTTATTTCCAAATGAACTGATGCCCAGGCAAAATTGTGAATTTCTCAAGGAAAGGGGCTACAGTTTATTTTTATATTCACTCAGTTTTGAATAGAACTGTGTATAGTTCACGTCTGATAAACAGATGAATGAGCATACAGAGATTAAGGGGATTTCCTTGGGGCATGCTTAGTCGCTTCATTTGTGTCTGACTTTTTGCAACCCTATAGACCATACTCTGCCAGGCTCCTCTGTCCATGGGGTTCTCTAGGCAAGAACACTGGAGTGGATTGCCATGCTCTCCTCCAGGGGATCTTCCCAACCCAAGGATCAAACACTCACTTCTTATGTCTCCTGCATTGGCAGGTGGGTCCCCACCTGGGAAGCTTTGGGGCACAAGCTAGTTAGTTACTGGCACCAGAAAGATTCACTTCCAGGATCTGATTCAACAAATGTGGATCAAGTGTCTTATATAAGACACTGTAATCTAGTTCAGTGCCTTGGGGATGAAGGTAAGACTTGGGGTGGGGCTATAAAGATGAAAAAGACATAGTCCCTGCCCTCAAAGGGCGTAAACTCTATAATGGTGCTATCCAATATGGTTGCTGCTAGTCACACGTAGTTATTTAAAGTTAAATTAATTAAAATTGAAAATTCAGTTCCTCTGTCACACTAGCTATGTTTAAAGTGTTTAAAAGCTGCATAGTGGCTAGTGGCTACCATATTGGGTTGCAGAGATATAGAATATTTTGATCAATGCAGACAGTTCTATTGGATAGCTCTACTATAAAAAGAAAGATGTGGTTAAAACTGAGACCATCACATAAAGCAGAAAGGATAACAGAAGTACAAATTAATTGCCATGGGACCAGAGCAGATGGTTCAGATCAGCCTCCCCACCAGATTCTAAGTCCTTGGAGGACCGAGATTCTTTGACTTCTAGAACCTATCATAGTGCCTGACTCATAGAAGATGCTCAACTTATGTTTACTGAATGAAGATAAACTACCTATAGAAGTAGTAGTTTCACCCCCTAACATTTCAAAAACAGGAAAGCATACAGAATGTCAATGTATCCACAGCCCAACTGTGTACAATTTTAACAATTTGCCGTATTTGTTTTAGATCTTATATTGGTTTTAGGAAATGAAGTACAGATTTATTTCAAGCTCCTGTACTCTTTGTCCAATTTCTCTGAACACCCTGAATTTGGTGTTTACCAATCCCATTCACATCTTTATATTATATGTTGTTGTTTTTCAGTCTCTAAGTCGTGTCAGACTCTTCGAGACTCCATGAACTGCAGCATACCAGGCTCCTCTGTCCTCCACCATCTCCTGGGAGTTTGCTCACATTCATGTCTATTGAGTTGGTGGTACTCTCTAACCATCTCATCCTCTGCCACCCCCTTCTCCTTTTGCCTTCAGTTTTTCTCAGAATTGAGGTCTTTTCCAATGAGTCGGCTCTTCACATCAGGTAGCCAAAGTATTGGAGCTTCAGCTTCAGCATCAGTCCTTCCAATGAATATCCAGAGTTGATTTCCCTTAGGATTGACTAGTTTGATCTCCTTGCTGTCCAAGGTACTCTCAAGAGTCTTCTCCAGCACCGCAATTCAAAGGCACCATTTCTTCAGTGCTCAGCCTTCTTTATGGTTCAACTCTCATATCCATACATGACTACTGGAAAAACTATAGATTTGACTAGATGGACCTTTGTCTACAAAGGGTTATCTCTGCTTTTTAATATGCTGTCTAGGTTTGTCATAGCTTTTCTTCCAAGGAGCAAGAGTCTTTTAATTTCATGGCTGCAGTCACCAACCGCAGTGATTTTGGAGGCCAAGAAAACAAAATCTGTCACTGCTTCCAGTTTTTCCCCTTCTATTTGACATAAAGTGATGAGACCAGTTTTAGTTTCTTGACTATTGAGTTTTAAGCCAATTTTTTCACTCTTCTCTTTCACCCTCTTCAAGAGGCTTGTTAGTTCCTGGTCACTTTCTGCCATTAGCATGGTATCATCTCTCTATCTGAAAGTGTCGACATTTCTCCCAGCAATTTTGATTCCAGCTTGCGATTTACCCAGCCTGGCATCTCACATGATATACACTGCATATAAGTTAAATAAACAGAGTGACAATATACAGCCTTGATTTACTCCTTTCCCAATTTTGAACCAGTCAGTTTTTCCATGTAAGGTTCTAAATGTTGATTCTTGACCCTCCTACCAGTTTCTCAGGAGGCAGGTAAGGTGGTCTGGTATTCCGATTTCTTTAAGAATTTTCCAAAGTTTATTGTGATCCACACAGTCAAATGCTTTAGCATAGTCAGTGAAGCAGAAGTAGATGTTTTTTGGAATTCCCTTGCCTCCTCCTTGATCCAAGGAATGTTGGCAGTTTGATCTCTACTTCCTCTGCCTTCTCTCAATCCAACTTGCACATCTGGAAGTTCTTTGTTCATGTCCTGCTGAAGCCTAGCTTGAAGGATTCGGGGCATAATCCTTCCTTGCTAGCATGTGAAATGGATGAATTTCATAGTAGTGTGAACATTATTTGGCATTGCCCTTCTTTGGGATTAGAATGAAAACTGACCTTTTCCAGTCCGGTGGCCACTGCTGAGCTTTCCAAATTTGCTGGCATATTATTGAGTGCAGCATCTTGATAGCATCATCTTTTAGGATGTGAAATAGCTCAGCTGGAATTCCATCCCCTTCACTTGCTTTGTTCATAGTAATGCTTCCTAAAGTCCACTTAACTTCACACTCCAGGATGTCTTGTTCTAAGTGAGTGACACCATTGTGGTTATCCGGGTCATTAAGACCTTTTTTTGTATAGTTTTTCTGTGTATTCTTGCCACCTCTTCTTAATTTCTTGTTAGGTCCTAACCTAATGTTAGGTCCTTACCATTTCTATCCTTTAGCATGCTCATCCTTGCATGAGATGTTCCCTTGGTATCTCCAGTTTTCTTGAAGTGATCTCTAGTCTTTCCCATTCTATTGTTTTTCACTATTTCTTTGAACTGTTCATTTAAGAAAGACTTCTTATCTCTCCGTGCTATTCTCTGGAACTCTGCATTTAGATGGGTATATCTTTCCCTTTCTCCTTTTACTTCTCTTCTTTCCTCAGCTATTTGTAAGTTCCTAAAGAATTGATGCTTTTGAACTGTGGTGTTGGAGAAGACTCTTGAGAGTCCCTTGGACTGCAAGGAAATCCAACCAGTCCATTCTGAAGGAGATCAGCCCTGGGTGTTCTTTGGAAGGAATGATGCTAAAGCTGAAACTCCAGTACTTTGGCCACCTCATGTAAAGAGTTGACTCATTGGAAAAGACTGTGATGCTGGGAGGGATTGGGGGCAGGAGGAGAAGGGGACGACAGAGGATGAGATGGCTGGATGGCATCATGGACTCGATGGACGTGAATCTGAGTGAACTCCAGGAGTTGGTGATGGACAGGGAAGCCTGGCGTGCTGCGATTCATGGGGTCGCAAAGAGTCGGACATGACTGAGCGACTGAACTGAACTGAAGACCCACTTTGCCTTCTTGAATTTCTGTTTCTTTGGGATGGTTTAAGAAATGGAGTAGCTCTCATAGTTAATAAAAGTCCTACATGTAGTACTGGGGTGCGATCTCAAAGACAACAGAATGTTCTCAGTTTGTTTCCAGCGTCACAGTAATCCAAGTCTATGCCCCAACCACTAATGATGAAGAAGCTGAAGTTGACTGGTTCCATGAAGACCTACAAGACTTTCTAGAACTAACACCAAAAAAAGATGCCCTTTTCATCATAGAGGATTGCAACGCAAAAGTAGGAAGTCAAGAGATACGTGGAGTAACAGGCAAGTTTGGCCTTGGAGTACAAAATGAAGCAGGGCAAAAGCTAATAGAGTTTTGCCAAGAGAACATGCTCGTCATAGCAAACACCCTTTTCCAATAACCCAAGAGATGATTCTACACATGGATTATCACCAGATGGTCAATAGTGAAATCAGATTGATTATATTCTTTGCAGCTGAAGATGGAGAAGTTCTATACAGTCAGCAAAAACAAGACCTGGAGCTGACTATGGCTCTGATCCTGAGCTCCTCACTGCAAAATTCAGGCTTAAATTGAAGAAAGTAGGGAAAACCACTAGGCCATTCAGGTATGACCTACATCAAATCCCTTATGATTATACAATGTGTACCTAATTGTAAACAGCACAGATGATTGTTTTACATGCTTTTATATGTAATATAAATAGTATCATACTGTACACATCACTTTGCAACTTGCTTTTTATAACATTATATTTTAAAGATGCACCCATGTTAAAACATGCAGCACTAACAAGTTCATTAATTGCTATAGTCTATTGTGTTAAATACATCACAATTTTATTTTACTTTCAATGGAAATCTGCCCTGTTTCCAATTTTTACAATTATCAATAAGGCTGTAATGAACATTCTTGTAAGTGATTCCTTACATTAATGTTCAGGGTTTATTCCTAGAAGGAGTATTGTTAGCTCTGAGGTCTTATATATCTTCAACTATTCTAAATATTGACAAGTTGATTTCCAAGGGTATTGACCAATTTATATTTCCATCAGCAGGTATGAATGTTCTCATTGTTCTCCATCCTTGTCATCATTCAGTACTGTGAGACTTTTATTCTTTGCCAATCTGATAAGGTGAAATCCTGTAGTGTAGTGTTTTCTAGGAAGACATAAGAACAAGGTAAAAATGCCTACCCTGTTCTAATCCTGGCATTAGGGTATGAGAATACCAGAGTTATCGGCTTTTCATGTTGTAATAAAAACATTGGCCACATAATGAAAAAAAGACCAAAGCCATGACTGAACTTCAGGATAAGCACAGTCCTGCAGGAGGATTATAAGACAGTTTTACCATCCTATACCTTTTGCCACTGCTAGGCACAAGGCCAGGAAATTTTTAAACAGGGTTTGGAAATCAGAACGTGTGCAACATGCAGTATCGTTTCTTCCGGACAGAAACAGAATTTATTTTGCCATGTGTCTCGTTAAGTGCATCTCAGTCTTCCTCGCTTGCCACTTCTCTAAAGCTAACTTCTGGTAGAAGAAATTACTGGAAAGTGAGGAACTGTGCAAATAAGATATCTATTGGTGAGAAATCTTGGCAATCTCAAGGACTGTCAGCTTAACAAGAGGTAAGGTAATGAGGGTAGCCCATAGCTGGAAATATTTGCTCATGGCTAATTCATGTAAATCCTTTAAATGCTTAAAGCACAGGAAAATTATCCCATAATTTAGGAACACATTGCTATTTCACCTTGTAGAGATTTTCCAGTCTGATTCTAGCTAATACCTAAGGAAGTAAAATGAACCTGTTTAGAAGGGCTTTAGAGCTGGGGGCAATGGGAAACACCCATAGCTCCATTTCCCCAGAGTGGTTCTCTGATGGAAATATTTCTCAGCCTCTTTTCATTATGTTTGGCACACTCATAGAAAATTTGAGATAATGCTGATTCTACCTCTGTGAAAACCCTTCCAGAGTAATAACTTGAATTTTTAAAGTGATACAAGATCTGAGATTTTTTTCTTACTTCATTGTGTGACCTAAAGCATAATGACAGAGAAAGGGAATCAGTTCGACTCTGAGCACCTAACTCAGATCAGCAGAAAAATTTGAAATGAAAGCTTGGATGAATCAACTTTGTTCCATTTACTAATTGGAATCCAACACTTGGTTTTCTTTTTCAAAAAGAAAGACTTATATCACCTATGGTATTCGTTCCTAAAACCTATTCATGGATAGTAGCACTAAGAAAAATTTTATCTTCTTAAGATAATCCACCTCGCTCATTAAGAAAAGCTAGCTGTCAGTTCCTGTCACGGCTTTCAGAAGTTACAATGAAAAATCTTGTTTCACAGTACAGCAGATGACCATGAAAAGTTAATGGGTATTTTTCTTAGGAGATAAAGAGAAATTTTAATCTAAACTATAGTTCTTTTGGAGAAGCATATAATCTAGGTTTTATATGTACAAATTAAATATTAAGATGTAGTCTAAAAGTTGAGGGTAGGTTGTAGTTAGACTTACATAGGTTTTAAAAAATTTGTTTTTGATCCTGCCACTGGACAGTTTTAGTTACCCTCTCTTTATCCTTATTTTATCATCTGTATAATGGTGAAACATTGTTCTGAGAACTAAATGAAATTCATAAATGAACAAACATTAATTAAGTTTCTTCTACTTGCCAGGCGTTTGTCCCAGCTGCTAAGAGACCAAGGGATAAATCAAGCAATGTCCCTGTCCTCTCAGGCTTTCATTCCAGGGAGGAAAATGGCCCACAGTAAAAAATAAATGAACAAAATCACTGTAATTGCCCCAAAAGGGCATTACTTTAGAGGAAGAGCCCTCAGGTGGTGCAGTGATAAAGAATCTGTCTGCTAATGCAGGAGACACAGAAGACCAAAGTTCGATTCCTGGCGTGGGAAGACCCCTTGGAGCAGGAATGGCAACCCACACCAGTATTCTTGCCTAGGAACTCCCGCGGACAGAGGATCCTAGCAGGCTACAGTTCTCGGGATCACAGACACCGGACACGACTGAGCGCACAAGCGTGCACTTCTCTGAGGAAGGGATACTGGAACTGAGGTGTGAATGATAAGGAGCCAGTTCCGTGAAGAGGGTGAGGGTAGGGTAAGGTTCAGGCGGAGGGAAGAGTGAGATTAATGCCTGAGGCTGGATGCAGCTTGGCAGGTTCAAGGAAGAACGAAGGCCAGTGTGACTAGAGTGATGGAAGACCAAGAGAGAGAGGCAGTCCAGACTGTGCGGAGGCATTTGGGTTTATCCTACATGCCACAGGAAGCTACGCGAAAATCTGTGTTTTAAGAAGGTCATCCAGGACTTCCGTGGCGGCACAGTGGATAAGAATTCACCTGCCAAAACATGGGTTTGAGCTCTGGTCTGGGAAGATTCCACATGCTGCAGGCGACTAAAAGCCTGTAGCCCCAACTACGTCAGCCTGTGTGCTGAAACTACTGAAGCCTGCATGCCTGAGCTCCATGAGGCGTGCTCTGCAACAACAGAAGCCGCCGCAATGAGACACCTGAGCACTACAGCAAAGAGGAGCCTCTGCTCACCGCAACTAGACAGAGCCTGCATACAGCAACGAACACCCAGCCCAGCCAAAATTAAAAAATAAATAATTCTTTCAAAAAGAACTTTCAGGTTGCCGTGAGAAGATACATTTCAGGAAGCGAGGAGTGAGCAATACCAGGATGACCATAGCACTCATCCACCCTTGATGATGGTGCTTTGGGCTAAAGGGTGACAGTGTCTGGATGGAGAGAACCAAGCTGATGTAGAAGATATTTCGAAGGCAGAACTTTTAGGATGTGGTGATGGATTGGATACAAAACATAGAAAGAGAAAGCAGTGATCAGTCCCTGGCAGATGGCTGTGATAGTTATTAGGTTATTTCTTGTCTTTAGATCCAAATTTCTCCTCTGTACTCTGCTTTGTGATGCTGGGGCTGAGAGTATGCAAACTACTTCTCTGCTTTGCCAGCTGGCTCTCACCGGGCCCTGAAAATTGCAGGTGCTCAGGGAGGTGGAAGGCTTGCTCTTCCCCTCTGCTTCCTGTTTTTGAGTGCATCATCCTACCAAAGCTTCTTTCACTGGCACTTGCTCTTCCTTACAGTAGCAGCAGTTGAATCCAGGTCACAGGTTTTCCAGCCTTTGCAGAGCTACCTTCTCTGCACCCTCCTTGGAGAGATAGCAGCACCAGCCAAGAAGCAGCCCCTACTCAGAGGTCAGAGTTTTAGTTCTGCAGGGAATCCCTCCTCTACATTTCTAAATGTTAGTGCTTTTAGTCTCTTCTCTGTTTTCAGTCCTTAGGGCCACAGATGTTTCTGCATTGATGTCTCCACCATATCTTAGGGTCCTCTTTTTATCCTTTCAGTTAGCAACTTTATACCTACTTTCTAGTTAACGATTTTATACCTATTTAATAATTCTCTGTTCAAACAGCTGATGAGATTTGCGCCCCTAAGAAGACTTTGAGTGATCATTTGGGCTATCATTTACTGAAACTAGGAAGACTGGGGAAGGAAGAACTAGGAGAGTGAGGGGGAGAAATCCAAAATTCTACCTTGGTCATAATACTTTGAGATGCCTTCTAGGTGTCTCAGCAGACATGTGGACATGGTGGGCTATTAGACAATCTGAAGTTGAGCAAAAATGTCCTATCTGGAGGTATAAATTTGGAAAGCATCAGCAGAAAGATGGGAGAGTCACCTAGGGAGAGACCATAGATAGACGGAGAACAGGGCCTGGGACCAACAACATTTAGAGATAAAACTGAGCCAGTGTGGCCAGTGAACAAGAGGAAAATCACAAGTGTGTGGGATCTTGAAAAACAAAAGAGCTCAGTTTTTCAGGAAGGAGCAGATTGCTGAACTCTACTGAAAGATGGAGGCGAGCAGGGACAGAGCAGCGACCACTGGACTTAGCAATATGGAGCCTGACTTTAGTAAACACTGCACCATGGAATGGTGGGGCTGGAGCTAGCCTGGGGTGAGTCAGGATTGAAGTCAGGATTGGGAAGTAAGGAGGTTACTGACAATAATGCACTCAGTGTTGTTGGCATAATTCTTGGCAAGTAATAAAGGCTTGTAAGATATTAGCTACTATTACTCTTTAAAATTATTTATTTTTTAATACACACTACGTCATGCCTCTGTCAGATTCCATGAGTGAGAGGTCAGATGCCAATTATATTGAATAAGCAAATAATGCAATTATTACAAACCATAATTTAGAAGAAAAATTGGAAAAAGTTCATAAGATACTGTTAAGTAAGAAAAGTGGGTGACAGGGTACCATTGAAAATGATCTCAAGTGCCAGCAAAAGGGGCTTCTCAGGTGGGGCTAACAGAACCTGCCCGCCAGTGCAGGAGAAATGAGACCTGGGTTTGATCCCTGGGTCAGGAAGATCCCCTGGAGAAGGGAATGACAACCCATTCCAGTCTTCTTGCCTGGAGAATTCCATGGCCAGAGAAGCCTGGTGGGCTGCAGTCCATTACGTCGCAAAGAGTCAGTCATGACTGAAAATACTTGGCACGTATACATGCCATGGAAAGGGCCGATGGTGACTCCTCCACACCCACCCTCCTCTTGCTGCAGGTCTGAGCTGATCTTGGTATTCCCATCCTGCACATCAGTGGTTATCCAAGAACAGACAGAACTCAGCCAATTTGCGCTCATAAGACATGAGAAAAACCTTCTTTTAATCTTCTAGAAAGAAGCTATACATAGTCAATCTCTCTGACCATGGTTGGATGTGAACAAAGAAGCGTAGCCATCTGCTGCTGCAACTATGAGCAAGGGGAAAACCACTCAAATAATGAAGCCAGCTTTTTGTCAAGTAGCTAAAAACAGAGGACCTGGTGCCTCCATGACATCGTAAACCATCTGGACTGTAGGTTGTGAAAGTCACTCAGTCATGTCCAACCCTTTGTGACCCCATGGACTGTAGTCCATGGAATTCTGCAGGCCAGAATACTGGAGAGGATAGCCTTTCCCTTCTTCAGGGGATCTTCCCAACCCAGGGATTGAACCCAGGTCTCCCGCATTACAGGCAGATTCTGTAGCAGCTGAGCCACAAGGGAAGCCCAAGAATACTGGAATGGGTAGCCTATCCCTTCTCCAGGGGATCTTCCCGACCCAAGAATCAAACCAGGGTCTCCTGCATTGCAGGTGGGTTCTTTGCCAGCTGAGCTACCAGGGAAGCCCGGACTGTAGGTTAGGTGAGCCAAAATCCATTCATTTCAAATCGATATTCTATAACTTACACACTCACACGAGGTAGTAGTAGCCGTAGAGCAAACATTCAATAAATATTAGCTATTATTATTTAGTAAAGAAATTACAGATTATATATTATTTTTTAATAGGCACAATCCTTGTACATTATGAGCTCATTTAAAAGTCTATATCCATACAGGAAAAGCTGGAAGGCTATATCAAAATATTAACTATGGTAACCTCTGGTACCTCTGGCTTGTGAAGAGAGGGGGAGATGGTTGAGAAAAGAGGAGAAAGTGGTAAATAGTCATCTCAGAGAAAAGGAGGGGAAATAGGATTACCAAGTACAACCAAGGGCCCCTTTCAAGTCAGACCTAAGGAATTCTAGTTGTTCATCTCTAGATTTAAAATCTTTTTAATAATTGATTAATTTATTTTAATTGGAGGCTAATTACTTTACAATACTGTGGTGGTTTTTGCCACACACTGACATGAATCAGCCATGGGTGTACATGTATCCGCCCCGTCCTGAACCCCACTCTACCTCCCTCCCCAGCCCATCCTTCTGGGTTGTCCCAGTGCACTGGCTTTGTGGGGAATTCCCTGGTAGTCCAGTGATTAAGACTCTGAGATTTCACTGCCTGAGGACTTGGGTTCAATACTTGGTCAGGAAACTAAGATCCCACAAGGTATGTGGCCATAAATAAATAAATAGCCAGGCTCACTGGGCTTTCCAATTGCTTGGGTTTGATTAAAAAAAAAAAAAAATCATTGTGGAAACAAGCCTTAAATAAAGAGTCTGAGCTGGAATGTTTGGGTAAAATTCTCCTAAACTAAAAGCAAATCAAAAAGAAACATCTGAATTTCGGTGTAAAGGAATCAAACACCAAAGAATATGCAGGAAGATGAGGGAAACGGCCAGATTTACAGCTCTTTTCTAATACACAGATAACTCCATGAAGGTCAATGCCAAACCACCTGGCCACAGAGAGTATATGCGGCAGCACCAGCAGTAGGTTTTTGGAGTGGTGTTTGTTGGACTTGTTTTTAACTACATTTGCCAGCGGTATGCTGGAGCCAGTTTATGTAGGTTTACGAGAGCAGATTGTCATAAATATTGTAAGCTGGTTATTAAACAGTCATTATTAAAAATTAAGTGAAATAAATATGCGGTTAAATATGTTGTTAAAAGCAAAGATAATAAATACTAAAAACTCACCACTTCCTAACTATTGTACTACTTGACTGTTCTCTCCGTCCATGAGGTTATGTCTCCAGCACATGTGTGATAGAAATACCATATAATGTTGTGCTGAGTAATTTTTCCCAGTTCTGCGTCTTGCGCTGTCACTGGGGTGGCTTGAGATGACCATGGTGCGAATATTTACACCATGGAAACTGGCAACATTATAAATCAGGGATTGATTTATTGTTTTGTTAATAGTCTACTTATGAAAATGATGGAGAAAATATTAGGCAGATTGAATTTTAAACTGTCTGCTGCTGTTACACTGTGAATAGCACCAAACAATTGAGGGAATATTTTACAAGTATGTGAAAATTATGATCTGAGTTAATAAAGGTTTACTCATGTGACTGATGAACTAGTGAAGTTCTGACACACTAGTTCACTTTCGTCTTATTAGTGTAAGTGAAAATATCAATGAACATTCATTGCAGCAGACACTCACTCATCAGTAATGTTAATGACTTCTTTGCTGAATCAGATAGAAATCAAGTATTTGTTCATAGTTGATTTTGTCTAATTAGAGTTGAATCACAACCACAGGTTGATTGCAGATAAAGTTAGGCAAAATTCAGTGAAAGCATTCTGTGAAAATCAATTGGCTATATGAAATTCACAATAGAGAATACGTATATTTATTATTAGTTGTAAATTGAAAGTGATACATATCAGTAATTTATAACAGATTTATGAACTAGAGAGCTGGCTGTTAAACATTTACCAACATACCTCCACCAAAGCACAAGCATATACATAACTTAAAATTTTCATAAAATAATGCTTACTATGTATGATGCCCTCTTATTTTTTGCATTCTATTTAATTAAAAAAATAAATCCATGTTGCAACACTATAAATTCACAACCCACTGAAGTTTGTTAACAGCAATTTTCTAAGGTTTTGGAGGTTTTTGATTGCGAGTGCTAAAGTTGCGTTTTGAAAAGATGTTCAGAAGGATGGTGATCAAGTGCCCTTTTTATATTCAGAGTTCAATAACAACAAAAATTCAAGAAATACGAAGCAGAAAAATTAAAAATTAAAACCACATCAAGGCAGAATTGGAAATCTGAAAGCCTAGGTTTTACAATACCTACTCTAAAGATAAATTATATAACTTGATAATGCACTAATTACATATTCCTGTATTTCAGCTTTTCAGATGAAAAGCCTTTTCTATCATTAAAAGGTTGTCGTCTCTAATGATACTTACTTCTCTACTATTTGTATCTATGGAGGTGAATATTATCATGGATAATTTTTAAAACGCTGTTCTTCTGCCCAAGTAGGTCAGGGACATTGCTGGCATACTCACTATGTCTGTATCTGGTAAAAGAAAATCTTACATTTATGTAAAATGACAGTTGGAATGAGTTCTCATGACCATGTTGCTAAAAATACAACATGTTTGATATCCATGGATCATAAAAGGGACGAAGTAAGCCAGCCTTTTACAGTTCACCTACATCGGATAGACATTCTGTCATTAAATTCATATATAGTGCTTCTGAAACTGGGCTCAGCAAGAGATTTTGACAGGCCCTTGGGAGTGAATCAAATTCAGCTTTTCACAGCTGATACGTGGCTTTTCTAACAACATTAACAAGGGGGGCCTTTTAGGATTCTTGTCACTCTAACAACGAAACAGAAGAGCTGGGTCCAAACACAGATGACTCACTTTCCAGTTTGTCCAGAGTAATGGGACAGTGCTGGCTAAACAGTGGAGACCTGTACTGAAGGTAGTAAAGGCAGAATTTCTGAGTTTTTCCAGAATTCCACCTGCTGCTGCTAAGTCACTTCAGTCGTGTCCGACTCTGTGCGACCCCAGAGACAGCAACCCACCAGGCTCCCCCATTCCTGGGATTCTCCAGGCAAGAACACTGGAGTGGGTGGCCATTTCCTTCTCCAATGCATGAAAGTGAAAAGTGAAAGTGAAGTCGCTCAGTCGTGTCTGACCCTCAGCGACCCCATGGACTGCAGCCTTCCAGGCTCCTCCGTCCATGGGATTTTCCAGGCAAGAGTACTGGAGTGGGGTGCCATCGCCTAATAAAGAGTGAAACCTAACCTTTTGGTGGGATGGAATTGTGTGAGAATTTAATGATAAAAATGTGGGTTCTCCCAAAAAACTCCTTACTCAATAAACTCTACCTACAATTTCAGGAGATCCACAGACCCTCCTGATGCCCATTCTCAAGTTAAAAACTCTGTTTTTAGGTGATGATCTTCCTGGTGGGAAATATAGAAAGAAAAATGGAAAATAAGATAGACCCTTCTGATTGCTTCAAATACTGCTAAATTAAAGAAAATTTATCTTGTAGGTGATGAGTGACGCTGAATTAGTTCTATCGATGACATCTATGCACACAGATTACAAGTCAATGCTAAGAACATTAGCTGAGGAGAATGGGATATTCTGGGCTGCCTCAAATTATTGAAAATAAGCTGTGTATATGTAAATTAATAATAATGGTAATAATGGTCATGCCTCTCTATGGCTTTATTCATAAGCAAAGCTCATCTAAGACTTCTGGGAGAGAAACAACTGGAAGAAAGTTTGCTATAGAAACCAGGTGAAGAGAAGAGATGATGGGATTCCACTCACACGCAGACAAGATGTAGTGGCAGGGCCTTAAATCTCCCTGTTCCCCCCAGAAATCCATCGGTGTCCCCAGTTCCTGATATGAACAGTTGGTGTTTCCCACATTTTACATGAAGTACTAGACAAACACAATTTTGAGACAGACCCTCAGATGATTGTCTTTGAAGCCCTTCCCATACAGGCATATTGGGACCTGCCACCATCACATATTGTAAGTTGAACCCACCACGCTCAGCCATTGGCCCCAGACTTCTTATGAAGATCGGTCATTCTCTACTAGCCCTGCCCTCAAAGGAAGAGCTGTAATGAGGCAAGCCAGGGCCCAGCTCCCAGATTCTGGCTAACAAATGCCCTCCAAGAGGAAGGAATTCACACAGAGAAAAACATTGTTTTCCAGTAGAAACCATTGAGACCTCTCTGGCTCTCTTCATAAAACTCAGAAGAATCTAAGCTAACAAGGCTTTCATTTGAGGACCCCAGGACTGATTCATAAACAGTTCCCCTCAAGTGGAAAAGGAAGCACAAAGAGTAGAGAAATGAAAATACACCCTACAGAAAAGCTGCCATCCTTATGCTTTCTGACCTACTGATGCATGGTGCCTCCC
Organism: Capra hircus; assembly: GCF_001704415.2. NCBI lineage: Eukaryota > Metazoa > Chordata > Mammalia > Artiodactyla > Bovidae > Capra > Capra hircus. The sequence goes on along the minus strand of NC_030812.1, from coordinate 44,104,210 downwards.
ATTGTCTCTGGTTTGTTTGAATGCTGTAACATCAAATAACCATTTGGCACTGGGTGAGCTTGACGTTTCCAAAACGAAGATATTTTAGACTTCTAAATAAGTTGCCCTACTGGTTGTAAACCACAGAGTACAATGTGTGGTGGCCATCTTCCATCTCACTTATTATTTGAAGTGTCATTTTTTTGTTCCTGTCCATAGGTCTTAAGAAGAGTAAGAAGATGTGGTAAGTGGATATACCTGGGAAACACTAAGAATAAATGCTTGCAGAAAAATAGATGCCTTTTATCATGAATTCCTATCTCTGAGGTGCTACGAGAATATGAAACACAATGCAACTTTGTTATCCTGTAAATAAATTGGCTCTTTACCCTTCCAAAGAAATTTACCAATAAAAATGGACAGTTTTATGAACATTTTTAATGGTTGTCTTATATCGTCTACCTTTGGATTTCTTTGTGAATGTTACGGTTCAGTGAATGCATTGAAATGTGCACAAGGGAAATCAAGTGGTATTTGGGATTTGCTTTAAAGCACTGCAGAAAACGAAAATGTGTGTGGTGGACAAATAAAGCAAGAATGACAAGTTATAGGTGATTATTAAAGTTGGGTGATAGATCCATGGGAGTTTACGATACTTTTGTATTGGCTTAAAATTTCTAAATTAAAAGAAAAGTCAAAAACATGGAAAATTTCCAGCTAAAGAACTAACATAAAAACACTCGTTAGAGTGTGGAGAAAGGGGAACCCTTCTAAACTGTGGGTGAGAATGTAAATTGGTGATGCCACTATGGACAACAGTGTGCAGGTTCCTTAAAAAACTAAAAATGGAAATACCATGTGATCTAGTAATCCCACTCCTGGGCATGTATCTGGAAAAGACAAAAAAAAAACTCTAAATCAAAGAAGATACATGCACCTCAGTATTCACAGCAGCACTATTTACAAAAAGCCAAGAAGCAATCAAAGTGTTCATCAACAGACAATTGGCTTAGGAAATTGTGGCACATATATAAAGAATGGAATATTACTCGGCCATAGAAAAAGAACGAAATATTGCCATTTTCAGCCACATGGATGAACCTAGAGAATATTGTATTTAGTGAAGTAAGTCAGAGAAAGACAAATATATGACATCACTTATATGTTATGGCTAAAAAGTGATACAAATGAATCTATATATGAAACAGAAACAGACTCACAGACATTGAAAAATAAATTTATGGTTACCAAAGGGGAAAGAGAGGGGGAAGGGATAAATTAGTGGTATAGGATTAACAGATACAAAAAATTATGTGTAAAATAGATAAGCAACAAGATGGCAACCCACTCCAGTACTCTTGCCTGGAAAATTCCATGGACAGAGGAGCCTGGTAGGCTGCAGTCCATATGTTGCTGGGAGTCGGACATGACTGAGCAACTTCACTTTCACTTTTCACTTTCATGCATTGGAGAAGGAAATGGCCACCCACTCCAGTGTTCTTGCCTGGAGAATCCCAGGGACAGGGGAGCCTAGTGGGCTGCCGTCTATAGGGCTGCACAGAGTCGGACACGACTGAAGTGACTTAGCAGTCCAAAGGACTATATTCGGTATCTTGTAACAACCCATAATGGAAAATAATCTGGAATGTGTGTATATATCAGAATCGCTTTGTTGTACACCTGAAACTCCTTAAGCTAACTGGAAGACATGCAAAGAAGGTATAACCAATCTTGCTGGTACATTTTGGTTAAAATGAAAAACAGATTGCTGTGCTTCTATTCTAACAAAATAGATGTGTCAACAAATAAAGATGTCAATGTAAATGGCCCTTAAAATTCTCTGCACTTTAGTCAGACTGCAAAGGAGGCAGGGGAGAGGAGGGGAAATAAGTGCGTAGAGTGTGGGGTGGTCCGATCTAGCTGTCCCACAAGAAAAGTGAGGCCACAGGGACGGGTGTTAGGAGATATAACTGATGGGAAAGAATCAGCAAAGTTCAGCTCAAAAGTAGGAAGGGTGTCCCAGAGAAAGAACACAGAGAAAATGAGAAAGAAGCCAAGGAGGGATGTAGGGAGTGGAAAACATAGGGCCATCGGAAACAGACAGGAGAAAACCTTCCAGCTCCTCCCAAAGAGATTTCACACTAGCTTCTGCTCAATCCCACTATAGAAATTAAAATAACCCCCCACTCTGTGGTGACATGCACTCCTGGGAAAGGAACCCAGCACCTTGTCAACTCACATAAGGAAGATATTAAAGAGTTGAGACAAATCCTTCAGAAAGTAGTTCACTCCCTCATTCTCATGGAGCTTAGATAGAGGGGCTCAATAAGCTTAGTTACTTAACCTGTGCTGAGAAACAGGATCCAGATGCTTTAGAGATTAATTAAAAGGACCCACTCTAAGATTCACAAAGAAAGGCTAAATCTTGCCAGGGCCTGGAAACTCATAACAAGTGCCTGTCCAGGACATGACATGGTGCAGAGGAGGCAGGGATAGAATGTGAGTGGAGATTATGTACCTCTGGGTGCACTTAGCTGTTGCACCACAAAGGATGCTATAAACTTAGCTCCTTAGGGAAAAACCCTGAAGATGAAAAAGAGCCCTGCTGCTTCCAGCACCCCTTGATTATCTCCTTGCACAAAGCATTCTCCTGTCAAAAACCAAAGGAGGAGAAACATAGAGCTGCCAGTATTTCTAGTCGAGACAGGTTCTGAGCTAACTAACGTGCCAATGGAAATCTGTTTTTCTGCTCGTGAATTGTCCCCGAGGCGGGAGTGGAATGTGGACCAAAGTGCTGTACCTCTGTGTGCCATGTTGCCAAACACCAAAATACTACTCCCCGTCCAGACCACTCCTCCAGACGACACTCAAGGGAGAGTCCTACTATTATTCGTTCATTTATTTCATCAAGCCAAAATGTTTAGAAGAGAGTTGTGGCATCAGATTAGTATGTTTGAGGACCACAAGGGACCAAAAGAGCTCTCATAAACATTCTCTATGTCCCTGGAGAAATCCTACCAAGTAAGGTCTTTCTGTATGAACAGAACAAAATGGAAATTTAAAAAAAATTAAAATGTAAGTTCAAGTTCAGCTCAGTCACTCAGTTGTGTCCAGCTCTTTGAGACCCCATGAACCGCAGCATGCCAGGCCTCCCTGTCCATCACCAACTCCCGGAGTTTACTCAAACTCATGTCCATTGAGTCAGTGATGCCATTCAACCATCTCATCCTCTGTCATCCCCTACTCCTCCCACCTTCAATCTTTCCCAGCATCAGGGTCTTTTCCAATGAGTCAGTTCTTTGCATCAGGTGGCCAAGTATTGGAGTTTCAGCTTCAACATCAGTCTTGCTAATGAATATTCAGGACTGATTCCCTTCAGGATGGACTGGTTGGATCTCCTTGCAGTCAAAGGGACTCTCAAGGGTCTTCTTCAACACCACAGTTCAAAAGCATCAATTCTTCAGCACTCAGCTATCTTTATACTACAACTCTCTCCCATTCATACATGACTACTGGAAAAAGCATAGCTTTGACTAGACGATCATTCGTTGGCAAGGTAATGTCTCTGCTTTTTAATATGCTGTCTAGGTTGGTCATAACTTTTCTTCCAAGGAACAAGCATCTTTTAATTTCATGGCTGCAATCACCATCTACAGTGATTTTGGAGCACCCCCAAAATAAAGTTGGCCACTGTTTCCACTGCATCCCCATCTGTTTGCCATGAAGTGATGGGACCAGATGCCATGATCTTAGTTTTCTGAATGTTGAGCTTTAAGCCAACTTTTCATTCTCCTCTTCACTTTCATCAAGAGGCTCTTTAGTTCTTCGTCGCTTTCTGCCATAAGGGTGGTATCACCTGCATATGTGAGGTTATTGATATTTCTCCCAGCAATCTTGATTCCAGCTTGTGCTTCATAAAGTCCAGCATTTGTCACGATGTGCTCTGCATATAAGTTAAATAAGCAGGGTGACAATAGACAGCCTTGACGTACTCCTTTTCCTATTTGGAACCAGTCTGTTCTATGTCCAGTTCTAACTGTTGCTTCTTGACCTGCATACAGATCTCGCAGGAGGCAAGTAAAGTGGTCTAGTATTCTCATCTCTTGAAGAACTTCCCACAGTTTGTTGTGATTCACATAGTCAAAGGCTTTGGCATAGTTAATAAAGCAGGTATTTTCCTGGAACTCTCTTGCTTTTTCAATGATCCAACAGATGTTGGAAATTTGATCTCTGGTTCCTCTGCCTTTTCTAAATCCAGCTTGAACATCTGGAAGTTTACAGTTCACGTATTGCTGAAGCCTGGCTTGGAAATTTTGAGCATTACTTTGCTAGCGTGTGAGATGAGTGCAATTGTGCAGTAGCTTGAGAATTCTTTGGCATTGCCTTTCTTTGGGATTGGAATGAAAACTGACCTTTTTCAGTCCTGTGGTCACTGCTGAGTTTTCCAAATTTGTTGGCATATTGAGTGCAGCACTTTCACAGCATCATCTTTTAGGAAATTCCAGCTCAACTGGAATTCCATTACCTGCACTAGCTTTGTAGTGATGCTTCCTAAGGCCCACTTGACTTTGCATTCCAGGATATCTGGCTCTAGGTGAGTGATCACACCATCATGGTTATCCGAGTGGTAAAGATCTTTTTTGTATAGTTCTGTGTATTCTTGCCACCTCTTCTTAATATCTTCTGCTTCTGTTAGGTTCATACCATTTCTGTCCTTTACTGTGCCTATCTTTGCATGAAAAGTTCTCTTGGTACCTCTAATTTTCTTGAAGAGATCTCTAGTCTTTCCCATTCTGTTGTTTTCCTCTATTTCTTTGCATTGATTGCTGAGGAAGGCTTTCTTATCTCTCCTTGCTATTCTTTGGAACTCTGAATTCAAATAGGTATATCTTTCCTTTCCGTCTTTGCCTTTTCATTTCTCTTCTTTTCATAGCTATTTGTAAGGCCTCCTCAGATAGCCATTTTGCTTTTTTGCATTTCTATTTCTTGGGGATGGTCTTGATCACTGCCACCTGTACAATGTCACAAACCTCTGTCCATAGTTCTTCAGGCGTTCTGTCTATCAGATCTAATCCCTTGAATCTATTTGTCACTTCCACTGTATAAACATAAGGGATTTGATTTAGGTCATACCTGAATGGTCTAGTGGTTTCCCTACTTTCTTCAATTTCAGTCTGAATTTGGCAATCAGGAGTTCACGATCTAAGCCTCAGTCAGCCCCTGGTCTTGTTTTTGTTGACTGTATAGACCTTCTTCATCTTTGGCTGCAAAGAATATAATCAATCTGATGTCAGTATTGACCATCTGGTGATGTCCATGTGTAGAGTCTCCTCTTGCGTTGTTGGAAGAGGGTATTTACTATGACCCTTTGCAGTGCATTCTCTTGGCAAAACTCTATTAGCCTTTGCCTTGCTTCATTCTGTACTCCAAGGCCAAATTTGCCTGTTACTCCAGGTATTTCTTGACTTCCTACTTTTGCATTCCAGTACTCTATTATGAAAAGGACATCTTTTTCAGGTGTTAGTTCTAGAAGGTCTTGCAGGTCTTCATAGAACCATTTGACTTCAGCTTCTTCAGTGTTACTGGTCAGGGCATAGACTTGGATTACTGTGATATTGGAAATGAACAGAAATCATTCTGTCATTTTTGAGACTGCATCCAAGTACTGGATTTCAGAGTCTTTTGTTAACTATGATGGCTACTCCATTTCTTCTAAGGGATTCTTGCCCACAGTAGTAGATATAATGGTCATCTGAGTTAAATTCACCCATTTCAGTCCCTTTTAGTTCACTGATTCCTAAAATGTTGATGTTCATTCTTGCCATCTCCTGTTTGACCACTTCCAATTTGCCTTGATTCATGGACCTAACATTCCAGATTCCTATGCAATATTGCTCTTCACAGCATCAGACTTTACTTCCATCACCAGTTACATCCACAACTGGGTATTGCTTTTGCTTTGGCTCTGTCTCTTCATTCTTTCTGGAGTTAGTTCTCTACTGATCTCCAGTAGTATATTGGGCACCTACCAACCTGGGGAGTTCATCTTTCAGTATCCTATCTTTTTGCCTTTTCATATTGTTCATGAGGTTCTCAAGGCAAGAATACTGAAGTAGTTTGCCATTCCCTTCTCCAGTGGACCTCATTTTGTCAGAACTTTCCACCATGACCTGTCCGTCTTGGGTGGTCCTACATGGTATGGCTCATAGTTTCACTGAGTTAGACAAGGATGTGGTCCATGTGGTCAGATTGTTTAGTTTTCTGTGATTGTGGTTTTCATTCTGTCTGCCCTCTGATGGAGAAGGATAAGAGGCTTATGGAAGCTTCCTGATGGGAGAGACTGACTGAAAGGGAAACTGGGTCTTGTTCTAATGGGCAGGGCTGTGCCCAGTAAATATTTAATCCAATTTTCTGTTGATGGGTGGGGCTGTGTTCCCTCCCTGTTATTTGACCTGAGGCCAAACTATGTAATGAAGATAATAACCTTCACCATAGTGTAAGTTACATATGGGTAAAAAACTTTTTTAAGTGTTGTTTGATTAATTTTTACAGACATCTACACTCAGATCAAGATATAGAATATTTCTGTCACCCCATGATGTTTGCTCAGTCATATCCGACTCTTTGTGATCCCATGGACTATACAGTCCATGGAATTCTCCAGGCCAGAATACTAGAGTGGGTAGCCTTTCCCTTCTCCAGGGGATCTTCCCAACCCAGGGATCAAACCCAGGTCTCCCACATTGCAGGCAGATTCTTTACCAGCTGAGCCACAAGGGGAACCCAAGTATACTGGAGTGGGTAGCCTATCCCCTTCTCTAGTGAATCTCCCCAACCCAGGAATCAAACCAGGGTTTCCTGCATTGCAAGCAGATTCGACTGAGTCCTTATAAGTCAACAAGCTCTCAAAAGTTACTATTAATCTGACATCTGTGATCAATCCTTGAGCTTCATGTAAATAGAATCATGCAGTATGTACTTACAGCGTATACTCTTGTCCTGTGCTTCTTTTTTTAAATTGATGTATAATTGCTTTACGATGTCGTGTTAGTTTCTGCTGTACAATGAAGTGAGTCAGCTCTGTGTACACACATATGCCCTTGCTCCTGGACTTCCCTTCCACCATCACTTCCCACTCATCTAGTCATCACAGAGCACCGAGCTGAGCTCCCCGTGCTGTACAGCAGACTCCTACTAGCTCTCTGTTTCACGCATGGTGGTGTATCTATCTCAGTCCTAATCTTTCGATTCAGCCCACCCTCTCAATCCCACACTGTGTCCACATGCCCGTTCTCTGTGTCTGCCCCTCTATTCCCGCCCTAGAAATAGGTTCATCTCTACCATAACCATGTGCTTTATCCGTGATGCATGCACGTGGCAGGAATCCATTCCTTTTTTATCACTGCATAGTATTCTGTTGTATAAAATTTGCAGTTTATTCAGCCATTGTACTATGTTTGAGCAGCTGAGTCTTTTATGGTTTGGGGTTATTAGAATAAAACTTTTATGGATGACCCTCCAGCGTCACAGACAGAAGGAGAGTCACTGTGTGAGATGTTTCTGCACTTTCCAGGCTCCCTTGCTGGCCCATGACCCCACAGGTTATCTGCCCTAGCCAACAGCAGACTCTCTCCAGCTTACAGTGGGAGAAATTTTATCAGGTTCTCAACTGAGTCAATGGGCCAGAAGAGGTGCCATTAGTCAGCTCATGTGGGGTCTGAGGCTTATACCTTAAGGCGATTTTTAATTTTAAAAAACCCAAAATTTCAAATATATAATTAGTTACCAAAGAGAGTATGTATTAGTGAGAAAGAATGAGAAGGTAAATCACAATAACCTACAAATATTATAAGGATAAGTATCAAACATTACAAAATCTAGCATAATTAATAATTGCCTGAATAATCAATTGCATGACACACTCTAATATTTTTGATTGTCTATTTGTGGGAGACAGAAAATAGCCCCCAAAGGTATTCACATCCAATCCTTGAACGTATAAATATGTTTTCTTAAATGGCAAAAGAGTCTTTGCAGGTGTGATAAAGTGTAGACACCTTGAGATGGGGAAGATTACACAGAATTACACACGTGGACTCAATCGAACCACAGGAATCCCTGAAAATCAGAGAAACTTTCCTGGCTTTAGTCAGAGAAAGAGATGTGATGATGGAAAAAATTCAGATGCTACATTGCTGGCTTTGAAGATGGAAGAAATTGTTTCCATGAGCCAAAGAAGGCAAATGGGAGCTAGAAACTGCAAGAAGCAAGGAAGCTGACTCATCCCCAGAGCCTACTGCAAACACTTTGGTTTTAATTGTGATAACTGATTTTGGATTTTGGACATCCAATGCTGTAAAATAATAAATTCTGTATTGTTCAAGCCACCAAGTTTATGGTACTGTTACGGCAGCAATAAAAAAATGTACTATATTCCTCATGTGACAACGATTTTGTAACGTCAGTTTTCATATACAGAACAATGGTAGAAGGAGGAGGGGAAAAGGAGGGGCAGAAGAAGAGGAGGAGGAAGAGGAATGAGAAAGAAGAGGAGCAGGAGGAAGGGTGGGAAGGAAGAGGAGGAGAGGAAAAAGGGAGGGGAGAGGAAGGAGGAGGGGAGAGGGAGGAGGAGGAGGATGGAGAGGGGGGAAATGAATTATATTTTCATTGGTTGTCAAATAACCCTTTATTCAATTATTTTCCATTGCTGGTCAAATAACCCTTTGGTAAATTATTTCCCTTAGTTCTTAACTAACAGGGCATTGCACTGTACCACTGTTGATGACATCTATGATGTCACAAGGACAACAGCCATCAAAATTGCAGCCCACTGACTGGGCAGTCCCCAGGAGGTGGAGTGAGGGGCAGGAGGGGAGTACAGAGAGGAAGAGGGGAGGGAGAAGAAGAAAAGGAGGTGAAAAAAGCTTCTGGGGAATTCTCTGCTGGTCCAACAGTTAAGACTCAGTGCTTTCGATGTGGTGGCCCAGGTTTAACCTCTGGTTGGGAAACCAAGATCCTGCAAGCATGGCAGCATCCCTAAATGTTTTTAATTAAGAAAAAAATTTTTTATATTATAGAAAAGTCGAATGGAAGTTGCAGATATTATGTTGACCTGTTCTGTCAAAGTCTCTCCAAACTGCTCTTAGCATGAAGTTAGAGATCTCTAAAAAAAATTTTTTTAAAAAGAAAGTTTCTATAACCATTCTTGCACATATCCTTCAGACATTCCTCTTGAGTATAAACCTAAGGATGAAATTCCTGGATCATAGTATAGGTTTCTATGTAACCAAACAGTTCTCAAAGTTGTACCATTCTACACTCCCACCAGTAACATATGAGAGTTTCTATTTTCTCCACACTCTCATCCTCACAGAGAATTGTCAATCCTTTTCATTTTATCCATGAAAAGGTGCAGAATCATATTCAAGGTGGCTTTAACATACATTTCCCTGAAGTCTCCTGATGGTGTTATGTACACATTTGTGTATGGGTATACAGTCATTTCCAGATGAGAATAATTTTAAATTTTCATTGCAAGAAAATGACTGTGAAATTAAATATTATGATTCATGCTTACCATCTTTCTATTTTTCCTTTCCTGCAGTACATTACCACCTTTCTATTTTGTGGCAATAAAATTTATTTTGACAATAAATATTTGCCAGTGTCTGGATAATTTGTGTCAGAATTTCAGTGGACAAGCCAGGACTTTCTCACTTCCTCTCTCCCCTCTAGAGTTTTCCTCAGAGCTGAAATCAGTTCAGTTCAGTTCAGTCACTCAGTGGTGTCTGACTCTTTGTGACCCCATGGACTGCGGCACGCCAGGCCTCCCTGTCTATCACCAACTCCCGGAGTTTACTCAAACTCATGTCCATTGAGTCAGTGATATCATCCAACCACCTCATCCTCTCTTGTCCCCTTCTCCTCCCACCTTCAATCTTTCCCGGGGTCTTTTCCAGTGAGTCAGTTCTTTGCATCAGGTGGCCAAATTGTACTGTTTCAGCTTCAGCATCATTCTTTCCAATGAATATTCAGGACTGATCTCCTTTAGAATGGACTGGTTGGATCTCCTTGCAGTCCAAGGCACTCTCAAGAGTCTTCTCCAACACCACAGTTCAAAAGCATCAATTCTTTGGTGCTCAGCTTTCTTTATAGTCCAACTCTCACATCCATACCGGAGTACTGGAAAAACTATAGCCTTGACTAGATGGAATAGTAAGTGAAAGTTAAGGCATGAGAATGTAACAGAAAGCTTTTGGATATTCTCATCAAATCCCCCTTCTCTGAGAAGGATTCCACATGGCTAAAGTTGAATTTATGTAATGTGACCCTGCTTCTTTCGCTGACTTCAACTGACTGGGTAAGAGGGTGCATCTAATCCAGAGGGAGGCCATTCATTGGTTGTTGTTGTTTAGTTGCTAAGTCATGTCCAACTCTCTGCAACTTCATGGACTATAGCCCATCAGGCTTCTCTGTCCATGGGATTCTCCAGGCAAGAGTACTGGAGTGGGTTGCCATTTCCATCTCCAGGGGATCTTCCTGATCCAGGAATTGAACCTGAAGCTCCTGCTTGGCAGGCAGATTCTTAACCACTGAGCCACCAGGGAAGGCCATTTATTGGTTGGCATGAGCCTAAAAGTTTTTATATACCCAGCATTTTTAGTTTGAATATTATAATATGATCAATTTACCAGGGACCCTGGAATTGAGAGAACAGACAAAGAGAAGGGCCCAGTGCACAAAGAAGCAGAGAAGCTAATCTATGGAGACAGTGAGAGGAATAAAGCTAAGAAGCCAGAAAAAATCCACATGGATCCCAATAGAGAACAGCTGCCCTGGTCCATTTCTAGTTCCATCTCTTTGGACCCTCAGCAGACTTCCTGCCTTTGATACTGGGAGATATTTTAGTATCTGTTCAGGTGAATTTCCCATTTTTGGTGAAGCTGGTTGAAGCTGGTTCCCATTTTGGTGAAGCATATATCTTTGTTACTTGTCCACAGAAGTCATGGACATGTCCAGCTCCTAAAAAGAGGCTAACTCTATGTGGAATGTACCTGCTCCATCCAAACAGTCGGCATCCAGGCTGACCCTGTGAATGCTAAACATCTTTATACTAAATTCAGCAAATATTGGGAAAAGAATCAAACTAGGAAAGCTCCAAAAATAAGAGACTATGAAATCTCCTGCCTAATTTTAGTCTCAATGACCGTTTTCCTCTTCCTTTCTCCTCTGACCACAGCCAGTGTTATCTCCTTTCCTACTTTACCTGTGTCTTCTGTTATTCCCTTGCTTCAGCCTCATGCCTTTTGAATACATGCTGTTTTCAGAACACGGATGGTCATGAAGCAAAAGTGTTTTGGTTTGGGGATGACATACTCTAAACCGTGAGGTGCTGTACTTAACTGTCCCTGTGAGATTTGGGGGAACACAAAGGAAAAAAACCTACTGACATCACAGCTAGCTCTGTATTATATGAAGTCATTAATATTTTATGCAACAGTCCCTCTCAACATTTATAAAATGTAAAAATACCAAATACAAAATTGCTCTAAGAAACAGCATGAAAGATTAATGAACAGACAGCTTCCCAAAAGGTTTGTGATGTGCTCAAAGACAGATGAGAAGAAAACACAAATTAAAAAAGAAACAAAAAGCCAATGAAAATATAGCTAATAAATATAAGCTACATGGTCTGCTTTCCATACATACATTATATTTACTTCCATAATTCATTTTTTAATCCTTGAATGTACTACGTTATGATTAGAACATTCTTATGCAAGGTGTAAAAGGAGGAGAGGAAAAAGATACTTAGAGGGCATAACTTCATGGCTATGGAAAGCCTTGGAAAGTTCTAACAACTGCTAGAAGCAGCCTTTTAACGACTGAACTCGGTGAGCTCCTACCAAAGCTCATTGTTTACCACTGACAATTACATTGCAACCTGATCCTGCGGTTTCTACTGGGAAACTCCATCCCATCTTTCTAAGCCTTATTTTCTTTTAAAATTACAAAAGTGAAACAAGAAAAATTGCTTTTCTCACGTACTCTCTTTAATCCTTAACCTACTTAGCTTTGTGTACTTCAAGTAGAAAAGAGAATTAATAACATTGTAGGCTGTAAACACCCAGTGCTGGGTTTTATATAAAGGGGAGGTGTTAGCTCCAGGCTGAAGTCTCTTGCCTGATGCCAAACGTGTGTCTGTTCTCCCCAGACAGGATGGAGCCAGCTGCTGGGCTAGGCAGGTTCTAAGCACAAGGGTCTGCACTGCAATTATCCCAAAGACCTGCTGAAGTATGGCTGAGGAGGACAACTTTTCAATTGTGACAGGGCTTAAACTTTGTCTGTGCCTTGCAATATTTTTCCAAGTAATTTTCAAACTCATGTTTTTAATTTTACTACCCTTCTTAAGTAAGGCGAATTTATGTACCCAGTGAAGAACAACTTCCACAGAGTGATTTGAAATACCCGCTAGGCTTCACTCACAGAAGAGGACAAGTTTGCCTAGCATCCTGCATCTGGTAAAGTCTTTGCTTCCTCTTTCCCAGAAATTCCATGTCAGAGTCTTATCACTGGGTCAGCTAGCAGAGGCCATCAGTCACTGCTGATAAGACTTTATTGAGCATCCCATGACTCGACCAATCTTTAGATCTTAGCGTAAATATCACTTTCTTAGAAACACATTCCCTGACACTCTCAATTAGTTTATACATTCTCATGTTGGTGATTGTATGGTTGGGATTATTTGATTAAGGTCTATTTCCAGCCTCCCAAGGAAATGGCAACCCACTCCAGTATTTTTGCCTGGAGAATTCCATGGACGGAGGAGTTTGGTAGGCTACAGTCCACAGGTCGCAAAGAGTTGGACATGACTGAGCGACTTCACTTTCACTTTCACCCCGCAACTCTAAGTTCTCAGGGCAGTGTTTATTTTAATCACCAATGCATTCTCAATATCCAGCACACAACCTAATCCTTTCTAGGTATTTAATAAATACCTGTTGAGCGAGGGGTTCAATGAATGAATGAAATACATGCATACTATTTAATACTCTGCAATTTAGAAATGTTTTTCTGCTGGCATGCCTCCAGGCCCAGTCCCTGAACACTCTGCCTTTGGAATCTCATCCATAAATCATAATTTTGAATACTATCTTCTGAATTATAGGTGTTGACTCCAAAGTTCACATCTCTCACTCAAATTTCTCCAACTCTAAATTCATAAGATCACCTCTTGAGTAGACAACATATATTTTTAGGATTCCAATGAACATCTAAAATTTAATATATCTAAAGCATAACTTTTGATTCCCATGAATTATCAAAATTACCTTTCTGAATTTCAACATTAAATGAATATGTGATAATATTTGTAAAATACTGTTCACTTATGGATAACAATATTATGTTTGTTATAAGATAATGTGAAATAAATAACAAGAATTTTTAAAATGTTTATCAAGTACCTACTACACAGTAGGCACTGATCTAGGCTCTAGGAAATCTAATAAATGATTAGACTGGGCTGGTGTTGCCCTAGGCTCTGCCTTCTGTCCCCTTCTCAACTCCTCACTCACTCTGGGCACTTTGCAGTGGCTTTAATGACCACCTTTGAATGTGAGGATCACAAAAATCCTATCTCTGATCCCAAAGATACCTCTTCTCAGATTATAGCCCCTTTATTAACACAGAGTATACTCAGGATCTGGAAGCACTCCAGTGCACTCCAGATATGTTCTGGGAGCCTCTTCCTTGGGAATTTCAAGACCAGAATTTAGGGGAAATCTTCTAGGTGCCTGGGGACCACTTTTTGGGGAATCTTATAGCCCTAGACAAAAAGAGTATGTTAATACCCCAATTATACCTCAGTGTTATGTGGGAGGTTATAGTTCTTTTTAAAGTACCACATTATCACTGTGGTACAGATAAGAAAACTAGGCTTCAAGGAAGCTAACTAACTTACCTAACTTCTAGGGCTAATGTCAATAAATGGTGGAGTTCTAACTCTATCCCATCTCAGCATCATCCCCCCTCTGTAACAGGGCATCAGGTAGAGACATATGCTATAGGAAACAATGAGCCCTGAAAGTCTTTACAGTAAGTGGATAACAGGATGTCAGAAGTATTTAAGGAAGATGAATATGGTGGTGGGAGAAGGCAATGGCAACCCACTCCAGTACTCTTGCCTGGAAAATCCCATGGATGGAGGAGCCTGGAAGGCTGCAGTCCATGGGGTCGCAGAGGGTCGGACACGACTGAGCGACATCACTTTCACCTTTCACTTTCATGCATTGGAGAAGGAAATGGCAACCTACTCCAGCATTCTTGCCTGGAGAATCCTAGGGACAGGATAGGCTAGTGGGCTGCCGTCTATGGGGTCGCACAGAGTTGGACACGACTGAAGCTGCTTAGCAGCAGTAACAGCAGCAATATGGTGGTGATATGCAGGATGGATGGATGGAAGAACTGAGGTTGGGAGACTGAGTAGAAACCACTGTGTGAGTGGGATAAGGCCCTGATTTAGAGAAATGAAGTAGAAATACAGAGGCATTGAGGTTTGAGGCTAAATGAAATTAGAGCATAAAAAAAAAGGCTGATTTTAAAATTCTTTAAAGCTTCAAGCCTTGGCAGTTAGAAGCAGATTACTGGGAATGCAAGGAGTAGTGCAGGGAGCTGATGACCTTGATTCTGACATTGGGAAATGAAAGGATAAGACCTATAAGTATATCTGAACTTCTTACCTTTGTGGGGAGTCTGGGTAAGAAACAACCCCAGCTAAAGAGTTGGTCCAGGGAGAAAGATGAGAATGTCTTTTATGGAGGCTGTGGTGATGGGGCCAGGAGGGCAGGTGCTATAATTTAACCCATGGGCTGTATATCTAAAATTTGAGTTGCAGTTAAAAAGTAAGAAAAGGCAGGAGTAAAGGAGGATATGAAAGAGTGGAGCAGAAAAGGGGTCAGTGAAAGTAGAGTAGATAGCAGTGGTCTGTAGGCAGGACACAGAAGGTGATTTGCATAAATCTTTGAAAGCAGGTCCAACAGCTGGCAGGTTGCATCCATTTGGAGTGAGCCAAGCTAGGACCATAGAAAGGATCCAGTTTGGAATGGACCAACACTGGACGTCCTAGAGGGAGCTGGAGCAGGGGACTAGAATTGGAGAGTGGAGCTGGAAGTTAGTAGCAGAGAGGTGATCACTAAAGCTATAAGAACAAGTAAGCTTTTTGAATGGGAAATAACAGAATGAAATATGTAGACCTAGGACTAATCTTGAAGCCCCAAAGGGATGCTTTCTAGACCATAGCTGATTCCACACGCCCTGTGGCAACAAGTTGGACCAGGGAAAGGGAAGAAATTCCCCTCGGTCAACAGCTTAGGGAACTTCTCAGTTTCTAGCTGTGCCCAGGTCCTGCATGGTATCTTAATCTCAGGATTGATTCAGGTGAATTCCCACATCCACTCCTCCTGAGGCAACACTTTCATTGTTTTTCTTTCCTTCCTATTCTTTTCTTCCTTCCTTTAATTTCTTCTCAGGAAAGGCCATGTATCTTACCTTAGGCCCTTATTTTCAAGATAAAAGTGAATTGCTGCAAGTTATGTTAGGATCCCTGCTGTTCTCCAAATCAATCCTCATTTGGGGTTCTTGCACACATACGGGATGACAGAGAAGTTGAGAAATGGAATGTTTTTGAGAAGATATTCCAAATTACTAGATGCACATTTTTTTTGGAGTCCTGTCCTCAGGATATGGGATAGAGAAGGGGTGGTTATGATTCACTCCTTTAAAAAGCTTTGTGGCTTATCTCTCTCCTTGGGAAGCATCTGGTGTGTTTACAGACATAGCTTAAATCTAGTTACAGACTAACATAGTGATAGGAATGTTAAAAGGA
This sequence comes from Capra hircus, assembly GCF_001704415.2. Lineage (NCBI taxonomy): Eukaryota > Metazoa > Chordata > Mammalia > Artiodactyla > Bovidae > Capra > Capra hircus. The sequence continues at coordinate 44,088,345 of NC_030812.1, read as the reverse complement.
TCATATGGGAAGAGAATGGCCCCATCTTTAGCATGCTGGTCAGTGTTCACTAGAGAAGTAAAACCAATGGGAGCAATCCCAGATAGGTACACAGGAAAAAAGGGGAGTCTGAGAGAGATCTATTTGAAAGAATTGGTTCATGCAGTTGTGGGGGCTGAGAAGTCCAAAATCTGTAGGGCAGACTAACAAGCTGCAAACGAAGACAGGGTTTCCATGCTATAGTCTTGAGGCAGAATTTCTTCTATAATAAACCTGTCTTTGCTTTCAGGCTTTCAGCTGATCAAATGAGGCCCACCCACATTATAGAAGGTAATCTGCTTTACTTAAAGTCTACTGATTGTTAAATGTTAATTATATCTGAAAACAATACCTTCATAGCAATGTATAGGCTAATATTTGACTAAGCAATAAGCACCATAGCCTGGTGAAATCAACACATAAAATTGTCCATCATACTGCATCCTCAGTAACAATCCACCCAGAAGCTGTGGCTTCCCTTCCCGAGCCTAGGAGAATGAGATATTGCTGTTTCTGTGACAAGGAAACCTCTAGCCAGCCGTGACCTCTGGCCAATAAAGAATAGAGGTGGCAGTAGAATAGCTCAAGGAAATCTCCGTATGGGCCAAGGCTGGAGCTTGCACGCCACTTCCTTCCACATTCCATCAGGCATAACTCATAACATTCAACCTGGGAATCAGTTTAGCAGGGTATGGGAAAATGGGATATAAGTTTGTGGCCAGTGTCTGCCACAGATTCAAAATTTCTAGCTTCCAGCACTCAACGGATGGTAGTTTTGTTAACTAAGACAAGCACGCAGAAGAGAAGATGTATTGAAAAAAATACTGAACCCAGTTTTTAGCACATAGAGTCTTGAAAGCCTATGGAATATTCAGATGAAGATGTTCTGTTGACATCCTGAAGGCCTGGAGATCAGGGAAGATGTTGGCATTAGAGGTCAAGATTTAGAGAGTATTTGGCTGGTGGGTATCATAACAAGAAAGGGAGAAGAGAAGAAAGAGGATGAATTTTTAAAGAGTCAAGTAAAGAAAAAGCAGCTGGTGAAAGTTTTTAGGTTGAGAACAAAGCAAAAATGATGAGATCTCAAATGTTAAGGGAGGAAAGAGTTTCAAAAAAGGGAGTGGGCCATAGTGTCCTACGCATAGAAAAATGAAGACAATTCAGAAAATGCTATTTGCATTTAGTTATTCCTTTCTCTCTACCACATTCAAAATCCTCCCTCAGATTGTTCTCCTTTTGGAAAAGCAAATCAACCAGTTTACTGCAAGATATGAACATCAGGGTTCAAGATAGTGGATCGAGCACAAGCACTTATCTTCTTACTCATCTAAGATACCATTAAAATGCAGCAAAGGAATTTAAAAAAAAGTGTACAAATCCACAACAGAGAGAACAGGATAGTCTTCAAAACAGTTCTACAAAACAAAGAGTGGAGAGAGGAGTGTTGATACAGAGCAGAGTAAGCCAAAACTAATCGCGCCTTCCTGAATCCAGGAGAGGCTCCCGTCTGAGTGAAGCAAAGGAAAGAAAGAGTAAGAGAGAAGAGAGGAGCCTAAAACAGGAGATGGGAATAAAAGACAGACAGTGGAAGAGCAAAGCGTGAGTATAAAAGGTAAGTACAAAGGAGGAGATGAGGAGGAGAATTAATTTCTACCTGAAGCTCTGGGATCATCTCCTGAGGGTTACAGTGCTCTGACCATAGATCTCAAGAACAGAAGTAAAACGGCAGCAATATTGAGTTGAATGGGCAGTTCTACTTGCCTGGGTTTTAGAAGACACATGCTGTTTGTTGTTTTTCAGTGTAAAATTAACCCATAGATCAGTCATAGAGAACTGATTGCAGAAGACCTAAAAATAGCTTTCTTCCTTCTTAATACTTGGTTCCACACCTTGGAAACCACTTTGAAAAACTTCAGCTTTAAATTCTCCTAAAAGGTACTTTTATCTCTATAAAGTATATTTCTTGATTTAGCAGTTTGAAACATTGTGCGCTAACTTCCTGTTATGCGGCAGGGTCTTGGGTCAACACCGTATAACTTGTGTGAAAAAGTCAGTGTGAATTTGTGCAACACCGTGGTTCCGGTCAATGGATGCTAAGCATTATCTGTACTGTTCAGTTTTTATTTTTAACAACAAAAGCATATTGCTTTAGAAATAAAAACAAACTTGAAAAAATGATGGCTGACAGTCATTCAACATTTTATCTCTCCCATGAGCATTTTATTTCTATTAGGGGATAAGACCCCAACTCCAAAGAATGAATCTGTAATGAAGCTGTTCAGAAATGAAAGTAGAGTAAAGGAGAGTCTCAAGGTTCGGGAAACTGCCTCTTGTGGGAAGTTGTCAGTTCTGCACGCGAATGCCTATGTGGTCAATAAGATTTCCTGATGTCTCTTGCATCCCATGAATTAAGCTAGACAATTCCTCCAACGCACAAGTACCAGCTCCATAAGATAATCCCTGCAACTCCCTGAGTCCTTAATGATTCAAATCAACAAACAAAATAATAGCAAATCTATTATATCTCAATCCCCCCATTCACTCTCTCTGGTTATCTGACTCTGTGGGTCACCATCCTAAATTCCCTGGGAAGTCTTTTGAAGTTAGGAGGGAGCATATTGTTCAAGCGTAAGTTGAGGGGAGGTGCTGGGAAGAGGGAAGAGAAAAATGTAGTAAGTGATTAATTATATTCTTGGTTTAGCCCCCTCCATAGAAGACTTGGTCAAAAGCAAATGTCTCTGTTTCCAATTTTTACCACAAAGAGTCACAAATCTCTGGAGAGGACGTATGTCTCTTAGATTTATAAAACATTGAAGAAACAAGGTTGTGAGTTTAGGTCCAAAGTCACCGTAGTCACTTCAAGATGTAAGAAATGTATACTGGCAATTCTATGACAAATATGCTATACATTTCGCTGCAATGGGAACTGAGATAGAAAAAAATTGTGATTGTGTTTTTAAAAGGAATCTCTATCTTTTGAAGAATTATACTGAAATGTGAATGTATTAAATGATCTGCTATCTGGAGTTTGCTTTTAAACAATCCAGTTTGTGGGGGAGGGTGGCAATGGAAGTAAACATGAAATGTCAGATGGCTAACAAACACATGAAAAGATGCTCAACATCACTCATTATCAGAGAAATGCAAATCAAAACCACACTGAGATACCATCTCACGCTGGTCAGAATGACTGCTATCAAAAAGTCTACAAACGATAAATGCTGGAGAGGGTGTGGAGAAAAGGGAACCCTCTTATGTTGGTGGGAATGCAAACTAGTACAGCCACTATGGAGAACAGTGTGGAGATTCCTTAAAAAAATTGGAAATAGAACTGCTATATGACCCAGCAATCCCACTGCTGGGCATACATACCAAGGAAAGAGAATTGAAAGAAACACACATACCCCGATGTTCATTGCAACACTGTTTACAATAGTTAGGACATGGAAGCAACGTAGATGTCCATTGGCAGATGAACGGATAAGAAAGTTGTGGTACATACACACTGTGCAATATTACTCAGCCAATAAAAAGAATGCATTTGAATCACTTCTAATGAGGTGGATGACACTGGAGCCTAATATACAGAGTGAAGTAAGTCAGAAAGAAAAACATCCATACAGTATATTAATGCATATATGTGGAATTTAGAAAGATGGTAACGACAATCCTATATGCAAGACAGATATAAAGAACAGACTTTTGGACTCTGTGGGAGAAGGCGAGGATGGGATGGTTTGAGAGAATAGCATTGAAACATGTATATTACCATAGGTGAAACAGATGACCAGTCCAAGTTTGATGCCTGAAACAGGGCACTCAAAGCTGGTGCACTGGGACAACCCAGAGGGATGGGATGGGGAAAGAGGTGGGAGGGGGGCTCGGGACGGGGGACACATGTACACTCATGGCTGATTCATGTCAATGTATGGCAAAATCCGCCACAATATTGTAAAGTAATTAGCCTCCCATTAAAATAAACAAATTGATTTTTTTTAAAATGAAACTTGTCCATGAGCAGATAATTCTTGAAGTTGAAAGATGGGCACATGAAAATTAATTATATTCTTTTTACTTGTGTGTGTGTGATACACACAGACACACACATATACACATTTATCTGAAATTGTCTACAACAAACATTTTTTAAAAACACAAAAAAGAAAAAGAAATTAAAGCAGGCCACCACAGCAAGGTTTTAAAGAAATGAAGCCTTAAGCATATGGAATTGGATATTGTTTCACACAAGCTGTCTTCATGTTAGAGAGACTGACATGGTTACAGAATGTTACAGAAAAACAGGACTAGAACATATTTCAAGTCTTTTCACAGCTACAGAAATTGAAGCTCAGGCTGAAGAACTTGTTCAAATTACCTAGTTAGTTCTAGGGACAAACTTGAAGCACTGATGGTATAAAGAGGGAAAAAAAAACCCTTCTATCCTCTTAGGTTTTGTAGTAGTGTCTAAGAATTAAACCAACATGAGACAGATTAATACAAATTATATTTAATATTTTTACATGTGCATGGGCATCTTCAGAATAAAAATAAAGACCCAAAGAAGGCCAAAAATCTGTTACGCCAGAAAGCTTATATACCAATTTTACATGAAGAACTATAAATGTTGAGAATTTGACAAGATAAAAGGGCTTGAGCTGGGAGGCAGTAAATTGTGAGACAGTAACTAAAATATATGGGAAAACCAATGGAAGATAGGGGTTATTTTGGTAGCTTTGTTTGTACAGGGCCTCTTAGCACTGACTCCCAATCTCTGGTGATAAGAATGTTCTTCTCTTCCTGGTACGCAGAGGACATCTTTCTCATGGGAAATTTTATGGCTTGCTTTTAGATAGAAAGGAGGTGGCGGGGGGGCGGGGGGGGGGGAGGTGTCAAGGAGCCCTTCCTGCATCTACTATTTCCCAGGTGCCTTCAGTTCAAAATAGTAATCAATATGCCAAAAGGACATATTTGGGGTGGCATGTTCTGAACCACTCTTTCAATGGCAAATCTTCATCGATCTATTCACTCAGACAACAAATACGCATGGAGCATTTACCATGTATTCAATACTGTGTAGACTCAATAAATGCAAGCATAAGTACAGGCATTATTAATTGACCCCCAGACTCTTTTCCTAGAATACTATTCAACACAGTGTTCCAGGTAACGATTGGAAATAAATCCTATTTGTGGTCAGCAAACAGAGGTGTTGGCTTTAAACTGTTCTCCTTTAATCTATTTAAAATGCAATACAAATTACTGGACTAATCACCTTAAATGTTCCAAGGTAAGTACTTCCACAAAGACCCACAACATAAGACATAGCTCTTAAGGGCCTACAGGTGCTCACACTCATGGTCCAGCTGCCAAGCATGGGCAGGATAGCACGTTATATAACCATGAAGTCACAGTGTTTGCTCCACATTTACTTCTCTAAGACCCCCAGCTCAGTTGGCCAGGGTGAAGGGGTGCCCTCACTCTGAGTCAAAACTGCCTCCCTGAACCTTGACAACAGCAACTCAGGTTGGCCTATTAGTATAGTTGCTTGGGTCAATACAATGTTCCCTGCTCAGCTTACGGAATTAGGAAATCAGGTGAAAAAAGAATCAGTGTGGGTGATCAAGCATTAAAGCAGCTTACCACTCAGTGAAAAGTAGTTGAGGAGGAGGTAGGGAAGGAGTGTGCAGATTTAATGACCCCTTTTATGGTGAACTTGATACCAAATGTGACACTATCCCAATAATCTGCTTTGTTACCTTGGGCTATGGGAATATCCTTGAAGCCTCTCTCAAACACTCAGTCATTCAACAAACACTGTCTGATTACTTATGTCAGGCACTTTTCTAAGCCCTGGAAAAGAAGACATAAGAAAGTCTAGGCCCTTAGGAAACTTGCAGCCTGAAATCTGTATAGAGACTCATAAATAAAAGTACACAATAGAGGGTTTTGGATTATTAGAGAAGTAACCCTGAAATTAGAAGTTTTTCAACCAAAGAAACTGTATAAGAGATCATGATAGGCTACATAATTTGCAGAGCCCAGTGCAAAAAAAAAAAAAAAAAATGCTGAGCTCCAAAGTTGTTAAAAATTTCAAAGGAGCAGCAACATAGCATTAAACCTAGCAAGGGGTCCTTCTAAGTGCAGGATTCTGTGTAACTATGCAGATTCTGTGCTCATCAGATTGGCCTTGTTGTAGATTCTGGTCTCCAGAAAGATAAGGACCAGCCCTGATAACACTCGGCTTAATAGTTATGAAAGGAGAAGTGGATAATTCAGAATCAGTCCTGCGTTTTCCTGCACTGAGGATAACTGCTGCTATGCGACCGAGCATCGTGGTGACCCGGCAGACAGACACTGCAGTGATTCTGTGTGTCCCGATCCTGTTTCTCTAGCCCGTCTATTTCTCTAGCACATTTCTGTAGCACATCTGTAGATGTGGCGGATTCTCATCCATGTCTCCCTGCACAGTTCCTCATGATGCAGACAAGCAGTTCCAAGACAGCTGACTCTGTGTCTGGCTTTGGAGACTGTTAGCTAGCTGAGATTAGTCTTCAGCAACCATGTGAGTGCAGACACTCTGGGTTCCAATGCAGGTGCACCCTTTTGGAAGAGAAGACATAGATATTGAAAGGCAGTAAATTATCCTTCTGCACCTGATACACACCGTCATATTAACAAAACCAGCTGGTTCCTGAAAATGCATGCCTTGGTCCACTGGGAAACCAAAGACAGCAAATGTTCTTGAATATGCTAACAGCTCTAATAAGAGTGAAGAGCGCTTAATTAAAGAAGTAATTAGCTTTTTACACAAGAAGGAACAAACAGATGAACATACACAAAACACAGAGATATCAGTAACTTCTAGTTTAAGAGCACACAGTTTGAAAGTATTTGCTGGTTTGTAAGGATAAACTCAATGTTCTCCAGCAATATGGATGGACCTAGAGATTATCATACTAAGTGAAGTAAGTCAGACAAAGACAGATATTAAATGAAATCACTTATATGTGAGATCTAAAATATGATATAAATGAACTTATTTATCAAACAGAAACAGACTCACAGATGGAAAGCAAACTTGTGGATAAATTAGGAGTTTGGGATTAGCAGACACAAATTACTATATATACATAAACAACAAGGTTTTCATGTATACAGTATATATATATAAATTGTATAGCACAGGGAACTGTATTCAGTATCTTACAAAACACCTCCGTCTAGTCAAGGCTATGGTTTTTCCTGTGGTCATGTATGGATGTGAGAGTTGGACTGTGAAGAAGGCTGAGCGCCAAAGAATTGATGCTTTTGAACTGTGGTGTTGGAGAAGACTCTTGAGAGTCCCTTGGACTGCAAGAAGATCCAACCAGTCCATTCTGAAGGAGATCAGCCCTGGGATTTCTTTGGAAGGAATGATGCTGAAGCTGAAACTCCAGTACATTGGCCTCCTCATGCAAAGAGTTGACTCATTGGAAAAGACTGTGATGGTGGGAGGGATTGGGGGCAGGAGGAGAAGGGGACGACCGAGGATGAGATGGCTGGATGGCATCACCTACTCGATGGACATGAGTTTGAGTGAACTCTGGGAGTTGGTGATGGATAGGGAGGCCTGGCGTGCTGCAATTCATGGGGTCACATAGAGTCAGACACAACTGAGCGACTGAACTGAACTGAATGGAAAAGAAGGTGGAAAAACAAAACAACTCTGCGTTGCTAATAGCTGATCTCTTGGATCTCTATTTCTTTTTATTGTTGCCCCTCTTGGGTTCTCTTTCTTATCTTCACCGCTGTGTGGTAAGAGACTTTTACCATAAGTGGAGTGACCATTTGCTTGGGAGGGATGCCCCATCCTGGTGAGGACCACAGGGTGGGTGGCCAAAGCCAGCCCTGCTGCAATTCCCCTAGAGAAACTCTCACTTTCCTCTGTCCTTTCCTCTGGTTACCTTTCCTGCCTCCCCTCCTGATGGAATGGTAATATCTAAAAGGCCAGGATTCAGAAGGTAGGCCTAGTGTGCAAAAGGATGGCCTTGACACACACGTGGTAGAGGCCAACTAATAAAACTAAAGGGTTGGAGGTCATAAATCTGACATTTGCATAAAAAGTCCCTTCCACATAACTTCTTCATGATTCTGATTCAGCTGTCACTTTATGACTTATTTTAATTCAATTAAATCCAATGAGCACTTAGAAGCCTAATATGGGCAAGACTCTCTCAACATCATAAACAAAATTTTATTATAGCTTGTGAAAAAAAAAAGAGTTTATTTTGACTTGTTTATGACAGGTATTAATGACTTGACATTACACATAATATGATCCACACAAAGTTGGTCTTAGTTCTTTAAAAAGCAAATGTCTAATTTTGGAATTTGACTAAGACCAGCAGAGGCATCTAAGCTAGCCAGCCAGCTAAGTAGAAGTGGGAGCCAAAAAGCTTTTCATTAAAACTGCTGAACAGAGTTCCATCTCTGGCCTCTGCCTCCTTCTTTCCTGTGATTCTCAGCAATGGCTCATGATATGTGCACAGCATGCTACCCATGGAGGCCTCAGATCCTGTTAAGTATTTTTATTCCTATTCAGTTCAGTCTTCTCCCAGGACCCGGCCTCTAACTGTTTACATTGTACACTTTGAAAGTCTTGATCTATTGCCCCAAATTAAAATAATCCTCTACACTCTTAACCTTTTTGCTTACTACCTCCTGTCCTTCCTGGCTTCAACTGAAAATTTGGATTTCCCTGGAGGATTCGTAGCTCTTTTGCAGCCCTTGCAAAAGAGACAGCTCATCTGTGCACACAGGCTCTATCTGATGGCCAGAGGTAGTGTCTCCGGCTTTAGGCTTCTGCCCACAGAATATGGTTCTTCCATATTTTTTCAAAAGCCTTCCCTTTGAAAATATTCATATCAACCAGCTTCCTATTCCTATTTATTTCCTATAAGTGCTGTAACAAACTATCACAAACTCAGTAGCATAAAACATCATACATTTATGGTCTTAGCATTCTGGAGGACAGAGTCCAAAATGGGCTTCGTGGGACTGGAGTCAAGGCGTCCGCAGGTCTGCATTCCCTCTGGAGGCTGCAGGGCAGAGTCCATTGCCTTGTCTTTTCCGTCTTCCCTCAGCTGCTTGCCTTTCTCGGCTTCCTCCATCTTCAAAGCTGGCGAGTGCATCACTGTCATCACATCTCTTCTGCTTCCCATCCCTCCCCCCTCACCCCTAGCCTCCTTTCTCTCTTTTAAGGATCCTTGTGATTATGTTGATCCTATCTGGATAATCCGGGATGATCTCCCTTCCACAGAATCCTTGACTTCACCACATCTGCAAAATCCTTTTGCTATTCAAGGTAATAGGTTTACAGGTTTTGGAGATGAGGACGTGGACACGTTATTCCCCTTCTCTCCATCCTGTACTTCCCATCTCCAGGAAGCCTAGGCATTCCTCTGTTCCTCTTATATCAGGTCCCCTGATGGAGAGATTTCTGTCTTCATTCTTTCCATCGTCCTCAATGATGTCTAGCCTTGATCTCTTGCTTCCTCTATCTCTTTGTGCTCTTCATTTTATCCCTCTAAGTCTCTCTTTTTTGGCACCCTGGGCCTTGTCATCACTCATATTTGCACCTCAAGCTATTCAGAAATTCTGCTCAGACCATGGTTCTCCACTGCTTCCCTCTAAACATGCTCTTTAATTTCAGCAAGACCTGGGTTCCAAATTCTGATCTGTAAGCAATCCGCTCTGGTTAATCCCTTCCGTGACGTGTTTATTAGTGACTCCATTTCCTCTGCCTCTTTGGCATCCTTTCTCTCCTTCCCTGACGACTCATGACAGAAGCAGACCATGAGGGCCTCAGAGTCGTCTGGGTAAGTATCCTACCGTTGCACTGCCCAGCGTCCCTATGAACTGGTCCATCCAAGCCACTCTACAAGGCTTTCTCTTGCCTCTGGTGAGTTCCCTCTTGCAGGCTCCATGTCGAAAATTTCAAACACAGGCTTCTCAAACCTCCCACACAATCTCCACGTCCCTTACTCTTGACATGGGATATGTTCTCAGAATTCAAAGAGAAACTGAAGACCAAACAAGTCAGAGCCTCTTTGTTGATCTACCTAAGATGCATCTCTTCTTGTCTCTTTCTGTTTCAGGGAAAGGGGTCCCTCTTTCAAAGGCCAAGCCCTCTCTTATGTGCTAAATCTCCTTTCCATCAATTTCCTCCTCTTAGTCTACCTTAGTCTCCCTCCACTCATTCTCTTCATTAACACTTTCACATTTTTCTAGTCTAAACATCACACTTCCCTTCACTTTTCAAGTGACTCATCAAATATCTCTTTCCCTACAAAGTTGGTATAGGGATAAACTGCAGGACATTGTTGAACCTGAAAAAAGCTTATCCCTTCAGTATGAAATAAGGTCAGCTCTTGCCTGGAAAATCCCATGGACGGAGGAGCCTGATAGGCTACAGTCCATGGGGTCTCAAAGAGTCGGACACAACTGAGTGACTTCACTTGACTTCACTTAGCCATCTCTAGAATGATCCGGAAGTAGGAGAGAATACAGGTTTGGGGCGTAAACCTTAAGATGTAGTGGTGGGGTTCTCCTTGTAAAAAGAACACAAAATTAGGCACAAACATATAAGGCCTTGGAAAGGACAGGTAAAAAGAATGAATCTTGAAGTTCCAACCTTATTATAAATAGTTTCACAGTAGATCTGCCCCTGTGCATGGGACAGCGTGGAACCATTCCAATAATTAAGAATGTTGCTGAGAAAGCATACATGTAGTAACTGCATTATGTTACTTGAGAAAAGTGCTTCCTAGGGAGTAGTAAGCATATCATTGCTAGTATTCAAGAATTGGGGGAATAACAGATAATTGATTTTTTTCCCGAAGTTATGTCTTTAGATTTACAGTTGCCTTCTCTTTGTGGCAAAGGATACTGGCTTTGCATTTATGCTCACAACATAACATTTTCTTTTAAAATAAATCTTTATTCTCAATTTTAAGTAAATTAATTTTTAGAAATTAAACTAATAATGGTGCACATTGGTGGCAGGCACATGGGTATGTCAAATATTATGAAAATTGTATGATAATGATTGTTTGGGAAACACTGAAGCAATAGGAATAGGATGGTTTCTCTAAGAAAAAAATCCAGACAAATAAAATCTGTCAGCATGACTCCACCGCTGCTCAAAGGAGACGGAACCATAACCGGTAAACATGAGCACCTGAGGGTATATCCCTGGTGAAGATGGGCGTACAAGATATCATAGACTGAGGACACCAGTCACCTTATCTTGCTCAGAGTTCATGCTTCCTGGTAACATTTTGATGATAACGTTAGGCTTTGCCAGTAAGCTATAGTGCTCTCATCAGCAAACTGTGAACATCTGGATTTGTCAGTAGTTTATTGCTCAGCACCAATTAATCAATCAACATTCTGGTTTTCAAACATAAGCCCTCATGGACTTGGAGACTTGGAGACTTGTCAGAAACTCTGTTTCTGAGCCTGCCAGACTGTGGAAAGGAGATAAGTTGGTCGAGGTGACGTCACCTGTGTTCTTGTCCAGGTGGCCAGCACCCCTCTCTTTCCTCAGGTGCCAACTGACCTGCTGCATGACTTTCACATCAAACCACTGCCTCACTTGTTCCTCAGCATTTTCAGCCAGTCTCTGGCCTTGCTGTTAACCTAGTCTGCCCTCAGGAAGTACAACCATGGTCTTATGTGATCTGGACTTCTGTTTAGAGCACAACTTCACTGACCTCCCTTTGAATGCTTTTGAGCCTTTGATGCCAATCATCTTCTTTCTTGGTTCTCTGCCAAATCTTTAAAAAACTATTCCCTTAGAGTCACAGATGTAGAAAACAAACTTAAGGTCATTAGGGGGGGTTAGTGGGAGAGGAGAGATAAATTGGAAGATTGGGATTGACATATACACACTGCTGCTGCTGCTGCTGCTGCTAAGTTGCTTCAGTCGTGTCCGACTCTGTGCGACCCCATAGACGGCAGCCCACCAGGCTCCCCCATCCCTGGGATTCTCCAGGCAAGAACACTGGAGTGGGTTGCCATTTCCTTCTCCAATGCATGAAAGTGAAAGTGAAGTAGCTCAGTCGTGTCCGACTCTTAGCAACCCCATGGACTGCAGCCCACCAGGCTCCTCTGTCCATGGGATTTTCCGGGCAAGAGTACTGGAATGGGGTATATACACACTACTATGTATAAAATAGATAGCAATAAGGACTTATTCTATAGCACAAGGAACTCAAATACTCTGTAATGACCTATATGGAAAAAGAATCAAAAAAGAGTGGGTATATGTATATGTATAACTGACTCACAATGCTGTACACCTGAAACTAACACAATATTGTAAATCAACTCCACTCCAATAAATTTTTTAATAAAATAAATAAATAAAAAGTATTTCCTGCCCAGACTCCACTTTTGCTTACCCCTTAAACATAGATATATCCAAGGCAAAAGACAGACAGCAGGGGACACTGGGGTCAGACCACTTGAGTTAAAATCTACTTACCAACTATGTGAATTTGGGAAAATCATTTAATCTCTCTAAACTCAGATTATTCATCTGAAAAAACAATAACATCTTCTAAATAAATTTGCTTTCATTTTGTTTTTGTTGTTGTTGTTCATACCAGACGTTTTGCAGGATCTTAGTTTCCTGACCAGGAATTAAATCCAGGCCCACAACAGTGATAGTCCTGAGTCCTAACCACTGAACCATCAGGGAACTCCCCGATGTCAACTTTAAGTGAGATAATCCATGTAAAGTGTAGTGCTTAGCATGTGATGAACACTCAGGAAGTGATGGCCATCTTTTTCTCAGTCATATCCACGGCTTCCATTAATATATGAGATAATGAAATGGATTTTTCCATCCTTGCACTTTCTCCTAAGCACCAAATTGGTAGTTTAACTGCCTGCTAAGTTCTTTTCCATTCTAATTTATTTTCCACAATGCTAACAGAGTTTTATCTTTTCTTTTAAGAGTAATCTATGACATCAATCCTCTGGTTATCATGTAATCAACTCCAGGCCTTTCAGATCCTGGCTACAGCTCACCTCCTCACTCCCTCCCCACCTCCACAGGGAGGAACAGCCAACCTCTTGCACTGAGGCCATGATAAATGCTTTGCTCTCTCTCAAGTGTCCTGTCCTCCTCAGAGCCTCAGTCTAGAAACTCTCCTGGTAAACTCTTGCTCAGCTTCAGCACCCAGCTCAAACAGCACTTCTGTGACATCTCGTCTGGACCAAGAGGCTGTCAATGTCTTATGACAATGTTGGTCATGTTGTACTGACACCATCGTGTGTCTCTCCCCTTCACTTGACTGTGAGCCCACTGAGGGTGAGCAACTTACCACTTGCATGGCATTTTCCTAGAGCAGTACCTGTCACAGAAGGAAGAGACAGAAGGCGGGTACTGAGAAGGTAGCTGGCAGCAGCTACCCTGGTAGAGGAATTGCCAAGTTCCACACACTAGGCCTAGCAGCCTACAGCTATTTCTTCATTCATCCACCTCTGTAATCATTCCTTGTTCCATCTTCTCTCACGTTTGCCTGAGAACGCTCCACCTCTGGTTGCAGCAGTTTTCTCAGGCTGCCACAACCATATTCCACAGACTGGGGGGCTTGAGCAACAGAAATTACATTTTCCCCACGGTTCTGGTGACCAGAGGCCGTCAGGGTTAGTCTTCTGTGAGCGCCCCCTTCCTGGGTTGCAGAGAGCTGCCTTCTCTGTGCCCTCACATGGCCTTTCTTCTGTGCACACGTGGAATTTAAGAGCCTTTTGCTGTCTCTCCTCTAATGAGGACACCAGGTCTATAAGACCAAAGCCCACATTTATGACCTTGTTTAATACATATTACCTCCTCACAGGTCCTTTCTCCAAGTATAATTGACACTGGGGGTAAGGGCTTCAAACATATAAACTTGTGGGGGACACAATTCAGACCATTAACACTGGTTAAATCTAACTCTCTCCCTACTCATGCTTGCACCCAAGCAGCCAGACACAGCTGAAGAAAACCATACACCGTGCCAACTAGTCTCACTTTAAATTTAGGATATTAGACTTCAAGTGAGCCCATCTGGCAAGTCTATGGACATTCCCAGTCCCTCTGCTCACCCCCTCACCCACTCCCTAAGAGGACTATTTCACACCTTCTCCTCTGTCTCCAATGCCCACCTCTCTCCTCATCCTCAGTTCATGACCTTGCTTTCTATTTCACTGAGGAATTCAAGCATTCATCTCCCCACTTTCTGCATCTCTTCCTGTAGGTCTGCCTTTCTTCTACAATACTAGGTGAATCATCCTGAATGTGAAGGACCAGTCAGGCATGGATTCCACCCCCCCTCAGCAGCTCTGCAAGAATCCTCTTTCCTGGGGACCTCCATAGTGGTACAGTGGATGGACATCCATCTGCCAGTGCAGGGGACACCAGTTCAATCCCTGATCTAGGAAGATTCCACATGTGGCAGAGCAACTAAAGTCCCTTCACCAGAACTACTGGTCCTGTGCTCCAGGGCCCACAGCTGAATCTACTGAGCCCGCAGGCTGCAACTACTGAAGCCTGTGCACCCCGGAGCCTGTGCTTGGCAACAAGAGAAGGCACTGCAATGAGAAGGCCACGCACCGCAATGAAGAGTAGCCTCCGCTAGAAAAGCCCGTGTGCAGCAATGAAGACCCAGCACAATGAATAAATAAATAAAAAGAAAAAGAAAAGGCATCCTGTTTCCTACAACATCAATTTCCACCTTTTTATTAGATAATTTCCTTCAGCATAAAATCTGAAGCATATGACATAGACACAATATCTCCCAGCTTAAAAGAAAAAAACAGACATCAACAAAAAACTGCCTAGAGCCCACCTCTTCTGGCTGCTGCTTCATTTTGCTCTGTAGAAAAATTCCTTGAAAGAATGATGAAATAACTCTCTCTCCCCTTCTTCACCACCCATTCTCTCTGGAACCCACACCAATGAGGTGGTCATCTTCCCAGTTTATCAAAAATATTTTCCTTGAGGTCACCAACGGTCTCCGGTGACCAAACCAAGCAGCAGTTCTCAGTTCTTATCTAACTCAACCCATGAGCAGCCATTGACAGGGTCTACCACTCCCTCCTTCTTGCCTCCTTTGGCTTCCAAGACAGCTTGCTCCTCTGCTCTTGGTGGCCCTCACGTTCTTGGGTTCAGTTGCTGGATACCCTCACTTTCATTCCTCTATAGTGTGAAGCCTCAGGCCTCTGGCCTCAGACCTTTCTCTTCTCTACAGTTGCTCTCTCGGTGCCAGGATCTTGGCTTTAACTAGCATTTTTTATTCCAAAGACGCACCAGTTTACATCTCTAGCCCAGACCTCTCCCATAAACTCTTGTCGTGTTCTATGCGTACATGCATGCTCAGTTGCTTAGTCGTGTCCAAGTCTTTGGACCCCGTGAACTGCAGCCCGCCAGGTTCCTCTGTCCATGGGAGTTTCAGGCACGAATACTGGAGTGGGTTGTCATTTCGTCCTCCAGGGGATCTTCCCAACTTATGGATCAAGCCGCGTCTCCTGAATTGCAGGCAGATTCTTTACCACTGAGCCACCAGTTAAGCCTATTGCATATTCTATCAACCCCTCCAAATCAACATATCCAGAACAGAACTCTTAGTTTTCTTTACCAAAGTTGTTCTTTCTTAGTGCTCTCCATCTCAATAAACTACATCATGATTCATGTAGTTTTTCAGGCTCCAGACCTTGAAATCATCCTTGACTCTTAAACAAATCATATTCAACCTACCAGCAAATCATGTAGAGTCTAACCATGAAATAGATTGAAGATTTACTCATCCTTATCCTCTTTCTTGCTGCCAACTTGGTCCTTGCCATGAGGACTTCTCTATTGAATTATTGCAACAGCCTCCTACTATATATTAATATCTTTCCATTCTTGAGTCACCCCAATCTTCACACAGCAGCCAGAATAAGCCTTTAAAAAGTAATCAGATTGTATCATTCTTCTGCTTAACATGTTTTGATGGCTGTCATCACAAGGAATAAAACCTAAAGCCCTTCAAGGCTTGGTTCTTTAGCCTCTGACACTGTTGACCTCCTTTTGTGGTCTGACCCTCTTCTCTGGTCCTATTGTCTGTCACCCCTCCTCTCTTCCTGTGCTCCCAAAACCGCTAAAGGAAGAGCAAAAAGGTCAAACACATGTCTGCCTCAGGGCCTTTCACTTGCTGTTCCCTCTGCCAGGAACCCTCCTTCCTCAGATAACCACACAGTTTCTACCCTCACTTTATCAGATTCTTGCAAGTCTGTATGCCCAATGTACAGTGAGGCCAAACAATCAGGCCAAACAATGACTGAGGCCAAATCACCAGAGTTTGGAACAGAGAAAGGTTTATCATGGGGCTATGTGTAGAGATGGGTGCCTCAGTCCTTAAAAAAAAACCTGACCTCCCCCACCCCTTTGAGGAAAACTGCAGTGGAGGCCATGCCTGCTCCTGACTCACCGCTGTTCATTCTCACTGAGGAACCAGATGGTTGGAAGACACCCCACAGTCATGGCTTGTAAAGATACAGGCAAGACTCCCGTGAAGCCAGAGATGGCAATTCACCAGATTAGAATCACCCTCACCAGCCACAACCTCAAGTTTTTGGAGAAGGCATGTGCTGACCTGATCAGGGTTGCCAAGGAAAGAGTCTCAAAGTGAAAGGACCGGTTTGGATGCCTACCAAGTCTCTGAGAATAACTGCAAGGAAAACTCCTTGTGATGAAGGATCTAAGACTTGATATCATTTCGAGATGAGGGTCCTAAGCAGCTCATTGACCTGCACAGTCCCTCTGAGATCATTAAGCAAATCACTTCCATCAGCACTGAGCCAGGAGTCAAGGTTGAAGTCTTCATTGCAGATGCTTAAATCAACCTAATAAGTTGACAATCAGCTGTTAAAAACAAAAACATCTCCCCAAAAGCCTTCAGCAAAGCCCTTTTCTAGGAAAGGTGAGGGAGGGGTGTGGTTACTCGTTGCACACTTCTTGGTGTCAGATCCTTTATTCTGGAGTCAGGTCACGGTCAGGTAAACAATGTTCCCGTGAATCTCCACCAATCCATTGTTCTTCGCTGCTCTGACAAGAAAGGGCAAGGTCCCCAGGCATGAGCTTCCCACTCTGAGGTCCAGGTCCTGGCTAACAGGAGGGAGATCTCAACTGGCAGCTCCCTCATGGCCAGGGCCCCAGACCCTGCCCAGCCATCATCGCTGACGGATCCAGGTGCCCAGCCCAACTGGCCCTCAAGCTCCTCAGGCTGCCCACACAGCAGGGACTAGGTCCCGCTGACTGTGTCCTACGCAGACAGCCACTGCCATTAGGCTGCCAAGACGGGGATGCGGGAGAGGTTCACCACAACCTCATAGCCTGGGTCCAGCCAGCGGGCAGCCTTGGCAAGAGCTCTGGAGCCCTATTGCACACAGCCCCCAGCTTGTACTTGTCTCTGCCCCCACAGTTCAGCTGCTGGTCCAAGGCCAGGTGAGCTGTAGGGTCCTGGGGAGAAGGCCAGGACCCACCTCTTACCTCATGCTCCACCTGAGGACCACCACTCCCCGACTGCTGGTTGAATGTGCCCAGTAACAGTCTCTTCTTGACAGTGGCTTGCTGGGGGAGGGGCCCACGGCAGCACTGGCCAATGGCTGAGCAGGACCTCTCACGGTTGTTCACTGACAGTTGCTCATTTGGTGGAGGAGGGGGCGGTGGCTACTGTGGCGTTGACCAATGGCTGAGCAGGACCTCTAATGGCTGTTCACTGCCAGTTGCTCATTTGGTGGAGGAGGGGGTAGTGGCCACTGTGGCATTGACCAATGGCTGAGCAATCATCAGTGGTCTTGTGGCAACCATTGCCTGGTAACAGGGTTGGGGGTAATGGCATTGCACAATCCAGTGAAAGTGTGAAAGTGTTAGTTGCTTAGCTGTGTCTGACTCTTTGCGACCCTATGGACTGTAGCCCGCCAGGCTCTCTCTCCATGGAATTCTCCAGTCAAGAATACTGGAGTGGATTGTCATTCCCTTCTCTAGGGGATCTTCTTGACCCAGGGATCAAATCTGCACCTCCTGCATTACAGGCTGATCTTTATCACTGATCCACCTATTACAAGATCTGCTCAAATGTCTCTTCCTTAGAGAAATTTTCTTTGAGCTGCCTCCCTCCAATCTAAATAACACATTCCACACTCTCTCTTTAGCTTGCTTTATAATCAATCCTCACAACACAGATCTTGATCTGACATGTTACTGTATCTATCTGTGTTCTTGGTGACTGCTTCTCATGCTTGACAGACAGACCCTGTTGGTTTTTTTCACTGCCTTATTCCCAGTACCAGGGCAGTATCTGGCACACAGTGAGTGCTTATATTAGTTTACAAGGGCTGTCTTAACAAAGGACCACAGACTGAAACCTTTAAACAAAGGAAATGATTTTCTCACAGTTTTGTAGGCCAGAATTCCAAGAACAAGGTGTTTTAGAATTGGTTCCTTCAAACGGCATCCCACTCCAGTACTCTTGCCTGGAAAACCCCATTGACAGAGGAGCCTGGTAGGCTGCAGCCCATGGGGTCGCTAACAGTCGGACATGACTGAGCGACTTCACTTTCACTTTTCACTTTCATGCATTGGAGAAGGAAATGGCAGCCCACACCAGTGTTCTTGCCTGGAGAATCCCAGGGACAGGGGAGCCTGGTGGGCTGCCATCTATGGGGTCGCACAGAGTCGGACACGACTGAAGTGACTTAGCAGCAGCAGCAGCAAGGGCTGTGTGGGAGGAATCTGTTCCAGGTTCTCTCTTGGCTTGTCATGGCCATTTCCCCACTATGTCTCTTCACATTGTCCTCCCTCTACATGTTTCTCTGTGCACAAATTTCCCCCATTTGTAAGGACACCAGTCATATTGGGTTAGGGCCACCTTAATGACTTCACTTAACTTGATTACTTCTCTAAGACCTATCTCAAAACAATGTTTCATACTGAGGTACTGAGACTTAGCATTTCAACATATGAATTTGGGGAAGGTCATAATTCAACACATAAAGTACTTAAATAATTTTTGTTGAATTAATGAATGCATGAAGACTGACCAACTGGATAAATGAATGTCAAAAACAGTTCTCTAAATACTAAGGATACTAATCTGTCAGTATGACATATACTTATTTTCCCCGACTTATTGTTCCTCTTTGAGCTTCTGATGTCCCACAAGAACATGGTTTATACAAATCCAATCACATTCTCAAAAGCATAACAACTCCACATATTCCAAAGTTGATGTAATTCATTCATCCTAAGAGATGATAATGTCATCTTTATCAAGGGGTTCCATGCTGTTAATTGTTGACAAGAGCATCTGAACCCCTTCTGTGAATTAGTCAGAAGTGTGCTTTTATCCTGCAGCAACATAAATATACACTAGGGGTTAAGGCAGAGAGAAGAGGTAAAGAGGCACACTGCAAAAAGGCAGATCCATCTTTTCTTTACTAATCCGTTTAGTCATAATGGGTGAAAAATGCTACTAGATGTGTGAGCTAAATACCATCAACCTTCTCCTGCCAAACATTCCTCCTCCCTTTATTAAAACTCTACTGCATATGCCGAATTTCCCTGGCAGTCCAGTGGCTAAGAGTCCGAGCTTCCAAAGCAGGGGGCACAGGTTCAACCTCTGGTCAGGGAACTAAGATCCCACATACTGCATGGGATGGCTGGAAAACAAATAAATAAAAACATAAGCAAAAGAAAGAAACAAGATGAAAGTAAATCATTTAAGATCCTCCTGAGGAAAAAGGCAGATATCAAGCATACAGATTAGATATGGATTTTTAGAGTGCCACTGTGTTTTATGGCATTTTTGATTACATAAAGAATTACTTAAGCTTGTAAATAGACAAGATATGGGTAATTGAATATAGGACTCATGATGTTTAACCACTGCTCACAACTTTGCAAAATATTACCTTGCTATGTGAATAACCCACTGGAAAGAAGAACTTATGTAAATGGAGTTCAGTGTCAAATAAATTAAAATTCAGAGCCAAGCTAATCTGGCACACTTAATAATATGCATCATTATAGTGGTGCTTGAAAATTAAGAGTAAATGGGAAATGGTTCACTTGGTGATTTTAATTAGCACCTTACAGTCTAATCAAAATGTCCAGGTTTGGCTTGAAAAGAGGTGAGATGAAACATGGTGAGCATCATCTTGAGCTGGGATCCTTCTGAAGAGATTTTAAATTGCAGGACCCTAAAAAAAAAAAAAATTAAAAAAAATAAATTGCAGGACCCTCATGTCCAAGTGCGGAGAAGGCAATGGCACCCCACTCCAGCACTCTTGCCTGGGAAATCCCATGGACAGAGGAGCCTGGTGGGCCGCAGTCCATGGGGTCACTAAGAGTCGGACATGACTGAGCGACTTCACTTTCACTTTTCACTTTCATGCATTGGAGAAGGAAATGGCAACCCACTCCAGTGTTCTTGTCTGGAGAATCCCAGGGACGGGGGAGCCTGGTGGGCTGCTGTCTCTGGGGTCGCACAGAGTCGGACACGACAGAAAGTGACTTAGCAGCAGCAGCATGTCCAAGTGATAGATATTTCCCTTGGTCCAGTGGGGCACCCAGGGGCCTCCAGGCAGTGTGGACATTGGTGTCTGGGCTTTATCTGGCTGTTCCCTTTACCTGGAATGTCACCATCCCTCCTCCACTGGTAAGTCCTCATGGTTCAGATTTCATCTAAGGTCTCATCCCAAGGCATATATTCATTTAATCCTCGTGACAACCTCATGAGAAAGATGTACTAATGTTCAGGATCAGAATTGAAATTTTTATACATATAACTTTACTCTTTCTGCAGCTGCCTCCAGTTCTTGGCTCAGGATGGACACTTGGTAATGGTGGAATCAGTCAGAGAAGGAGGAGTTGAGACACGGGTTCAATAGAGGAGGTTCAGACAGAGTGCGGAGCATGTCATCTGGAGGTTTAGGTGGCAGGAGGTGGTTTAAGATGACAGAGTGTTGCCTGGAGAGGTCCAGGATAGGAAGACGTCCTGACACATAGATGGAAGAGTGATAAAGTCTGCAATATGGGAAGATCTAGGCAGCCTCAGTCTAGTTGCCTCCACCAAGAATGTCAGGACACCAGCCTCTAGAAGGGCATGGGAGGACCCAGCATCCCATGTTAGAAACATAGGTAGGAATCAATTATTGGAAAATGGGGTACAAGCTCAGTGAAAATCTTTAAGCAAGACTGACCAAATGCTATACAACCTGGTCTGAAAACTTGGAGCTGACAAAGAGCACTTCTTGCACTTGAGACAAGGTTAAGGTAGCACCTGTGTGAGTACTAGGGCGCTACATTTTGTGTGTCCAACTCCTTGTTCTTGTCATCGTGATAAAAGATAGATATCCATATCATGGGAGATGCATTATATGTGTTTGACCTTCCACTTTAAATAACATTCTTTTTCTTTTATCTTGATCTTAGACCTTTCACTAAGCTTAATAATTCACTACAGAGAGTCCTTGAGAGTCAGCACTCAGGAAATAAGTTACCCCAGGGAAGTCACCTAGAAATACTGAGTTTGTCTGGTAGTATTTGCACTAATCCTCTAGCCATCCCTTCAAGTTTTGCCTTCAAAGCTTTTGTATTCTCTGCTTTAGAGGAAACTAGATTTGTAGAGACCCTCGACAATAGGTGAAAGTGTGTTTTCTCTGACCTGAAATGGTTTGGCCTGTTGCATCCTTCTTCAATATTTTGTTTTCGCTACTTGTTTTGTGAAAGGAAGGTATGGGGTATGGTTGTTGATAGTAACAAAGTACAGGCCAAAAAACATCAGAATAGGATGGCCTAATAAAGACCAAAGTGATGAGTGTTTCAGGCAGCTACATAACAAGGAAAAGTCTAATTTTTGGTGTGATTAAAATGAAGTTAAAGTGAAAGAATAATTTGAAAATTTGTAAAAAACAAAATCCAAAAATCTATCAGGAAAGAAGAGTGTTTCTTGGGAATTAACCAAGAGATATGAGAAGAGCCATTCTTACTCATTTTTGAAGCACTCTCTGGCCTTGAATGTGACACTGAGAGTCTTAATAAAGTTGCTGAATGCACACGGCAGAAGGGATCAAGTTCATATCTTGGGTTTCTGATGAAGGGAGTTCCATGTAGCTAGGTTTACAGGTGTTTAGGGATAGAAATGGGTCTTCATAGACTTCATGCTGCCCATCATTTTCCAAACAGCAAAGACTCTGCTGCTCATGACCCTCCCCCACCACACAACACACAGACACTTTTTAAGCCAACATCTGAGTGCTTACTCCATGCCAGACACTATTCTAAACAGCTTATAATAACACATTAAACCCTCTCCACAACTCTGTGAGGCAGATGCATTTTAAAGATAGGGAAGTCAAAGCAGAGAGAAGTTAATTTTCCTAAGGTTCCAAAGAGAGAAGGATGCTACTGAGCAGACCTTTGGCTCCAGAGATGAGTGCTTAACTGCATTTAAGATTCTTTCAATTAAATAAAAATGGAGGGGGGGCACAGAAAAGGGTTAGAGACAGCTAGACAAAACTTACAGCAGAGCTTGAGAAAAGGGGGGAGGGTTTTCCCCCAAATTCAGACTAATTCAAATTCATTGGCAAATAAGGAGAATTGAGAACACACCCCTCTAAGCCGCGAGTCCCAGTTCCCCTCTTCTTGTTCTTTTTTCCATCACACTTATCACCTTCTAACCATAGGTGGCACTAGTGGTAAAGAACCTGCCTTCCAATGCAGAAGACAAGAACCACAGGTTGGATCCTTAGGTCGTGAAGATTTCCTGGAAGAAGGCATGGCAACACACTCCAGGTTTCTTGCCTGGAGAATCCCATGGACAGAGGAGTTTGGTGGGCTACAGTCCACGGGGTCTCAAAGAGTCAAACACAACTGAAGCAACTTAGTACGAACACAGGCAACCGTAAACTATACTTTTTTTACTTATGAATGCTCTGTCTCTCTCCCCTCTAAGAAGTAAGCATGGAAGAGCATGTATCTTGGTCTGTTTTGTACCAGAGACATCCCAAGTGTCTAGAACAGTGACTGGCCCTTGGTATGCTCTTGGTATTTGTTAAATAAATAAATACCTATCACCCACTCACCTACTGAGGTATTTGGGAAGATCAAAATCTTAGATAAAGTATTAAGAAGTAAAGAAGACACCTTCCGATGTAACTCAGTGTGATGCAATTGTTATTGCTATTTTTAACATCCAAGGAATCACTGTGTTAGAGCTGCACTGAAACTGAGATGATACCCATCTTGCCCAAGGGGGTTATCATGTAAGTGAGACAAATAAGACTAGACAAAAAGACACCACAGGAAGGAGACAGCAGGAAGTGGAAAGAGGGTTATTGGTTTCAATTTTCTTTTTCTTCTCAGGCTTATTGTTTCACTCTTTCCCTCCTACTTTGTTTTTCTTTTTCTTTTTTTTTAATATCCCAGTTGATCCACCTGTTAAAATCTTGCACGCAGACACTTCATTCTGGTGAAATCTTTAATTGCATAATTTTAGAAGGTTGTTCTAGGATTAGCTAGAGCACCCTATGGAGTAACTGAGTCATCCTCTGTGGGTTTGGAATAAGAGATACCTCTGCGAAGTTTGACTTTAATGATATCAGAGGATGTGAGATAACTCCGTTAAGCCCAGGCTCCCTGTCCTGCAACAGAAGGCCCACTCTTCACTGCTGTCCCCTCCAGGCTCCTTCTGTTGTTCCCTTGATTCAGGACCCTCCCTGAAATACAAAGTCTCCACCTATTCATCTGGTCTTACCCATATGCTAGTAAAGTAATGCTCAAAATTCTCCAAGCCAGGCTTCAGCAATATGTGAACCGTGAACTTCCAGATGTTCAAGCTGGTTTTAGAAAAGGCAGAGGAACCAGAGATCAAATTGCCAACATCCGATGGATTGTGGAAAAAGCAAGAGAGTTCCAGAAAAACATCTATTTCTGCTTTACTGACTATGCCAAAGCCTTTGACTGTGTGGATCACAGTAAACTGGAAAATTCTGAAAGAGATGGGAATACCAGACCACTTGACCTGCCTCTTGAGAAACCTCTATGCAAGTCAGGAAGCAACAGTTAGAACTGGACATGGAACAACAGACCGATTCCAAATAGGAAAAGGAGTACGTCAAGGCTGTATATTGTCACCCTGCTTATTTAACTTCTATGCAGAGTACATCATGAGAAATGCTGGACTGTAAGAAGCACAAGTTGGAATCAAGATTGCTGGGAGAAATATCAATAACCTCAGATATGCAGATGACACCACCCTTATGGCAGAAAGTGAAGAGGAACTAAAAAGCCTCTTGATGAAAGTGAAAGAGGAGAGTGAAAAAGTTGGCTCAACATTCAGAAAACAAAGATCATGGCATCCGGTCCCATCATTTCATGGCAAATAGATGAGGAAACAGTGGAAACAGTGTCAGGCTTTATTTTTTGGGGCTCCAAAATCACTGCAGATGGTGACTGCAGCCATGAAATTACTCCTTGGAAGAAAAGTTATGACCAACCTAGATAGCATATTCAAAAGCAGAGACATTACTTTGCCAACTAAGATCTGTCTAGTCAAGGCTATGGTTTTTCCAGTGGCCATGTATGGGTGTGAGAGTTGGACTGTGAAGAAAGCTAAGCGCTGAAGAATTGATGCTTGTGAACTGTGGTGTTGGAGAAGACTCTTGAGAGTCCCTTGGACTGCAAGGAGATCCAACCAGTCCATTCTGAAGGAGATCAGTCCTGGGATTTCTTTGGAAGGAATGATGCTAAAGCTGAAACTCCAGTACTTTGGCCACCTCATGCGAAGAGTTAACTCATTGGAAAAGACTTTGATGCTGGGAGGGATTGGGGACAGGAGGAGAAGGGGACGACAGAGGATGAGACGGCTGGATGGCATCACGGACTCGATGGATGTGAGTCTGAGTGAACTCCGGGAGTTGGTGATGGACAGGGAGGCCTGGCGTGCTGTGACTCATGGGGTTGCAAAGAGTCGGACACGACTGAGCGACTGAACTGAACTGAACTGAACTGACCCATGAATGGGGCTGACAGGGAAACAGAATTCAGCAGGGAGTGTGATATAACTGGGAAGGTTAATTTTGACTCCCTAGTGGATCTGCTTCTGTGACTTTAATTCTTATTTTGTCTGCTTTTGTTATTATAGGCATACATAATGGCTTAACTCAGGGAGCTCTGCCAGCCTCCCTCTGCCTTTGTTTGGCTCACAGGGAGATAGCCTGGTCCTGCCCACCTGTGAAGGACTGTGATATTGAGTTCTTTGCGAAGGAAGTGGTACCGCTTATCTGCTGCTTACCCCTGGTGTGGTTCAGAAATTCACACTTGGGGGGTTGGAATCACAGATAGCTGTGCCATCTTTGTTTATTGATATGACAGGTAGATACTCCACTTCACCCCACCCATGAAATGACTGTAAGGAAGTGAAACTAACACATCTCCCTGACTGAGTCTTCCCATTCTAGGAGATATTTGCAAGAATTAAATGGTCTTTTTACTTTGTTTCCTCATTTCTCCCACATCTCTGATCCATAAAAGAACTGGGCATCCAGACAAGATGGTTATTTTGAGGGACTTCCCAGGTGGTCCAGTGAGTAAGACCCCCTTTCAATGCAGGGGGTGTGGGTTCAACCCCTGGGCTGGGTGTTAAGATCCCACATGCCTCTGCACACACACACACACAAACCCAAAACATAAAATGGAAGCGACACTGTAACAAATTCAATAAAGACTTTAAAAATAGTCTGCATTAAAAAAAAGAATAATTACTTTGAGACACTAGTCTGCCATCTTCTCCATCTGCCAGCTCTCTCAATAAAGTCATGTTCCTTGCCTCAAGACCTCTTCTCTCCGATCTCTCGGATTTATTGGCTTATCATATGCTGAGCAGAGCAAGCTTGGACTTGGTAACAAACACTGCTATTGAAAGGTGTTTCTTGTGATTCTGCAAGTGCCCAAGGACCTGTGCTCGCTCACACTGACACTTGGGGTCATATACCTGATACCAAGCAGGGCCCTGTGGGGCTCCTGGGCACAAAGACTTTCTGTGTCCTCAATTCTTTTGATTATAGGACGTAGTCTTCATTCAGCCTCCTTGACTTTCTCTGAGTGCCAACGGGCAGATTTAAGCCATTGTTAATTAAGGAAGGGAGGGGATGCAAGACCAGGGAAAAACAAACCAGAGAAATAATAGTGCAGCCTTGGGGCAAGGTTCTGATTCCCCATCAACTGATACATACAACAATATCTTTGAGGTGCCTTGCAGATACTGAAATACCCACTGGGTGATAGAAGTTCATGACTGTATGCTGTTCACAAGCATGTAGACCCCAGAAGAGTTGGAACCTGAAGATTGATGATGCTGGCTCCTACTTACCTCACCGTCAACAGATCAGAAGAAAGTCCATGAGCTGGTCACACCCTCCTTGAACCATCACTACAAAATTTCTTGCTATCTTCTCCAAGTGGGAACACATTTTTTGTGAGGCAGGGGCACGCTATGTCTGCCTTTGCCTGGCAAAGTAATAAACTATCCTTTTCTACTCCACTCAAAATTCTGTCTCTGAGATTCAATTCCCACTGGTGTACAGAGAAGCTGAGCTTTTAGCATCACACCCTCAGGGCACACGATGTTTCACAAAGCTTCAGTTTAGTTCAGTCTCTCAGTCGTGTCTAACTCTTTGCGACCCCATGGACTGCAGCACGCCAGGCCTCCCTGTCCATCACCAACTCCTGGAGTTTACTCAAACTCATGTCCGTTGAGTCAGTGATGCTATCCAACCATCTCATCCTCTGTCATCCCCTTCTCCTCCCACCTTCAATCTTTCCCAGCATCAGGGTCTTTTCCAGTGAGTCAGATCTTCACATCAGGTGGCCAGAGTATTGGAGTTTCAGCTTCAACATCAGTCCTTCCAAAGAATATTCAGGACTGAATATTCACAAAGCTTAGCCACTGTATATAAGGATGAGATGAAGATTCAGAATTACCCCAAAGAAGAATTAGAGAGAGAGGGCCTCACACTATTACTGTGACTAATACTAAGAGTAAAAAGTATAGGGAGCAATATCAACAACCTCAGATATGCAGATGATACCATCCTACTGGCAGAAAGCAAAGAGAAACTAAAGAGCCTTTTGATGAAGGTGAAAGAGGAGAGTGAAAACGCTGGCTTAAAACTCAACATTCAAAAAACTAAGATCATGGTATAGGATCCCATCACTTCATGGCGAATAAATGGGGATAAAGTGGAAACAGCGGCAGTTTTTATTTTCTTGGTCTCCAAAATCACTGTGGACAATGGCTAAAGCCGTGAAATTAAAAGGCATTTACTTGCTGCTTTGAAGAAAAGCTATGACAAATCTAGACACTGTGTTAAGAAGCAGAGACATCACTTTGCCAACAAAGGGCCGTTGAGTCAAAGCTACGGTCTTTGCAATAGTCATGTCCAGATGTGAGAGCTGGACCATAAGAAGGCTGAGTGCCAAAGAAATGATGCTTTTGAATGGTGGTGCTGGAGAAGACCCTTGAGAGTCCTTTGGACAGCAAGGAGATCAAACCAGTCAATCCTAAAGGAAATCAACCCTGAATATTCACTGGAAGTACTGATCCTGAAGCTGAAGCCCTAATACTTTGGCCACCTGATGCAAAGGGCCAACTCACTGGAAAAGACCCTAATGCTGGGAAAGACTGAGGGCAGGAGGAGAAGTGGTTAACAGAGAATGAGATGGCTGTATTGCATCACTCAATGGACATGAATTTGAGCAAACTCAGGGAGATAATGAAGGACAGGGAAGCCTGGCATGCTGCAGTCCATGGGGTTGCAGAGTCATACCCAATTTAGTTACTGAACAACAACAAAGTGACCAGAATGTAATAAGCACTTTATAAACTCACATGTAAATCAATTTAGTCCTCACAACAAGCCTATGAGGACAGTGCTAACGTCCTTACGTGCAGATGAGGAAGACTGAGAGGTTAACTATGTGCCCAGGGTCACTTATCCAGACAGCAGCAGAAGCAGCAGGACCTAGCCCCAGGCTCTAGGCTGCAGAGTCTCCTTTCTTGAAGACAATTCTGTGCATTTAAAAATGCACAGTGATAGTGACAAATACCTGCCAAACAGGGTACTAAGCGCTTTACAGATTTTCTCAATAAATCCCCACAAACACACTATGCGATAAGCCCAGTCCAATCCTGAGAGAAACATCAGAAAAACCTGGACTGAGGAACATTGTGCAGGATATCATACTCCTCAAGACCATCAAGGTCATGGAAACTAAGGGAAGATTGACAAACTCTCACAGACCAGAGGAGGCTGGGGACAAGACGACAAAATGCAATGTGGCTTCCTGGATTGGATCCTGAAATGTGAAGGGCACATCAATGGAAAAATAGGGGAAATCAAAACAAAACCTGGAGCTTAATAGTAAAGTTCCAACATCCTCTTCTTCCCAGGTGGCACTAGTGGTAAAGAACCTGCCTGCTAATGCAGGAGACATAAGAGACAGGGGTTCAGTCCCTGGGTTGGGAGGATGCTCTGGAGGACGGCATGGCAACTCACTCCAGTATTCTTGCCTGGAGAATCCCATGGACAGAGGAGCCCAGTGGGCTACAAATTCAAAGGGTTGCAAAGAGTTGAACACGACTGAATCAACTTAGCACAACATGGCAACATCCACTTGCTTATTGAAAGATGTTCTGTGATAATGTAAGATATAAATGATGGAGAAAATTAACTAGAGGTCCAAGGGAAAACTACATACTGACTTGGCATCTTTTCTCTAAATCTAAAATTTATTTTAAAAAATTAAGGAAAAATCCCTATGAGGTAGATGCTATTTTGCAGAGAACTGTGACTTAGAGAAAATACCTTGCCCGTGCTATTACAGCTATAGGAGGATCCATCCCAATAGGTCCCTAGAATGATTTAAACAGGATCCCATGTGATTCACTCAATCTCGCAGAACTTTTTTGTGGTGTCCTAAGGGGACCAATGCCTGATGATCCCAGAGAGGACCTGGCCTGGCCTTGTCTCTTCTCTCCTTAACCCAGAGGGATATAATGTACATTTATTGAATGCTTACACCCTTCACTTTCTTTAATCCTCAAAACAATCCTATAAAGTATGACTACATTTTATGTACAAGGAAAATAAAGCTTAGGGAGGTTCATAAACTTGCCCAAGGCCACACAGTAACTAATTAGAACTTGAGCTTGAACCCAAATATGTCTAAAACTAAAGCATTGGCATAACTACTCACTCCACCCTCCCTCCATGCAGCTTTTAAAAAATATTTTTTTGGCTCTAACTAGAGCAACAGTTAATATTAACTACAGATAAGAAATGTCTGTTACGTTGATAGAAACTTTAAGCCACTTCATGTAAGCTATGGCTGTCATCTGGAAGATAGTAATATCCTACTCAAAGGAACTATTCCTATCATGTCTACAAGTTATATTTGCCACCTTACTAACAGAGTTGAGGAGTTGTTTTTTTTTTTTTTCCCCCACTGCTTTTTCTTCCTGTAAGGGTTAATGGAGCTGTGGTGCAGTGAGCTGGAGGCTCTTGTATTCCATGCATCATAAACACCAAAGAAATCAAAGAAAATACATTGTCTTCATTTGTTACTGAAACAAACAGAAAGTATATAACTTTGTTTCCAAGTTCGTGGGAGATTTTATAAAATATACAGTTAAAATACAATCTCATAACTTTATTAGCCCAGTTTCGAGAAGGAAAATTCTCTGTTGTTCCACATCATCTTTTAAATTCATGGTTCTTGAGGCCTCTTATAAGCTTCAGCCTTTTTTTGTTTCTTAAGCACATTTGTATTCTCTTCTCCATTATTTCTAGACAAAATGACCCTTACAGAAAGCAACTTCTTTTGCTTTTCAAATTCTAATTTCTAAGGAAACTACTGAAGAGAACTGTGTTTGTTTTCACATAACAGGAAATTGCAAAGTTGCAGCCACTCTATTTCTTTGCCCTTGAAGTTAAGGAAGATCCAGGGTTTACTTTCTCCGGCCACCAGGTAAGACATACCAGTTATGTTCTTGGTCATGCACACGTGTTCAGTTGCTTCAGTCCTGTCTGATTCTTTGCGACTCCATGGACTGCAGACTGCCATGGGATTCTTCAGGCAAGAATACTGGAGTGGGTTGCCCTGCCCCCTTCCAGGGGATCTTCCCAAGCCTCTCCTGCATCTCCTGCATTGCAGGCAGATTCTTTACTGCTGAGCCAGCTGGGGAAGCCATGTTCTTGGTCAAGAAGTAATAAAGGGATCTAAGCAGTAACTTTTGACCATCTCACCTCAGGCCTGATAGCTTGTCCCAGTGCTGGGCCCACAAAGACATCTTCCATTTGGAAGTTCAGCTGGGGCTGAGGATAAAGGGGCTGGTTCACTTGGCCATCAGGTGAACAGCAAAAGGAGAAAGACAGAAATACTTCACTGTCAAACACCAAACCTTATACCGAAATATTTCAAGGTCTTTCTTGGCAAAATATGTTATTTTTCAGTTGTTCTGATTGATAGTAATACTAGAAGTTGCTGCTGCTCCTAAGTCGCTTTAGTCATGTCCAACTCTGTGCGACCCCATAGACAGCAGCCCAACAGGCTCCCCCGTCCCTGGGATTCTCCAGGCAAGAATACTGGAGTGGGTTGCCATTTCCTTCTCCAATGCATGAAAGTGAAAAGTCAAAGTGAAGTCGCTCAGTTGTGTCCAACTCTTTGCAACCCCGTGGACTGCAGCCTACTAGGCTCCTTCATCCACGGGACTTTCCAGGCAAGAGTACTGGAGTGGGGTGCCATTGCCTGCTCCGCAGAAGCTGCTAACGTATAAAATTCCTACAAACATGCCAGCCAGTCAGTCAGTCCAGTCGCTCAGCTGTGTCCGACAAACATGCCAGACATTGCACTAAATGGGTTTACTCAGGTGTCCTAATTTAATCCCAAACCAAGTACTTATCTTCATTAAACAGATGAAGAGATATAAGGCAATGATTCAGCAACTATGTTTATTGAGGAGGAGGCAGGATCTGGAAAGGGATGGGAGCCTGAGGAGTGAGAGGCCAGCCTCCAGGATGCCCACTCCTAAATGAACCAGAGCAGTTCTGCTTTTATCTATTTTGCTTATAGATAAAAGCAAATAAAACCTATATCTATATCTGTAAAGTCTAAATCTATATCTATAAAATTTAATTTTATAGATAAAATTTAAAGGACAGTTAAAACTGTCCTTTAAAGGGTTCCAAAGTATGATGATCAGTTTTATAGGACAACTTGGCTAGGCTATAGTTATTTTTAAATCAAATACTAATCTAGGTGTGGCTGTGAAGATATTTTCTAGATGTGATTAACATCTATACTCAGGTGACCTGAAGTATGACCTTCAATAATGTGGGTGGGCCTCAGGAAACCAGATGAAAGGTCTTAAAAGCAAAAACTGAGGTTTCCTGAAGAAGAAATTCTGCCTCAAGACTGCAGCATTAATTCCTGCCCAAATTTCCAGCGTGCCTGTCCTACAGACTTTGGACTTGCCAACCCCCACAATCGCATGAGCCAATTCCTTAAATAAATACCTCTCTCTCAATACACATGTGTACCTCAGGGATACTGTGGTTTCAGTTCCAGACCACTGCAATGAAGTGAATATCACAAGAAAGTGAGTCACACAAATTTTCTGGCTTCCCAGTGCATATAAAAGTTGTGTTTACACTATACTGTAGTCTAGTGAGTGTGCAACAGCATTGTGTCTAAGAAAGCATACATACCAAATTTTAAAACCTTACTGCTAATAAATGCTAACTATCACTGAGCCTTCAATGAGTTTTCATCATTTTACCAGTGGAGAGCTTAACATCTCGTAAGAAATACCAGAATGGGACAGAGATATGAAGTAAGCTAATCCTGTAGGAAAAATGGTGCCAATAGACTTGCTCGATGCAGGATTGCCACAAACCTTCAATTTGTGAAGAAAAAAAAAGCCATTATCTGTGAAGCACAATAAAGCAAAGTGTAATATGACTGCCTATGTAAATACATCTCAACCTTGTTGCTTTTGTCTCTGGAAAACCTTAATACACGTGGCTTAAACAAAATTTCTATAGCTGTGCTACTCACAGTGTGGTCTGCAGGCCCCAGCATCATCCTCAGCTGGGAGTTTGTTAGAAACCTACCTTCTCAGGCCACACACCAGATTTACTCAATCAGAAACTGCATTTCAGGAGTGAGCCTCAAGAGGGAGGGTATGTCTGTAAACATATACCTGATTCACTTTGTTGTATAGCAGAAACTAACACAACATTGTAAAACAATTATACTCCAGTAAAATAAATAAATCTTTTTAAATTGCATTTTAAGAAGAACCCCAGATGATTCCTACATGTGTTAAAACTGGAGGGGTTAGCAGAAGGCAGAGAGAATGAACCACAGTGAATTTTACCTGAATAAAATTCTCCAACATTTCAGCCTTGAGGGAAATCTACTCTGGACCTTCTAAAAAAGAATAAAACACCAGCTTGCCTCCTTTGAACTGGATGCCCAATGGCTGCCTTGTGTCAATGTCAGCAACCCGAGGAACTTGCCATTTAGCTCCAGGCCATCATTAAGCTTCCAGGCCATGTGAAACTGGTAGGCACTTAGTCGTGTCCAACTCGTTGTGACCCCATGGATTGTGGCCCACCAGGCTTCTCTGGTTGTAGAATTCTCCAGACAAGAATACTGGAGGGATCGAACTTGGGTCTCCAGCAGTCTAGGCAGATTCTTTACCGTCTGAGCCACTGAAGTGATCATTAGCCCATGAAATAGACCTGTTGGATTTTATCAAAGATAACTTCTCAGCTCGTACTGAATTTACACCCAATTTCTTATCCTCTTTGAGAAAAATCAAGCATTTATTTTTTTTAACCAGTAGAAAAACAAATCCGAGGCTGAGATAAGTGTTAATTCATATTAAATGTCTTTCTTCCAAAAGAAGTTGTAAAATTATCATCTAAAAGACAAACACAGGATTTCCCTGGTGGCCCAGGGGTTAGGAGACAAGTTCTCAGTGCCAAGGGCCAGGGTTCAATTCCTGCCCAGGAATTAAGATCCCACAAGCCTTGCAGCAAAGCCAAAAAAGAAAAAAAAAAAAAAAAACACAAAAATATCTTGCAGGCTCAACCTTGGGTGAACTACATAAGATTTAATAAGATTTAGAGATTTCTTTTCTTTAACTAAAATTCTGCCTCTCTCTTATCAAGCTTTGCACTCAATTACCACATACTGCTGGAGAGAGAGAAGGCTGAGATTTAACTGTTCCTGCCTAGTCTATTTGTGAGCCCAGAGATCCCAAGCCCAGCAATCACTTTATGTCATTTTCTGCAGCTGTGTTTTACATTATCTGCAGGCGAACAAATCACTGCCTGCCCTGGATAATGTAACTCAGAATTATTTAAATTATTCCCCACTTCTGCTATAACCATTTTCATAATTCATTTAGTATTCTGAATAGGCTTGTGGGATGCCATTTTACATCCCCAAAGTCAAAACGAATGACTTAATCTGGCAGCAGACAGTGAACACCTTCATCCTCGGGTACCAAGATCCCCAGGAGAAGGGAACAGCTATCCACTTCAGTATTCTTGCCTGGAGAATTCCATGGACAGAGGAGCCTGCTGGGCTACAGTCCATGGTGTCATGAAAAGTCAGACACAGCAATTCTTCGTAGAAATTAGAACTCTCATGACATTCCTTTTGGTGGGCAAAGGCCATCCTGCCTTGCCTTTTGTGTCCTCCCACCTGTGGTTCTATGGGTGCCAGGAAAACAGAAGGAAAACCAAACCTAACCTAAGTTGAATGCTGAGTTCCTGTGAATAGACCATCTTCCCTCAGTATCCTGGAGGCCAGAGAGCAGCCTTATAACTCCATTTTAGGGTGCCCTCAACATTAATGTTTCTCAACTGTGAGAGAGTACAGCAGTGTTGCTTTCTGAAATCGCAGTCACACCTGGAGATTTTGGTTCAGTTGACCTGGGTGGGACACAGAAATGGTGGGAAACTCTCCTCAAGTGGTTCTGATAAAGTCCTCACCTTGGTTAGGGCCCCCAGCTTGATATAAAGGTGCCAACTTGACTACTAAAGTTTCCACACTCAATGTTCAGTGAGGTGGTGGAGAGGCTCCCCATGCCCATGAGCACTTTTTTAACACCAGAAGGGTGTGTCCTACAGTTCAACCCAATTCTTACTCTATCTCCCTGGAGATAACGCCAGATCCCACGGTTTAAGGACTCCACCCTACAAGACTGTATGTAGGGGGGAGTGTGTAGGGGAGACCCCCAGTCAGATGGGGGATGGGGGCTGTTACCCGAATTTCTGACTGACTGTATATAAAGTCCCACAGCTTCCTTCTCACACTCAATTAATTTGCTAGAGCAGCTCACAAAACTCAGAGACATTTTACTTACCACGTTGTTGTCACTTAGTCGCTAAGTTGTGTCCCACTCTTTTGCAACCCCACGGACTGTAGCCCACCAGGCTCCTCTACCCTTGGAATTTCCCAGGACAAGAATACTGGAATGGGTAGCTATTCCCTTCTCCAGGGGATCTTCTGAACCCAGGGATTGCACCTGCCTGTCCTGCATTGGTTGACGGGTTCTTTGCCACTGAGCCACCAGGGAAGACCTTTTCTTACCATATTACCAGTTTATTTTAAAAGGATGTAACTTAGGAACAGCCAGGCAGAAGTGATGCACAGGGCAAAGGATGTGGGAGGGGCTCAAAGCTCATGCTGTCTGATCAATGCCCACTCTCCTCGCATCTCTGCACGTTCACCTACCCAGGAGTTTGCCGAACCTTCTCCTTTAGGATTTTTATAGAGACTTTATTGCATCAGTTCAGTTCAGTTCAGTCACTCAATCATATCTGACTCTTTGAGACCCCATGAATCGCAGCACGCCAGGCCTCCCTGTCCATCATCAATTCCCGGAGTTCATTCAAACTCCTGTCTATCGAGTAGGTGATGCCATCCAGCCATCTCATCCTCTGTCATCCCCTTCTCCTCCTGCCCCCAATCCCTCCCAGCATCAGAGTCTTTTCCAGTGAGTCAACTCTTCTCATGAGGTGGCCAAAGTACTGGAGTTTCAGTTTTAGCATCATTCCTTCCAATGAACACCCAGGACTGATCTCCTTCAGAATGGACTGGTTGGATCCCCTTGCAGTCCAAGGGACTCTCAAAAGTCTTCTCCAACACCACAGTTCAAAAGCATCAATTCTTAGGCGCTTAGCTTTCTTCACAGTCCAACTCTCACATACATACGTGACTACTGGAAAAACCATAGCCTTGACTAGACAAACCTTTGTTGGCAAAGTAATATCTCTGCTTTTCAATATACTATCTAGGTTGGTCATAACTTTCCTTCCAAGGAGTAAGCATTGTTTAATTTCATGGCTGCAGTCACCATCTGCAGTGATTTTGGAGCCCAAAAAAATAAAGTCAGCCACTGTTTCCACTGTTTCCCCATCTATTTGCTATGAAGTGATGGGACTGGATGCCATGATCTTTGTTTTCTGAATGTTGAGCCAATTATTTCACTCTCCACTTTCATTTTCATCAAGAGGCTTTTTAGTTCCTCTTCACTTTCTGCCAGAAGGGTGGTGTCATCTGCATATCTGAGGTTATTGATATTTCTCCCTGCAATCTTGATTCCAGCTTGTGCTTCTTCTAGTCCAGCGTTTCTTGTGATGTACTCTGCATATAAGTTAAATAAGCAGGGTGACAATAGACAGCCTTGACACACTCCTTTTCCTATTTGGAACCAGTCTCTTGTTCCATGTCCAGTTCTATCTGTTGCTTCCTGACCTGCACACAGGTTTCTCAAGGGGCAGGTCTGGTATTCCCATCTCTCTCAGAATTTTCCACAGTTTATTGTGATCCACACAGTCAAAGGCTTTGGCATAGTCAATAAAGCAGAAATAGATGTCTTTCTGGAGCTCTCCTGTTTTTTCCACGATCCAGCGGATGTTGGCAATTTGATCTCTGGTTCCTCTGCCTTTTCTAAAACCAGCTTGAACATCAGAGAGTTCATGGTTCACATATTGCTGAAGCCTGGCTTGGAGAATTTTGAGCATTACTTTACTAGCATGTGAGATGAGTGCAATTGTGCAGTAGTTTGAGCATTCTTTTGCATTGCCTTTCTTTGGGATTGGAATGAAAACTGACCTTTTCCAGTCCTGTGGCCACTGCTGAGTTTTCCAAATTTGCTGACATATTGAGTGCAGCACTTTCACAGCATCATCTTTCAGGATTTGAAATAGCTCAACTGGAATTCCATCACCTCCACTAGCTTTGTTCGTAGTGATGCTTTCTAAGGCCCACTTGATTTCACATTCCAGGATCTCTGTCTCTAGGTGAGTGACCACACCATCGTGATTATCTTGGTCAGGCATGATTGATTAATTAAATCTTTGGTCATTGAAGATGGATTCAACCTCCAGTCCCTCTCCTTTCCCTGGAGGTCAGAGAGATCAGAGGAAGGATTTCCAACACTCTAATCACGAGGTTGGTTCTCCTGGCAACCAGCCCTCATCCTGAGATATCTTCTAAAAGTCACCTCACTAACATAAACCCAATCGTGGTGGAAAGGGGTTTGTTAAAAATAAACTCAAACCACCTTCATGACTCTGAAGCAAATTCAGGAACTGAGGCCAAGAGGCTGATCGGTATAACAAAAGATGCTTCTACTGCTCCTTTTGCTCAGGAAATTCCAGGAGTTTTGGGAGCTATGCGCTAGGAACCATGGACGAAGACCAAATACACATATGAGAAATATATTTTGGTCATCTGAAGTGCAGCTACACATTAGAATCATTTGGGGTGGAGGTAAGGGGATGTTAAAAAATATGAATGTCTGTAGTAAACAAATTTATGGTAGCCAAAGAAAAAAGGGGGTGGAGGAAGGTTAAATCAGGAGTCTGGCATTAGCAGATACAAACTACTACAAATAAAATAAACAACAAGGTTCTACTGTATAGCACAGGGGAGTATATTTAATATCCTGTCATAAACCATAATGGAAAAGAATATATATATATATCCCCTAGAGGAGGGCATGGCAACCCACATCAGGATTCTTTCCTGGAGAATCCCATGGACAGAAAGCCTGGTAGGCTGCAGTCCACATGGTCATGAAGAATCAGACACAACTAAAGTGGCTGAGCACATACACACATATATATATATCAGTTCAGCTCAGTTCAGTCGCTCAGTCGTGTCCGACTCTTTGCGACCCCATGAATCGCAGCACACCAGGCCTCTTTGTCCATCACCAACTCCCTGTATATAACTTAATCACTTGGCTGCTTCCCAGATGGAGCTAGTGGTAAAGAACCTGCCTGTCAGTGCAGGAGACATAAGAGATGTGTGTTCAATCCCTGGGTGGGGAAGATCTCCTGGAGGAGGGAATGGCAACCCACTCCAGTATTCTTGCCTGGAGAATCCCATGGACAGAGGAGCCTGGTGGGCTGCAGTCCATAGAGTCACATAGAGTTAGACATGACTGAAGCAACTTCGCATGCATGCAAGCAGAAACTAATGTAATGTTGTAAATCAACTGTATTTTAATAAAAAATATTAATATCTGGATTGAACCTCAGATCAAGTAAATGCATGCTTTTGGAATGAGTCCTGGCAGGCATATTTTTTAAGGCTTCCAGGTGATTCCACTGTGCAACCAAAGTTGAAAATAGCAGGTCAGGAATTCTTTACATTATGACTTCTCAAATTTTAACAAGTGAACACTCTGACCCTGACTCTGACTCAGCAAGTCTGCTGGTGGAGCCTGAGAGTCTGCATTCCTAGTAAACTCCAGATGATGTTAATGGTCCATAGACTACACTGAGTAGAAAGGCATTTATCATAGTCTGTTCCTTACCCCAGTGTTAATAAATTTTTATTCAACTGAAGTCATGAGCTAAAATACAGGATGCTCAGCTTAATTTTAATTTTGGATAAACAACAAATGATTTTAGCATTAGGATGTCCCAGATCCTGCATTCTTATACTTTTAAAAAAACCGTCCACTTTTTATCTGAAATTACTAAAACTTATCTGGACACCCTATTTGTTTTGCGTTGCTAAATATGGCCACAAATTTCAGGATCTTTCTGCTTTGTTTTGATGGCAAAATGTGACAGGCGAAAGTGACAGATGTTGAGAAACTGATTTTGCTTTATGTCTATGGGCCTTGATCTTTTCGGGACTGAACGTCTGAGAATACCTTTCTCTCAGAAGAAAGCAAAAATATGTCCATATGCTCAGTGTTGTGCATATAGTTTCCAGGGTTTGTGGTCCCTGCCAGAAGCCCACCTGTGAATCCTCAAATGATCCAGGGATACTGGGTGAGAAAGCCATGTTTTTTTCTTGCTCAGCAAAAGAAAGTCTTTCCCAATTACCTATATTTCCCAGGAAGATATTTTGCGGATCACTAACTTCACAAAATGTTTATAGATTTTGCATGAAGAACATGATTTATTGGAAAACACGGGGAAAGGCTGGATTAAGCAAAGTAAGTTTCTCTATTAGAGGATCTGACAAGTGTTTAATATACTGTGTTTGGGACTCTCCCAAAAGGAGACAGTATCTAGTATTTCCCAAAAGTATTTGATCTGGGGGACTTCCCTGGTGGTCCAGTGGTAAAGCATCTGCCTGCCAAAGCAGGGGACACAGGTTTGATCCCTGGTCCAGGAAGATCCCACACAGGAATAACTAAGCCCGTGCGCTACAACTATTAAGCCTGTGCTCTAGAGCCCGGGAGCCGCTGCTACTGAGCTCCCGCTCTGCAACTACTGAGCCCCTGCTCTGCAACTACTGAGCCCCCGGTCTGCAACTACTGAGCCCCTGCTCTGCAACTACTGAGCCCCCTCTCCACAACTACTGAAGCTCATACGCCTACAGCCAGTGAGTGCTCCACAAGAGAAGCCACCACAATGAGAAGCCTGAGCACCTTAACTACGGAGTAGCCCCTGCTCACCACAACCAGAGAAAGCAGCAACAAAGACCCAGATCAATGAAATAAAGAATCTGCTCTGTAGGATATCTCCTAGGATTCGCATTATCTAAAACAAAATCCTCTTTGAGTAATGTTGCCTAAATTAATCTGCTTCTTGTTTTTCTTCTTAGAATGAAAAGCATAAATGCTCATTATGGAAAATTTGGTACAACAGAAAAAATAAGAAAATGTTAC
This sequence comes from Capra hircus, assembly GCF_001704415.2. Taxonomy (NCBI): domain Eukaryota; kingdom Metazoa; phylum Chordata; class Mammalia; order Artiodactyla; family Bovidae; genus Capra; species Capra hircus. The sequence continues at coordinate 44,049,037 of NC_030812.1, read as the reverse complement.
TCATAATCTTATGATCCAAAGATAATAAAATTTTAGCCTCTTTTCTTATAAACCATGAAGGCTGGTGGCTCAGAAAGTAAGTTTTCATGAGGAAAAATAGGATTTTTTAGTGTGAGAAGGAAGCCTTGACAGGCTGGAAGAGAACGAGTAGAGTAGGAAAAGACTGACTATTTGAATATTAATGGAAATAAGCAGGAGGGATCAGGAGATAATTTTCCAATTTAGCTCTCTTACTGTAGATAAGAGATTTTATAATTAGATTTCCAGGTATCTATTCCCAGTTGCTAAATTTCTGATAAACACACTGCTGAGATCTGACCCCCTGAGCACAGCAATGACTCCATAATTTCAGCTTCTTTTCTGTCACCATTCCTTGCATTTACCACTTCATTTGCTCTCAAAGGCAAGCAGTATTGCTAGTTCTGGCAGTTAAGTGTTTTGCTATAACCACTGAAATAGAATTACATTCTCCACCAAAGTCATAATATCACATCTGTGAAAGGATCTGGATCTGAAATGGAACTGGAGGATATGAAATGGAGACACTCGTGCACTCGCCCTCAGAAAAACTGAACTTAAATTCAAAAGCCTGATCTACAGAAGGCTGAGACTCATCTCCTAACCAGTGGACACAACACAATTACTAGTAATTTGAGCTTGCCTCAGTTCATCTCTTTATTTAGGTTGACACATCCTTTTATCATCAATGTAAAAAAAAATTACTATCCTTATAACCCTTAATATTTAGCACTAAAACTCAGCACTTTCTTACAGGTTACATGTCTGGAGTGTAATAGCCACTCTGGGAAGGGCAAGAATATTGATGGATGTTATTGCCTTTTTAATTGTGAACAGATATTAAGTGATCTACTCAAGCAAGTGAGTGGCAGAGTTTGAATCAGAACTACCATCTTTGCTTCCACCCTCTGAGCTGTTGTATAAAGCAACCAAAGAGAACAAATTATGTGCCATGCTTCATTTTAAAGACTTTGAGTAGATTTATGTTTTCATGGGAGACAGAAGAAAATATTTTCTGAGCTTAGTAAGTATAGGCATTCTTTAAGCATGGCATTTATTTTAAAAGGAATCTCATCTCTCATTCTTCTGCTACATTCTGGGCCCCACTGCCTGAGTGTTTCAAAATAAATACTGTGTTCTTAATGCTATGAGCACAAACTTGAACTAAATCCTGAAATTTTCACTTGATAGATCTTTAGTAGGTGCTTTTCCAGGTTCTACAGGAGATACATTCAGGTATTCTGATGTTTCTTTGCTGTTCACGACTATACTATGGCAATTCTCCAATCATTCTTTTGAGGAAAATCCTGAACAGAGTAAATATTTTTTTCTGGCACTTTTCCATCTTGAAAAATGTTCTGAGGAACTATCTCCAATGAGCCATGCATAATATTCACCCTGTCACTTTGTCAATAAGTATTTACTGAGCACTTCCTGCTGCCAAGGAGCTGGGACACAGCGGAAAGTAAGACAGGATTCCTGCACTTAAGGACATGCTACAGAAAACAAATACAAAAACAAGATAATTTCAGATAATGAATGCTGTGGAAAAAGCAAAACAGAGGAACATGATGAGATACACTGACTGCGAACCAGGAGGCTGCTTTAGTTCAGGTGATCAGGGAAAGCCCTCTGAGGAGAAGGTCTTTGAGCTGAAGATCTCACACCTCCATAAAGCTCATGGATGTTCCTTTGTTTCCAATTAACACTCAATCCAAATATTTCTACTTCATGCAGTTTCATTTTGGGTTGAATGTTTCCAAATATTTGATATTTTCTCCTTTTGGCAAGATTGCTTTGTGAACAGTTTTATATTAATTTGATGCTTGAAAGGTAGGTTGCTGATTTATTTTGATATATAAATATCAAATAGTTGTCTACTCCCCTTTTTCTTCTCTGTGTGTCTGTCAGTTACCTCAACAAAGAGTCCTTAGAAACATGCTTATTCCTGGTACATGAGACTTCAGTTTACGTGTGTATGGTTTCCTTGCTTTCAAGGAAGGAGAGCAGCATTCAAAGAAGGGTGTTTTCCTTCCTCTGCTCCCATGCAGGCTTGCACAGTAGGAAAAAAAATCTGTCTCCACTCCACCCCCAACTCACTGTGCTGCCTTACATGTCTTGAGTGTCCTTCAGCAGGCTGCAAACTCCACAGGCTGGAGCCCACCTCAGGAAAGGCTAGGAAATGTGCAACTTTTGAATGCACACTTCTTTTTCGTATCTGGAAGATAGGAAATATGTGTATTATAATCATCTGGTAAGTCTTTCTGAACTACATCTCTTCCACCACCAGCTGTATGAATGAAGAGGGAGCAGGAGGCTGAGAAGACTTCCAGGTGAACCTCATGAGTCCCACAAGACTGTACTCTTTTTTTTTTAATCTTTTGGTGGCACAGCACAACGTGTGGGATCTTAGTTCCCTTACCAGGGATTGAACCCATGTCCCCTGATGATCATGGAGTCCTAACCACTAAACTGCCAGGGAAGTCCCTAGACTGCTTTTCTTAATACATGAAAAAAGTACGACTCAAGTTTGAATTGTTACTATGGATGGACAGTGAGTTAATTTTTATTTATTCAAAATTCAACTACTGAGTGAGAATACTATACTCAGGGAGCTTCCCCGGTGGCTCAGGGTTAAAGAATCTGCCTGCCAGCATAGGAGGCATGAGTTTGATCTCTGATCCAGGAAGTTCCCATGTGCCACGCAGTAGCTAAGCCTGTGTACCAGAGCACTGAGCCTATGCTCCAGGACCTGGGAGCTGCTACTGCTGAAGCCCGCGTGCCCTAGAGCCTGTGCTCAGCAACAAGAGAAGTCGCTGCAGTGAGAAGCCTGCTCACCACAGCTAGAGAGTAGCTCCCAATCGCTGCAACTAGATAGAGGAGAGCCCATGCAGCAACGAAGACCCAGCACAGCCAAAAATAAATGGATAAAAAAATGTAAAAGAATGCTATACTCAGTAATAGAGAATAGAAAGAGAAATAAAATATGGTTTGTACATTCAAGGGGCTCATACTTTAGTAGGCAAGGCAGATTTAAAAACAGAGAAGTTATAATGAAGTAAAAGAGGTGATTATGTAAAGACTTAGGCTTTACTAAGCATTGTATTTCCTTAAAATTCAATAATACCTAAATGATTATCCAAGGCTATGTAGTATTTAATAAATACTGCATTTAAAGTTTAATGAATAACTTTAAGGACCCTCTAAAACTGTTTCAAACTCTCAGGAGTTCTCCACAGATTTTACTTTTAAGGAGCTAGGTATAAATTTGTCAAGGCTCAGCTTAGCAAATGTAGGAACTCCCTCATTGCTAGACAAGGTGACATGAGGTGGGGAAATCTTCCAAACAGAAACATCCATTGTAGACACATGTTTACCACCATAACTGTATTTTCATCCTTTACTAAGTTTTATTCATGGCCATTGAAATATGACTTACGAACAGACACAAAAAACCACAAATGAATTTTATAGGAATACACTGGCCCTATAAATTTCAGCACTGACAAAGACCTTCGAAACCATCCTTTGCTCAATCCTCCCCTTTTCCCGACAATACATCTGAAGCCTGGACTTAGTTAACGTGACTGACTCAGGGTCAACAGCTAGTTAGAGGCAGAGGCAGAAGGTCTGCCACCTCCTGATTTCTCTAGATCTATATGGCAGATGGCATCTGTAAGTTGGCTGGAGATGTTTCTGTAGAATAGATATGAAAAGAATCCTTCTCAGCCCACCCATAGAGTAAGATCTAATCAAGAACAGTAGAATCCCATGGGCGGAGGAGCCTGGTGTGCTACAGTCCATGGGGTCTCAAAGAGTCGGACACAGCTGAGCGTCTTCACTTTCACTTTTCACTTTCATGCACTCGAGAAGGAAATGGCAACCCACTCCAGTGTTCTTGCCTGGAGAATCCCAGGGACGGGGGAGCCTGGTGGGCTGCTGTCTATGGGGTCACACAGAGTCGGACACGACTGAAGTGACTTAGCAGCAGCAGCAAAGTGTTTAAAAAGAGAAAAGTGACAGGCAAAAGAGATGGAATAGAAGTCTTTGGCACCAGGCCCTACTCCCCCTGCATCGTTCCTCACCGCCCCCTCGCTGCTTCCCCGCCGCCCTGTGCCCCACGCCCCCACCTCTCCCCACCCCCACCGCGCCACCCAACACACATTCCATGACTCTGGGCTTCTAGGGTACCCCTCACAGGCTGGGTATTCTTCCTCAGGATGGAGGTGATATTAGCGACCCTCTGAGACTAAGTCTGGACTGATACCGAATCCCAATTCAGGTTATTTTTTCTATGTGGGAAGTTGTAACTTGAACCTGAAAGATGTCACTACAAAAAAACCCCCCCCAAAAAAACAAAAAAACACCTCCAACTAGTTTAAGGCTTAACACCAACACACACTCTCTCTCTCCTGTCCGTGGGAACAGGACCAGTTTATCACTAATCTTCCTCCTTTCATTAGTCCTGGCTGCATAGTCCATGTGGCCAGGCCTTGCTCATCAATGCCAAATTATCCTCAATTGATCCCACATTCCAAACTAAACAGTAAGTATCTCTTTTCCTTCTCCTTCTACTCAGGATGACATAATCATAAACAAATCTCTGTAAAGTATCCCACAGGCCAACATCTGCTTTCCTTTCCTCATCTCCCAAAAGGAGGTGATCATAAACAGAGCTTCAAGAAATTTCTCCTACAGCTGTTTCCATTACACCACTCCTCCTCCAGTTTCAGTCCTGCGGGTATTTCCTACCGTCTGTTTATATTTGTGTTACCTAAGAAATAAACTCCTCTTAATTGAAAAACAAATAAACAATGTGCGATGGAAAAGTTCTAGACGTGATATAAATCTCACCAAATTAATCCTGTTCACAAAGATCTTCAAAAAATGGCTTCACCCTTGACCATTCTGCTTCTATTATACAGCCATCTGGAAACAGCCACTAACATTAAAGGATCTGTATTCCCTTTTTCGTAGCACCCATGTTGAAAACAGAATTACCTACCTTTGCTCAACAAAAGGGGTCTTTCTCAGGAAAGCTCTAAAATTTCAGACAAAGGAAATCTTTTCTACTTATGAAAGGGATTTGTGACTCTGCAGATGCGCCTGATAGTTCCGCAAACCCCGCTGCTGCTGCTGCTGCTAAGTCGCTTCAGTCGTGTCCAACTCTGTGCGATCCCATAGACGGCAGCCCACCAGGCTCCCCCGTCCCTGGGATTCTCCAGGCAAGAACACTGGAGTGGGTTGCCATTTCCTTCTCCAATGCATGAAAGTGAAAAGTGAAAGTGAAGTCACTCAGTTGTGTCCAACTCTTCACGACCCCATGGACTGCAGCCTACCAGGCTCCTCTGTCCATGGGAGTTTCCAGGCAAGAGTACTGGAGTGGGGTGCCATTGCCTTCTCCACCACAAACCATAGATCTGTTATTAAGAAAGAAAGAAAGGAAAAAAATCAACGTGTCACATGCAACTCAGACCAATAGCAAATGCTGGCCAGTGGGAGGCAGTAATGCAGTGTTTAGAGAGCAATGTATTAATGTCCTACCAGCATGACTGCATTGTTGCCTATGGGGCAAGCTCATAAACTGGCGAAAACACAGGTTCTTGATTCACACTGATCTGGATCCCAATCCAGGTCTACCAATTACAGTCTTTGAGAGTAAGCAATTTTTTTTCCCCTAAGGATAAAATAGGGTTAATTATATTCCTGTCCTCATAGGGTCACAGTTAGGATTAACTGAGATGATTCAGGTGAAATGCCTAGTCCTGACCCTGACAGATAGCAAGTGTGCAATAAATGTTGGTTAATAAGTAAATACGTCGACTTGGCAGCAGAAGCAGTGGTAAAGGAGGCCATTGGGCTGCCTTTGCAGATGAACAAAAGCAATCTCTGTGCTAGGGGAACCTAAGCCAGAATTCATGTTCCAGATGTGTAAAAAGGCAGGGCATGCCTCACTCATCCAATATGGCCAAAAAGGTTCCTGGCTAGTTTTAAGAGTTGCTCAATCAATTACAGACTTAAGGGATAACTGGGCATCCTGTATTTCTCTTGGCAAAATTCTATATTGCAAGAGAAATATTACAAAACCTTCTTTTTAAAAAAATATTATTTTAATAGCAAAAAGTGGATTACATGGATAACCTCTAAGGTTCATTTCAGGTCAAAGCCTCCCGTGTCCTTAACAGCCCAGAGTATGTGATAAAGGAATACACTTGTGCTTTGGTGCCAGGTAGACCTGAAGGTAAGCCTGGGCTCCACCTTGGAACCTGGTCAAGATCCATTATCTCTCTGCACGCCGGTTTTCTCGTCTGTGCATAGAGCAATAGTGATACCTACCTTACAGCATGGTTGTGAGAACTAAATGAGAATGGCGTGCATTCTCAGTCATGTCCGACTCTTTGCAACCCCATGGACTGTAGCCTGCCAGGCTCCTCCCTCCATGGGATTTTCTAGGCAAGAACACTGGAGTGGGTTGCCATTTCCTACTCCAGGGGATCTTCCTGACCCAGGGATTGAACTGGTGTCTCCTGCGTCTCCTGCACTGGCAGGAGGATTCTTTACCATTGGGCCACCTGGGAAGCCGCCTGGGGAACCCCTCAATGAGAACATTATATGTGAAAGTATCACATGGTGGGTAACGAATAAATGGGAGTATCTCTACCCTTCCTCTCCAAAGCAACTGAAATCTCTCTGAACCCCCTGGAGAGCTCTTTCTGAGGGAGTTGTAGCTATGAACAAGGTTTTGCCATGGGTGTATGTTCCCTATAAGACCTATTACTTAAACAGCCCTTGAGGATTTTTTTAGGAGGAAAGATGATGAAAGAAGGAGTCAGTGGCAGAAACCTACTGGCTAGAATTTTGGCATTGCTTAGCTGGCTGCTCAGAGGACACCATCCCACCTTACATCCACCCAGCCACCTGCCAATTCCACAAATTTATTAAGCATCAATTCTGTGTGAGCCTTGTACGCAGGGCTAAGGAGACAGCAGTGAGGACTCAATGACCTCTGTGCTTAGGAGTTCACAGTCCAGGGAATTCCCTGGCAGTCCAGTGGTTAGGACTCAATGCTTTCACTACTACAGGCACAGGTTCAATCCCTGGTTAGGGAACTAAGATCCCACAAGCTGTGTAGCGTAGCCAAAAATAAAACAAAGAGTTCAGTCCACTAGGAGAGACAGAGAAAATGAAGCACCCTTCTCCAACAAAACACAGTCCAATGTCATCAGCACCAAGAAGAGGGAAACACAAAATGCCGTGGGCACGGCAAGAGCAAGATGTGTGCTTCCTGAGGAGGCTGTTAACCGGACACTACTTTCGGGGTATTAAGCGAGGAGTAAGGAAAAATCACCGACTCGATGGACACGAGTCTGAGTGAACTCTGGGAGTTGGTGATGGACAGGCAGGCCTGGCGTGCTGCGATTCATGGGGTCGCAAAGAGTCAGACACGACTGAGCGACTGAACTGAACTGAAGGAAAAATGGATTTTCAATCTAATTTTTAAAATAATAGTAAACACTGGTTCACCCATTACACCACCTGAAATAAAATACTACAGAGGAACAGGGGAGTGGGTAAAGGTAGTTAAAAGGCACAAACATAGTCACAAGGTAAGTAACTCCTGGGGATGTAATGTGCAGCATGGTGACAGTAGCTGACAATACTTGAAAACTGCCAAGAAAGTAGATCTTAAAAGTTCTCATTATAGGAAAACAATTGTAACAAAATTGTAACTCTGTGAGGTGATGGTTAACTAAACTTCACTATGCTGGCCATTTCACAATACATACATATAGCAAATCCTTATGTTGCACACCTTAAACTATATAATGTTGTAAAACTAGGGGAAAAAACTACCACGGATACAGTTGAAACAACCCAAACATTCCTTCCTTCCCCATTCATATCTTCACACTTTAACCACACAGGTATGCATGTATGCCATGTAATTTGTAGAATTTTTGGAGAAGGAAATGGTCACCCACTCCAGTACTCTTGCCTGGAAAATCCCATGGACAGAGAAGCCTGGTAGACTACAGTCCATGGGACTGCAAAGAGTCGGACACGACTGAGCGACTTCACTTTCATTTTCGAGAAATAAATATTCTATTAATAAAAATGTTGTTTAGGGACATTTATCTTTAATTCATTCCTACTAGCAAATGTCAAAGCAAATCAAAGTTCTGAAAAATTTTACAAATATTTTAATTTTCATTTTTTAAATTTTTCCCTAAGTTTGCCTTTAGGTTTCTGAACCCCACACATGCAGTATTAATATTTTTAAAATTTAGAAAATAGAAAAAAATCGCTCATTCACTGTAAATGTCACTATAATAATTCAGTTTCAGAATTTCTGCTGCCTTGACAGCATATGCACACTGTAAAAATATTCAACAACAATAGGTCTGTGTTAAAGAGGAGAGTTAATTTTTTTAAAATGTTGTACTCAAGAGTGTGGCCTGAGGACTTCCCTGGTGGCAGAGTGGACAAGAATCCGCCTGCCAGTGCTGGGGACATGGGTTCGATCCCTGGTCTGTAAAGAGTCCACATGCCGTGGAGCAACTAAGCCCAGGCACCACAGCTACTGAGCCTGTGCTCCCGAGCTCACGAACCTCAACTACTGAAGCCCACACAGCCTAGAGCCCCTGCTCTGCAACAAGAGAAGCTTCTGCAAGAGAAACCCATGCACCACAACAAAGAGTAGCCCCTGCTCGCCATAACTAGAGAAAGCCCTTGCAGCGACAAAGACCCAAAGCGAAATAAGGAAAAAGAAAACAAACAAACAAAAGACCCAGCATAGCCAATAAATAACTAAAGTGTTGTCTGTTACAGTAAGCATGAGACCAATCTCCTCAATCACAGAAAGCATTGGGTTTGCAGTCGTGTCTGAGCACGCTCAGGGGCGGGCACCCTGGGAAGCTCTGATCTGGAAAGCACACAAGGAGGGCACCCAACCCGGACATGAGACTTAGGGTCGTTTTGCCACACTGCTGGAGGAAAATGAAAAGTCCTGGTAGAAATTACCAGACCAACAGTTACAAGCGGGGAAGAGTAAAGGCACTGTTTCAGGCATAATGAGAGCAGAATCAGAAGTACAAAGAGCAAGGCATGTTTGAGACAGTAAATGGCATTCCTATTGCTGGGGCATAGAATTTGAGGTGGGAAGCGACAAAATATAAGTTAGAGACGCCAATTAACACAGGAGACCCTCTATCAGAATGTCCTACCCTACAGAATACATTTATGGAAAGGAAATTAAACGGAGCTTGCAAACATGCTCAGTGGATAGAAGTCATAAATTAATGTAAAAATGTGAATGCACTAAAACTCAGCATAATTTCCCCCTAATTTTCCTCTACAATGCCAAAAATGTACCGTATTCTTCATTTACTTTATTCATCACTTATCTTGTTCACCATTTATTTAATATTAGAGCCAAATTATTAAGCTGAAGACTAAATTGAGTGTGTTATATCTCCTAATGACACATGTTACAATGGCACTCTCACATCCTATTTTATTGTGGCAGAAAAGTGCATGTGACCTTCCCCATGACGTTAAACACAGCACTGGAGAACCAGCCACACTGTGCAATGAGGTTGCCTCTGTTGAGGAATACCGAGCTAGACTAGCCTAAAGGATACTTAGTTTTCTGGGACTGAACAGAGTTTGCCCAGCAAGCATTTGGAGTGTTTCACTTGGAACACCAGCCCGAGAGCAAGTCTGGAGAAAGGGAATTGAAGGGAAAGGGAACTGAGGCATAGAAGGGACAGGGGAAGGAGGTCAGAGCCGGGAAGTCTTCTCAGGACAGATGATCAAACGCCAAACACAAGCAAACAGGTTCAGTCCAGTTCTCAAACTGCTACACAAGGTCTAAACAGAAACTTGATCCCCAAATGCCGGGCATGTGGACCCATAGCTAGGTACCTGTTGAGAAATGATAAGGATGAGCCAGGTCGTTCAACTCTTCTAAATGAAGCAAAGAAAACAAGAACTGGAAACATCCCCGAGAGAAGCAGGTCTCTGGCAGCCCCTGGGGTAGTTGAGGGAGCGAGGTAGAAGATGATAGAGCAGAATCGCATGCATTGCTCACGAGCTGCAGGAAGAAGCAGGCCGGGCATGGCACAGTGGCGCAGCTCCAACAGCATCTCAAGGTTTCAGGCCCGGCCCTACTTCCTGGACGCTTGTAACAGTGGGAAGTCACTTGGCCTGTACACCAGAGACACAGTAAATTGTCCTCTGAGCATTTGGAAATAAACATTTAGTTGGAGATGTAAACGCATTACATGAACTGCTCTGAAGTGTGCAGTCAGCTCAGAAGACAAATGCCTCTGAGGCCAGCACGACTTGACCAGAGGGAGAACACTAAGAGGTCTAAATAATTGTAAACACAAGGCAAAAAGTAGAGGCAGTCCTTGACTTCCCTGCATCTTTCCTGTTTGTCCTGTTACACAAATGATGCTTTCACATTTCACAAAGACATTCAAACCATATCACGCGCACACTGAATGCGCCCTTTGCCACCTCGGCTAACCAGTGGACACCTGGAGTTGCCACAAGGTGGCACTGCCTGCCAGCCAATAGTTCAGTTCATCAGTGTTGCCCTTGCTGTACCCATTACTGAAAATCATTAATGTATTTTATTGCCTTTTTCCTTAATACCTTATAAAATGAGGAAAAATTGGAAGTTGTCATAAAGGAGAGAATATGCTGACAAAAAGGATCAAGTATCTAGTCCCTTTATAGTTACATTTCCCCTGCAAAATCATAAATTGTCATTCTCATGTATACTTTTCAATCTCTTGTGGAATTTCAGTAGGATCAGTTAATGTCCTAGATACAACCAACTGACGTGATCACATGCAGTTGCCTGCAAGGTCAGACCCTGGACCGTGGGAAGCCCAACAGGCAAGTATTATTTTGTGAGTCTCTTGGCAGATTTCTGGCTTTTCCTATTTGCAAAACTCTAATTTTTATTCACTGTATGCTTTTCCGTTTGAATTTCTTCCAAAGAATCAAAACAGAGACAGAGTTTCAGTTTGGGAAGGTGAAAAATTAGGGAGATGGATAACGGCGAGAGCTGCACAATAATGTGAATGGACTCAGTGCCACTGAACTGTACAGTTAGATATGGTTATAATAGTATGTTTCACATTAAGTGACTTTTCAGCTCAGTTCAGTCGCTCAGTTGTGTCCGACTCCGTGGCTCCATGGATGGCAGCATGCCAGGCTTCCCTGTCCTTCACCAACTCCCAGAGCTTGTTCAAACTCAGGTCCATCGAGTTAGTGATACCATCCAGCCATCTCATCCTCTGTCGTCCCCTTCTCCTCCTGCCCTCAAGCATTCCCAGCATCAGGGTCTTTTCCAATGAGTCAGCTCTTCGCATCAGGTGGCCAGAGTATTGGAGTTTCTGCTTCAACATCAGTCCTTCCAATGAACACCCAGGACTGATCTCCTTTAGGATGGACTGGTTGGATCTCCTTGCAGTCCAAGGGACTCTCAAGAGTCTTCTCCAACACCACAGTTTAAAAACATCAATTCTTCGGTGCTCAGCTTTCTTTAGAATCCAACTCTCACATCCAAACATGACTACTGGAGAAACCATAGCTTTGACTAGACGGACCTTTGTAGGCAAAGTATGACTTTTACCACAATTTTAAAAAATAAATAAAGCCCTTGAGAAACAGATGAAATGTAATTAGAGTACACCTTTAGCTAAAGCATCAATTCACTTTAAAAAAAAAACAAACACAAAAACTATGGCTGTACAGAATGCAGCATTTTGAGGTCCTTTGTGCCTCACTCATAGGGGATCAAGCAGGAGAGTGGCTGTCAAGTTAGTGGGGACCAGAGTTGGCTGGGACAGGTGTGGGCAATGAATCCAACAGAGAGTTGTTATGTGAGTGTCGAGTCGCTTCAGTCGTGTCCAGCTCTTTGTGCCCCCATGGGCTGCAGCCTGCCAGACTCCTCTGCCCATGAGATTCCCCAGGCAAGAATACTGGAGTGGGTTGCCTTGCTCTCCTCCAGGGGATCTTCCCGACTGAGGGACTGAGTTGGCATCTCTTATGTCTCCTGCACTGGCAGACAGGTTCTTTACGAGTGGTGCTGCCTGGGAAGCCCCGAGGGTTGCTGACTAGGAGCCAAAATTCAGGATCAAAAAGATCCAAGGCAGTCACCGAAGTCAAGGAACAGGAGGATCTCAAGTGAAAGATGAAGACGAAATTGGGAACTGGAACAGAGACATGCATGGAGAGGCAGCAGTGTAGGAGCAAACAGAGGATCTAGGACACTACTCCACTAATCCAGGGAGTGGGGGTTTGCACCTTACCAGGGTGAGCTGCCAGGTGTTCGGAGTATGTATCAAGAGGGGCTGAAGCTCTAGGCTCAAGACAATTAATTCCTGACTCATCAAGTTCTCATTGGATAACTGGGAGGAGAGGGGGACATTGTACAAAAGCTGGGAACTAATGCAGAGCCTCTGTCATAAGGCTAGGCTGAGGTCTGAAACTGATCGACGTCACTGCTCCTTTATCCCTGCAGGCATGGCAGGGCGGGCTGAATTTTGTTCTCCCCAAGTATATAGCCCTGTGCCTTTCTCAAGTCACCAGCCATGTAATGGGTGCAGCTGCTCGCATCTTTGAGGAGCAGGTCAAAATTGAAAGGCTGACTGAGAAACAATGAAGGGAAAACTTGTGAGAGCTATTTTTTGAGTCGGAATCATACACTTCCTCCCTCTTCTTGGGGTTACAGCACCACCAGCCCTTTTGTTGGGAAAATGTTCTTCCAAGACTCTGTGGGGTTCTGTGGGGGCTGCCAACCCCAGTCCTCTGCAGAACACCCAGCTACTTATACAAGGAAGCAGAGGACCAAGAATGTGCCTGTCATAGTTCTCACCCCTGGCCAGATTACTGGCCCAAGGAACAGGCATGTGATTCAAGATAGGCAAGAGTCCTTCCCTGGAATTTGTAAACAAGAAAAAAAGGAAGATCTTTTTTCTCTCCCCTTAGGTGGGAAATTATAAGAATGTGACCCTAGAATGGCTGGCAGTCACATCCCCACTGGATGATGAGCCAAGAGCCCCCTTCGATGAAGGACTTGGCCCAGCTGCTGCAATTATTGTTGGCACTCAACTTTGGGCTGTCAGCCTTCAGGAACTGCCTCAGCTACAAAGAGCCTCTTCACCCAAAGTCACTCCTGCCCTGGGCTGCCCACATTCAAAGACTGGTGGCTGCAGCAGCCAGGCCATCTCCATCTAACTCGGGACAACTCGGAAGAGTCATTCTAACTCCACAGTTTATGGGTCTGCCTAGGCCAGCGTGTGGCCTGCATCACAGCTCAGCTTTCTCTCTGCCCAGTCCTGCACCCAGCTTTTCCCTTCCACAGGTGTTAATCCTGAGGGTTGTCATTTTTATGGTTTAGTAGCTAATTTGTGTCTGACTCTCTATGACCCCATGGACTGAAGCCCACCAGGCTCTTCTGTCCATGGGATTCTCCAGGCAAGAACACTGGAGTGGGCTGCCATTTCCTTCTCCAAGGGATCTTCCTGACCCAGGGATCAAACCCACATCTCCTTCATTGGCAAGTAGATACTTTACCACTGAACCACCAGGGAAGCCCAATCCTGAAGGTACTCCTTAATAAACATCCTGAGCATTAAAATCTATGTTAGCATCTTCTTTCTAGCCTGCAACACCCATCACAAAGAGGAACTTGAAAGAATGAAGTCAACACACACAGAAAATATGAACTAGAGAGGGAGAAACAGAGAATCAGAGAATTGCTTATGCCATCACCCAGCGTCCAGCTCCAATCTTGATATCCTGCGGTTTGATTGTGTGAGCCAGTTAATCCACATTTTAGACATTTTGTTTTAGAGTTGGTTTGAGCTGGCTTTCTAGTATTTGTGTCCTAGTGAATACAGAAACCAACGGAACAACTGTAAGGATTCCTGTGCTTTTTAAATGTTGATTAAAAATAGACGATGTGTGGAGGGTACCCAGGGGACATTGTGTCATTTATCGACCTCTCTGTGCCTTGATTTTTTTCATCTGCAAAATGGATCCCATTACCTATTTCATTGGATTGTTGTGAGGATTAACTGAGTTATTAATAATTCAGTTAGAACAGTACTGTACCTGCGAGGGAGCCATTCTCTTTCTTCACTTAAAAATCAATGGGGGGCTTCCCTTGTGGCCCAGGGCCCCATGGTGAAGACTTCAATCTTCCAAAGCAGGGGACATAGACTTAAATACTGGTTGGGGGACTAAGGTCCTGCAGGTTTCAAGGCCAAAAAAAAGTCAGTGGTAGCAGGCTTGTGCCAATCTTGAATCAGTGACTCTTATGCAAATTCCTTTTGTTGCTTTGTATGTTGGTATGGACCTAACAGAAGCAGGAGATATTAAGAAGAGGTGGCAAGAATACACAGAAGAACTGTACAAAAAAGATCTTCATGACCCGGATAATCACGATGGTGTGATCACTCATCTAGAGCCAGACATCCTGGAATGTGAAGTCAAGTGGGCCTTAGAAAGCATCACTACGAACAAAGCTAGTGGAGGTGATGGAATTCCAGTTGAGCTATTTCAAATCCTGAAAGATGATGCTGTCAAAGTACTGCACTCAATATGCCAGCAAATTTGGAAAACTCAGCAGTGGCCACAGGACTGGAAAAGGTCAGTTTTCATTCCAATCCCAAAGAAAGGCAATGCAAAAGAATGCTCAAACTACCACACAATTGCACTCATCTCACATGCTAGTAAAGTCATGCTCAAAATTCTCCAAGCCAGGCTTCAGCAATACGTGAACCATGAACTCCCTGATGTTCAAGCTGGTTTTAGAAAAGGCAGAGGAACCAGAGATCAAATTGCCAACATCTGCTGGATCATCAAAAAGCAAGAGAGTTCCAGAAAAACATTTATTTCTGCTTTATTGACTATGCCAAAGCCTTTGACTGTGTGGATCACAAGAAACTGTGGAAAATTCTGAAAGAGATGGGAATACCAGACCACCTGACCTGCCTCTTGAGAAATCTGTATGCAGGTCAGGAAGCAACAGTTAGAACTGGACATGGAACAACAGGCTGGTTCCAAATAGGAAAAGGAGTGTGTCAAGGCTGTATATTGTCACCCTGCTTATTTAACTTATATGCAGAGTACATCATGAGAAACGCTGGGCTGGAAGAAACACAAGCTGGAATCAAGATTGCTGGGAGAAATATCAATAACCTCAGATATGCAGATGACACTACCCTCATGGCAGAAAGTGAAGAGGAACTAAAAGCCTCCTGATGAAAGTGAAAGAGGAGAGTGAAAAAGTTGGCTTAAAGCTCACCATTCAGAAAACGAAGATCATGGCATCTGGTCCCATCACTTCATGGGAAATATATGGGGAAACAGTGGAAACAGTGTCAAACTTTATTTTTTTTGACTCCAAAATCACTGCAGATGGTGACTGCAGCCATGAAATTAAAAGACGCTTACTCCTTGGAAGAAAAGTTATGATCAACCTAGACAGCATATTCAAAAGCAGAGACATTACTTTGCCGACTAAGGTCTGCCTAGTCAAGGCTATGGTTTTTCCAGTAGTCATGTATGGATGTGAGAGTTGGACTGTGAAGAAGGCTGAGCGCCGAAGAATTGATGCTTTTGAACTGAACTGTGGTGTTGGAGAAGACTCTTGAGAGTCCCTTGGACTGCAAGGAGATCCAACCAGTCCATTCTGAAGGAGATCAACCCTGGGATTTCTTTGGAAGGAATGATGCTAAAGCTGAAACTCCAGTACTTTGGCCACCTCATGTGAAGAGTTGACTCATTGGAAAATGCGGGGGACTGCCCGTGAAGGGTTAAGTCTTGGGAGCTGCTCGGTGTTATGCAGAGCCCTAGGACATGTTCCTAAGCTCCCTGTCCCGCCCCCCTGAAGAATTTATTACCCTTAAGGCTCCAGGACGTTTGGTTCTTGCAACATTTCATAGAAGATAGATTAGCTTATTGATAGAAGATAGATTATCTATTTGTGATGTACACAACGGTAAGGGTCTTGTGATTGTATTTGGAGATTAAGAACAATCTTGTGAATGTCAGAAGTCACGTACTTTATCCTATATATACTGCAGCACAATAAAGGAAGGCATCAGCCATTTTGGTCTGATCCTCTCAACCCCATCTTTTGTCTCTCTCTTATTTTTCTTAGCGGGGACGCTCCGTTCTCTCCCTGTGCAGGTGCGACTCTTGCTTGTGCTGGCCGCGGCAGGTGGCGCCCAACGTGGGGCTCGATTTCGACAGTTTTCCTCGCCACTACTCTTATTAGCTAAAAAGAGTGAGTATATACGTATACAAGTGAATTTAAATTGAGGAGGAGTAGTAAGGTATATAGTTGAGAGTATAAATATGGGACAGACGCATAGTCGTCAATTGTTTGTACATATGTTATCTGTAATGTTGAAACATCGGGGAATTACTGTTTCCAAACCTAAATTAATCAATTTTCTTTCATTTATTGAGGAAGTTTGCCCTTGGTTCCCCAGAGAAGGTACAGTAAATTTAGAAACATGGAAAAAGGTAGGGGAACAAATTCGGGCTCATTATACTCTGCATGGCCCTGAAAAAGTCCCTGTTGAAACTTTATCCTTTTGGACACTAATTCGTGATTGCCTGGACTTTGATAATGATGAATTAAAACGTTTAGGAAATTTATTAAAACAGGAAGAAAATCCTCTCCATGTTCCTGATCCGGAACCCAGGTATGCTGTTCCCAAGGGAGTTGAAGGCGACCCTCCGTTTTCTAAATTATCGCGTCCTTCAGATAATGATGATTCACTTTCATCCACAGATGAGGCGGAATTAGACGAAGAAGCTGCTAAATACCATCAAGAAGATTGGGGTTTTTTAGCACAAGAAAAGGGGACGTCAACATCTAAAGATGATTTGGTTGAATGTTTAAAAAACCTCACTGTTGCTTTACAGAATTCAGGAATTAAGCTTCCTAATAACAACTCTAAATCTCCTTCTGCTCCGCCTCTTCCCCCTGCCTATGCTCCTTCCATTATAGCAGGTCTCGATCCCCCTCCGGGGCCTCCTCCTCCTCCATCTGAGATTGTGTCTCCGCTGCAAAAGGCATTGAAACAAGCACAACGACTTGGTGAGGTCGTCTCTGATTTTTCTCTTGCTTTTCCTGTCTTTGAAAATAACAACCAGCGTTTTCATGAAGCGCTGCCTTTCAAACAATTAAAAGAGTTAAAGATTGCTTGCTCACAATACGGTCCTACCGCTCCATTCACTATTGCTATGATAGGAAATTTGGGTACTCAAAATCTACCCCCAAATGATTGGAAACAAATAGCTAGGGCCTGTCTTTCGGGGGGAGATTATTTACTATGGAAATCTGAATATGTTGAACAGTGTGCTCGTATAGCCGATGTCAATTGGCAACAAGGTATACAGACTTCCTACGAAATGTTGGCTGGTGAAGGTGCTTTCCAGGCTACTAATACTCAACTTAACTTTTTACCTGGTGCATATGCACAAATATCAAATGCAGCTCGATAGGCATGGAAAAAACTTCCTAGCTCCAGTATTAAGACAGAAGATCTCTCAAAAGTCCGACAGGGACCTGATAAGCCTTATCAGGACTTCGTGGCATGGCTCTTAGATGCTATAAGATGCCAAAGCGCCGCGCTAGATCCCAGAGAGGCTGCAGATACAAAACGGGGCGGCTGCGGCTTTTTGGGCATACATTCCCGATCCACCTATGATTCAATCATTAGGATGGGATAAAGAAGTAGTACCTGTCTATGTCAATGATACAAGTCTTTTGGGAGGAAAATCAGATATTCATATTTCTCCCCAGCAAGCTAATATCTCTTTTTATGGTCTTACTACACAATATCCTATGTGCTTTTCTTATCAATCACAACATCCTCACTGTATACAGGTGTCAGCTGATATATCTTATCCTCGAGTGACTATTTCTGGCATTGATGAAAAAACCGGAAAAAGATCATACCGTGACGGAACCGGACCTCTCGACATTCCGTTTTGCGACAAACATCTAAGCATCGGCATAGGAATAGACACTCCTTGGACTTTATGTCGAGCCCGGGTTGCGTCAGTGTACAACATCAACAACGCCGATGCCACCCTTTTATGGGATTGGGCACCTGGGGGAACACCTGATTTCCCTGAATATCGAGGACAGCATCCACCCATTTTCTCTGTAAACACTGCTCAAGTATATCAAACAGAACTGTGGAAACTTTTGGCTGCTTTTGGTCATGGCAATAGTCTATATTTACAACCCAATATTAGTGGGAGTAAATATGGTAATGTAGGAGTTACAGGGTTTTTATATCCCAGAGCTTGTGTCCCTTATCCATTCATGCTGATACAAGGCCATGTGGAAATAACACTGTCATTGAATATTTATCATTTAAATTGTTCTAATTGCATACTTACCAATTGCATAAGAGGTGTTGCCAAAGGAGAACAAGTTATAATAGTAAAACAACCTGCTTTTGTAATGTTACCCGTTGAAATAACTGAAGCTTGGTATGACGAGACTGCTTTAGAATTACTACAACGCATTAACACGGCTCTTAGCCGCACTGAAAGAAGTGTGAGCCTGATTGTTCTGGGTATAGTATCTTTAATCACCCTTATAGCAAATGCTGTCACCGCTTCTGTATCTTTAGCACAATCCATTCAAGCTGCTCATACTGTAGATTCCTTGTCATATAATGTTACTAAAGTAATGGGAACACAAGAAGATATAGATAGAAAAATAGAAGATAGACTATCAGCTTTATATGATGTGGTTAGAGTTCTAGGAGAACAAGTTCAGAGCATTAGTTTTCGCATGAAAATCCAATGTCATGCTAATTATAAGTGGATTTGTGTTACAAAAAAGGCTTATAATGCATCTGATTTCCCGTGGGATAAGGTGAAAAAACATCTACAAGGAATATGGTTTAATATTAATGTTTCTCTAGATCTATTGCAATTGCATAATGAAATTCTTAATACTGAAAATTCTCCAAAAGCTACTTTGAATATAGCTGATACTGTTGATAATTTTTTACAAAATTTATTTTCTAACTTCCCTAGCCTTCATTCACTGTGGCGAAACATAATTGCTGTGGGTGCGGTTCTGACTGTTGTGCTTATATTGATTTGTTTAGCTCCTTGTCTTATTCGTAGTATTGTTAAAGAATTTCTACATATGAGAGTTTTAATACATAAAAATATGTTGCAACACCGACATCTTATGGAGCTTTTAAAAAATAAAGAGAGGGGAGCTGCGGGGGACTGCCCGTGAAGGGTTAAGTCTTGGGAGCTGCTCGGCGTTATGCAGAGCCCTAGGACATGTTCCTAAGCTCCCTGTCCCGCCCCCCTGAAGAATTTATTACCCTTAAGGCTCCAGGACGTTTGGTTCTTGCAACATTTCATAGAAGATAGATTAGCTTATTGATAGAAGATAGATTATCTATTTGTGATGTACACAACGGTAAGGGTCTTGTGATTGTATTTGGAGATTAAGAACAATCTTGTGAATGTCAGAAGTCACGTACTTTATCCTATATATACTGCAGCACAATAAAGGAAGGCATCAGCCATTTTGGTCTGATCCTCTCAACCCCATCTTTTGTCTCTCTCTTATTTTTCTTAGCGGGGACGCTCCGTTCTCTCCCTGTGCAGGTGCGACTCTTGCTTGTGCTGGCCGCGGCAGGAAAAGACTCTGATGCTGGGAGGGATTGGCGGCAGGAGGAGAAGGGGACGATAGAGGATGAGATGGCTGGATGGCATCACGGACTCAATGGACGTGAGTCTGAATGAACTCTGGGAGTTGTTGATGGACAGGGAGGCCTTGCATGCTGCGATTCATGGGGTCGCAAAGAGTCGGACATGACTGAGCGACTGAAATGAACTGAACTGAACTGATGTTGATGACATTATGGATATAAGACACTGAGATTATTTAATCAGTCTTGCAAACGCCAACACCTACGGGAACAAGCCAGTAGCTCACATGAATGAAGCAGGGAGTAATGGGAACTGTGGCAAAATGGAAAGCATATACTTTGTCTAAAGTAAGCAGTGACCCAAGCATAGCTGATATGCTTCCTTAACCATTTGCAAGTACCTTCCTTTACCCTATGCAAAGGAAGGCTTATCACTGCTGAATTTTTAATTTTTCAAGAAAAATTTTAAAAGTGTACTTCTATGTAAATTTTTATTTTTTTTGCAATATTGGCCATTTAAAAAATACAATGAAGGCTAAACAAAACATATCTGTCAGTCACCAGCTTGAGGCTTCAGTTGTATAATATTTATTGAGTGGTAGTGGATTTTTTTTTCTTAAATATTTTAATCAAAATAATACCTGAGCATGGGTCTTACTAAATTGTATACAAAAGCTTGGGGCTTCCCCAGTGACTCAGTGTTAAAGAATCTGCCTGCAGTGAGGAGATGCAGGAAACATGGGTTCGATCCCTGGGTTGGGAAGATCCCCTGGAGGTAGGCATGGCAACCCATTCCCGTATTCTTGCCTGCAGAATCCCAAGGTCAGAGGAGACTTGTGGGCTACAGTCCACAGGGTCGCAAAGCCTCAGATACAACTGAGCATGCACGCGTTCACAGAGCTTAAAACTAAATCAGCATTCCTCTGACCCCCTTCTCTCAGGCCCCACCCTGAGAGAGTTATATTTTCCTAAATAATACCACTGTTTCTTGACTTACCCATTTTAGAAATTATGTTTTTAATTCATGACTTAAAGAATGAACTCATTTACCATTAATTATATTTTTGAGATTTAACCATGGGTATCTTCAACTTTCCCCTAGTCATCCAGTTTCTTTTAACACTATTGAGAGCTGAATCAGTCAGGAGTCAGTCAAAAACCATGACAATCATTTAATCAGAGAGAATTCAATGTAAGAATTGTTTACAATCATATAAAATGAACTGAAAAGGGCAAAAAGAAGACTCTAACACAGAGTTTCTCAAGTTCAATGCTGTTGGCATTTTGGGCTGAATAATTTTTGCAGCGGGGGCTGTCCTGTGCATTGCAGCATGTTTAGCAGCATCGCTGGCGCCTCTTCATTAGATGCCAATAGCACCCAGACTTTGGGCTTCCCTGGTGGCTCAGACAGTAAAGAACCCGCCAGCAATGTGGGGGACCTGGGTTTGATCTCTGGGTTGGGAAGATCCCCGGGAGGAGGGCATGGCAAACCACTCTAGTATATTTGCCTGGAGAATCCCCTTGGACAGAGGAGGCTGGCGGGCTACATTCCGTGGGGTTGCAAAGAGTCAGACACCACTGAGCGACTAAGCACAGCACACAGCACCCAGACACAGACACGCCCCCTGAATTGTGACAACCAAACACCCCACACCTCTGCTGGGGCTGCTCTCTGAGGGGGCACAATGAAACTGGTGCTGCAGGTGTTAGAAAAACTGCAAACTGGATTCAACTGCTACCAGCAAAGGGCTTGCAGCTCTGGAGGGGAAACTTTGTGGGAATGAGGCTGTCTGGAACAGGAAGGACCCTGGGAGGAGGACTCATCTTTCCTCCTCCAGCCCTGCGGCCGCCCTCTAATACCCACTATAGGCAGAGCCTAGCAGTGAGCCTGTCTGCAGAGAAGAAGGGTGATGGACAGAGACACAGCTCTAGTGTCACAAAGGTGATGGAGAAGGGGTTTGGGCCGAAAGTGGGCACAAGTGCCAAGCTCAGGACTAAATATCTTGTGTGTCATCCCATGTGATTCTAAACTTCTTGTGCTTCCTAATCACTGGGAATCAGAAATGAAATTGGAAAGGTAAGCAGGAATAAAGAAAGGTCATAGTTAAGTGGTTTGAACTTATTCCCTAGGAAAATAGAGGGCCACTGAAGACTTGAGGCAAAGGAGATATGCATTTATAGACAACACATTGGATACTCTTTCCTGATGGCTAATCTTATCCATTGTGGATTGCTCCTTCTGGTTTTGCTCTCAGTATAACCTGATTTCCAATCCAGGGGACATTTTCCTTAAACCCCTCCAGGACTGTGTCCCCTGTCAGAGTTAATGGCTCCCACCACTGGGTGCTCAGACCTTCTTTACGGGCCTCTTTGTCTTTGTTATTGTTGTCTAAATGTCTGATTCTCCCACTAGACTGTTAATGCCTCTACAGGAATTGTGTTTTATTGATTTTTGGCCGCCCGCAGTCTAACGTATTAAGTGTTCCTTAAAGGCTTAATGGAAGGATGAACAAGAAGGAAGGGAAGAAGAAATCAAAACATAAATTTACTTGTTAACCTATACCTCTTAGACACATAATAATTTTTCGTGAGACAAATACACGTAAAGGAAAAACATTCACAAAAATTATGGGATACAGCCAATGTTTCACTTAATTTAACTCCTTGAAAGATGTGTCCACCCCACTGACATGCTCCAAGACACACACACAATTAATTCTGAGTCACAGACTAACATTCCGAATTGTTGTACTTGTTCGATTCCTGAACTCATTTTTCCTTCTCTCCTTTCTGACCCTTCCCACTTACGGAGTCTCAATCTAGGGCTCCCCAGTTTGGTGGTTGAGCTGATTTCTCCAGCCTCCCACTCTGACTTTCTTCACTTTCATTTCTTCCTCACAGCTCAGCAGTTCTGAACACCCTCCAGACCAGATCTGACCCCCAGTGCCTCTTTCCCGTGGTTCCCACCAGAAACCACGGATAGGTTGAGGTGTCACAGCGAACAAAGCTTCACTTTAAAGTTAAGCAGACTGAAGTCAGTCCCACGTTAGCTCTGTGACTTTGGGAAAATTAGTCAACTTTCCTAGTCTTCCATATCCTCTTCTCCAAAGTGGCTAATAACGTCTATCTTTAGGGGTTGTTAAGAAAATTGGACTATATGTTACATGTAAAGTTCCAAACATCAGGCCTGGTGTCTCGGGTGGGTTCCTAGAAACTGACACTGAGAGATTTGTGTGCGAAGGTTTCATTAGGGAATGCCCTTGGGATCAACATCATGGGGCAGGAAGAAATAGGAATGGACGGAGAGCAAAGGACTAGAATGCAGTCATAATACGGCCTAAAGCTGGGAAGGTCCTTCAGAGGTGCTCTGCCCTGCCCCCATCAGCCAAGGCGTTGAAAGCTGACTTCCCCCAGGGAGGGAACCATCTGTAACCTTGGATGAGCTGCTGGTCCTCGGCTGAGGGCAATTCCTAGCAAGCAACTGTCAGCAGCTAACACCCGAGATTGGGGGCGGGGCTGAAGCTCAGATCTGAGGCAGGGATCTGGACATGTGGCAGGATACAAAAATACATTTGGTCTCCATCCCCAGTTTGGGGCACAGAGCTCCTAAAAGCCTTGGCATTTCCTGAGTGACAGGAGTATCTTTTGTTATCCTTAACAAGCTCCTTTGATCATACCTGTTGTTTAGTCACTCATTCATATCTGACTCTTTGCAACCGCATAAACTGTAGCCCGCCAAGCGCCTCTGTTCATGGGATTTTCCAGGCAAGAATACTGGAGTGGGCTGCCATTTCCTTTCTTCCCAACCCAGGGATCGAAACTGTGTCTCCTGCAAGTCTCCTGCACTGCAGGCAGATTCTTTACCAGTGAACCACCAGGAAGCCTGAGTTTATGCTAATCTGGCAATTTAGGGTGGGGCTCTAAATAGCTCAGCTGTGACTGGTTCTGGGAAGACCAAATCGTTAGAGTTAGAACTTTGAGCCTCACCCACCAACCTCCAAGAAGGAAGAGGAAGGTGGGGGCTAGGGGAAGGTGGGGGAGATTGAGCTCTATAAAAACTCTTGAGTGCGATTCAGAGAACTTCTGGGTTGGGGAACACACTGATGTGCTGAGAGGTTGGCGTGCCTGGAGAGGGTATGGAAGCTATGTGTCCTCACAGGACCTCCCCACAATCCCCTCACCCCATACGCATCTCTTGCCTCTGAGTCTCTTCTATTTTCTGTTTCTGAGTTTTCCTTTTGTAATAAAGTGGTAAGTGTTATGCCCAATGTCCAAATCCCCAGAACTGAGAGAACAAGACATCCACGGCAATGCAAACGCAAAAAGGGAATTTATTGCTAGCTCGAGCCAGGGCCCCGGCCACATCCAATACAGTGAAATAGAGCCAGAGCCCCAAGCCCTGGATTACAGTAGTATTTATAGGTTTAGGACAAAGACAGGGAATTGGCAAGGTTGGATTGGTTACAAGGGTTTCTTCGCATCTACTAATTGGCCAGATTTTCGCACGCACGGGCTTTCTTAGGAGATTTCTATCCTCGTCCCGATTGGCACAGACCAGGCTGCGGGGAGCATGCTGACAGGCTGAGTCCTCCCGTCACCAGCGGGGGTAATTTTGATCCCGCCTGGGCAGTGTCTCAGCTGTTTCCGGGATGCTTGCTCCGGCCTATTTTAGTCATGGCCTCTACCAGGCCTCAACAGTAAGCACAAGTAACCTGTGTTCCTGAGTTCTGCGAGCCATCGAAGCGAATTGTGGAACCTAGGAAAAGAGTTCTGAAACCTCTAATTTATAGCCAGTTGGTTAGATGTATGAATGGCTAGGGACTTACCCCTGGTGTCTAGTCCTGTGCTTCGGAGTCTTTAAACTGTGAGATCTGCACCAACTCTGAGTAGTGTCAGTATTGAATTGCAGGACACCCCACTGGGGTCGGAGGTTTCACTGATGTCAAAGTCACCTTAGGTGGGTGTTGTGAACTGCCCCCCCGCCCCGCCCCACCTCTAATAAACTTGATTCTCTTTTCATTCTGCTTCATGTCTAGAAATTCTTTTTCAACCAACACAGGGACCATGACAGTAGGTGCTTGATAAATGTAGTAGTTTTGTAAATCGAAAGAAAAATAAAAACAATGCTAAAATGTAGTGGACATTCAGTATTTCCTGAATGAAAAAATAAATGCTAACTCTGGGTACAAAAACCTTGACAATAGTTGTTAGCTGTGTGAAATGAAACTATCTCCTGCCATATCAATCAATAATCAAGAAGTGTCACAGCCTTCAGCGATTTCTGGCCTCCAAGTGTGAGGCCATCAATTCTTTGGTGCTCAACCTTCTTTACGGTGAACGAGTTCTTGCCTGGAGAATCCCAGGGATGGGGGAGCCTGGTAGCAGCAGGACTCCCAAAGCTGTGATCCAGCAGATGTCACCTCGCCTTGGGGATTGCTGAGGAGCTGGGGGTGGGGAATGTAAGAAGCAGCCATCTGCCACTCCTTAAGTTGAACAAGGAAATAGAATTTGGCCCCAGATAGCTGAGGTGCATATGAAAGGAATGCATTCAGGGAGCCCAGAGGCTTGCATCTTCTCAAAGAATGCTAAATTCCTTAATTTGATATCTGATCTTTGATCTTCAGCCTGCCTGCTCCATTTGCTGCAAACTTGTTTATAGCCTGACTCCTCCTCCAGCCTCCTGGGAGCAGTATTCTCAGAAATACTGAGATGCTGTCTACCAGACCTGGGAGTCCTAAACATTCCCACCAAATAAAATAACTCTCTACTTTCAGGTTGGAGAGGAAATGGCAACCCACTCCAGTATTCTTGCCTGGAGAATTCTGTGGACAGAGGAGCCTAGCAGGCTACAGTCCATACAGTCCATGAGGTCACAGAGAGTCAGACATGACTGAGTGACTAACATTTTCACTTTTCAGGTTGTGACTGTATTTTTTAGTCCACAGTTGATTCCATCGAGTTCTGATATACTTTTAATTATACCTGGGTGGGATTAACTCATGATGAAAATATCAAAAAGGATGTGAAAGCATTTTGATCTAAAAATGAAACCAGAGGTTACGAAATGGAGAAAATCACACACACACAAGCCTTGAGGAGAGTCGAACTTAAGAGAACTGAGAGATTGATTTCCTTGTAAATGCCTGATTCACAGACAACCAAGACTTATCTCCTGACAAATGAAAACCATCCAAAAATCTCTCCCTGTCCATTCTCAAGCCAGTCAGTTTACCACCTGGACTCTGGCTAGACCTCTCCTCTTTGCATTGAAATTGAAAAGTGAAAGTGAAAGTTGCTCAGTCGTGTCTGACTCTTTGCGACCCCACGGACTATACAGTCCATGGAATTCTCCAGGCCAGAATAATGGAGTGGGTAGCCTTTTCCTTTTCCAGGGGATCTTCCTGTCACGTGAGTGTATGTTCCTCGGTTCTGTCTCGTCACAACAGAGATTTGGAGTGACGGACATTAAAGCCCCCTCGGCATGTCACAGCTCTCAGGTCTCGAATGGACCATGTTATAGCTCTTAGACAAATCAGTGTTACAGCTCAGTGTTACGGCTCTATTTTATTTAGAAGATAGCAGGAAAATCCATCTTCGAGGCATGAGGGCACATTGATCCAAAGACACGAGGAGACGAGCGCACCAGCTTGCGGGAGAGAGAGAGAGAGCTAGCTTTGGCTCCTCTATTTATATGTTTATCTCTCCCTGGGCCTGTCCTATGTAAACTGGGCCAGCCAGGAGTGTTGTTTGTTTTACCTGAGGTCCTCACTCCTCCTTGGACCTTCTTTTGTTTCATTTTCGCGGGCTTTTCCCTTCCTTGTCTTGTAGCCACCGCCATTTTGGACTCCTTTTCCCTGTTCTACCAATCTAACATTCCCAACCCAGGGATCAAACCCAGGTCTCCCATATTGCAGGCAGATTCTTTACCAGCTGAGCCACAAGGGAAGCCCATTCCTTGCCCTTAAATACAGCCCACCCCAAACGACCTGTGCTTGGCTGCAGAGATGCTGCAGGGCTTTACAGCCATCCTGTCCTTTGGCCAGCCGAGTAGAACTTCCAGGCAGCACATGACCTGCAAACGATCTCATTTAGTCTAGACTCAGTCACAGGGATCAATTCAATAGGTAAGGAACCAGAGATACAGGAACTACAGCACAGTATTGAGGCTTGGATAAGGCAGGAGGTGATGGGTGAGTGACAGGTCACCCTGCCTCTTTCTCCAGCATCACTGTGGAACCTGAGATCAGGAATGTTAAGGATGAACTAGTGTTGGTGTAGCTCATTGGGCATGTCAAAAGAGCAAGGGGCATTCAGAATCCATGTGAGTGAGAAATTTCAGATTGAAAGATTTACCATTATTATCCAACTGAATAAAGACACTAATGTAGCCAGGAAAGTGTCAGTATCCCAGGTGAAAGACGAAGGTTTGACTAACTGAAGATCCTAAGGATATGACAGTATCTCAAAGATAAATTTCGATATAAAAGAGTAATAATTTCATTTACACATAGCATAAAAACATGCTACTAAATCTACTCTCAAAAGAAAATCTTTTTCTACTCCACTTTCCCCTCTAGCTGACACCCCAAAAGAGCAGTCCTCAAAAGATCTATCTAGGAAATTCTCTGATGGTCCAGTGGTTAGAATGCCATGTGTCCACTTCAGGGCACTCAGGTTTGATCTCTGGTCAGAGAACTAAGATCCTGGATGCCACTCTGCATGACCAAAAAAACGAAAGAAAAAATACTGGGAAAAATTCTGTCTATAGTCTGTCTCCAATTCCTCACCTGATGTTCTCTAGCGACCACTCCAATCAGCCTTCCCTCTCATCACTCTGATGAATCAAGGTCACCAAGGACATCCACATGACTTAAATTAATGTCAGTTGCCCAATCAGCAGCCTTTAACGCCTTTGATCATTCCCTCCTCCTGGAAATGCTTTCCTCATTTGGTTTCTAGGACCCCACATTTATTTGCTTTAGCTTTTGTCTCTGTGGCTTCTCCTTAGTCTTCTGCTGGCCACATCTTTTCTTCTTAGTCCCCTGGTTGTCTCACCTAGTCTCATGACTCTAAATAGCATCTTTCTGCTCAAAGACTTCCAACTTTGTACCTCCAGCCTACACCTCCCCCAAGCTCTGAACTTGTATCCCCAACTGTCTTCTCTTTACTTATATATTTCTAATAGATTTCTCAAACTTTATTCTGCTCTCTCATTCCATCCTACTTCCACCACCAAATCCCCTCCATCCAGTTTTCCCCTTCCCAAATAATGGCAATTACATTATTTCAATTGCTTAGGCCCCAAAGCTTGCGGTCATCTTTAACCCCTCTCTTTCATTCATACCTCACATCTAATCTATCAGGAAATCCTACTGTATCTGCATATTTTCAAAATATATGCACAATCTGACCATTTCTTGCCCCTGCATTACTAACCCCTGGTGGTCATAATCTCTCCTCTCTTAGTAATAACGAGGGTATTGCCTCCAAACTGGTCATGTTACCCATCTGCTCATAATCTTTTTAGTAGCTGTCTATTTCTCCCAGAACAAAGGGCAAATTACTTTCAGAAAACTATAATATCCTGTAAGATCCTGCCTTCTGTTACTAATCTGGTCTCTTCTGTTATTATTCTCCTCTTTACTCCAGTTCTCGTGCTTGAACATGACAAGCATACCTCCACCTCACTAGCATTTCCTTTGCTTAAAATGTTCTTCCTTAGATGTCTGTATGGCTCACCCCTCAACCTTCTTGAGCCTGTTTAAATGTCATCTCCTCTATGAGATCTTCTCTGACAACCCAATTTAAAATTGTCATATCTCACCCCTTCTGTCGTCAAGATGCCAAATTTCCTTGCCCTCCCTTATTTTGTCTTTATAGTTCTTATCATATTTGATCATATCAGATACCATAAGTTATTTATTTACTTTATATTGTTTGACTACCCTATTTTGTTCACTGAATCCCAGCACCCACAGCAAAGTCTGGTGCATACAACAAATACTGGTTTAATCAGTATTATTGAATGAATGAAAACTAGTTAAACAATTATATGTAACTATTAAATTTTAATGCAATTATTTTTATAGAACCATAATTCTATTATTTTTATGACATATCTTTAAACTAATCATTGTTATTAACTACAACTAATTATTTTCATTAACTCATTGTCACTTCACTGAAGGTTATATAATCCTTTTCAGCAGACTCCAGAGTACCTGTCGTTTCTAAACTTGCACAAGGGAAGCTCGCTATCTATACCCAAATACTGCCTGGATTTTAAATTATAATAACCAGCCTCTGTGACTCAAACACTGAAACAATATGGCTGTACACAGGGTCCTGGGATCAGGTTGCCATGGTAACCTCTGCTTTCATCTTCTCTGAGTTTAATTGTTCAATTCTAAAATCACACGCTCTTGAGTTCAGCATGTTTCCATTCTGCCAGGCCTCAGCTGGCAGGAAATTAAGTGACGATGTTATTATTCGTCATGATTATTTGCTAGTGATAATTTATGTTTAGAAATATAAGAGAATATAGGAAAAGTAAGGTATTTAAAATTGCTTTTCAATCCACCTAATGCTGTTTTAAGTATTGGTTACTGGCTTTGCATGTTGTTGAAACACTATCTTTACTCTTTCGGCCACCCAAATACATTTCAGTCATGTTTGTGTTCCAGTGTAAGATAACTGGATGTTGCTTCCTTGGTATGAACTCCATTAGGAGGCTCAGCCAAAGAAAAAAGTTGATCAAGATAGTTTAAGTTGTGGGAAGTAATACCTTAGTTATTAAAAAGAAAAAGAACCAACAAACATTTCTCCAAATTCTTGATTATTTGGAAAAAATAAGATAATCAGCACTTAAAAATAATAAATCTATAGTAGCTCAGATAATCAAAATAAATGGTGACTTTCTTTGTATAACCCTTTCTATTTTCAGAAACATAATTACCTCTATACCTACGTTAATTTTCCAATATAATAATAAAATAAATTTATCTCATTTTTCTGGTGGTATCCGTACTTTTCAGATCAAAGAGAGCTACTGACTCCACACTTAAATCTTAACTCAAAGGCTTAACAGATCCTGGAAGCCTGGATCAAGCCAGTGATAAAGGACTTTAGAGGGAAGGAATGCAGACATGAAAGGTATTGACGAGATGGAATTTACTCATGATTGAATACAGGGGTGGAGAGGAGAGAAAAGTTAGGTTGGTTCTCAGGTTTCTGACACAGGTGAGTGGGTAGAGTAGTGGCTTGGAGGGGTCAACCACTGAGTTAGGGATCTAACCTCAAGAAGACAGAGATCTCCCTTGGGGCACGTGATCCAGCTAGGTGGAGGTCAGAAGACTGTTGCTGTTACCAAGTTCAAGCTCACTCTGCTTGCCACACAACAGGCCAATAAGTCTACAGACAAGGTGTTGAGGCAAGGAATATTACCACAGACCAAGAAGATGCCAGGCTAATGATCCAAAGAACCATATTATGGGGTATGGATGCTAGGTTCTTTTATATAATAGACATGTGGGGAGGTGAGGAAATAAGTCTTGCAAATATCTCCTAGAATGGCAAGTCTCAGGGAGGGGATGTGTTAATTTTTTCCTTTCTGTAGCCATTCACAGGTGGACAGGGTCCTGAACAAAGGCTCTTTGGTTTAATATTCAGGCAGAAGGGCAGAGTTCCCCCAAGCAGGCCATTATGGATAAACAGCTTCCTTTTAGTAAACAAAAACAAGCAAAAGCAATGTTTAATGTAAAAGAAACAGATCTAACATGGAGTCAGAATTGGCTATCCCTGCAACACTGTGAGCAGGTCAGATGGGAGGGCGAGAACTACAACTAGATTTGGGAGTGAGCTAGACAGACCACAGGGACTCATTCAAGGATTGGTGAGAGTGATCACTGGAGACTCTGCAGAGGCTACTTTCTATTCTGTTTTAAATCCTCCTAGACAAACCCTGCAAAAGATATATACAAATTGAGGTAACCTGGGCATATGAATGGGACATGGGCCCCTAGGTCCAAGTCCTGGTCTCAGCAGTCTCTAGATAGGAGGAATCTGTAGATCAGGAGGAGTGGAATCATGGGGCTCAGTCTGCCGTCTTTTACTGTATTTCAGTCAGGGCTTGGGGTTGGGGATGATGAATAAAGGGGAAACAGGTAAGCATTCAAATGTGCAGCTTGTCTCTATATAAGGAATCTCCTGTCGCACCCTAGCAACAGACTTCTGCATTTTATTTCTTGCCTTAATAATAGTAGTGTAGTGTTAGTCACTCAGTCATGTCCACCTCTTTGTGACCCCATGGACTGTAGCCCACCAGGCTCCTGTGTCCATGGAGTTTTCCAGGCAAGAATACTGGAGTGGGTAGCCATTCCTTGTCCAGAGGATCTTCTTGACCCAGGGAAAGAACCAAAGCCTCCTGCACTGCAGGCAGATTCTTTGTCTGAGCCACCAGGGAAGTCCCATTTCTTGCCATGCAGTTGTCTGTTGGAGGTTTCAGTATATCAACCTTGCCCTAGGGAGTTATCTTTTTTATGCCTTTTCATACTGTTCATGGGGTTCTCAGGGCAAGAATACTGAAGTGGTTTGCCATTCCCTTCTCCAGTAAACCACATTTTGTCAAAACTCTCCACCATGACCCATCTGTCTTGGGTGGCCCATGAAATGAAAAGACCCTTGCTCCTTGGAAGAAAAGCTATGACCAACCTAGACAGCATATTAAAAAGCAGAGACATTACTTTGCCAACAAAGGTCCATCTAGTCAAAGCTATGGTTTTTCCAGTAGTCATGTATGGATATGAGAGTTGGACCATAAAGAAAGCTGAGCACTGAAGAACTGATGCTTTTGAACTGTGGTGTTGGAAAAGACTCTTGAGAGTCCTCTGGACTTCAAGGAGATCAAATCAGTCAATCCTAAAGAAACTTAGCCCTGAATATTCATTGGAAGGGCTGATGCTGAAGCTGAAGTTCCAATAATTTGGCCACCTGATGTGAAGAATTGACTCATTGGAAAAGACCTTAATGCTGGGAAAGATTGAAGGCAGGAGGAGAAGGGGACTACAGAGGATGAGATGGTTGGATGGTATCACCAAAGCTATGGACATGAGTTTGAGTAAGCTCTGGGAGTTGGTGATGGACAGGAAAGCCTGGTGTGCTGCAGTCCATGGGGTTGCAAAGAGTCGGACATGACTGAGCGACCAAACTGAACTGAGGAAGTTATCAACACACAGAGAGTAATTCAGGCTCTGGGCTTGGGTGAAATCCTATAGGGAGAATAGGTATAGTGGACAGAAAGGGCCAGAGGTGGAACCCTGGGGAACTCCAACATCTAGAACCAGAAAGAGAAACTGCAAAGTGAACTAGGAAGAGTTTTCAGAGAAATAAGAAGGAAAATTTGGAGAGAAATGGTGTTCTAAAAGTCAGGGAACAAAAGTTTCAAGTAGGGAATAGTGTTCCAATGGGCCAAATGATGCAGAGAGTAGCAGGGCCTGAAGAGTCTGTGCATTTGGCAATTACAGGTGATCTTGGGGGCTTCCCTGGTGGGCCAGTGACTAACACTCTGTGCTCCCAATGCAGCGGGCCTGGCCTCAATCCCTAGTAGATACTAGGGTTCCACCTGCTGCAACTAAGAACCGGCTCAGCCGAAATAAATAATAAAGAAATAAATATTTTTTTAAAAAGAAAGTGGCCTTGGCCAAGCCAAGTTTTATTCTTTTAAGACAGAGATCAATGTTTGACTGAGAGTTGAAGATAGAAATCAGTGTTGAGCTGCCTGTAACTGAATAGCGATTGGGGGTGATAGAAGAGTGGTCACAAAATTCAAGAAATTTTCTCAGTTCAAAAAATACATTTTCTGTAATATCCATGGATGGGGTGTCCCTGGTGGCTCCTAGGGTAAAGCACCTGCCTACAATGCGGGAGACCCAGATTCGATCCCTGGGTCTTAGCAGGATGGATGCTAAGTCTCTTCGGTTGTGTCTGACTCTTTGCAACCCCATGGACTATAGCCCGCCAGGCTCCTCTGTCCATGGGATTCTCCGGGCAAGAATACTGGAGTGGGTTGCCATTTCCTTCTCCAGGGGATCTCCCTGACCCAGAGATTCAATATAATTTATATTGAAACTGTAGGTCTTAAATAATTTAATTTAATTTTTGTATATATAATGCAATAGATGCATGGAGGAGGGGAGAAGAAAATAAGCCAAAATTTACACTGTTCTTGCCGTAGGATAGTGAGTTTATGGGTGTGCCTCCCTTTTTCTTCTCTGTTTCCTTCTTATTCAAATGTTTAGTATTATGTTCATGTTACTTTAAAAGAAAAACTATTTTAAAGATAAAAAAAGTATAACTTGCAAAGTAGTCACTGGCAGTTACTCCAAATGAATAAGGAATGACAAGGATTGTTTTCAACCTTGTTGAAATTTTCACTTAGATATTTTCCAGTATAGATGATTTGCATTTGAACGCCAGCTAAAAATATAGGATCCTGAAACCATAAACATACAGGTTTAAAACAGTAAGCTCTTAACCCTGCTGTATTTTAGACTCATGCAGATCTTTGGAAAACAAAATATTGATGTCCAGACCAATTACATCAGAATGTTCCTCTGGGGGTGAAGCCCAAGCTTGGGTGTTTTGTTTTAAGCTCCCCAGGAGCTTTTTTATGCAGCCAAAATTGAGAAGAGCTAGTTTAAGTTGCATAACAGGACTGTGTCTAAAAATCACTTCATTGCTTTTTCTCCTCTCCACCCCCATTTTTGGATCAGGTCAAGTCACACTAATACGCTTTCAAAGCATCCTATACCATTCTTTCTATCAGTCTCTAACTGTGGACATATGTATTTACATCACTTTTCCATTCATGTCTGCTTCCCCTACTGATGAGTCAGGTGATGAAAGGGACTCTGATGCAAAATGAGTTCTAAACCAGCACCACAATGTAGGTAATCAATAACCATCTGCTGAATAAACAAATCAGGATCAAAATATTTACAGATTAGATGATGGGTGTGTTTCACATTCAGGAGAAAAGTGTCCCATTTTCCTTCCCAAGTGGGCCAGGCTGGCCTGAGAGGAGAAAGAGAGCCAGAGGGAACCAGAGTAAGGCTGGAGCTGTATGAAGCACAAGTAAATGGAATACACATCCAGGTTTGCTGAACTTTGGGGTTTACCAGACACAGGAAGCAATTTCAGAGAGAGGTGCAAAGGGCTCCCATCCCCAAGGCTGAGAGGCTGATTCCCAAGGTCAAATTCCTGAGCAGAGGGGACAATAAGGACACCTATACTGTCCAGACAAGTTTCAAAAGGGCTCTTGGATCTCTGAGATTCTATGCCACTTATTTAATCAGTAACTGTCAGTCAAAAATTTGGAAAGACTACAAGAAAGTACAAACTTTTGTTTCATGAATAAAATGCCCAAATCAGTGAATTGATGTTATCTTTGTAAGATCCATGCTTCATGAATGTGCACAACTAAAGGGAAAGATGGATTGAGATAAACGATAAATATGATGCCTTACTTAAAGACCATCTTAAAGCCGTAGTAGCTTCCAAAAATATAGTATAGAGGAGTGTGTTATGTAACTCTCATTTCTAAAGCGACTCAGATATGTGATTGATTGAGCATTCAAAATAGTCAGTGGTTCAACATTTCAAAGGTTGATTCTAAATACATTCACGTATCACTGCAGATATTGCCTATCTAGATACAAAGACAGAACTCACTGAAGAATGTCAAGGACACATGAAGAACATTTCACAGACTGTAAATGAGGGGAGAGTTTTGTCTTTATCTTTCTATAACCACTTACTTTTTTCATTTAAGACATTTGTCTGAGTTGCATCATTTGGCACAGAAGCTTATAAATTAAAAAAGCAATTAGCAAAGACACTTGAAACAAAGCTTTTAGAATTGTTTGAGAAGGGAAAAAAAGTGTAAAAATTCATTTTTGCATACACAGCTAGAAATGAGAATTCTATGTACATTTTTGAGAGGCAAAAAGGATTCATCATTTTCTGAGAACTTCATTGCATAGAGTATTTTTAATGTGGTATTGAAGCGAAGACAGGATTTTTTCATTTCTAACTAGCTCAGGAGAAATTACTTGCAAAATGAAAGGCTTTCTCATTAATTACAAACTCTGGTTTCTTGATTTAAAAATCAAGGATGTGAATCAGTGAAGCAAACCAAATGGGATACAGAGGCAATTCCTTTAATCAAAAGAACACAACAATAGAACAAAGAGTGGGCAGGCACTAAGTTACCTGATTCCTTAAAAGCCTGTTGGCAGGATAGACACAGTATACACAGGTAAAGCGTTCTTCCAGTACCACAGATGTCCTTGCTCACAAAAAGCTTTCATACTGAAGCAAGGGACAAACGGAGTGTCTTTCTTCTGCTGGAGTATGCAGTCTGGGTGGACATGTGACTGATGCTTTGCACCAGGCATACTGGATGTCACCTGATCTGTAGTTGCACACCCCACCTCTGGCACTTCTTTCTGAGCCTTCTGTGCTGCTTGCCCAAAGCCTTCCCAGCGACAGGAACCTCCAGATCTGCTTGCTTGCTGCCTGTTCTGCCCCTGTGTCTGCCACCAGCCTCTCTGCAGTGTGCCTGAGCTTGCGGCTGGCTTCCCGAGCAGCCCCATCAGCCTACTGGCCGTGACAAGAGCCCACAGGGACCGGTGGAAGACAATGCTCCAGCAAAGCCTGGAGTGCAGATATTCGCCAGGCATCTCTGTGTGACATCTATCCGCTCCCAAGCTGGATACCACCAAAGAAAGAATAACACAGATGCCGCTGCTGTGAGAGTGAGCCAGGCAGAAGCAGGACAGAAGACACCCCAGGCAAACACCTCATTAACTATGTATCTGTTACCTGATTATTCTTACGCATATGAAAAGTAGTCCTGGGTGTGAAAGGGGCACCTGGATGTAATGCTAATTTGAATCGTGGGTCTTCCATTAACCAACTGTGTGATTCTGGGCAAGGAATTGATATAATTTCTTCATCTGTACCTAATTTCAGGGTTACTGGAAGAATTCAAGTAGAATTCTGGAGACCCCTCCAGAGCTGTGGCAAGAGGCTTACCTCTCCCAGACCACCTCTCAGGGGCTTTGAGTCAAACTGGTCTAATTCCATCTTTCTCCAGTTGCCCAGTTCACAAGCCTCAAGGTTCAGTTCTCATGACTGAACCTAGTACTGGGAGTATTCTTGAGCTAACTCAACAGGTATTGTGCTATGTGCTTAGTCATTCAGTCACGTCCCACTCTTTGTGACCTCATGGACTGTAGCCCACTAGGCTCCTCTGTCCACTGGGATTCTCTAGGCAAGAATACTGGAGTGGGTTGCCATGCTTTCCTACAGGGATCTTCCCAACCCAGGGATCGAACCCAAGTATCCCACATTGCAGGCGGATTCTTTACCACCTGAGCCACCAGGGAAGCCCATGAATACTGGAGTGGGTAGCCTATCCCTTCTCCAGGGTACCTTCCCAATCAGGAATTGAACTGGGGTCTCTTTGTATTGCAGGTGGATTCTTTACCTGCTGAGCTACCAGGGAAGCCCATATTAAGGGCTCCTGTTATGTTGCAGGCGCCGAGCAAAATGTGTACGTTTCCTGCACATTTAGAATTTACAAGTCAAATTAGAGAAATAAACATTGATCAAATAATGATGCTAGTGAAGGAATAACAAGCCAGAGAAAATGCTGTGAAAAAGAAGCACAGCATGCTCTTGGAGTCAATATCAAGGGGACCAGGGTTTCAGGGAAGGATTTCCCACAGAAATGCCCTATAAGCAGAGAATTGAAGGATAAGAAGGAATTAGCTGGATGAAGGGAGGGCTGGGGAAGAGGTGGCAAAGAGTGTGGCATTAGGAACTGAAAGAAGCCCAAGTAGCTGGCGTGACTTGGGGACCATGTTTGGGGATTGGGCTCTTTCCTAAGAGCGATGGGAAATCACTGAAAAGCTATAAGCAAGGTGACAGCAAAATGAGATTTGCATTTTAAAAACTCCACTGGATACTGTGTGAATAATATATTGGCCAGATGAAAGAGCAGAAGAGGGGAGACTAGTCTGGAGGCTCTTGCCATGATGTGGCAGGAGCTGCTAATGACCCAGCCTGCAGTGTGACAGTGCACAGGCTGAAGGCTGTGGTGACAGGGTTGAACAAAACAGGCTGGGTCTATGCCTTTGTGGAGCTTCTGGGCAAGGTGTTAAACTAGTATTCACAGCTGGGATGAGTACTGAGTTCTATGAGTGCATGAAGCAGAAGTTCTAGAATACCCTGCTGACTCTCTCCCTTCCTGAGCCTGGAGCCTGGCCTTGAGACAGCCCTTCCAAGAATAAGCCCTGTTCCCTGAACCATCAGTGAAGTTGATGGTTCACTGATAAATCAGTTTGATGATGACTTCTTGTTGGATTTCTCTTTTAAAATTCAAGTACCTGCCAAATATCAAACTGGTCCAATATCTGTATCATAGTTCTCTTTTCCAACCCCAAGCCCAGACTAGAACCTACTGACCACCCAAACTTTTCAGTTAGAATCTCAACCCATCACCAAGCATGTCCTCAGAATCTGACCCACCCTAGTAAGGTTTCTGTGCCAAATGCCAGACCTTCTCCTGGTTAGACCCTTACTGAATCCCACTCATTCCCAAGATACAGGAGCAGCTCTCCTCTAGGTTTCATTGTAAACCCTTAGTTCCAACACTAGAAACTTGTGGAAAATAGGATAATTATACATCCTCATCTTGATATATTAATGACAAGTTTTGCTGAATTATTTTTATTGTGGTGAAACTGTTAAAAAAATGTTTGCTAATGTACATAAAGGCAGAGAAGAGATATTGCTTTTGAAAAGCACTCAAGCAAAATATTCGATATTCTTTTCTGCAAAGACAAACCACTGTGGCTTTCATTTTAGGTTTCATAATGTAAAAAGAAAAGGAGATCCTGACCAAAACCCTGAACTTATGAAAATTACCAAGGAATGAAAGCAGAATTTTAGAGTAAGTGGTTGACTGTGACTTCTCCACCTGTACCATTCCGTGTGGTAGAGTGCATAATGAAAGCAACTATGCGTGTTTAACAGTGCCTTGCTGAATGACAGTTTGTGTTGATGGCATCCTCACATCAACCAGTTCAGGTAAACACTAATGAGAAGCTTCCAGAGGAAAACAGGAGTCTGGTTCAGTTAAAGTAATGATTAATTCACAACTGCAATACACACCTTGGAAAGTTTCACATAAAGAAGGATGTACTGGGCCTGTTTATCTCTGAGTTGAACTGCATCAGTGATGTGGGGTGTAGGGTACTGACTCTATTCTTAAAAGACTTAGGTCTTCCAGAACTGAGTTTTATAATAATTGGTCTCTACAATTGAAAAGAAATTCTTACACAGACATAGGATCCCTTCTTCCCCTCTCAAACACATACTTGACCATCTCTCTTCTAATTTCTTTAGGAAACTAACACAAGATACATGGAAATTAAAAACTATAACTTCTACTTCTGGCTCTCCTTCTGATCTTCTGTATGATGGCAGAGCAGCTCAAAAACTTCAACATCTAAATTAAAATTTGGCTTCTAAGTTGTGCTCAAAAGCCAGAAACGTGCAAGTGTTACTGAAATGATTGATGTGTGACACATGGTTTTTCCACCTTAGGCGTGAATACAGGAC
Source organism: Capra hircus (assembly GCF_001704415.2). NCBI lineage: Eukaryota > Metazoa > Chordata > Mammalia > Artiodactyla > Bovidae > Capra > Capra hircus. The sequence continues at coordinate 44,010,605 of NC_030812.1, read as the reverse complement.
TATCTTTTGGTTTGTGATTCACACAACTGCCTCTGCAGTTTGCCTCTAGGAGTCAATGAGGAAAGCAACTACCAATCTGAGCTACCAGTCTGATTTACCTTCTCTGTCCTTGGCCACACACTGGATCACAATCTGTCCTTAAGACAGACCACAAAGTGGCAGACAGTTATTTAGACATTCACAGCAGCTAAATGAAACCCCTGACAGGCAAGGTAATCTATTGCTCTGTGACCAGATGCCACAGTGACAAAATCCAGCAAAAGATCAATTGAATGTAGATCTGGGGAAATGGCACTGGCAGCATCCTCCTGGTTCTGGGAGGGACAGTGTGGGCTGGTGGAATAAGAAGTTACTATGGAGTCAGGTTGAATTGGGTTGCAGTTTTTACTGAGCCTCCTATCAGCTGGAAGGCCTTGTGCCAGGAGCCAGTGTGAGGAACTCCGCTCATGGCAAAGGTCATGAGGAAGGAGGCTTTGGCATACGCAAAGGTGGGATCGAGCCTCAGGAAACCCCCTGTTCCCGAGCGTCTACCCCCAAAACCAGAGTCTGTTTTATGCTCTCACCTATACTTCTGACTCCCCATCACCATTTCTCTCGGAGAAGGAGTTAACTTGCAGCTCCAGTTAATAAAAATTCCTGGGCGTGACAAGAGTGTTTCAACTTACAAACTCCTCTGAAGGTTCTCTAGCCTGCCTGAGCAGGTTCGTCTGGCCACATGTGATTGTTTACAGCCTCCTGACCGTGAGAGGCACGAGATGCTTTAAACTTTTTATATACAGATTCTTTTGAGAAGTTACAAATTATTAGTATGGTATTAGTGGGTTGATTAGAAATTATATTGGTGAAGGGTTTTTCATTTGTTGAGCCAATATTTGCTGCTAAATCTCCATATTCCCTGCCCTTATAATGAATATAACTAGCATATAGGAAAAATAAGCATTAACCTTTAAGATTAATCATGTTAAACCTTAGGCTACGTAAATTCCTTTCTTGATTGTAACCCACTATACCCTCACCCTATAAGAATGCAACTTTATTTGGAGGGTGGCGCCTGGTTTAAGAAAAAATCACCCCTGGAAAAAATAAGTTTTCTGGTTGACTGACCATTATCAGAAAGGGCCATAAAATGTCAGCAGGCCTTATGGCCAGAAGATGATGTAAAACCCCTAAGACCTTTGTATAATTTTATATGAAGCACCTGATTGTGACAAGGGTCAGGTCTGCTGACCCCGCGTGACTCTGTATTCATCCCTATGTATAACAAAAAGTATATAAGCAAACCTGAAAATAAAGAAATCAGATCAGTTTCTGGAAAGACTGATTCCCCCATGTCGTTCTTTCTTTCCCCTTCTGGTTGAATTCCCATCTGGAATGTGGGTACTCACCCAGCCTGCTAATTTTGCCTGGGCTTCTATGATCAGACCGGGGAGGCCTCAGTGCCTCCTCTCCTTCGGGAAAACGGAAAGACACCTGTGGCCTACGTAGGTGGTGATTGGTATTCCACGTAAACCAAGTTATTCAGCCTCTTTTTCTCCACTAATCTTCCTACTACACTATTCCTTTCTAAACTCTCTTTATATCTGTAATTAAATAAGTTTTTTCCTAGGACGCCGATTCCGTCTCCCCTTCGAACTACCCTGGATCTGCCGGGGCTGGACCCTGCCAGCCTTGAACTGTTAATCTTCTTGAACTTGAACATTCTTGTCTGCAAAATGGAAAGACAGTAAAATCTACTTTGTAGATTGTTGCAATACTTTGAGATAATATATAAAATCTTATCACAGAGCTTGGCACATAGCAGGCAATTGGTAAAATGTAGCTTGTTTTTGAGACTCCCTTTCCAATCTATCCTCCCATTGTGGTCAGATGATTCCTTCCTTAAACACAATTGTTACTTTGCCTTTTTTTTTTTTTTTTGCATAGTCACATCTATCCAAGGAGACTTCCCAGTAGCTCAAATGGTAAAGAATCTGCCTGCGAGGCAGAAGACTTGGATTTGATCACTGGGTTGGAAAGTTCCTCTGGAGAAGGGAATGGCAATTCACTCCAGTATTCTTGCCTGGAGAATTCCATGGACAGAGAAGCCTGGCAGGCTACAATCTGCGGGGTTGCAAAGAGTCGGACATGACTGAGTGACTAACACACACACACATCTATCCAAGAGAAGTCCCAATGAATGAAGAGGTAAAGAATCTGCCTGCAATGCAAGAGATGCAAGTTTGATTCCTGGGTTGGGAAGATCCCCTGGAAGAGGAAATGGCAACCCACTCCAGTATTGTTGCCTGGGAAATCCCATGGGCAGAGGAGCATGGTGGGCTACAGTCCATAGGGCTAAAAGAGTTGCACACGACAGAGCACGCACATGCATGCATGCATGTATCTGCCTGGTCCAGTCACTCTCATGCAAATGATTCTTACTTATTCTAGCGTGAGTTTCCTCCCTGGCCTGAAAAGTCCTCCTTTTTTACCTCTGTCTACCTTAATTCCTCCCATGTTTGCACTTGGTTGGTTGGTTGGTTGGTTGATTTTTTAAACCCACCCCAAGTCCTGCTTCCTTCTTTAGGGGAAGCCTTACTCACTGACCTCCCTGTGTTTATAAGGCACCTACAGGTAATCTGCACCTCACAAACCATACCAGAATTTCCTATGTGCTAATCTCACCAACAGATGGTAAATCCCCTAGTGCAAGGATAGTATCACCAACTAATCTGTGTCTACCATGGTTCTCAGTAAAATTTTGACCATGTGACAGACTCTTACCTTTCTGTTAAAGGACTCACCATAGAGTATTCTCTATTCATGTTGACTTTACTTGATTAGTAAGTACTTGTAATACTCATGCTTTCATTGGAGTTGAAATATAACTTTCAATAAAACAGAAGTAGAATCGTGTTTAAAGTCAACTGCAGTTGCAGTTTCTATCTATTCCTAATAAAAAATTAGATTTGTGAGACTTAAAAGTATTCCAATAGCTTTTTTTGTTGTTGTTCCATCCTTTTCCTCCAATAGGAATAACTTAAAGCCATCCAAGGCCTAAAATAAATGAATGAATGTGAGTATAAATGAAAGAAGTGGAGGGATTCTGAACAAGAATTCAGAGCTTCTTACCTGCAAAAGCTTGGGACATTTGATTAACCACATAGAAAATCTTTTAGAAAGAGCTGGCAGGAAATCTTTTGCTAGGCTTCTTTATTGTTCTAAAGGGATAAGATATTTCCACAAACAATCATTTGTAATCTAGTTTATGATATTCTAAAGCATCTCCAACATCTCCAAGGCAAATTAATTTTCATTTACTTTATGGTTTAAAAATAAGTGGAGTCCATTTTAAAAGTAAACTAAAAGCTTACTTTTAGCAAAATGGTATAATAGAATGGTCTCAAAGTCAAATAACCCCTTTGTCTGATCACAAGAATACCAAGCCTTATAGCTCTATATTGACTGAATAAAGGTGTATAATATGATGCATGCAAAATAGAGGCTCTGTGCAAAAGAGAGTGCCAGACTTAAGTCAGAATCTTCGAAGAGTGATCTAACAACATCTGTGGCTGACAGAAATAAAGAGTAAGTGAGGGTTCCTCAGTTGTAGATAATCCAGATTTGACTGGAGAGCACAGTTATCTGTGGTCAATAATTATCCAGTAGAATCCCAGAAATCAAGCAGCAAGAAAGAGTGCCATCACAAGAGAACTGGATGATGGGACTCTGACCCTGGAAACACCTCTCAATTCTGATTGTACTTTGAACCACCTGGGGAGAGTTAAAAAAAATCATATCAGGCCATCAGTCCCATAGATCCTGATTTAACTGGTCTTCAGAGGATCCTGAGCATTGTGGGGTGGTGTGCGGGGGGGAGGGTGTCTTTTGCTCTGTTTTAAAAATTTTCAGGCAATTTTACTTGGTAAATAGCATTGAGAACCAGTGGTCTAGGTTAGTTGCAACATGCTTCATTTTCGTGTTAGTCGATCAGTCATGTCCGACTCTTTGCGACCCCACGAACTGTAGCCCTCCAAGCTTCTCTGACTGTGGGATTCTCCAAACAAGAATGCTGGAGTGGATTACCATTCCCTTCTCTAGAGGATGTTCCTGACCCAGGGACAGAACCTGGGTCTCCTGCATTGCAAACAAATTCTTTAATGTTTGAGCTACAGGGAAGTCCTTTAATTTTCCTTTAATTTTCATGGCTGGGTGCATTTAATGGCCTTAAGTAGGGCCATCACTTCTCTGGACCAATCCCATTCCTATACAGTTACTTTAGCTAAATAAGTTAATATATAAGTGCTGGTGATTCCACTCTGACCTAAGTTGAGTACCACCCTTCGACCTGGGCAAGCAGGGCTCTGAAGCTGAATCCTACATTTCATCTTTCTTTGGAGCACCTTTCTCAAGATGTTCTAGTCCCCCTCTGGTGCTTGAGATCCATGTCTGGACCAAGACCTGCATGGTCCATGGCCCTGGTCTCCATTTTTCTTCTCCTTCCAACACTGTATTCCCCCAATACTCTCTACTTAAGTGGAGGGATCAGCCAGGTGCCCCAAAGACCTCAGGGTTCTGTGCCTTTAGAGTTATCCCAGGAGCCTGTGGATGACTCTAGTTCCAGTAGGATGGACTGGTGAACAGATTGCTCCACTGGCCATCAGGTGCCTTTCTTCCCTTGCAATCATGTGAAATTGACACATTGATGGTATTGTCAGTGTTATTGACACATTGATTTGGGCTGACCCAAATTGTTTACATAGACAGGAACTACAGAACGAGGGGTAGTCCTGCCCAAAAGAATCTTAACTCATTCCCTTGAAATAAATCCTTGCATCTGACCAGGTTCTTTATACTTTCTCCTTTCTTTCACTTCCCCGAAACCAAATGTCTACTGGTATCTCATTCTCTACAGAGGCTGGATTTGTTGCCTCTAAATTCCAGTGTTCGTATGATTGAGATGCTAATATCAGCTGATGATTCTCTTGAATGCCACCCACACATAAAGATCTTCCAGGTACTGGTGATTTAAGTCCTATTAATTGTGTTGAGTCCCAGGTATCCAGGATTCTAGATTCAGTATAATTGATTAATGATAATGTTTGTGCTGTAACAAGAATTTTACCACATCTACATTCTCTAGTCTGCACTGATTGTCCCTACCAAAGACTAGTAATTATGGCGGACGTTGTAAAATTCTTGTTACGGCAGAAGCAAGCATAGAGAGTAGACGGTCCTAGGTTTGCAGATGTATGTAGTCGAGGAAATAAGGCTGGTTTAAAAATCAAATTACTGAGGGTTCCCTGGTGGTCCAGTGGTTAAGAATTTGCCTTCCAATGCGGGGGATGAGGGTGGATCTCTGGTGGGCAACTAAGAACCCACGTGCCTCGGGGCTACTAAGCCCTGGAGCCACAAATGGAGAAGCCTGAGAACAACAATGAAGAGCTCATGCGCTGCAATAATGACCTAGCACAGGAAACAAAAAGTATACATATATACATTCAGTGCAGCTCAGTTCAGTCGCTCAGGCATGTCCGACTGTTTGCAACCCCATGGATCGCAGCATGCCAGACCTCCCTGTCCATCACCAACTCCCGGAGTCCACTCAGACTCACGTCCATCGAGTCTGTGATGCCATCCAGCCATCCCATCCTGGGTCGTCCCCTTCTCCTCCTGCCCCCAATGACTCCCAGCATCAGAGTCTTTTCCAATGAGTCATATATATATATAAATAATATATATATATAAATTAGGGTTAGGGATAAATGAAGAAGTGTTAGTCAGTCATGTCCAACTCTTCCTGACCCCATGGACTATAGCCTGCCAGGCTCCTCTGTCCATGAAATTCTCCGGGCAAGAATACTGGAGTGGGTTGCCATCTCCTTCTCCAGGGGATATTCCTGACCTAGGGATTGAACCCAGGTCTCCTTCATTGCGGGCAGATTCTTTACTGTCTGAGCCACCTGGGAAGCCCATTTTTAAAAAGAGTTAAAAAATTAAATAATTGATATTTACTGAAGTTATGGCCCAAGATAATGCCAATTGCAGCTAACATTTATTTATTAGGCATTTACTCTAAAATTATTTCTGACACTAAAATCTTAGTATTATTTACTGAGCGGTTACCGTATTCCAAGTACAACAAACTTATGAGCTGTATGTTTTATCATTATCCCTATTTTTCAGATAGGAAACTAAGACACAGAGAGGCTAAGTAACTTGCCCATGGTCACACAGCTAGACACTGGTAGAGCTGACAAAGGAAACCACGTCTGTCTGAAACAAACCCTGGTAACCATCTGGTAACCATCTCATGATACTGGCTCCTGATGAGTTTTATCTAAAAAAAGCAACCTTCCTTTCTAGCACTTATGTCAAATAAGTCTGAGTATTTGATGGATAGTGTTATGCTTTTCTACTTAAATATGCAAAACCATAGAATCAGCAAGGAATCTCAATCCAAAGTCTAGCAATATATGCAGAAAAACTGAGAATGAATTGTGCATTTAACAGAAAATTTCTGATGAACACTATTTCTTTTACTACGGCATAGAAACACTTACAATATATATAAATGATCTAGTATCTATTTTAAAAATTAAATTCATTTGTGGGTCAGATTTTTATTGTTCTAAACTAAGGCAATGGCACCCCACTCCAGTACTCTTGCCTGGAAAGTCCCATGGACAGAGCAGCCTGGTGGGCTGCAGTCCATGGGGTCGCTGAGAGTTGGATACGACTCAGTGACTTCACTTTCACTTTTCACTTTCATGCATTGGAGAAGGAACTGGCGACCGACTCCAGTGTTCTTGACTGGAGAATCCCAGGACGGGGGAGCCTGGTAGGCTGCCGTCTATGGGGTCGCACAGAGTCGGACACCACAGAAGTGACTTAGCAGCAGCAGCAGCAGTACTTTGGCCACCTCATGCGAAGAGTTGACTCATTGGAAAAGACTCTGATGCTGGGAGGGATTAGGGGCAGGAGGAGAAGGGGACGACAGAGGATGAGATGGCTGGGTGGCATCACCTACTCGATAGACATGAGTTTGAGTGAACTCCAGGAGTTGGTGATGGACAGGGAGGCCTGGCGTGCTGCGATTCATGGGGTCACAAAGAGTCGGACACGACTGAGGGACTGAACTGAACTGAACTGAAACTAATACTGCTTCAAAATGAGACTCCCAAGTTCTATCCTAACAAGCTTACTTCTGACAAACCATTCAAGAAATGATGTTCAAGAAGAGGCATATTCCCTACCTTCCTTCCCCTCTTACATCCACTCCCCCACAATACCCTCCCACCTAAACTTGGAATTAATCAAAATGTATCTAAATTCTAAGATCAAGTAGCAGTGGGAAAAGTGACATACTTCCAGGTCTGAAAACCTGACCTCTATCTTTTAAGCTGTGTTACCCTTGCCATCTAAAGCAGATTCCGTCTGTGATTTATCTATGTGATTTCAGTTCAGTTCTGTCGCTCAGTCGTGTCAGACTCTTTGTGACCCCATGAACCGCAGCACGCCAGGCCTCCCTGTCCATCACCATCTCCTGGAGTTCACTCAGACTCACATCCATCGAGTCCGTGATGCCATCCAGCCATCTCATCTTGGGTCGTCCCCTTCTCCTCCTGCCCCCAATCCCTCCCAGCATCAGAGTGTTTTCCAATGAGTCAACTCTTTGCGTGAGGTGGCCAAAGTACTGGAGCTTCCGCTTTAGCATCATTCCTTCCAAAGAAATCCCAGGGTTGATCTTCAGAATGGACTGGTTGGATCTCCTTGCCGTCCAAGGGACTCTCAAGAGTCTTCTCCAACACCACAGTTCAAAAGCAGCAATTCTTCGGCGCTCAGCCTTCTTCACAGTCCAACTCTCACATCCATACATGACCACTGGAAAAACTATAGCCTTGACTAGACGGACCTTAGTCGGCAAAGTAATGTCTCTGTTTTTGAATATACTATGTAGGTTGGTCATAACTTTTCTTCCAAGGAGTAAGTGTCTTTTAATTTCATGGCTGCAGTCACCATCTGCAGTGATTTTGGAGCCCCCCAAAATAAAGTCTGACACTGCTTCCACTGTTTCCCCATCTATTTGCCATGAAGTGATGGGACCGGATGCCATGATCTTCGTTTTCTGAATGTTGAGCTTTAGGCCAACTTTTTCACTCTCCTCTTTCACTTTCATCAAGAGGCTTTTTAGCTCCTCTTCACTTTCTGCCAGAAGGGTGGTGTCATCTGCATATCTGAGTTTATTGATATTTCTCCCAGCAATCTTGATTCTAGCTTGTGTTTCTTCCAGTCCAGCATTTCTCATGATGTCCTCTGCATAGAAGTTAAATAAGCAGGGTGACATTAGACAGCCTTGATGTACTCCTTTTCCTATTTGGAACCAGTCTCTTGTTCCATGTTCAGTTCTAACTGTTGACCTGCATACAGATTTCTCAAGAGGCAGGTCAGGTGGTCTGGTATTCCCATCTCTTTCAGAATTTTCCACAGTTTATTGTGATCCACACAATCAAAGGCTTTGGCATAGTCAATAAAGCAGAAATAGATGTTTTTCTGGAACTCTCTTGCTTTTTCGATGATCCAGCGGATGTTGGCAATTTGATCTCTGGTTCCTCTGCCTTTGCTAAAACCAGCTTGAACATCAGGGAGTTCACGGTTCACATATTGCTGAAGCCTGGCTTGGAGAATTTGAGCATTACTTTACTTGCATGTGAGATGAGTGCAATTGTGCGGTAGTTTGAGCATTCTTTTGCATTGCCTTTCTTTGGAATTGGAATGAAAACTGACCTTTTCCAGTCCTGTGATTTAAGGATTACGACTGAGATGCTAATATCAGCTGATGACTCTCTTGAATGCCACTAGAGAATTCCCATTGCTGAGTAGTCAGTTGTCTGTTTCAATCTAAAAAGTTCCACAGCAGGAGCCTTAATCAGACTGAAGAAGAGTGTCACTAGAGTGCCACTATCACTTGCTTAGTAATGTGAATCAGCACAAGAACTGCTTTGGGCATAATTCAGATGACAAGAATATGAACTGTTTTCCTCATAGGGGAGCTGAACATACACAAAACCATAATGTTTTCATGGCTGATACCTGATAGGTTAAGCAAAGTATTTACTATGTAGTTTGAGTATTTCTAAATTAACATTGAATTTGCATTATTTTATTATGTTTTAAGAAATATGCTGGGGGATCTTTCAAGTCATTTTTGATGGACTTATGATTCGAGAAGGATGATTTTATATACTTCTGGGCTTCTGGCCAATACTTTGCTAGGCTGACAATCAAATCTGACTTTGGCCTGGTTTCTAAGCAAGACTTTGGGTAGGCTGAAAGCCAATAAATGCACTGTGTCTTTTACCGCCCTCTATTGGCAGGAGTGAGGACTGCTGGCTGGAGTAGAATAACCTGAGATTTGTTTCTAGTAGGAGATGTGCAAGGCACTTCACTTCATGCAGGTTAACTTCCAGAGCAGTCTGATTGTAAGGTTTGACAGTAGGATTAATTGGCGCCCACCACAAATATCTCTAGGGATGAACGCATAGCAGAATACCTGCACATGCATTTTTTCATTTCACAAAAACCTCCTCACCTTGCAAATAAGAAGCAGAAGCTAAATTCCACACATCACCAAGTAGCTTCTCCTTCATATAAGGAGAAAGCAAACGTGGAGATTTTTCTACACTGTATTTCTTCTGCTGACTACTCCTCACTTTTCTAGGTTAAAAGAAATCTTTGGTAACCACTCATCTTTCACAACGGAATGTCACTAAATATTTTTTAACGATGATAGAAATAGAAACAGAGGAGATTGTATAGAGGTAACAACCAGGAAAATAAAGGCACAAATAGTTTAAAGTGATTATCCAATGGGTGTGGGGCTGGAAATGGGGTGAGAAGGGAGACAGAAAACTTTTACTTTGATTTTAGACTCTCTTGTTATGTATTAATTTTATCGTAATCTTTCTAAACTTCCAAGTCTTTTATAAATAGTTTAGTTCAGAGACAGCAGAAGAAATATTTATGTGCCTGGGTAGTGACAGGGTGTTGTGGCGGGTAAATTAGTTAGGGTAGAACAGCTGCTATAAAAAAATTAAGCCCCAAATGGACAATAACCCAGACACCGTAGAATTTTACTTCTCTCGTTCAGAGCAAGGCAGTTCCAGGTGAGTGAGGTGGGACTGCAAAAATAGGAGGAAAGGGAGGAAGATATGCTGTGTTACACATAGTCATGCAATAACCGAGGCTGGCAGAGGCTCCACCATCTTCAGCACGTGGGTTTTAATGTCACCTGAGAATCAACACCGAGCGGGTAGGACGGCAAAGGACATGGAGAACTATGCATGCAAGGATTTTTAGGGGCCATTACTTCTGCTCTCATTCCATTGATTGGAACTCAGTCAGTTGGCCATACCCAGCTGCAAGGGACACTGCGAAATATGGACCAGCTGAATACTGCAAAAGTGGAGAACCACAGGGAGCTCTGCTTAGCAGATAGGTGTTCTAACCCAAAGGATTACCATATATGCTTCTAGGATCCCTGTTTTGGGGGACCCATAGTCAAGTCTAAGGATACTAGGATAAAACCCAAAGACAAGACGTAGAACATCTTCTGTGGCACATCCCTTTAGCCCGCCTCTGAATTCAGCTGAAGTTAAACAGTTCTCATGCTCACTGCCTATGTCCCACCTGGAGTGCCCCTGTAACTCTCAGTTCTGCCTCTGGGGTTTTTCTGAAACCACAAGAGTTTCCTCAACTAGTGCAGGACGGTCCAAAAGTATAGAGGAATGAATACCCTGGGGACAAACCTAAACCAGTCGTGGACAAAGTGGGTGGATTCTCAGGTACATCCTACTCGGGTTTTCGGAGTTTCCAGTGAAGTGGAGCCCCGGACCCTCTGCACTAGTAACCAACCCAATAATGAACTACTTATGAACTTTTTCCATCTGTGTCACTCTCTGTTTGCTCTCTCTTTCCTGCTTCCTCAGGTCACCTTCCAAATGAAACACTTGAACTCAAGACAACTCACAGTCCCAGGCTCTGCTTTCAGGAAGAATGACCCAAATTAAGACAGAAGAGGAGTTAAAATGCTTGCTCTCAGCTTCTCAAGAAAGCAAACTCCAGGTATTTAGGAACCCAGTCTGTGACAGGATTGAGGATTGATTTGTTCCCTGTTTTGGAATCCTAGGCTTGAATTTCCAGAGGTTATTGCTGGTTCAACTTGGAAGTGTACTGAACAGATACCCGACTTACTCCCAAACAGTTGATAACATTCTCTAACAGAGGGAAGTGTACACTTGAAAGAATAAGGTCCCTTGGGGACTGCAAGAGCCACATAGTGTAGGCAATTTTTTTGCAAGGAACAGAAAGCCTTTCAGGGTGGCTTAAGGAAAGAGTTTTAGTATGAGAATACAGGGGACTTCCAAAGCACTCAATTGCAGTAAGTGTGGTCAGACCATACAGTAACTGGAAATGATTGAACAGCTATTTGCTGTCTCTGTCTATCTAGGACAACATGTTCTCTCAACTCTGCTCTTTGTCCGCTTTGGTCTTTGAAGTCTAGCTTCTGGGCAAGGCTCTCAGTTTCTTAGTTTCTACCTTAGAATTATATTTCATGTGGCTTTGCATCAAAAAAATGCACCAACTGTGGCCCAAACACTATGTAACCATAACTTAGTGCCTACCTCTTCATCTGGAGTTTAGGGTATATGGGGTTTGAGGAGATGGAAGCCAAACTATAAAAATAAGATGGATGTGGCAGGAAAATTGAGGTGGCCTTTTTTTTAGGGGGTGGCTGCGAGGGTTTCTCATTGTGGTGGCGTCTCTTGTGGAGCATGGGCTCTGGAGTATGCAGGCCCATAGAGTATGCAGGCTCTAGAGTAGTTGCGGCACATGGGCTTAGTTGCCCTGCAGCATGGGTGATCTTCTCAGACAAGTGATCAAACTTGTGTTCCCTATAACCACTGGACCACCAGGGAAGTCCCAGGGTGGATATATTTTTGAGATGGAAACTAGGGTAGAGTGACCTCAGCAGAAGAGATCACTTTAGTTGTTACAGGCCAAACCAAATTAGAATGGTAGCTGGAGAAGGTCCAAGATTAAAGAATTAAGACTGGAACAGGATGACAGAGGAACAGAGGCAAGTTATGGCACATGTGTTAGAGAGCAATGGTGCCATGCTGCAACAGGTATGTATCTGTGGCTACAAGTAATAGAAAGACCAAGTCTAACTTAAACAATAAGAATATCTAATTATGTCACCTAACAAACCTGGAGATAGGCTATTCAAGAATTGGTTAATAAAGGAGGTCAAAAAAAAAAAAAAAAAAAGGAGGTCAAAGAAGATGTAACCTCTCTGGGTTGGCTTCTCGGTCATTCTCTGGGTATTACCCGAAGGGTCACACCATGACTGCTGTAACACCAAATGCTCCCATATGAAAGTCAGGGTTGTTTTTATTTTTTTGATAACTGTCTCTTTTATCAAGAGTTAACCCTTCTTCAGATGTTCACCGCATCCTTCCCTTCAGGTTTCATTGCTCAGAGTAGGGTCACATACCTAATCTTTAACCAATTACTTGCAAAGGGAAATTCCACTATAGCAGGGACTTTATCTGTATTATTCATTGTTGTATTCTTAGAATCGCAGAAGGCAATGACACCCCACTCCAGTACTCTTGCCTGGAAAATCCCATGGACGGAGGAGCCTGGTAGGCTGCAGTTCATGTGGTCGCTCAAGTCGGACATGACTGAGCAACTTCACTTTCACTTTTCACTTTCATGCGCTGGAGAAGGAAATCGCAACCCACTCCAGTGTTCTTGCCTGGAGAATCTCAGGGATTGGGGAGCCTGGTGGGCTGCCGTCTACGGGGTCGCACAGAGTCGGTCACGACTGAAGTGACTTAGCAGCAGCAGCAGCAGCATTCTTAGAATTGAGAATGTTTGGCACATAGTAAGCACTCAACAGATATTTGCTGCATGATTGAAAAGGTTATAGATTTACCACGATTGGCTTGGATCAATCTGTGACTTGTCCTCTGAGGTAGGGGCCAGAGCTTATCTTTTCTTAAGCATATTGCTTCCCCATAACCACATCCCATTCAGCCTTGATCATGCACACTTGGCACAAAAATTATTCCAAGATGCATCTTTGAGACCAGGGGGTCTCAAAGAGTTGGACACGACTGAGCAAATGAATTGAACTGAACTGATGATTATCCTCTTTAAAACTGAGGTATAGTTGTACAATATTATACAGTTTTCAGGTGTACAACATAGTGATTCACAATTATTAAAGCCTTCACTCCATTTATAGCTATTTTAAAATATTGGCCATATTCCTTGTGTGTGTGTTAGTCACTCAGTCATGTCTGATTCTTTGCAACCCCCATGGAGTGTAGCCCACCAGTCCCCTCTGTCCATGGAATTCTCCAGGCAAGAATACTGGAGTGGGTAGCCATTCCCTTCTGCAGGGGATCTTCCCATCCCAGAGATCGAACCCAAGTCTCCTCCATTGCAGGAGGACTTTTAACCATCTGAGCCACCAGGGAAGCCCATGCTTATAATATATTCTTGTAGCTTATTTATTTTATACATACTAATTTGTACCTCTTAATCCCCTACCACTATCTTACCCCTCCCTTCTTCCCTCTCCCCACTATTATCCAGTAGTTGGCTCTCTATCCGAATTTGATTCTTTTTTGTTATAATTGCTAGTTTCTTTTATATTTTAGATTCCACATATAAGTGATATCATACAGTATTTGTCTTTCTCTGTCTGACTTATTTTGCTTAGCATAATACCCTCCAAGTCCATCCATGTTGTTACAAATGGCAAAATTTCATTCCTTTTTATGGCTGAGCTGCATTCCATTGTGTATCTATACCACATCTTTATCCATTCTTCTATTGATGGAAATATGCTTCCATATTTTTGCAGTTGTAAATAATGCTGAAAAATATTGGGGTGCATGTATCTTTTCAAATTATTGATTTTGTTTTTTCCAGATATATACCCAGAAGTGGAATTGTTGGATCATATGATAGTTCTCTTTTTAGTTTTCATGAAATCTCCATGCTGTTTTGCATATAATGATCTTTTTAAGTATCATCTTGACTAGACTATGGTCCCCGGTCATTCAGTCAGTATTAACCTAGATGTTATAGTAAAGTCATTTTGTAGATATGATTACAGTTCATCAGTTCAGTTCAGTTCAGTCGCTCAGTCAGGTCTGACTCTTTGTGACCCCATGAATCGCAGCACGCCAGGCCTCCCTGTCCATCACCAACTCCCGGAGTTCACTCAGACTCACGTCCATCGAGTCAGTGATGCCATCCAGCCATCTCATCCTCTGTCGTCCCCTTTTCCTCCTGCCCCCAATCCCTCCCAGCATCAGAGTGTTTTCCAATGAGTCAGTTCTTCGCATGAAGTGGCCAAAGTACTGGAGCTTCAGCTTTAGCATTATTCCTGCCAAAGAAATCCTAGGGCTGATCTTCACAATGGACTGGTTGGATCTCCTTGCAGTCCAAGGGACTCTCAAGAGTCTTCTCCAACACCACAGTTCACAAGCATCAATTCTTCGGCGCTCAGCTTTCTTCACAGTCCAACTCGCACATCCATACATGACCACTGGAAAAACCATAGCCTTGACTAGACGGACCTTAGTTGGCAAAGTAATGTCTCTGCTTTTGAATATGCTATCTAGGTTGGTCATAACTTTTCTTCCAAGGAGTAAGCGTCTTTTAATTTCATGGCTGCAGTCACCATCTGCAGTGATTTTGGAGCCCCCCAAAATAAAGTCTGACACTGTTTCCACTGTTTCCCCATCCATTTGCCATGAAGTGATGGGACCGGATGCCATGATCTTCGTTTTCTGAATGTTGAGCTTTAGGCCAACTTTTTCACTCTCCTCTTTCACTTTCATCAAGAGGCTTTTTAGTTCCTCTTCACTTTCTGCCATAAGGGTGGTGTCATCTGCATATCTGAGGTTATTGATATTTCTCCTGGCAATCTTGATTCCAGCTTGTGCTTCTTCCAGCCCAGCATTTCTCATGATGTCCTCTGCATAGAAGTTAAATAAGCAGGGTGACAATATACAGCTTTGACGCACTCCTTTTCCTATTTGGAACCAGTCTCTTATTCCATGTCCAGTTCTATCTGTTGCTTTCTGACCTGCACACAGGTTTCTCAAGAGGCAGGTCAGGTGGTCTGGTATTCCCACCTCTTTCAGAATTTTCCACAGTTTATTGTGATCCACACAATCAAAGGCTTTGGCATAGTCAATAAAGCAGAAATAGATGTTTTTCTGGAACTCTCTTGCTTTTTTGATGATCCAGCGGATGTTGGCAATTTGATCTCTGGTTCCTCTGCCTTTTCTAAAACCAGCTTGAACATCTGGAAGTTCACGGTTCACATATTGCTGAAGCCTGGCTTGGAGAATTTTGAGCATTACTTTACTTGCATGTGAGATGAGTGCAATTGTGTGGTAGTTTGAGCATTCTTTTGCATTGCCTTTCTTTGGGATTGGAATGAAAACTGACCTCTTCCAGTCCTGTGGCCGCTGCTGAGTTTTCCAAATTTGCTGATATATTGATTGCAGCACTTTCACAGCATCATCTTTTAGAATTTCAAAAAGCTCCACTGGAATTCCATCACCTCCACTAGCTTTGTTCATAGTGATGCTTTCTAAGGCCCACTTGACTTCACATTCCAGGATGTCTGGCTTTAGGTGAGTGATCATACCATCGTGATTATCTTGGTCATGAAGATCTTTTTGTACAGTTCTGTGTATTCTTGCCACCTCTTCTTAATATCTTCTGCTTCTGTTAGGTCCAGACCATTTCTGTCCTTTATCGAGCCCATCTTTGCATGAAATGTTCCCTTGGTATCTCTAATTTTCTTGAAAAGATCTCTAGTCTTTACCATTCTGTTGTTTTCCTCTATTTCTTTGCATTGATCACTGAGGCAGCCTTTCTTATCTCTCCCTGCTATTCCTTGGAACTCTGCATTCAAATGGGTATATGTTTCCTTTTCTCCTTTGCTTTTCTCTTCTCTTCTTTTCACAGCTATTTGTAAGGCCTCTCCAGACAGCCATTTTGTTTGCATTTCTTTTCCATGGGGATGGTCTTGATCCCTGTCTCCTGTACAATGTCAGGAACCTCTGTCCGTAGTTCATCAGGCACTCTATCAGATCTAGTCCCTTGAATCTATTTCTCACTTCCACTGTATAATCACAAGGGATTTGATTTAGGTCATACCTGAATGGTCTAGTGGTTTTCCCTACTTTCTTCAATTTAAGTCTGAATTTGGCAGGGAGATAAGCTAGATGATCTGGGTGGAACTGATTCAATCAGTGGAAGGCCTCAAGAGCAGAGCTGAGGCTTCCCAGATGAAGAAGAAATTCTGCCTGTGGACATCTGTTCTAATCCATGCCAAGAGTTCCATCCTACACTTCCTGATAGCATGCCCAGTGGATTTAAAACTTGCCTGGTAGATCCTCATTTCACATTACTCAATTTCTTGCAATAAATCTCTTAATATATAAATTTACTGGTTTGACTTCTCTGGTTGAAAATTGACTAATACCACTGCATTGTTGTAAACAAAGATTTTTTAAATAAAAAAAGCACTACTACAAAAGAAAACATTGTAATTTGGACTTCATTAAAATTCTTTCAGGAATTCCCTGTCAGTCCAGTGGTTAGGACTCAGCACTTTCACTACTAGGGCCCTGGTTAGGAAGCTGGGATGCCACAGATCACATGGGATCAGCCACAGATCATGCGGCATCAGCCACTATATATATATAGTCACACTAAGAAAAGATATTCATAATACATATTTCTGTCAAAATATTCACGTTCAGAATATGTAAATAACTTCTACAAATCAATAGGGAAAAAAGTAAATAACTAAACTAAAAGTGGACATAAAATTTGAATTAGCATTTCACAAAATAAGATACCCAAACATCCAATAAACACATGAAAAGATACTCCACATCATTACTCATTTGGGAAATGCAAATTAAAATCACAATGAAATACCACAGACACCAATCAGAATGGCTAAAATTAAAAGGATCAATATTGTTAAATACTGGCAAGGATTTGGAGGAACTGGGATGCTTACCATAGAAGGCAATGGCATCCCACTCCAGTACTCTTTCCTGTAAAATCCCATGGATGGAGGAGCCTGGTGGGCTGCAGTCCATGGCGTCGCTAAGAGTTGGACACAACTGAGCAACTTCACTTTCCCTTTTTACTTTCATGCGTTGGAGAAGGAAATGGCAGCCCACTCCAGTGTTCTTGCCTGGAGAATCCCAGGGACGGGGGAGCCTGGTGGGCTGCCGTCTATGGGGTTGCACAGAGTCGGACACGACTGAAGCGACTTAGCAGCAGCAGCAGCAGCAGCAGCAGGGGGTTCTAGTCTCAAGAACTTTTGGGTAAAATGAACAGTGTCTACCACAGCCACTTCAGGGGGTTCTGCTTTTTCTACATTGTGCTGTGTGCTTGCTATACTAAGCTGCTTCAGTCCTGTCTGATTCTATGTGACCCAATGGACTTTAGGCTGCCAGGCTCCTCTAAGGGATTCTCCAGGCAAGAATACTGGAGTAAGTTGCCATGACCTCCTCCCGAGAATCTTCATGGCCCAGGGATCAAACCCAAGTCTCTTATGTCTCTTGCACTGGTGGACAAGTTGCTTACCACTAGCGCCACATGGGAAACCCCTCTCTGCACTACTTGTGTGCATTTCGCACTGGGTCTTTGAAAGAGAACTATGTGAGAAATACTTTCTCAGGACATCCACCTGGGAGGCTGGTGGGATTTGGAGTCCTGGAAGTTCAGAATTCTAGTTAATATTCCTCTGATCATTACTTGGAGTGGTGCAACAGGGTATAAAAGGAACACGAGGGACCAGATAAGATCTCCTTAAGTTTAAACTTGTTGCCTAAAATTCAATTTAGCAAATGTTATGGGAGGCCTGAGTTTTTACTGTCAGAACCAATAATGAAGATAGACCTAAAGACATAATTATTTATGGTTGGCATAAATAAGCACAACTTGCAGTTGACAACTGGGAACTGAAGAGCTCCACAAGTATTTCATTTGGTTAGAAAGCTTAATTTAAATAAAGCACCAGGTGAAGACCTTCTGCTATCAAAATTATTCAAAGCTTGTCCTAAGTGACGTTCTCTAAAACATAGACCCATCTGTTTGTTAAACGTTCCATTTAAACCTGATGTCTATTTCTTCCTTATTTCAGACTGAGGATTTCTAGATCAATATTTTATTCAAGTTTCAAGTATAGATACGCCACTATTATCTAATAGAAAAAAAATCAATAATAATATAATAGACTGTTTGTGTGTGTTAAGTTGCTTCAATCATGTCCGGCTCTTTGAAACACTATGGATTGTAGCCTGCCAGGCTTCTCTGTCCATGGGATTCTCCAGGCAAGAATACTGGAATGGGGAGCCATTCCCTTCTCCAGGGGGATCTTCCCGACCCAAGGATCGAACCTGGGTCTCTTGCATTGCAGGAGGATTCTGTACCATCTGAGCCACTAGGGAAGAAGCAATAGACTATTAGTAGCATCACCTTCTTGGAACTAAATGGGCACAACTAAAAACTTAAATACAGTAAATGCAAATTTTTACCATTTGAACCACCAGGGATACCCAAGTGAATTAGAGTTGGTTTCTCCTGTTTGCTTTTTAACCTATCTTTCCTCTGCCTTTAACCCTGAACTAGAATGATTCTAGGTTAAGCTTCCTGAGCACAGCATTGACTCCCAGTTGTTGGTTCTTACATAAAAGCTGCATTATAACACCATAGCAAGAGTCAGTATCTGTTTTCTGACAGATCTGTCTCCTGGCAAACCAGATAACTACATTGAAGAGCCTAAAGCAGGACTACGTTCTCCTCCCTCCCATGCTTTCTTAAACTGTTCTTTGACAGAAAACCCATAGATGACCTGGGTACATTCCTCCCTGCTGGAAACATGAATTAGGAATGGCTTCAAAATTGCTCAAAGTTGGAATTTTCATGGTAGGTTATGCCCTTTTTCCTATTTCTGTGATGAGTGATTAGTAAAACCTCTTTGAAAATTTTCCTTGCTAAGTTACCTCATCCATACCTGATGATGAAAAAACAAAACAAAACTTCAGGGACTTGAATTTGTTTATTTATTGAAAGACCAAAACAGGTTCTTAAGAATGATCCTGTCTTGGTTATAGTTACTCCTTTGGTGAACCTTTGAAATGAGGAGGGTGTGGGAGATTGTAATTTACAGATGTGGCTGCAATAACATTTTTGTTCCCAAATGGTCCTCCAAACTCTACCACTTCCCCATCAACACCTCCTGGGGTCTTTATCCCTTCATCTTCGACCTGGGCAGACCTTTGTACATTGCCTCAGTGGATGGACTTTGATAGAAGTGACAGTACATGGTTTCCAAGGCTAGGTCAAAAAAGGTAGCATGATTTCTACCCGACTTTCTCTCTTTCTGCCCTTCTCCCTCTCCCTCTTTCTTTCATTCTGAGCCACCATGTAAGAAGCCCAGCTAGCCTAGAGCCGTGCTGCTGGAGAGACCATATGTAGAACTACATAGAGATACAGTTACACAGTTGCACAGGGGCCCAGCTGTTCCAGCCCCAAGCTGGATGAGTCTCCTCAACCTGATACCAGACATGTAATTGAGCAGGCCGTCAAGTGATTCTAGCCCCAGTCACTGTCTGCAACTGCATAACTGCCTAGCTAAGCCCATCCAACAGCTATAACTATGAGAGATACTAATAATAGCCAGTGTTACTTTTAATTAGTTAATTAGTTTTTGGCTGCACTGGGTCTTCGTTGCTGTGTGTGGGCTTTCTCTGCTGGCAGGGCGCAGGGGCCACTCTGGCTGCGATCTGCAGGCTTCTGGTGGCAGTGGCTTCTCTTGCTGTGGAGCACAGGCTCGAGGTGCGTGGGCTTCGGTAGTTGCAGCACACAGGCTCAGTGGTTCTGGCACACAAGCTTAGCTGCTCTGGAACATGTGGAATCTTCCCAGGGCAGGGGTCAAACCTGTGACCCCTGCACTGGCAGGTGGATTCTTTTCTACTGTATCTCACCAGCGAAGTCCACCAATGTTATTTTAAGCCACTATGTTTGGGGGTAGTTTACTAGGCAGACAGGCTTCCCAGGTAGTGCTAGTGGTAAAGAATCCACATGCCAATGCAGGAAACACAGAAGACTTGCGTTTGATCCCTGGGTTGGAAAGATCCCCTGCAGGAGGGCATGGCAACCCATCCCAGAATTCTGGCCTGGAAAATCCCTTCTTTCCTGGAGAAGCCTGGTGGGCTACAAAGGGTTGCAAAGAGTCAGACATGACTGAAGCAACTTAGCATGCACATACTGCTGCTTCTGCTGCCAAGTCGCTTCAGTCGTGTCCGACTCTGTGCAACCCCATAGACGGCAGCCCATGAGGCTCCCCCGCCCCTGGGATTCTCCAGGCAAGAACACTGGAGTGGGTTGCCATTTCCTTCTCCAGTTCATGAAAGTAAAAAGTGAAAGCGAAGATGCTCAGTCGTATCCGACTCATAGCGACCCCGTGGAATGCAGCCCACCAGGCTCCTCAGTCCATGGGATTCTCCAGGCAAGAGTACTGGAGTGGATTGCATTGCCTTCTCTGTTGCACACACTAGGCAGTGATATATAACCCCCACCCCCAAAAAAGGGAGAGAGAATTAGTCATTCATTCTGAAGAATGTTTTGGTTAGGCGCCTCAATTTTCATAAAAGCTTGAAAAAATCTCTTTGGATAACTCTTGTATGTGTTACCATCCTAAATGAACAACATAGAACAATCACCCTTCAGGCTTTGAGAGATGATAAAAACTCCGATGATCTGCTCCGATGATTGCAAGAGATCTAGTTCAAAGAAGTGATCTTCATGGAGAAAGTGTCTGAAGGACTTCTACTCCTCTGGATTTTCTGGATGTATTATTTGATGTAGCTAAAAGTTTAGAAAGTTTCGATCTCAAACCATATTACCCTGGTTTCCCATAAAACTGCTTTTGGTGAGTTGCACTATGGGTCATGCACCAGATTTAAAGCACTCTGTTAAGAAACAGAGCTTCCCAGGTGGTACTAGTTGTAAAGAACCTGCCTGCCATTGCGGGAGACACAAAAGTCAAAGTCACAGGTTTAATCCCTGGGTCAGGAAAATTCCCTGGAGGAAGGCATGGCAACCCTCTCCAGTATTCTTGTCTGGAGAATCCCATGGACAGAGAAGCCTGGCAGGCTACAGTCCATAGGGTCACAAAGAGTCAGACATGACGGAAGCAACTTAGCAGGCACACATTAAAACACAGCTTTAGAAACACTTTATTGAATTTGTTGTAAGAACATCATTAAGGGCACTGTTTACCACATTACCTAATGTCCCAGGTATAAAACACCATATCAGAAAAAAAGTTCAGAGCTAAGTTCCAATAAAATCTTTAAAAAAATAAAATGTTTTTCTTTTGTAGTGAAGAAAAATTATGATTGACCTTTATTTTTTCAGCAGAAAATTCAAATTCTTACCTGTGGCTCAGCTTAGATAATTCTGTGGAACCCTATTGCTTATATAATTTATTCCACTCCACTGACTTGTTTTTGCCTAATAGATGTTTCTAATGATCCTATTTATTATTTATATTTTCTAATGGATCATATGTATTCTTGTAAGCTTTTCCAAACCCTTACAGAAGAGGAGAGAATAGAAATAAAGTGAGAGGAAAATGAATATATATGTAAATTACTCTTCTGAGACCTTACCAGGCCTCCCACAGGTCTCGTTTAATGATTTATTCATTTACCTCACAAATATGGATTAAACGTCTACTATGAGCCAGCTTGGAGTAGGAAATGGCAACCCACTCTAGTATTCTTGCCTGGGAAATCTCATGAACAGGGGAGCCTGATGGGCTACAGTCTATGGGGTCACAAAGAGTCGGACATGACTTAGCAACCAAACACATGACTTAGCGACACAACAACAAATGAACCAGGCATCGTATACAGGGAGAGTAAGGGCTAAAGCAGTTGTAACACACACACACACACACACACACACACAGACACACACACACACAGAAATAGCATGCCTGAGGATGGCCCAGAGGTTTGGGTGTCAACAGCATCAGGCAGCAAATTCAAATGGTGACCTCCTGATCCTTCCCACAAAGGGGCCCAGGGTAAGGGTGCGAGGGGAGTGAAGGTAGATCTTGGATGAATACGCCCTTTCGGTCCTTGGCCAGGAACGTCCAGAGGCTACCATCTCAGAAAAACTCTTTCCAGTTCTGGAGAAGGCCTTGCTAAACTTGCCCTTAGACCTGGATTGCCACATCTACACTGACCAAGTCCTTTATCCACCGCAAGACAACACTTGCAACTGGTTTGTCCCACTGCTGCCAATTAGACTTCATTGATTTGTTTGGCTCCTCCTCTGGTCCTCTGGTCTTCCCTGGTGGCTCAAATGGTGAAGAATCTGCCTGTAATGTGGGAGACCCAGGTTCAATTCCTGGGTCGGGAAGATTTCCTGGAGGAAGGAAAGGCTGCCCACTCCAGTGCTCTTGCCTAGAGAATTCCATGGACAGAGGAGCCCGGTGGGCTACAGTCCATGGGGGTGCAAAGAGTTGGACACAACCAACTAACGCGACTAACACTTGCGCTGGTTCTCTGCTATCTTCATTTGCACTGATTGTGTCAACTTTTGCATCTGTGTCTCAGGATACACCTGCGATCCCTCGGCTTCTTGTGCCAAGGGTGACAACAAACCTAATCTTCCTTGTCAACCTTAAACCTTCACGTTCTTATACATTTCACTATTTCTTTTTCTTTCTTTCTATTTTTGGCTTGTCTGTGGAAGCCTATTTATTAACTTATCCTCTTTCTTGCATTAAGGTTTATTCAGGATATTGAATATAGTTCCCTGTGTTAGAGAGTAGGACCTTGTTGTTCATTCATTCCCTATATAAATAGTTTGCATCTCTTAATCCCAAACTCCCAATCCATCCCTCCTCCTCCCACCTCCCCCTTGGCAACCACAAGCCTGTTCTCTGCGTCTTACATTATTTCTGACAGTATTTCCATGAAACGTTTCTACGTTTTTTTGGTCTCTGATTTTCTTTGCTAGTCTTTGCCAGCAGGGGGCGCTGTACTCTTGTCTCCAGGCATCCCCTCTATCACTTGAGATATTTTTCTGTCTTCTAAGAGGGCTGTCCCTCCCTATTCTAAAGTTGGCAAATGTGGTTACGAATCATATTACCCTAGCATTGAGAGTCCAAAGGCCATGATGTTTGGTTTGCTAATGAGAATATTCATAAATATTTTGTAGTTAAATAATAAATCTCTGTTGGCTTCTCCAAATGCTGGGTTCTAGGTACTTAAAAATAAAAGTAAGCTTGGGATTTCCCTGGTGGTACAGTGGATGAGAATCTGTCTACCAACGCAGGGGACGAGGGTTCAATCCCTGGTCCAGTAAGATTCCACATACAACTGAAGACACTACTGAGCCTGAGCTCTAGAACCCCAGAGCTGCAACTACTGAGCTCAACAACAAGAGAAGTCACCACAACTAGAAGCCTGTGCCCCACAATGAAGAGTAGCCCCCACTCGCAGCAACTGGAGAAAGCCCCCACACAGTAACGAAGATCCAGCACATCCCCCCACCCCCCCAAAAAAAGAATTCTATAAAAAAGAAAGAAAATAAGCCTGTCCCGTACAGGCCCTTATCTATGGAGTTTTAACAAACTGCAGTATTCTGAGCTAAATTTAAATAGATGCGAATTGCTTTTTTTAAAAAAAATATTCACATGCTGTCTTCCATTTACCTAATAAGAGATGCATGATCTCAGCTAATTTCTCTGACAAATTGCTGTCATAAAGTATGAGTACTCTTCCTGGCAAATAGTCCTCATGGCTGCCATTTTTTCCTCAATGGTGCATGAAAAGGGATAGAAGTTCCCCTTCTGCATATAGGAAAACCATCGAAGAGGTGACTTTAGTAATTGCTCACTTCACTGAGCACTCTTCGCTTAAAGTGTCAGTGCTACAGAATGAAGCTGCATTCAGATGATGATGGCCCGTGAATTCAATACAACCTTGAAGGTTGAGGTCATCTCGCATCAATATGGTACGTTTCATCTCTTGCTCTAGCTCTCCATTAACACCATCCATCTGCCCTCCCCCTAACATCTTGTCAAAGAAATATCCACCTCTAAGAACTGCTGTGTTGGCTGCTATTTTGAAGGATATGACTCAAAAAGATATAATTTTTCATCTTGAGTCCACTTGGTTGGGTGTATTGGTTACATCTTAGAGCAATACGCCATGTTGTGCTTCTACAGAGAAGAGCTAGGTCTATCCCATAGCCAAAGTGGATTTTATACACAACTCACTGCATTTCACTACACAGAACACTTTCTTTCACAGCAGCTGATTCCATGTTTGCTATTCACCCACACCTTTAAGTACCAGCTTTACCCGCATCAACTGGGCAGTACCTGAAGAAGATATAAGCCCCTAGAGAGAGCCTGCAGGAAATCCTCCTACTTGCCAGAAAGCAACCTGTGTTTATTAACACTGACCATCAAGGAAATACATTGAGTGGAGGACATCATTGTCTAGTTATTTGTCTAATGCAAACATATTACCTGCCCATTATAAAACTGGCATTCCTCCAGGTCTTTAAAAACCTTAACCTCATGGCTTACTCTATCAGTTTGAACACTCTGCATTACAAGTGACAGAAAATCCAATTTGAAACCATTTAAACAACAAAGCCAAAGCCTTTGGTACATCTTAACTCAAAGATCCAGAGTGAAGGTTGGTTTTAAGAAGCCTGAACTAATTATATCATTAAGGGCTGGGTTTTCCTCTCTCTGTCTCTCCACTTAGTGTTGACTTCATCCTCAGCCTCTGCAACAAGGTCCTCAGTAGTTCTAGAATGCTCTCATGATGACAAGATGGCTGCAGCAGTTCCAGCACATTCCATCATATCACATCACTCAGCAGATGCAAGCAGTTCCTCAGGAACTGAGTGGATTTCTTAGAAGCATATATTCCTTGGATTTCATCAGCTGTGACTAAGATATACGACCCCTGAACAAATAACTGGTACCTAGGAAATGAGATTGGAGCTTTCTACACCAAAGGAAATCAAGATGTGGAATGGATTTGGGGCAGTGAAAACAAAGCCTATGAAGAATCTTACTCATGTGCATTTACCCTATCTTCTACAATGTTCATGCTACCTGACACCAAGTAAAGAAATCTTTGCTTCTCTAAACTGATAAAATTTTTCTCCTTTCGACTCAGGAGGTCACCTTCCATGAGTTATCTCATCTACCACCAAGGCCTTAAATAACCTCTGCGAAGATGCCTCTCAAAGTAGTACCTTCAGGCCAGACCTTTCTCTTGAATGTTAAAGAGATACGCCCAATTGTCTACTAGATATCTACATTTTTTTACTCAAAAGCATTTGAAACTCTTTAAAAAATCCACGTGCTTTAGAGATACATGCTGAAATATTTAAAGAAGAAATGATACAATATTTGGAATTGGCTTCAAAATATTCCAGTGGAAAGAGGGGGATGTGTGAGTTTAGCTTAAATCAGATAGATGAAGTGGTTGTTGTTGAAGTTAAAGTTAAGTATCTATGACATTACCTAGTATTCTTTCTACTTTGCATATATATAACACTTTTCATAAGAAATTTTAAAGGCACCTCAAACTCAACATGCATATGAAAGTTAAAGTATGGTTTCAGCCATACAAATAAGACTTCAAATAACAGTGGCTTCACAGGAGAGAAAGTATTTATCTTTTATGTAAAAGTCTGATAAATCACTCCACAGTGTCAGGGGCCCAAGTTCCTTCTATCTTATTGTCTCCCTATCCCTATGGTGTTCTCTTGGACTTCATGGTCCCAGATGTAATATCGTATCATATTTCAACCAACAAGAAAGAAAAGAGGAAAAGAATATGCCACTCCTTTTAAGAGTGCAACCTAGAAGTCACAAACATCACTCCCTCTCAGATCCCATTCAGTTCAGTTCAGTTGCTCAGTCGTGTCCGACTCTTTGCAACCCCATGAATCGCAGCACGCCAGGCCTCCCTGTCCATCACCAGCTCCCTGAGTTCACTCAGTCCATCAAGTTGGTGATACCATCCATCCACCTCATCCTCTGTTGTCCCCTTCTCCTCCTGCCCCCAATGCCTCCAGCATCAGAGTCTTTTCCAATGAGTCAACTCTTTGCATAAGGTGGCCAAAGTACTGGAGTTTCAGCTTCAGCATCATTTCTTCCAAAGAACACCCAGGACTGATCTCCTTTAGAATGGACTGGTTAGATCCCATTACCTAGGTCTTAATAAATTAGGTGTAAGCAGGCAGGGAAATATACCATCTTCCTGGGTAGTCATGTGCCAAACTAAAGAATTCTGATATTAAGAAAGACTTCTCTGAGGAGCATACTGAGGGGCAACTAACAGTCTTTGGCGCATTCTGTCTCTCAGGTCACCCAAATGTTCACATGCACCTTTCTTCTTGTACATTTATTTCCTCTCTGAGGGCAGAAACCACCGAAGTCCCATCTAGTTTCCGCATCCAGCTCAAAGTTCACAATCTCTGGTTAATTCTCATTCCTATTTATAACATCCACCCATAATTCCTTATGGTCTGGTAGCCTCCAAACGAAAAGAAAGTCACCTGCTTCCAATGGTCCTGTTATAAATTGTAAAACAAGATTAGGATTGCCTATTATATATATATAGAGAGAGAGCGAGAGAATGAGTAAAGAGAAGAATGGGAAAGAGGGAAAGACACAGCAGCCTCTGGTTCATTGCAACCATCAAATCCTACAGATCAGTAATTGTAGAGATTCCTGCCCTGGTATTGGAATGAGTCCCTAGGTTATCCCATATAGCAGTTGCTATTATTGTTGCCTGGGGGATGTGGAGATCTCTCTTCTGAATCCTTGCCCTTTACTCTCCATGACCCAAATTTTACCCTATGGGAGGTTCTTTCTGCCTATCTTGTCTCTGGTTACATCTAAAATAGTCTTTGTAGAATGTGCTATACTTGGGGCTGCTTAGTTTTCAAAAGGAATATCTCTGCTACAGGCTTGGGGGCTATTGTGCACATAATTACACAGTCAAAGGTTTCTGCTAGATATTTTTAAGCTGAAGACTGATCTTTTATCGAAAAGGCATGGAAACAGATTCTCCCCTGAAGCCTCCAAAAGGAATACAGTCCTGCCAACACTTTGATTTTAGCCCAGTGAGACCCATTTCAGTCTTCTGACCTCCTGAACTCTGATTTTGGAGGTTACCTTTAATTTTCTGAGTAACATATTTAGCGTATATAGCAATATAACATAGAATCTGTATCTACCTTTGTCTGAAGTTTTTCAATAGTTCTATCATAATGCAGAACAGAACCTTAGCACAAGCTACTGTATTCTGCCATCATTATTGTGCTGGCTTTGTCTATACGTTTACTGCCTCGTGGTTGCCATACTGTTGCCATGACTCCATTTGGTACCAAGTTTACATTCAAGGCAGAAAAAAAGAGGAAAGCATGGCAGTGAAGAAAAAGGTTATATCTATCCTATTTATTAAGAAACCAAAACTTTTCTCACATGCTGCTAGCAGAATTCCAATTAGTTTGCATTGGCCAGAATGAAGTCCCTAGCTAGAAAGGGGAAGTTAGGATAACTAAGGCAACAAAGTATGCGTTGATAGATTAGGATTCCAGCTCCACTTTGTAAAACTTGATAATGGTTTTTAAAAAGGGAACAAAATGCATCCCTTCTAATTATGATCTGGAGCAAGTCACCTTCCTCCATTGTAAAATTAGCACATTGTATCAGATTATCTTTGTTGGTGATGAAGGCCTGGGGCAAAATAATAAAAAAAACAGCAGAATGGAAAGTATTTGAAAAATAGTTAAAGAAAAATGTAATAGGTTTGAGACTGAATGAGCCCAGGCTTTTCAATAATTTGCTTTTTTTTTCTTTTCCTTTTTTCAACATACATAGTAAAAACCTATATCTTAGTGCTAATTTCTTTTACTTATTTATTCAAAACTTTGAATAATCTCTCTACCACTAACCTGTTTAGGATTAAATTTTCTCTTCCATTAAAAAAAGGGGGAACTTGGATTTATACATCCTTCTTAGCTCTGAAATTTCTTGATTCTTTTTTAAGAAGTCAATTCAGCCAGCATTCATTTAATACCTTTTAAAACTAAGACATTCTTCCAGATGCTGTCAAAATAAAAAGATGAGTGAAATATGTTCCTTGACCTCAAGAAATTCACAGTATAGTAAGTATGACATTACGGTTTATCATCATCACCATCAACAATGCCAATGTTCTTTTCTTCAGGCCCACTTGCTTCCAAGGTCAGTCTTAACACTGCTGTAGCCTAGCGCAGAGATAGTTTGCAACTTCACTCTAGGTATTTCCATTCCTGCTGTTTAGTAGCTAAGTCGCCGCAGCCTGCCAGGCTCCTCTGTCCATGGGATTTCCCAGGCAAGAATACAAGTGGTTTGCCTGGCTCACAGACTCTAGTTGTATCTCACAGGCTTAGCTGCTCCCCTGCCGGTGGGACCCTAGTTCCCTGTCCAGGAGTGGAACCCATGTCCCCTGAATTGTAAGGCAGATTTTTAACCCCTAGACCACCAGGGAAGTCCCTGGGATTGCTTCTTGGAGAAGGGAGGCAGCACACAGAAAAAGGAGTGGGTGGCAGGATTAGCTTTCTTTCGGAAGGATCCATGAAAATGAGGTGGGACTGAAGCCCCAAACTCCATAATAGCTTTCTTAACTCCTGAGATGAAACATTTCTTCTTGACTTTGAGTGAAGAAGAGACATTAAAAAAAAAAAAAAAAACTGGTATAAATGCTCACTAGTGAAGAATTAAATCACTGAATTGGTCATGTGGAGGTCTTAGCCATATTTGACTAACATGTTTTACTTTTTTTTTTTTTTTTTCTTTATGGCTATGCTTTGAGATTTGTGGAATCTTTTCTCCCTGACCAGGGATCGAACCCACAAATCAGGCAGTGAAAGCTGTTGACCAATACATTTTAATCTCATTACTCTTAGGCTAGGATGTGAAGTAACATTAGCCTTGAAAGATCCCTTTCTGAAGTCCCAGTCTCCAAAAGGTTGAATTAAAGCTTTTTGATCCCACAAGTGAAACGAACATAAGAGGTAACACGTCCTCATTTCTTTACATTCTATGCTACACATTCTTCTTGGTCTCTCTAGATCCACTTTCTGCCATTTGGCACCCTGCTCTCTACCCCTTTATGGTACATCTTCCACCCTCCCAGTTGGCTTCATTCAATGAAAGGCCCTACCAGGAGATCCAAGGTCAAGAGAGGAGAAATAACAGGCTTCCTAGGCTTTCTCTGCTGTGTGCCTCTACTGAAGGCTACAGCCTAGGCAAGCAGTCTTCTCTTAAAAGTTAGATTTATCCCTGAGTTTTAGCAACTGATTGCTCTTTTTGTCCCTTCAGGCTTGCCCTACAGTGCTTCATCATCCTTAATTAGTTTCTCTTATCTCTGCCCATGCTCTCATAAATGATTGCTCAATTAAATTCTCTATTTTCCCCAGTGAGTGTGGCATCCCTTTCCTGCTGGGTTCTGACTGGCACATGTTCCCAGAGAATTCCAAAGGAATATCTGTGCTTCTAAGGATTACCAGCTCCCCTACCCCACACTGTGCATATACTTTCTAGTTTGAGTTGATACTTATAAAGCATTCATCTCAGGGGCACATATTACTAGATGCTTAATAATTGTTGGCTCTTTCCCATTTCTCATGTCTTCAACCTAGAACTCCAATTGAGGTAGATAGTACTAATATTATTCTTATTTTTTTCAACAGGTCTCATTGAGGTTAAGTAACGTTTGCCCAAAATGTCACAGTTGGGTCCTAAATGACAGAGCTGGGTGTCAAACCAAGACCTGTCACATTGCAGGCTACCGTGCCACTTCTTACTACAACATGATGGAATTTTATTTACATTTGTAACACTTGTTACTACCTACTACAGTGGTCCACACACAGTAGTTGCATTAAAAATATGTGTTGAGGGAATACCCTGGTGATCCAGTGGTTAGGACTTGGTGCTTTCACTGCTGAGGGCCCAGATTCAATCCCTGGTCTGGGAACTAAGGTCTCTCAAGATGCAAAACAACAACAACAACAAAATGTGTTGAACAACGAAACAAATAGAATTTATTCGTCTCATTATTCAATTTTCTCTTTTTTGTCTTGTGTCTTGCAGAATCTTAGTTACCGGACCAGGGATTGAACTTTGGCCATCAGCAATGAAAACACAGAGTCTTGGGGCTTCCCTGTTGGCTCAGACAGTAAAGAATCTGCCTGCAATGCAGGAGATCTGGGTTCAGTCCCTGGATTGGGAAGATCACCTGGAGAAGGGAATGGCAACCCACTCCAGTATTCTTGCTTGCAGTATTTCCATGGACAGAGGAGCCTGGCGGGTTACAGTTCATGGGGTCGCAAAGAGTTAGACAAGACTGAGTAGTTAACATTAACATTATACATTTGTTTAGTTGCCATAGAAGTTGTAGGAAAAAAATAAACAGTATATTACTAATTTTGAGCCCCATTACTCCATAAAAAGTGATTTTTGATGTTGAAAAATACTTTCATTCACATTAATATTATTGTATTTTGCTGAAGTACAATCCTTCATGTGGATTGTATATTTCCATTTCACCTCCAGTAATTTCCAGAAACAAATCATTAAAAACACAAAGACAGGGAGAATGGCAGTGA
This sequence comes from Capra hircus, assembly GCF_001704415.2. Lineage (NCBI taxonomy): Eukaryota > Metazoa > Chordata > Mammalia > Artiodactyla > Bovidae > Capra > Capra hircus. Next base: position 43,979,795 of record NC_030812.1, on the reverse strand, counting down.
AACATGTATAATATCATATGTGAAATGAATCGTCAGTCCAGGTTTGATGCATGATACAGGATGCTCTGGGCTGGTGCACTGGGATGTCCCAGAGGGATGGTATGGGGAGGGAGGAGGGAGGGGGGTTCAGGAGGGGGAACACGTGTACACCCATGGCGGATTCATGTTGCTGTATGGCAAAACCAATACAATATTGTAAAGTAATTAGCCTCCAATTAAACTAAATAGATTTATATATATTTTTTAAAAAGTAGTTTCCTAGGGCTACCTACAAATTAGTCTTAGTTTTTAAAATAAGTTTTAATATTTAATAAAAGCTATAATTAAAAAATAAAATAAAAACACAAAGACAAATACATTTTACAAAGCACAAAATAAGACTAATTGCAACAAACAATACACTTTAAAGTCATGGAGAAGCTTTTTTTTTTCTTGAACATTCAGTTCAGTTCAGTTCAGTTGCTCAGTCATGTCTGACTCTTTGAGATCCCATGGACTGCAGCATGCCAGGCTTCCCTGCACATCACCAACTCCTGGAGCCTACTCAAACTCATGTCCGTCGTGTCGGTGATGCCATCCAACCATCTCATCCTCTGCCATCCCCTTCTTCTCCTACCTTCAATCTTTCCCAGCATCAGGGTCTTTTCCAATGAGTTGGTTCTTTGCATCAAGTGGCCAGACTATTGGAGTTTCAGCTTCAGCATCAGTCCTTCCAATGAATATTCAAGACTGATCTCCTTTAGGATGGACTGGTTGGATCTCCTTACAGTCCAAGGGACTCTCAAGAGTCTTCTCTAACACCACAGTTCAAAAGCATCAATTCTTTGGTGCTCAGCTTTCTTTATAGTCCATTTGTCACATCCATACATGACTACTGGAAAAACGATTACCTTTGACTAGATGGACCTTTGCTGGTAAAGTAATGTCTCTGCTTTTTCATATGCTGTTTAGGTTGATCATATCTTTTCTTCCAAGGAGTAAGCGTCTTTTAATTTCATGGCTGCAGTCACCATCTGTAGTGATTCTGGAGCCCCCCGAAATGAAGTCTCTCACCGTTTCCATTGTTTCCCCATCTATTTGCCATGAAGTGATGGGACCAGATGCCATGATCTTCGTTTTTTGAATGTTGAGCTTTAAGCCAACTTTTTCACTCTCCTCTTTCACTTTCATCAAGAGGCTTTTTAGCTCCTCTTCACTTTCTGCCATAAGGGTGGTGTCATCTGCATATCTGAGGTTATTGATATTTCTCCCAGCAACCTTGATTTCAGCTTGTGCTTCTTCCAGCCCAGTGTTTCTCATTGTACTCTGCATATAAGTTAAAAAAGCAGGGTGACATTATACAGCCTTGATGTACTCCTTTTCCTATTTGGAACCAGTCTGTTGTTCCATGTCCAGTTCTAACTGTTGCTTCCTGACCTGCACACAGGTTTCTCAAGAGGCAAGTCAAGTGGTCTGGTATTCCCATCTCTTTCAGAATTTTCCACAGTTTCTTGTGATCCACACAGTCAAAGGCTTTGGCATAGTCAACAAAGCAGAAATAGATGTTTTTCTGGAACTCTCTTGCTTTTTTGATGATCCAGCGGATGTTGGCAATTTGATCTCTGGTTCCTCTGCCTTTTCTAAAACCAGCTTGAACATCTGGAATTTCAAGGTTCATGTATTGCTAAAGCCTGGCTTGGAGAATTTTGAGCATTACTTTACTAGCGTGTGAGATGAGTGCAATTGTGGGGCAATTTGAGGATTCTTTGGTGTTGCCTTTCTTTGGAATTGGAATGAAAACTGACCTTTTCCAGTCCTGTGGCCACTGCTGACTTTTCTAAATTTGCTGACATATTGAGTGCAGCACTTTCACAGAATCATCTTTTGGAATTTGAAATAGCTCCACTGGAATTCCATCACCTCCACTAGTTTTGTTTGTAGTGATGCTTTCTAAGGCCCACTTGACTTCACATTCCAGGATGTCTGGCTTTAGGTGAGTGATCACACTATCATGATTATCTGGGTCATGAAGATCTTTTTTGTACAGTTCTTCTGTGTATTTTTGCCACCTCTTAGTATCTTCTGCTTCTGTTAGGTCCCTACCATTTCTGTCCTTTATTGAGCTCATCTTTGCATGAAATGTTCCCTTGGTATCTCTAATTTTCTTGAAGAGATCTCTAGTCTTTCCCATTCTATTGTTTCCCTCTATTTCTTTGCATTGATCGCTGAGGAAGGCTTTCTTATCTCTCCCTGCTATTCCTTGGAACTCTGCATTCAAATGAGTATATCTTTCCTTTTCTCCCTTGCTTTTCTCTTCTCTTCTTTTCACAGCTATTTGTAAGGCCTCCTCAGACAGCCATTTTGCCTTTTTGCATTTCTTTTTCTTACTCCCTGTCTCCTGTACAATGTCAGGAACCTCCGTCCGCAGTTCACCAGGCACTCTGTCTATCAGATCTAGTCCCTTGAATCTATTTCTCACTTCCACTGTATAATCATTAGGGATTTGATTTAGGTCATACCTGAATGGTCCAGTGGTTTTCCCCACGTTCTTCAATTTAAGTCTGAAGTCAATATAACATTTCTCAATAAAATAATATTTATATTTTCATATATTATGGCTGCATGGTTTAAAATATACTAATAGGGGTAGGTATTTTTAAAAGTTTGGGGACCATAGGGCTAAACTATGACCTGTGGTATGTTAGAACCAAAATCATGTTCCTGTAGAGGTCATGGCCTTGACGTGTTTGGGGTAAGTAAGAACGATAGCCCATACTAAGTATTTATGGACTGGATTCGCTGTCCCCAACCATCAGGCTTTTGTCTATGTGATGTCATTCAATAAGGGGAATGTGTTAGATAACAAGTGGAGTGTCCGCTTTGCTCAAAACAACCATCTTTTGCTCACAAGTCTCCACACTTCCCTAACTCACACAGTAGAAATTGTAAGCCAAGTTGTTATTCTGGGACCCCACTGCCTTAAACAAACTTGGCTGGACTAGGAGTAGACTTCCATTACAGCTGTGCTAAACAGTTACTTTCTCCTTAGGTTTTATAATTGAAATTAAGAAAGATGGCCATTTTCTTGAATAGTAGTTATTTGAATTTTGCAGCTGAGGTTGCCATTGTTGCAAGACCATGTGCATGGAAAAGGAGAGAAGGTTCTTCCATACAGAGAAAAAGCAGATATACAGGGAACCTTAGAACACGATCTCTCTTCTAATCCCTTTGCTAATCTTAAATATTTTAATTTTATATTATTTATATTATTAGAGTAATGGAAAGGGGGTCATAAAGAAAGCATGTGGGCAGCCTCTAGGAGACGGATAAAGCAAGAAAATGAATTATCCTCTAGAGCAGGGTCCTCAACTCCTGGGCAACATCAACTCCTGGGCAACAGACAGGTACCAGTCTGTTACCTGTTAGAAACTGGGCTGCACAGCAGCAGGTGAGCAGTGGGAGAGTAAGTGAAGCTTCATCTGTACTTACAGCCACTCCCCCTCACTCGTATTACTTCATTCTAACAATGTAATGATAATAAAGTGCACAATGAAAGTAATGTGCTTGAATCATCCTGAAGCTATCCCCATCCCACCCCTACCAGACACACTGTCTTCAACAAAACTGGTCCCTGATGCCAAAAAGATTGGGGAACGCTGCTCTAGAGCCTTCTGGAACGCAGGCCTACCAACACCTTGATTTTAGCCCAGTGAGATACATTTTAGACTTCTGATCTTCAAAACTGTATGATAATATACTTGTGTTGCTTCAAGTCACTCAATGTATGGTAACTTGTTACAGCAGCAATAGGGAACAAATGCAGGTGGGCTAGTAGGAAACTCCTCTACAATATTTAATATATGATTGTCACAAGGCACCTTGAACTTTTAGAGAATTCTCTGTAGTTTTAAACAACAGAAATTTAGAACTGAGAGGGACCTTCATGGAGAATTTGAGGGAAAGGACTTGTCTAAGGTTACTTGGCTAATCAGTTGTAAAGCCAGTATAAGAACCCAAGTCTCCTATCTTTCATCTATGTACAGTAACAACTGTAAGATGCCTAACAAAGAGACTGCTATGTAGAAGACACTCAATAAGCTACAGAGTTTGTCACTGCTGTCATTATTATTATGCTTTTTCCTTTGTAATTCACTACAATGCCATTTTGTGGCCAAATAAAGAAGTACCCTGGAACAACATTTTTAAATCATCAAAACGTTGGGGGAATGTGAGATGCAAATTACTGGGTGTAAGAGAGGCTCAAGGATGTATTTTAAAGTACAGGGAATATAGCCAATACTTTGTAATAACTGTAAATGGGAAGTAACCTTTAAAAGCTGGATATGAAAACTCCCTGGCAGTTCAGTGGTTAGGATGCCACACTTTCACTGCCAAGGATAAGGGTTCAATCTCTGGTCGGGGAACTAAGATTCTGCAAGCCACTCAGCATGGCCAAAAGAATAAAAATTAAGAAAACAAAACTGTATAAAAATTATTTTTTTAATAAAATAATCAAAAAGCTAACCAAGAAGTGAGTTAGGAATTATCTGACCAAGAAGCAGAAGGGAATAGTGTCTATACATTCACAGTGATTTTGTCCTAGGGGCCATTTTAATTTAATTTTTGTTTCTTTCTCTTTTTTTTTTTCCCTTTTATTTCTTCTTCAAATTTTTTTTAATTTTTTAAAACTTTTTATTTTATATTGGAGTATAACCAATTAACAATCTTGTGATAGTTTCAGGTGCACGGCAGGAGCAACTCAGCCATATATATATATGTGTGTATTCATTCTCCCCTGGGGGGCATTTTTAGATTCAAAAAGAGATGACTGAGAGGTTGAACTCCACTTTTGACAACCAGAAGAACAAAATATGGAGTCTTGGATCTGTCAAAAGTGTAATTCTGGACCCATCAACAGCGGGTGATTTTCGGGACTTCCCTGGTGTCCAGTGGTTGGGGATCCGCCTTGCAGTGCAGGGGACGAGGGTTTAATCCCTGGTTGAGGAGCTGAGATTCTACATACTATGAAGCAACTAAGCCTTTGTGCACCAACCTGATGTAGCCAAAAAAAAAAAAAAAAAAAAAATATATATATATATATATATATATATACACACTACTGCTAAGTCGCTTCAGTCGTGTCCAACTCTGAGTGACCCCATAGACGGCCTCCCACCAAGCTCCCCCGTCCCTGGGACTCTCCAGGCAAGAACACTGGAGTGGGCTGCCATTTCCTTCTCTAATGCATGAAAGTGAAAAGTGAAAGGGAAGTCGCTCAGTCGTGTCCGCCTCTTAGCGACCCCATGGACTGTAGCCTACCAGGCTCCTCCATCCATGGGGTTTTCCAGGCAAGAGTACCGAAGTGGGATGGGATGTCATTGACTTCTCCAGTGATGATTTTGGTATACCCCGTTTTGGGTTGGTCTTCACAAGGGCAGTACTCTGGGAAGTAAAGGCCAGCCAAACTAAAGCAGTCTCCTCAAGGTCCCCAATCACCTGGGTTAGGCTGATCCTGTTTGTTGGTACTGCAACATGCCTCAAAGAAAATGAAAATCATCTTCCTATCATGGAAGAAAATCATATGCATCTCACATTATTTCTTCAAATGTTTCAATTACGATGCCCAGCTTACAGTCAGGTAACAAGACAACATGAGTGAGAATCAGCACAGTGAAGAATAAATAACTAGAACAATGAAGCAATAACAGATACAAAAAGACTCCAGATAATGGAATTATCAGAGACCAAAACCATATACCCATGATGCCCACTATATACAAAGAGATAAAACCTAAGATTGACAGTTTGAGCCAAAAAAAAAAAAACAAAAAAACTGATGCCATTAAAATGAACCTAAGTTTAAAAAAGAATCAAATAGAAGTTCTAGAATCTAAAATTTTAAAAAAATTTAAAAACTAAATGACAGTTCAGTAGATGAAATTAACACTATAGGAGAAAGAATTAGTAACCCAGAAGAAAAGGAAAAAGCTATTCAAATGAAGCATAGGGAGATAAAGATGCAGAAAATAAAAGAGAGAAGGTAGGAGAAATAGTGGATAGAAAAGATCTAACATTTAAATGGAGTTATATGAGAGAAGAAAGAGTGGGGCATAAACAATATTAAAATAGGTAATATCTGAGAATTTTCAGAACTCATGAAAGGCATCAATCAATATATTCAAAAGGCCCCATGAATTCAAGGCATCATAAATAAAAAGAAATACACTTCCAGATATACATAGTAAAAGGGCGGAAAACCAAAGTCTAACAGAAAGAAAATCTTTAAAGCAGCCAAAGGGGAAAAAAACTCCAATGACCTTCAAAATAACAGTCACACTAAGAGCTGACGTTTCACAGGTAGCAATAGAAGTCAGAATCTTGAAATGATTTTTAAGTGTCCTGAGAGAACAGAAACTACTTTTACCCTCACCGTCTCCTCAGACTCTTCACTTGCTCTTTCACTTGTAAGGACTCTTGTGATTCCTTTGGGCCACCCCCAGGAAATCCAGAATTCAAGGTTCTTGTTTCAAGGTCCATAACTTAATCATATCTGCAAAGTCTGTTTTGGAATGTAAGGTAACATAGTCCCAGATTCTAGGAACTGGGATGTGGACCTCTATGACAGGCCATTATTGTACCTACCACATTATCAGTCTAAAAAGTGCTCTTGCCTTTTATCAGGAGTGGTTCTTTTTTCCTATAAAGCCTTTTGGAAAAAGAGGAAACCAAGTGTTTCCAAGAAGCAAAAGTGGATAGGCATTTTTTCATACATTAAACCACTATCAACCTTCAACCTTGATGTGGTAAACATTACCACTCAAATTTTAAAGATCCTGAGATTGAACCTGAGAGCCGGTAGATATCTTGACTGAGGTCATCTAGCTGGGAAAGTAACTGACTAGAACTTTGTATCCAGATCACCAGACCTGTCTCTAAAACTTCAGCCAACCAAGGTTTTCCACCATATCAAGTACAGTTATCACTTTTGCTTACCATTGTATCAGTAATTTCTGGGCAGGGTGTATCTTATAAACACACTCTAACTTGGTGGGGTTTTAAAAGGATGAGAAAGAATAGGAAGAGGTTTCAAACTGGAGAGACACCTTTGAATTAAAGTGGAGTAGTCCCCACTTGGGGCTTCCCAGGTGGCTAGTGGTAAAGAACCCCAGAAGGGATATGCTCCAAGACTCCTGGTGGATGCCTGACACTGCAGTAGTACCCAAACCTAAATATACCATGTCTTTTTTCTGGACTAACAGGTAGCGTATAAAAGGTGCTAGACAAAAAGATGATTCATTTCCAGGGATGGTTGGTGTAGGATGGCTAAAGATTTCTTGGTTGCTACTCAGAACTATAGCTACTTAAAACTTAGGAACTATTTCTGGAATTTTCCATTTAACATTTTTGGACTGCAGTTGACCTCACGCAACTGAAACTCTCTTTCAGGGCAGACTACTACATTGGCTGGCAAACGCTTTTTTATTAACCACGTGACTCCTGTTAAGCCACTTAAGATTCTTTAGGCCTCAGTTCCTTTTATCATCTGTAAAATGAGATGTTTGGACCTAAAGTCATCTTTTCTAGTTCCCCTCCTTCTCTGACATTCTATGAGTCTAAGAGAGGAGTTTCCTCGTCTGAAGATACCTCCACTTTATAGGGTGGGCCCAACGGGGACCGCATTCAAGTTTGAGACATTTAAACTATCCCAGGAACAACCAACTGCAGCTCAAAGGAGGTTAAAAATGACGGGCGATGAAAAGGGGGCGGGGGAGGAGATGAAAGAAGACGATGCAGAAGATACAGATGGAAAGATAAACGGTATGCAAATGACATAAGTAGCATGCAAATAACTCAAGAAAACCATCAACCGGTAACTAGTATTTACAAGGCAGACGAAATTCTGCTGGTCTTTTGAGGATGCAGAGGTAAGACATCCTCTGGAGGCGCTCATGGAAAGCCGGGCTACACTTTTGGTGTTTCATCTAGACATAAAACTTCCACCTCCCTAAAAGCCCTGGCTGTGAGAAAAGTAAGAAAAACTGAGAAATGAAAATATCACAAAATGCTTAAGCGTGCCAAAGACAACGTGGAAACTGTCTGGAGACAACTGGGACCACCCCCGCCCCGCCCCCCAAGCCTAATCCAGACACACAAAAGAAACCGCCGGCGCCTTCGGAGACGCAGTTTCCCTTCTTCGCCAGCCAAGCAGGCGGTGGCGGAGACCCGCGCCCCCGGCTGCCCCCGCCTCGGCCCTCGGGCCTCGGAAGTGACGCAGCGCGCCCCGCCCCCGCCGCTAGATCCGCTGCTGCTGCCGCGGCGGGCGGACCTGCAAGAGGCGGCGGCGGCGGCCGAGGCCGAGGGAAGATGGCGGACGGTGTGGACCATATAGACATTTACGCGGATGTGGGCGAAGAGTTCAACCAGGTACGTGTGGGCCCGGGCTCACGCCGCCGAGGTGGGCGGCGCTGCGGCCGGGACGCGGACCTCGGGCCCGCTGCGGGCCACGAGCCGGCGCGGCTGCAGACCGTGCGCCCTTGGCGCCAGTGGGCCGCGCCGCCCGATCCCGGCGCAGCGCCCGCCTCGCCCCTCGTTCTACCGCGTCGTTTCGTGGGCGGCGGGCGCCGCCACCCTCCGCGGGGATCCGAGCGCGGACGCCGGCCACTGTGCAGCCGCTGCCGGCTCCTCCCTCGCCGCCGCCTCGCTCCCCATTGTTGGCGGAGGCCGGCGGGCGCTTCCCGCCTCGCTAGGCCCGGGCGGCGGGGCGGCGTGTGCGCGGCGGGGAGGACGGGCCGCCCCTGCGCCCCCTCCCCCGCGGCTAGGTCGAGGAGGAAGCCCGGCGGGGCGCGCGCCGGCCTTCACCTTGCCCCCGGCCCTGCCGCTCGGGCTCCGATTCCTTCGGTCGCTCCATTTTGTGTCTCTGTCGTCACTGGGTCGCCTCATGGAAGGCCGTGTTCACGGCCCTTTGTATCCCGCGCGCCCAGCTTCCTGAGCTCCCCTGCCCGCGTTTGCGACAGGTTTCGGCGTGGCGCCATCCCTTTCCTTCTCTCACTCTTTGGGAAGACGGCTTCGGTGCGGGCACGTTTGCAACAAGTCCTTTGACTTTCGGACCCATGGATCGTGTTTAAAAAGTCGGTGCACTGGCCCTACAGGGCTTGCAGTGCCTCTGAGGCCCAGTCGTTCTCGGTCTTTGTGATGAAAATACCAGTGAAGATAGGTGGCCCGGGCCAAAAGGAAGACTTGGAAGCGCGAGGGTTGGCTGGAACAAAAAAGATGGTAGCTCACCAAGAGAAGAGATCAGAGTAGTGATTAAAGAATCTCACCCGAAATCCACATGGTGTTTCTTAGTTTTATAGCTGTTTCCCGATTTCCGAAAGCAAAATGTTGACTGTTCTCCGAGGGGTTTGGAAAGGCTGGAGAAAGTGAGAATGCAAGGTTTTTTCCGGTATCTCACAGGCCACAGTTGCCTAGAAGGACTGTCCGCGGAGCTATGATGTCTGATGTTGTGCATCCTTGCAAAAGGTTGTTACTAGACCAGTGACGTTTAAGCTTGTAAGCATTCTGGTCACATCTGCTGTCTTTTATATAGTAACACATTTAAAAAAAGCAAATTGTGTTTAACTGCAGTGTTCCTAATAGCTTTCTTACATTTTCCAGGTCCATGTAAGCTTAGTAAAATTCTGGTTAATGTGTTTTTGTGGGTTTTTTCCCCCTCCTTTAAGGATTTTATTTGTGCTAGGAGTTAAGGATTTTTTTAAATAGGGAAAACTAGAAATCCTTTTTTTCTGTTTTGAGGGATGATGGTGCCCTTAAGTTCAAAATTAGAAGAAAAGTTCAATTAGCTTTAAATGTTTTCTACCCCATTAAAAAAAGAGTATATTTAAACGTAACTCATTGTTATCAAATGTTAAGTTTTAAAATCTTCATTGTGTTGCGCTTAAGGTTTTTTTTTTTTTTTTTTGCTATGCCTGAGTTGTATCAGTGACAATTTAGAAAGTTACCTTGAGTGCTAAACACAGTCGGATTCTAATGCTTTTTTTAAGGTCAGTAAACAAAGACCTCTGGGAAATTTCTTTTCCTTTTATTTATCAAATGATTGTAACATTCCATCGACAGGAGGTCCATATCTGCAAGTAAAAAAACAAATGTTCAAGGGAGTCTTCATTAGCCCTCTTCCAAGAAAATATATTTCCTTTTGTCTTTCTAGTTACAGTAAAGGAGTGCTGGACTACAATTTTAGAAGTTGAGCATTGTTCAGGACCTTTTAATGAGATACTTTTTAGGCTTTTGCATACTTCATTTGGGATGGGCATTTTTGTCATCTGTGTAGCTGGATGGAGTGATACTTGCTTATCCCTGTGCACCAGCTAGTGCTGACGGAACAGGAGGTAAGAAGAGATTAAAATTTGGTAGCCCTGATGAACTGCTTAATAGGGTTCTTTTAAAAATAACATTTTGTGGATTTTACCTATAGCGTTTATATTGCACATGTATTTGAATGGTTTTTACCTCTAGGATCTTCATACTTTCTAATCAATCAATGGCATTAAATAGAGGCTTTGTTTTTGTTATTATTTTGTGTATCACTGGCCTTTGTAATCTACTGCTTGCTGTGATAATTGCTGTTCACAATATAGCCATAAAAGGGTAGTTGATGGTTTTTTAAGGTTCGTTCTTAATTTTTTTAAATGTTACTAGTATTGAAATATTTACCTGAAATTTTATCAGAATTAGAAGCAACTACAAAATTGTTGATGTAATTTGCATTCTTATTAGCTGGTGACATTACTTCTGTTGGTTGCTAAACTGACTTTATTTTGTTGTAGTTGAGTAAAATGTCTTGCTAAGTATAACGGGTTTTATTTTGGCTTCTAAACTGCTGTAAACATTTAAAAAGTCTCTTCAATGTGAGCTGTAGTTTTAATTGCATTGTATACTTTGAAATTCTTTGTAATATATGTGTTTTTTATTTTCTGTTTTAAATAGTTATACTTGTATGATGTTTATTTCATGTATGTACTTTGGTAAAGAGCTGTGTAAACCTGTTTCAAAAAGTGAGACATTCAATTGTTTTAGAAACTTTAATTTGGAGATGGTGTGAGAAAAAGTTACTGAAGCTGTAGTTCTTCACCAGATGAATTTAGAATGAAGAAAAAGATTGGAGAAGGGAAGAATGCACAAGGGCCTCAGTTATCCTTTATAGCTGCTCTTCAGTTCTTAAATTGAAGATCTTTGGATGGAACCAAATTGAGAACAGTTGCTCAAGTGGAAGAACTTGAACTCCTTCCAGACCTCTATATTACTTGGATTTGGAGTTGGAAAGAAAGCTGCCGGTTTCAGTCTCTCACACTATCAACTGAATTGATAGCGTGTATCAGTTCAGTTTGAACTGGAATTTGTACTTGAAGGTAGTAGTTACTAGTCTCTTATTTAATAATTACAGACTTTTATTTTGACCTAAGCTAAATTTTTTAAACTCAGTTGTTCAGTATGCATTTCTTGAGTATTTTATATGCCAGCAAGGTAGGGCTTCCCTGGTGGCTCAGAGGTTAAAGTGTCTGCCTGCAGTGCGGGAGACCAGAGTTCGATCCCTGGGTCAGGAAATCTCCTGGAGAAGGAGATGGCAACCTACTCCAGTATTTTTGCCTGGAGAATCCCATGGAAGGAGGAGCCTGGTGGGCTACAGTCCACCAGGTGGCAGAGAGTGGACAAGACTGAGCGATTTTCACTTTCACTTTCACTTTCAAGGAAGGATACAAAGTATATAGATAGTGTCTAGACTAAGTGCACTGTAGTGGGATTACATAAAAAATGGCACACTGACAGGTCATGTGTTACAGAAACCACTCTTTTATGTCTGTCTTATGTGTAAACTTTTTGTTGGCAGAGGAAAGGAGAGGGAAGTCAAATTCTGAACTTCAGGAAAGCTTATACTGGGTGCACTGAAGTAGTGTGTATTTTGCTTGTTTGGGAAGCAAAGCCCTTCATGTAGAATTTAGTTTTTGATGTACCTGGTGGTAGGTCACTGAGAGCAGTGCTCATTCAGTGATCTGACAATCAGAGTTTAAAATGAAAATGTATGTAGATAGTGGGAAAAAATTCATTCGGAAGCTACAGACTTGGACATCCTTATCAGTGTGCTGGTCTTTATACCATGACTCATTATACTTTACATTTAGTTATTGTGTATCTACTATAGCCAGTGTTTAGCTAATTTTGGAAAATAAGTTTTATTAGGCAAATATCTGTGAAATCTTATTTCTACCAAATATATATTGAATAGAGAACCCTCTAAGATAAGGCATGTAAGATGGAAACTGAGGTAGGCAGAGACTGATTCAGAAACGTGGGTAGAAATGTTTAGGGGAGCTGGAATTCTTAATTATCTTACTATTTATAAGTAGTTCATTCTGTTGTTCACTTTGTGATTTATGTGCCATATTTTTAATACCAAATTGGCTTCCTTACCATTAGTTGAGCTTTTAACAGGGATTGGAAACTGGTTTTAATATCTACTTGAAATGTAAACAAAATCAGAAAGTGAAATATTTTCTAAAAAGATAGGTATGTATTAGATTATCTGTTTTGTGGATTTTGTGTGTTAGTGTATTCTTTTCCATGGTATAGAAAACATTTTATAAGTGCAAACTTGTATTTGCTTATATTTCTCTAAATGGAATTTTTTTTTTCCCCCAATAGAGGAACTTTGAACAAGTGGCCTTTGCTGTGACATTAGTGGTGGTAACATATAATGCAGGAGTGGCATTAATACAATTTTAGGAACACCAAAAGTAGTGTTGTGCCTGTCAGGAAGACTGAAGGTTATAGGACAACTACCACAGTCTTCCCAGTGATGTACAGTATATCTGACATTAAAATTATATGGGAGGTGATTAGCAAAAGTATGTCCCTCTTCAGAGCAAGGGTATGGTGATAATGAAAAAAAGGTTGAGAAACGTTTCTTTTAAGAGGAGCTAATTGAAATTTGGGTATTTTACTATCCGTCTTAATTTCAGCGTTGTCTCTGACCTGGCCACAGCTGCTCATATGTCATGAGGAACATGATCTTGAGATGCAGAATCTTAAAAGGCTACCTTGCCTTTAAAATGATTATCGTAATTAAATGTAGGGAATGAAATAACTTAGTGGATTTTTTTTTTTTTAACAAAACCTAAGAGTTGTTGCCTACTGGAAGTTAAGTATAGTGTATAGTTCTATTGGTTATTAGTTGCTATGAACAAATTGGGCAATATTTGGTAATCTAAAATAATTAGAGGGGTAATACTGATTATTTTTTGTTTTTGAGTAGCATTAAAATTTCCCAATGGTAATAACTGAAAAGACTGCATATAGAACTTGACACTGTTGACTGTTTTCCTTTGACAGAGTTTGTCCAGTAGACTTTCAGAGCTCACCTTCTTTATATGTGATCTGTGGTATTATTGTTGTTGTTTAGTCCCTAAGTCATGCCCAACTCTTTGGGAGCCCATGGACTGTAGCCTGCCAGGCTCCTCTGTCCATGGTATTCTCCAGGCAAGAATACTGGAGTGGGTTGCCGTTTCCTTCTGGGGATCTTCCCGACCCAGGGATCGAACCTGGGTCTCCTGCACTGCAGGCAGGTTCTTTACCACTGAGCCACCAGGGAAGCCCTGACTTGTGATACTCATTTTACATAATTTTAGAACGTGCGTGTTTTCCCCCCTTTTAGAGTGGGAACAGAAAGTAGGATGTGTTCTGTATAGAAGTATTTTTTTAATCTGGAAGATAGGTGTGATATGGTGAAGTTGAAAAGGAAGGTTACTGATAACTTCAGAGGAGTGTGTTAGTAATGGTGGTAATGTATTCAAATTCATCAATATTTTTTCACCAAGTCCAAATGCATACCATGGGGCTAAAGTACAGGCTGTGGCCTTGGAACTGAGCGAAGCTAACTAGTCTACTTGGAAATCAAACCCCAGGACTATGGTCTCAGTTAGTATCATATTTCAATTAGTTGGGAGCAGTCAAAGTACCAGACCAAGTGACTGATCGTAAATATTAGTAGAATCATATCAATATGGAAAATGGGTTAGTGTCAACATAGGAATTCATCGATGGACAAAAATAGTAAGTTGTGACTCATCAGGTTAGTGTAGCTGCACTTATTATGCCTGTAAATTATTGTCTACTTATGTGAACATTTTCCTAGATTTATAACTAGTGAAAAATCAAATCATATTTCATGAAAGTATAGATTGAAATACCTTTAGTGCTGCTATTAATAACCTTGCATTCTGTTTTACTCTCCCTCAAACCATATATTATGATTATAGTCTCTGCAGAGGAGGATGGAAACACAACTCCTTTTGAATAATAGTAACAATAATTGTACTTGATGTGCAGAACTGGATTGCAAACGATTTCAAAGTGCCTGCTAGCCCTTGCGGGAAACTTTTTGGTATCTTAAGTGTGTGGAATCACTGCTGCAGCTGTGCTACCTGAAGCTTTAGCTACACTGAAACTTCTGAACAAAACTCTTTTTCTAATTTTTTCTATCACTGCAGTTTGATTGTGTTCCTTGGTTTCAAAAAACTCATTTCTCAAAGATTATTTTGGTACTGCTGTGGAAACACAATTATGGCATTATTCAGTGATTTGTGGTCTTAGTTTCTGCCCATTGCTAAAGAGGGCTTTCTTCTCTGACTTACCTTAAGATCTTGTCCCTTATTAAATAAGTTACATACATTCAGCCTCATAACAATATTGTTATGTAGGGATTGTGTTACATAATCAGCAAATTGGATAACTTCATTATGTAGAAGATTACCTGATATGCTATGTGTTTTGAACTGATAAGTGGTATTTCCCTTTCTAGATTTTTTTTTTTCTGTTTCTTTTTTAAAAAATCTTTTTCTGGCTTCCTTCTCAATAGCGAAACAAGAGCCATGTTCCCTTGGGACTCTTATTATAACAGTATTTTGTTGATCTGTTCATAGTCATATTGCTAATGCCTTTTCAGTGTCATTCTTTATCCATAAAATCGTTAGCCCCTAAAACTATTAGCTTCTCCTTATCTGCCATTTGTATTCATTCTTACTGAATTGTATTAATGGAGAAGATAAGAATTATATTCGTTTTCTAAGTGTAATTGCCTCTCTGCTTTTATTACCTCGACAGAGGAGCCTGGTAGGCTACAGTCCATGGGGTCGCAAAGAGTCGGACACGACTGAGCAACTTCACTTTCACTTTTCAGAATGAAATAGTTCATATCCATTTAGGTACTTTGTGGTGGAAAGGAAGATAAAAATAGAGCTTTTCCTCTGCTACTGGCTAGTCAAGCCAGTGGCCCAGTAACTGTTACCAAAGGCAATTTAAATGATGCTCAGTGTTCTGCCAATACTTGCATTTCATTTTTCTTGTGCTTATTTACAGGTTGAACCCTATTTTTCCATTTTTCTTCTGTTCACAGATTTGCTTATTTTTCATTTTCCTCTTACTTGCATATTACTTAGGCATGTAAGTGGCATCTAGTAGCCTTGTTTTAATTCTGCTGGTGACACTTAATGGCAAAACTTGACTAGATTCTTCCTTGTTCATGTCCCTTTTCTCTTGACCATGTAGATATGTTTTGCTAATTGACTATATAGCTAAGAAGTCAGGTAAGCATTAACTGTTTGTTGACTGAGAATAATAAAAGTTAATATGGATACTGATTTGGATAGTTTAACCTGTATTTTGTTTCTCTTCCCCCTGTTCATTTGTTGTGACATAGAATCATTACATAGCCTTATTTCTTTATCCCTTTCCTGTGGCCTAGCTTACTATACTTTTTCTAAAACTAACAGCTTCCACAGAATTGGGAAGCATGATCCTGAATACTATATAAAATAATAGTTGTATTTTTCTGCAGTTAAAAATATTAAAGATTCGTAATGGCTCTGATTTTTGTTTGTGATATTTTTGTATCAAAAATTTGTAGTCACTGTTGTTACTTTTAGAGTATTTCGCTTCCATGAAAAGTTTATTATTTTATTTTGTCTACATGTTATTCTGTTCCTAGAGGAACATTAGTTCCTATAATAAGTATCAGTGGGGAAATAGGATTCATTGTATAGAAATTCACATTTTGGCACTGTTCAAGAAGTGCCATAAAGTGAAAGATTTGTACTGAGATCTTTGACCTATGTCTTCTACCAAATTTTTAAAAGAAAATAGTTGAATAAATTTGCATTCACATCTGTTTTAGAAGTTGTCTGACTGTTGTGTAATCTAGAACATTATTTCTGTATCTCAGGAAGCTGAATATGGTGGGCATGATCAGATAGATTTGTATGATGATGTCATCTCTCCATCTGCAAATAATGGAGATGCCCCGGAAGATCGGGACTACATGGATACTCTCCCGCCAACTGTTGGTGATGATGTGGGTAAAGGAGCAGCACCAAATGTTGTCTATACATACACGGGAAAGAGAATTGCGTTGTATATTGGGAATCTAACATGGGTAAGTGACTTGATTTGAATTAAATCCTTGGTGATTGATTTCAAACTATTCTAGTAGTTACTTTTTTCTCCAGTATATAAAATAAGAATTTCAAGTTATTAAATTGGTTCTGCATGCTTGCTTACGCACCAAGAGGGGGACATACATGTACCTTTTAAATATAGTAAGTACCAGAATTTTCTAGTTCTGAATTTTGTAGGCATTCAACTTGTTTTGGTAGAGATTCCAGTTAAATGTAGTTCAATTATTTTATCTTTTACTACTCCTACACTTCAGCTATCCCAGTTTACAAAGGAAAATGCTCACATAAAGTCTCAAACCAGGATTCAGAAATATAGAAGTAGAGAAAGAGATACAATATGATTCTTGTTTTTAAGAGTTTTCATTATCCAAATCATAATTACACGCATGCTGAGTTTCATTTTTGCTCTTAAATTTGAAATGTGATTTACAGAAATACTGCTATTATACACTGTACTTTAATATGGTTTATGAGACTGTAGGTTTATTGATTGGAGTTCCATTAGCTGAATGTTTAGTATTATTATTATCTGTGTTTTATTAGCATTGAATCTTAAATATTTACTAAAGTAGTCTGGTGGAATTTTTGCATCTGTATTTAAAAACATTTATTACACATACTTGAAAATTTAAAAATTGCCTAGAAATCAGTTGTTACTGTACATTTCCTTAATAGTATTTTATTTTAAAATGTTTACATATTTAAAAAACTGGCCAATCTCCCATCATCTGAGCAATTTTTATAATGTTGGAGACGGTAGCATTGTAGATATGAAGAGTGTGGTTGCTAAGTAAGGCTGAGTCTTGGCTCCTACATATGTTTTATAACCTTGGACAACTTCTATTGCATGGAGTGTAAAATAGGAATTATATGTAAAATGGGACTTCTGTGTTTTGAGAATTAAATATTTGGTAAAAGGGTATGGTAGGCACTGAATACATGTTAGGATTTTGTTTTGTATACTTTGAAACATAAGGTGGAGTTTATTTCCCCAAATAATTTCTTTTAAGAAAAAAAGCAGCAGATGAGATTGGTTTACTGAAAATTTAAAGTCATAGCAGTTGAAAGCTGGAAGAGACTAAAAGCTCATTAAGGATTTTCTTTTTTTAATTCTGTATTCTCTCTGAGGGTGTGTACCTTCTGTTTCCAAAACTCTTATCAAGGGACGAAATTATGTCTTCAGGTGCTTTTGTGCTATTTAAAAATTGGAGACTGACTGGTGGTAGTTGTACATAGTTTGCACTAAGGATTAATTTTCTCTTGTCTGTCCTGAGTTTACCCTTACAAACTAAATTGAAACAATAAAAATCTTAGATATGTTTTGATGGTTAATGAGGGGGAAATATCTTGCAGTGGACAACAGATGAAGACTTAACTGAAGCAGTTCATTCTTTGGGAGTAAATGATATTTTGGAGATAAAGTTTTTTGAAAACCGGGCAAATGGCCAGTCAAAGGGGTAAGAATTTTGTTTTAATTCTTTTTTTTTTTCACCCAATGGGAGTTAGTAGCTAGCAGTTACAATTTTAGGGGTGACTTTCCTTGAAGTTAATACTTATCTACACATGTGTAGGATGTTTCTTTTCTACACTGACAGGAGGTTCTTGGGCAAAGATTCATACTTGTTTAATGTATCGTGTGATCTACCTCCCTAAAACTAGTGGCACTGGGAGATTAGGTCTCTCTTCCAATTTTCCTGCTTTGTCTCCATTGTGGGTGAACAATGACAGTTTGAAGAAGCATTACTATCCCCAAGGTTAAGGGGTATTGGAAGATGGGCAACTGAAGAATAATGTAGCATGGATGTTTTGCAATAATTTTTTTAACTATTAAACTACACAGATGAGGTAGGATAATTATAAAATGCAGATGTACAAAAGTAAGACAGTAAAAAAATATAATGTCATCTGTAGATGATTACTCTTGGTCATTTTAGTGAATATACTTTCAAGTATTTTCCTAGTGCTTTATTTTTATTGCAAAGACAATAGGATTGCAATTTACGTTTTACAGTGTGTTTGATACACAGTAAAAAAAAATGAACAATAAATATACATCTTCTCTAATGTATTAGTTCTTTCCATCTTACTTTGCTACTGTAATTTATTTTACTGTTCTTATATTTGGTTATTTGAGTTTTCAGTTTTTGTCTATCATAAATAATGTTTTATTTAAAGCTCTGGTATAGATTTTGGATTTTTTAAAAGATAATTGGCTAACTACAGAATGATAAAGTAAAAAAATATGCTTAATGTGCTTATTTTATATCCAGTGTACAATAACTAGGAATATTTTCAAACATGTGCAGAGTCTGACTGCTTTTCACGAACTTCACTTCTACTGCCTGGTCCAAGCCACTGTTATCTCTTACTTGAACAGTAGCCTCCTATCTGGTGTACCTGCCTTCACTCTTATTCTCTACAGTCTATATAGAGACATAGCAGAAGTTGAAAACAGAGTGACATCAGTATTTGTCTCCTCAGAGTGTTGTATTGATGATCCGTTGTATTGATGATCCGTTTTATTCAGAGTAAAATCTTCACTGTGGTCTATAAGGCACGAAGACCTGTTCACCCCCGACCTCTCTGACCTTATCTCCGACTGCTGGTCACTTTGCTATGCTGCTTCAGCTACCTTAATCAGTCTTTGCTGTTCCTCAGACACATTGCTACTTAAGACCTTTACACTGTTTCTTCTGTTTGACTTACTTTTCCCCAAAATATCCACCTTTGGGATCTTTCACTTCAATCAGGATTCTGCCTGGGTTCCCCTTCTCTGGCCATACTGTGCAGGATCTTCGGCTCCCATCGCGGTTTCCTTTTCCCCAGCTTTTCTTACATTGTATGTTATTCGTTTATCGTCTTGTCTCCTTCTAGATTTAGATTGTAAGTTCCAAAAGAGCTTTTTTCACTATTGTATTCCCTAACCCTAGAATGGGGCCTGGCATATAGGAAGTGGTGCTCAGTTAAATTAGTGAATTAATTAAATTGTTTCTAAATGTTGTGACCCAAGGTAATCTTGAATCAAATAGCAGACTTTGTTGACCAGGATCTAATTAAAGGACCATACTAGGGAGTAAAGGCTCCTAAGAGGCCTTCTGAGAATAGTTTAGAATATTGTATAACTTTATGAATTGACACTCATTCATTTTTTTCTGTTCTAAATTTATTTTTCCTAGTGAGATACAATTCACCTACTATAAAATTCACCCTTTTAAAGCATTCAAATCAGTGGACTTTATTTATAAAGTTGTATAACCATTATTATTGTCTATTTCCAGAATGTTTCGATCACCCCCGAAAGAAATCCTGTGTCTATTAGCAACTGTCTTTGTGGATTTGCCTGTTCTGAAGTGGTATCATAAAGAATGTGGTCCCATGTGCTTAGCTTCTTGCTCTTAGCATAATATTTTCAGGTCTCATCATGTTGTAACATGTGTCAGTACTTATTCTTTAAAAATTAATATTCCACTAAATATTACACTATGTGAATACACCACATTTAAAATTTCAGAAATTTAGAAATTCTGAAAATTTCATCCATCATTTGGTGGACGTTTGGTGGTTTCCATTTTTGCTATTATGAATAAGGCCCCTATGAATATTCATATATGAGTTTTAGCATGAGCATTTTTTTAAGGAAATTGTTTCTTTTATCTCAATAGATTACACTGTAGTTCCCATATGATTTGCAACTGTTCCAAAGCCACAGACAGAAAAATTTTTAGTGAAGTTAAATTTATCAACATTTATAAAAATTTCTAATTTTGTTCTTAAGAATAATACTCCTCTGGATTCATGTACCAGTTTGTATGAACATTTTCAGTCAGTTCTGTTAGGTACATGTATACACTCAGGAGTTTTGTTTTTTTCCTGACCAGGGATTGAGCCTGGGCCATGGCTCTGAAAGCTCCAACTCCAAACCAGTAGACTGCCAGAGAATTCCCAGGAAGTTTATTGGGTCATATTTTAACTCTCTTATATTTAACCGTTTAAGAAGCTGCTGGGATATTTGTCAAAGTGTCTATACTATTATATATTTTTTCATCAGGCAGTGTATGAGGGTTCTAGTTTTTCCCACATCCTCACTAGCACTTGTTAATTGTCTTTTTGATTAGTGCGTGAAGTGGTATCATTACGATTTTGATTTACATTTTGCTATTAGCTAATGATATTGAGCATCTTTTTATGGTGATGTTTTTCGTAATAATTAAAAAGTGGAAACAACCCCAAATGCCTGTCGGTTGGTGGATTTTGAGGAAATGTGGTATATCTATATAATGAAATATTCGGTCATGAGAAGGAATTAATCACTGACACATGCTTTAACATGCATTAAACCTTGAAAACATCATGCTAAATGAAAGAAGCTAGTCCCCCTGAAGGACCACACACCATATTATTCACATTTAATGAAATGTCCAGAATAGGCAATCTACAGATTTGTTCTTTAGGGTTGGAGGATGGGAAGAAATGGAGTGACAGCTGACAGTTATGGGGTTTTTTTTTTGAGTGATGAAAATGTTCTTAAACTTGATGTGGCTATGATTGTAAAACTCTGAGTATGCTAAACAAACAAAGCCTTGAATTCTGTACACTTTGAATAATATGATGTGTTACCATAAAAAAAGTTAGAGGTGGAAGTGTGACCACTGTATTCTAAGAAATGGTTTTTTTGGGTAGGTAAAATTAAATTCAGATCATTTCTTTTTTAATAACCGCAATAACAGTTAATCCCTCCTCACTTTCTACCCACATCCCTTTAAACACCTTTTAGGTTTGCCCTTGTTGGTGTTGGATCTGAAGCATCCTCAAAAAAGTTAATGGATCTGTTGCCTAAGAGAGAGCTTCATGGTCAGAATCCTGTTGTAACTCCATGCAATAAACAGTTCCTGAGTCAATTTGAAATGCAGTCCAGGAAAAGTAAGCACCCCCTCAGAGGCTTTTATTAAAAGATGTGCATTTTAACCAGTCTTGTTAGCATTTGTTATGTGTTGTATTAGAGAAGTCATCTTTGTATTTAGTTCATTGGAGAATCCATTTTAAAAAGTCCATGCTTTGAGTTAGATTTAAATTACTGATTATGACTGGTTCCGTGTACTGGAAACCTATTCCCATTTTTCTCTAAATGTTACAGACCCAACATTATACAATAGTGTGCAAGTTTTATAGTCCTGCCATTCTTATCCTGTCATTCCCATCCTAAAGAAAGGAAGAAACTTCATTCTAATCCTTAGGTTGAAGGAGAGTTATGTGGATGTTTCTTATGGTGGGGGAAAAACCACGGGTAACCAGAAAGTATTCATTGGTTTTCTGCTTGGCACCAAGACCTGTCGCCACTTGGTAAAGTGACTGTAGAAAAGATCTGCCATTATATACTTAAAAATGTTAGCACTTAAAGAGACAAATGGATGATTATGTAATTAACAGAAATTTGAGTGGTGGTTTTTCTTAATGTTCTAGCACTTAGAACTTAACTGATGAAAAGAGTTTGAATGATTTATACTTACTGAAATTTAGATTTCTGTTAGAGAATTTTGGTCTTGGCTGCTGCAGAATACTGGTATTTTGAAAGTAACTCATTTGTTTATCAGAAATACATTTAAGCTTAGATCTTTGAGACTTCAAAAGAATTTAAATAGATGTGAATGTTTTCCTAAGTGGGTACTTCTCATGTAGTTTGGACTGGCCCAAGGCATCTGGAAGTTAGTAAGCAGCATACATAAACTTGGATTTAGAGTTGTTTCTAATATCTAACAGTGGTTACATATCAGAGAACTATTTTAATAAATGCTATTTATGAGTATTTGGATATTTGCAGCTACACAATCAGGACAAATGTCTGGGGAAGGTAAAGCTGGTCCTCCGGGAGGCAGTTCACGTGCAGCATTTCCACAAGGTGGTAGAGGACGGGGCCGTTTTCCAGGGGCTGTTCCTGGTGGGGACAGATTTCCTGGGCCAGCAGGACCAGGAGGGCCACCTCCACCTTTTCCAGGTAAAATTTTTCTTAAATTGCCATGGATAAAATGTGTCTACCTAATACCTCTTTTCCTTTTCTCTCTTTTTCAAGTAATGCATTATTAATGTGACTTACTCTCCTTGTTATGCTATTTTTGGAATCCAGGAAATTTGATCAAGCATCTTGTTAAAGGAACTCGGCCTTTGTTCCTGGAAACTAGGATTCCATGGCATATGGGGCACAGCATAGAGGAATTACCCATTTTTGGCCTAAAAGGTCTTTATTTTTCTCCAAACTTGCTTGACTTATATATAGAATATTTACATCCGTCTTATTTTCTTACCTCTTAAAAAATCCTTTCAAGACCATTTTTCCTTGTTTCACTTTCTAGCTTGACATCAGAGTAGACTATAAGGTGGGTGATTTCGCTGTAAGAAGTGTGTGTATGCTGAAAGATGGAAACTATCTCTAAGCACTGTAATCTGTTAAAGTTTTTGTCTCAGTAGTTTTTCTTAAGTATTAAATTGAGCTAGTTAAATGTGTAAGGATATACTTCATCTTTGTAACTTGTTAGTGTAGCATTTACCATATGGGTTTCATTTAAAGAGAAGGAGTCTTGGTCTATGAGTTATGCTTTAAAAGTATAATTGTGGCATGAAGATTAAAACACCTTATTGAAGTGTTTTTCTTTTCTTTTTCTTTCTCTCCCCCCTTTATTCTGTAGCTGGACAGACTCCACCACGTCCACCCTTAGGTCCTCCAGGCCCACCCGGCCCACCAGGTCCTCCACCTCCTGGTCAGGTTCTGCCTCCTCCTCTAGCTGGGCCTCCTAATCGGGGAGATCGCCCTCCACCACCAGTTCTTTTTCCTGGACAGCCTTTTGGGCAACCTCCATTGGGTCCGCTTCCTCCTGGTCCTCCACCTCCAGTTCCAGGCTACGGCCCCCCTCCTGGTCCACCACCTCCACAACAGGGACCACCTCCACCTCCAGGCCCCTTTCCACCTCGCCCACCTGGCCCTCTTGGGCCACCCCTTACACTCGCTCCTCCTCCGCATCTTCCTGGACCACCTCCAGGGGCCCCACCGCCAGCTCCACATGTGAACCCAGCTTTCTTTCCTCCACCAACTAACAGCGGCATGCCTACATCAGATAGCCGAGGCCCACCACCAACAGATCCATATGGCCGGCCTCCGCCATATGATAGGGGTGACTATGGGCCTCCTGGGAGGTAAGTTAGTATGCGTCTATGAAAGTAGCCTTGGTATATTTGATCTGCAAAAGCTATTTTTCACTCTTGTCTGCGAAGTTTTAAAAAATTGGGAGCTTTCCCCAGGTACATAATGTTTTGTATGTTTTCTCTTACAAGAAGCAGTATGATATGGTGAGAAACATACAGAACAGTGTTGGGAATAATCCAGCTCTACCACTTCCATAGGCTTGTGATTTTAGGGCAAGTCACTTTATTTCCGTCATTTTTAAGTTAAAAGAGGTTGATAAAGATACTGAAGCAAGCTAATGGGATCCTCAAGCTACTTTTAAAATTTTAACGTCAATATCGTCTACCATTGATGACACTACATAGAAAGCTAAAGTTTCTTCATTGTTTTAGAAATTAGGTCAGTTTATTAGATAGTATCTCATGTTTATCAGGAGTCCTGTGTAGCAAAATTACTAACTTTTAATTAAAGTGGGAACATTAAATAATTTATAAGCATCTTTGGGTAGACAAAGACTTGTAAAACACAGGCTTTATGGGAATTAAAATAGTTAATGGCAATCCCTAGAGAAATGCTGCATGGAAACTAAAGTACTTTTAAAGCTGCTGCTGCTGCTGCTAAGTCACTTCAGTCGTGTTCAACTGTGCGACCCCATAGACAGCAGCCCACCAGGCTCCCCCATCCCTGGGATTCTCCAGGCAAGAACACTGGAGTGGGTTGCCATTTCCTTCTACAGTGCATGAAAGTGAAAAATGAAAGTGAAATTGCTCAGTCGTATCTGACTCTTTGCGACCCCATGGACTGCAGCCTACCAGGCTCCTCCATCCGTGGGATTTTCCAGGCAAGAGTACTGGAGTGGGGTGCCGTTGCCTTCTCCGACTTTTAAAGCTATCCATGCTCAAATCGTAATCTGGAGAGCTGTGTTAATCTTTAAAAACTTTGTCCCCTTCAATTTCTTTTGAGTTTATAGTTTGATTTTATATTCTTTAACTGTTACTGTTGAATTACTCTGTATTTCAGTTTGTCTAACAATGTCCTGTAGGGATGGATTTGAGCATCTGCCTAATTTCATACAAGTATACAGGGCCAGGGAAATAAATTTGATGTTGTAGATAAAGTCTTCTGACAGTTATCTATCCATAGACATTGTGTCCTTTTTTGAGTGCCTGGAATACTTTGTTTTCTTTTGAGAAATGTTACATCTAGGAAGGTAGCACAGTTTTTCTTCTATTCAACTTAATTCCAGTGAGCAACTGTCTGTTAAGTGTTCATTGTATGGGTGTGGGTTAGGTGGCTTGGTTTGATAAGTTTAAAGTTTGAATCGCATGCCTTTTTTCTAACATAATTGAATTTCTGTAGTACCAGTTTTTCTAAAAATACTTGTGTATATATATTTGGTTATTATTGAGTAATTTTTAATTGGAAGTGGGAGAAAACTGACTTTTTTTTTTTTTTTAAGAAAATAGGATGGGTATGAGTCACAGAATTTATCTGAAATCATACATGGATGTTGGAAAACTTGTAATTTGGTTAGACTGCTTACAAAGTTTTGAGAATAATAATACCTTATAAACATGCAGAAGGTTGTATTAGCTCTTTCTCATCTCATCTGAATGAACTGCTTCTGCTTGCCTCGATTCAACATCCTACCTAGTAACTAATAGCTAAGATGGTAAAACGTTTACCTTTGTACTACACACGTAGTCACAATTTTTTAAGTTGTCCAGCAGCTTTAGAAAATCTTGGGATTTTGTTAGGTTTTTTTCAGTAAATATTTGTAGGTGTTGAGGGTCTTTTATTTGCCAGATATCCTGGGGATTCAGTAGGGCATACAAGATAGGTCTAAGATCTTGTCCCTCCTGAAATTTTATTAGTTAGACATTTATTATTCTTCTGTTGTGAGTTGGGCTCTGCGCCTAAAGGATCCAAATATAAATGAAACCAGATTTTGGCCCTGGCTTGTATAGGGTTGTAGTTTTTGCATTCAGCATGTTTTGCTTAGATATACATACATATATAGACAGACATCAAAACAATTTTTTACATGTTTTTGTATGACTGAAAAAATATTTTATTGCAGTTATGTAGATATAGCATTTCTTTTTTTTAAGTACAAAATTATTTATTACAGTATTAGATATAACATTTCTGACCTCCAGAAAGATAGGGTTTTTAAGTTGCTACTTTCTTTCAGCTGAAAGATAATGATTGTACAAAGGAATTTTGCATACACCTGCTCTGTACGAAAAATAGCATATTTCAATATGAGAAAATAACTTAGTTCTGAGGCACTTGTCAAAAGCAGTTATTTGAATTGCATTACACTATTATGACTAATTTAGAAAATCTTTTGAGTATGATTTAAGGTTTATTTTGATTTTATAGGGAAATGGATACTGCAAGAACGCCACTGAGTGAAGCTGAGTTTGAAGAAATCATGAATAGAAATAGGGCAATCTCAAGCAGTGCTATTTCAAGAGCGGTGTCTGATGCCAGTGCTGGTTTGTATCTTTCTGTATTAATATTTCTTATTTATGTTATTAGGAATGACCTAGAACTTTTAAAAAATGATTTTAGTTTGGGCTGTGGGCAGGCTTTCCCTGGTGGCAGCAAGCAGGGGCTGCTCTCTAGCTGCGGTGCACTGGCTTATCATTGTGGTGGCTTCTCTTGCTGCGGAGCACAAACTCGGCACACAGGCTTCGGTAGTTGCAGCACCCTGGGTCAGTAGTTGTGGCGCATGAGTTTAGTTGCTCTGAGGCATGTAGGATCCTCCTGGACAAGTGATCGAACCTGTGTCCCCTGCATTGGCAGGCAGACTCTTTTCCACTGTACCACCAGGGAAGTCTAGGCATGACCTATTAAGTACAACTTTGAAGATGGGTCATCTACATGTAATAGTTATTTTTATATTTCCCAATCATTATCTATCTTTTATTTAAAAGGCATTGAAGGAAACTATATGTCACAGTGTAGTGAAATACCCCTGCTGCTGCTGCT
Organism: Capra hircus; assembly: GCF_001704415.2. Classification (NCBI taxonomy): domain Eukaryota; kingdom Metazoa; phylum Chordata; class Mammalia; order Artiodactyla; family Bovidae; genus Capra; species Capra hircus. Next base: position 43,953,143 of record NC_030812.1, on the reverse strand, counting down.
CCTGCTGCTGCTAAGTCGCTTCAGTCGTGTCTGACTCTGTGCGACCCCATAGACAGCAGCCCGCCAGGCTCCCCCATCCCTGGGATTCTCCAGGCAAGAACACTGGAGTGGGTTGCCATTTCCTTCTCCAATGCATGAAAGTGAAAAGTCAAAGTGAAGTCGCTCATTTAAACATTGTAGGTATAAATTTAAGTATTAGCCCTGACATTTAATGGCTTAGGGGCCTCAGGGCAGCTCATTTATTCCCATATTTACTAAATGATCATGTGTTTCATACAGCTATAACAATAACAAACTTCATGTACATTAAAGCCTTTCCCAAATGATGAAACTGAAAAAATTAAGATATCGTCTATAATCATTTTAAAGTGCATTGCTTTTTTAAAATGGTTGACTCAAATGGTTAGGTGATATTTTTGAAAACAAGATTTGTTTGACTTAAACCTCTCTCCTTCCACTCGCAGGTGATTATGGGAGTGCTATTGAGACATTGGTAACTGCAATTTCTTTAATTAAACAATCCAAAGTATCTGCTGATGATCGTTGCAAAGTTCTTATTAGCTCTTTGCAAGATTGCCTGCATGGAATTGAATCCAAGTCTTATGGTTCTGGATCAAGGTAAAACTTTCCTGTCTCACGTCTGTTTAAAACTGCTGCTTTGCAAATAGAGAAAAATATTGTTTGGGACTCTGTAGGACTTTGATTTTACTTATTACTGTTTATTTAGCAGCTAATGTGATTTTGTTGTTGTTTAATAAATGTCAGGTGTTTGCTTGCTTAAAACACCTCAAAGGCTTTCAGTTATTCTTATAATTCTTGTTCTCAGAATAAATGTAATAATGCAAATGTAAGCATTGTAAACAGTATGAAACAGTTTGCATGATTATGTGCCTCCTTTGCTCACTGTTCTCTAGCAATATTGGTTTCCCTTCTCTTCCTCTTGACATATCAAACTCTTGTTTCTGTTTTAACACTTGGTATTTCTTCTACTGGAAGCTCTCTTCTTTGGCTCTTCACATAGCTGTTCCTTGTTCTTTTCTCAATTCAATCTTTCTAGGAGGGTGTCTTCTCCCAGGTTATTCTGATTATTCTGTTTATTTCTTTAATAATTCTTCCTGCAATCTGTTCGTTCTTATTGTTGTTAAGTATTGTTACTTATTGTTCTTATTTCTTTTCACTAGAACACATTGAAAAATGGGAGGGGTCTTATTTACCTGTCTTGTTGATTACTGTGTTGTTAATGATGTAGAGAATGGGTGCTAAATAAGTATTTCTTGAATAAGAGAGTTTATGATCTATTTCTTAGGGCTTTTTAAAAATTAGGCAATTCTTTTTTTGGCATTACTGCTAATGTTGAAATTTTACATATTTTAGAAAGGTAAAGCTTAATCTTGACATGATATTTTTAGGGCTTTAGTGTACTTAACAGGTGGTAGAGTCATCTTCATTAAGCTAGGAAAAGGAGCTTGTCTTTGTCATGGTCCCCAACTTTATAATTATTACTTTTGTGACCCGGTTTAAGGATCTTTGGATCTGAACAAATTTTCAAAGATGAAGACTGTATCTTACATAGTCTTTTAACTTTTTACAAATTTTCGTAGCTGAAGACTGTATCTTACATAGTCTTTTAACTTTTTAAGTCCAGAATAACTTCTGCCTTGATCACAAGCTTAACACTTAATAACGTTTGCTAAGTTGAGCTGTCTGGTACAGAAATACAAAATAGAGATTAAGCTAATAGGCAGTTATTTCCTAATTGTGAATTTCAGAACTTAGACTAGTAGGATTTCTAAGATACATGCTCTGGTTAAAGTACCTGTTTTTTGTTTGTTTCTAAAGGAAGTTCATGCAACATTTCTCTTTACTAAATAACAGTGGGAATAATTTCTCAGTCTTTTCTGGTGGTCGTGTGTACTAAGTTTCTTCTTTGCTTCCCACCATGCTTCTCAGCACTGTCATCCTCCGAGCATACATACGTATATATTTCTTAGCAGGGTAGCACTTAACGATGAACCATATTTTGGCTAGTTATAAATGTAAGATTGATACCTACATACATGTTTACAGTAATGGGTGATAATTTTAAGTAGTTAAGTCTCATTGTGTATTGAGTGATTTCATGAATTTTATTTCTTCATATTTTCTATATATATATTCTATATATTCTTCTATATATTCTTTTGGTTAAAACACTAGTTCTATGAGATTTTCTCTACTTTACCTTTCTGCTTTTCATTCCGTAAATATTGCATGTCTCTTTTAGGCTCCTGGTTATAATAGATGGTCTGATGTATTGCCATGGTGTGTCTGGTTCCCAATTTTTAGGTGAATATTTTTTAAAATGGGATTTCTAGTTCATGCTTGTTGCTGAGTTGATAAATCATTATTGTCTGTTCAGGATATTTTAGTCTAAACTGTATTTTTAAGTTTTTTTTTGCCTTGGGTATTTTTAAACATCAAAATACTAAATTTTAAAGCTAATTATGGAGAGCATTAATCCAGTAATTTCTTTTAGAAGACGTGAACGATCAAGAGAAAGGGATCATAGTAGATCACGAGAAAAGAGTCGGCGTCATAAATCCCGCAGTAGAGATCGCCATGATGATTATTACAGAGAGAGAAGCCGAGAACGAGAGAGACACCGGGACCGGGACCGAGACCGGGATCGAGAGCGTGACCGAGAGCGCGAGTATCGTCATCGTTAGAAGGTGGGTATTCCTTGTTCCTGTTGGTTTTAGCATACCTATTATTAATAGTAATTATAACTCCAAGGCTATTGTTTATACAGTATATACCCACATTTTATATCGTCCAACTACTTGTTCTGAATTTAATCTTCTGGAATCATCTGAGGTAAATGACAGGTGAGTAATGACAGGTAAACATTTTGACCTCTTATCCTTAAATATTGCTTGCTTGAGTTAACAGCTTTTAGGTTTCAGACTGTTAATGATCCTAAGAAAGCAAGAAAATAATCAAGAGGACTCATTGTCTACTTCTAAAATCTAAAAATTGGAATTCTCTTAATCACATACATAGTTTGCATGTGATTTAAAATATAAAGGATGAATTAATTCTTACTATAATATGCTTGGACTTAAAATAAATTTAAAGTTTCTCTCCTTGAACTAACTTTATTTATTCCTAAAAATTTTATAGACAATCTGACACTTGTTGCTAGTTGGAAGGTGGTTTGTTAGCATTGAGAAAAACTTTTTTTAAGAAAAGACACTTTTCCTGCCATCTGGGCTTTGTTTTTAAAAGAAAAGAAACAGTATTCTTTGATTTGCAAAGAAGATAAGAAAGTTACTCAGTTAAAATGAATTCAGATATTCCATATAGAGAATTTTAAGTTGTATCAAATCATACATCTCAGGTTAGAATAACCTTGAAGTAATTTTATTTGATGTTTCATTCATAAACCATAATCATTGTGTCTTTTTTTTTCTGTATTTAAAAACTATTGTGTACATTTTTCATAAAGCGGGAAGAGTTGTCTGTTTATACTTCATTTCCACGTGTAATTTTATTTTTATATTTGTGAACAGCATTTATTCATGTGAAGAGTGGGAGGAGGGCACTATAAGGCTTGTGCATGTGACACACAAGTTATTCTGTAAACAGAATTCTTTTCTTCATAGGTTGGTGGCATATCCAGATTAAATTAGACTAAAACAAATCCCTTATAGGTTACTATTCTTTACATGATTATTTTCCATAACGAAAATTGGGAAATACTGAAAATTCAGTAATTATTAGTGTTTAAATTGTTATGAGCAAAACCAAAGACTTGTATGTAATTCTGTGACAGAATAGCTGTTTCTTTAAGTAAAGTAGATATATTTTAACAAATGAGATCCTTTTTTAAGTAATACTACTTAGAAAACAAGCAATGTAAATCTTATTTTTGTGGTTTACAGATAAGTTATCATATTATTTACAGTTTTAAGAGCTTTTTGAAGGGAAAAGGCAAATTTTAATACTTTTCCTTGGATTTTGAATATGCATCTTGAATATAGAGTAAACTGTAATTTAAAAATAGTTCTCCATGTACTGTATTATAAACTTAATACAATTTTCAAAACATTATTTTAATATAAGGCAAAATTTTTTTTACTTTTAAAACTAAGTTTTTTGGAATTGATACTGTTCTTGGATGTAAGAATTGAATATTGTGTCATGTAAAATTAAACATTAGATTTTTTAGATGTAGTCCCCTTCCTCTTCCCGAGTTGAATGGGCCTAATCCCATCTTAAAAAAAAATTCCCAGTGCTCATCTGTTGCTTTAAGTGAATTATGGCCACTTTAGTGAAATGCTTAATGTTCATCAGCCATTTCATTTAAAGTAAGATACAGGTCCTTCAAGTTATATTTTTACTTAGACTTTGTCAGTTACCAACAAGCTTCTAGTTAACTGGGGTCATGAGAATGGAACTTGCATAGCTTTTCAGTCTTCTCCAGGACTGGACATGCTCATTGGGGGCATTCTGAACCAGTTTATATCCAAAGTTAATTAACAGGCTTTCTTACTAGTTTTAGTTAAACTAGCATAGATAGATAGGTAAACTCTTTCTGAAAAGTCCATTGTTAATTTTAAATACCTTGAATTAACTAACATTACATTCCAGTAATGGGTACACCTAACTATATCATGGTTTGAGTTTCATTACATTCAGACATTAACTATGAATTCTTAACTTGCAAACTAAATATTGTCGGCATTTTTTCTTAATCGCTGATGTGTACCATACCAAAATTCCCATGTTTTGTTTGTACATTATAATCAGAATTGAGTTGTAATATTGTTATGTGCCTTCATCCAAGCAAAATTTTACATACGCATTTCCAGTGCAAAAAATTTTGTTAACCTGGAATATTGTACCTTTGCTATATACCAAAAAGTATTTATTGCTGATGTAGACATGGAATAAATGGGGTGGGAGGGGGGATTGGGATTAAATATATCCAAGTGAAAAACTTTCTTAAGCAAATAAAAACTATTTGCACATTTAATCACCATCAAAATAAGGTCTATTGACCTTTTTTAGAAGTTTTAAAATATGAGTCCTTTTGAACTTTTATGTAAACCTTAAATGGACTAAATGGAATAAGAGTAATTTGGAAGCTGAAGTGAATGTCACTGTTAAGTCTGTATACAAATAAAACAATAATGTGACCTATTATTAAAGTGATGAATGGCTAAAAGGGCAAGTTCTTAATTTAACTGGAAACTTAATGATGTTGGCAAGCTGTTAATGTCTGTCCCATCTTAATTTTTTTGTGTTTGAACTGTTGGTAATGTTAACTGCATTCTCTCATTTTAAAAATGTATTAGTTTTTCTAAAAGCATTTAATATCTAAGTTCAAATATATAATATTTTAATGAGAATATCAATATTGTGAATTTCAGCATGTAAATACATTGTGCTTTATATTCTGTAATTTCTGCCTCAATTCTCAGACCACTCTGAGCAAAACAAAAGTAGTTCAGTGTTTTTAATATTGTATGCTTTTTACAGGAAAAATTTTATTTTCATAGTTATTTTCTTTCATGTTTCTGTTATTACTTGTTGGGAACAACGCTGCTTAGCAAATTTCTGTTAATGGTTTTGCTTTTGTTTGTATACTGAAGATTAATGAAAGGATATTTAAAAAATACTTTCTATTCATGCTTTTCGTCTCCCCGACACATGACTTGACACATTCTCAAATCATTATCCATTCCTTTGATTAGATTTTTAAGCATCATGTATGGGGAATAGGCTAAATAATTATACTTTCCTTTGCTATATGGTTTCTCTTCTCCTATCATAAATATTATGATCTTAGATTTTGTTGTGATTGTACAAGATTTAGGGTGTTTTGCATTCTTTACTCAGTTTTTTAGCTTTGCATTAATTTGGGAAAAACAAACCAAAAAAGCCGAAAGAATCGAATGTTCTTTTTTAAAGGTTAAGATGTTTTATCTCCTTAAGAGTTAGTGTTACTTTGAGTCTTAGGTGGCAATTAAATACTTCTAATTATCTGATGAATGATACTGGTGATGAGATTTAAAAATTATTTCTGCAATTCTTAGGTCATCTGAGATCAGACTAATATTACCCATCCCTGTGTTTATGGTCTCCCTATATATTCTGACTGCTTCTCTGGATATGCTACCTCTCACTTTTAATTTTCCTTGCTTTTAGTATTATTAGCAAAACCTGTGTGACTATACAGGTATGTTAATTGCAGTGAAAATAAGGTAGTAAGTGATCCCTAGAATGTATGTGTAGTGTGTTTTGCTCACTGTGGTTTAAGAATATGGTTTTATTTACAAATAATTAATGTTCCCTGTTTCTTTAAAAAAAAAAAAAATCAGTACCAATGTGAGTCACCTTGATCTCTCACCTTCATTTCAGTGTAAAATTTGCTACCATTGGTTTAGTTTGTGAATTAGATTGTTTTGAATAAATACTTAATTAGAATGAACAGTTAGCATTGTTTAAGAGAAGCCTAATAACTAAAAAAGGAGTAAGGGTGTCATGTATGCTATTCAGATTTACTAATATAATATGCCTTGGTGGTAGCATGTTTTAGCTCTCACAGTGAAATCTAAATCACAGCTTATTTTAAAATGGCCATTTTCTCAGATTTTGGAGCAAAGATGAGTATTCTTTGTGAAGTTTATTTCTGCCATTTAGTGGACTGCCTGGAGCAGCAGTCATGTTATATTTCATAGTGTAATAAAATTCGTTAGTTAAAATGAGGTAAGTACTGTCTCTAGAAGTGGAAAGATGAAAGTACAAAATGTTTTGGTAGTAAGGGAGTTTTTTATAAATATCTACCATAAACAAGATTTTGTGTACTATGTTCTAGTCAATGCGAGAAGGGATGTTGATTTTAAAGAGTTGTATTTAGTTATTTCTCTGTCTTCTGCCCACCTCATCTCCTTTTCTCTTATCAAGAAATTTTCAGATTAAAAGTGAACTTTGTTACACTGAGTTAATAGATTAGAATCCTTCAAATTCAGTATATTAATGTGAAAACCTGTAAAAGATCCATATCTAATATATATTTGGATCTTTTACTTGAAAGATGAAGTAACTGATACCAGTAAATTTTCTTGGATAAATTTCTAACAGAAGCATTTATTATTTGAGTTGTTAATACTGGCTTGATCTTAAATTATCTCGGGATTCCCTGGTAACTCAGCTGGTAAAGAATCTGCGTGTAACGCAGGAGACCCCTGTTTGATTCCTGGGTTGGGAAGGTCCCCTGGAGAAGGGATAGGCTACCCACACCATCATTCTTGGGCTTATCTCAAAATGCAGGTGCTTCTCTGTATTGAAATTTTAACTTAGTGATCAGTTTATATACTCATTAAAGAGCCGTAGATTCCATCTGTCTCAGTTTTTTTTACATCTGTTTACATAGATCTTCCTTCTATAACTGATAGCTAAAGCAAGACATTGTGTAGTTTTGACGTTATAGATTTTACTGCATGGTATTCTGAAAATATGACCACTGAATGTATTTGTTACTTTTAAGCTTCTTTTTTTATATCTTTGTTTATGTAGATTTCTGCCTAGAAATTTGAGACTATAATATGGAATTGGGTTATTGGAAATGGGTTGTATTGCCTTCAATTTTGCCTTTTTTTGAGATTGTAAAATTTGTATTTCCAAATGGATACATGTAAAGTGTTCAGAAATAGAAATAAAAACTGTCCGATTATCCCCCAGATTTTATGTTTGTATGGTGAAAATTAGAGATTTATTAGTAGGAAAAGTCTTATCTTTAAAGCAAACAATAAATGTATTCATCCTAAAGATACATGTTGTAATTCACAAACAGGATTCTTTACATATAAAGTAATAGAACTTCTCCATTCGGAATGATATAAAATTGCAGAATATGCCATATGGTTTTTGGAAGGGTTGGGTATTTTTGTTTTGCTCATTGTGACTTAATTTTTCCTTCTTAATTAACCCTTTCAGTATGACAGAATAATTAGGGAGATAGCGTTCTCTTACAGTAAGAATTGTGAATTTCCTAGTAATATATATATATATTTTTGGTTAGAATATATGCCTTGTCTCTCTTAAATGCTTCAATACCAGTTTGTTAAGTATATTGAAAAGTAGTAAAGATATGTGAAAGCCAGCCGTCTTCCAGATTTTTTCCCTGGAATAATTCCACCAAAAGCTTTATCAACATAAGATAAAGTACAATAAAAGTTAGCATTAAAAAAGGCTTAAGTATCTATATGAAAAATAAGGGCAAATAAAAATAGTTCAAAAGTTTCAGGATTATAGTATCTGCTTTTCTCTTTTGTAGTTGTAAAATTTAGTTTTTTACTGTTAGCCAATGTGAATATGTGTGTTGATGCTCTTAAGATGTTTACACCCTAGTTGAGGAGGAAAGGACATGAAAGAAAATTTATAGTTAGTTGTGACAGAATACTAATTATTCTTAATTGTAGAGCAAAAAGTAGTTTTCTTAATTTTATGGAAGACTGTCACTAAACATTGTGCCCTTTTGCCTCTTACATCATCTTATTGACATGCTCTCTTGGAATTGATATTTCAAATAACTGGTGTTTCAGTGGTCACTAATACCACGTTAATTGAATATGTTTCCTTTGTGAACCTCTACCTGAAGTTTGCATTTTTATGTATTCCTAAAATTTTAGTTTATCTCATTTATTGGGTTTTTTTTTTCCTTTTTGTGAGTTTTCAGTGAAATTTGTAGATTCCCATTTAGCTTGTTTTGGCTTAGTTTATATACATTAGATATTTTGATATAGGTGAAATAGAGTGACAGTACTGTTATAAATTTGTATATGTCTAAAGATTTGTACGTGAATGTCATTATATTTACATGTGCATACTGAGCTTCTATTTACAAGTTTTGTAACATGGAGGTCCGTTTAATTTATATTTGCAGAAGTTCCTGTATACTGTCAAATACAACTAATTTGTAAAATAATTTATTGCATTTATATTCAGTTCTCATTTGTTTATGAGTTATATAGAATTTATGTGGATGAATGAAAAATATTTACATTAAAATCATACAGGCATTTTCCATTTTTGTAGTATGAATACTTTAGAAAATGACTTACAAATGTTTCCATTTTCACAGAAACAGTAGCTGCTACATTTTCATTTGTTTCAGTCATTAAATTTATAAGGCAGTAATACTTAAGAAGAAGGAAATCAGAATGTCTCTTTTACTCATCATATAAATTGGGAGCATTCTCCATCACAAAGGCAGCTACTGTTTCGGTTAATTCTTATCTTGTGTTAGAATACGTAACAGTGAAGTAGATGCACGACCTGTGTATGTATAGTTAAGCCAGCGTTTTTCTGTGTATTATGGGGAATAGCAAAATCTACATCATAAATTTTGACACATTACAGCTGAAGGAAGAGGAACACCTTCCAAGACAAAACAGTCTTCTGGAAAAATGACGCTTGTCCAGCAGTTTGCTTCTTGTGATTGAACTGAACCTGTAAGGATTCATGGATAAAATGAACAGGAATAGATCTGAATAAAGCAAATCTGCATAAATGGTAACCAGTAGCTCTACTTTTATTTTTTATGTTGCTTAACTGTTTTATTTGAAGGAAACCTGTGTGATTTAAAAAGTTAAAGCTTTTGCAACTTTATTACTGGTTATATACATTTGGCCATTATAATGTGCAAGCAATTGGAAAAAAAAAAACGTCAAGTACATGCTTGTTTTATAGTAGTTTGTTCTTGTTAAAAACATGTTCATATGATAATGTCTGTAAACAGCACCACTTTGATTACAATAGATGTAGTGTTGTAATAAACTGTTTAATGGGGCTGATGTGTAAAGCTGTTCAAGTTATTTGATGTTTACACCTCAGGGAAAGTCTTGTGTTCAGCAATATCTAAAGATAATGTTACTATGACATTTATACTGTCGTTAAAAAAAAAAAACATTGCAATAGCGTTTTTGGATATGCATCAACCTAATCTTGCGTTCAGTGAATTAAACATACTAATTAAGTGTCTCTTGCCCTTGATTTTGATATTAGAATAGGTGATTACCTGGATATTTAATATTTCTATATTCTGCTTTTCTAGCTGTTTTTACCTAGTTAAGCTTGTGACTTTGCTGAATGGTATGTAAACTTGTAAAAAACTGAAATTTCACGACATAGCAATCCAGTCATTGTGTTAGGGGTCAACAAAGATTTTGTGATTTTAATGTTTTAGTAAAAACCCACAGTAATTTGCTACAGTCATGCAGCTTAATTACAAGACACATGTATTGAAACGCTTAATTGTAAACTGCTAGCATTGAAGAAATATTTTGACAATTCTGATTTGATGCAGCGGTTATTTGCTATTTTATATTGATAGTGCTTATGGTTTATTTTTGAAGCCATGGGCGATGTAAATATAGGCAGCCGTGCAGCAGACAAATGTGAGTAAAGAAAGCCTTAGTTTTATTTTCCAGTTACAGAAAATACACTTCTAAAGGGTGTGAGGCTTATTAACATTGGGTTGTATTCTCCTGTATGTGTAATGGGAGATTATAGGTGTACGTGTCTCCACAGTTTAAGGAGTTCTGTGTATTCATGCAGTCTGTTTAATTCATGCTAAAATTACCTAGTTAATCAAAGGTTTTTTCCAAACCTGCCTTGCATATGAGCCCACATTTAAAGCACCTGGCTAGCATGTGTTCTTAATCAGCATAGGCAGAGTGTCAATTTAGGAAGGTCATTCTGAATCACTGCTTCAAAAATTTGAGTTAAAACCTTTCAGCTTGTTTTTAATGTTTTTAAAATCTAATTATCTTTGAGAGATCTTCTGATAATACACATTTTTAAAGTATAGCTAAATTTTAGGACAATGCTAATTTAAGCACCCTGGATATTATGTAACGCACAACCTTAGAAGCCCTCCAGAGAACTGCAGTTCTTCACTTCCATGTTATCTACTATCATACTAGCTCTTGTAGAATTAGCTGTTCCAAATATTGCCAGTTTTATTTTAAAACATTTTGTGATTAGGGTGTTTATGCATGGAATCACTGGTGTTCATCAGAACTATTTGCTCTCAGAAATGGTTTTTTAAGTGTTCTATCTTGCTGAAAATGTAGTTGGCTTTTTAACATTTGAGAGTTGTATCAAAATCAGTTTTCTTGCTTTGTGTATAGGTGTTGTTAGTTTTTATTATTTCTTAGCTTTTTTAATATTACATTGCCGTAATGCGAAGAAGTATGGACATAAATATTACAAGGAAATTAGTTAATAGTTTAAAAGGTAAGTAAATGTCCATGAGGATACAATTTTCTCTGAAAAGTTTAAAAATGGAACTGTGCTTGAACTTGAAATGAAAACTGGAAGTTTTATACTAATTAAATCCTTCGTATATGTTTTCATTTTTTTAATCAGTGGAACCCTTTAAATTGCTCATTCTATATCATTCTCCCCGCTTGGCTGATCTCATTACGTACTTTTGTTGCAGACAATGTGAGTGTACTATACTTGTTTGCTGTTAGTCTGTTATTTTTAAATGTCATCAAAAGGGAATAACTTTTTGATTTGACCAGTTTTTGCAAAGTCTTTATCTGATACATGAATGTATAGCAGTAAAGGTGAAAATGCAAGCTTTGTTTTATTCTTCATTCCCTCCCCCCTCGCTTTTTTAATGGGCTGATGTTACTGAAAACTTTTTTAATGTTAAAAACAGTCCAAAGAGATTAATCTTTACATAGACACCAAAAAAAAGTCCCAGAGATCTTTTTTATTTCTTTTTGATAATAATTGTAATGGCTATGAAATCAAAACTTGAGTTTAATTTTAAGCCATAGCATTTATTAGTGCTATGCCAGTCACATTCCTTTCAGCTGGTAAAGTTATGAATGAGTGATATAGCACCTAAATGGTATTGCTTCTGAAGCAACCCTTTGAATTGAAAGTGCTTTTGGTTAAAGGACATAGGTTTTGGAAAGGATATTCCAGGATAAATTTGTGAGTGTTTTGTCGATTTTCATAAGCAAGATTCAGAGTAAGTTGCAGTGGCTAATGATCATAATTTAGCCCATTTACCTAGAATATTCTTAAGCAGTTAACTACAATTTGGAGTTCACAAAAAACTTATGGATTGTAGCTTAAGGTATTTATTTTCAGTTCATTCTCCTATGGAGAATATTACTTTGTTTTCTACTAGTTTATGGTCCGTTCTTAAAATAAACATGGCGGTTTTAATCAATGTTGTATAACATTTTATAGTGAAAGAGGAAAATTGTTGGAATGGTAAAGACTTTCTTTCCTTTATGTGTTAAAATGTGCCAATAACCTAAATACATACTGTTTGATACAATGAGATACTACTGCAAGACTTTCTGTTGCAGTGCTCTCGACAGTTTGGTTTTCATACCTGAATGATCATTGTGTTTTCTGTATTTTGTAAGATGGCCTCACTTTTTTGTTTTAAGCATTAGCTTGTTTTTTAAGAGGAAGTTTATGTTCTAATTCTTTACTCAGAACACAGTATTGAGATCCTAGCTCTTTTACATATAACTGCCTTTTAAATTTTATCCATTAAGTTCATTTGCATCCCATGGCCATCTGTAATGTTTCCTGTAGTTGTATGTACTTTTAAGTGCACGCTTATCCATTGTACACATTAGACATTTTCTGTGCTGAAATATATTGAGTGGGATTTTTGTAGCAAAGCATTCTATTTTTCTGTTCTACAGTATTTGTGGTGTTGTTTTCTACATTAACCTTCAGTTTAAACACTGGTGTATATGTTTTATTTTTTTAGCAACTTGACTCTTAGAAGCCTTAGACTAATTTTTTAATAAACACTAAACCAAAAATTATAAATTTATTAAGATGTGGCCTTACATATAGCATTCCTTGTGTTTGTAATGTGAGATTTTTGATTTAGAGATTTCAAAAGATTCAGGATTAAAATAATTTATTGTAAGCTGAAATAGAAAATGTGTTTTAAAATGTCTAGGCTTCTGGGAGGAAGTTCTTATACTCTTCTTTCTTAGAATCGGAAAGAAGTAATAATGAAGTTTTATAAATACTCAATAGTCAGGCAGTTGTATTGTGTTTGGATTGATTTAGGTTTGTCTTAACCAATTTCTTTAAAGTTTCAGGTGGTTGGTATTCACTCTGAATGTGCAGCTATTATGGTTTTTTATGGGACATATAAACAATTGGTTAGGTTTATATAGATTTTAATGTTTTAAAGACTTCCTGCTATATTAATTAGCCTCTTGTAATGGGAGTTTTTAAAAATATTAAGTAGAGTTTAATTGAAGTCACACAAATCTTGAAACGGTATCTGCAGACAGTAAATACTTAAGAGAATTTTTCATGTGGGAGTATCCTAAAACTCCGCCATAGATGTAAATGTTTTACATCAGTTTCATAATTGGACAGACCCTGCATTTAGTGGAAACATTTCATTTTGAAGATGTGTTCTTTTCGTCTCCTTGTTACTGCATAGTCCTTCCCAGCATTTGTAAGTTAAATTATTTTAAAATGGTAAATTCATGTTTATTTTTTTACTTTGAAAATTGTAGTACTCAGGTGGTATTTAATGGGAAAAGATCCTTTGGGGTAAATCATAATGTGTTCTAAGGAATGCATCTATAACATTGATGACTTTAGCCTTAAAAAAAAGGTCTATTATTCCTCCTTCTTCTTCATTCCATGATATATTAGCAAAGTAGTTTACAGCCTTGTACAGCCTTACAAAGTTGTTTTACAATTTTTAATGGAAAGCCCTTAACAAAAATTGTATCATATTACCAGTATACGTGAATTACTGAACCACGGTTTGTAAATAATTTTATCTAATACCAGAAGGCCAAAGAAAGTCTTAAAATTTTAGCTATTGACTCTATGGTGACTTCACAATAAAATTTCTGTGCAAAAGGTAAGGTGATATTTGATCAAATAAATACATCTTTTTGATGTCCATGAGAAATAGACTTCCATATTAGCTTCTATTAAAAAGCTCATTCCATTTTATTAAAATGATTGTAATTGCAATTTTGTGTTTAATGTTTACTTTCTGTCTTTTCTTTCTTTAGCATTTAGGTGACTGTTCAGCAGTTTGCTATATGGCCATTGTTGGCCTTTAAACTGCACTAGTAACGAGCATGGTATTTATCTTGTATTGAAAATAAAACACAGTTTTTATAAGACTTTGCAGTTTGTCTTTTTTGTTTGACTTATGATTTGTTAACCATTGTGTATGGTGTGAATAATAATCCATATATATGCAATATAACAGAAATTGGACTGTTGGTATTTTATATTTAAGCCACCCTCCTGGATAGTGGGTTTTTTTTTTTTATTGCCATTTTGATGGTCTTTAAAGCAAATGATATCTGACTAAAATTAGGATTTAGAAATCTAAAAGATTTTTAGGCTGCTTTATTTTTAAATCTAAGTTTCAGAGAACATTTGTTTGATTTTAGAGGATTTAAACCTTACTAGACTTCAGTCAGACCTTTTTCTCCAGCTGGAGGCTTAACTGGCAGCTAGACATCTCTACTGGAATGTCTGCTAGGCATCTCAAAGATAACATGCCAAGGCTGAATTCTTTTACCCTCATGCATTCCCCACCACCTGCTGAGCCCCAACATCTAGCATCAGCATCATTTCAAATGCTTAGGGCCAGTACTTTGAAATTATTGACTCTTCTCACACCCTATGTCCAGTACAGCAAGAAATCTTTTTGTCTACTATATCTAGAATCTGACAGCTTAATTACCACTCCCACTACTTTAATTTTTTGCCTGTATTACTGGAGGAGTTCCTAACAGGTCTCCATGCTTTCTGCTCCTGCCTCCCTATAGTCTGTTCTTGGCACAGCTGTCAGAGTTTCTGTCATATCTCTGTTCAAAGTCCTGCTATGACTCTCCATTCCTATTAGAGTAAAGCTTCAGTCCTTAAAATGTTTCTCAGTGATTTGGCTCCTAGTTTCTCTCTGGCCAGACCTCCCAGTACCTCTCTCCCTGCTCACTGCATTCCAGCCATTCTGGCCCTCCTTTTTATTTATTATTTTCGGCTACATCACATGCCTTGTAGGGTCTTAGTTCCCTGGCCAGGGATTGAACCGGGACTCTCAGTAGTGAGAGCTTGGAGTCCTAACCACTGAATCGCCAGGGAAGTACCCTGGCCTCCCTTTTCAGTCCAGGCATGTTCCTCTAAAATTCGTAAGAGGGTGACGAAGGATGATTGTTGGATGGCATCACTGATTGAATGGACATGAACTTGGGCAAACTCGGGAAGATAGTTAGGGAAAGGGCGGTCTGGAGTGCTGCAGTCCATGGGGTCGCAAAGACTCAGACACGACTTGGTGACTGAACAACAGCAAATGTTCTCTCAGCATTTAGGCCATTTTCCTTGCTTGGAATGCTTTGGATATCTGCATGACAGTGTCCTCTTAATAAGGTCTGTTTTCACCTTTCTGTTGAATGGAACCCACTGTCTTCCTTCATTCTGCGTTTTCTAAAGTGTTTTTTCGCTAACAATATATAATATTAGCACAGTATGTTACGTTAGTTGTATGTAAGACTAAAGCATATGAAAGCACGGATCTTCTAAGTCTCAAGTGCCTACATAAATAAACAAATTGCATGTAGATATTCAATAAATAATGAATAGAAAGTTTAGGTCTACCACATTATCCTGTTAGCTTAAGCTTATGACAGTACAGTAATAAGAGCTAATTCAGCATCTTTCAAATTTTAAAGTATACAATGCAAGAAAACACTGGTCATGGCAAACACTCTTCCAACAATGCAAAAAACGACTCTACACGTGGACATTACCAAATAGTAGTACCGAAATCAGATTGATTATGTTCTTTGCAGCCAAAGATGGAGAAACTGTACCATCAGCAAAAATGAGCTGACTGGCTCACATCATGAGCTCTCAGATCAGGAGATCCTTAGCAAAATTCAGGCTTAAATTGAAGAAAGTAGGGGAAAACACATAAGCCGTTCAAGTATGACCTAAATTCAAACCCCTTAGGATAATACAGTGGAGATGACAAATAGATTGAAGGGATTAGATCTGGTAGACGAGTGCCTGAAGACCTATGGACAGATAAACAGGAAGCAGTGACCAAAACCATTCCAGTTGCCTCAGATACACAGATGATACCACTAATGGCAGAAAGTTAGGAACTCAAGAGCCACTTGAGGGTGTCAGAGGAGACTGAAAAAGCTGGTGTAAAGCTCAACATTTAAAAAACTTAAGACAATGGCATCCAGTACCATTACTTCAAGGAAAATAGAAGGGGAAAAAGTTGAAGCAGTGAAAGATTTTGTTTTCTTGGGCTCCAGAATCACTGCAGAATCACTTCAGCCATGAAGTTGAAAGACCGTTTCTCCTTGGAAAGTTATGCAGGCTGAGATGTATGAAAAAAGTTAACACTTTGCCAACAAAGGTCCATATAATCAAAGCTATGGTTTTTCCAGTAGTCTTGTCCAGATGTGAGAGTTGGACTCTAAAGGCTACTAAGTGGAAGAGTTGATGTTTTCAAATTGTGTTGTAGAAGAGTTCTTTGGACTGGAAGGAGATCAAACCAGTCAATCCTAAAGGGAAGGAAAAGAAGGAAGAGACATTGTTCAGTTGTGACACCATGGACTGTACCCTGCCAGGCTCCTTCGTCCATGGAATTTTCCAGGCAAGGATACTGGAGTTGCTATTTCCTTCTTCAGGGGAATCTTCCTGACAGGGATTGAACCTGGGTCTCCCACACTGCAAGAGATTCTACCTTCTAAGCTGCCAGAGAAGCCCTTCTAAAGGAAATCAACCCCGTATATTCATTGGAAGGACTGATGCTGAAGCTCCAGTATTTTGGCCACCTGATGTGTAGAGCCATCTCACTGGAAAAGGCTCTGATACTGGGAAAGATAGAGGGCAAGAGAAGGGGACACAGGATGAGATGGTTAGATAGCATCAACAATTCAACGGACATGAATTTGAGCAAACTGGGAGACAGTGGAGGACAGAGGAGCCTGGCTTACTGCAGTCCATGAGGTTGCACAGTTGGATAGGACGCAGGGACTGAACAACAGCCACAAAATAATGAAAACTGGCCATTTAAACCATTTTAGTGGCCTTAAGTATATTCACAGTGTGCAATGCAGCCATTACCTCTATACATGTCCAGAAAGTGAAAGTCGCTCGGTTGTGTCCTACTCTTTGTGACCTGATGGACTATACAGTCCATGGAATTCTCCAGGCCAGAATACTGGAGTGGATTGCCTTTCCCTTCTCCAGGCAATCTTCCCAATCCAGGGGTCAAACCCAGGTCTCCGGCATTGCAGGTAGATTCTTTACTGAGCCACAAGGGAAGCCCTACATGTCCAGAACTTCATCCTAAAGAAATCCTGTCCCCAGTAAACAAAAACTGACCATTCCTCTCCCACTTCTAGACCCTCCCTGGCAACTTCTGTGCTTTCTATGAATGTGTGTTCTAGATACGTTATATAAGTACAGTTACAGAATATGTTGTCTTATGTGGCTGACTTATTTCACTTAGCATACAGTTTTCAGGATGCATGTTGTAGCGTGAATCAAAATTTCATTCCTTTAAAGACAATATTGTGTTGTACTTATATGCCACATTTTGTTGAGCAGTTTATCTGTCAGTGGCCATTTGGGTGGTTTCCACGTTTTGGCTGTGGTGAATAATGCTGCTTTGAAGATCAGTGTATATGTATCTATCTAAATCTCTTCTTGAAGTTCTTTTAGATACATATATGGGAGTGGAATTGCTGAATTTTATAGTAATTCCCAGGTGGTGCTAGTGGTAAAGAGCCCACGCAACTGCCAGTGCAGAAGCTGTGAGAGAAGTGGGTTCAATCCTTGGGTTGGGAAGATGCCCTGGAGGAAGGCATGGCAACTCAGTCCAGTATTTCCTTGAGAATCTCATGGACAGAGGAGCCTGGGGTTGCAAAGAGTCAGACACGACTGAAGCGACCTAACATGCACGCACATGATAATTCTGTAACTTCCCACGTGGTGTAGTGGTAAAGATAATACTTGCCCATACTGGAGACACAAGAGACATGGGTTCTATCCCTGGGTTGGGAAATCTTCTGGAGTAAGAAATGGCAACCCACTCCAGTATTCTTGTCTGGAAAATTCCACGGACAGAGGACCCTGGTAGGCTATTACAGCCCATGGAGTCACAGATTCAGACACAACTGAGCACACAGACACAAGGTAATTTTATATTTACCTTTTTGAGGAGCCCTGAAGCCTTTCCACAACAGCTGTACTGTTTTATATTTTCCATGAGCCATGCATGAGAATTTCAGTTTCTCCATATCTTAAATAAACTTATTTTCCATTTTTCTTATAATAGCCATCTTTTGGCTGTGAAGTATGAATGACACTGTGAACTGTGATTTTTATTTTTCCTTGAGTTCTATCATTTTTGCCTAATGTAGTTTGACAGTGTTGTGAGAGACATACACATAAAGCATTGTCATGTGTCATGGAGAATTGACCCTTTTCTCATTATGTAATGTCTCTATCAACTGTGATTTTTAAAATGACTCATGTTTAGCCAGTCTTTCTAAAGCATTTAATGAAGTTTTCTTTGAACCACTTGTGTTTGCACTCATATTTTGTTGAATTTCAGTTCACTTCAGTTGCTCAGTTGTGTCCGACTCTTGGCCACCCCATGAATTGCAGCACACCAGGCCTCCCTGTCCACCAACTCCCGGAGTTCACTCAAACTCACGTCCATCGAGTTGGTGATGCCATCCAGCCACCTCATCCTCTGTTGTCCCCTTTTCCTCTTGCCCCCAGTCCCTCCCAGCATCAGAGTCTTTTCCAATGAGTCAACTCTTTGCATGAGGTGGCCAAAGTACTGGAGTTTCAGCTTCAGCATCATTCCTTCCAAAGAACACCCAGGACTGATCTCCTTTAGAATGGACTGGTTGGATGTCCTTGCAGTCCAAGGGACTCTCAAGAGTCTTCTCCAACACCACAGTTCAAAAGCATCAATTCTTTGGCGCTCAGCTTTCTTCACAGTCCAACTCTCACATCCATACAAGACCACTGGAAAAACCATAGCCTGTAAGTTAAATAAGCAGAGTGACAATATACAGCCTTGACATATTCCTTTTCCTATTTGGAACCAGTCTGTTGTTCCATGTCCAGTTCTAACTGTTGCTTCCTAACCTGCATATAGGTTTCTCAAGAGGCAGGTTAGGTGGTCTGGTATTCCCATTTCTTTCAGAATTTTCCATGGTTTGTGGTGATCCACACAGTCAAAGGCTTTGGCATAGTCAATAAAGCAGAAGTAGATGTTTTTCTGGAACTCTTGCTTTTTCCATGATCTAGCGGATGTTGGCAATTTGATCTCTGGTTCCTCTGCCTTTTCTAAAACCAGCTTGAACATCTGGAAGTTCAAGGTTCGCATATTGCTGAAGCCTGGCTTGGAGAATTTTGAGCATTGCTTTACTAGTATCTGAGATGAGTGCAGTTGTGCGGTAGTTTGAGCATTCTTTGGCATTGCCTTTCTTTGGGATTGGAATGAAAACTGACCTTTTCCAGTCCTGTAGCCAGTGCTGAGTTTTCCAAATTTGCTGGCATATTGAGTGCAGCACTTTCACAGCATCATCTATCATGATTTGAAATAGCTCCACTGGAATTCGATCACCTCCACTAGCTTTGTTCATAGTGATGCTTTCTAAGGCCCACTTGACTTCACATTCCAGGATGTTTGGCTCTAGGTGAGTGATCACACCATTGTGTTATCTTGGTCTTGAAGATCTTTTTCGTACAGTTCTTCTGTGTATTCTTGCCACCTCGTCTTAATTTTGTTGCTTGACATAATATTAAGTCATGAAATCACAGAAAATTCTATCAGTGTAGTTTCAGAACACACAAACTGAGTCTTGTGTAATTAGAATTTTTTCTACACGAATGTGTAAATGAGTTTTATAGAGACTGTATAGCTAGGTTAGGTGGAGGGCATTTTAATCAGTTCTTGTCATTGGATACACTCAGGTTATTCCACTAGATTTTTGACTTGTATAAAGGATACTATAATGAATATTCTTATGAGTAAGTATAAATGCGCATTTTCTCCAGAAAGTAGTTTCTTGTGCTTGATTTAACAAATATGAACAGTTGATGTTTTTGACACATAAAATTGCCCTCTGACCACAGCTGTATGTGAAAATGGATATTTCTCCATTTCCTTTTGAATAATGAATGGTTTTAAAATTACTGATTTTAGAGATGAAAATTGGTATCTTTTTTAAAAAATGTGATTTTTTTACAGTATATTTTAAGATATTTAATTTTAAAGATATCTTACAATGTTTGCTGCCATCTAGTGATAATTTTATTTAAGAAATAATAGAGTAAGTCATAATTTAGTAATTTCATCTTATAATTGAGGAAACAGTGTATGCATTCAGACCCCAAATAATATAACCAATTAAGAGCAAACTCAAGAGCTGAAAAATCCAAGCCAAGCTCTCATCGAAGATCTGAAAGATTCTTTTCTAAGCTGTTGTCCCTGTTAAGTCACAGCAGTACAGTCAAACCAAAAGATCAGGTGATGATGAGAATAATACTCTTGATCATTCTGAGGAAAGCCATTAAGAAAATTTTATATTTTTATATTGTAAATATTTAAAAATTTATTCAGTCACATAAGTGTTACTTGAAGGGAAGGAATTTTGTACCTACATATTTTGTGTTTACATGTAGATTATTTATTTGGAGAATGTATTTAACTTTTCTTTGAATAGTGTATAGTATTCTAATGCCATTCTGAATAGATTTCTCAGGATAGGTTTAAGAGTGTGGGCTTAATTTGACTTAACTACATAATACCTGTTTTATTTTTAATCCTAGGTGAATACCCTATCTTTTTTTTTTTTTTTTTTTTTTTTTTAGCGTTTGAGTGGCCACTCTGTGCTATATGTGGCGTTCAGAAAGGATATATAAGCCAAGGGATATTCATTTTGCCCTTTGAGAGGAAATAAAATAATTTATACCTGATAAATATTCAAAATGACTGCAGTGTACAAAGTACCGTGAAAACACAAAACCATGTGCTGTCTGGAAGAAAGCAGTTGAAGCAACAGACATCTACTGGGCACTGTCTCAGGTGGTATTTTTAAGAATCCAATTCCATTGGAGTTCCTCATTTTATAGGTGAGAGAAATTTAAGAAGATTCAGTAGCAAAGCAGTAATCCACTTTTGGGTCAGAAGAGCCCATATAGAGAGTGTGACAGTGGGACTTAGTGGTCATTACTTAGAGAAGATAGCAGATGGTGTGAAAGACTACAGTTACTAGAGTCAAAAGGTTGTGAAGCTCTGTGAACATCAATATAGAAACAGATTAGTTAGTATTAAATTTAATAAAAGATGTGCAAGTGCTTGTGGAGAAAGTTTTGAATGTTTTGAGTCCTTTTGATTTGATATGGACTCAAATCAATGGACAAACCCATGTTCATGAATCAGATTTAATGTAAGTATAATAATTCCCTCCAAATTGACAGCATTAATACAGATCCAACTACAATTCCAAGAGGTTTGTCAAGTCTTACTGTATATTACAGTCTGATTCTAAATTTTATGTGGAATTAAAAGCAAATAATATGGACTTCCCTGGTGGTTCAGTAGCTAAGACTCCTGTCCCTAATGCAAGGGGCCCGGCTAAGTTCCATGGTCAGAGAACTAGATCCCGCATGCCACAATGAAGATAGAAGATCCATCTTGCCGCAACTGAGACCTGGTGCTGCCAAATACCTTTTTTTTTTTTTTTTTAGTTAATAAAAATTAAGAGAGGAAGGGAAGAGTTGCTGTCACATACCAAGACCTGTAATAAGACAGTGCAAACTTTATACAGCAATAAATTCATAGGCCATGGAACAATACAGAGGGACCAGAAACCACATATAAATGAAAACTAGAGTTTATGCTAAGATGGAAATTGTAAGGATTACACTGAAAAAGAAAAATGGACTCTTTACCTAATGCTACACATAAACATCAATTCTAGATGGATTAAATGTGGATTTAATGGGACAGACAAAGCTAGACTATTAAGAAAAAAAATACGTAGGAAATAATTATATGACCATGGATTAGACAAGGATTTCTTAAGATTTCAGTGAAAATCATAGAGGGAAAGATTGATAAATATGAATATGAACTTCTGTTCATTAAAGACACATTAATAGAGAAAAGACAAGCCCCAAAGTGGAGACTTTCCAAAGAGCTGACTTGTTAGACTCTGAAACTGGGAAAGATTGAAGGCAAAAGAAGGGAACAACAGAGGGTGAGATGGTTGGATGGCGTCACTGACTCAATGGATGTGAGTTCGAGCAAGCTCCAGGAGATGGTGAAAGACAGGGACTGCAAAGAGTCGGATGCGACTGAGTGACTGAACAACAACAAAGTGGGGAAAGAAACTTGACACACAAAACTAAGGATTAGTATCAATAATACATAATAAACTACAGCTCTATAAGAGAATGACAAAAATCCAGTGAAAAAATGGGCAACAGACATGAGTTAATACACACAAAAATATTCCCTAAGTACACGAAATGTACAACTTCATTAGGAATCTGAGAAATGCATATTGAAATATTCCATAAATACATGAAATGTTCAACTTCATCAGGAATCTGAGAAATGCATATTGAAATCACTAAGTGTGATATATGCTTAGTGTATATACACTTAGTATATAGGCCAGGAAAAAAAAAAGTTTGATAAGTTGTGTGTTGGCTAGGATATGGTGCAATGAAGAGTACAGCTGGAAAGGATGTGAATTGTTACAATGACTTTGGAAAACAGTTTAGCATTACTTTGTAAAGTAAATGTGCATATATGTACACTGGTGAAACTTGCTTCCTTGTGTGTGGACGCTTTTACAAGAATGTATATAGCAACATTATTTCTAGTAGCAAAAAACTAGAAACAGTACAGATGTCCACCAACAATAGATTAATAGTAGGACATCTGTACAATGAAAATACTACTCGAGCTGAAAAGATAACTCTAGCTGCACACAGCAACATAAATGAGTCTTAAAATTATGTTGACTAGAAAAAGCAAGTCACAGAAACATTCACACAGTATATTTCTATTTATATAATGTTCCAAAACAGGCAAAATTTTGAAAGTGTATTAGAGATTCCGATACAAGGAAAACAGTAGAAAAGTTCAAGGACGTCATGAACAACATTTAGTATAGTACTGGAGGCAGGGAGGCAGAGGAGCACAGTGAAGGGAGCATGCCACAGGAGGCTCATGAGCTGGCATATTGCATTTGTTAGTTGTATGCTTTGAACTGTAAATATACCTTCAGTTCAGTTAAGTCACTCAGTCATGTCCGACTCCTTGCGACCCCATGAATTGCAGCACGCCAGGCCGCCCTGTCCATCACCAACTCCCGGAGTCCACCCAAACCCATGTCCATCAAGTTGGTGATGCCATCTAGCCATCTCATCCTCTGTCCCCTTCTCCTCCTGCCCCCAATCCCTCCCAGCATCAGAGTCTTTTTCAATGAGTCAACTCTTCGCATGAGGTGGCCAAAGTATTGGAGTTTCAGTTTTAGCATCATTCCTTCCAAAGAACACCCAGGGCTGATCTTTAGAATGGACTGGTTGGATGTCCTTGCAGTCCAAGGGACTCTCAAGAGTCTTCTCCAACACCACAGTTCAAAAGCATCAATTCTTCAGCACTCAGCTTTCTTCATAGTCCAACTCTCACATCCATACATGACCACTGGAAAAACCATAGCCTTGACTAGACAGACCTTTGTTGGCAAAGTAATGTCTCTGCTTTTGAATATATTATCTAGGTTGGTCATAACTTTCCTTCCAAGGAGTAAGCGTCTTTTAATTTCATGGCTGCAATCACCATCTGCAGTGATTTTGGAGCCCAAAAAACAAAGTCTGACACTGTTTCCACTGTTTCCCCATCTATTTCCCATGAAGTGCTGGGACCAGATGCCATGATCTTCGTTTTCTGAATGTTGAGCTTTAAGCCAACTTTTCACTCTCCTCTTTCACTTTCATCAAGAGGCTTTTTAGTTCCTCTTCACTTTCTGCCATAAGGGTGGTGTCATCTGCATATCTGAGGTTATTGGTATTTCTCCCTCCAATCTTGATTCCAGCTGTGCTGCTTCCAGCCCAGCATTTTTTAGATGTACTCTGCATATAAGTTAAATAAGCAGGGTAACAATATACAAGCTTTGACGTACTCCTTTTCCTATTTGGAACCAGTCTGTTGTTCCATGTCCAGCTCTAACCTGCTTCCTGACCTGCATACAGGTTTCTCCAGAGGCAGGTCAGGTGATCTGGTATTCCCATTTCTTTCAGAATTTTCCACAGTTTATTGTGACCCACACAAAGGCTTTGGCATAGTCAATAAAGCAGAAATAGATGTCTTTCTGGAATTCTCTTGCTGTTTCGATGATCCAACAGATGTTGGCAATTTGATCTCTGGTTCCTCTGCCTTTTCTAAAACCAGCTTGAACATCAGGAAGTTCATGGTTCACGTACTGCTGAAGCCTGGCTTGGGGAATTTTGAGCATTACTTTACTAGCATGTGAGATGAGTGCAGTTGTGCAGTAGTTTGAGCATTCTTTGGCGTTAGATATATTTAATACAAAATAAGATTGCAGTTATAGAAATTGCCTGTTGTGTAAGTCCAGCTGAATTCTAGATCATGCTATCATACCTAGATAATGTCACTAACAAGTATTTAATACTTAAGGTAGATCTCCAAAAATGTTGCAAATGCTACTTTAAAACAACTGATTTCCTATTTGTGTTTGAAGATTCATTTGAGTACCAGTTTACTTGAAGTATGAGCACAATCTGTTGAGGGCAAAGTGATGGTAGACAGATAATGTTATAACCACTCTCCTGGTCTAATCAAATTCTTAACAAGAAAGAAGCATGTATAGTCTAGAAAAGTGTATTTTAAACTAGTATTGATTTTTTGTTTTATTTCAAATTTTCAAATAATGTAAAGCATTGTTTTTGTTCAGTTGCTAAGTCAGTGTCTGACTTTGACCCCAAGAACTGCAGCACAGCAGGCTTCCCTGTCCTTCACTGTCTCCCGCAGTTTGCTGAAACTCATGTCTATTGAGTCGGTAATGCCATCCAATCATCTCATCCTCTGCTGCACCTTTCTCCTATTGCCCTCAATTTCCCCAAGCATCAGGATCTTCTCCAGTGGATTGGATCTTCACATTAGGTAGCCAAAGTTTGGAGCTTTAACATCAGTCCTTCAGTGAATATTCAGGGTTGATTTTCTTTAGGATTGATTGGTTTGATCTTGCAGTCCAAGGGACTGTCAAGAGTCTTTTCCAGCAGCGTAAGGTTTATATTTATCAGAAGTGAGCTAATGACAATACTTTCTCTCAGAACAGCCTGAAAATACAGTACGGGTTAAAGGAAGCCAACTGCTTGGTGACCAGTGCCCCAGGGTACTGGAATAGGTGTTGAGAGAAGTGCAGTTACCAACAGTGGTCAGTGACAAGATAGACAGTCTGAAATTTGAGTTAGATGTGAGGCTACACAAAAGTATATTCTGTGTATTCATTTTCTTAGATGGGATGCAGTGGGCGATACAATCAATGTATATGGACGTAGACTGAATAGTCACCCTCCCTCACCGAGCAGACCATTCTGGAGTTTTCTGCCTCCTAGAGCCACTCTTGCCTGGAGAATCCCAGGGATGAAGGAGCCCGGTGGGCTGCCGTCTGTGGGGTCGCACAGAGTCGGACACGACTGAAGCAACTTAGCAGCAGCAGCATTAAAGCCACTGTGGGTGAAATTTTGTATTTAGTAATATACCTGTGCCAAGCCATTTCTGTCCTCATGTGATGTGGTGCCTCCTTTTTTCAAAAACTGTTTGAAAAACAACTATTCATGCTAATGACTCCCACAATAGAGGCAGTCTACTTCTTGCAGAAATTAGCTAAGATGGAGATAACCAGAGCTAGAGTCATCTTGAGACAAAATGGGGCTCTAGTGGCACCCCACTCCAGTACTCTTGCCTGGAAAATCCATGGACAGAGGAGCCTGGTAGGCTACAGTCCATGGGGTCGGGAAGAGTCGGACACGACTGAGCGACTTCACTTTTCACTTTCATGTATTGGAGAAGGAAATGGCAACCCACTCCAGTGTTCTCGCCTGGAGAATCCCAGGGACGGTGGAGCCTGGTGGGCTGCTGGTCTGTGGGGTCGCACAGAGTCGGACACGACTGAAGTGACTTAGAGCAGCAGCAGCAGCGTAGTGTTGGAAGCACCTGCCACTAGGTGGCAGGCTAAGATGGGTTAGGGAAGCTGGTATACGGATGGCAGTGAATAATGTCTTAAGGTCCGTCTAGTCAAGGCTATGGTTTTTCCAGTGGTCATGTATGGATGTGAGAGTTGGATGGTGAAGAGTGCCGAAGAATTGACGCTTTTGAACTGTGGTGTTGGAGAAGACTCTTGAGAGTCCCTTGGACTGCAAGGAGATCCAACCAGTCCATTCTGAAGGAGATCAGCCCTGGGATTTCTTTGGAAGGAATGATGCTAAAGCTGAAGCTCCAGTACTTTGGACACCTCATGCGAAGAGCTGACTCATTGGAAAAGACTCTGATGCTGGGAGGGATTGGGGGCAGGAGGAGAAGGGGACGACCCAGGATGAGATGGCTGGATGGCATCAGGGACTCGATGGATGTGAGTCTGAGTGAACTCTGGGAGATGGTGATGGACAGGGAGGCCTGGTGTGCTGCGATTCATGGGGTCACAAAGAGTCGGACACGACTGAGCAACTGCACTGAACTGAACTGAACTGACAAAAGGCCTTAATAACCAATTACTGAGTGCTTACTAGATGCCAGGCACTCTTCTAGGGCCACATTAAAAAAAAAAAAAAAAAAAAAAAAACCTTCATCTTAAGATTAGTGAAGAAAAGATACTTTTTCTTTGAAGCAGTGGATTTATTTTCCTCAGTTTGGAGGGTGCCTATCTATGACTGAGTTCTTTTTGAATATTATGGAGCTAAATTGGCTGAAGAAGACATCGCTCAGGAACTTAACTTTTTAAGTGTCTTTATATGTGCACTTTCCGGGGTTAGTCCCAAAAGAGGTGTTGCTGCAGTATTTAGGATACCTTGGGAAGAGGGGTTTATGTGAGGTCAAATATGGTGTTCAAATCAGAATTTGTCTAGTTAGCGTCTCTCTCCAGGTAGGAGAGATTCGTTCATTTAACAAGTGCGCTGACCACAGATCTAGGAGCTAGACATGGAGCCCTGGGTGTGACAGATAACATCTTTCTCTTGGAGCTTGTTTTTAAAGTCAAAGTTACCAACTGGTGTTAAAGTTATTAAGTGAAGTAAAGCAGGGTATTTTTATACAGGTTCATCAGGGAAGGCCTTTATAAGGTGCAGTTTGAACAGAGATGCAAAGACAGTGAGGGTGTCAGCTGTGTGTATGTCAAGGAGGAGACCATTCTAGTGGAGGGAATATTTGCATTCAAGTGCAAATGCCCTTAGGGGTAAGTGAAGCAGCAAAGGCTAGTAGAATGAGGGAAGAGGAGAATGGTTGGAAATGGATTTAGGAAGATGTTTGGGGGCATGGCTGGGTAGGGCTTTATAGGGAATGGTAAAGATTTTAGTTTTTACTCACAGTGTGACAGGAAGCATGGAAGGGTATGAGTAGAGGAGTGTCTTAATCCCCCTTTTATCACTGGTCACTATCTGGAGAAGAAATGGTTAGGGAACAGTTGTGGGAGCAGGCAGACCAACTGGCAATTTTGCATTAGCGTGGTGAGAAATTGAAGTGGTTTGATTGAGGCAATAGTTGTGAAGAAGCAGTAAGGCAGTATGTTTTAAAGGTAGAGCTGACTTCATTTGTTGATGGACAAAAGCTGAATGAGAGAGAAAGAAATCAAGGATATCTCTATAGTCTTTGACCTAAGAAATAAAAAAAATAGAAATGTTTTCTACTGAGATAAAACTGGAGGGTTGAGTGGGATTTTTTTTTTTTTTGTGGGAGCAGAAATAAAAAGTTTCATATTGGGCATGTTGAGTTTGAGACAACAATTAGGCTACCAAGGGGGAGCTAGGTACTCATTTGGATGTACATATCTGGAATTTGGGACAATTTCATGACTAGAGGTACAACTGTGTGAGGTATCAGTATCTAATAATATTTAAAGCAGTGGGACCAGGTGAGATCACCAGGAGAACAATGATGGATAAAGAGGAAAGGTCAACAGTCTGAAAAAGGGGGCTCCTATACCTAGAAATAGGGAAGATAGAATGATGCAACCAAAAAGACAGGCAGCAGCTCGAGAGGTAAGAGAACCAAGGAAGAAAGGAAGAGAGGAGAGAAAGAAGAGAGATGGAAGTGTGGGGAGACAAGGAGGGAGTGTGGGATAGAGAGGGAAGGAAAGGAGAGGAAAGGAGGCAGAGAGGGAAAGAAAAGGAAGGTGTCTCGGAAGCCTAGTTTCTCAAAACGGAGTGAGGTGTGTCACACACTATTGACGGTTTTGATAAAATGAAGACTGAGTTGACCTTTGGATGTGACATCTGGAACTCATGGTGACTTTGAGTGGAATTGGGCTTCCCTGGTGGCTCAGAGGTTAAAGCGTCTGCCTCCAATGCGGGAGACCTGGGTTTGATCCATGGGTCGGGAAGATCCCGTGGAGAAGGAAATGGCAATCCACTCCAGTATTCTTGCCTGGAGAATCCCATGGACGGAGAAGCCTAGTAGGTTATAGTCCACGGGGTCACAAAGAGTCGGACATGGCTGAGCAACTTCACCTTGCCTTGAGTGGAATGATATGAATGGAGTGGTAAGGATAAAAGGATGATTAAACTGAATTCAAGAGAGGATGACTGGAGAACACATTTTATGGGAAAGTAACGGGAAGGGAATGTTGTTAATCAGTGGATGTCTGGGGTCTTTCACAATCTGAGTGTCATGTTGTATTCAGGAATGGCCAAGCCACATTTGAGAGGCCATCTTCCATGTGTTGCCTTGTATAAAGTTGAAGCTCCCAAGGAGCCCACATTTTTACAAGATGCCACCTCCCAATGAGCTGGTCAAGGAGTAGTGAGTGTGTATATAAAGTTCTGGAATAGTGACCTCATTAAGGCTCCACAGTCCTAATGATGGACCTTCATTTTGTTCTCACAAAGCCAGTGTCCTCATAGGGGACTTGGAGGGCATAATGAACTTTGACCAGAATTCGGTGTCTATCTACTTAAAAAGAGCCTCTAACAATCCAAGCACTTGGCAAGGACACAAACTCTCACCATAACTCTAGCCTCACATATTGCTGCACATTGGAGAAGTTCATTTGCCTCCAGGTACATGGGTTGGAAAGATCCCCTAGACTAGGAAATGGCAACCTACTCCAGTATTCTTGGCTGAAAAATCCATGGACAGAGGAGTGTGGTGGGCTATAGTCCAGGGGGTCTCAGAGTTGGACACAACTGAGGGACTGAGCAAGCACGCATGTGTACTCCTTATATATATTTATTTATTTAGGATAATTTGTGAGTTAGCATATGGAATTGGAATCTTTTTGGAAAATCATGTAGGCAATTCTAGTAACAGAATTCTTTTGTAAAAGTGGAGAATTATACCTGAAAAGAACACAAATAATAGTTGTAAAATGTTGAATCCAACTCAACAAATCCTAATATCAAAGATGTGACATTTTCTCCAGTGAATTTAAGGAAACTAGACAGAGAACATGCTCTGTACTTGTTCATGTTTTTAAAAAATGCTTTATTCACATCTTTCATTATAGCTTTCTTATCATACATCTGACTACAAACACCATTCAACAACAGGTTCAAGTCATCCAGAAGTTGCTCCACTTTGTTGAATAAAGCCATAGCTAGTTTTCAGTTGATAAGAAAGGTAAAAATCACTCATAAGGTTTTCTATATTAACCATATTGCACAACAATCAACAATTGAGCTGGGCTGTTACATCTGAAATAAAATCTCCAGTAATGGACTATTACTTGCTATCTCATTTGTTTATTTACCAGTTAATTTTATACATATTTTTCCATTTTAAGTTTTAATAAAGTGTTTTGGATAAATATTAATTAGCTTTTCTCATTTTAGTGTTTTTCCGAATGCTCCTGGATTAAAACAGCAGCTATTTTGATGATTCCCATGAAATATTTGGTATTTAATAATGCCGCTGTTCATTATGAACTCTGAAAGAAAATTCTTTTGCTTTAAAATCTTTTTTTTAAATACAGTTGAACTTCCTTTTAAAATTTATTTGGCTGTGATGTGTCTTAGTTGCTGCATCCAGGATCTTTAATTGTGGCACATATGCTGTTAGCTGCAACATGTAGGATCTAGTTCCTTGACTAGGGGTCAAACCTGGGCCTCCTGCATTGGAGCATGGAGTCTGCTCCACCAGGGAAGTCCCTTTTGCTTTAAAATCTTAATAGCCACAACTATTAGCACTTCAGAGTAATATTTAATGTTCTTTCTTGTTTCTGTTGAAGACTTTGGTCTAAGGGCATTTTTATTTTATTTATGTGTAAACCAAAAAACATAAGAAGACATGAAAACAAATATAATGTGGTATCCCCTGTTGGATCCTGGAACAGAAAAAGAATGTTATTGGGAAAACTAGTGGGATCAAATAAAGCCTAGAACTTAGTTAATAGTAATCTACTAATGTCTATATCTTACGTAGACAAAACTAAGAGAAAACTACATTTGCCAAAACTAGAACACTGACATTGGGAAAACTCAGTGACAGAATTGTCAGTACTACCTTTGCAACTTTTCTGTAAATACAGAAAAATGTTTTAAAGGCACAAAGGCAATGTAGCGGAGAAGGGATGGGCCTTTTAACAAGTGGTGCTGGGACAACTAGATGTCGGTATGCAAAAAAATGAACTTGAATCCACACTGCACACTACATATGGGAAATAACTCAAGATGGATTGTAGACCTAAATGAAAAACCTAAAACAATAGAACTCCTCCAAGAAAAATAAGCAAAAATCTTGTGACTTGTTCGTTAGATACAACAGCAAAAGCATACTCAAGAAAAGGACAAATAAATAAATTGAACTTCAGTGTAATTTATAAAACTTTAGCTTTTAAAAAGATGCTGCTAAGATAATGAAAATATTGGAATAAAATCTTTGCAAAGCACATATCTGATGAAGGAACAAGAGGAATCTTTTGAAGGTGAAGAATATGATCTTTTTTTTGACTGTGGTGATGGCCTCATGGGTGTATGCATATATAAAAACATATCAAATTGTATACTTTAAAGTGCGGTTTTTGTATGTTATTTATACCTCAATAAAACTGGTCAAACATTTCTTTTTTAAAAATTTCATTTATTTGTTTATTGGCTGAACTGGGTCTTGCTACGCTTGGGCTGTCTCTGGTTGTAGCGAGCACGGGCTACTCCCTAGTTGCCATGCTCAGGCTTCTCACTAAGGTGGCTTCTCTTGTTGCAGAGCATGGGCTCCCAAAAATGTTTGCAGCCAGATTCTTTCTTCTTTCCTCACACATCACAAAAGGAGAAGTGAAAGAAGGGGAATTTGGAGTGGAAAGAAATAGCAAGGTGAGTTGTTGGAGGTTAACACATCTCATTTTTGGAAATTTTACAAACATGAACATAAATTTTACAAACAGGTAAGTATGTTTTAGGGCCCTCTTGGGGCCTTATGAAGAGCCTGTGCAAGTGAGGGGCCCAAAGTTTAAGCTTCATTAGTTTTATGGTAAATCTGCCTAATAATGTGGCACATGAAAATGCGAAAAGATAATACAATGTAAAGTTTCCTCCAAGCACG
Organism: Capra hircus; assembly: GCF_001704415.2. Lineage (NCBI taxonomy): Eukaryota > Metazoa > Chordata > Mammalia > Artiodactyla > Bovidae > Capra > Capra hircus. Next base: position 43,921,300 of record NC_030812.1, on the reverse strand, counting down.
TCCTTCAGTCACCAGTTCTCTTCCTTGGAGGCAATAGATATATTCTGTTTCCTGGGTCCTCCCTGAAATATTATGCATAGATAAGCTTTTTGTTCTGAAACATTTTGTCACCCCCCCTCATTCTTTTCTTACAAAATTTAGCCTGTTGTATACAATTTTTTGCACTCTGTTGTTTCTCTTAGATGACTTTATTGAGATGGTTCACGTACCATCAATTCACCCATTTAAAGTGTACACTTAAGTGGTTTTTAATATATTCATAGATACATATACCTGTCACCAAAGTTGATTTCAGAACATTTTCATCACCTCAAAAAGAAAGGAAGTATCCTTCAGCTATCACTTACTGACCCCTAACCCCAGCACTTGGCAGTCACCAGTCTACTTTCTGTCTCTGTGTACTTCCCTGGGATGAGCATTTTATATGGGTGGAATTGTATTATATGTAGTCCTTGGTGACTGGCTTCTTTCACTTAGCATAATTTTTCAAAGTTCTTCTTGGACTGATCAGCACATGTATCAGAATTTAGTAATTTGTGTCTTCTCTTGTATTCTTAGCCTACTAGAAGTTTATCAATTTTATTGATCTTTTCAAAGAGCCAGATTTTGGTTTTGTTGATTTTCTCTATTATTTTCCTATTTTCAATTTCATTGATTTCTGCTCTAATTTGTATTATTTCTTTTCTTGTGCGTTTGGTTTGGCTTGAATTGTTCTTCTTTTTCTGGTTTCCTAAGGTAGAATATTAGGGTTTTTATTTTTAGTGTTTTTTTTTTTTTTAATTTTACGTCTTCTTCTCTACTAATATATGTATTTAATGCTATAAATTTCTCTGTACGCACTATTTTCAGTGTATTTTTCATAAGCTGTATTTTTATTTTCATTTAGTTTAAACAATTCTTTCATTTCTCTTGAGATTTCTTCTTTGACCCAAGTGATATTTAGAAGTATATGAATATTCATAGCAACTTTATTCTTAATAGCCAAAAACCATAAACTAGTAAGATTTTGTTTAGTGCGTGAATGGTTAAACAAACTCGTTAAACACCATGGAATACTACTCAGTGATTTAAAAAAAGATGCAAACTATTGATACAAACAACATCTTAAGGAACCTCAAGGAAATTTGGATAGTTTACAGTTATTGGCGATTTAAGAATAAAGTTGCTACGAATATTCATATGCAAGTTCTTATGTGGAAAGAAGACATTTCTCTAGGATAAATACCCAAAAGTGGATTGCTAGGTTGTATAATAAGTCCACTGTTAATTTTGACAGGATAATGTAGTTTTAATTAGCATCCGTGTAATGGATGATAATGTTAAAGTCTTTTCAGTTGTTTATTTGCCAGCTGTATACCTGTCCTTTTTGGAGGAATGTCTGTGAATGTCTTTTCTTTGTCCATGCCCAGTTTTCTAATTAGATTATTATTTTTTAAATGTTGAGATTTGAAGGATCTTTATGTGTTCTAGACAAAAGAATTTTGATAAGTGATTTGCAAAATCTTCCCCTGGTCTCTAATTTGTCTTTTTATCCTTTGAATAGGGTCTATTTGCAGAGCAAAAGTTTATTTTGATGAGGGTCAATTTATCTGTTTTTTCCTTTTATGAATTATGCTTTTGGTGTCAAGCCTAAGAATTCTTTACCTAATTCTAGGTCTGAAAGATTTTCTCCTATGTTATTTTCTATAAGTTTTATAGTTTAAATTAAAATTTTGTTTTCAGTACAATTTTGCATAAAGTGTGATATTTTTTAGGTCAAGTTTTTTTTTTTTTTTTTTTTTTTTTTTTGCTGGTGAATCTCAATTTCTCTAGTTCCATTTATTGAAAAGGCTGCCCATCCTCCATTTAGTCACTTTTGCTCTTTAGTCAAAAATTAACTGGGCATATTTGTAAGAGTCTGTTTCTGGGCTTTCTATTCTGTTCCATTGACCTACGTGTCTTATTTTTCCTTCAGTATTATGCTATCTTGATTACTGTGCTAAGTTTTTAATAGTGGTCTTTCCAGGTGGTATTTCTTATTATTTATTTTTCCTCAAACACTTCTAAAATCAACTAATAAATAGATGCCATGAAGGTAACAAATTTTCTGTTTTCTCTCACTCTTATTATAGTATAAGATTCATCAACTATGATAAAGTCTTCTTACCTCTGGGTTTGTGGTTTGTTGAGATCGTCAAGAGTGTTCTATGTAAATGCTATGGCATGTGATATATTAAAATAATAATTTGTTTTTCTTGTTCAGAGAGGAGAAAGAACTAAGAGGGTAGAAAAGGAGCTGTCATTTCTTGGTTGTTTAAATTTTGCTGTAATCTTCATGGTGTGATTTCAACAAAGCTACGGGATGAACATTAGTACTCTCATTTTATAGAAGAAAAGATTGAGCTTCATAGAGTATAAATTATGAGCATAAGCATGTACTTTATAAAGTATAACTTCATGAGAATGATCTTGGCAGGATCATAGAGATTAGTGCAGCTTTGTAATCTTTCCTCCTTTTTTTTTTTTTTTTAAGATAGGTTACTTGGGCAAATATGTGTAAAACACTTGGAGCCAAGTTTATATCACTTATAGGAAATGTGGGCTCTGATAGTACTAATTCAACCGTAGATAACCTCTTCATGGTAAGATGAGGTTGAAAAGAAAGGATATTTATCCAGTACCTGAGTTACAGGTAGATAACTCAATAGAATTATAGCTACTTCTATATCCTGAAAGGTGGCCTGCCTTAGTGTTGGGCTTCACCATTCAGAGATGTTTTCCTAATTAAGATCCCACTTGGCCACATTAACAGGAAATTGTGTTCTATCTTCTTTATTAAACAATTCTTCCTTTGAAGTTCAAAGAATCCAAGGATACTTACTCAGTCCACGGTATCTATAGTTACTCTAACTTCATCCTGAAACTGGACATCCCAGACAGCTCAAGAAAATGACCTGTTGATCATAAAGCTGCTGTCACTATTGCTAAGCCTCAGTCCTTCTCCAGAAGAGGTTAGTGGGCTTTACCTTTCACCAGCCTGGAGACAGTTGCTGCTGCAGCATGTGGGAATCCCTGTTCGGGGGGAAGAGTTTTTCTTCTCTGTTGCCAGGATGCTGGTGCATAGTGACCCATGTTGTTGTTCAGACTCTCAGTCATGTCTGACCCTTTGTGACCCCCTGGACTGCAGCATGCCAGACTTCTCTGTCCTTCACTATCTCCCGGAGTTTTTTCAAACTCTTGTCATCCAACCATCTCATCCTCTGTCATTCCCTTCTCTGCCTGCCCTCAGTGTTTTCCAACATCAGGGTCTTTTTCAATAAGTCAGTTCTTTGCATTACATGGCCAAAATATTGGAGCATCAGCTTCAGCATCAGTCCTTCCAGTGACTATTCAGGACTGATTTCCTTTAGGATGGACTGGTTTGATCTCCTTGCAGACCGAAGGGCTCTGAAGAGTCTTCTCCAGCATAACAGTTCAAATGCATCAATTCTTCATTGCTCAGCCTTCTTTATGGTCCAACTCTCACTTCCATACATGACTGCTGGAAAAACCTTAGCTTTGATTAGACAGACCTTTGTTGGCAAAGTGATGTCTCTGCTTTTTAAAACACTGTCTAGGTTTGTCATAACTTTTCTTCCAAGGAACAGACATCTTTTAATTTCATGGCTGCAGTCACCATCTGCAGTGATTTTGGAGCCCAAGAAAATAAAATCTGTCAGTGTTTCCATCCCCCCCCCCACCCCCGTCCCCATCTATTTGCCATGAAATGATGGGACTGGATGCTATGATCTTAGTTTTTTGAATGTTGACTTTTAAGCAACTTTTTCTCTCTCCTTTTTCAACTTCATTAAGAGGCTCTTTAGTTCCTCTTTGCTTTCTGGCATTAGGGTGGTGTCATCTGCATATCTGAGGTTATTAATATTTCTTCTGGCAATCTTGATTCCAGCTTAAGCTTCATCCAGCCCAGCATTTCACATGATGTACTCTGCATATAAGTTAAACAAGCAGGATGACAATATACAGCCTTGACATACTCCTTTCCCAATTTTGAACCAGTCTGTTGTTCCATGTCCAGTTCTAACTGTTGCTTCTCGACCTGTATACGGGTTTCTCAGGAGATAGGTAAGGTGGTCTAGTTTACCCATCTCTTTAAGAATTTTCCACAGTTTGTTGTGATCCACACAATCAAAGGCTTTAGCGTGCTCAATGAAGCAGAAGTAGATGTTCTGGAATTTCCTTGCTTTTTCTATGATCCTACGGATGTTAGCAATTTGATCTCTGGTTCCTCTGCTTTTTCTAAATTTAGTTTGTACATTGGAAATCGCTCAACTCACATCTTGTCGAAGCCTAGCTTAAATGATTTTGAGCATTACCTTGCTAGCATGTGAAATGAGTACAGTTGTACTGTGGTTTGAACATTCTTTGGCACTGCCCTTCTTTGAAATTGGGATGAAAACTGACCTTTTCCGGTCCTGTGGCCACTGCTGTGTTTTCCAAATTTGCTGCCATATTGAGTGTAGAACTTTAAAGCATCATCTTTTAGCACTTTAGATAGCTCAGCTGGAATTCCATCACTGCCACTAGCTTTATTTGTAGTAATGCTTCCTAAGATCCACTTGACTTCACACTCCAGCATGTCTGGCTCTGGGTGAGTGATCACACCATTGTGGTTATATGGGTCATTGAGACCTTTTTTGTACAGTGCATTTATCTACAATGATAAGGTAGATGTATATATAATCCCATCAAACTTTGGTTTACAAAAATGACATTTCATCCGAAAGACTCAGTAATTTTTTTGCAGGAAAGTGGCAACAGTAGGGTAGGGTATCTTATGGGGTCATTCCTTTCCCCTGCAAAGTAGGCCACAATTCAAAAGAGTCTGAAGATCATGGTCTTTATCACCATCTTGGCTTTAACTCCTGCCTTCCTTCTCCAAATACATACACATTATCACTGTAGTCTGGACTACCAAGAAGGGATCTTTTTTGCACACAAAAAATAGAATTGTTTCATATCTTTTGCTTGAAATATTTCAATTTCAACATTACCTTCAGCAGTGATTATTAACACATTTTATGTGCTTTTCCCTTTAAGAATAATTGAATAATAATTAAAGTTTTTAACTTTCTTCAGAGAAAAACATACATATACACATACAGACAATATAATCTTATACAACTCAGGAGGTTTTGCAACACCCCTGAAGCCCATCCACAGATCTAGGAATCCTCATCCAGCCTATACAATTTATGTATTGAATCTCCTTTGAATAGCATAAAAGGTCTTGTGCCTACCTAGCCAAATTCTTCACTTCCACTCCCCACTTCAAAGGGGATTTCCAGAACATACTATGTTCTCTCTTATACTTAAAAAAAAAAATCTATGGTTTTTCCAGTAGTCATGGATGGATGTGAGAGTTGGACTGTGAAGAAAGCTGAGCGCTGAAGAATTGATGCTTTTGAACTGTGGTGTTGGAGAAGACTCTTGAGAGTCCCTTGGACTGCAAGGAGATCCAACCAGTCCATTCTAAAGGAGATCAGTCCTGGGTGTTCTTTGGAAGGAATGATGCTGAAGCTGAAATGCCAGTACTTAAGCCACCTCATGCGAAGAGTTGACTCATTGTAAAAGACTCTGATGCTGGGAGGGATTGGGGACAGGAGGAGAAGGGGACGACAGAGGATGAGATGGCTGGATGGCATCACTGATTTGATGGATGTGAGTTTGAGTGAACTCCGGGAGTTGGTGATGGACAGGGAGGCCTGGCATGCTGCAATTCATGGGGTCGCAAAGAGTTGGACATGACTGAGCGACTGAACTAAACTGAACTGAACTGAAACTTTTAATTTTAGAATAGTTTGAGATTTACATAAAAATTACTAAGATAACACATAGATTCTGTATGCAGAGTTTATCATTCCATATTCTTACAGTATTTCTCATTTACTATTAATAAGTTTCTCTTTAATTGAAAATCCTTTTGAATCAGCAGTCAAGGAAATTATTTTCCAATATAAATGTATAAAGCACTGATACTAGCCCTCATAATCTCTGGTTCAGCTCATGTGAGACAGTGTGAAAAATGATGCTGTGTTTGTGAGTTCACTCCCTATTTAACAGAGCTGGAAATAGACCACTCACATGCCAGCAACCAGCCACCTTACAGAGGTATGATATTGACTTGAGGTGAGGTGTTGGGGTGAAATAATTTGTGGCTGCATCTTCATTTAGAGTGATGCCAAAGACAGAACAGAAGCATCTTCAATTCAGTGTGTACAGGTAAATTGTTGTTAATATGAAGTTGAGCATATTATCTTATTTGCTTCTTAAAGGAGAAATAAAATGTTTGTTTGTCAAGAAAGGGGAAAAAAAAAACGATCCAAGTACATTACCTTATTCCCATATTTCCAACTATTTCTTCTCTTCTCCTCAGCATTTTGTAATGTTACCAGAGCTAATTTACAGATTGAAATCACTGCGTTTTAGTTCAGTGAAAGAACTTTAATGATATGCAGTTGATTTGGCACGAATAAAAAGATCAAACCTTAAACTCAAAAGTCATACTTAACAGAGAAATGAAATCAGAATACTCTTCTAGAAAGAGGAAACGAAAATAGGAACATTCCCATCTCTTTGTCAACAAGATTATGTTTTATCACGTTTGAAAAATCAGTTACTTATTTCATTACAATTTCTCAATGATGAATGCCCAATTTTTGTGTAAATTGAGAAAGGATTTTTGTAACCTGACCAATGTGGGAAGGGAAATATCTGTTCATAATGTGAAAAAGGGAAGTGAAATAATTTCATTGAATCTGAAAGTTTAAATGTAACAGAAATAATAGTACAAAGAAAGTATGCACAAAGAAATAAAAAACTTTCCACAATTATCAGTTGTACTCACATTAAGAAAATTGATTTTTAGGGGCTTCTCTGGTGGTCCAGTGGTTAAACATCTACCTGGCAATGCAGGGCACCTGGGTTTGATCCCTGGTCCAGGAAGATCCCATGTGCCACCAGGCAGATAACCCCAGTGCCACACCACTGAGATCGTGTTCTAGAGCCTGGGAGCCGCAGCTGTTGGAGCCAGAGTGCCTAGAGCAGTGCTGTGCAACAAGGGGAGCCACGGGAATGAGAGGCCCAAGCACTGCAGCTGGAGAGCAGCCCCCACTCGTCGCAGCTGGAGAGCAGCCCCCACTCGTCGCAGCTAGAGAGCAGCCCCCACTCGTCGCAGCTAGAGAGCAGCCCCCACTCGTCGCAGCTGGAGAGCAGCCCCCACTCGTCGCAGCTGGAGAGCAGCCCCCACTCGTCGCAGCTAGAGAGCAGCCCCCACTCGTCGCAGCTAGAGAGCAGCCCCCACTTGTCGCAGCTAGAGAGCAGCCCCCACTTGTCGCAACTAGAGAAAGCCCACCTGCGGCAGTTAAGACCCACGCAGCCAAAAATAAATAAGTAACATCTCTGATTAACAAAAAAAGAATACTGATTTTGAAATAGTCTCTGATTGTTTAATGGCATTTCCTGGAGTTAGATTAACCTCTTAGATGAAAATCACACTTAAAACACATAAAATGGATTTGTATAATTATATTGGGAACTAAAATCAGCAAGAGGTAGACAAAGAAGTTATAGTGTGTTAAGGGGTGAGAATTGTGTTGTGAGAGAATTTCTTCCCTTTCACTTGAACTTCAAGATAACGAGGTAAACTGAAAGACCATGGACCTGACCTGAATCTAACTCCCAGCTCCCCCGATCACTATCTGTATGTCTTGGGGCAGGACTTTTCTCCTCTGGGAGACAGTTTTTCATTTGTAAAATGGACATAATACCTATCTTTAAGACCCCTGAAAGAATTATAAATAATGTTTATTAAGTGGCTAACACATCGCAAGCATTTGACAAAAGAAAAAAGCTAGCATTATATACCTTTCCTTTTATCCCTGTGTCTCAAGATAGTCTCCAATCTTGATTATTCAAACCTCCTAAATATCTCTTGAATTCTCCTAGTTCTATTATCCACTCCCCACTTCATCTGCCATCTGAATTACTCCTATAGTTTTCTAGCAGCAGTCCCTGAATGCAATCGAGAGTGTTAATTTACTTTGTTTTAAGATTTTGATCCAGTTACCTTCCAGTTTAATACTCATGAATAGTTTCCATTGTCTTTGGGATTAATTGCTGAACTTTACTGTTTCGGGGATTAAGCTTTTAGGTCTGGTTCTGCTCACCCCCCAGCGTTGTCTTTGACACCAGCACCTATTATTTCTTCCATTGTCTGCACAGCACATTGGGGAGACAGCAGGAACAAAGATGAAAGAGACTGATGCGTGGCAAGGGTGAGGAATGGTAGAATCTCCTCTGTGATTAGCAGTAAAGTACCTGGCAGATTACTAGGCTGGTACTGTTTTAGGCTTAAAGATCAATTCATGGGTCAGTAAGTTGTGGCTCTGTGCTAGACCACAATAACTTTTATAGCACAGTATTGACATAGTAGAAATAATTTCTCTTGTGTATATTAAGTAGTAGTATTTTTTCTCAGTATGAACAGATTGTTGTTTTTTAGTCGCTATGTTGTGTCTGATTCCTTTGCGACCTTAAGGACTGTAGCCTGCCAGGCATCTCTGTCCATGGTATTTCCCAAGCCAGAATACTGGAGTAGGTTGCCATTTCCTTCTCCAGGAGATTTTCCTGACCCAGGGATCAAACCCACGACTCCTGCTTGGCAGGCAGATTCTTAATCTCTGAGCCACCTGGAAAGCCCATGAACTGAGTATCTGACTCAAAACACAAAAACACCAAGACTACATAGTAAATTAAGTACAAAAGTTAGATGATTTCTGGAGTTTGGGTGGTGTTATGAGATGTAGGAAAGCATCTTGCTTGTTTGATCTATTTTGCAAAGAGCAGGAACTTAAATTACAGAGACATTGAGAGCTAAAAGAACAGAAAGTGATCACTAATCCTCAAAAAAGACACACTGGTTTGGATTAGGCAAACCCAAATCATTTACCATTTTTCAATGACCCAAGAACCTGGCCAACAAAATGCCAGCTTTGGATTAGGGTGAAGCACTGCCCTGAGTCAGGGAATGTCCCCACAGAGAGCCACTCTGACCTGTGGCTAGGATGCTGGATTTGCTGGGAGCAGGTGAATGCTGGTCCTGTTTCACAGGGCCATTACATATCTCCATTAGTTGAATAAGAAATTACTCCATCTTAAGCTTTCAGCATCTGGGCTCCCTGGGAAAGCCCAGTTGTGTCCTCCACCTCACTCCCAGCCCTCCCAACTCACCCACCCTTCCGAATTCTCCTAGCAGCCATGCTGCCACAGCAGAGATGAGACTAGGTCCTCTGCACCCCGGAGCCAAACTACACAAGGACAGTGTCAGCTGGCTAATGAGAGGTGCTGCCCTGACCATGGAATGGCACTGCTTCATAGCAAGTGACTATTTACAATCTTTGACAAAACTCATTCCCATGCCTCTTTTCATTAATACAGTCTTTTTTTTTTTCACCAGTGTCAGTTATTAATACTTTCTGAGGTTATGCTATTTTCATATAGTTTTTCATGTCCTTCATATATTGACACAAATAGATTTTAATTTAGAAAAGGCAGAGACATCATTTTGCCAACAAAGTTTTATGTAGTCAAAGCTGTGGTTTTTCCAGTAGTTATGTATGGATGTGAGAGCTGGACCATAAAGAAAGCTGAGTGCCTAAGAATTGATACTTTTGAATAGTGGTATTGAAGAAGACTCTTGAGAGTCCCTTGGACTGCAAGGAGATCAAACCAGTCAGTCCTAAAGGAAATCAGTGCTGAATATTCATTGGAAGGACTGATGCTGAAGCTGACGCTCCAATACTTTGGCCACCTGATGCGAAAAGCTGATTCATTGAAAAAGACCCTGATGCTGGGAAAGATTAAGGGTAGGAGGAGAAGGGGACAAAAGAGGATGAGATGGTTGAATGGCATCATCAACTCAATGGACATGAGTTTGAGCAAGCTCCAGGAGATAATGAAGGACAGGGAAGCCTGGCATGCTGCAGTCCATGGGGTTGCAAAGAGTCAGACACAACTGAGTGGCTGAATGACAAGAAAATAAAAACCAGATTGCAGGAACAACAACAGCAAAAAAGTGATGGGATAGATTATAGTGAAACAAGATTATCAAGACAGAGAGGTCTGAGTCACTGAAAATTAAAAACACCGTGGCTTACCTCCAGGTTCAGTGGTGACCAAAATCGTTAAATCGAAGAGCCATTTTCAGGAAAGTAGTTTCATCTCTAGGGCTCTCAAGAACCATCTCACTTCCCACTCTCCAGTCACATTCAGAGAAGGTAAGTCTAGGTCAAATAGTGCAGAGGGTCTAAAATTTGCTATACTATAAATGGGTGCAAGAACCATCACTTTGCTTTATTTTTCTAAATCTAACAAAATTTGTCTCTAAGCCCCATTTCCCCAAAAGGTGAGTCTGTGATGGTGTTGTAAAACTTCTTTAGCTTATCCCCTGCCCAGGAGCTTACAAGCATCTCAAGAAAGGACAAAGCCCAGAAAACTTGAGGAAGACCTTAGAGTTTCAGTCCGTCACTGAGATGTTCATATGATGATAATTACCCAGGCTGACATGGTTCACTCGAAGGCAGAAGCCCCTTCTTGAAGCTTCGTTGAGGGACTTGTTTGGTGGTCCAGTGGCTAAGACTCTGTGCTCCCAATGCAGGGGGCCTGGGTTCAATCCCTGGTCAATGAACTAGATCCTACATGCTGCAACTAAGAGTTCACATTGCTGCAACTAAGACCCAGCATAACCAAATAAATAAATATTTTTTTTAAAGCTTTATTGATTCCCAAGGGAGAGCAATTCATGTTCAGTTTCCCAGCAGCTGCATGCCATCCAAGAGACCTCTTACCACTGCTCTGGGACCCCCATGGAGTGGGATGCAGGGCCCTGCCACTTCTCACGCCTGTCACCACTATCATCTCAGATCTGGCCAAATTTGCCTCCTCAAGTACCCCAGGCCTCAGGAAATGTTTCTTCCTGCTTTATCCTCCTTCAATAATATAATCTCCCAAATGAAGGCCTGGGTGGGACAGTGTTCCAGGAGCTTGGCAACTTATCTCTTATTCCAAGAAATATAAATTCTATTCTTATAAGAGTATTTTTCAGTCTTTTAAGAAAGTTAATGATATAATAAAAATGATCCTAAACAAAACAGCATTGTTCTGACATATTCTCTCATGTTTCTTTTTCTATAGCTGATATGCCATTTTAATGCATCTCATGAAGCTCATTGAAAATTAATATTTAACTCCTTTCTATTGAAGCTTAAGAGACCACTGATCTGGGTACAGATGAGCTGCATGAAAGAAGGATAAATTTAAAGTTAATTGGCAGAATATTTCTACCAATATGGGTGAGTTCATATACACAGAGGAATGTTGAGGACTTCAAAAAAATCATTCTTTTTTTAGTGATTCTGCACACTCCTCTCTGTATGTGTAATTATTTATTATTTTGCTAATTATAAAAGTAATATATGCTGAAAGAACAAAACTTGGAAAATGCCAAAATATCCAAGTTGAATAAAATCCTGAAGAGGGTCAGTGTAAACATTCTGGTGTGTGTCTTTTAGTCCTTTTTCTTACTTAAGACGTTTTAAAGTTTTTTTTAATCATAAAATACATATGCACATTTTTTAAAGTCAAATGAGGTGTTAAAAGTTAAATGCTGAAAGATAGCGCTAAACTTTCTTATCCAATTCCCAACACTAGAGGCAATGTCTTTCAACTTCTTAGCTATTTTTAGCTTCTTTAGTTCTATTTTATTATTATGGCCATATATGTCAAGAGTATGATTATTCTATTCATTTTTTATTTTCAATCATGGATATTTTCTACTGATTTCCACCAAGGAAGATGAAGATTTAGCTCTCTGGACTCCCCATGTCTTGTTCCCCTTTACAAGCATGTACAAACTCTCACAGATGAGTATACTGTGATCATATAATTTGGTTGTATTTCTTCTTTTCTTGTGTTTTAGTTTTCTTGGAATTGACAATTGCCTTACTTTTTGTTTGCATAGTCTTCCATTTACTTATTCATGTATTAATTCATCGCCCCAGATCTCAGTCAGAGTTGTCAAACTCCTTTCAATAGTTTCAAACATTCCAGGACATTTTTTTTTTAAGCTTGTCTATTACACACATTTGTAGTAGGGTTTTAAAAAATTAATTAACTAATGTTTATTTTTTGTTGTGCTGGGTCTTTTCTGCTGCACATGGACTTTCTCTAGTTGCAGTGAATGGGGAGCTACTCTTTATTGTGGTGCCTGGGCTTCTCACTGTGCTGGCTTCTGTTGCAGAGTACAGGCTCTAGGTACCTGGGCTTCGATAGTTGCCGCTGGCAGGCTCAATAGTAGTGGCACCCGGGCTGAGTTGCTCCGGCATGTGGAATCTTCCCAGTTGGAGATTGAACCCGCATGCCCGCTGTTGGCAGGAGGATTGTTATCCCCTGCACCACTCGGGAAGTCTTCCAGGACTTCTTTAACTTGGCTTTCCCCCAGGGAGTCCTTAGGGTTACTGTTCCCTTCATCTCAATAATTTCCCTTCTCCTTTCTCCTGTATTAAAATCCTGTTTACTAGAACCCTTATCTTTTATCTTATTTGCTCTTTTAAATTTTTATATCTTTATTTATTGGCTGTGCTGTGTGGACGCCACAGGATCTTAGTTCTCCAACCAGGAATTGAACCCAGACCACAACAGTGAAAGCGCCAAGTCCTATCCACAGGACTACCAGGGAATTTCCAGGAATATATCACTTCGTGATTCTTAAAGACATATGCCTTTTTATAGTATAATTTTTTTAAGTGGTAAAAACAACATGTTATTAACAGACCCAAATACCTTTAGTTTCTCTGTAATAAAAGGTGAAAAGCATATAAACTTAAACATGTGTTTGGCAATTAATATTTCACTATTTTATTTGGAAATGAACTAGATATCAATGAATATCGTTTAAAGTTAATGTTACAAAAAGATTTTGGAAACTATTTTTAAGCAGACACATTTTATTAATGATACCTACAAAATTCATTTATGAACATTTCTACCACTTATATCTATTTAATTCTTGTGTACTTAACAATTATGCTTGAGTTGCCATGAAAACTTAATGATATTAGAAATTAACCATCATTTTAAGTTATTTTCCTTGTTGACAAACTAGGCAAGTAGCAAAACTTACAGAAGTAAAGAACCTAATAATTTAAAAATGACTTTTTTTACCATATTGACATACATTAAGGAAATAATTTCTATTGTAAATTTAGTTCTTAGGTAGAATTTAAAATTTTATAATCTCAAGCATAAAGTAGAGACAACATAAACTTATTTGACTAGTCTTAGTTTAAATAAGTGCTTGTATTGTCTTTAAGCCAGTTAAATAGAGGTCTTTCACAAGTTTTTACAAATACTATCCAGAGGAATAAAAATATCACACATACATAACATACATACATAGATATAAATGGATATACAGATAGAGTCAGATGCAAACTGTGATCTCATAGCTTTCATTTAAAAATTTTAGCCACATATCCAGTACAGTAGTACAAAAACTTTCTAGCTTATAGAAGACCTAAATGGCATTTTTGGCAGATAGAACAAGTTAAATTTACGCACTCAGGTGGCTAAAGCCTTTTGCCAATATTTGTGGAAAACAGTATTAAGAATTTTACTTGTCTTTAATGAATAATCTTGTGGAGGCTATGGACAAAATTTGGGGCAAGGGAGCTTATGAAAATATCAAGCGGTTTGTTTTCTTAAAAAACTATCTCTCATATTTGTTTGTTTCCGGTCCTGTAATTGCTTCAGCAATATGTGAACCGTGAACTTCCAGATGTTCAAGCTGGTTTTAGAAAAGGCAGAGGAACCAGAGATCAAATTGCCAACATCTGCTGGATCATCGAAAAAGCAAGAGAGTTCCAGAAAAACATCTATTTATGCTTTATTGACTATGCCAAAGCCTTTGACTGTGTGGATCGCAACAAACTGTGGAAAATTCTTCAAGAGATGGGCATACCAGACCACTAAACCTGCCTCTTGAGAAACCTGTATGCAGGTCAGGAAGCAACAGTTAGAACTGGACAGGGAACAACAGACTGGTTCCAAATAGGAAGAAGAAGTACATCAAGGCTGTATATCGTCACCCTGCTTATTTAACTTCTATGCAGAGTACATCATGAGAAACGCTGGGCTGGAGGAAGCACAAGCTGGAATCAAGATTGCCAGGAGAAAAATCAATAACATCAGATATGCAGATGATACCACCCTTATGGCAGAAAGTGAAGAACTAAAGAGCCTCTTGATGAAAGTGAAAGAGGAGAGTGAAAAAGTTGGCTTAAAGCTCAACATTCAGAAAACTAAGATGATGGCATCTGGTCCCATCACTTCATGGGAAATAGATGGGGAAACAGTGGAAACAGTGGCTGATTTTGTTTTTCTGGGCTCCAAAATCACTGCAGATGGTGACTGCAGCCATGAAATTAAAAGATGCTTACCCATTGGAAGGAAAGTTATGATCAACCTAGACAGCATATTCAAAAGCAGAGACATTACTTTGCCAACAAAGATCTGTCTAGTCAAGGCTATGGTTTTTCCAGTGGTCATGTATGGATGTGATTGTTGGACTGTGAAGAAGGCTGAGTGCTGAAGAATTGATGCTTTTGAACTGTGGTGTTGGAGAAGACTCTTGAGAGTCCCTTGGACTGCAAGGAGATCCAACCAGTCGGAAAGACTGATGTTGAGGCTGAAACTCCAATACTTTAGCCACCTGATGCGAAGAGCTGACTCATTTGAAAAGACCCTGATGCTGGGAGGGATTGGGGGCAGGAGGAGAAGGGGATGACAGAGGATGAGATGGTTGGATGGCATCACCAACTCAATGGACATGGGTTTGGGTGGACTCCGGGAGTTGGTGATGGTCAGGGAGGCCTGGCGTGCTGTGGTTCATGGGGCTGCAGAGTCGGACACAACTGAGTGACTGGACTGAACTGAATTGCTTTAGCAACAATGATCTCTTTGGGTGCTTACATTTCAAAGATACAGTAAGATCAATATTTCCGAGAGTCAGAGAAGGGACTGTAGGTTTTATATGAGATAGAACTCAAGGGTATATTTGCCCTTATCAGAAATCTAAGATCATTATTATTACATTTTTCCTTTGTTTAACAGTAGGATAGGATAACTCAACAATTTTGATATATTTTTTTGGTAGTGCAGGCCCAAAATATGGGATGTCTGGACCTGCTGGGGTTGGCTTTACAAAGTAAAGGGCAATAAATCAAACCTTCATGTGCCTTTTCTGGACCTTTGTTAAAGCTATTTCCTGGCTATCAATATTTCTGTAAGTTTTATACCTGCTTGAGTGCCAACTGTAGCTCTTGACAGTCCTCTGATGTTCCCCTCCTAACCTTGTTGGGAAAGTTAAGGAAGTGTTTCGTTTTCTTTCCCACAGTCGCTCAGTCATGTCTGACTCTTTGCAATCCTGTGGACTGTAACCCACGAGGCTCCTCTTGTGTCCATGGGATTTTCCAGGCATAAATACTGGAGTGAGTAGCCATTTCCTTCTCTAGGGGATCTTCCTGACCCAGGGTCCCCCTCATTGGCAGGCAGATTTTTTACCATTGAGCCATCAGGAAAACCCTGTACCTTCTGTATCTATTTCTATCTTTTCTCTCTTTCTTTCCTTTTTTTTTTTTCTCAATTTGATCTTCCCATTGGTGCCTGTAGGACACTTGTTTAAGATGAGAGCTATCTTAAAAGTCCTTTTAGGTGTAAAAGTTCAAGTCTTTAATATATCTATTCCAATTGTGAGTCTGAGCCAGTGAGTCTTTTTCGTGGCTTAAAACCAATATTAGGGCTTACAAGAGCTTAAAACCAATATTAGAGCTTATACTATTAGGACGCAAGAGCTGTCCCTTAAGAAACATAGGCCTCTCAAGATGCAGAGCCACTCCAGAGAAAGCCTAAGAAACAAAGACCTTCCTTGTCTCAGGTGACAAAGAAAGCTCTATGTCCTGCAAAGTGGGACACCTTACATAACTGACCTCCTAACCTATGCTACCAGAAAGGTGATACTGAGAGGAGAATTTTTCCTTCACAAACTAGGCAGCAAAGGTAGAGGCCCTAAAGGCCTCTTATGACCTGAGACACTTCATTAAGACAAACTTCCCTGACAGCCAGCATGGTTGGACAAAGAGAATATTGCCTGTCCCTTCATGTCTTAGGCTGCTAGCTGGCTGGCTGGCTAACTGCTGATGCAAGCCTGACAACCTGCACCCCCTCAACCCCACAAAGGGATTATTCTCACTGGTGACAAAGCCAAGTTCTCAGAAGAGAAAACAAAACAAATGGAGATTCTCATCTTATGGTTTTTCATCCTTATGACAGATGACAAAGGAAAACGTAACTCTTCCTTCGAGGCTAAGAGTCAATAACCATAGGGGCTGATTAACAAAAACAAATTCACAAGAATCACAATTCAAGGTCTGTTTTCACAAATGTTTTTCTTCTGCCACTGTGAATTTGGAAAGGAAGGGAAAAGGAGAAAGTTTTATCCTCCTCTCTTGTCTGTGCACTACAGAGAAAGAGCTAGGAGACTGACATGGTAAGAATCTGTACCTTCTGCTGGTCTGCTGTCTGTTATCCCATATTTCAACTGCAGTCTCCAGGGAGAATGGAGTGTTCTAGCATTTCATGGTCCCATCCTCCTTAGGTTTTTGGCTGGTACTCTGTAACAAAAAGACAGCTTAACAAGAGAAAAGGAAATGAGTATATTAACATGTACATCTCATATATACTTATGAGAAATGAAAGTGATGAGTAACTCAAAGAGGTGTCTAGGACTTGGACTTACAGATCATCTTAACCAAAGAACAATATATTTTTAGGGGAACTACAAGACAGAGGTAAAGAGTACTGGGCTTCCAAGGGCAGCAAATAGTGGTACAATAAATACATCAGAAACTAATGGAAAATAATAGCTAGTCAGTATAGGTTGTTTTCCAGAGTTCTCTAGTCCTTACTTGGGCCTAATATGTGTCTAGGGATGTTGATGATTAATTCTTGCACAAATTTATGTGCTGCTTTCAGGAAAATAGGGGGAGAACAGAGAACTTTTCTTGGATCTTCTTCTTCTGCATTGCCTTCAGCTCAAAATTTTGTCAAAGGGGAAGATTCTTGGGGTGGCATATTCTGTTTTTCTGGTTTTTTTTTGCTGTAAAATTCCCTTGCTTTACAATGACTCTTTATGTTCTAACATGAAAACGTGAAGTAAGGCTTTGTCAGAAAGGAGTTCAGTTCAGTTGCTCAGTCATGTCCGACTCTTTGCGACACCATGAATTGCACTCCAGGGCTCCTTGTCCATCACCAACTCCCAGAGTTCACTCAAACTCATGTCCATTGAGTCAGTGATGCCATCCAACCATCTCATCCTCTGTCGTCCCCTTCTCCTCCTGCCCCCAATCCCTCCCAGCATCAGAGTCTTTTCCAATGAGTCAACTCTTCGCATGAAGTGGCCAAAATACTGGAGTTTCAGCTTTAGCATCATTCCTTCCAAAGAACACCCAGGGCTGATCTCCTTTAGAATGAACTGGTTGGATCTCCTTGCAGTCCAAGGGACTCTCAAGAGTCTTCTCCAACACCACAGTTCAAAAGCATCAATTCTTCAGTGCTCAGCTTTCTTCACAGTCCAACTCTCACATCCATGCATGACCATTGGAAAAACAATAGCCTTGACTAGATGGACCTTTGTTGGCAAAGTAATGTCTCTGCTTTTGAATATACTATCTAGGTTGGTCATAACTTTTCTTCCAAGGAGTAAGCGTCTTTTAATTTCATGGCTGCAATCACCATCTGCAGTGATTTTGGAGCCCAAAAAATAAAGTCTGAAACTGTTTCCACTGTTTCCCCATCTATTCGCCATGAAGTGATGGGACCGGATGCCATGATCTTTGTTTTCTGAATGTTGAACTTTAAGTCAACTTTTTCACTCTCCTCTTTCACTTACATCAAGAGGCTTTTTAGTTCCTCTTCACTTTCTGCCATAAGGGTGGTGTCATCTGCATATCTGAGGTTATTGATATTTCTCCCGGCAATCTTGATTCCAGCTTGTGCTTCTTCCAGCCCAGCATTTCTCATGATGTGCTCTGCATATAAGTTAAATAAGCAGGGTGACAATATACAGCCTTGACGTACTCCTTTTCCTATTTGGAGCCAGTCTGTTGTTCCATGTCCAGTTCTAACTGTTGCTTCCTGACCTGCATTCAGGTTTCTCAAGAGGCAGGTTAGGTGGTCTGTTATTCCCATCTCTTGAAGAATTCTCCACAGTTTGTTGTGATCCACACAGTCAAAGGCTTTGGCGTTTTTCTGGAACTCTCTTGCTTTTTTGATGATCCATCGGATGTTGGCAATTTGATCTCTGGTTCCTCTGCCTTTTCTAAAACCAGCTTGAACATCTGGAAGTTCACAGTTCATGGAGTTAGGAATGTTATTTGCACGAGGCTTACTTCTAATAGCAAAACATTGATTTATAAATTAAGAATTTACAAGCGTAACCAAGAAGTTAGCAATGGAATTTGGCTGAACAACATAGTGTTGTACTATATACCTATCTGAACAACAGGCAGTGTTCTTTTGTGGAAAGTGTATATAAAATAATCTTAAAGGAAAAAGACGAAGGCAACATACAGAAGGCACATAAAGCAACTTAATGAAAAAAGTTTAATGAAAGATTGGAACTCATTTTCAGTTGAGTCAAATGTTCATCCAGGTTTTTTTAATACTTGCTCAAATTCATAATAAAATAGGAAAAAGTTCCACTTTTGGCAATAGTGCTAATCCCAATTAGTCCTGAGCAATGTCTTAAAGTAATGTCATTTCACTATTTTATTGAAGATTAATTCTTAGGATGTCAGAATGTCCCTCTTCAAACATAAGAAAGAGAATTTTAAAGTTAGTGAACCAATAAACATTTCCTGTTTTCCGCATGTCTCAGAGGGTGGAGCTCCCAAACCAGTCGCATAAGAAGGAAGTGAAAAGATGTTAAAAAGCAGGGCCAGCTCCCCTGGTCAGCCTGGAGGTCTGGCTTCTCAGTCAACATGAAGGCTCTCCTTATTCTGGGGCTTCTCCTCCTTTCGGTCGCTGTCCAAGGCAAGGTCTTTGAGAGATGTGAGCTTGCCAGAACTCTGAAAAGATTTGGAATGGATGGCTTTAGGGGAATCAGCCTGGCAAACTGTAAGTTAACTCTTTTTCATCCTTTCAAATAGTTAGCCAGGTGTAGAACAGATACTAATAGAGGATGAGCAAAACGAAAGGGTCTTTCAGTGAATGTTTTTTTCTTTCTTGGAGGGTTTATACACTTCAGTTCAGTTCAGTTCAGTCGCTCAGTCGTGTCCCACTCTGCGACCTCATGAACCACAGCACGCCAGGCCTCCCTGTCCATCACCAACTTCCGGAGTCCACCCAAACCTATGTCCACTGAGTTGGTGATGCCATCCAAGCATCTCATCCTCTGTCTTCCCCTTCTCCTCCTGCCCTCAATCTTTCCCAGCATCAGGGTCTTTTCCAGTGAGTCAACTCGTCGCATCAGGTGGCCAAAATATTGGAGTTTCAGCTTCAGCATCAGTCCTTCCAATGAACACCCAGGACTGATCTCCTTTAGGATGGACTGGTTGGATCTCCTTGCACTCCAAGGGACTCTCAAGAGTCTTCTCCAACACCACAGTTCAAAAGCTTATACACTTACAATGGTTAAAAGTATCAACTTGTTCTTTTAGAATCAGGTATACCAGGTGAAGGAATGAGGCATGGTGGGTCAAATTCTACATCATTCTAAGCATGCAAGGTTCCCATGTACTCCTCTAGTGCTACTAAGTTTGACAGCTGGCACACGTAGACTGACTATAAGATACATTTTAGCACCTGGAACATGTCTGTCAAGCCCTTGTTGTTTGACTCTAGCCATTTCTAATTTGGATCTTGGGTTCTGAATAAGGCAGTATTTTTCTCATTTTTAATCCCCCTAACGTGATGTTACACTTTTAACATCAAGGTTTTTTAAAAATTCCATTGAACTCTTAAAACAGGGACAGCAGAACTATTTCCCCTCAATCAATATCTATATAAGGATCCCTGAAATGCAGCATGAAATGACATTTTATTATTCTGACTCTAGTTCATTAATTATTTTTCATTTTCTTCCACAGAATTTAAGATGTGCCGTAAGGAAAATTTCCTTTGTATTTTAGTCCATATTTGTCAATGTCATCACTGTAGTTTTCGTACTGAATTCAGACATTTCTCCTCCATAAATATTTTTGAATGAGTTAGCCAATTGCTAGATGGATGGATGGATGACCCAGCCTTTCCTATTCTATGATTCTTGCCTGCATTATAATTTGATACCCAAATTCACCTTCGGTATCATAAATTTTCTTTCTCCCAGAAAATCCTTATTTTTTTCTGATAAAAAGCATTTTTCCATTAGCATATGCATCTGCTGCTAATGACCAAATCCACTCAACAACTCTGTTGATTTTTCTGTTCTAGGCTTAATCCTACCTGGGTGTTAGTAGTAAGGAAAGTGTAATAGCAATGGAAGATATTTTAAAAAATATGTTATCTTTTTCATTTATATTACCAAATCATTTGCTAATAAAAGAATTCTCTGAAGGGACCTTTAACACCAAAGTGTTAAAACACTTTACAAGTAAAATGCATCTTTATACTTGTAAAGTAAGTCATTAGTAAAATAGAACTAGTTAAGTAGAACTGATTATGCTATGAACTGTAAGTCACATGATTCACTCTTTATTACTCAAAATATGTTTTTTTCAGGGATGTGTTTGGCCAGATGGGAAAGCAGTTATAACACACAAGCTACAAACTACAATAGTGGAGACAGAAGCACTGATTATGGGATATTTCAAATCAATAGCCACTGGTGGTGTAATGATGGCAAAACCCCAGGAGCAGTTAATGCCTGTCACATACCCTGCAGCGGTAAGACAAGATAATGTGGAGTGATGGCACAGGACTCACCTGGTTATACCTATTGAGTTATCCAAAAAGCTCGTTCAGGTTTTTCCATAAACATCTTATGGGAAAATTGGAACAATCCTATAGGTCAAGATTCAGTAGAAATAAAAAAATCTTGAAGGGTTCATCAGGGACCTATAAAAACTCCATTTTAATATCTAGAAACTCTATTCTCCTCCTCCTAATTTCTTAAGTTTCTAATCATAAAGGTTTGTTGTTTGCCCACATACAGGAGTTTCTGGAATGACCTGTCACTTTATCATAACTGGACATATTGATACTTTGTAAAACAATGCCATTCCTCCTACTTTCCTTGTTTGGGGAGGATTAGCGATAATTTTGTTGGGTGGTCTTTTTTTAAAAATCTACCCTGCTTTATTGGAAAACAAAAGAATTACTAGTTAATCAAAGTGGAGGAATATGCCTGGTATTTTTAAAAAATTGTTTTTACTTTTTACTATAAAATATTTTAAATATATGGACAATTAGAAACATTACTATAATAAACATCACTATGCTCATCACGTACTTTTAACAGTTGTTAACATTTTGGCATATTTACTTATGTGTATATATATATGTATTTATATGTATATAAACTTCTTTTTATATATTTATATGTATATAAACTTCTTTTTGCTGAGTGATTTTAAGGTGAATTAGAAACATTATGACATTTCATTTATAAATTCTTTAGAACGAATCTCCAAAAACACAGCTCCTATATAAAAATTGTCATTCTAACAAGTTAATTTCTAAATTTGCTTAATTGAGGTGAAACAAGTATTCTATTGATTTCCTTTTAAAATAGAGAAAGCATGTGGAATCTTTAAAAAAATTTTTTTTAAATTAATTTATTTTTTATTGAAGGATAATTGCTTTACAGAATTTTGTTCTTTTCTGTCAAACCTCAGTGTGAATCAGCCATTGGTACACATATATCCCCTACATTTTTTTTGAACCTCCCAAAACATGTAGAATCTTTAGTGCCTGAAATATTGGAGAAATATAGCAGAATTGATACTGCTAAATTTTTAAATATTACAAATCCTAATAGTGAAGATGAGTCTAAGAATATACTTTTGTATCCAGTTAATTTATTTAAAAAAATTTGTATTATGGAATAACCTGTTGTCATTGAATAAAACTTCTTACTACCCAGACATGTATGACCATTGGGAAATTTTGGTATCCACATGTTCTTTTGGAATACACAACAATCCCGGACATGAATGTAAAGCTATATTATACACATTTGTACCCACATAACAAAAGTGAAATTGTACTATATATTCACTGCTTTACAATTTTGTCTTTATTGCACAAAATTATTTTTGTCAACAAATACCAATCCTTATTGTTTTTTAAAAATGAATAGATTTTCACAATATAAATACTCTATAATGTATCAACCTAACTCTTACTGTTAAACATTTAGGCTAGTTCCATTTATGCCCTTTATTAATTGCTATGAAACAGTTTGTATACATGTCTTTCAGTACATCTCTTATTATTTCTTTAGAATCAATTTCCAGTGTTGAATTGCTGAGCAAAAACCTGCTAGACCAGTTTCTGCTTGTTTGTCTTTTTTTTTTTTTTCAATAGTTCCTAGTAAAAAGAAAGCCTTCTATCATGCTAATTAATAATTCCAGAGCTTCCAATGACTTTGGTAAATGAGAAACAGATGCCAAATGGGATGGAATGAAGAGTTTCCCCCAACATCAACAGATAAACAGACCCTTAGAAATTATTTTAGTTGTTCTTTCCTCAGCCTAACAGAATAAAGCTGACTGAGCCTAAACTTAACATTTCTATGAATGTTATTTTCACTTCTCACCACCTCTTTTTTCAGCTTTGCTGCAAGATGACATCACTCAAGCTGTAGCATGTGCAAAGAGGGTTGTCAGTGATCCACAAGGCATTAGAGCATGGTATGTGTTTTTTTTTTCCCCTTTCAGTTTATTGAGATGTAATTGACATAAAGCACTATATAAGTTCAAGGTGTATAGCATAATGATTTGACTTACATCAGGAAACAGTATCACAATAAATTTAGTGAACATCCATTATCTCACATGGATACAAAATTAAAGAAATAAAAAAATTTTTGTGTGTGGTGAAAATTCTTAGGATTTACTCTCTTTTTAACACTTTTCATATATAAAATATAGCAGTGTTAATTATATTTATCATGCTTTATATTTGTTTTTGCTCTTTAGTCACTAAGTCCTGTCTGACTTTTGTGATCAATAAACTGTTACCTGCCAGGTTCCTCTGTCCATGGGATTATTCCAGGCAAGAATACTGAGGCAGGTTGCCCTTCCCTCCTCCAGGAGATCTTCCTAACCCAGGGACTGAATTTGTATCTCCTGCATTGCAGGCAAATTCTTTACTGCTGAGCCACCAGTATTTATTTATCTTATAACTGGAAGTTTGTAGTACCTTTGACTGCCTTCATCCAATTCCCCTTCCCTCACTCTACCTAACCACAAATTTGACCTCTTTTTCTATGACTTTATGGCTTTGTTTGTTTGTATTTGAAATATAATGGATGTACAACACTATGTTAGTTCCCATTACAGAGTGTGGTATGTGTTAAGTATTAAAGGAGAGAGCTGTTTTATCCTATTGTTATGAAAGAGGTGAGAGAATATTTCCAAAGATCAAAGTATGGTACTGAGAACTGAAAATTGCAGCTTTGGATTCATGCTAAATGGTGTATAACATAGAAACAATCTACTTTAACTGATTCAAAATCTTATTCTTTTACTTCTCAATTTATTTTTGGGAATTTCTAGAGGTTTTAAGATTCTCCACCTTATACTAATTCCTTGTCATATCTTGACATTATTTTTGTAATTAAATAAATATGGAATGCACTTTGCATTTGTGCTGTGAACTACACAGGACTCAACATTTGTACTCAGATGTTCTGTGCCCCAGCGAAGGTTTGGGGGAGATGTGAAGTCCTTGGTATACATATCTCCAGTTAATAAATAGCAATACTTGGATCTGTCTGTAGCTTTTATTTCATGTATTGATAAACTATGTTGTTTTCCCAAAGGACTTGAAATATATGTAATACAGTGAAGCTATGTTTCAACCTTATTACCATTTGTTTCATCTTTCTCTACAGGGTGGCATGGAGAAGTCATTGTCAAAACCAAGATCTCACCAGTTACATTCAGGGTTGTGGAGTGTAATGCTGGAGTTTTTACTTCAACCCATTTTGTCTCTTTTTCATATTAAGGAAGTAATAGTTGAGGGAAAGGTCATACTTTCAAACAAATAATGTTTTTTTACAGAAGAAGGATCATGTGGTCTTTCTTTTAAGATACTTAATGTTTACTTCATGTATTTATTATTTGATATTAGGCCCACAGTGTATTTCAGTTTAATAGACCTAATGCTGGTGAATATTTGTCTAAAATCTTAATTATCAAATATATATCCAGAGCATTCAGTTCTTAAAGAAATAGCACAGACTTAATCTTGAATCATACAAGTACTCCCCAATATTCAACAAAAATATAGCAAAATAATATCTTTAAGCAAACTGATCTTAGGCAAGATCCCACCTGTGTAGTAGGCATGTAACACCATCATCTGTTCAGTCATCTCCAAAAACAGTAAAAGATAATCACTCTTTGTTGGGCAATATAAAATGTTAAATGGAGCAGAATGCCAAATGACTAAAAATGAAGAAAGCCTGATTTAAGAATTTTGTTTTCATAAAGTGTGACCTTTGTTTTAAATGTTGTCTTAAAAATGTTGCATTTACACAGCTTTAAAAATAAGCTCAGAATTTATGTCAATCACTTTTAGCCCTTTTAAAGAACTCAATTGTGCATCTTGCTGTCATGAAGGATATAAAGATGGATTAGATGAGCTGTTGTTTTTTCTTAATGTTATAAGCTTAGTTTCATGCATTATGACAAATTCAGAGGTAGAAGAGTTTGTAAGTATTGAAATCATTGCTAGTTAATCACAGGTGTGAAATCATGAATGCTATAAAAAGTACATTTTCAGTAAAAGCTTTGCAATTTATACTTCGTCTTTCTTTGTTAAGTCATTTAGTGTCTCTGAAAAAATACATACATATATATTTGAGAAAAAGATTACCTGACACTTAGTATTTCCTACATCCTCACCTGTACCAAAACAGCTAGATTTTTTTCTGTGTGTATATTCTCTTTAATCATAGAATGCACATTCACATTAAGTAACATTTTTTCCTCAATGGATTTAATCATAAAGAGATAGGGTATATATCATCTTAAAAAGAAAGTTCTTACAAAAGCCAAAAATAGCTAAATATTGCTGAAGAAAAATACATAAGCATGCTGACAGATCTCTATTTTAAAATTTTTTTAGCGGTGCTATTAGGTTTGTGGGATCTTAGTTCCCTGACCAGGGATTGAACCTGCATCCTCCACAGCAAAAGCGTGGAGCCCTAACCACCGGACCTCCAGGGAATTTCCCTCACACTAAATTCATAAACACAAATCTCAAATGGGACCTCTAATCAGCCTGGTCATCTTAGTCACTTCTCTGAAATCCTGTGTTGGTGTCCCAGTTCCTCAAAATGACTGTCAGTATTTACTTCTCTCATTTCAAAGTCCTGGCGCACACGCCAACCACTGGCCTTCCATACTCTGCTCATGGTAGACGACCCATGAGTTGCTTCTGTTCAGTCAGTGTAATGTGAGCGACTTCACTTCACTTTACCGCAACTATCTTCCTGGTGGCTCAAGAACCCTGAAGCTTCTCCTCAGCAACTGTGGTGGTGGTGGTGGTTTAGTCGCTGAATCGTGTCCGACTCTTGCGACCCCATGGACTGTAGCCTGCCAGGCTCCTCTATCTATGGGATTCTCCAGGCAAGTATACTGGAGTGGGTAGCCATTTCCTTCTCCAGGGGATCTTCCCAACCCAGGAGTCGAACCCAGGTCTTCTGCACTGCAGGCAGATTCTTCACTGACTGAGCTATAAGGGAAGCCCACAACAGCTGTACCATTTTATATTTCCATGAGCCATGCATGAAAATTTCTAGACGTTTTGATTAAACTTGTTATTTTCTCTTTTTCTTATAATAGCCATCTTGTTGGGTTTATAGTATGACATTCTGAACTATGATTTTATTGATTTATTTTTTCCTTGAGTTCTGTTTTTGCCTCTTGTAGTTTGACACTGTTGTTAGGCACATAAACATTAAGAATTGTTATGTCTTCTTGGAGAATTGACCCCTTTCTCATTAATGAATGTACTTCTCAGTAATGAATGTACTTCTCAGTAATGAATGTACTTCTTTATCAACTATGATTATTTTTATGTCATAAAATGGGCTTTCATGTCTAAAAATATGGAATGCTTCACAAATTTGTGTGTCATCCTTGTGCAGGGACCATGCTCATCTTATCTGTATCATTCTAATTTTTGTATATTTGCTGCCAAAGCAAGCACCAGCTGTGATTTTTAAAGCAACTCATCTTTAGCCAGTCTTTCTAAACCATTTAACAAAATTTTCTTTGTGTTTGCACTCATGTTTTGTTGGTTTACATAATATTAAGCTATGAAATCACAGGAAAAAGTACTATTGATACAGTTTAGGAACACATGCACTGGGTCTCATGGAAAGTAATTAGTAATAAAAGTTCCTGGACATGAATGTGTGAGTAAGTCAGTTTTATAGACAAACTGTATAGCTAGGTTATGTGTTGTTGTTGTTGTTCAGTGGCTCAGTTGTGTCTGACTCTTTGCAACTCCCTTGAATGGCAGGTTATGTGGAGGGTATTTTAATCAGTTCTTATCATTGGATATTCAGGTTATTTCACTACATTTTTGATTTGTATAAAGGATACTATAATGAATCTCTTTATAAGTAAATTTAAATGCATTTTCCAAAAAGCAGTTTCTTGTGGTGCTTGATTTAATAAGTATGAGCAATTGAATTTTTGTTTGTTTGTTTTTTGTTTTTTTTCTTAATTTTATTTTTTGTGGAGGTTTTCTGCTTGTTTATCTGAACAATTGAATTTTTGACACATGAAGTTACTCTCTAACCTTCACCACAGCTGTATGTGAAAATGCATATTTCTTCACATCTTTTTCAGTAATAGGTTCTTTAAAATATACTGATTTTTAGTGGTGAATATTGGTATCTTTTAAAATATTTTGTGATTTTTTTTATGTTAACTTAGCTTTAAACTCGAACATTAAAAAATATTGTATTAAAAAAATTTTTAAATGTTAGCGTGCTGTCATCTAGTGACAACTTTATGTAAGAAATAAAAGAGTAAGTCATAATTTAGTAATTTCATCTTGTAATTGAGGAAACAATTAAGTGCATGCATTCAGACCCCAAGTAATATAACCAATTAAGGGCAAACTCAAGAGCTGACAAATCCAAGCCAGGCTCTCATCCAAGATCTGAAAGATTCTTTTCTTTACCATTGTCCCTGTTAAGTCACAGCAGTATAGTCAAACCAAAAGATCAGATGATGATGAGAATATGCTCTGATTATTTTGATGAAAACTTTAATAAAACCTTTCTATCTTTATGTTGAAAATCTTTCTAAATTTGCTTACTGCACATAAAAACAGAAGGGAAGGAATTTTGCAGCAACATATTTTCTATTTATATACAGATTAATTAGGGAATATATTTTATATCTCTTTGAAGAGTATCAGTTCAGTTCTGTTCAGTCGCTCAGTCATGTCCGACTCTTTGCGACCCCATGAATCGCAGCACGCCAGGCCTCCCTGTCCATCACCAACTCCCGAAGTTCACTCAGATTCATGTCCATCGAGTCAGTAATGCCATTCAGCCATCTCATCTTCTGTCATCCCCTTCTCCTCCTGCCCTCAATGCCTCCCAGGATCAAAGTCTTTTCCAGTGAGTGAACTCTTCACATGAGGTGGCCAAAGTACTGGAGTTTCAGCTTTAGCATCATTCCTTCCAAAGAAATCCCAGGGCAGATCTTCAGAATGGACTGGTTGGATCTCCTTGCAGTCCAAGGGACTCTCAAGAGTCTTCTCCAACACCACAGTTCAAAAGCATCAATTATTCGGTTCTCAGCCTTCTTCACAGTCAAACTCTCATATCTATACATGACCACAGGAAAAACCATAGCCTTGGCTAGATGGACCTTTGTTGGCAAAGTAATGTCTCTGCTTTTGAATATGCTATCTAGGTTGGTCATAACTTTTCTTCCAAGGAGTAAGCATCTTTTAATTTTATGGCTGCAGTCACCATCTGCAGTGATTTTGGAGCCCAAAAAATAAAGTCTGACACTGTTTCCACTGTTTCCCCATCTATTTGCCATGAAGTGATGGGACCGGATGCCATGATCTTCGTTTTCTGAATGTTGAGCTTTAAGCCAACTTTTTCACTCTCCTTTTTCACTTTCATCAAGAGATTTTTTATTTCCTCTTCACTTTCTGCCATAAGGGTGGTGTCATCTGCATATCTGAGGTTATTGATATTTCTCCTGGCAATCTTGATTCCAGCTTGTGTTTCTTCCAGTCCAGCGTTTCTCATGATGTACTCTGCATAGAAGTTAAATAAGCAGGGTGACAATAGACAGCCTTGACGTACTCCTTTTTCTATTTGGAGCCAGTCTGTTGTTCCATGTCCAGTTCTAACTGTTTCTTCCTGACCTGCATACAGATTTCTCAAGAGGCAGATCAGGTGGTCTGGTATTCCCATCTCTTGAAGAATTTTCCACAGTTTGTTGTGATCCACACAGTCAAAGGCTTTGGCATAGTCAATAAAGCAGAAATAGATGTTTTTCTAGAACTCTCTTGCTTTTTCCATGATCCAGTGGATGTTAGCAATTTGATCTCTGGTTCCTCTGCCTTTTCTAAAACCAGCTTGAACATCTGCAAGTTCACGGTTCATGTAATATCATTATGAATAGAATTCTCAGGGTAGGTGTAAGATTGTAGGCTTAATTTTACTTAGCTATGTGATATCAGTTTTGTTTTTAACCCTAGGAAGAAAACAAAATGCCCCTTTCTGAATGTCACATATAGCATGGAATACTATACATTGCATTCAGAAAGGGGATATAAAGTAAGTAAAACTCTTTCTGCCCTTTGAGAGTCAGAAAATAAGATAATACATACCCAACGAATACTCAAAATGACTGCAACGTGCAAAATTCCATGAGCACACAAAGAAAGAAAACCATGTGTTGTCTTGGAAGAAAGCAGTTGAAAGGACAAGTGCATACTGGCCACTTTCCCATGTGGTATTTTTAATGTAAGCATCAAATCAATTCCATTGGTGTTCCTCATTTTACAGATGAGGAAAGAAATTTAGGAAGATTCAGTAGCAAAGCAGTAATCCACTTAGGATCAGAAGAGCCGATCTAGAGCATGTGACAGTGGGACTTAGCGGCCATTACTTACAGAAGATGGGGGACGACGTGAAGACTACAGATAAAGTATCAGAATCAACATCAGTACAGAAACCAGATGTAAAGTAGCTAGTATTAAATCTAATGAAACATGTGCAAGCCCTTTTGGAGAAAGTTTTAAAACTTTAACGGAAGGCACTAATATAGACCCAATGTCAACAGACATATCAAGTTCGTGAACAGGAAAGTTTAATGTAGTAAGTATGACAATTCCCTCCAAAGTGACTTAGCATTAATGCAAAGCTTATTAAAATTCCAAGAGGTTTTTCACATCTTACTGGATATGACAATCTAATTCTAAACTTTATGTGGAATTAAAAGCAAATGATAACCAAGAAAGAGACAAGGGAAGAGTTGCTCCATCACATATGAATACCTATAATAAGTACTGCAGATTTTCTACAGGAATAAATAAATAGGCCGTGGAACAATATAGAGGTATCAGAAGCCATATGTATATGAAAAGTAGAGTTTAGGCTAAGATGGAAATTGCTATGAATTATACAGGAATAGAAAAATGAGATCTTAACCTAATACTACATGTGAATATTAATTCTAAGTAGATTAAATGTGGACTTAATGGGAGAGGCAAGGCTAGACTATTAAGAAGAAAACACAGAAAAATAATTTTATGAGAATAAAATTATTATTTATTTTATAAAAATTAATTCTCTTTTAGAGAAAGATTTCTTAAGATGCAAGTACAAATCATAAAGGAAAATACTGAAAAATGTGAATAAATTAAACTAAGAACTTCTGTTAAAAGACACCACAAAGACAGAGAAAAGGCAAGCCCCAAAGTGGGGAAAGATACTTGAAACATAAAACTGACAAAGGATTAATATCAAGAATATATAATAAGCTACAGATTTATAAGAGAACAGAAATTCAATAGAAAAATGGGCAACAGAAGCAAGTTACAGAAGAATTCACACAGTATTATTTTATTCATCTGAAGTTCCAAAACAGGTAAAATTTTGAGTGTGTATTAGAGATTCCTATGTAAGAAAAATCGGAGAAGGCAATGGGACCCCACTCCAGGACTCTTGCCTGGAAAATCCCATGGGTAGAGGAGCCTGGTGGGCTGCTGTCCAGGGGTCGTGAAGAGTTGGACGCGACTGAGCGACTTCCCTTTCACTTTTCACTTTCACGATTGGAGAAGGAAATGGCAACCCACTCCAGTGTTCTTGCCTGGAGAATCCCAGGGACGGGGGAGGCTGGTGGGCTGCCATCTATGGGGTTGCACAGAGTTGGACACGACTGATGCGACTCAGCAGCAGCAGCAGCAGCAGCATGTAAGGAAAACAGTAGAAAAGATCAAAGAAATCATGAACAGCACTTAGCATAGTAGTTCTGGAGGCAGGGAGGCAGTGGAATGCAATGAAGGGAGAATGCCACAGGAGGCTCCTAAGGTGGCATATCGTATTTGTTAATAGGAATGGTTTGAACTGTTAATGTACATTTTAGGTATATTTAATACACATTAAAATTTGGTAGATATAGCCTATTGTTACATAAGTCCAGCTGAATTCTAGATCAAGCTACCATCATAACTTGATAATGCTTCTAACAAATGTTTAAGCTGCTTAAGGTATATCTTCAAAAACATTACAAGTGCTACTTTGAAACAATTGATTTCATATTTAGATCTGAAGATTCGTTTGAGTATGAGTTAACTTGAAGGGGGAGATAGTCCATTGAGGCTGTGGCGGTAAGAGATAGATAATGTTATAACCAGTCTCCTGGTCTATCAGATTGTCAACAAGAAGGAAAGAAGCATGTGTAGCTTGGAAAAGCATATTTTAAAACTACTATTGCTTTGATGTGTTTTATTTCAAACTTTCAAATAACATGAATGTAAAACATAAGGTTTATATATATCAGAAGTGAGCTTATGACACTACTTTCTCTCAGAACAGCCTTAAAATACAGTGTGGCTTAAAGGAAGATGACTGCCTGGTCAGCAGTGTCCCAGGGCAATGGAGTGGGTGTTGGGAGAAGTGCAGTTACCAACAATGGTCAGTACCAAGATAAGCATTCTGAAATTTGAGTTACATGTGAGGCTACACAAAAGTACATTCTGTGTATTCGTTTTCTTAGATGGGATGCAGTGGGCGATACAATCAGTGTATATGGATGTAGACAGAATAGTCACCCTCCCTCACCGAGCAGACCATTCTGGAGTTTTCTGCCTCTAGAGCCATTCTGGGTGAGGTTTTGCACTTAGTAATATACCTGTGCCAAGCCATTTCTATCTTCTTTATGTGATGTGGTACATCCTTTTTTTCAAAAACTGTCATGAAAAACAGCTATTCATGCTAACGGATTCCAGATTTTGGAATGATGACCTCAGTTGGAATCTGCTTCTTGAAGAAATTAGCTAAGATGGAGATGACCAGAACAAGACTTCTTGGGAGAGAATGGGGCCCTAGCATGTTGGAAGCACCTACCACTAGGTGGGCAGGCCAAGATGGGGGTTCAGTTCAGTTCAGTCACTCAGTCGTGTCCCACTCTTTGCGACCCCATGAATCACAGCACGCCAGGCCTCCCTGTCCATCACCAACTCCCGGAGTTCACTCTGATTCACGTTCATTGAGTCAATGATGCCATCCAGCCATCTCATCCTCTGTCGTCCCCTTTTCCTCCTGCCCCCAATCCCTCCCAGCATCAGAGTGTTTTCCAATGAGTCAGTTCTTCGCATGAAGTGGCCAAAGTACTGAAGTTTCAGCTTTAGCATCATTCCTTCCAAAGAACACCCAGGGCTGATCTCCTTCAGAATGGACTGGTTGGATCTCCTTGCAGCCCAAGGGACTCTCAAGAGTCTTCTCCAACACCACAGTTCAAAAGCATCACTTCTTCAGTGCTCAGCTTTCTTCACAGTCCAACTCTCACATCCATACATGACCACAGGAAAAACCATAGCCTTGACTAGATGGACCTTAGTCGGCAAAGTAATGTCGCTGCTTTTGAATATACTATCTAGGTTGGTCATAACTTTTCTTCCAAGGAGTAAGCGTCTTTTAATTTCATGGCTGCAGTCACCATCTGCAGTGATTTTGGAGCCCAAAAAATAAAGTCTGGCTCTGTTTCCACTGTTTCCCCATCTATTTCCCATGAAGTCATGGGACCGGATGCCATGGTCTTCGTTTTCTGAATGTTGAGCTTTAAGCCAACCTTTTCACTTTCCTCTTTCACTTTCATCAAGAGGCTTTTTAGTTCCTCTTCACTTTCTGCCATAAGGGTGGTGTCATCTGCATGTCTGAGGTTATTGATATTTCTCCTGGCAATCTTGATTCCAGCTTGTGTTTCTTCCAGTCCAGCGTTTCTAATGATGTACTCTGCATAGAAGTTAAATAAGCAGGGTGACAATAGACAGCCTTGATGTACTCCTTTTCCTATTTGGAGCCAGTCTGTTGTTCCATGTCCAGTTCTAACTGTTTCTTCCTGACCTGTACAGATTTCTCAAGAGGCAGGTCAGGTGGTCTGGTATTCCCATCTCTTGAAGAATTTTCCACAGTTTGTTGTGATCCACACGGTCAAAGGCTTTGGCATAGTCAATAAAACAGAAATAGATGTTTTTCTGGAACTGTCTTGCTTTTTCAATGATCCGGCAGATGTTGGTAACTTGATCTCTGGTTCCTCTGCCTTTTCTAAAACCAGCTTGAACATCAGGGAGTTCACAGTTCATGTATTGCTGAAGCCTGGCTTGGAGAATTTTGAGCATTTCTTTACTAGGGTGTGAGATGAGTGCAATTGTGCGGTAGTTTGAGCATTCTTTTGCATTGCCTTGAAGCAGCAAAAGATAGTAGAATGAGGGAAGAGGAGAATGGTTGGAAATGGATTTTGGGAGGTATTTGAATTGGTAGGGCTCTATAGGGAATGGTAAAGATTTTAGCTTTTACTCATGCTGTTCCAGGAAATGTGGAAGGGTATGAATAGAGGAGGGACAAAATCCCCCTTTTATCACTGGTTGCTATCTGAAGAAGAAGCTGTTAGGGAGCAGGTGTGGGAGCAGGCAGAACAATTGGAATGATTTTGCATCATTAGTGTAGGTTAGAAATTAAAGTGGTTTGATTGAGGTAATAGCAGTGATAAAGCAATTAGACTGAATATATTTTAAGGATAAAGTCGACTTCATTTGTTGATGGGCAAAAAGTGAATGTGAGAGAAATCAAGAATATCTCTATAGTAAAAAAAAAATGGAGTCATATTCTACTGAGATAAAGACTGGAGGGTGGGGTGGGAACGTTTTTTTCATGAGAGAAGGAATAAAAAGTTTTGTGCTGGGCATGTTGAGTTTGAGAAAATGATTAGACTACCAAGTGGACATAGCAAGTACTCATTTGTGCATATCTGGAATTCATGACAATTTTATGGCTAGAGATACAATTGTGTGTGGTATCAGTGTCTAAATAGTATTTAAAGCAGTGGGATTGGGTGAGATCACCAGGAGAAAGATGGATTATGAAAAAAAGAACAGCAGCCTGAACCACAGGGGACTCCTATGCCTAGAAATAGGTGAAATAGAATCATGCAACCAAAAAGACAGAGATAGCAACTTGTGAGTTAAGAGAACCAAAGAAGAAAGGAGGAGAGAAGGAAGAGAAGGATGAGGGTGAAACCAGGAGGACAAAGAGGGAGTGAGGGATAAAGAGGAAGGAAAGTAGAGGAAGCAAGAAGGGAGAGGGAAAGGAAAGTTGGGTGTCTCAGAAACCAAGTTTCACAAACTAGGGAGTGAAGTGTGTCACATGCTACTGAGGATTTTGATAAAATGAAGACTGAATTGACCTTTTGGTCTGACATCTTTAATTCACTGGTGACTTTGAGTGGAATGATTTTAATGGAATGTTGAGGATAAACTGATGACTGGAGTGAATTCAGGAGGAAATGGTTGGAGAGAAAGTTCTTAAAAGAGTAGTGTTGTAAAAAGCAAAGAAATGGGAAGTAACTAGAAGGGCATGTTATTATTCAGTGGATGTTGGGAGTCTTACACAAATTTACTGTCATGTTGTATTCAGGAATGGCCAAGCCACATTTAAAAGGTCATCATTCACATGTTACCTTGTATATAATTGAAGCCTCCACAGGAGCCCAGAGTTTTACAAGATATCCACCTCCCAGTGAGCTACTACTGGTCAGGGAGTAGTGAGGGTATATAAAGTCTTCCAATAATGACCTCATCAAGACTCCATAGACGTAACAATGGAGCCTCCATTTGTTCTCACATAGTAAGCCTGTGTCCTCTTAGGGGACTTGAAGGGCATAATGAACTTTTACTAGAATTTTGTGTCTATCTACTTAAGAAGAGCTTATGTTTCTAACAGTGCAAGCACTTGGCAGGGACACAAACTCTCACAATAACTCTGGTCTTACATATTACAGTCATACTTACACTATGGAGAAGTTGATTTGCCTCCATTTTCTTGGGTGGAGAAGATCCCTTGGAAAAGGAAATGGCAACCCACTCCATTTTTCTTGCCTGAAAAATCCCAAGGACAGAGGAGCCTGGTGGGCTACAGGCCATGGGGTTGCAGAGTCAGACACAACTGAGTGACTGAGCATGCACACAGATATACTCCTTATATATAATTATTTATTCAGGATAATTTGTGAGTTAGCATATGGAATTAGAATCTAGTTCTTTTTGGGAAATCATGTAGGTAGTTCTAATGATAGAATTTCTTTGTAGAAGTGGAGAATTATACTGGGCAATGAACTTGATAACTGAAAGAACCAAAGTGCCTTCTATCTTCTGTTTAGAACCAGCAAATAGATGGGGAAACAATGGAAACAGTGAGAGATTTGTTGTTTTTTTTGGGTTCCAAAGTCACTGCAGATGGTTACTGCAACCATGAAATTAAAAAATGCTTGCTCCTTGGAAGAAAAGCTATGACCAACCTAGATAGCATGTTATAAAGCAGAGACATTACTTTGCCGACAAAGGTCCATCTAGTCAAAGCTACTAGGCTTTTCCAGTGGTCATGTATCAGTGTGAGAGTTGAACTATAAAGAAAGCTGGGTGCAGAAGAATTGATGCTTTTGAACTGTGGTGTTGGACAAGACTCTTGAGAGTCCCTTGGACTGCAAGAAGATTCAACCAGTCCATCCTAAAGTAAATCAGTCCTGAATATTCATTGGAAGGACTGATGCTGAAGCTGAAACTCCAATACTTTGGCCACCTGATGTGAAGAACTGATTCCTTGGAAAAGACCCTGATGCTGGGAAAGATTGAAGGCAGAAGGAGAAGGGGATGACAGAGGATGAGATGGTTGGATGGATGGCATCACCAACATGATGGACATGAGTTGCTGAGTAGGCTCCTGGGTTGGTGATGGACAGGGAGGCCTGGCAGGCTACAGCCCATGGGATTGCAAAGAGTCGGACACGGCTGAGTGACTGAACTGAACTGAAAGGAACAAGGAGACAGGGGAGACACATTCTGTATTTGTTTCCCAGCACTGCTGTAACAGTGCACCACAAAAACAACAATGGAATATTACTGTCTTAAAAAGAAGGAAATGCTGTCATGGTGTAACATGAATGAACCTTGAGGATGTTACTCTGTGTTAAATAAACCAGTCACAAAAGGAAAAGTACTGTATTACTCCACGTTCATGAAACATCTAGTTTAGTCCCCAGTGAAACTTATGATTCCAAATTTCCCATAAAAATAATGGAAA
Organism: Capra hircus; assembly: GCF_001704415.2. Lineage (NCBI taxonomy): Eukaryota > Metazoa > Chordata > Mammalia > Artiodactyla > Bovidae > Capra > Capra hircus. The sequence continues at coordinate 43,885,137 of NC_030812.1, read as the reverse complement.
CAGAAAGTCATTTCTATTGGTTGCCAGGAGCTTGCAGGAAAGGGAAATAGAAAGTTGTTTCTGGGTGGATATGAAGTTCACTTTTTTATGAAAAGTTCTAGAGACCTATGGCACAACAATGAATGCTGTGGATACAGTTAGTTGCAAAAAAAAAAAAAAAAAGTGATAATAAAGGATTTTACTAGTTCCTGAGGGAGAGAAAGCATGACCCGCTCATCCAGCTCCTGCCCTGAGCTCTCCCCGTCGTGGGCTGAGGCAGCTGGCTGGCCGGCCTGCCAGCTGGGCACCTCCACTGTGGCCTTGGGTGCCACTGGCCCCAAGCTTGGCCCCCGCTCAGTGGAGTGAGTGAGCGGACGAGACTGGGTATGCGAAGGACTGCCAACCAGGCTTCCAGTGCATTTCCTCGCCTCCCTGGACCTGGAGCCCCACCATCGATCTCCCCAAACTTCCTCCTCTTGCTACACTTTCTGCTCTAGTCTTTCAGCCAAGGTGTCCATGGTGGAGGAAGATGGCAGAGTAGAAGGATGTGCACTCATCTTCTCATTTGAGAACTTCAAAATTACAACTCGCTGCTGAACAATTGTTGACAGGAGAATGTTGGATCCCACCAAAAAAAAAAAAAAAAAAAAAAGATACCTCATGTCTAGGGGCAAAAGAGAAGCCCCAGCAAGACAGTAGGAGGGGCAAAGTCACATTTAGAATCAAACCCCATATCTGCCAGAGACATTCAGAGGGCTCAAACAAACCTTGTGTGCACCAGGACTCAGAGACCTCACAGAGACTGAGCCAGACTGTGTTTGAGTGTCTCCTGCAGAGGTACAGGTCAGCAGTGGCCTGCTGCAGGGGCAGGGGCTCTGGGTGCAGCAGACCTGGGCATGACATAAGCCCTCTTAGAGGAGGTTGCTAATAACCCCACCACAGTGCTGCCAGAACTTACACAGGACTGGGGAAACAGACTCTTGGAGGGCACAAACAAAACCTTGTGTGCACCAGGACCCAGGAGAAAGGAGTAGTGATCCCCAAAGAGTCTGACCCAGACTTGCTCTTGAGTGTCTAGGAATCTCCAGCAGAGGCATGGGTCAGTGGTGGCCTGCTGCAGGATCGGGGGCACTTAGTGCACCAATGCATGCATGGGACCTTTTAAAGGAGATTGCCATTATCTTCATTGTTACCATAGTTTGGCCTCAGGTCAAAGAACAGGGAGGGAACACAGCCCCACCCTTCCACAGAAAATTGGATTAAAGATTTACTGAGCATAGCTCTGCCCATTAGAACAAGACCCAGTTTCCCCCTCAGTCAGTCTCTCCCATCAGGAAAATTCCATAAGCTTCTTATCCTTATCCATTAGAAGGCCAACAGAATGAAAGCCAAAATCAGAGAAAATTAATCAAACTGATCACATAGACCACAGCCTTGTCTAACTCAATGAAACTATGAGCCATGCTGCGTAGGACCATGGAAGACAGATGGGTCATGATGGAGAGGTCTGGCAAAATGTGGTCCACTGGGGCAGGGGATGGCAAACCATGTCAGTATTCTTGCCTTGGGCACCCCATGAACAGTATGAAAAGGCAAAAAGATAGGACACTGGAAGATGAACTCCCCAGGTCGGTAGGTGTCCAACATGCTACTGAAGATTGGTGGAGAAATAACTCCAGAAAGAATGCAGAGACGGAGCCAAAGCAAAAACAACACTCAGTTGGATGTGACTGGTGATGGAAGTAAAGTCTGATGCTGTAAATAGCAATATTGCATAGGAACCTGGAATATCAGGTCCATGAATCAAGGCAAATTGGAAGTAGTCAAACAGGAGATGTCAAGAGTGAACATCAACATTTTGGGAATCAGCGAACTAAAATGGACCGGAATTGGTGAGTTTAACTCAGGTGACCGTTATATCTACTACTGTGGGCAAGAATCCCTTAGAAGAAATGGAGTAGCTGTTAGAGTCAATAAAAGAGTCTGAAATGCAGTACTTGGATGCAATCTCAAAAACGACAGATCAATCTGTTTGTTTCCAAGGCAAACCATTCACTATTACAGTAATGCAAGTCTATGCCCCAGCCAGTAATGCTTTTACTGAAGAAGCTGAAGTTGCATGGTTCTATGAAGACCTACAAGACCTTCTAGAACTAACACCCCCAAAAGATTTACTCTTCCTAATAGGGGACTGGAATGCAAGTCAAGAGATTTCTGGAGTAACAGGTAAATTTGTCCTTGGAGTACAAAATGAAGCAGGGCAAAAGCTAACAGAGTTTTGTCAAGAGAATGCACTGGTCATAGCAAACACCCTCTTCCAACAACACAAAAGAAGACTCTACACATGGACATCACCAGATGGTCAATACCAAAATCAGATTGATTATATTCTTTGGAGCCAAAGATGGAGAAGCTCTATACAGTCAGCAAAAACAAGACTGGGAGCTGACTGTGGCTCAGATCATGAACTCCTTATTACCAAATTCAGACTGAAATTGAAGAAAGCAGGGAAAACCACTAGACCATTCAGATATGACCTAAATCAAATTCCTTATGATTATACAGTGGAAGTGACAAATAGATTCAAGGGATTAGATCTGATAGACAGAGTATCTGAACAGCCATCGGTGGAGGTTCATGACATTGTACAGGCAGCAGTGATCAAGACCATCCCCAAGAAAAAGAAATGCAAAAAGGCAAAATAGTTGTCTGAGGAGGCCTTACAAATAGTTGAGAAAAGAAGAGAAGCGAGCGGCAAAGGAGAAAAGGAAAGATATACCCATTTGAATGCAGAGTTCTAAAGAATAGCACAGAGAGATAAGACAGCCTTCCTCAGTGAGCAATGCAAAGAAACAGAGGAAAACAGAAGAATGGAAAGAATAGAGATCTCTTCAAGAAAATTAGAGATACCAAGGGAACATTTCATGCAAAGATGAGCACAATAAAGGACAGAAATGGTATGGATCTAACAGAAGCAGAAGATATTAAGAAGAGGTGGCAAGGATACACAGAAGAATTATCCAAAAAGATCTTCATGACCCAGATAACCATGATGGTGTGATCACTCACCTAGAGCCAGACATCCTGGAATACGAAGTCAAGTGGGCCTTAGGAAGCATCACTATGAACAAAGCTAGTGCAGGTGATGGAATTCCAGTTGAGCTATTTCAGATCCTAAAACATGATGCACTCAGTGTGCCAGCAAATTTGGAAAACTCAGCAGTAGCCACAGGACTGGATAAGGTCAGTTTTCATTCCAATCCCAAAGAAAGGCAATGCCAAAGAATGTTCAAACCACCACACAGTTGCACTCATCTCACATGATAGCAAAGAAATGCTCAAATTCTCCAAGCCAGGCTTCAACAGGATGTGAACTGTGAACTTCCAGATGTTCAAGCTGTTTTTAGAAAAGGTAGAGGAACCAGAGATCAAATTGCCAACATCCGCTGGATCACCAAATCAGCAAGAGAGTTCCAGAAAAACATCTACTTCTGCTTTATTAACTATGCCAAAGCCTTTGACTGTGTGGATCACAACAAACTGTGGAAAATTCTGAAAGAGATGGGAATATCAGACCACCTGACCTGCTTCCTGAGAAATCCATATGCAGGTCAGGAAACAACAGAGCTGGACATGGAACAACACATTGGTTCAAAATCGGGAAGGGAGTACATCAAGGCTGTCTATTGTCACCCTGTTTATTTAACTTATATGCAGAGTACATCATGTGAAATGCCAGGCTGGTGAAGCACAAGCTGGAATCGAGATTGCTGGGAGAAGTATCAGTAACCTCAGATATGCAGATGACACCACCCTTGTGGCAGAAAGCAATGAACTAAAGAGCTTCTTGAAAGTGAAAGAGGAGAGTGAAAAAGTTGGATTAAAACTCAACATTCAGAAAACTAAGACCATGGCATCAGGTCCCATCACTTCATGGCAAATAGATGGGGAAAGAATGGATACAGTGGCAGACTTTACTTTCTTGGGCTCCAAAGTCACTGCAGATGGTGATTGCAGCCATGAAATTAAAAGACTGCTTGCTTCTTGGAAGAAAAACTATGACCAACGTAGGCAGCATATTAAAAAGCAAAGACATTACTTTACCAGCAAAGGTTCGTGTAATCAAAGCTATGGGTTTTCCAGTAGCCGTGTATGGATGTGAGAGTTGGACTATAAAGAAAGCTGAGTGCCAAAGAATTGATGCTTTTGAAGTGTGGTGTTGGAGAAGACTCTTTCTTTGAGTCCCTTGGATGTAAGGAGATCCAACCAGTCATTCCTAAAGGAAATCAGTCCTGAATATTCATTGGAAGGATTGATACTGAGGTTGAAGCTCCAATACTTTGGCCATCTGATGCAAAGAACTGACTCATTTGAAAAGTCGGTGATGCTGGGAACAATTGAAGGTGGGAGGAGAAGGGGCAACAGAGGATGAGATGGTTGGATAGCATCACCGACTCAATGGACATGAGTTTGAGTAAGCTCCGGGAGTTGGTGATAGACAGGTAAGCCTGTCATGCTGCTGTCCGTGAAGTCACAAATGGTCAGACACGACTGAGTGACTGAACTGAACTGTATGAACTTTTATGAACCACACTGTGAAAATAAGCATGAGCTTATATAGATATAAACAAATAAGTTGAATTTATGGGTGAACTGAGAAGGAATGGGTTATTGGCATAGTTTCAAATATCTCTGCACAAAGTACTTACTAATGATCAAGGGGAAAACAGTTCTATATTGGAAGTGCCTTATAGACACTGTCTTAATTGAAGCGATCAAAGTGATTATCATCAGTAATGGGACAAATGAAAGCCATGTGCTAACTGATAGAATTCGTTGAAAAGAATACAACCTAGTATCTGTAATATTTCTGCCAAAGATACACAACCTGAGTCTAGTCATGAGGAAAAGTTGACTAACTGAAATTGAGGGACATTTCTACAAAATAAATTACTGTGATTTTAAAACTGTCAAAGTCATAAAAGTCAAGAAATACTTAGGAACTGTTATAGCCTGAATGGACTAAAGAGACATTGGCAAAGTCAATGTGAGATAGTAAATTGGATTCTTTTTCTCTAAAACATAATAATTATAAACACTTGAATTGGGTTTGAGTTGGTAGTAAAGTATCAGTGTTCTCTAATTTTGATTGTGGTTATGTAGGAGAATGTTGTTGTTTCTAAGAATACAGCTCAGGGAACTCAAACCAGGGCTCTGTAACAACCTAGAGTTGTGAGATGGGGAAGGAGGTGGGAGGGATGTTCAAGAGGGAGGGGACATTGGTATACCTACAGCTGATTCATGTTGATGTTTGGCAGAAACCAACACAATACTGTAAAGCAATTATCCTTCTGTTAAAAGTAAATAATTTGATAAGAATACAACTAATATAATGGGCAGATGACACCACACTTATGGCAGAAAGTGAAGAGGAACTAAAAAGCGTCTTGATGAAAGTGAAAGAGGAGAGTGAAAAAGTTGGCTTAAAGCTCAACATTCAGAAAACGAAGATCATGGCATCTGGTCCCATCACTTCATGGGAAATAGATGGCGAAACAGTGTCAGACTTTATTTTTTGGGGCTCCGAAATCACTGCAGATGGTGATTGCAGCTATGAAATTAAAAGACACTTACTCCTTGGAAGAAGAGTTATGACCAACCTAGATAGCATATTTAAAAGCAGAGACGTTACTTTGCCAACAAAGGTCAAGGCTATGGTTTTTCCAGTGGTCATGTATGGATGAGAGAGTTGGACTGTGAAGAAGGCTGAGGGCCAAAGAATTGATGCTTTTGAACTGTGGTGTTGGAGAAGACTCTTGAGAGTCCCTTGGATTGCAAGGAGATCCAACCAGTCCATTCTAAAGGAGATCAGTCCTGGGTGTTCATTGGAAGGACTGATGCTGAAGCTGAAACTCCAATACTTTGTCTACCTCATGCGAAGAGTTGACTCATTGGAAAAGACTCTGATGCTGGGAGGGATTGAGGGCAGGAGGAGAAGGGGACGACAGAGGATGAGATGGCTGGATGGCATCACCAACTCGATGGACATGAGTTTGGGTGAACTCCCGGGGTCGGTGATGGATATGAAGGCCTGGTGTGCTGTGATTCATGGGGTCACAAAGAGTTGGACACGACTGAGCGACTGAACTGAACTGAACTGAATATAATGGGCATTAGTTCAGCAATTCATTCTGACATGATTCAGGAAAAATAGTTCTTTATAACATTCTCTTTAAACTTTCCTGTAAATTTATGCTTGTCTAAAAATTGTAATCGTTTATTTGAGCTTAATCAACTTTTAGAAAAAAACATGTTGCACTTTCTTTATCGTCAGTTTTCTCTTCAAATCTTTGAAAATACAGTTCAGAGACCTTAGCATGTTTTTGAACTCCTGCTGCAATGTTTGAACAGTTTTATCATGGGTAGATCATCTAAGTTGGCATGCATGTTTAAAATACTTCATCTGCCAGATGGACCTGAAAAGAACACGAATAATAGTTGCAAAATGTTAAATCCAACTCAACAAATGCCAGTAGTGAGGCAGTGACATTTTCTTCAGTGAATTTAAAGAAACTAGACAGAGCACATGTTGTGTACTTGTTCATGTCTTAAAAGAATACTTTTTCACATCTTTCGTTATAGCTTTCTTATCATAAAACTGATCACAAATGTCATTCAACTACAGGTTCATATCACCCAGGAGTTGCCCCACTCTGTTGAATAAAGCCATAGCTGGTTTTCAGTTGATAAGGAAGTTAAAAATCACTCATAAGGTTTTCTGTATTAACCATATTACACAATAATCAACAACTGAGCAGGGCTGTCACATCTTAACATCTCCAGTAATGGGCTATTATTTGCTGTCTGATTTCTCTCATTTACCACCTAATTTCATACATGTTTTCTGATTCTAAAATTAATTTTTACTAACATGATTTGGATAAATGTTAAATTAGCTTTTCTCATTTTAGTATTTTCTCAAATGCTCCTGGATTGAAAGCAGCAGCTATTTTGATAATTCCTATGAAATATTTGTTATTTAAGAATGCCAGTGTTCATTATGAACTCTAAAAGAAAATAGTTTTGCGTTAAAACCTTTTTTTAAAATACAGTTGGCTTCCTTTTTTTTTTTTTTTTTTTTTTTAGTTTATTTGGCTGCGATGAGTCTGTTTCTTCTTGCAGTATCTTCAGTTGTGGCATGCAGGCTTGTTCCTTGACAAGGGATCAAACTCGGGCCCCCTGCATTGGGAACACGGAGTCTTAATCACTGGACTGCCAAGGAAGTGCTTTTTGCTTTACAATTTTAATAGCCACAACTATTAGCACTTTAGAATAATACTCAATGTTCTTTTTTTGATCTGTGTTAAGACTTTGGTCTAAGGGCATTTTTATTTGATTTATGAGTAAACCAAAGGAAAAAAAAAAAAGAAAGAAAACATAAGGAGACAAGAAAATGAATGTAATGTAATGGCCCCTATTGGATCCTGGAACAGAAAAAGAACATTAGTGGGAAAACTAGTGGGATCTAAATAAAGCCTAGAATTTAGTTAGTAATAATCTACTAATGTCTACATCTTATGTAACTCTGTTTATCAAAACTAAGAAACTGACACTGGGGAAACTTAGTGATGGAACTGTTTGCACTATTTTTGCAACTTTTCTGTAAATATAGAAAAATGTTTTAAAGGCACAAAGCCAATTTAAAGGTAGTGGAGAAAGGATAGCCTTTTAACAAGTGGTGCTGGAACAACTAGACATCTGTATGCAAAAAAAATGAACTTGAATCAGTACTGCACACTACATACAGAAAATAACTCAAGGCAGATTTTAGATCTAAATGAAAAACCTAAAACTGTAGAACTTTAAGAAGAAAAATAAGAGAAAATCTTGTGACCTGTTAGGCAAAAATTTCTTAGATACAAAAGCAAAAGCACAATCAAAAAAACAACAAATAAATAACTTGAAATTTAACATAATTTATAAAACTTATGCTTTAAGGAAAACACTGCTAAGAAAATGAAAAGATTGGAAGAAAATCTTTTCAATGCACATGCCTGGTGAAGGAACAAGAGGAATCTTTTGGAAGTGAAGAATATGTTCATTCTTTTGACTGTGGTGATGGCCTCATGAGTGTATGAATACATAAAAATGTATCGAATTGTATGCTTTCAAAAATGTGTAGTTTATTGTATGTTATTTACACCTCAATAAAACTGTTAAAACATTTCTTTAAAAAAAAATTATTCTTTACTTTTGGCTGTGCTTGGTCTTCGCCGCTGCTCTTGGGCTTTCAATAGTTGCAGCAAGCTGGGGGTTACTCTCCAGTTGCAGTGTCAGGCTTCTCGCTGAAAGGACTTCTCTTGTAGAGCAAGGGCTCTGTGCCACATGGGCTGTAAGGGTGCTTGGTCTCCAAGGCATGCAGGCTCGGTAGTTGTGGTACCTGGGCTTAGTTGCCCAGCAGATGTGAAATCTTCCCGCACCAGGAATCGAACCCATGTCCCCTGCATTGGCAGGCAGATTCTTATCCACTGAACCACAGGGAAAGTCTTGGGTTTTTTGTTTTGTTTACTTATTCAATTGGCTGCATTTGGTCCTAGCTGTGGCATGTAGGCTTAATTGATCTGCAGCAGGTGGGATCTTCGTTCCCTGACCAGAGATCGAACCTGCGTCCCCCACGTTGCAAGGTGGATTTTTTTTTTAATTAAAATTTTTATTTTATTTTATTAAAAAAATTTACAGTGCTTTACAATTTTCGGCAGTTTCACACACATTTCATACAATCCCATAATAACCTTTTTCAAATTCCCTACTCCAGTGTTACCCTTCCTCCTTCCCTCTCCCCGCTGGTAACCACTAATTTGTTCTCTGTGAGTCTGCTTCTTTTTTGGCAAGGTGGATTCTTAACCACTGGACAACAAGAGAAGTTCTTTTGTTGTTGTTGTTTGTTTTCTTAAAAATGAACTAAGGAGAAATTCAGATAAAAAGCTAATCGAGTATGAGCACTGCCACTACTGAAGCACACGTGCCCTAGAGCCCATGCTCTGCAACAAGAGAGGCTCAGTTCAGTCCCTCAGTCAAGTCCGACTCTTGCAACCCCATGGACTGCAGCACACCAGGCTTCCCTGTCCATCACCACCTCCCAGAACTTGTTCAAACTCATGTCCATCGAGTCAGTGATGTCATCCAACTGTTTCATCCTCTGTGGTCCCCTTCTTCTGACTTCAATCTTTCCCAGCAACAGGGTCTTTTTCAATGAGTCCATTCTTCACATCAGGCGGCCAAAGTATAGGAGTTTCGGCTTCAGTATCAGTCCGTCCAAGGAATATTCAGGACTGATTTCCTTCAGAATGGGCTGGTTGGATCTCCTTGCAGTCCAAGGGACTCTCAAGAGTCTTCTCCAACACCACAACTCAACAGCATCAATTCTTCAGCCCTTAGCTTTCTTTATAGTCCAACTCTCACATCCATACATGGCTACTGGAATAACCATAACTTTTACCAGATGGACCTTTGTTGGTAAAGTAACGTCTCTGCTTTTTAATATGCTGTTTAGTTTGGTCATAGTTTTGTTTTTTGTTTTTTGTTTTTTTTTCCCAAAGAGCAAGCATCTTAATTTCGTGGCTGCAGTTACCATCTGCAGTGATTTTGGAGCCCCCCAAAATAAAGTCCATCACTGTTTCCATTGTTTCCCCATCTATTTGCCCTGAAGTGATGGTACTGGATGCTATGATCTTAGCTTTTTGAGTGTTGAGTTTCACTTTCCTTTCTCACTTTCATCAAGAGGCTCTTTAGTTCTTCACTTTCTGCCATAAAGGCGGTGTCATCTATCTATCTGAGATTATTGATATTTCTTCTGGCAATCTTGATTCCAGCTTGTGCTTCATCCAACCCAGCATTTTGCATGATATACTCTGCATAGAAGTTAAATAAGCAGGGTGACAATGTACAGCCTTGACGTACTCCTTTCCCATTTGGAACCAGTCTGTTGTTCCATGCTCATTTCTAACTCTTGCTTCTTGACCTGAATGCAGATTTCTCAGGAGGCAGGTAAGGCAGTCTGATATTCCCATCTCTTAAAGAATTTTCCAGTTTGTTGTGATCCACACAGTCAAAGGCTTTGGTGTAGTCAATAAAGCAGAAGTACAAGAGAGGTTACTGCTCCTGAAAAAACCTTCCTTCCAACCTCCATTGGGGGCTAGAAAGAAAAATTTCCCATGAACACTGGAACATTCTGTATATTCCCCACCGCCCCCCCCCCCCCGCCCCGCAAATGCTTTTTATTTTGAGCATGTGGTACATAATAGGAAAGTGACCAATTTTGGAGTGATACCAAGCACAGACCTAATCTTTAGGGAATTTCAAAAGAAGTTTAGCTTATAATCAGTAATGTCATTTCCAGGAATCTCTGTTTTCAAAGGCTGTAACTGAGACAGAAGTCTTCTGGAGACTTCACCATGACTACATGCCCCATCGTGTACGTGTGATACAAAAGGAATGCACTATGCTGTACATTTCCTTAGACATTAAAAAGATATGTATATATATACAATAGATACTGAGTCAGGATTATTTAAAACTTACATGCATGCTAAGTCGCTTCAGTCGTGTCCAACTCTTTGTGACCCCATGGACTGTATACAGTTATAATGTCAGGCTCCTATGTCCATGGGATTCTCCAGGCAAGAATACTGGAGTGGGTTGCTATGCCTGCCTCCAGGGGATCTTCTCAATCCAGGAATAAAACCCTTGTCTCTCACATCTCCTGCAGTGGCAGTCAGGTTCTTTACCACTAGAGCCACCCAAGAAGCCCGAAAACACACATATAATTTACGTAAAGAATGATACTCCAGTTTGAGAAGCAGAAGTAGGTATTGCCAGCTCCAGTTCCTGCTAAGAATTGAGGACATTTTATGATACTAAGGAAAAATAGCAGGGTGGTCTTGAAAAGAGGAGGTGTTATCTGTCTGTAACTGTCGGGGGTTCTCTACAAATGAGAGTAGTTGATGTGTCTGTTCTTCATTTCCAAAGTTCTGAAACCTTGATCTCATCAGCAGCGTTCGTTTTCTTCTCCCACTTCTCTTCATGTTCTGGTCTTGTAAATAACACAGTGTAAGTGTTGTTTTAGGATTCTGTGGGTTCGGGTGTTGGTGGTTCTCCCTCTTGCTTCTGTGTCTACTCCTGTGTTTGTTCTCGTTTTGATCTCTCTTTCTTCATCCATAATTTCTTGACAATTGAAGTAGAAAATTTTTTCTTTTACTAACTTTAGTGTTAAATCATACCTTCTAAATTGGCTTGAGTATATTGGCATAAGTAATCTTTTATCTCAAACATATGGCCTTATTTCTAATTATTCTGGAGACCTAAGTTGACTCTATTTGAAAAGTGATTCTGTCTTTGAAATTCTAGGTTACCTTTTGTAATTTTTACCTCAAGTTGGAGAAGCACATCATTCTGTAGTATGTTGCTAGTATTTATTTGTAAGCTTGGATTACTTCCCTGCATCATTTGTTATATCAAAACATTATTGTAACGCAGGTGAACAAGAGAGAAGAATAACACCTTAATTGTAGGTGGAGTATACTTATATACAGGAATTTATCAATTTTGTTGACTGTCTACACTATACACATGAATGTCCTTCTTTCTGAGAGGACGGAGGAGAAACCTCAAAGGGGCATAAGGCCTCAAGTACCTCATCATGATGAATCTGAGGACAACATGACAGGAAACCTCAGAACAGACAGTAAAGTCATAGATTATGCGTGATTGACAGATGTCTGCCACAAACTCTGTGTTCTCTGAGCTCAAGGTTGGCATACCCTGGACGAAGAGTGGGTTGGAGGGAAGAGAAACTGGAGGGAAAGAGACTACTTAGAAAGCCAAGTCAGGCCAAGTCAGTAGTCCTGGCATGAAATTCAGATCTAAACCAGATAACATCGAGGATATTTGACTTGCAGTGGATTAAATTTTTTGCATGAGGAAGGTAATTTTAAGTGTAATTTTTCTATATTTAGGTTTATTTTATTCCCATTATTTTTCACAAAAATTAGTCATGTGGGTACGTATGTGAGTGTGTATAAATTTTCTCATTAGAAGATGCATACATATGAGGAAAAGTAGAAGTATCCTAACTTCCTAGATGTTAAATCATTCATTCATTTTTAAAAAGCAAGTTAGACGGACCTTTGTTGGCAAAGTAATGTCTCTGCTTTTGAATATGCTATCTAGGTTGGTCATAACTTTCCTTCCAAGGAGTAAGCGTCTGAGTTAATGCATGTAAAACAACACTCTTTAAAAGACATCTTTACACATGTTTTTCTTCCTTCTCATTCCATTCACTCTTTTTTTTTAATTTTATTTTTGCTTTATTTTACTTTACAATACTGTATTGGTTTTGCCATACATTGATATGAATCCACATACATTGATATGAATCCACCACGGGTGTATACAAGCTCCCGACCCTGAATCCCCCTCCCACCTCCCACCCCATATCATCTCTCTGGATCATCCCCATGCACCAGCCCCAAGCATCCTGTATTCTGTATCAAACATAGACTGGCACTTTGTTTCTTACATGATAGTATACATGTTTCAATGCCATTCTCCCAAATCATCCCACCCTCTCCCTTTCCCTCAGAGTCCAAAAGTCTGTTTTATACATCTGTGTCTCTTTTGCTGTCTCGCATACAGGGTCATCATTACCATCTTTCTAAATTCCGTATATATGTGTCAGTATACTGTATTGGTGTTTTTCTTTCTGGCTTAGTTCACTCTGTATAATAGGCTCCAGTTTCATCCACCTCATTAGAACTGATTCAAATGTATTCTTTTTAATGGCTGAGTAATACTCCATTGTGTATATGTACCACAGCTTTCTTATCCATTCATCTGCTGATGGACATCTAGGTTGTTTCCATGTCCTGGCTATTATAAACAGTGCTGCGATGAACATTGGGGTACATGTGTCTCTTTCAATTTTGGTTTCCTCGGTGTGTATGCCCAGCAGTGGGATTGCTGGGTCATAAGGCAGTTCTATTTGCAATTTTTTAAGGAATCTCCACACTGTTTTCCATAGTGGCTGTACTAGTTTGCATTCCCACCAACAGTGTAAGAGGGTTCCCTTTTCTCCACATCCTCTCCAGCATTTATTGCTTGCAGACTTTTGGATATGGTTTTTCCATTGGTCATGTATGGATGTGAGAGTTGGACTGTGAAGAAAGTTGAGCGCCAAAGAATTGATGCTTTTGAACTATGGTGTTGGAGAAGACTCTTGAGAGTCCCTTGGACTGCAAGGAGATCCAACCAGTCCATTCTGAAGGAGATCAGCCCTGGGATTTCTTTGGAAGGACTGATGCTAAAGCTGAAACTCTGGTACTTTGACCACCTCATGCGAAGAGTTAACTCATTGGAAGAGACTTTGATGCTGGGAGGGATTGGGGGCAGGAGGAAAAGGGGATGACAGATGATGAGATGGCTGGATGGCATCACTGACTCGATGGATGTGAGTCTGAGTGAACTCCAGGAGTTGGTGATGGACAGGGAGGTCTGGCGTGCTGCACTTCATGGGGTCTCAAAGAGTTGGACACGACTGAGCAACTGAACTGAACTGAACTGAACTCATTTTATTCTCTCAATAGCCTTATGGAATAGGTACTCTTGTTATTCTCATCTTACACATGAAGTAATGTGCCCAAGGTCACACAGCTACTAAGTGCTTGAGTTGGGATTTGAACCCAGGTCACTGTAATTCTTAAGCCCATGCTCTTAACTGCTATTCAATATGGCAAGATACATAGCACAAGATAAAGTACAGATTTTGATGTTCACTGATTCATTCATTTAATGTATAAGAGTTAAATCACACAATAAATTCTTAGATGTTTATCTAACCCAGAAGCAATTTTTTAATATGTGAAAAACTAGATTTTGTGTTCAAAATCTGGTATTTATAGTAGAGGAATGAAATGCTAATAAATTCCTCAAATATTAAAAAAACAAAAATAAAAAAATAAAAAGCAAGTTAGAGTTTATCATTCTATATGTTCATATAGCATTTTTAATTTACTAAGTTATTCTTTAATTGAAGATCCTTTTGAATTGACAATCAAGAAAACTATTTCCCAAAATAAAAGTGTAAGGCACCAATACTAGCCCTTATCATCTTTGGGTCAGGTCATGTGAGACCATGTGAAAATGGTCCTATGTTTGTGAGTTCAGTTCCTATTTGACTGAGTTGGAAATAGACCACTCACACGCCAGCAACCAGCCAACTCAGAGAGGTATGAAGTTGACTTGAGGTGAGGGGTTGGGCTGAAAAAATGTGTGGCTGCATCTTAAACAAACTGGAGTGATGTCAAAGGGAGAACAGAATCATCTTTAATTCAATGTGTACAGATAAACTGTTGTTAATAAGATTAGCATATTATCTTATTTGCTTCCTAAGGGGAGAAATAAAATGTTTGTTTGCAGAGTGGGACAAAAATACAACCCAAGTACATGAACTTATTCCCCTATTTGCAACAATTTGTTCTCTCTCCCAACACTTTGTGATGTTACCAGAGCTGATTTATAGATTGAAATCACTGCTTTCTAGTTCAGTGAGAGAAATTTAATGATCTTGCCATTGCACTGACATATATAAAAGGATCAAACCAATCCTTAAACCCAGAAGTCTTACTTAATAGAGAAATGAAATCAGAATACTCTTATAGAAAGAGGAAACTAAAACAGGAACATTTCCATCTCTTTGTAAATAGGATTATGTTTTATCACATGTTTGAAAACTTGGTTACCTATTTCATGATAGTTCCTCAATGATGAACGCCCACTTTTTGTGCAAATTGAGAAATGACTTTTGTAACCCGACATATGTGGGAAGGGAAATATTTGTTCACAATGTGAAAAGAAGTGAAATCCACCCTAAGTTCTGATTGCATTGACTCTGGAAATTTAAGGGCTTCCCTCATAACTCAGATGGTAAAGAATCCACCTGCAACGCAGGAGACCCCAGTTCAATTCCTGCGTTGGGAAGATCTGCTGGAAAAGGGATAGGCTACCTACTCCAGAATTCTTGAGCTTCCCTTGTGGCTCAGATAGTAAGGAATCTGCCTTCAATGTGGGAGGCCTGGGTTCAATTCCTGGGTTGGGAAGATCCCTTGGAAAAGGGAAAGACTACATAGTATTCTGGCCTGGAGAATTCCATGGACTCTGTAGTCCATGGAGTCACCAAGAGTCGGACACGACTGAACAACCTTCACTGGAAATTTAAATACAACAGAAATAATAGTACACAGGAAATTTGCACAAAGAAATCAAAAGCTTTCCATAATTATCAGTTGTACATACATTAAGAATATTGATTTTTAGGGGCTCCTTTAGTGGTCTAAAGCTGAGCGCCAAAGAATTGATGCTTTTGAACTGTGGTGTTGGAAAAGATTCTTAGTCCCTTGGACTGCAAGGAGATCCCACCAGTCCATCCTAAAGGAGATCAGTCCTGGGTGTTCATTGGAAGGACTGATGCTGAAGCTGAAACTCCAATACTTTGTCCACCTCATGCGAAGAGTTGACTCACTGGAAAAGACTCTGACACTGGGAGGGACTGGGGGCAGGAGGAGAAGGGGACCACAGAGGATGAGATGGCTGGATGGCATCACCGACTCGATGGACATGAGTTTGGGTAAACTCCAGGAGTTGGTGATGGACGGGGAGGCCTGGCATGCTGCGATTCATGGTGTCACAAAGTCAGACATGACTGAGCAACTGAACTGAACTGAACTTAGTGGTCCAGGGGTTAAAAATCTGCCTGTCAATGCAGGGGACATGTGTTGGATCCCTGGTCTGGGAGGATCCCACATGCCACTGAGCAACTAAACCCCTGAGCCACAACTACTGAACCCACACACTAGAGCCTAGGAGCTGCAGCTACTGAAACCAGAGTTCCTAGAACCATATGGTACAAGAGAAGCCATATCAACGAGAGGCCCAAGCATCACAACCAGGGAGTAGCCCCCACTCACTGCAAGTAGAGAAAGGCCACATGCAGCAGTTAAGACCCAGAACAGCCTGAAATAAACAAATAAGAAACATCTCTGATTAAGAAAAAAAAAAAGAATACTGATTTTTAAATAGTCTCTGATTGTTTAATGGCATTGCCTGGAGTTAGATGAAACTCTCAGAGGAAAATCAGACTTAAAAAAAAAAACATAAAATGAGTTGGCACAACTATATTGGGAACTAAAATCAGCAAGAGGTAGACAAAGAAGTCATAGTGTGTTAAGGTCTGAGAATAGTGTTGCATTGGAATTTCTTCCCTTTCATTTGAACTTCAAGGTAAAGAGGAAAACTGAAAAGACCATGGACCTGACCTGAATCTAACTCCCAGCTCTCCCACTCACTATCTATATGTCTTTGGGCAGGTGACTTTTCTTCTCTGGAGACATAGTTTTTCATTTATAAAATGAATATAATACCTATCTTTAAGACCCCTGTAAGAATTATAAATAATGTTTATTAAGTGGCTAACACTCTGCAAGCATTTGACTAAAAAAAAAAAGCTAGTATTATTTACATTTCCTTTTCTGCTGTGTCCCAAAATAATCTCCAGTCTTGATTATTCAAACCTCCTAAATTTCTCTTGAATCCCCCCAGTTCTATTATCAATTCCCTGCTATATCTGCCATCTGGATTACTTGTCAGTTTTCTAGCACTAGTCCCTGAATCCAAATGAGAGTGAGGAAAAAAAGACACACATGTGTATAACGGACTTTTGGACTCAGAGGGAGAGGGTGGGATGATTTGGGAGAATGGCATTCTAACATGTATACTATCATGTAAGAATTGAATCGCCAGTCTATGTCTGACGCAGGATATAGCATGCTTGGGGCTGGTGCATGGGGATGACCCACAGAGATGTTATGGGAAGGGAGGTGGGAGGGGGGTTCATGTTTGGGAACACATGTAAGAATTAAAGATTTTAAAATTAAAAAAAAATTTTAATCCAGTTACTCTCCAGTTTAATAGTCATGAATAGTTTCCATTGTCTTTGAGATTAATTGCTGAACTCCACTGTTTTGGGGATTAAGCTTCCCAGTCTGGTTCTGCTCACCCTCCAGTGTTCTCTTTGCCACCAGACAACCTGATAGTTTTTTCGTTGTCTGCCTAGCACATTGAGGAGACAGCAGCAAGGAAGGCAGAAGAGAGTGAGTGCATGGCAAGTATGCTTGAGCGCTCAGTTGCTTCAGCCGCGTCCGACTCTGCGACCCTATGGACTGTAGCCCACAAGGCTCCTCTGTCCATGGGATTCTCCAGGCAAGAATGCTGAAGTGGGCTGCCATGACTTCCTCCAGGGAATCTTCCCCACCCATGTCTCCTGCATTGCAGGTGGATTCTTTACCGCTAAACCCCTGGGGAAGCATGGATAATACGAAGAAAGGTAAAATCTCTGTGATTAGCAGTAAAGTACCTGGCAGATTTACTAGGCTGGTACTGTTTTAGGCTTAAAGATCATTCATGGGTCAGTAACTCTGTGCTAGACCACAGTAACTCTTATAGCACAATATCGACTCCACAGTAGAAATGATTTCTCCTGTATGTATTAAGTAGTAATATTTTTTTCTCAATATGAACAGAGTGTTTTTGTTTAGTTGCTAAGTCGTGTCTGACTCTTGTGCAACCTTATAGACTGTAGCCTGCCAAGCTCCTCTGTCCATGGGATTTCCCAGGCAAGAATACTGGAGGAAATAAATACTCAGAGTGGAAATACCCTGTCCATTTCCTTCTCCAGGGGATGCTCCTGACCCAGGGATCAAACCCGCATCTGCTGCTTGGCAGGTAGATTCCTTACCACTGAGCCACCTGAGAAGACCATGAACCAAGAGTATCTGACTCAAAACACAAAAACAGCAAGAGCACAGAGTAAATTAAATACAAAAGGTAGATGATTTCTGGAGTTTGGGTGGTGTCAGGAGACGTAGGAAAGCTTCTTGCTTGTTTGATCTATTTTGTAAAGAGTGGAAACTTAAATTGCAGAGACATTGAGAGCTAAAAGAACAGAAAGTGGTCACTAATCCTCAAAAAGGATACATTGGTTTGGATTGGGCAGACCCAAATCATTTACCATTTTTCAATGACCCAGTACCTGGTCAACAAAATGCCAGCTTTGGATTGGGGTGAAGCACTGCCCTGAGTCAGGGAATGTCCCCACAGAGAGCCACTCTGACCAGTGGCTAGGATGCTAGACTTGCTGGGAGCAGCTGGATGCTGGTCCTGTTTCACAGGGCTATTACACAGCTCCATTAGAAATTACTCCATCTTATGCTTTCAGCATCTGGGCTCCCTGGGGAGAGTCCAGCTGTTTCCCTTACCCCACATGCCAGCCCTCCCATCTCCCCTGCCTCTTCCAAATTCTCCTAGCAGCCATGCTGCCACAGCAGAGATGAGACTAGGTCCTCTGCACCCTTGAGCCAAACTACACAAGGACAGTGTCAGCTGGCTAATGAGAGGAGTGCAGCTGCTCTGACCATGGTCTCCAAAGGTCCATCACGGCTTCAAGAAAATGGCACTGCTTCATAGCAAATGACTATTTACAGTCTGACAAAACTCATTCCAATGCTTCTTTTCATTAATACAGTCTATTAACTTACCAGTGTCAGTTATTAATACTTTCTGAGGTTATGCTATTTTCATATAGTTTTTCATGTCCTTCATATGTTGACACACATAGATTTTAATTTAAGAAAAAGCAGAGACATCACTTGCTGACAAGTTCCGTCTACTCAAAGGTTTGAACTTATCTTCCCAGAGCCTGCTGGGAAGCTGATGGGGCATGGACTCCCCCTGGGGTCCCCAGGAGGATCTCAGCAGGAAAGGAGGCAGCCTGCTGAGCCAGCCCTTGGGTCCTCTTTCTCCAAGCAAGGCAAGGGAACAGGGTTCTTCCGGTAAGCCCAGGAGCCCCACAGCGCCCCTCCCCCAGAAACAGATGTGTTCTTGGAAGGTTTTCTTTTCTTTGTTTTAATCAAAGGATTAAAACAATTTTAATTTACTAGTGTCAGTGATTTTCTGAGATTGTCTATCTTCATACAGTTTTTCATGTCCCTCATATACTGACACAAATAGATTTTAATTTTGTGCTCATAGAGAAAAACAGGACTGCAGGAGCAACAATAGAAAAGTGATGGGACAGATTATAGTGAAACTAGATGATCAAGACAGAGAGGTCTGAGTCACTGAAAACAGAAACACCCAGGCTTACGTCCAGAGTCAATGGTAGCCCGAATCACGGAATGGTAGAGCCTTTTTCAGGAAAATAGTTTTATCTCTAGGGCACCCAAAAACCATTTCACTTCCCACTCTCCAGTCACATTCCTCCCATCACATTCAGAGAAGGTAAGTCTGGGTCAAGTAGTGCAGAGGGCATAAATTTGCCATATCGTAAATGGGTGCAAGGGAGAAGGCGATGGCACCCCACTCCAGGACTCTTGCCTGGAGAATCCCACGGACGGAGGAGCCTGGTGGGCTGCAGTCCATGGGGTCGCTAAGAGTCGGACATGACTGAGCGACTTCACTTTCACTTTTCACTTTCATGCATTGGAGAAGGTAGTGGCAACCCACTCCAGTGTTCTTGCCCGGAGAATCCCAGGGACAGAGGAGCCTGGTGGGCTGCCATCTATGGGGTCGCACAGAGTCGGACATGACTGACGTGACTTAGCAGCAGCAGCAGCAGCAGCAAATGGGTGCAAGAACCATCACTTTATTTCTCTAAATCAAACAAAATTTGTCTCTAAGCCCGACTTCCCCAAAAGATGAGTCAACGATAGTCTTTTGAAACTTCTTTAGGTAATCCCCTGCCCAGAAACTTGCAGCATCTCAAGAAACAACAGAAAGCTTGAGGAAGACCTTAGAGTTTCAGTCCATCACTGAGATGTTCATACAATAGTTATTACCCCAGTTGACATGGTTCACTGGAAGACAGAAACTCCTTCTCAAATCTTCATTGATTCCCAAGTGGGGCAATTCGTGTTCTCTTTCCCAGCAGCTACCTGCCATCCAAGAGACCTCTTGCCATCGCTCTGGACCCCACATGGGAGTGGGATGCAGGGTCCTCCCATTTTTCAAGCATGCTACCACTGTCATCTTAGATCTTGCCAGATTTGCCTCTTCAGTTACCCCTGGCCTTAGGAAATCATTCTCCCCAGCTTATCCTCCTTCAATGATACAATCTCCCAAATGAAAGCCTGGATAGGACAGTGTTCTAGGAGCTTGGCAACATGTCCTTCACTCCAAGAATTATAAATTCTATCCTTACAAGAGTATTTTTAGACTTTTAAATAAATTATTCAATAAAAATGATCGTAACCAAACAACATTGTTCTGAGATAGTCTCTCATGTTTCTTTTTATATAACTTATATGCCATTTTAATCCAGCTCATGAAGCTCAGTGAAAAATAATATTTAACTCCTTTCCACTGAAGCTTAAGAGACCACTGATTTGGATACAGATGAACTACATAAGAGAAGGTTAATTTTAAAGTTAAATGGCAGAATAATTCTACCAATACAGCTGAGTTCATATACACAGAGGAATGCTGAGGACTTCAAAAAAAAAATCTCTCTATTTTTAGTGATTCTGCACACTCCTCTCTGTATGTATAATTATTTATTATTTTGCTAATTGCAAAAGTAATATATGCTGAAAGAAGAAAACTTGGAAAATGCCAAAATATACAAATTAAATAAAAATTCTGAAGCATATTCATAGATAATCATTGTAAACATTCTGATGTGTATCTTTTATATCTTTTTCTTACATAATACATTTTTAAACTTTTTTTCCTTTTAATATATATATTTTATTGAAGTATAGTTGACTTACAATGTTTCAAGTATACAGTAAGGTAATTCAGTCATACATATACACATATACTACTTTTCAGATTATTTTCCATTACAGGTTATTACAAGATATTGACTATAGTTCCCTGTTCTATACAGTAAAACTATGTTGCTTGTTGTGCATTTGTTTTTTAATTAGAAATTTAGCATTCTATTCATACTAAGTCAAACAAGTGAAATCAAATGTTGTAAGTTTTTTAGCTAGGTAAATATTTACAACTTTAAAAAAATATGTATATTATAAATACTATTTATATAATATGTTTACAAAAGCTTGATAAAGATAAAGACGAGATGGGAGATATTGGAAAACATAAGCTAAATGAAATGAGAGCACTGAATATGAAATTTAAAAAGTAAAACAAACTAGATACAAGTAAAACATTATCATATAGCCCAGTTGTTTTTAAACATGGCTGCTCATTAGAAACATATCTGGAGTTTTGGAGAAAAAAAACTTTAACTGGGCATTTGGATTTTTCAAAAATTCCAAGATAATTCTGATATGCACCTGGATTTTCAAAAGTTATTACAGATTTTTCTATTAAATGGTAGTTTTAGTGATATAGAATTCTATTATTTTCTGTAGACCAATCATGATACAGTGGTATTAAGTGAATAATTACATAACCACAATAGTAAAAATGCCTATCAGTTTCTACAAGCAATAGCCAGACAAAAAATAAAAGAGAATTACAATTGCAAGCCATAATGGAAACATGATTAACCTAACAGTATGAAATAATTACATACAATTTGGGGAGGTAAGTAGAGTGATGTTATAAATGGAAATGCGTACATGCAATGTCTTTTGGTTGGTGCATTTAATCCATTCACATTTAAGGTAATCATTGATATGCATGATCCTATTACCACGTTCTTTATTGTTTGGGGTTTATTTTGTGTAGGTCTTTTCCTTCTCTTGTGTTTCCGGCCTAGAAAAGTCCTTTTAGCATTTGTTGTAAAACTGGTTTGGTGATGCTGAATTCTCTTAACTTCTGCTTGTCTGGGAAAGCTTTTGATTTCTCCATCATATCTAAACAGGAGTCTTGTTGGGTAGAGTATTCTTGGTTGTAGGGTCTTCTCTTTCATCACTTTAAATATATTGTGCCATTCCCTTCTTGCTTGTAGAGTTTCTGTTGCAAAATCAGCTGATAATGTTATAGTAGTTCCCTTGTATGTTGTCATTTTCCCCTTGTTTCTTTTAATATTTTATCTTTAAGTTTTTCAGTTTGATTACTGTGTGTCTCCATGTGTTCTCCTTGGGTTTATCCTGCCTGGAACTCTCTGTGCTTCCTGGATGTGGTTGACTATTTCCTTTTCCACATGAGGGAAGTTTTCAGCTATTATCTCTTCAAATATTTTCACATATCCTCTCTCTCTCTCTCTTTTCCTTCTAGGACCTTTATAATGCAAATGTTGGTGTGTTTAATGTTGTCCCAGAGGTCTCCTAGACTATTTTCATTTTTCCTCCCTTCTTTTTTCTGTATTCTCTTCTGTGGCAGTGATTTCTACCATTCTGTCTTCCAAGTTACTTATCCTTTCTGTTGTCTGAGTTATTCTGCTACTGATTCCTTCTGGTGTATCATTCATCTCTACTTGTCTTTAGTTCTTCTAGGTCTTTGGTAAGCATTTCTTGTATCTTCTCCATTCTGTTTCCAAGATCCTGGATCATCTTCCTTACCATTATTCTGAATTCTTTTTCTGAAAGATTGCCTATGTTCTCTTCATTTATTGTTTTTCTGGAGTTTTATCTTGTCCCTTCAATTGGGACAAAACCCTCTGCTTTCTCATCCTGATTGACTTTCTGTAATATGGCTTTCATTCTAGCTGCTGTGGGATTGTGGTTCTTTTGATTCTCTATCTGCCCTGTTTAATGAGGCTAAGAGGCCTGTGTAAGCTTCCTGATGAGAGGGACTGGCCATGGGAAAAACTGGGTCCTGATCTGGTGGGCAGGACCATGTTCAGTAAAGCTTTAATCCAGTTATTTGCTGATGAATGGGACTGCACTCCCTGTTGGTTGTTTGGTCTGAGGTGACCCAGCCCTGGGGTCGATGTGGCTCTGAGGTAGGGTTAATGGGCACCTCCAGGAAGACTTATATTAAAGGGCACCTTCCAGGACTGCTGCTGCTGGTGTCCCTGTCCCTGTGGTGAGCCACTGCTGACCTACACCTCCATGGGAGACCCTCCAAGACATTGGACTGTGACATGTGACAAAAAATGGACTTTATACAACAATGTGCAAACGTCACAGACAACACATAGGTCTGGTTCAGTCTCCTATAGGGTCACTGTTCCTTTCCCCTGGGTCTTGATACATGCAAGATATTTTCCCCTCACTTTATTTTTTTTTTAATTGAAGGATAATTGCTTTACAGAATTTTGTGGTTTTCTGTTGTACCTCAACAAGAATCAGCCATAGGTACACCCATGTCCCCTCCCTCTTAAACCTCCTTCCTATCTCCCTCCCCATCCCACACTTCTAGACTGTCACATAGCCCCTGTTTGAGTTCGCTGAGTCTTGCAGCAAATTCCCATTGGCTATCTATTTTACGTATGGTATTGTAAGTTTCCATGTTACTCTCTCCATACATCTCACCCTTTCCTTCCTCCTCTCTCCTGGTCTCCATAGGTCTGTTCTCTATGTCTGGTTCTCAAGATTTTTGTTTGTGCTCTCCAAGAATAGAGTCTCTGCTTCCCCCAGCCTTGTGGAAGTACTGTAATCAAATCCTGCTAGACTTAAAGGTCAGATTTCCTGGATTTCCCTGTCCCTTTGCAGATCCCCAGACTGAGAAGCCTGATGTGGGGCTCAGAACCTTCACAAAAGTGGAGAACTTCTTTGGTATTATTGTTCTTCAGTTTGTGGATAGCCCACCTGGCGGATATGGCATTTGGTTTTATCATGACTGTGCCCCTCCTATACTGGCTTGTTGTGGCTTCTTCTTTGCCTTTGGATGTGGGGTATCTATTTTTGGCAGGTTCCAGTGTCCTCCTGTTAATGGTTGTTCAATAGCTAGTTGCAATTTTTATGCTCTTGAAGGAGGAGATGAGCACACGTTCTTCTACTCTACCATCTTAAACTTTTTTTAATTGTAAAATACATGTGTATATTTTTAACAGTCAAATAAGGCGTTATAAATTTAATGATAAAAATAGCCCTGACATTTCTTATCCAATTCCCAACAGCAAAGGCAATCTCTTTCAACTTCTTTAGCTATTTTTAATAGGTGGGTACAAAAGTAATTGTGTTTTTGAACTGTGAATTTTAAGTCATTATAACTAGGTTCAAACACATCTTTATTAATCAAAATAGGAACCATTACTGTTAACACATTTATGCCAATGAAAGACATTTGTTTATTTCTATAGCATAAAAATTTATGCTTTGGATGGCTGAATTTATTTTTCTGGGCTCCAAAATCACTGCAGATGGTGATTGCAGCCATGAAATTAAAAGATGATTACTCCTTGGAAGGAAAGTTATGACCAACCTACACAGCATTTTAAAAAGCAAAGACATTACTTTGTCAACAAAGGTCTGTCTAGTCAAGGCTATGGTTTTTCCAGTGGTCATGTATGGATGTGAGAGTTGGACTATAAAGAAGGCTGAGAGCTGAAGAATTGATGCTTTTCATCTGTAGTGTTGGAGAAGACTCTTGAGAGTCCCTTGGACTACAAGAAGATCCAACCAGTCCATCCTAAAGGAGATCAGTCCTGGGTGTTCATTGGAAGGACTGATGTTGAAGCTGAAACTCCAATACTTTGGCCACCTGATGTGAAGAGCTGATTCATTTGAAAAGACCCTGATGTTGGGAAAGATTGAGGGCAGGAGGAGAAGGGGACAACAGAGGATGAGATGGCTGGATGGCATCACCGACTCAAAGGACATGGGTTTGAGTGGACTCTGGGAGTTGGTGATGGACAGGGAGGCCTGGTGTCCTGCAGTCCATGGGGTGGCATAGAGTTGGACACGACTGAGCGACTGAACTGAACTGAACTGAAAAGCTCTGCCTCCTGCTGGTTGTGGAAGGGTTTTCTGCAAAAAGTTGTTGAGTTGCTTGAACAAGTGGTAGTCAGTTGAGAGGTCAGGTGAATATGGAGGATGAGGCAAAATGTTGTAGCTCAATTTGTTCAACTTTTGAAGTATTTGTTGTGGAACATGAAGTTAAGCATTGTTGTAGAAAAGAATTGGGCCCATTCTGTTGACAAATGCAGGTTGCAGCTATTGCAGTTTTCAGTATATCTCATTGATTTGCGGAGCATACTTCTCAGATATAACTGCTTCACCAGGATTCAGAAAGCTGCAGTGTATCAGACCTACAGAAGACCACCAATCAGTGACCATGATATTTTTTTGGTGCAAGTTTGGCTTTGGATAGTGGTTTAGAACTTCTTTTCCACCCAGCCACTGAGTTGGTCATTGCATGTTGTAGTATAAAATCCACTTTTTGTCACACATCACAATCTGATTGAGAAATGGTTCATTGTTGCTGCATAGAAAAAGAGAAGACAACACTTCAAAACAAGTTTTTAAATTTTTGGTCAGCTCTTGAGGCGCTCACTTATTAAGTTTTCTCACCTTTCCAGTTTGCTTCAACTGCAGAGTGAACATAGAAGGGTCGACACTGAGTTCCTCAGCAACTTCTTGTGTAGTTGTAAGAGAGGATCAGATTCGATGATTGCTCTCAGTTAGTCGTTGTCAACTTCTGATGGCCAGCCACTGCACTCCTCAACTTCAGGGCTCTTGTCTCCGTTGCAAAATTTCTTGAACCACCACGGCACTGCACTGGATGTTTGTTGTCAGTTCCTGAGCCAAATGCGTTGTTGATGTTGCGAGTTGTCTCTGCAGCTTTATGACCCATTTTGAATGCGAATCAAAAAATCACTCTAATTTTCTTTTTGTCTAATATTGTTTCCATAGTCTAAAATAAATAAAAAATAAATAGCAAGTAAAGTCATTAGCAAAAAAAAAGAGATAAAGCAAGAAAGGCACATCAAAATGATGTATAACATAACCACATTTATTTAACAATTTATTCTAACATCAAATGGCAAAGTTCAGCAATGCAAAACTGCAATTACTTTTGCACCAACCAAATAGCTTCTTTAGTTATATTCTAGTATTACAGCCATAAGGCTTCCCAGGTGGCTCAGCGATAAAGAATCTGCCTGTCAGTGCAGGAGCCACAGGAGACTCGAGTTTGATCCCTGGGTCAGGAAGATCTTCTGGAGGAGGAAATGGCAACCCACTCCAGTACTCTTGCTGGGATAATCCCATGGACAGAGGAGCCTAGTGGGATACAGTCCTTGGGATTGCAAGGAGTTGGACACAACTAAGCAACTGAAAACACACACAATTACAACCATATGTCTCAAGAGTATGATTATTTTACTCATTTTTGATTTTCAATCATAGATACTCTCTATTTATCTCCAACAGGGAAGATGAGGATTTAGCTCTCTCAACTCCCCTTGCCTTGTTGTTCCTCTTTACAAGCATGTACAAATACTCACAGATGAGTATAATATGATCGTATAGTTTGGTTGTATTTCTATTCTTAAGTTTCTTGGTTTCCTTGGAATTAACAATTGGCTTACTTTTCTGTTTGCTTAGTTTCCCATGTGCTTATTCACTTATTAATTCATTATCCAAAGTCTCAGCCAGAGTTGTCAAATTCCTTTCAACAGGTTCAGACATTCCTGGTCATTTTTTTTTTAAAGCTGGGCTATAACACACATATTCTAAGATTTTTTTAAAATTTATTTTATTTTATTTTTTTTCCCCTGTAGTGTCTTTTTTTTTTTTTTTTTTTTTTTACTTTATTTTACTTTACAATACTGTATTGGTTTCGACATACATTGACCTGAATCCACCACGGGTGTACATGCGATCCCAACATGAACCCCCCTCCCACCTCCCTCCCCACAACATCCCTCTGGGTCATCTCCATGCACCAGCCCCAAGCATGCTGTATCCTGCATCAGACATAGATTGGTGATTCGATTCTTACATGATAGTATACATGTTTCAATGCCATTCTCCCAAATCATCCCACCCTCTCCCTCTCCCTCTGAGTCCCAAAATCTGCTATACACATCTGTGTCTTTTTTGCTGTCTTGCATACAGGGTCATCATTGCCATCTTTCTAAATTCCATATATATGTGTTAGTATACTGTATTGATGTTTTTCTTTCTGGCTTACTTCACTCTGTATAATCGGCTCCAGTTTCATCCACCTCATTAGGACTGATTCAAATGTATTCTTTTTAACAGCTAATACTCCATTGTGTATATGTACCACAGCTTTCTTATCCATTCATCTGCTGATGGACATCTAGGTTGTTTCCATGTCCTGGCTATTATAAACAGTGCTGCGATGAACATTGGGGTACATGTGTCTCTTTCAATTCTGGTTTCCTTGGTGTGTATGCCCAGCAGCGGGATTGCTGGGTCATATGGCAGTTCTATTTGCAATTTTTTAAGGAATCTCCACACTGTTTTCCATAGTGGTTGCACTAGTTTGCATTCCCACCAACAGTGTAGGAGGGTTCCCTTGTCTCCACACCCTCTCCAGCATTTATTGCTTGCAGATTTTTGGATCGCAGACATTCTGACTGGTGTGAGGTGGTACCTCATTGTGGTCTTGATTTGCATTTCTCTAATAATGAGTGATGTTGAGCATCTTTTCATGTGTTTGTTAGCCATCCGTATGTCTTCTTTGGAGAAATGTCTATTTAGTTCTTTGGCCCGTTTTTTGATTGGGTCGTTTATTTTTCTGGAATTGAGCTGCATAAGTTGCTTGTATATTTTTGAGATTAGTTGTTTGTCCATTCCTTCATTTGCTATTATTTTCTCCCATTCAGAAGGCTGTCTTTTCACCTTGCTTATATTTTCCTTTGTTGTGCAGAAGCTTTTAATTTTAATTAGATCCCATTTGTTTATTTTTGCTTTTATTTCCAGAATTCTGGGAGGTGGATCATAGACGATCCTGCTGTGATTTATGTCTGAGAGTGTTTTGCCTATGTTCTCCTCTAGGAGTTTTATAGTTTCTGGTCTTACATTTAGATCTTTAATCCATTTTTAGTTTATTTTCGTGTGCGGAGTTAGAAAGTGATCTAATTTCATTCTTTTTCAAGTGGTTGACCAGTTTTCCCAGCACTTATGATAAAAACTCTCCAGAAAGCAGGAATAGAAGGAACATACCTCAACATAATAAAAGCTATATATGACAAACCCACAGTAAACATTATTCTCAATGGTGAAAAATTGAAAGCATTTCCCCTAAAGTCAGGAACAAGACAAGGGTGCCCACTTTCACCGCTACTATTCAACATAGTTCTGGAAGTTTTGGCCACAGCAATCAGAACAGAAAAAGAAATAAAAGGAATCCAAATTGGAAAAGAAGAAGTAAAACTCTCATTATTTGCAGATGACATGATCCTCTACATAGAAAACCCTAAAGACTCCACAAGAAAATTACTAGAGCTAATTAATGAATATAGTAAAGTTGCAGGATATAAAATCAACACACAGAAATCCCTTGCATTCCTATACACTAATAATGAGAAAGTAGAAAAAGAAATTAAGGAAACAATTCCATTCACCATTGCAACGAAAAGAATAAAATACTTAGAAATATATCTACCTAAAGAAACTAAAGACCTATATATAGAAAACTATAAAACACTGATGAAAGAAATCAAAGAGGACACTAATAGATGGAGAAATATACCATGTTCGTGGATTGGAAGAATCAATATAGTGAAAATGAGTATACTACCCAAAGCAATTTACAAATTCAATGCAATCCCTATCAAGCTACCAGTGATATTTTTCACAGAACTAGAACAAATCATTTCAAGATTTGTATGGAAATACAAAAAAAACTCGAATAGCCAAAGCAATCTTGAGAAAGAAGAATGGAACTGGAGGAATCAACTTGCCTGACTTCAGGCTCTACTACAAAGCCACAGTCATCAAGACAATATGGTGCTGGCACAAAGACAGAAATATAGATCAATGGAACAAAATAGAAAGCCCAGAGATAAATCCACACACCTATGGACACCTTATCTTTGACAAAGTAGGCAAGAATATACAATGGAGTAAGATTTTTTTTTTAATTGGTTGATTTATTTTTATTTTTTGATTGGGTCTTTGTCTCTGCAAGGGAGCTTTCTCTAGTTGTGGTGAGGAGGGGCTGCTCTTCGTTACTGTGTGCAAGCCGCACATTATGGTGGCTTCTCTTGTTGAACACAGGCTCTAGGTCTTCCAGATTCAGTAGTTGCAGCACATGGACACAGTAGTTGCAGGCTGCAGGGTCTAGAGGGCAGGCTCAGTAGCCGTGGCACACAGGCTGAGTTGCTCTGTGGCATGGAGGATCTTTCTCAACCAGTGATTGAGCCCGTGTCCCCTGCATTGCCAAGCAGATTCTTATCCACTGTGGCACCAGGGAAATCCTCCAGTACTTTTTAAAGTTGATTTTTCCCCAGGCAGTCCACGAGGATATGGTTCCCTTCATTTTGATAATTTTCCTTCTCCTCTCTCCTGTATTAGCACTCTGTTTCTAGAACCCACATCTTTTCTCTTATTTGCTCTTTTGAAATTTAATCTACTTATTTATTTTTTGTCCAGGTTGCCTAGCTTTTGGGATCTTATTATTTTTTATAGTACAATTGTTTTAAAGTGACAAACCCAAATACTTTTAGTTTCTCTAAAACGAAGTGAAAAGAAGATAAACTTAAACCTATATTGACAATGTTTCAGCATTTCCTCTTATCTGGCAATGAGCTAGATATTCAATGAATATACATCATTTAAACTAAGGTTACAAAGAGTTTGAAAATGTTTTTAAGCAGACATATTTTATAAAACATGATGAGAGTTGCAAAATGTATTTACAAATATTCCTCCCACTCATATCCATTAAATTTATGTGTTCTTAACACTTATGCTTGAGTTGCCATGAAAATTTAATGAGACATTAAAAATTAATCATCATTTTAAGATATTTTTCTTGTTGAAAAACCAGGCAAGTAGCAAAAATCACAGAAGCAAAGAACTTAAAAATTTAAACATGGCTTTTCTTCCTTCTAAGATGTTCACATACATTAAAGAAATGATTTTTATTGTAAATTTAGTTCTTAGGTTGAATTTACAATTTTATAATCTCAAGCATCTAGTAGAGATAACATAAACTTATTTGACATCTTAATTTACATAAATACTTATATTTTCTTTAAGCCAATTAAATAGAGCTCATTCACAAGTTTTTATGACTACTATCCAGAGGGAGAAAAATGTCATGTGTACAGAACAGACATACATAGAGGTACATAGACATAGAGATATCAACAGATGCAAACAGAGATCTTATAACTTTCATTAAAAAATTTTAGCCACATATCAAGTACAATAGTATAAAACTCACTAGCTTATAAAGGATTTAATGCTGTTTCTGGAAAATGGAACAAGTTAAGTTTACCAACTCAGATGACTGGAGCCTTTTGCTAATATTTTTGGAAAAGTCTATTAAGAATTTTGTCTTTAGTGAATAATCTTGTAGAGGCCATGGGCAAAATTTGGGGCAAAGGAGCTTATGAAAATATCAAATGCAGTTTGTTCTTTTTAAAAAGTCTCTCTTTTTTTTGTTTGATTCTAGTGCCATGATTGCTTTAGCCAGCAATGATCTCTTTGGATGCTTACATTTCAAAGATACGGTAAGATCAATAGTTACAAGGGACTGGGAAAGGATTGTAGGTTTTATATGAGATGGAACTCAAGGGCTTATTTGCCTAGTTTCAGAAATCTAGGATAATTACTATAGCATTTTTCTTTTCTTTAACACTAGGAATTGATAGTTCAATGATTTTTTTTTTTTTGTAGTGCAGGCCCAAAATACAGGAGGTCTGGACCTGGTGGGATCTGCTATATAGAATAAGGGACATTAAATCAAATCTTCTTGTGCATTTTCTGGACCTTTGTGAAATCTATTCCGTGGCTATCAGCAAGCCAACAGGTAAGTTTTACACCTGCTTGAGAGATGTCTGCAGTTCTTGAAATTTATCCTCTTATCTTCCCCTTGTAATCTTGTTAAGAAAGTGTGTGTGTGTGTGTGTGTGTGTGTGTGTTTCTCACAGTAACCAAGGTGTTATTCTGTAGCTATTTCTCTG